>NC_064928.1:61968636-64368636 GCF_023897955.1 Schistocerca gregaria | reverse complement strand
AATGTCCACAGATTACAGAATGCCTCCAGATGTACTTCGGAAACTACTACCAGTCTTCCATCGAACGATCAAAGCGTAGACAGTTTAAGACATTGCTCTCTTGGAGAAAAGTCCGCATGGTGCTTATTGTGTTCAATGCCGATGCTACTTTTGTGTTTCATCAACACTCTGAAGGTCCACAGATTACAGAATGACTCCAGATGTTCTTCGGAAAATACTACTAGTCTTCCAGTGTACGAACAAAGCGTAGACAGTTTAAGACATTACTCCTATGGAGAAAAGTCCGAATGGTGCTTATTGTGTTCAATGCCGATGCAATTTTTGTGTTTCATCAACACTCTGAAGGTCCACAGATTACAGAATGGCTCCAGATGTGCTTCGGAAACTACTACTAGTCTTCCAGTGTACGATCAAAGCGTAGAAAGTTTAAGACATTACTCCCATGGAGAAAAGTCCGCATGGAGCTTATTGTGTTCAAAGTCGATGCAATTTTTGTGTTTCATCAACACTCTGAAGGTCCTCAGATTACAGAATGCATCCTGATGTGGTTCGGAAACTACTACTCGTCTTCCAGTGTACGATCAAAGCGTAGACAGCTTAAGACATTACTCCCATAGAGAAAATTCCGCATGGTGCTTATTGTGTTCAATGCCGATGCAGTTTTTGTGTTTCATCAACACTTTGAAGGTCCTCAGATTACAGAATGCATCCAGATGTGCTTCCGAAACTACTACTAGTCTTCCAGTGTACGATCAAAGCGTAGACAGTTTAAGACAATATTCCCTCGGAGAAAAGTCCGCATGGTGCTTATTGTGTTCAATACAGATGCAATTTTTGTGTTTCATCAACACTCTGAAGGTCCACAGATTATAGAATGCCTCCAGATGTGCTTCGGAAACTACTACTAATCTTCCAGTGTAAGATGAAAGCGTAGACAGTTTAAGACATTACTCCCATGGAGAAAAGTCCGGATGGTGCTTATTGTGTTCAATGCCGATGCAATTTTGTGTTTCATCAACACTCTGAAGGTCCACAGATTACAGAATGCATCCAGATGTGCTTCGGAAACTACTACTAGTCTTCCATCGAACGATCAAAGTGTAAACAGTTTAAGACATTACTCCCATGGAGAAAAGTCCGCATGGGGGTTATTGTGTTCAATGCCGATGCAATTTTTGTGTTTCATCAACACTCTGAAGGTCCACAGATTACAGAATGCCTCCAGATGTGCTTCGAAAACTACTACTAGTCTTCCAGGGAACGATCAAAGTGTAGACAGTTTAAGACATTACTCCCTTGGAGAAAAGTCCGCATGATGCTTATTGTGTTCAATGCCGATGCAATTTCTGTGTTTCATCAACACTCTGAAGTTCCACAGGTTACAGAATGCCTCCAGATGTGCTTCGAAAACTACTAATAGTCTTCCAGTGTACGATCAAAGCGTAGACAGTTTAAGACATTACTCCCATGGAGAAAAGTCCGGATGGTGCTTATTGTGTTCAATGCCGATGCAATTTTGTGTTTCATCAACACTCTGAAGGTCCACAGATTACAGAATGCATCCAGATGTGCTTCGGAAACTACTACTAGTCTTCCATCGAACGATCAAAGCGTAGACAGTTTAAGACATTACTCCCATGGAGAAAAGTCCGCATGGGGGTTATTGTGCTCAATGCCGATGCAATTTTTGTGTTTCATCAAGACTCTGAAGGTCCACAGATTACAGAATGCCTCCAGATGTGCTTCGGAAACTACTACTAGTCTTCCAGGGAACGATCAAAGTGTAGACAGTTTAAGACATTACTCCCTTGGAGAAAAGTCCGCATGGTGCTTATTGTGTTCAATGCCGATGCAATTTCTGTGTTTCATCAACACTCTGAAGTTCCACAGATTACAGAATGCCTCCAGATGTGCTTCGAAAACTACTACTAGTCTTCCAGTGTACGATCAAAGCATAGAGAGTTTAAGTCATTACTCCCTTGGAGAAAAGTCCGCATGGTGCTTATTGTGTTCAATGGCGATGCAATTTTTTTGTTTCATCAACATTCTGAATGTCCACAGATTACAGAATGCCTCCTGATGTGCTTCGGAAACTACTACTAGTCTTCCATCGAACGATCAAAGCGTAGACAGTTTAAGACATTACTCCCATGGAGAAAAGTTCGCATGGTGCTTATTGTGTTCAATGCCGATGCAAATTTTGTGTTTCATCAACACTCTGAAGGTCCACAGACTACAGCATGCTTCCAGATGTGCTTCGGAAACTACTACTAGTCTTCCAGTGTACGATCAAAGCGTATACAGTTTAAGACATTACTCCCATAGAGAAAATTCCGTATGGTGCTTATTGTGTTCAATGCTGATGCAATTTTGTGTTTCATCAACACTCTGAAGGTCCTCATATTACTGAATGCATCCAGATGTGCTTCCGAAACTACTACTAGTCTTCCAGTGTACGATCAATGCGTAAACAGTTTAAGACATTACTCCCATGGTGAAAAGTCCTCATGGTGCTTATTGTGTTCAATGCCGAAGCAATTTTTGTGTTTCATCAACACTCTGAAGGTCCACAGATTATAGAATGCCTCCAGATGTGCTTCGGAAACTACTACTAATCTTCCAGTGTAAGATAAAAGCGTAGACAGATTAAGACATTACTTCCATGGAGAAAAGTCCGCATGGTGCTTATTGTGTTCAATGCCAATGCAATTTTTGTGTTTCATCAACATTCTGAATGTCCACAGATTACAGAATGCCACCAGATGTGCTTCGGAAACTACTACTAGTCTTCCATCGAACGATCAAAGCGTAGACAGATTAAGACATTACTCCCATGGAGAAAAGTCCGCATGGGTGTTATTGTGTTCAATGCCGATGCAATTTTTGTGTTTCATCAACACTCTGAAGGTCCACAGATTACAGAATGCCTCCAGATGTGCTTCGGAAACTACTACTAGTCTTCCAGGGAACGATCAAAGTGTAGACAGTTTAAGACATTACTCCCTTGGAGAAAAGTCCGCATAGTGCTTATTGTGTTCAATGCCGATGCAATTTCTGTGTTTCATCAACACTCTGAAGTTCCACAGATTACAGAATGCCTCCAGATGTGCTTCGAAAACTACTACTAGTCTTCCAGTGTACGATCAAAGCGTAGACAGTTTAAGACATTACTCCCATGGAGAAAAGTCCGGATGGTGGTTATTGTGTTCAATGCCGATGCAATTTTGTGTTTCATCAACACTCTGAAGGTCCACAGATTACAGAATGCCTCCAGATGTGCTTCGGAAACTACTAATAGTCTTCCAGTGTACGATCAAAGCGTAGACAGTTTAAGACATTACTCACATGGAGAAAAGTCCGCATGGTGCTTATTGTGTTCGATGCCGATGCAATTTTTGTGCTTAATCAAAACTCTGAAGGTCCACAGATTACAGAATGTTCCCAGATGTTCTTAGGAAACTACTACTAGTCTTCCATCGAACGATCAAAGCGTAGACAGTTTAAGACATTACGTCCATTGAGAAAAGTCCGCATGGGTGTTATTGTGCTCAATGCCGATGCAATTTTTGTGTTTCATCAACACTCCGAAGTTCCACAGATTACAGAATGCCTCCAGATGTGCTTCGGAAACTACTACTAGTCTTCCAGTTAACGATCAAAGTGTAGACAGTTTAAGACATTACTCACTTGGAGAAAAGTCCGCATGGTGCTAATTGCGTTCAATGCCGATGCAATTTCTGTGTTTCATCAACACTCTGAAATTCCACAGATTACAGAATGCCTCCAGATGTGCTTCGAAAACTACTACTAGTCTTCCAGTGTACGATCAAAGCATAGACAGTTTAAGTCATTACTCCCTTGGAGAAAAGTCCGCATGGTGCTTACTGTGTTCAAGGGCGATGCAATTTTTTTGCTTCATCAACATTCTGAATGTCCACAGATTACAGAATGCCTCCTGATGTGCTTCGGAAACTACTACTAGTCTTCCATCGAACGATCAAAGCGTACACAGTTTAAGACATTACTCCCATGGTGAAAAGTCCTCATGGTGCTTATTGTGTTCAATGCCGATGCAATTTTTGTGTTTCATCAACACTCTGAAGGTCCACAGATTACAGAATGTCTCCAGATGTGCTTCGGAAGCTACTACTAGTCTTCCAGTGATCGATCAAATCCTGGACAGTTTAAGACACTATTACCATAGAGTAAATTCCGCATGGTGCTTATTGTGTTCAATGCCGCTGCAATTTTTGTGTTTCATCAACACTCTGAAGGTCCACAGATTACAGAATGCATCCAGATGTGCTTCCGAAACTACTACTAGTCTTCCAGTGTACGATCAAAGCGTAGACAGTTTAAGACATTACTTCCAAGGAGAAAAGTCTGCATGGTGCTTATTGTGTTCAACGCCGACGCAATTTTTGTGTTTCATCAACACTCTGAAGGTCCACAGATTACAGAATGTCTCTAAATGTGCTTCGGAAACTACTACTAGTCTTCCAGTGTACGATCAAAGCATAGACAGTTTAAGTCAGTACTCCCTTGGAGAAAAGTCCGCATGGTGCTTATTGTGTTCAATGGCGATGCAATATTTTTGCTTCATCAACATTCTGAATGTCCACAGATTACAGAATGCCTCCTGATGAGCTTCGGAAACTACTATTAGTCTTCCATTGAACGATCAAAGCGTAGACAGTTTAAGACATTACTCTCATGGAGAAAAGTTCGCATGGTGCTTATTGTGATCAATGCCGATGCAAATTTTGTGTTTCATCAACACTCTGAAGGTCCACAGACTACAGCATGCTTCCAGATGTGCTTCGGAAACTACTACTAGTCTTGCAGTGATCGATCAAATCCTGGACAGTTTAAGACACTATTACCATAGAGAAAATTCCGCATGGTGCTTATTGTGTTCAATGCCGCTGCAATTTTTGTGTTTCATCAACACTCTGAAGTTCCACAGATTACAGAATGCATCCAGATGTGCTTCCGAAACTACTACTAGTCTTCCAGTGTACGATCAAAGCCTAGACAGTTTAAGACACTACTCCCAAGGAGAAAAGTCCGCATGGTGCTTATTGTGCTCAATGCCGATGCAATTTTTGTGTTTCATCAACAGTCTGAATGTCCTCAGATTACAGAATGCATCCTGATGTGCTTCGGAAACTACTACTAGTCTTCCAGTGTACGATCAAAGCGTAGTTAGTTAAAGACATTATTCCCATGTAGAAAGGTCCGCATGGTGCTTATTGTGTTCATTGTCCATGCAATTTTCTTGTTTCATCAACACTCTGAAGGTCCACAGATTACAGAATGCCTCCAGATGTGTTTCTTAAACTACTACTAGTCTTCCAGGGAACGATCAAAGCGTAGACAGTTTAAGACATTACTCTAATGGAGACAAGTCCGCATGGTGCTTAGTGTGTTCAATGCCGATGCAATGTTTGTGTTTCATCGACACTCTGAAGGTCCACAGATTACAGAATTCATTAAGATGTGCTTCGGAAACTACTACTAGTCTTCCAGTGTACGATCAAAGCATAGACAGTTTAAGACATTACTCCCTTGGAGAAAAGACAGCATGGTGCTTATTGTGTTCAATGCCGATGCAATTTTTGTGTTTCATCAACACTCTGAACGTCCACAGATTATAGAATGCCTCCAGATGTGCTTCGGAAACAACTACCAGTCTTCCAGTGTACGATCAACGCGTAGACAGTTAAAGACATTACTCCCATGGAGAAAAGTCCGCATGGTGTTTATTGTGTTCAATGCCGATGGAATTTTTGTGTTTCATCAACATTCTGAATGTCCACAGATTACAGAATGCCTCCAGATGTGCTTCGGAAACTACTACTAGTCTTCCATCGAACGATCAAAGCGTAGACAGTTTAAGACATTACTCCCATTGAGAAAAGTCCGCATATTGCATATTGTGTTCAAAGTCGATGCAATTTTCATGTTTCATCATCACTCTGAAGGTCCACAGATTACAGAATGCCTCCAGATGTGCTTCGGAAACTACTACTAGTCTTCCAGTGTACGATCAAAGCGTAGACAGTTTAAGACATTACTCACATGGAGAAAAGTCCGCATGGTGCTTATTATGTTCAACGCCGATGCAATTTATCTGCTTAATCAAAACTCTGAAGGTCCACAGATTACAGAATGCCTCCAGATGTGCATTGGAAACTACTACTAGTCTTCCAGGGAACGATCAAAGCGTAGACAGTTTGAGACATTACTCCCATGGAGAAAAGTCCGCGTGGTGCTTATTGTGTTCAAAGTCGATGCAATTTTTGTGTTTCATCAACACTCTGAAGGTCCACAGATTACAGAATGTCTCCAGATGTGCTTCGGAAACTACTACTAATCTTCCAGTGATCGATCAAATCCTGGACAGTTTAAGACACTATTACCATAGAGAAAATTCCGCATGGTGCTTATTGTGTTCAATGCCGCTGCAATTTTTGTGATTCATCAACACTCTGAAGGTCCACAGATTACAGAATGCATCCAGATGTGCTTCCTAAACTACTACTAGTCTTCCAGTGTACGATCAAAGCGTAGACAGTTTAAGACATTACTCCCATGGAGAAAAGTCAGCATGGTGCTTATTGTGTTCAACGCCGATGCAATTTTTGTGTTTCATCAACACTCTGAATGTCCCCAGATTACAGAATGCATACTGATGTGCATCGGAAACTACCACTCGTCTTAAAGTGTACTATCAAAGCGTAGACAGTTTAAGACATTACTCCCATGGAGTAGAGTTCGCATTGTGCTTATTGTGTTCAATGCCGATGCAATTTTTGTGTTTCATCAACACTCTGAATGTCCTCAGATTACTGAATGCATCCAGATGTGCTTCCGAAACTACTACTAGTCTTCCAGTGTTCGATCAAAGCGTAGACAGATTAAGACATTATTCCCATGTAGAAAGGTCCGCATGGTGCTTATTGTGATCAATGTCCATGCAATTTTCTTGTTTCATCAACACTCTGAAGGTCCACAGATTACAGAATGCCTCCAGATGTGCTTCGGAAACTACTACTAGTCTTCCAGGGAACGATCAAAGCGTAGACAGTTTAAGACATTACTCTAATGGAGAAAAGTCCGCATGGTGCTTAGTGTGTTCAATGCCGATGCAATGTTTGTGATTCATCGACACTCTGAAGGTCCACAGATTACAGAATTCATTAAGATGTGCTTCGGAAACTACTACTAGTCTTCCAGTGTACACTCAAAGCGTAGACAGTTTAAGACATTACTCCCATGGAGAAAAGTCCGCATGGTGCCCATTGTATTCAATGCCGAAGCAATTTTTGTGTTTCATCAACACTCTGAAGGTCCACAGATTTCAGAACGCCTACAGATGGGCTTCGGAAACTACTACTAGTCTTCCAGGGAACGATTAAAGCGTAGACAGTTTAAGACATTACTCCCTTTAGAAAAGTCCGCATGGTGCTTATTGTGTTCAATGCCGATGCAATTTCTGTGTTGCATCAACACTCTGAAGGTCCACAGATTACAGAATACATCCAGATGTGCTTCGTAAACTACTACTAGTCTTCCAGTGTACGATCAAAGCGTAGACAGTTTAAGACATTACTCCCATAGAGAAAATTCCGCATGGTGGTTATTGTGTTCAATGCCGATGGAATTTTTGTGTTTCATCAACCTTCTGAATGTCCACAGATTACAGAATGCCTCCAGATGTGCTTCGGAAACAACTACTAGTCTTCCATCGAACGATCAAAGCGTAGACTGTTTAAGACATTACCCCCATTGAGAAAAGTCCGCATGGTGCATATTGTGTTCAAAGTCGATGCAATTTTCATGTTTCATCATCACTCTGAAGGTCCACAGATTACAGAATGCCTCCAGATGTGCTTCGGAAACTACTACTAGTCTTCCAGTGTACGATCAAAGCGTAGACAGATTAAGACATTACTCACATGGAGAAAGGTCCGCATGGTGCTTATTGTGTTCAACGCCGATGCAATTTTTGTGCTTAATCAAAACTCTGAAGGTCCAGAGATTACAGAATGCCTCCAGATGTGCATTGGAAACTACTACTAGTCTTCCAGGGAACGATCAAAGCGTAGACAGTTTGAGACATTACTCCCATGGAGAAAAGTCCGCATGGTGCTTATTGTGTTCAAAGTCGATGCAATTTTTGTGTTTCATCAACACTCTGAAGGTCCACCGATTACAAAATGCATCCAGATGTACTTCGTAAACTACTACTAGTCTTCCAGTAAACGATGAAAGCCTAGACAGTTTAAGACATTACTCTCATGGAGAAAAGTCCGCATGGTGCTTATAGTGTTCAATGCCGATGCAATGTTTGTGTTTCATCAATACTCTGAAGGTCCACAGATTACAGAATGCTTCCAGATGTGCTTCGGAAACTACTACTGGTCTTCCAGTGTACGATCAAAGCGTAGACAGTTTAAGACATTACTCCGTTGGAGAAAAGTACGCATGGTGCTTATTGTGTTCAATGCCGATGCAACTTTTGTGTTTCATCAACACTCTGAAGGTCCACAAATTACAGAATGCCTCCACATGTGCTTCGGAAACTACTACCAGTCTTCCAGTGTACGATCAATGCGTAGACAGTTTAAGACATCACTCCCATGGAGAAAAGTCCGCATGGTGCTTATTGTGTTCAATGCCGATGCTACTTTTGTGTTTCATCAACACTCTGAATGTCCACAGATTACAGAATGCCTCCAGATGTGCTTCGGAAGCTACTACTAGTCATCCGTCGAACGATCAAAGCGTAGACAGTTTAAGACATTACTCCCATAGAGAAAATTCCGCACGGTACCTATTGTGGTTAACCCCGATGCAATTTTTGTGTTTCATCAACACTCAGAAGTGCCACAGATTACAGAATGCATCCAGATGTGCTTCCGATACTACTACTAGTCTTCCAGTGTACGATCAAAGTGTAGACAGTTTAAGACATTACACCCATGGGGAAAAGTCCGCATGGTGCTTATTGTGTTCAATGCCGACGCAATTTTTGTTTTTAATCAACACTCTGAAGGTCCACAGATTACAGAATGTCTCCAGATGTGCTTCGGAAACTACTACTAGTCTTCCAGGGAACGATCAAATCGTAGACAGTTTAAGACATTACCCCCATGGAGAAAAGTCCGCATGGTGCTTATTGTGTTCAATGCCGATGCAATTTTTGTGCCTCATCGACACTCTGAAGGTCCACAGATTACAGAATGCATCCAGATGTGCTTCGGAAACTACTACCGGTCTTCCAGTGTACGATCAAAGCGTAGACAGTTTAAGACATTACTGCCTTTGAGAAAAGTCCGCATGGTATTTATTGTGTTCAGTGCCTATTCAATTTCTGTGTTTCATCAACACTCTGACGGTCTACAGATTACAGAATGCCTCAAGATGTGCTTCGGAAACTACTACTAGTCTTCCAGTGTACACTCAAAGCGTAGACAGTTTAAGACATTACTCCCATGGAGAAAAGTCCGCATGGTGCCCATTGTATTCAATGCCGATGCAATTTTTGTCTTTCATCAACACTCTGAATGTCCACAGATTTCAGAACGCCTAAAGAAGTGCTTCGGAAACTGCTACTAGTCTTCCAAGTAACGATCAAAACGTAGAAGGTTTAAGACATTACTCCCTTTAGAAAAGTCCGCATGGTGCTTAATGTGTTCAATGCCGATGCAATTTTTGTGTTTCATCAACACTCTGAAGGTGAACAGATTGCAGAATGTCTCCAGATGTGCTTCGGAAACTACTACTAGTCTTCCAGGGAACGATTAAAGCGTAGACAGTTTAAGACATTACTCCCTTTAGAAAAGTCCGCATGGTGCTTATTGTGTTCAATGCCGATGCAATTTCTGTGTTTCATCAACACTCTGAAGGTCCACAGATTACAGAATGCATCCAGATGTGCTTCGGAAACTACTACTAGTCTTCCAGGGAACGATCAAATCGTAGAGAGTTTAAGACATTACTCCCATGGAGAATAGCCCGCATGGTGTTTATTGTGTTCAATGCCGATGGAATTTTTGTGTTTCATCAACACTCTGAAGGTCCACAGATTACAGAATGCTTCCAGATGTGCTTTGGAAACTACTACTATTCTTCCAGTGTACGATCAAAGCGTAGAGAGTTTAAGACATTACTCCCATGGAGAAAAATCCGCATATTGCTTATTGTGTTCAATGCCGATGCAATTTTTGTGTTTCATCAACACTCTGAAGGTCCACAGATTACAGAATGCATCCATATGTGATATGGAAACTACTACTAGTTATCTAGGGAACGATCAAAGCGTACACAGTTTAAGACATTACTCCCATGGAGAAAAGTCCGCATGGTGCTTATTGTGTTCAATGCCGATTTAATTTTTGTGTGTCATCAACACTCTGAAGGTCTACAGATTACAGAATGCCTCCAGATGTGCTTCGGGAACTACTACTATTCTTCCAGTGTAGATCAAATCGTAGACAGTTTAAGACATTACTCCCATGGAAAAAAGTCCGCATGGTGCCTATTGTATTCAATGCCGATGCAATTTTTGTGTTTCATCAACACTCTGAATGTCCACAGATTTCAGAACGATTAAAGAAGTGCTTCGGAAACTGCTACTAGCCTTCCAGGGAACGATCAAAACGTAGAAGGTTTAAGACATTACTCCCTTTAGAAAAGCCCGCATGGTGCTTATTGTATTCAATGCCGATGCAATTTCTGTGATTCATCAACACTCTGAAGGTCCACAGATTACAGAATGCATCCATATGTTCTTCAGAAACTACTACTAGTCATCCAGGGAACGATCAAAGAGTACACAGTTTAAGACGTTACTCCCATGGAGAAAAGTCCTCATGGTGCATATTGTCTTCAATGCCGATGCAATTTCTGTGTTTCATCAAAACTCTGAAGGTCCACAGATTTCAGAATGCATCCAGATGTGCTTCGGAAACTACTACTAGACATCCAGTGTACGATCAAAGCATAGACAGTTTAAGACATTACTCCCGTGGAGAAAAGTTCGCATGGTGCTTATTGTGTTCAATGCCGATGCAATTTTTGTGTTTCATCAACACTCTGAAAGTCCACAGATTTCAGAATGCTTCCAGGTGTGCTTCGCAAACCACTACTAGTCTTCCAGTGTACGATCAAAGCGTAGACACTTTAGGACATAACTCCCATAGAGAAAATTCCGCATGGTGCTTATTGTGTTCAATGCCGATGCAATTTTTGTGTTTCATCAACACTCTGAAGGTCCACAGATTACAGAATGCATCCAGATGTGCTTCGGAAACTACTACTAGTCTTCCGGTGTACGATCAAAGCGTAGACAGTTTAAGACATTACTCCCATGGAGAAAAGTTCGCTTGGTGTTTATTTTGTTCAATGCCGATGCAATTTTTGTGTTTCATCAACACTCTGAAGTTCCACAGATTATAGAATGCATCCACATGTGCTTCGGAAACTACTACTAGTCTTCCAGGGAACGATCAAAGCGTAGACAGTTTAAGATATTACTCCCATGGAGAAAAGTCCGCATGGTGCTTATTGTGTTCAATGCCGATTCAATTTTTGTGTTTCATCAACACTCTGAAGGTCTACAGATTACAGAATGCCTCCAGATGTGCTTCGGAAACTATTACTAGTCTTCCAGTGTATAATCAAAGCGTAGACAGTTTAAGACATTACTCCCATGAAGATAAATCCGCATGGTGCCTATTGTATCCAATGCCGTTGCAATTTTTGGGTTTCATCAACACTCAGAAGGTCCACAGATTACAGAATGCATCCAGATGTGCTTCGGAAACTACTACTATTTTTCCAGTGTACGATCAAAGCGCAGACATTTTAAGACATTACTCCCATGGAAAAAATTCGCATGGAGCTTATTGTGTTCAATGCCGATGCAATTTTTGTGTCTCATCAACACTCTGAAAGTCAACAGATTACAGAATGCTTCCAGATGTGCTTCGGAAACTACTACTATTCTTCCAGTGTAGATCAAATCGTAGACAGTTTAAGACATTACTCCCATGGAGAAAAATCCACATGGTGCTTTTTGTGTTCAATGCCGATGCAATTTTTGTGTTTCATCTACACTCTGAAGGTCCACAGATTACATATTCATCCATATGTGCTTCCGAAACTACTACTAGTCTTCCATCGAACGATCAAAGCGTGGACAGTTTAAGACATTACTCCCATGGAGAAAAATCCGCATGGTGCAAATTGTATTCAATGCCGATGCAATTTTTGTGTTTCATCAACACTCTGAAGGACCACAGATTACAGAATGTCTCCAGATGTGCTTCGGAAACTACTACTAGTCTTCCAGGGAATGATTGAAGCGTAGACAGTTTAAGACATTACTCCCTTTAGAAAAGTCCGCATGGTGCTTATTGTGTTCAATGCCGATGCAATATTTGTGTTTCATCAACACTCTGAAGGTCCACAGATTACAGATTGCATCCAGATGTGCTTCCGAAACTACTACTAGTCTTTCAGTGTACGATCAAAGCGTAGACAATTTAAGACATTACTCCCATGAAGAAAAATCCGCATGGTGCCTATTGTATTCAATGCCGATGCAATTTTTGTATTTCATCAACACTCTGAATGTCCACAGATTTCAGAACGATTAAAGAAGTGCTTCGGAAACTGCTACTAGTCTTCCAGGGAACGATCAAAACGTAGAAGGTTTAAGACATTACTCCCATGGAGAAAAGTCCGTATGGTGCTTATTGTGTTCAATGCCGATTCAATTTCTGTGTTTCATCAACACTCTGAAGATCCACAGATTACAGAATGCATCCAGATGTGCTTCAGAAAATACTAATAGTCTTCCAGGGAACGATCAAAGCGTAGACAGTTTAAGACATTACTCCCATGGAGAAAAGTCCGTATGGTGCTTATTGTGTTCAATGCCGATTCAATTTCTGTGTTTCATCAACACTCTGAAGGTCCACAGATTACAGAAAGCATCCAAATGTGCTTCGGAAACTACTACTAGTCTTCCAGGGAACGATCAAATCGTAGACAGTTTAAGACATTACTCCCATGGAGAAAAGTCCGCATGGTGCTTATTGTATTCAATGGCGATGAATTTCTGTGTTTCATCAAGACTCTGAAGGTCCACAGATTACAGAATGCATCCAGATGTGCTTCAGAAACTACTACTAGTCTTCCAGTGTACGATCAAAGCGTAGACAGTTTAAGACATTACTCCCATGGAGAAAAGTTCGCATGGTGCCCATTGTGTTCCATGCCGATGCAATTTTTGTGTTCCATCAACACTCCGAAGGTCCACAGATTACAGAATGCTTCCAGATGTGCTTCGGAAACTACTACTAGTCTTCCAGTGTACGATCAAAGCGTAGACAGTATAAGACATTAGTCCCATGGAGAAAAGTCAACATGGTGCTTATTGTGTTCAATGCCGATGCAATTTTTGTGTTTCATCAACACTCTGAAGGTCCACATATTACAGATTGCATCCTGATGTGCTTCCGAAACTACTACTAGTCTTCCAGTGTACGATCAAAGCGTAGACAGTTTAAGACATTACTCCCATGGAGAAAAGTCCGCATGGTGCTTATTGTGTTCAATGCCGATGCAATTTTTGTGTTTCATCAACACTCTGAAGGTCTACAGATTACAGAATGCCTCCAGTTATGCTTCGGAAACTACTACAAGTCTTCCAGGGAACGATCAAAGCGTAGACAGTTTAAGACATTACTCCAATGGAGAAAAGTCCGCAAGGTGCTTATTGTGTTCAATGCCGATGCAATTTTTGTGTTTCATCAACACTCTGAAGGTCCACAGATTTCAGAACGCCTACAGATGTGCTTCGGAAACTACTACTAGTCTTCCAGAGAACGATTAAAGCGTAGACAGTTTAAGACATTACTCCCATTAGAAAAGTCCGCATGGTGCTTATTGTGTTCAATGCCGATGCAATTTCTGTGTTTCATCAACACTCTGAAGATCCACAGATTACAGAATGCATCCAGATGTGCTTCAGAAAATACTAATAGTCTTCCAGGGAACGATCAAAGCGTAGACAGTTTAAGACATTACTCCCATGGAGAAAAGTCCGTATGGTGCTTATTGTGTTCAATGAAGATTCAATTTCTGTGTTTCATCAACACTCTGAAGGTCCACAGATTACAGAAAGCATCCAAATGTGCTTCGGAAACTACTACTAGTCTTCCAGGGAACGATCAAATCGTAGACAGTTTAAGACATTACTCCCATGGAGAAAAGTCCGCATGGTGCTTATTGTGTTCAATGGCGATGAATTTCTGTGTTTCATCAAGACTCTGAAGGTCCACAGATTACAGAATGCATCCAGATGTGCTTCGGAAACTACTACTAGTCTTCCAGTGTACGATCAAAGCGTAGACAGTTTAAGACATTACTCCCATGGAGAAAAGTTCGCATGGTGCCCATTGTGTTCCATGCCGATGCAATTTTTGTGTTCCATCAACACTCCGAAGGTCCACAGATTACAGAATGCTTCCAGATGTGCTTCGGAAACTACTACTAGTCTTCCAGTGTACGATCAAAGCGTAGACAGTTTAAGACATTAGTCCCATAGAGAAAAGTCAACATGGTGCTTATTGTGTTCAATGCCGATGCAATTTTTGTGTTTCATCAACACTCTGAATGTCCACAGATTTCCGAACGCCTAAAGAAGTGCTTCGGAAACTACTACTCGTTTTCCAGGGAACGATCAAAGCGTAGACAGTTTAAGACATTACTCCCAGGGAGAAAAGTCCGCATGGTGCTTATTGGGTTCAATGCCGATTCAATTTTTGTGTTTCATCTACACTCTGAAGGTCTACAGATTACAGAATGCCTCCAGATGTTCTTCGGAAACTACTACTAGTCTTCCAGTGTACGATCAAATCGTAGACAGGTTAAGACATTACTCCCATGGAGAAAAGTAAGCATGGTGGCTATTGTATTCAATTCCGATGCAATTTCTGTGTTTCATCAACACTCTGAAGGTCCACAGAGTACAGAAGGCCTCCAGATGTGCTTCGGAAACTACTACTAGTCTTCCAGTGTACGATCAAAGCGTAGACAGTTTAAGACATTACTCCCATGGAGAAAAGTCAACATGGTGCTTATTGTGTTCAATGCCGATGCAATTTTTGTGTTTCATCAACACTCTGAATGTCCACAGATTTCCGAACGCCTAAATAAGTGCTTCGGAAACTACTACTAGTCTTCCAGGGAACGATCAAAGCGTAGACAGTTTAAGACATTACTCCCTTTAGAAAAGTCCGCATGGTGCTTATTGTGTTCAATGCCGATGCAATTTCTGTGTTTCATCAACACTCTGAAGGTACACAGGTTACAGAATGCATCCAGATGTGCTTCAGAAACTACTACTAGTCTTCTAGGGAACGATCAAAGCGTAGACAGTTTAAGACTTTACTCCCATGGAGAAAAGTCCGTATGGTGCTTATTGTGTTCAATGCCGATTCAATTTCTGTGTTTCATCAACACTCTGAAAGTCCACAGATTACAGAATGCATCCAGACGTGCTTCGGAAACTACTACTAGACTTCCAGTGTACGATCAAAGCATAGACAGTTTAAGACATTACTCCCGTGGAGAAAAGTTCGCATGGTGCTTATTGTGTTCAATGCCGATGCAATTTTTGTGTTTCATCAACACTCTGAAAGTCCACAGATTTCAGAATGCTTCCAGGTGTGCTTCGCAAACCACTACTAGTCTTCCAGTGTACGATCAAAGCGTAGACACTTTAGGACATAACTCCCATAGAGAAAATTCCGCATGGTGCTTATTGTGTTCAATGCCGATGCAATTTTTGTGTTTCATCAACACTCTGAAGGTCCACAGATTACAGAATGCATCCAGATGTGCTTCGGAAACTACTACTAGTCTTCCGGTGTACGATCAAAGCGTAGACAGTTTAAGACATTACTCCCATGGAGAAAAGTTCGCTTGGTGTTTATTTTGTTCAATGCCGATGCAATTTTTGTGTTTCATCAACACTCTGAAGTTCCACAGATTACAGAATGCATCCACATGTGCTTCGGAAACTACTACTAGTCTTCCAGGGAACGATCAAAGCGTAGACAGTTTAAGATATTACTCCCATGGAGAAAAGTCCGCATGGTGCTTATTGTGTTCAATGCCGATTCAATTTTTGTGTTTCATCAACACTCTGAAGGTCTACAGATTACAGAATGCCTCCAGATGTGCTTCGGAAACTATTACTAGTCTTCCAGTGTATAATCAAAGCGTAGACAGTTTAAGACATTACTCCCATGAAGATAAATCCGCATGGTGCCTATTGTATCCAATGCCGTTGCAATTTTTGGGTTTCATCAACACTCAGAAGGTCCACAGATTACAGAATGCATCCAGATGTGCTTCGGAAACTACTACTATTTTTCCAGTGTACGATCAAAGCGCAGACATTTTAAGACATTACTCCCATGGAAAAAATTCGCATGGAGCTTATTGTGTTCAATGCCGATGCAATTTTTGTGTCTCATCAACACTCTGAAAGTCAACAGATTACAGAATGCTTCCAGATGTGCTTCGGAAACTACTACTATTCTTCCAGTGTAGATCAAATCGTAGACAGTTTAAGACATTACTCCCATGGAGAAAAATCCACATGGTGCTTTTTGTGTTCAATGCCGATGCAATTTTTGTGTTTCATCTACACTCTGAAGGTCCACAGATTACATATTCATCCATATGTGCTTCCGAAACTACTACTAGTCTTCCATCGAACGATCAAAGCGTGGACAGTTTAAGACATTACTCCCATGGAGAAAAATCCGCATGGTGCAAATTGTATTCAATGCCGATGCAATTTTTGTGTTTCATCAACACTCTGAAGGACCACAGATTACAGAATGTCTCCAGATGTGCTTCGGAAACTACTACTAGTCTTCCAGGGAATGATTAAAGCGTAGACAGTTTAAGACATTACTCCCTTTAGAAAAGTCCGCATGGTGCTTATTGTGTTCAATGCCGATGCAATATTTGTGTTTCATCAACACTCTGAAGGTCCACAGATTACAGATTGCATCCAGATGTGCTTCCGAAACTACTACTAGTCTTCCAGTGTACGATCAAAGCGTAGACAATTTAAGACATTACTCCCATGAAGAAAAATCCGCATGGTGCCTATTGTATTCAATGCCGATGCAATTTTTGTATTTCATCAACACTCTGAATGTCCACAGATTTCAGAACGATTAAAGAAGTGCTTCGGAAACTGCTACTAGTCTTCCAGGGAACGATCAAAACGTAGAAGGTTTAAGACATTACTCCCATGGAGAAAAGTCCGTATGGTGCTTATTGTGTTCAATGCCGATTCAATTTCTGTGTTTCATCAACACTCTGAAGATCCACAGATTACAGAATGCATCCAGATGTGCTTCAGAAAATACTAATAGTCTTCCAGGGAACGATCAAAGCGTAGACAGTTTAAGACATTACTCCCATGGAGAAAAGTCCGTATGGTGCTTATTGTGTTCAATGCCGATTCAATTTCTGTGTTTCATCAACACTCTGAAGGTCCACAGATTACAGAAAGCATCCAAATGTGCTTCGGAAACTACTACTAGTCTTCCAGGGAACGATCAAATCGTAGACAGTTTAAGACATTACTCCCATGGAGAAAAGTCCGCATGGTGCTTATTGTGTTCAATGGCGATGAATTTCTGTGTTTCATCAAGACTCTGAAGGTCCACAGATTACAGAATGCATCCAGATGTGCTTCAGAAACTACTACTAGTCTTCCAGTGTACGATCAAAGCGTAGACAGTTTAAGACATTACTCCCATGGAGAAAAGTTCGCATGGTGCCCATTGTGTTCCATGCCGATGCAATTTTTGTGTTCCATCAACACTCCGAAGGTCCACAGATTACAGAATGCTTCCAGATGTGCTTCGGAAACTACTACTAGTCTTCCAGTGTACGATCAAAGCGTAGACAGTTTAAGACATTAGTCCCATGGAGAAAAGTCAACATGGTGCTTATTGTGTTCAATGCCGATGCAATTTTTGTGTTTCATCAACACTCTGAAGGTCCACATATTACAGATTGCATCCTGATGTGCTTCCGAAACTACTACTAGTCTTCCAGTGTACGATCAAAGCGTAGACAGTTTAAGACATTACTCCCATGGAGAAAAGTCCGCATGGTGCTTATTGTGTTCAATGCCGATGCAATTTTTGTGTTTCATCAACACTCTGAAGGTCTACCGATTACAGAATGCCTCCAGTTATGCTTCGGAAACTACTACAAGTCTTCCAGGGAACGATCAAAGCGTAGACAGTTTAAGACATTACTCCAATGGAGAAAAGTCCGCAAGGTGCTTATTGTGTTCAATGCCGATGCAATTTTTGTGTTTCATCAACACTCTGAAGGTCCACAGATTTCAGAACGCCTACAGATGTGCTTCGGAAACTACTGCTAGTCTTCCAGAGAACGATTAAAGCGTAGACAGTTTAAGACATTACTCCCATTAGAAAAGTCCGCATGGTGCTTATTGTGTTCAATGCCGATGCAATTTCTGTGTTTCATCAACACTCTGAAGATCCACAGATTACAGAATGCATCCAGATGTGCTTCAGAAAATACTAATAGTCTTCCAGGGAACGATCAAAGCGTAGACAGTTTAAGACATTACTCCCATGGAGAAAAGTTCGCATGGTGCCCATTGTGTTCCATGCCGATGCAATTTTTGTGTTCCATCAACACTCCGAAGGTCCACAGATTACAGAATGCTTCCAGATGTGCTTCGGAAACTACTACTAGTCTTCCAGTGTACGATCAAAGCGTAGACAGTTTAAGACATTAGTCCCATAGAGAAAAGTCAACATGGTGCTTATTGTGTTCAATGCCGATGCAATTTTTGTGTTTCATCAACACTCTGAATGTCCACAGATTTCCGAACGCCTAAAGAAGTGCTTCGGAAACTACTACTCGTTTTCCAGGGAACGATCAAAGCGTAGACAGTTTAAGACATTACTCCCAGGGAGAAAAGTCCGCATGGTGCTTATTGGGTTCAATGCCGATTCAATTTTTGTGTTTCATCTACACTCTGAAGGTCTACAGATTACAGAATGCCTCCAGATGTTCTTCGGAAACTACTACTAGTCTTCCAGTGTACGATCAAATCGTAGACAGGTTAAGACATTACTCCCATGGAGAAAAGTAAGCATGGTGGCTATTGTATTCAATTCCGATGCAATTTCTGTGTTTCATCAACACTCTGAAGGTCCACAGAGTACAGAAGGCCTCCAGATGTGCTTCGGAAACTACTACTAGTCTTCCAGTGTACGATCAAAGCGTAGACAGTTTAAGACATTACTCCCATGGAGAAAAGTCAACATGGTGCTTATTGTGTTCAATGCCGATGCAATTTTTGTGTTTCATCAACACTCTGAATGTCCACAGATTTCCGAACGCCTAAATAAGTGCTTCGGAAACTACTACTAGTCTTCCAGGGAACGATCAAAGCGTAGACAGTTTAAGACATTACTCCCTTTAGAAAAGTCCGCATGGTGCTTATTGTGTTCAATGCCGATGCAATTTCTGTGTTTCATCAACACTCTGAAGGTACACAGGTTACAGAATGCATCCAGATGTGCTTCAGAAACTACTACTAGTCTTCTAGGGAACGATCAAAGCGTAGACAGTTTAAGACTTTACTCCCATGGAGAAAAGTCCGTATGGTGCTTATTGTGTTCAATGCCGATTCAATTTCTGTGTTTCATCAACACTCTGAAAGTCCACAGATTACAGAATGCATCCAGACGTGCTTCGGAAACTACTACTATTCTTCCAGGGAACGATCAAATCGTAGACAGTTTAAGACATTACTCCCATGGAGAAAAGTCCTCATGGTGCTTATTGTGTTCAATGCCGATGCAATTTCTGTGTTTCATCAACACTCTGAAGGTCCACAGATTACAGAATGCATCCAGATGTGGTTCGGAAACTACGACTAGTCTTCCAGTGTTCGATGAAAGCGTAGACAGTTTAAGAAGTTACTCCCTTGGAGAAAAGTCCGCATGGTGCTTATTGTGTTCATTGCCGATGCAATTTTTGTGTTTCGTCAACACTCTGAAGGTCTACAGATTACAGAATGCCTCCAGATGTGCTTCGGAAACTACTACTAGTGTTCCAGTGTACGATCAAAGCGTAGACAGTTTAAGACATTACTCCCATGGAGAAAAGTTCGCATGGTGCTTATTGTGTTCAATGCCGATGCAATTTTTCTGTTTCATCAACACTCTGAAGGTCCACAGATTACAGAATGCTTCCAGTTGTGCTTCGGAAACTACTACTAGTCTTACAGTGTACGATCAAAGCGTAGACAGTATAAGACATTACTCCCATAGAGCAAATTCCGCATGGTGCTTATTGTGTTCAATGCCAATGGAATTTTTGTGTTTCATCAACACTCTGAAGGTCCAGAGATTACAGAATGCTTCCAGATGTGCTTCGGAAACTACTACTATTTTTCCGGGGTACGATCAAAGCGTAGACGGTTTAAGACATTACTCCCATGGAGAAAAGTCCGCATGGTGCCTATTGTATTCAATGCCATGGCAATTTTTGTGTTTCATTAACACTCTGAATGTCCACAGATTTCAGAACGCCTAAAGAAGTGCTTCGGAAACTGCTACTAATCTTCCAGGGAACGATCAAAGCGTAGACAGTTTAAGACATTACTCCCTTTGGAAAAGTCCGCATGGTGCTAATTGTGTTCAATGCCGATGCAATTTCTGTGATTTATCAACACTCTGAAGGTCTACAGATTACAGAATGCATCCAGATGTGCTTCAGAAACTTCTACTAGTCTTCCAGGGAATGATCAAATCGTATACAGTTTAAGACATTACTCCCATGGAGAAAAGTCCGTATGGTGCTTATTCTGTTCAATGCCGATTCAATTTCTGTGTTCCATCAACACTCTGAAGGTCCACAGATTACAGAATGCATCCAGATGAGCTTTCGAAACTACTAATAGTATTCCAGTGTACGATCAAAATGTAGACAGTTTAAGTCATTACTCCCATGGAGAAAAGTCCGCATGGTGCTTTTTGTGTTCATTGCCGATTCAATTTTTGTGTTTCATCAACACTCTGAAGGTCCACAGATTACAGAATGTGTCCAGATGTGCTTCGGAAACTACTACTAGTCTTCCAGGGAACGATCAAAGCGTAGACAGTTTAAGACATTACTCCCATGGAGAAAAGTCCGCATGGTGCTTATTGTGTTCAATGCCGATGCAATTTTTGTGTTTCATCGACACTCTGAAGGTCCACAGATTACAGAATGCATCCAGATGTGGTTCGGTAACTACGATTAGTCTTCCAGTGTTCGATCAAAGCGTAGACAGTTTAAGAAGTTACTCCCTTGGAGAAAAGTCCGCATGGTGCTTATTGTATTCATTGCCGATGCAATTTTTGAGTTTCGTCAACACTCTGAAGGTCTACAGATTACAGAATGCCTCCAGATGTGCTTTGGAAACTACTACTAGTCTTCCAGTGTACGATCAAAGCGTAGACAGTTTAAGACATTACTCCCATGGAGAAAAGTTCGCATGGTGCTTATTGTGTTCAATGCCGATGCAATTTTTCTGTTTCATCAACACTCTGAAGGTCCACAGATTACAGAATGCTTCCAGATGTGCTTCGGAAACTACTACTAGTCTTACAGTGTACGATCAAAGCGTAGACAGTATAAGACATTACTCCCATAGAGAAAATTCCGCATGGTGCTTATTGTGTTCAATGCCGATGCAATTTTTGTGTTTAATCAACACTCTGAAGGTCCACAGATTACAGAATGCATCCAGATGTGCTTCGGAAACTACTACTAGTTTTCCAGTGTACGATCAAAGCGTAGACAATTTAAGAAATTACTCCCATGGAGAAAAGTTCGCTTGGTGCTTATTGTGTTCAATGCCAATGGAATTTTTGTGTTTCATCAACACTCTGAAGGTCCAGAGATTACAGAATGCTTCCAGATGTGCTTCGGAAACTACTACTATTCTTCCAGGGTACGATCAAAGCGTAGACGGTTTAAGACATTACTCCCATGGAGAAAAATCCGCATGGTGCTTATTGTGTTCAATGCCGATGCAATTTTTGTGTTTCATCAACACTCTGAAGGTCCACAGATTACAGAATGCATCCATATGTGCTTCGGAAACTACTATTAGTCTTCCAGTGTACGACCAGAGCGTAGACAGTTTAAGACATTACTCCCATGGAGAAAAGTCAACATGGTGCTTATTGTGTTCAATGCCGATGCAATTTTTGTGTTTCATCAACACTCTGAATGTCCACAGATTTCCGAACGCCTAAAGAAGTGCTTCGGAAACTACTACTAGTCTTCCAGGGAACGATCAAAGCGTAGACAGTTTAAGACATTACTCCCTTTAGAAAAGTCCGCATGGTGCTTATTGTGTTCAATGCCGATGCAATTTCTGTGTGTCATCAACACTCTGAAGGTACCCAGGTTACAGAATGCATCCAGATGTGCTTCAGAAACTACTACTAGTCTTCTAGGGAACGATCAAAGCGTAGACAGTTTAAGACATTACTCCCATGGAGAAAAGTCCGTATGGTGCTTATTGTGTTCAATGCCGATTCATTTTCTGTGTTTCATCAACACTCTGAAGGTCCACAGATTACTGAATGCATCCAGATGTGCTTCGGAAACTACTACTATTCTTCCAGGGAACGATCAAATCATAGACAGTTTAAGACATTAGTCCCATGGAGAAAAGTCAACATGGTGCTTATTGTGTTCAATGCCGATGCAATTTTTGTGTTTCATCAACACTCTGAAGGTCCACAGATTACAGAATGCTTCCAGTTGTGCTTCGGAAACTACTACTAGTCTTACAGTGTACGATCAAAGCGTAGACAGTATAAGACATTACTCCCATAGAGCAAATTCCGCATGGTGCTTATTGTGTTCAATGCCAATGGAATTTTTGTGTTTCATCAACACTCTGAAGGTCCAGAGATTACAGAATGCTTCCAGATGTGCTTCGGAAACTACTACTATTCTTCCGGGGTACGATCAAAGCGTAGACGGTTTAAGACATTACTCCCATGGAGAAAAGTCCGCATGGTGCCTATTGTATTCAATGCCATGGCAATTTTTGTGTTTCATTAACACTCTGAATGTCCACAGATTTCAGAACGCCTAAAGAAGTGCTTCGGAAACTGCTACTAATCTTCCAGGGAACGATCAAAGCGTAGACAGTTTAAGACATTACTCCCTTTGGAAAAGTCCGCATGGTGCTTATTGTGTTCAATGCCGATGCAATTTCTGTGATTTATCAACACTCTGAAGGTCTACAGATTACAGAATGCATCCAGATGTGCTTCAGAAACTTCTACTAGTCTTCCAGGGAATGATCAAATCGTATACAGTTTAAGACATTACTCCCATGGAGAAAAGTCCGTATGGTGCTTATTCTGTTCAATGCCGATTCAATTTCTGTGTTTCATCAACACTCTGAAGGTCCACAGATTACAGAATGCATCCAGATGAGCTTTCGAAACTACTAATAGTCTTCCAGTGTACGATCAAAATGTAGACAGTTTAAGTCATTACTCCCATGGAGAAAAGTCCGCATGGTGCTTTTTGTGTTCATTGCCGATTCAATTTTTGTGTTTCATCAACACTCTGAAGGTCCACAGATTACAGAATGTGTCCAGATGTGCTTCGGAAACTACTACTAGTCTTCCAGGGAACGATCAAAGCGTAGACAGTTTAAGACATTACTCCCATGGAGAAAAGTCCGCATGGTGCTTATTGTGTTCAATGCCGATGCAATTTTTGTGTTTCATCGACACTCTGAAGGTCCACAGATTACAGAATGCATCCAGATGTGGTTCGGTAACTACGATTAGTCTTCCAGTGTTCGATCAAAGCGTAGACAGTTTAAGAAGTTACTCCCTTGGAGAAAAGTCCGCATGGTGCTTATTGTATTCATTGCCGATGCAATTTTTGAGTTTCGTCAACACTCTGAAGGTCTACAGATTACAGAATGCCTCCAGATGTGCTTTGGAAACTACTACTAGTCTTCCAGTGTACGATCAAAGCGTAGACAGTTTAAGACATTACTCCCATGGAGAAAAGTTCGCATGGTGCTTATTGTGTTCAATGCCGATGCAATTTTTCTGTTTCATCAACACTCTGAAGGTCCACAGATTACAGAATGCTTCCAGATGTGCTTCGGAAACTACTACTAGTCTTACAGTGTACGATCAAAGCGTAGACAGTATAAGACATTACTCCCATAGAGAAAATTCCGCATGGTGCTTATTGTGTTCAATGCCGATGCAATTTTTGTGTTTAATCAACACTCTGAAGGTCCACAGATTACAGAATGCATCCAGATGTGCTTCGGAAACTACTACTAGTTTTCCAGTGTACGATCAAAGCGTAGACAATTTAAGAAATTACTCCCATGGAGAAAAGTTCGCTTGGTGCTTATTGTGTTCAATGCCAATGGAATTTTTGTGTTTCATCAACACTCTGAAGGTCCAGAGATTACAGAATGCTTCCAGATGTGCTTCGGAAACTACTACTATTCTTCCAGGGTACGATCAAAGCGTAGACGGTTTAAGACATTACTCCCATGGAGAAAAATCCGCATGGTGCTTATTGTGTTCAATGCCGATGCAATTTTTGTGTTTCATCAACACTCTGAAGGTCCACAGATTACAGAATGCATCCATATGTGCTTCGGAAACTACTATTAGTCTTCCAGTGTACGATCAAAGCGTAGACAGTTTAAGACATTACTCCCATGGAGAAAAGTCAACATGGTGCTTATTGTGTTCAATGCCGATGCAATTTTTGTGTTTCATCAACACTCTGAATGTCCACAGATTTCCGAACGCCTAAAGAAGTGCTTCGGAAACTACTACTAGTCTTCCAGGGAACGATCAAAGCGTAGACAGTTTAAGACATTACTCCCTTTAGAAAAGTCCGCATGGTGCTTATTGTGTTCAATGCCGATGCAATTTCTGTGTGTCATCAACACTCTGAAGGTACCCAGGTTACAGAATGCATCCAGATGTGCTTCAGAAACTACTACTAGTCTTCTAGGGAACGATCAAAGCGTAGACAGTTTAAGACATTACTCCCATGGAGAAAAGTCCGTATGGTGCTTATTGTGTTCAATGCCGATTCATTTTCTGTGTTTCATCAACACTCTGAAGGTCCACAGATTACTGAATGCATCCAGATGTGCTTCGGAAACTACTACTATTCTTCCAGGGAACGATCAAATCATAGACAGTTTAAGACATTACTCCCATGGAGAAAAGTCCTCATGGTGCTTATTGTGTTCAATGCCGATGCAATTTCTGTGTTTCATCAACACACTGAAGGTCCACAGATTACAGAATGCATCCAGATGTGCTTCGGAAACTACAACTAGTCTTCCAGTGTACGATCAAAGCGTAGACAGTTTAAGACATTAGTCCCATGGAGAAAAGTCAACATGGTGCTTATTGTGTTCAATGCCGATGCAATTTTTGTGTTTCATCAACACTCTGAATGTCCACAGATTTCCGAACGCCTAAAGAAGTGCTTCGGAAACTACTACTAGTTTTCCAGGGAACGATCAAAGCGTAGACAGTTTAAGACATTACTCCCAGGGAGAAAAGTCCGCATGGTGCTTATTGGGTTCAATGCCGATTCAATTTTTGTGTTTCATCTACACTCTGAAGGTCTAGAGATTACAGAATGCCTCCAGATGTTCTTCGGAAACTACTACTAGTCTTCCAGTGTACGATGAAATCGTAGACAGTTTAAGACATTACTCCCATGGAGAAACGTAAGCATGGTGCCTATTGTATTCAATTCCGATGCAATTTCTGTGTTTCATCAACACTCTGAAGGTCCACAGAGTACAGAAGGCCTCCAGATGTGCTTCGGAAACTACTACTAGTCTTCCAGTGTACGATCAAAGTGTTGACAGTTTAAGACATTACTCCCATGGAGAAAAGTCAACATGGTGCTTATTGTGTTCAATGCCGATGCAATTTTTGTGTTTCATCAACACTCTGAATGTCCACAGATTTCCGAACGCCTAAATAAGTGCTTCGGAAACTACTACTAGTCTTCCAGGGAACGATCAAAGCGTAGACAGTTTAAGACATTACTCCCTTTAGAAAAGTCCGCATGGTGCTTATTGTGTTCAATGCCGATGCAATTTCTGTGTTTCATCAACACTCTGAAGGTACACAGGTTACAGAATGCATCCAGATGTGCTTCAGAAACTACTACTAGTCTTCTAGGGAACGATCAAAGCGTAGACAGTTTAAGACATTACTCCCATGGAGAAAAGTCCGTATGGTGCTTATTGTGTTCAATGCCGATTCAATTTCTGTGTTTCATCAACACTCTGAAGGTCCACAGATTACAGAATGCATCCAGACGTGCTTCGGAAACTACTACTATTCTTCCAGGGAACGATCAAATCGTAGACTGTTTAAGACATTACTCCCATGGAGAAAAGTCCTCATGGTGCTTATTGTGTTCAATGCCGATGCAATTTCTGTGTTTCATCAACACTCTGAAGGTCCACAGATTACAGAATGCATCCAGATGTGCTTCAGAAACTACAACTAGTCTTCCAGTGTACGATCAAAGCGTAGACAGTTTAAGACATTAGTCCCATGGAGAAAAGTTCGCATGGTACATATTGTGTTCAATGCCGATTCAATTTTTGTGTTTCATCAACACCCTGAAGGTCCACAGATTACAGAATGCTTCCAGGTGTGCTTCGGAATATACTACAAGTCTTCCAGTGTACGATCAAAGCGTAGACACTTTAAGACATTACTCCCATTGAGAAAATTCCGCATGGTGCTTATTGTGTTCAATGCCGATGCAATTGTTGTGTTTCATCAACACTCTGAAGGTCCACAGATTACAGAATGTATCCAGATGTGCTTCGGAAACTACTACTAGTCTTCCAGTGTACGATAAAAGCGTAGACAGTTTAAGACATTACTCCCATGGAGAAAAGTCCGCATAGTGCCTATTGTATTCAATGCCGATGCAATTTCTGTGCTTCATCAACACTCTGAAGGTCCACAGAGTACAGAAGGCCTCCAGATGTGCTTCGGAAACTACTACTAGTCTTCCAGTGTACGATCAAAGCGTAGACAGTTTAAGACATTACTCCCATGGAGAAAAGTCCACATGGTGCTTATTGTGTTCAATGCCGATGCAATTTTTGTGTTTCATCAACGCTCTGAATGTCCACAGATTTCCGAACGCCTAAAGATGTGCTTCGGAAACTACTACTAGTCTTCCAGGGAACGATTAAAGCGTAGACAGTTTAAGACATTACTCCCTTTAGAAAAGTCCGCGTGGTGCTTATTGTGTTCAATGCCGATGCAACTTCTGTGTATCATCAACAATCTGAAGGTACACAGATTACAGAATTCATCCAGATGTGCTTCAGAAACTACTACTAGTCTTCCAGGGAACGATCAAAGCATTGAAAGTTTAAGACATTACTCCCATGGAGAAAAGTCCGTATGGTGCTTATTGTGTTCAATGCCGATTCAATTTCTGTGTTTCATCAACACTCTGAAGGTCCACAGATTACAGAATGCATCCAGATGTGCTTCGGAAACTACTACTAGTCTTCCAGGGAACGATCAAATCGTAGACAGTTTAAGACATTACTCCCATGGAGAAAAGTCCTCATGGTGCTTATTGTGTTCAATGCCGATGCAATTTTTCTCTTTCATCAACTCTCTGAAGGTCCACAGATTACAGAATGCTTCCAGAGTGCTTCGGAAACTACTACTAGTCTTCCAGTGTACGATCAAAGCGTAGACAGTTTAAGACATTACTCCCATGGAGAAAAGTTCGCATGGTGCTCCTTGTGTTCAATGCCGATGCAATTTTTGTGTTTCATCAACACTCTGAAGGTCTACAGATTACAGAATGAATCCAAATGTGCTTCGGAAACTACTACTAGTCTTCCAGTGTACGATCAAAGCGTATACAGTTTAAGATATTACTCCCATGGAGAAAAGTTGGCATGGTGCTTATTGTGTTCAATGCCGATGCAATTTTTCTCTTTCATCAACTCTCTGAAGGTCGACAGATTACAGAATGCATCCAGATGTGCTTCGGAAACTACAACTAGTCTTCCAGTGTACGATCAAAGCGTAGACAGTTTAAGACATTCCTCCCATGGAGAAAAGTCAACATGGTGCTTATTGTGGTCAATGCCGATGCAATTTCTGTGTTTCATCAACACTCTGAATGACCACAGATTTCCGAACGCCTAAAGAAGTGCTTCGGGAACTACTACTAGTCTTCCAGGGAACGATCAAAGCGTAGACAGTTTAAGAAATTACTCCCTTTAGAAAAGTCCGCATGGTGCTTATTGTGTTCAATGCCGATGCAATTTCTGTGTTTCATCAACACTCTGAAGTTACACAGGTTACAGAATGCATCCAGATGTGCTTCAGAAACTACTACTAGTCTTCTAGGGAACGATCAAAGCGTAGACAGTTTAAGACATTACTCCCATGGAGAAAAGTCCGTATGGTGCTTATTGTGTTCAATGCCGATTCAATTTCTGTGCTTCATCAACACTCTGAAGGTCCACAGATTACAGAATGCATCCAGATGTGCTTCGGAAACTACTACTATTCTTCCAGGGAACGATCAAATCGTTGACAGTTTAAGACATTACTCCCATGGAGAAAAGTCCTCATGGTGCTTATTGTGTTCAATGCCGATGCAATTTCTGTGTTTCATCAACACTCTGAAGGTCCACAGATTACAGAATGCATCCAGATGTGCTTCGGAATCTACAACTAGTCTTCCAGTGTACGATCAAAGCGTAGACAGTTTAAGACATTAGTCCCATGGAGAAAAGTTCGCATGGTACTTATTGTGTTCAATGCCGAATCAATTTTTGTGTTTCATCAACACCCTGAAGGTCCACAGATTACGGAATGCTTCCAGGTGTGCTTCGGAATATACTACAAGTCTTCCATTGTACGATCAAAGCGTAGACACTTTAAGACATTACTCCCATTGAGAAAATTCCGCATGGTGCTTATTGTGTTCAATGCCGATGCAATTTTTGTGTTTCATCAACACTCTGAAGGTCCACAGATTACAGAATGTATCCAGATGTGCTTCGGAAACTACTACTAGTCTTCCAGTGTACGATAAAAGCGTAGACAGTTTAAGACATTACTCCCATGGAGAAAAGTCCGCATGGTGCTTATTGTGTTCAATGCCGATGCAATTTTTGTGTTTCATCAACACTCTGAAGGTCCACAGATTACAGAATGCCACCAGATGTGCTTCGGAAACTACTACTAGTCTCCCAGTGTACGATCAAATCGTAGACAGTTTAAGACATTACTCCCTTGGAGAAAAGTCCGTATGGCGCTTATTGTGTTCAATGCCGATGCAATTTTTGTGTTTCATCAACACTCTGAAGGTCCACAGATTACAGAATGCCTCCAGATGTGCTTCGGAAACTACTACTAGTCTTCCAGTGTACGATGAAAGCGAAAACAGTTTAAGACATTAGTCCCATGGAGAAAAGTCAGCATGGTGCTTATTGTGTTCAAAGTCGATGCAACTTTTGTGTTTCATCAACACTCTGAAGGTCCACAGATTACAGAATGCATCCAGATGTGCTTCGGAAACTACTACTAGTCTTCCAGGGAACGATCAAAGCGTAGACAGTTTAAAGACATTACTCCCTTTAGAAAAGTCCGCATGGTGCTTATTGTGTTCAATGCCGATGCAATTTCTGTGTTTCATCAACACTCTGAAGGTACCCAGGTTACAGAATGCATCCAGATGTGCTTCAGAAACTACTACTAGTCTTCTAGGGAACGATCAAAGCGTAGACAGTTTAAGACATTACTCCCATGGAGAAAAGTAAGTATGGTACTTATTGTGTTCAATGCCGATTCATTTTCTGTGTTTCATCAACACTCTGAAAGTCCACAGATTACAGAATGCATCCAGATGTGCTTCGGAAACTACTACTATTCTTCCAGGGAACGATCAAATCGTAGGCAGTTTAAGACAGTACTCCCATGGAGAAAAGTCCTCATGGTGCTTATTGTGTTCAATGCCGATGCAATTTCTGTGTTTCATCAACACTCTGAAGGTCCACAGAGTACAGAAGGCCTCCAGATGTGCTTCGGAAACTACTACTAGTCTTCCAGTGTACGATCAAAGCGTAGACAGTTTAAGACATTACTCCCATGGAGAAAAGTCCACATGGTGCTTATTGTGTTCAATGCCGATGCAATTTTTGTGTTTCATCAACGCTCTGAATGTCCACAGATTTCCGAACGCCTAAAGATGTGCTTCGGAAACTACTACTAGTCTTCCAGGGAACGATTAAAGCGTAGACAGTTTAAGACATTACTCCCTTTAGAAAAGTCCGCATTGTGCTTATTGGGTTCAATGCCGATTCAATTTTTGTGTTTCATCTACACTCTGAAGGTCTACAGATTACAGAATGCCTCCAGATGTTCTTCGGAAACTACTACTAGTCTTCCAGTGTACGATCAAATCGTAGACAGGTAAAGACATTACTCCCATGGAGAAAAGTAAGCATGGTGCCTATTGTATTCAATTCCGATGCAATTTCTGTGTTTCATCAACACTCTGAAGGTCCACAGAGTACAGAAGGCCTCCAGATGTGCTTCGGAAACTACAACTAGTCTTCCAGTGTACGATCAAAGCGTAGACAGTTAAGGACATTAGTCCCATGGAGAAAAGTTCGCATGGTACTTATTGTGTTCAATGCCGAATCAATTTTTGTGTTTCATCAACACCCTGAAGGTCCACAGATTACAGAATGCTTCCAGGTGTGCTCCGGAATATACTACAAGTCTTCCAGTGTACGATCAAAGCGTAGACACTTTAAGACATTACTCCCATTGAGAAAATTCCGCATGGTGCTTATTGTGTTCAACGCCGATGCAATTTTTGTGCTTCATCAACACTCTGAAGGTCCACAGATTAAAGAATGTATCCAGATGTGCTTCGGAAACTACTACTAGTCTTCCAGTGTACGTAAAAAGCGTAGACAGTTTAAGACATTACTCCCATGGAGAAAAATCCGCATAGTGCCTATTGTATTCAATGCCGATGCAATTTCTGTGCTTCATCAACACTCTGAAGGTCCACAGAGTACAGAAGGCCTCCAGATGTGCTTCGGAAACTACTACTAGTCTTCCAGTGTACGATCAAAGCGTAGACAGTTTAAGACATTACTCCCATGGAGAAAAGTCCACATGGTGCTTATTGTGTTCAATGCCGATGCAATTTTTGTGTTTCATCAACGCTCTGAATGTCCACAGATTTCCGAACGCCTAAAGATGTGCTTCGGAAACTACTACTAGTCTTCCAGGGAACGATTAAAGCGTAGACAGTTTAAGACATTACTCCCTTTAGAAAAGTCCGCATGGTGCTTATTGGGTTCAATGCCGATTCAATTTTTGTGTTTCATCTACACTCTGAAGGTCTACAGATTACAGAATGCCTCCAGATGTTCTTCGGAAACTACTACTAGTCTTCCAGTGTACGATCAAATCGTAGACAGGTTAAGACATTACTCCCATGGAGAAAAGTAAGCATGGTGCCTATTGTATTCAATTCCGATGCAATTTCTGTGTTTCATCAACACTCTGAAGGTCCACAGAGTAAAGAAGGCCTCCAGATGTGCTTCGGAAACTACTACTAGTCTTCCAGTGTACGATCAAAGCGTAGACAGTTTAAGACATTACTCCCATGGAGAAAAGTCAACATGGTGCTTATTGTGTTCAATGCCGATGCAATTTTTGTGTTTCATCAACACTCTGAATGTCCACAGATTTCCGAACGCCTAAAGAAGTGCTTCGGAAACTACTACTAGTCTTCCAGGGTACGATCAAAGCGTAGACAGTTTAAGACATTACTCCCTTTAGAAAAGTCCGCATGGTGCTTATTGTGTTCAATGCCGATGCAATTTCTGTGTTTCATCAACACTCTGAAGTTACACAGGTTACAGAATGCATCCAGATGTGCTTCAGAAACTACTACTTGTCTTCTAGGGAACGATCAAAGCGTAGACAGTTTAAGACATTACTCCCATGGAGAAAAGTCCGTATGGTGCTTATTGTGTTCAATGCCGATTCAATTTCTGTGCTTCATCAACACTCTGAAGGTCCACAGATTACAGAATGCATCCAGATGTGCTTCGGAAACTACTACTATTCTTCCAGGGAACGATCAAATCGTTGACAGTTTAAGACATTACTCCCATGGAGAAAAGTCCTCATGGTGCTTATTGTGTTCAATGCCGATGCAATTTCTGTGTTTCATCAACACTCTGAAGGTCCACAGATTACAGAATGCATCCAGATGTGCTTCGGAATCTACAACTAGTCTTCCAGTGTACGATCAAAGCGTAGACAGTTTAAGACATTAGTCCCATGGAGAAAAGTTCGCATGGTACTTATTGTGTTCAATGCCGAATCAATTTTTGTGTTTCATCAACACCCTGAAGGTCCACAGATTACGGAATGCTTCCAGGTGTGCTTCGGAATATACTACAAGTCTTCCATTGTACGATCAAAGCGTAGACACTTTAAGACATTACTCCCATTGAGAAAATTCCGCATGGTGCTTATTGTGTTCAATGCCGATGCAATTTTTGTGTTTCATCAACACTCTGAAGGTCCACAGATTACAGAATGTATCCAGATGTGCTTCGGAAACTACTACTAGTCTTCCAGTGTACGATAAAAGCGTAGACAGTTTAAGACATTACTCCCATGGAGAAAAATCCGCATAGTGCCTATTGTATTCAATGCCGATGCAATTTCTGTGCTTCATCAACACTCTGAAGGTCCACAGAGTACTGAAGGCCTCCAGATGTGCTTCGGAAACTACTACTAGTCTTCCAGTGTACGATCAAAGCGTAGACAGTTTAAGACATTACTCCCATGGAGAAAAGTCCACATGGTGCTTATTGTGTTCAATGCCGATGCAATTTTTGTGTTTCATCAACGCTCTGAATGTCCACAGATTTCCGAACGCCTAAAGATGTGCTTCGGAAACTACTACTAGTCTTCCAGGGAACGATTAAAGCGTAGACAGTTTAAGACATTACTCCCTTTAGAAAAGTCCGCATGGTGCTTATTGGGTTCAATGCCGATTCAATTTTTGTGTTTCATCTACACTCTGAAGGTCTACAGATTACAGAATGCCTCCAGATGTTCTTCGGAAACTACTACTAGTCTTCCAGTGTACGATCAAATCGTAGACAGGTTAAGACATTACTCCCATGGAGAAAAGTAAGCATGGTGCCTATTGTATTCAATTCCGATGCAATTTCTGTGTTTCATCAACACTCTGAAGGTCCACAGAGTACAGAAGGCCTCCAGATGTGCTTCGGAAACTACTACTAGTCATCCAGTGTACGATGAAAGCGTAGACAGTTTAAGACATTACTCCCATGGAGAAAAGTCAACATGGTGCTTATTGTGTTCAATGCCGATGCAATTTTTGTGTTTCATCAACACTCTGAATGTCCACAGATTTCCGAACGCCTAAAGAAGTGCTTCGGAAACTACTACTAGTCTTCCAGGGTACGATCAAAGCGTAGACAGTTTAAGACATTACTCCCTTTAGAAAAGTCCGCATGGTGCTTATTGTGTTCAATGCCGATGCAATTTCTGTGTTTCATCAACACTCTGAAGTTACACAGGTTACAGAATGCATCCAGATGTGCTTCAGAAACTACTACTAGTCTTCTAGGGAACGATCAAAGCGTAGACAGTTTAAGACATTACTCCCATGGAGAAAAGTCCGTATGGTGTTTATTGTGTTCAATGCCGATTCAATTTCTGTGCTTCATCAACACTCTGAAGGTCCACAGATTACAGAATGCATCCAGATGTGCTTCGGAAACTACTACTATTCTTCCAGGGAACGATCAAATCGTTGACAGTTTAAGACATTACTCCCATGGAGAAAAGTCCTCATGGTGCTTATTGTGTTCAATGCCGATGCAATTTCTGTGTTTCATCAACACTCTGAAGGTCCACAGATTACAGAATGCATCCAGATGTGCTTCGGAATCTACAACTAGTCTTCCAGTGTACGATCAAAGCGTAGACAGTTTAAGACATTAGTCCCATGGAGAAAAGTTCGCATGGTACTTATTGTGTTCAATGCCGAATCAATTTTTGTGTTTCATCAACACCCTGAAGGTCCACAGATTACGGAATGCTTCCAGGTGTGCTTCGGAATATACTACAAGTCTTCCATTGTACGATCAAAGCGTAGACACTTTAAGACATTACTCCCATTGAGAAAATTCCGCATGGTGCTTATTGTGTTCAATGCCGATGCAATTTTTGTGTTTCATCAACACTCTGAAGGTCCACAGATTACAGAATGTATCCAGATGTGCTTCGGAAACTACTACTAGTCTTCCAGTGTACGATAAAAGCGTAGACAGTTTAAGACATTACTCCCATGGAGAAAAATCCGCATAGTGCCTATTGTATTCAATGCCGATGCAATTTCTGTGCTTCATCAACACTCTGAAGGTCCACAGAGTACTGAAGGCCTCCAGATGTGCTTCGGAAACTACTACTAGTCTTCCAGTGTACGATCAAAGCGTAGACAGTTTAAGACATTACTCCCATGGAGAAAAGTCCACATGGTGCTTATTGTGTTCAATGCCGATGCAATTTTTGTGTTTCATCAACGCTCTGAATGTCCACAGATTTCCGAACGCCTAAAGATGTGCTTCGGAAACTACTACTAGTCTTCCAGGGAACGATTAAAGCGTAGACAGTTTAAGACATTACTCCCTTTAGAAAAGTCCGCATTGTGCTTATTGGGTTCAATGCCGATTCAATTTTTGTGTTTCATCTACACTCTGAAGGTCTACAGATTACAGAATGCCTCCAGATGTTCTTCGGAAACTACTACTAGTCTTCCAGTGTACGATCAAATCGTAGACAGGTTAAGACATTACTCCCATGGAGAAAAGTAAGCATGGTGCCTATTGTATTCAATTCCGATGCAATTTCTGTGTTTCATCAACACTCTGAAGGTCCACAGAGTACAGAAGGCCTCCAGATGTGCTTCAGAAACTACTACTAGTCTTCTAGGGAACGATCAAAGCGTAGACAGTTTAAGACATTACTCCCATGGAGAAAAGTAAGTATGGTACTTATTGTGTTCAATGCCGATTCATTTTCTGTGTTTCATCAACACTCTGAAAGTCCACAGATTACAGAATGCATCCAGATGTGCTTCGGAAACTACTACTATTCTTCCAGGGAACGATCAAATCGTAGGCAGTTTAATACAGTACTCCCATGGAGAAAAGTCCTCATGGTGCTTATTGTGTTCAATGCCGATGCAATTTCTGTGTTTCATCAACACTCTGAAGGTCCACAGATTACAGAATGCATCCAGATGTGCTTCGGAAACTACAACTAGTCTTCCAGTGTACGATCAAAGCGTAGACAGTTTAAGACATTAGTCCCATGGAGAAACGTCAACATGGTGCTTATTGTGTTCAATGCCGATGCAATTTTTGTGTTTCATCAACACTCTGAATGTCCACAGATTTCCGAACGCCTAAAGAAGTGCTTCGGAAACTACTACTAGTCTTCCAGGGAACGATCAAAGCGTAGACAGTTTAAGACATTACTCCCTTCAGAAAAGTCCGCATGGTGCTTATTGTGTTCAATGCCGATGCAATTTCTGTGTTTCATCAACACTCTGAAGTTACACAGGTTACAGAATGCATCCAGATGTGCTTCAGAAACTACTACTAGTCTTCTAGGGAACGATCAAAGCGTAGACAGTTTAAGACATTACTCCCATGGAGAAAAGTCCGTATGGTGCTTATTGTGTTCAATGCCGATTCAATTTCTGTGTTTCATCAACACTCTGAAGGTCCACAGATTACAGAATGCATCCAGATGTGCTTCGGAAACTACTACTATTCTTCCAGGGAACGATCAAATCGTTGACAGTTTAAGACATTACTCCCATGGAGAAAAGTCCTCATGGTACTTATTGTGTTCAATGCCGATGCAATTTCTGTGTTTCATCAACACTCTGAAGGTCCACAGATTACAGAATGCATCCAGATGTGCTTCGGAAACTACAACTAGTCTTCCAGTGTACGATCAAAGCGTAGACAGTTAAGGACATTAGTCCCATGGAGAAAAGTTCGCATGGTACTTATTGTGTTCAATGCCGAATCAATTTTTGTGTTTCATCAACACCCTGAAGGTCCACAGATTACAGAATGCTTCCAGGTGTGCTCCGGAATATACTACAAGTCTTCCAGTGTACGATCAAAGCGTAGACACTTTAAGACATTACTCCCATTGAGAAAATTCCGCATGGTGCTTATTGTGTTCAACGCCGATGCAATTTTTGTGTTTCATCAACACTCTGAAGGTCCACAGATTACAGAATGTATCCAGATGTGCTTCGGAAACTACTACTAGTCTTCCAGTGTACGTAAAAAGCGTAGACAGTTTAAGACATTACTCCCATGGAGAAAAATCCGCATAGTGCCTATTGTATTCAATGCCGATGCAATTTCTGTGCTTCATCAACACTCTGAAGGTCCACAGAGTACAGAAGGCCTCCAGATGTGCTTCGGAAACTACTACTAGTCTTCCAGTGTACGATCAAAGCGTAGACAGTTTAAGACATTACTCCCATGGAGAAAAGTCCACATGGTGCTTATTGTGTTCAATGCCGATGCAATTTTTGTGTTTCATCAACGCTCTGAATGTCCACAGATTTCCGAACGCCTAAAGATGTGCTTCGGAAACTACTACTAGTCTTCCAGGGAACGATTAAAGCGTAGACAGTTTAAGACATTACTCCCTTTAGAAAAGTCCGCATGGTGCTTATTGGGTTCAATGCCGATTCAATTTTTGTGTTTCATCTACACTCTGAAGGTCTACAGATTACAGAATGCCTCCAGATGTTCTTCGGAAACTACTACTAGTCTTCCAGTGTACGATCAAATCGTAGACAGGTTAAGACATTACTCCCATGGAGAAAAGTAAGCATGGTGCCTATTGTATTCAATTCCGATGCAATTTCTGTGTTTCATCAACACTCTGAAGGTCCACAGAGTAAAGAAGGCCTCCAGATGTGCTTCGGAAACTACTACTAGTCTTCCAGTGTACGATCAAAGCGTAGACAGTTTAAGACATTACTCCCATGGAGAAAAGTCAACATGGTGCTTATTGTGTTCAATGCCGATGCAATTTTTGTGTTTCATCAACACTCTGAATGTCCACAGATTTCCGAACGCCTAAAGAAGTGCTTCGGAAACTACTACTAGTCTTCCAGGGAACGATCAAAGCGTAGACAGTTTAAGACATTACTCCCTTTAGAAAAGTCCGCATGGTGCTTATTGTGATCAATGCCGATGCAATTTCTGTGTTTCATCAACACTCTGAAGGTACACAGGTTACAGAATGCATCCAGATGTGCTTCAGAAACTACTACTAGTCTTCTAGGGAACGATCAAAGCGTAGACAGTTTAAGACATTACTCCCATGGAGAAAAGTCCGTATGGTGCTTATTGTGTTCAATGCCGATTCAATTTCTGTGTTTCATCAACACTCTGAAGGTCCACAGATTACAGAATGCATCCAGATGTGCTTCGGAAACTACTACTATTCTTCCAGGGAACGATCAAATCGTAGACAGTTTAAGACATTACTCCCATGGAGAAAAGTCCTCATGGTGCTTATTGTGTTCAATGCCGATGCAATTTCTGTGTTTCATCAGCACTCTGAAGGTCCACAGATTACAGAATGCATCCAGATGTGTTTCGGAAACTACAACTAGTCTTCCAGTGTACGATCAAAGCGTAGACAGTTTAAGACATTAGTCCCATGGAGATAAGATCGCATGGTACTTATTGTGTTCAATGCCGAATCAATTTTTGTGTTTCATCAACACCCTGAAGATCCACAGATTACAGAATGCTTCCAGGTGTGCTTCGGAAACTACTACTAGTCTTCCAGTGTACGATAAAAGCGCAGACAATTTAAGACATTACTCCCATGGAGAAAAGTCCGCATAGTGCCTATTGTATTCAATGCCGATGCAATTTCTGTGCTGCATCAACACTCTGAAGGTCCACAGAGTACAGAAGGCCTCCAGATGTGCTTCGGAAACTACTACTAGTCTTCCAGTGGTCGATCAAAGCGTAGACAGTTTAAGACATTACTCCCTTTAGAAAAGTCCGCATGGTGCTTATTGTGTTCAATGCCGATGCAATTTCTGTGTTTCATCAACACTCTGAAGGTACACAGGTTACAGAATGCATCCAGATGTGCTTCAGAAACTACTACTAGTCTTCTAGGGAACGATCAAAGCGTAGACAGTTTAAGACATTACTCCCATGGAGAAAAGTCCGTATGGTGCTTATTGTGTTCAATGCCGATTCAATTTCTGTGTTTCATCAACACTCTGAAGGTCCACAGATTACAGAATGCATCCAGATGTGCTTCGGAAACTACTACTAGTCTTCCAGGGAACGATCAAATCGTAGACAGTTTAAGACATTACTCCCATGGAGAAAAGTCCTCATGGTGCTTATTGTGTTCAATGCCGATGTAATTTCTGTGTTTCATCAACACTCTGAAGGGCCACAGATTACAGAATGCATCCAGATGTGTTTCGGAAACTACAACTAGTCTTGCAGTGTACGATCAAAGCGTAGACAGTTTAAGACATTAGTCCCATGGAGAAAAGTTCGCATGGTACTTATTGTGTTCAATGCCGAATCAATTTTTGTGTTTCATCAACACCCTGAAGGTCCACAGATTACAGAATGCTTCCAGGTGTGCTTCGGAAACTACTACTAGTCTTCCAGTGTACGATAAAAGCGTAGACAATTTAAGACATTACTCCCATGGAGAAAAGTCCGCATAGTGCCTATTGTATTCAATGCCGATGCAAGTTCTGTGCTGCATCAACACTCTGAAGGTCCACAGAGTACAGAAGGCCTCCAGATGTGCTTCGGAAACTACTACTAGTCTTCCAGTGGTCGATCAAAGCGTAGACAGTTTAAGACATTACTCCCATGGAGAAAAGTCCACATGGTGCTTATTGTGTTCAATGCCGATGCAATTTTTGTGTTTCATCAACGCTCTGAATGTCCACAGATTTCCGAACGCCTAAAGATGTGCTTCGGAAACTACTACTAGTCTTCCAGGGAACGATTAAAGCGTAGACAGTTTAAGACATTACTCCCTTTAGAAAAGTCGGCGTGGTGCTTATTGTGTTCAATGCCGATGCAACTTCTGTGTTTCATCAACAATCTGAAGGTCCACAGATTACGGAATGCATCCAGATGTGCTTCGGAAACTACAACTAGTCTTCCAGTGTACGATCAAAGCGTAGACAGTTAAGGACATTAGTCCCATGGAGAAAAGTTCGCATGGTACTTATTGTGTTCAATGCCGAATCAATTTTTGTGTTTCATCAACACCCTGAAGGTCCACAGATTACAGAATGCTTCCAGGTGTGCTCCGGAATATACTACAAGTCTTCCAGTGTACGATCAAAGCGTAGACACTTTAAGACATTACTCCCATTGAGAAAATTCCGCATGGTGCTTATTGTGTTCAACGCCGATGCAATTTTTGTGTTTCATCAACACTCTGAAGGTCCACAGATTACAGAATGTATCCAGATGTGCTTCGGAAACTACTACTAGTCTTCCAGTGTACGTAAAAAGCGTAGACAGTTTAAGACATTACTCCCATGGAGAAAAATCCGCATAGTGCCTATTGTATTCAATGCCGATGCAATTTCTGTGCTTCATCAACACTCTGAAGGTCCACAGAGTACTGAAGGCCTCCAGATGTGCTTCGGAAACTACTACTAGTCTTCCAGTGTACGATCAAAGCGTAGACAGTTTAAGACATTACTCCCATGGAGAAAAGTCCACATGGTGCTTATTGTGTTCAATGCCGATGCAATTTTTGTGTTTCATCAACGCTCTGAATGTCCACAGATTTCCGAACGCCTAAAGATGTGCTTCGGAAACTACTACTAGTCTTCCAGGGAACGATTAAAGCGTAGACAGTTTAAGACATTACTCCCTTTAGAAAAGTCCGCATTGTGCTTATTGGGTTCAATGCCGATTCAATTTTTGTGTTTCATCTACTCTCTGAAGGTCTACAGATTACAGAATGCCTCCAGATGTTCTTCGGAAACTACTACTAGTCTTCCAGTGTACGATCAAATCGTAGACAGGTTAAGACATTACTCCCATGGAGAAAAGTAAGCATGGTGCCTATTGTATTCAATTCCGATGCAATTTCTGTGTTTCATCAACACTCTGAAGGTCCACAGAGTACAGAAGGCCTCCAGATGTGCTTCGGAAACTACTACTAGTCATCCAGTGTACGATCAAAGCGTAGACAGTTTAAGACATTACTCCCATGGAGAAAAGTCAACATGGTGCTTATTGTGTTCAATGCCGATGCAATTTTTGTGTTTCATCAACACTCTGAATTTCCACAGATTTCCGAACGCCTAAAGAAGTGCTTCGGAAACTACTACTAGTCTTCCAGGGAACGATCAAAGCGTAGACAGTTTAAGACATTACTCCCTTTAGAAAAGTCCGCATGGTGCTTATTGTGTTCAATGCCGATGCAATTTCTGTGTTTCATCAACACTCTGAAGGTACCCAGGTTACAGAATGCATCCACATGTGCTTCAGAAACTACTACTAGTCTTCTAGGGAACGATCAAAGCGTAGACAGTTTAAGACATTACTCCCATGGAGAAAAGTAAGTATGGTACTTATTGTGTTCAATGCCGATTCATTTTCTGTGTTTCATCAACACTCTGAAAGTCCACAGATTACAGAATGCATCCAGATGTGCTTCGGAAACTACAACTAGTCTTCCAGTGTACGATCAAAGCGTAGACAGTTTAAGACATTAGTCCCATGGAGAAACGTCAACATGGTGCTTATTGTGTTCAATGCCGATGCAATTTTTGTGTTTCATCAACACTCTGAATGTCCACAGATTTCCGAACGCCTAAAGAAGTGCTTCGGAAACTACTACTAGTCTTCCAGGGAACGATCAAAGCGTAGACAGTTTAAGACATTACTCCCTTCAGAAAAGTCCGCATGGTGCTTATTGTGTTCAATGCCGATGCAATTTCTGTGTTTCATCAACACTCTGAAGTTACACAGGTTACAGAATGCATCCAGATGTGCTTCAGAAACTACTACTAGTCTTCTAGGGAACGATCAAAGCGTAGACAGTTTAAGACATTACTCCAATGGAGAAAAGTCCGTATGGTGCTTATTGTGTTCAATGCCGATTCAATTTCTGTGTTTCATCAACACTCTGAAGGTCCACAGATTACAGAATGCATCCAGATGTGCTTCGGAAACTACTACTATTCTTCCAGGGAACGATCAAATCGTTGACAGTTTAAGACATTACTCCCATGGAGAAAAGTCCTCATAGTACTTATTGTGTTCAATGCCGATGCAATTTCTGTGTTTCATCAACACTCTGAAGGTCCACAGATTACAGAATGCATCCAGATGTGCTTCGGAAACTACAACTAGTCTTCCAGTGTACGATCAAAGCGTAGACAGTTAAGGACATTAGTCCCATGGAGAAAAGTTCGCATGGTACTTATTGTGTTCAATGCCGAATCAATTTTTGTGTTTCATCAACACCCTGAAGGTCCACAGATTACAGAATGCTTCCAGGTGTGCTCCGGAATATACTACAAGTCTTCCAGTGTACGATCAAAGCGTAGACACTTTAAGACATTACTCCCATTGAGAAAATTCCGCATGGTGCTTATTGTGTTCAACGCCGATGCAATTTTTGTGTTTCATCAACACTCTGAAGGTCCACAGATTACAGAATGTATCCAGATGTGCTTCGGAAACTACTACTAGTCTTCCAGTGTACGTAAAAAGCGTAGACAGTTTAAGACATTACTCCCATGGAGAAAAATCCGCATAGTGCCTATTGTATTCAATGCCGATGCAATTTCTGTGCTTCATCAACACTCTGAAGGTCCACAGAGTACAGAAGGCCTCCAGATGTGCTTCGGAAACTACTACTAGTCTTCCAGTGTACGATCAAAGCGTAGACAGTTTAAGACATTACTCCCATGGAGAAAAGTCCACATGGTGCTTATTGTGTTCAATGCCGATGCAATTTTTGTGTTTCATCAACGCTCTGAATGTCCACAGATTTCCGAACGCCTAAAGATGTGCTTCGGAAACTACTACTAGTCTTCCAGGGAACGATTAAAGCGTAGACAGTTTAAGACATTACTCCCTTTAGAAAAGTCCGCATGGTGCTTATTGGGTTCAATGCCGATTCAATTTTTGTGTTTCATCTACACTCTGAAGGTCTACAGATTACAGAATGCCTCCAGATGTTCTTCGGAAACTACTACTAGTCTTCCAGTGTACGATCAAATCGTAGACAGGTTAAGACATTACTCCCATGGAGAAAAGTAAGCATGGTGCCTATTGTATTCAATTCCGATGCAATTTCTGTGTTTCATCAACACTCTGAAGGTCCACAGAGTAAAGAAGGCCTCCAGATGTGCTTCGGAAACTACTACTAGTCTTCCAGTGTACGATCAAAGCGTAGACAGTTTAAGACATTACTCCCATGGAGAAAAGTCAACATGGTGCTTATTGTGTTCAATGCCGATGCAATTTTTGTGTTTCATCAACACTCTGAATGTCCACAGATTTCCGAACGCCTAAAGAAGTGCTTCGGAAACTACTACTAGTCTTCCAGGGAACGATCAAAGCGTAGACAGTTTAAGACATTACTCCCTTTAGAAAAGTCCGCATGGTGCTTATTGTGATCAATGCCGATGCAATTTCTGTGTTTCATCAACACTCTGAAGGTACACAGGTTACAGAATGCATCCAGATGTGCTTCAGAAACTACTACTAGTCTTCTAGGGAACGATCAAAGCGTAGACAGTTTAAGACATTACTCCCATGGAGAAAAGTCCGTATGGTGCTTATTGTGTTCAATGCCGATTCAATTTCTGTGTTTCATCAACACTCTGAAGGTCCACAGATTACAGAATGCATCCAGATGTGCTTCGGAAACTACTACTATTCTTCCAGGGAACGATCAAATCGTAGACAGTTTAAGACATTACTCCCATGGAGAAAAGTCCTCATGGTGCTTATTGTGTTCAATGCCGATGCAATTTCTGTGTTTCATCAACACTCTGAAGGTCCACAGATTACAGAATGCATCCAGATGTGTTTCGGAAACTACAACTAGTCTTCCAGTGTACGATCAAAGCGTAGACAGTTTAAGACATTAGTCCCATGGAGAAAAGTTCGCATGGTACTTATTGTGTTCAATGCCGAATCAATTTTTGTGTTTCATCAACACCCTGAAGATCCACAGATTACAGAATGCTTCCAGGTGTGCTTCGGAAACTACTACTAGTCTTCCAGTGTACGATAAAAGCGCAGACAATTTAAGACATTACTCCCATGGAGAAAAGTCCGCATAGTGCCTATTGTATTCAATGCCGATGCAATTTCTGTGCTGCATCAACACTCTGAAGGTCCACAGAGTACAGAAGGCCTCCAGATGTGCTTCGGAAACTACTACTAGTCTTCCAGTGGTCGATCAAAGCGTAGACAGTTTAAGACATTACTCCCTTTAGAAAAGTCCGCATGGTGCTTATTGTGTTCAATGCCGATGCAATTTCTGTGTTTCATCAACACTCTGAAGGTACACAGGTTACAGAATGCATCCAGATGTGCTTCAGAAACTACTACTAGTCTTCTAGGGAACGATCAAAGCGGAGACAGTTTAAGACATTACTCCCATGGAGAAAAGTCCGTATGGTGCTTATTGTGTTCAATGCCGATTCAATTTCTGTGTTTCATCAACACTCTGAAGGTCCACAGATTACAGAATGCATCCAGATGTGCTTCGGAAACTACTACTATTCTTCCAGGGAACGATCAAATCGTAGACAGTTTAAGACATTACTCCCATGGAGAAAAGTCCTCATGGTGCTTATTGTGTTCAATGCCGATGCAATTTCTGTGTTTCATCAACACTCTGAAGGTCCACAGATTACAGAATGCATCCAGATGTGTTTCGGAAACTACAACTAGTCTTGCAGTGTACGATCAAAGCGTAGACAGTTTAAGACATTAGTCCCATGGAGAAAAGTTCGCATGGTACTTATTGTGTTCAATGCCGAATCAATTTTTGTGTTTCATCAACACCCTGAAGGTCCACAGATTACAGAATGCTTCCAGGTGTGCTTCGGAAACTACTACTAGTCTTCCAGTGTACGATAAAAGCGTAGACAATTTAAGACATTACTCCCATGGAGAAAAGTCCGCATAGTGCCTATTGTATTCGATGCCGATGCAATTTCTGTGCTGCATCAACACTCTGAAGGTCCACAGAGTACAGAAGGCCTCCAGATGTGCTTCGGAAACTACTACTAGTCTTCCAGTGGTCGATCAAAGCGTAGACAGTTTAAGACATTACTCCCATGGAGAAAAGTCCACATGGTGCTTATTGTGTTCAATGCCGATGCAATTTTTGTGTTTCATCAACGCTCTGAATGTCCACAGATTTCCGAACGCCTAAAGATGTGCTTCGGAAACTACTACTAGTCTTCCAGGGAACGATTAAAGCGTAGACAGTTTAAGACATTACTCCCTTTAGAAAAGTCCGCGTGGTGCTTATTGTGTTCAATGCCGATGCAACTTCTGTGTTTCATCAACAATCTGAAGGTCCACAGATTACTGAATGCATCCAGATGTGCTTCGGAAACTACAATTAGTCTTCCAGTGTACGATCAAAGCGTAGACAGTTTAAGACATTAGTCCCATGGAGAAAAGTTCGCATGGTACTTATTGTGTTCAATGCCGAATCAATGTTTGTGTTTCATCAACACTCTGAAGGTCCACAGATTACAGAATGCTTCCAGGTGTGCTTCGGAAAATACTACTAGTCTTCCAGTGTACGATCAAAGCGTAGACACTTTAAGACATTACTCATATTGAGAAAATTCCGCATGGTGCTTATTGTGTTCAATGCCGATGCAATTTTTGTGTTTCATCAACACTCTGAATGTCCACAGATTACAGAATCATCCAGATGTGCTTCGGAAACTACTACTAGTCTTCCAGTGTACGATACAAGCGTAGACAGTTTAAGACATTACTCCCATGGAGAAAAGTTCGCATGGTGCTTATTGTGTTCAATGCCGAAGCTATTTTTCTGTTTCATCAACACTCTGAAGGTCCACAGGTTACAGAATGCTTCTAGATATGCTTCGGAAACTACGACTAGTCTTCCAGTGTACGATCAAAGCGTAGACAATTTAACAAATTACTCCTTTGGAGAAAAGTCCGCATGGTGCTTATTGTGTACAATGCCGATGCAATTTTTGTGTTTCATCAACACTCTGAAGGTCTACAGATTACAGAAAGAATCCAAATGTGCTTCGGAAACTACTACTATTCTTCCAGTGTACGATCAAAGCGTATACAGTTTAAGATATTACTCCCATGGAGAAAAGTTGGCATGGTGCTTATTGTGTTCAATGCCGATGCAATTTTTGTGTTTCATCAACGCTCTGAATGTCCACAGATTTCCGAACGCCTAAAGATGTGCTTCGGAAACTACAACTAGTCTTCCAGTGTACGATAAAAGCGTAGACAGTTTAAGGCATTACTCCCATGGAGAAAAGTTCGCATGGTGCTTATTGTGTTCAATGCCGAAGCTATTTTTCTGTTTCATCAACACTCTGAAGGTCCACAGATTACAGAATGCTTCCAGATGTGCTTCGGAAATTACTACTAGTCTTCCAGTGTACGATCAAAGCGTAGACAGTATAAGACATTACTCCCATAGAGAAAATTCCGCATGGTGCTTATTGTGTTCAATGCCGATGCAATTTTTGTGTTTCATCAACGCTCTGAATGTCCACAGATTTCCGAACGCCTAAAGATGTGCTTCGGAAACTACAACTAGTCTTCCAGTGTACGATAAAAGCGTAGACAGTTTAAGGCATTACTCCCATGGAGAAAAGTTCGCATGGTGCTTATTGTGTTCAATGCCGAAGCTATTTTTCTGTTTCATCAACACTCTGAAGGTCCACAGATTACAGAATGCATCCAGATGTGCTTCGGAAACTACAACTAGTCTTCCAGTGTACGATAAAAGCGTAGACAGTTTAAGACATTACACCCATGGAGAAAAGTCCGCGTGGTGCCTATTGTATTCAATGCCGATGCGAATTCTGTGCTTCATCAACACTCTGAGGGTCCACAGAGTACAGAAGGCCTCCTGATGTGCTTCGGAAACTACTACTAGTCTTCCAGTGTACGATCAAAGCGTAGACACTTTAAGACATTACTCCCATTGAGAAAATTCCGCATGGTGCTTATTGTGTTCAATGCCGATGCAATTTTTGTGTTTCATCAACACTCTGAAGGTCCACAGATTACAGAATGCATCCAGATGAGCTTCGGAAAATACTACTAGTCTTCCAGTGTACGATCAAAGCGTAGACACTTTAAGACATTACTCCCATTGAGAAAATTCCGCATGGTGCTTATTGTGTTCAATGCCGATGCAATTTTTGTGTTTCATCAACACTCTGAAGGTGCACAGATTACAGAATGCATCCAGATGAGCTTCCGAAACTACTACTAGTCTTCCAGTGTACGATCAAAGTGTAGACAGCTTAAGACATTACTCTTATGGAGAAAAGTCCGCATGGTGCTTATTGTGTTCAATGCCGATGCAATTTTTGTGTTTCAACCACACTCTGAAGGTCCACAGATTCCAGAATGTGTCCAGATGTGCTTCGGAAACTACTACTAGTCTTCCAGGGAACGATCAAAGCGTAGACAGTTTACGACATTACTCCCATGGAGATAAATCCGCATGGTGCTTATTGTGTTCAATGCCGATGCAATTTGTGTGTTTCATCGACACTCTGAAGGTCCACAGATTACAGAATGCATCCAGATGTGCTTCGGAAACTACTACTATTCTTCCAGTGTACGATCAAAGCGTAGACAGTTTAAGACATTACTCCCATGGAGATAAATCCGCATGGTGCTTATTGTGTTCAATGCCGATGCAATTTTTGTGTTTCATCAACACTCTGAAGGTCCACAGATTACAGAATGCCTCCAGATGTGCTTCGGAAACTACTACTATTTTTCCAGTGTACGATCAAAGCGTAAACAGTTTAAGACATTACTCCCATGGAGAAAAATCTGCATGGTCCTTATTGTGTTCAATGCCGATGCAATTTTTGTGTTTCATCAACACTCTGAAGGTCCACAGATTACAGAATGCATCCATATGTGCTTCGGAAACTACTACTAGTCTTCCAGGGAACAATCAAAGCGTAGACAGTTTAAGACATTAGTCCCATGGAGAAAAGTTCGCATTGTAGTTATTGTGTTCAATGCCGATTCAATTTTTGTGTTTCATCAACACTCTGAAGGTCCACAGATTACAGAATGCTTCAAGGTGTGCTTCGGAAAATACTACTAGTCTTCCAGTGTACGATCAAAGCGTAGACACTTTAAGACATTACTCCCATTGAGAAAATTCCGCATGGTGCTTATTGTGTTCAATGCCGATGCAATTTTTGTGTTTCATCAACACTCTGAAGGTCCACAGAGTACAGAATGCATCCAGATGAGCTTCGGAAAATACTACTAGTCTTCCAGTGTACGATCAAAGCGTAGACACTTTAAGACATTACTCCCATTGAGAAAATTCCGCATGGTGCTTATTGTGTTCAATGCCGATGCAATTTTTGTGTTTCATCAACACTCTGAAGGTCCACAGATTACAGAATGCATCCAGATGAGCTTCCGAAACTACTACTAGTCTTCCAGTGTACGATCAAAGTGTAGACAGCTTAAGACATTACTCCCATGGAGAAAAGTCCGCATGGTGCTTATTGTGTTCAATGCCGATGCAATTTTTGTGTTTCAACCACACTCTGAAGGTCCACAGATTGCAGAATGTGTCCAGATGTGCTTCGGAAACTACTACTAGTCTTCCAGGGAACGATCAAAGCGTAGACAGTTTACGACTTTACTCCCATGGAGATAAATCCGCATGGTGCTTATTGTGTTCAATGCCGATGCAATTTGTGTGTTTCATCGACACTCTGAAGGTCCACAGATTACAGAATGCATCCAGATGTGCTTCGGAAACTACTACTATTCTTCCAGTGTACGATCAGAGCGTAGACAGTTTAAGACATTACTCCCATGGAGATAAATCCGCATGGTGCTTATTGTGTTCAATGCCGATGCAATTTTTGTGTTTCATCAACACTCTGAAGGTCCACAGATTACAGAATGCCTCCAGATGTGCTTCGGAAACTACTACTATTTTTCCAGTGTACGATCAAAGCGTAAACAGTTTAAGACATTACTCCCATGGAGAAAAATCTGCATGGTCCTTATTGTGTTCAATGCCGATGCAATTTTTGTGTTTCATCAACACTCTGAAGGTCCACAGATTACAGAATGCATCCATATGTGCTTCGGAAACTACTACTAGTCTTCCAGGGAACAATCAAAGCGTAGACAGTTTAAGACATTAGTCCCATGGAGAAAAGTTCGCATTGTAGTTATTGTGTTCAATGCCGATTCAATTTTTGTGTTTCATCAACACTCTGAAGGTCCACAGATTACAGAATGCTTCAAGGTGTGCTTCGGAAAATACTACTAGTCTTCCAGTGTACGATCAAAGCGTAGACACTTTAAGACATTACTCCCATTGAGAAAATTCCGCATGGTGCTTATTGTGTTCAATGCCGATGCAATTTTTGTGTTTCATCAACACTCTGAAGGTCCACAGATTACAGAATGCATCCAGATGAGCTTCCGAAACTACTACTAGTCTTCCAGTGTACGATCAAAGTGTAGACAGCTTAAGACATTACTCCCATGGAGAAAAGTCCGCATGGTGCTTATTGTGTTCAATGCCGATGCAATTTTTGTGTTTCAACCACACTCTGAAGGTCCACAGATTGCAGAATATGTCCAGATGTGCTTCGGAAACTACTACTAGTCTTGCAGGGAACGATCAAAGCGTAGACAGTTTACGACATTACTCCCATGGAGATAAATCCGCATGGTGCTTATTGTGTTCAATGCCGATGCAATTTGTGTGTTTCATCGACACTCTGAAGGTCCACAGATTACAGAATGCATCCAGATGTGCTTCGGAAACTACTACTATTCTTCCAGTGTACGATCAAAGCGTAGACAGTTTAAGACATTACTCCCATGGAGATAAATCCGCATGGTGCTTATTGTGTTCAATGCCGATGCAATTTTTGTGTTTCATCAACACTCTGAAGGTCCACAGATTAAAGAATGCCTCCAGATGTGCTTCGGAAACTACTACTATTTTTCCAGTGTACGATCAAAGCGTAAACAGTTTAAGACATTACTCCCATGGGGAAAAATCTGCATGGTCCTTATTGTGTTCAATGCCGATGCAATTTTTGTGTTTCATCAACACTCTGAAGGTCCACAGATTACAGAATGCATCCATATGTGCTTCGGAAACTACTACTAGTCTTCCAGGGAACAATCAAAGCGTAGACAGTTTAAGACATTAGTCCCATGGAGAAAAGTTCGCATTGTAGTTATTGTGTTCAATGCCGATTCAATTTTTGTGTTTCATCAACACTCTGAAGGTCCACAGATTACAGTATGCTTCAAGGTGTGCTTCGGAAAATACTACTAGTCTTCCAGTGTACGATCAAAACGTAGACAGTTTAAGACATTACTCCCATGGAGAAAAGTCCACATTATGCTTATTGTGTTCAATGCCGATGCAATTTTTGTGTTTCATCAACACTCTGAAGGTCCACAGATTGCAGAATGTGTCCAGATGTGCTTCGGAAACTACTACTAGCCTTCCAGGGAACGATCAAAGCGTAGACAGTTTACAACATTACTCCCATGGAGAAAAGTCCGCATGGTGCTTATTGTGTTCAATGCCGATGCAATTTCTATGTTTCATCAACACTCTGAAGGTACACAGACTACAGAATGCATCCAGATGTGCTTCAGAAACTACTACTAGTCTTCCAGGGAACGATCAAAGCGTAGACAGTTTAAGACATTACTCCCATGGAGAAAAGTCCGTATGGTGCCTATTGTGTTCAATGCCGATTCAATTCCTGTGTTTCATGAACACTCAGAAGGTCCAGAGATTACAGAATGCATCCAGATGTGCTTCAGAAACTACTACTAGTCTTCCAGGGAACGATCAAATCGTAGACAGTTTAAGACACTACTCCCATGGAGAAAAGTCCTCATGGTGCATATTGTGTTCAATGCCGATGCAATTTCTGTGTTTCATCAACATTCTGAAGGTCCACAGATTACAGAATGCATCCAGATGTGCTTCGGAAACTACTACTAGTCTTCCAGTGTAGGATCAAAGCGTAGACACTTTAAGACATTACTCCCATAGAGAAAATTCCGCATGGTGCTTATTGTGTTCAATGCCGATGTAATTTTTGTGTTTCATCAACACTCTGAATGTCCACAGATTACAGAATGCATCCAGATGTGCTTCGTAAACTACTACTAGGCTTCCAGTGTACGATCAAAGCGAAGACAGTTTAAGACATTACTCCCATGGAGAAAAGTTCGCATGCTGCTTATTGTGTTCAATGCCGATGCAATTTTTCTGTTTCATCAACACTCTGAAGGTCCACAGATTACAGAATGCTTCCAGATTTGCTTCGGAAACTATTACTAGTCTTCCAGTGTACGATCAAAGCGTAGACAGTTTAAGACATTACTCCCATAGAGAAAATTCCACATGGTGCTTATTGTGTTCAATGCCGATGCAATTTTTGTGTTTCATCAACACTCTGAAGGTCCACAGATTACAGAATGCATCCAGATGAGCTTCCGAAACTACTAATAGTCTTCCAGTGTACGATCAAAGTGTAGACAGCTTAAGACATTACTCCCATGGAGAAAAGTCCGCATGGTGCTTATTGTGTTCAATGCCGATGCAATTTTTGTGTTTCAACCACACTCTGAAGGTCCACAGATTGCAGAATGTGTCCAGATGTGCTTCGGAAACTACTACTAGTCTTCCAGGGAACGATCAAAGCGTAGACAGTTTACGACATTACTCCCATGGAGATAAATCCGCATGGTGCTTATTGTGTTCAATGCCGATGCAATTTGTGTGTTTCATCGACACTCTGAAGGTCCACAGATTACAGAATGCATCCAGATGTGCTTCGGAAACTACTACTATTCTTCCAGTGTATGATCAAAGCGTAGACAGTTTAAGACATTACTCCCATGGAGATAAATCCGCATGGTGCTTATTGCGTTCAATGCCGATGCAATTTTTGTGTTTCATCAACACTCTGAAGGTCCACAGATTACAGAATGCCTCCAGATGTGCTTCGGAAACTACTACTATTTTTCCAGTGTACGATCAAAGCGTAAACAGTTTAAGACATTACTCCCATGGAGAAAAGTCCGCATGGTGCTTATTGTGTTCAATGCCGATGCAATTTTTGTGTTTCATCAACACTCTGAAGGTCCACAGATTACAGAATGCATCCATATGTGCTTCGGAAACTACTACTAGTCTTCCAGGGAACAATCAAAGCGTAGACAGTTTAAGACATTAGTCCCATGGAGAAAAGTTCGCATTGTAGTTATTGTGTTCAATGCCGATTCAATTTTTGTGTTTCATCAACACTCTGAAGGTCCACAGATTACAGAATGCTTCAAGGTGTGCTTCGGAAAATACTACTAGTCTTCCAGTGTACGATCAAAGCGTAGACACTTTAAGACATTACTCCCATTGAGAAAATTCCGCATGGTGCTTATTGTGTTCAATGCCGATGCAATTTTTGTGTTTCATCAACACTCTGAAGGTCCACAGATTACAGAATGCATCCAGATGAGCATCCGTAACTACTACTAGTCTTCCAGTGTACGATCAAAGTGTAGACAGTTTAAGACATTACTCCCATTGAGAAAAGTCCGCATGGTGCTTATTGTGTTCAATGCCGATGCAATTTTTGTGTTTCATCAACACTCTGAAGGTCCACAGATTACAGAATGTGTCCAGATGTGCTTCGGAAACTACTAGTAGTCTTCCAGGGAACGATCAAAGCGTAGACAGTTTACGACATTACTCCCATCGAGAAAAGTCCGCATGGTGCTTATTGTGTTCAATGCCGATGCAATTTGTGTGTTTCATCGACACTCTGAAGGTCCACAGATTACAGAATGCATCCAGATGTGCTTCGGAAACTACTACTATTCTTCCAGTGTACGATCAAAGCGTAGACAGTTTAAGACATTACTCCCATGGAGATAAATCCGCATGGTGCTTATGGTGTTCAATGCCGATGCAATTTTTGTGTTTCATCAACACTCTGAAGGTCCACAGATTACAGAATGCCTCCAGATGTGCTTCGGAAACTACTACTATTTTTCCAGTGTACGATCAAAGCGTAAACAGTTTAAGACATTACTCCCATGGAGAAAAATCCGCATGGTGCTTATTGTGTTCAATGCCGATGCAATTTTTGTGTTTCATCAACACTCTGAAGGTCCACAGATTACAGAATGCATCCATATGTGCTTCGGAAACTACTACTAGTCTTACAGGGAACGATCAAAGCGTAGACAGTTTAAGACATTACTCCTATGGAGAAAAGTCCGCATGGTGCTTATTGTGTTCAATGCCGATTCAATTTCTGTGTTTCATCAACACTCTAAAGGTCTACAGATTACAGAATGCCTCCAGATGTTCTTCGGAAACTACTACTAGTCTTCCAGTGTACGATCAAATCGTAGACAGTTTAAGACATTACTCCCATGGAGAAAAGTCCGCATGGTGCCTATTGTTTTCAATGCCGATGCAATATTTGTGTTTCATCAACACTCTGAAGGTCCACAGAGTACAGAAGGCCTCCAGATGTGCTTCGGAAACTACTACTAGTCTTCCAGTGTACGATCAAAACGTAGACAGTTTAAGACATTACTCCCATGGAGAAAAGTCCACATTATGCTTATTGTGTTCAATGCCGATGCAATTTTTGTGTTTCATCAACACTCTGAAGGTCCACAGATTACAGAATGTGTCCAGATGTGCTTCGGAAACTACTACTAGTCTTCCAGGGAACGATCAAAGCGTAGACAGTTTACGACATTACTCCCATGGAGATAAGTCCGCATGGTGCTTATTGTGTTCAATGCCGATGCAATTTCTATGTTTCATCAACATTCTGAAGGTACACAGACTACAGAATGCATCCAGATGTGCTTCAGAAACTACTACTAGTCTTCCAGGGAACGATCAAAGCGTAGACAGTTTAAGACATTATTCCCATGGAGAAAAGTCCGTATGCTGCTTATTGTGTTCAATGCCGATTCAATTTCTGTGTTTCATGAACACTCTGAAGGTCCAGAGATTACAGAATGCATCCAGATGTGCTTCAGAAACTACTACTAGTCTTCCAGGGAACGATCAAATCGTAGACAGTTTAAGACACTACTCCCATGGAGAAAAGTCCTCATGGTGCATATTGTGTTCAATGCCGATGCAATTTCTGTGTTTCATCAACATTCTGAAAGTCCACAGATTACAGAATGCATCCAGATGTGCTTCGGAAACTACTACTAGTCTTCCAGTGTAGGATCAAAGCGTAGACACTTTAAGACATTACTCCCATAGAGAAAATTCCGCATGGTGCTTATTGTGTTCAATGCCGATGTAATTTTTGTGTTTCATCAACACTCTGAATGTCCACAGATTACAGAATGCATCCAGATGTGCTTCGTAAACTACTACTAGGCTTCCAGTGTACGATCAAAGCGAAGACAGTTTAAGACATTACTCCCATGGAGAAAAGTTCGCATGCTGCTTATTGTGATCAATGCCGATGCAATTTTTCTGTTTCATCAACACTCTGAAGGTCCACAGATTACAGAATGCTTCCAGATGTGCTTCGGAAACTATTACTAGTCTTCCAGTGTACGATCAAAGCGTAGACAGTTTAAGACATTACTCCCTTAGAGAAAATTCCGCATGGTGCTTATTGTGTTCAATGCCGATGCAATTTTTGTGTTTCATCAACACTCTGAAGGTTCACAGATTACAGAATGCATCCAGATGAGCTTCCGAAACTACTACTAGTCTTCCAGTGTACAATCAAAGTGTAGACATTTTAAGACATTACTCCCATGGAGAAAAATCCGCATGATGCTTATTGTGTTAAATGCCGATGCAATTTTTGTGTTTCATCGACACTCTGAAGGTCCACAGATTAAAGAATGTGTCCAGATGTGCTTCGGAAACTACTGCTAGTCTTCCAGGGAACGATCAAAGCGTAGACAGTTTAAGACATTACTCCCATGGAGAAAAGTCCGCATGGTGCTTATTGTGTTCAATGCCGAAGCAATTTTTGTGTTTCATCGACACTCTGAAGGTCCACAGATTACAGAATGCATCCAGATGTGCTTCGGAAACTACTACTAGTTTTCCAGTGTACGATCAAAGCGTGGACAATTTAAGACATTACTCCCATGAAGAAAAGTACGCATGGTGCTTATTGTGTTCAATGCCGATGGGATTTTTGTGTTTCATCAACACTGTGAAGGTCCACAGATTACAGAATGCTTCCAGATGTGCTTCGGAAACTACTACTATTCTTCCAGAGTACGATCAAAGCGTAGACAGTTTAAGACATTACTCCCATGGAGAAAAATCCGCATGGTGATTATTGTGTTCAATGCCGATGCAATTTTTGTGTTTCATCAACACTCTGAAGGTCCACAGATTACAGAATGCATCCATATGTGCTTCGGAAACTACTACTAGTCTTCCAGGGAACGATCAAAGCGTAGACAGTATGACATTACTCCCATGGAGAAAAGTCTGCATGGTGCTTATTGTGTTCAATGCCGATTCAATTTTTGTGTTTCATCAACACTCTGAAGGTGTACAGATTACAGAGTGCCTCCAGATGTGCTTCGGAAACTACTACTAGTCTTCCAGTGTACGATCAAAGCGTCGACAGTTTAAGACATTACTCCCATGAAGAAAAATCCGCATGGTGCCTATTGTATTCAATGCCGATGCAATTTTTGTTTTTCATCAACACTCTGAAGGTCCACAGATTACAGAATGCCTCCAGATGTGCTTCGGAAACTACTACTATTTTTCCAGTGTACGATCAAAGCGTAGACAGTTTAAGACCTTACTCCAATGGAGAAAAATCCTCATGGTGCTTATTGTGTTCAATGCAGATGCAATTTTTGTGTTTCATCAACACTCTGAAGGTTCACAGATTACAGAATGCATCCATATGTGCTTCGGAAACTATCACTAGTCTTCCAGGGAACGATCAAAGCGTAGACAGTTTAAGACATTACTCCCATGGAGAAAAGTCCGCATAGTGCTTATTGTTTTCAATGCCGATGCAATTTTTGTGTTTCATCAACACTCTGAAGGTCCACACAGTACCGAGGGCCTCCAGATGTGCTTCGGAAACTACTACTAGTCTTCCAGTGTACGATCAAAGCGTAGACAGTTTAAGACATTACTCCCTTTAGAAAAGTCCGCATGGTGCTTATTGTGTTAAAAGCCGATGCAATTTCTGTGTTTCATCAACACTCTGAAGGTACACAGATTACAGAACGCATCCAGATGTGCTTCAGAAACTACTACTAGTCTTCCAGGGAACGATCAAAGCGTAGACAGTTTAAGACATTACTCCCATGGAGAAAAGTCCGTATGGTTCTTATTGTGTTCAATGCCGATTCAATTTCTGTGTTTCATGAACACTCTGAAGGTCGACAGATTACAGAATGCATCCAGGTGTGCTTCGGAAACTACTATTAGTCTTCCAGGGAACGATCAAATTGTAGACAGTTTAAGACACTACTCCCATGGAGAAAAGTCCTCATGGTGCATATTGTGTTCAATGCCGATGCAATTTCTGTGATTCATCAACACTCTGAAGGTCCACAGATTACAGAATGCATCCAGATGTGCTTCGGAAACTACTACTAGTCTTCCAGTGTACGATCAAAGCGTAGACAGTTTAAGACATTACTCCCATTGAGAAAATTCCGCATGGTGCTTATTGTGTTCAATTCCGATGCAATTTTTCTGTTTCATCAACACTCTGAAAGTCCACAGATTACAGAATGCTTCCAGATGTGCTTCGGAAACTACTACTATTCTTCCAGAGTACGATCAAAGCGTAGACAGTTTAAGACATTACTCCCATTGAGAAAATTCCGCATGGTGCTTATTGTGTTCAATGCCGATGCAATTTTTGTGTTACATCAACACTCTGAAGGTCCACAGATTACAGAATGCGTCCAGATGTGCTTCGGAAACTACTACTAGTTTTCCAGTGTACGATCAAAGCGTAGACAATTTAAGACATTACTCCCATGGAGAAAAATTCGCTTGGTGCTTATTGTGTTCAATGCCGATACAATTTTTGTGTTTCATCAACACTCTGAAGGTCCACAGATTACAGAATGCTTCCAGATGTGCTTCGGAAACTACTACTATTCATCCAGTGTACGACCAAAGCGTAGACAGTTTAAGACATTACTCCCATGGAGAAAAGTCCGCATGGTGCTTATTGTGTTCAATGCCGAAGCAATTTTTGTGTTTCATCGACACTCTAAAGGTCCGCAGATTACAGAATGCATCCAGATGTGCTTCGGAAACTACTACTAGATTTCCAGTGTACGATCAAAGCGTAGACAATTTAAGACATTACTCCCATGGAGAAAAGTACGCATGGTGCTTATTGTGTTCAATGCCGATGGGATTTTTGTGTTTCATCAACACTCTGAAGGTCCACAGATTACAGAATGCTTCCAGATGTGCTTTGGAAACTACTACTATTCTTCCAGTGTACGATCAAAGCGTAGACAGTTTAAGACATTACTCCCATGGAGAAAAGTTCGCATGGTGCTTATTGTGTTCAATGCCGATGCCAATTTTTCTGTTTCATCAACACTCTGAAGGTCCACAGATTACAGAATGCTTCCAGATATGCTTCGGAAACTACTACTAGTCTTCCAGTGTGCGATCAAAGCGTAGACAGTTTAAGACATTACTCCCATTGAGAAAATTCCGCATGGTGCTTATTGTGTTCAATGCCGATGCAATTTTTGTGTTTCATCAACACTCTGAAGGTTCACAGATTACAGAATGCATCCAGATGAGCTTCTGAAACTACTACTAGTCTTCCAGTGTACAATCAAAGTGTAGACAGTTTAAGACATTACTCTCATGGAGAAAAGTCCGCATGATGCTTATTGTGTTCAATGCCGATGCAAATTTTGTGTTTCATCAACACTCTGAAGGTCCACAGATTAAAGAATGTGTCCAGATGTGCTTCGGAAACTAATACTAGTCTTCCGGGGAACGATCAAAGCCTAGACAGTTTAAGACATTACTCCCATGGAGAAAAGTCCGCATGGTGCTTATTGTGTTCAATGCCGAAGCAATTTTTGTGTTTCATCGACACTCTGAAGGTCCACAGATTACAGAATGCATCCAGATGTGCTTTGGAAACTACTACTAGTTTTCAAGTGTACGATCAAAGCGTAGACAATTTAAGACATAACTCCCATGGAGAATAGTACGCATGGTGCTTATTGTGTTCAATGCCGATGGGATTTTTGTGTTTCATCAACACTCTGAAGGTCCACAGATTACAGAATGCTTCCAGATGTGCTTCGGAAACTACTACTATTCTTCCAGTGTAAGATCAAAGCGTAGACAGTTTAAGACATTACTCCCATGGAGAAAAATCCGCATGGTGCTTATTGTGTTCAATGCCGATGCAATTTTTGTGTTTCATCAACACTCTGAAGGTCCACAGGTTACAGAATGCATCCATATGTGCTTCGGAAACTACTACTAGTCTTCCAGGGAACGATCAAAGCGTAGACAGTTTGACATTACTCCCATGGAGAAAAGTCCGCATGGTGCTTATTGTGTTCAATGCCGATTCAATTTTTGTGTTTCATCAACACTCTGAAGGTCTACAGATTACAGAATGCCACCAGATGTGCTTCGGAAACTACTACTAGTCTTCCAGTGTACGATCAAAGCGTCGGCAGTTTAAGACATTACTCCCATGAAGAAAAATCCGCATGGTGCCTATTGTATTCAATGCCGATGCAATTTTTGTTTTTCATCAACACTCTGAAGGTCCACAGATTACAGAATGCCTCCAGATGTGCTTCGGAAACTACTACTATTTTTCCAGTGTACGATCAAAGCGTAGACAGTTTAAGACATTACACCAATGGAGAAAAATTTGCATGGTGCTTACTGTGTTCAATGCCGATGCAATTTTTGTGTTTAATCAGCACTCTGAAGGTCCACAGATTACAGAATGCATCCATATGTGCTTCGGAAACTACTACTAGTCTTCCAGGGAACGATCAAAGCGTAGACAGTTTAAGACATTACTCCCATGGAGAAAAGTCCGCATAGTGCTTATTGTGTTCAATGCCGATTCAATTTCTGTGTTTCATCAACACTCTGAAGGTCTACAGATTACAGAATGCCTCCAGATGTTCTTCGGAAACTACTACTAGTCTTCCAGTGTACGATCAAATCGTAGACAGTTTAAGACATTACTCCCATGGAGAAAAGTCCGCATGGTGCCTATTGTTTTCAATGCTGATGCAATTTTTGTGTTTCATCAACACTCTGAAGGTCGACAGATTACAGAATGCATCCAGATGTGCTTCGGAAACTACTATTAGTCTTCCAGGGAACGATCAAATCGTAGACAGTTTAAGACACTACCCCCATGGAGAAAAGTCCTCATGGTGCATATTGTGTTCAATGCCGATGCAATTTCTGTGCTTCATCAACACTCGGAAGGTCTACAGATTACAGAATGCATCCAGATGTGCTTCGGAAACTACTATTAGTCTTCCAGGGAACGATCAAATGGTAGACAGTTTAAGACACTACTCCCATGGAGAAAAGTCCTCATGGTGCATATTGTGTTCAATGCCGATGCAATTTCTGTGTTTCATCAACACTCTGAAGGTCCACAGATTACAGAATGCATCCAGATGTGCTTCGGAAACTACTACTAGTCTTCCAGTGTACGATCAAAGCGTAGACAGTTTAAGACATTACACCAATGGAGAAAAATTTGCATGGTGCTTACTGTGTTCAATGCCGATGCAATTTTTGTGTTTAATCAGCACTCTGAAGGTCCACAGATTACAGAATGCATCCATATGTGCTTCGGAAACTACTACTAGTCTTCCAGGGAACGATCAAAGCGTAAACAGTTTAAGACATTACTCCCATGGAGAAAAGTCCGCATAGTGCTTATTGTGTTCAATGCCGATTCAATTTCTGTGTTTCATCAACACTCTGAAGGTCTACAGATTACAGAATGCCTCCAGATGTTCTTCGGAAACTACTACTAGTCTTCCAGTGTACGATCAAATCGTAGACAGTTTAAGACATTACTCCCATGGAGAAAAGTCCGCATGGTGCCTATTGTTTTCAATGCCGATGCAATTTTTGTGTTTCATCAACACTCTGAAGGTCGACAGATTACAGAATGCATCCAGATGTGCTTCGGAAACTACTACTATTCTTCCAGTGTACGACCAAAGCGTAGACAGTTTAAGACATTACTCCCATGGAGAAAAGTCCGCATGGTGCTTATTGTGTTCAATGCCGAAGCAATTTTTGTGTTTCATCGACACTCTGAAGGTCCGCAGATTACAGAATGCATCCAGATGTGCTTCGGAAACTACTACTAGATTTCCAGTGTACGATCAAAGCGTAGACAATTTAAGACATTACTCCCATGGAGAAAAGTACGCATGGTGCTTATTGTGTTCAATGCCGATGGGATTTTTGTTTTTCATCAACACTCTGAAGGTCCACAGATTACAGAATGCTTCCAGATGTGGTTTGGAAACTACTACTATTCTTCCAGTGTACGATCAAAGCGTAGACAGTTTAAGACATTACTCCCATGGAGAAAAGTTCGCATGGTGCTTATTGTGTTCAATGCCGATGCCAATTTTTCTGTTTCATCAACACTCTGAAGGTCCACAGATTACAGAATGCTTCCAGATATGCTTCGGAAACTACTACTAGTCTTCCAGTGTGCGATCAAAGCGTAGACAGTTTAAGACATTACTCCCATTGAGAAAATTCCGCATGGTGCTTATTGTGTTCAATGCCGATGCAATTTTTGTGTTTCATCAACACTCTGAAGGTTCACAGATTACAGAATGCATCCAGATGAGCTTCCGAAACTACTACTAGTCTTCCAGTGTACAATCAAAGTGTAGACAGTTTAAGACATTACTCTCATGGAGAAAAGTCCGCATGATGCTTATTGTGTTCAATGCCGATGCAAATTTTGTGTTTCATCAACACTCTGAAGGTCCACAGATTAAAGAATGTGTCCAGATGTGCTTCGGAAACTAATGCTAGTCTTCCAGGGAACGATCAAAGCCTAGACAGTTTAAGACATTACTCCCATGGAGAAAAGTCCGCATGGTGCTTATTGTGTTCAATGCCGAAGCAATTTTTGTGTTTCATCGACACTCTGAAGGTCCACAGATTACAGAATGCATCCAGATGTGCTTTGGAAACTACTACTAGTTTTCAAGTGTACGATCAAAGCGTAGACAATTTAAGACATAACTCCCATGGAGAATAGTACGCATGGTGCCTATTGTGTTCAATGCCGATGGGATTTTTGTGTTTCATCAACACTATGAAGGTCCACAGATTACAGAATGCTTACAGATGTGCTTCGGAAACTACTACTATTCTTCCAGTGTACGATCAAAGCGTAGACAGTTTAAGACATTACTCCCATGGAGAAAATCCGCATGGTGCTTATTGTGTTCAATGCCGATGCAATTTTTGTGTTTCATCAACACTCTGAAGGTCCACAGGTTACAGAATGCATCCATATGTGCTTCGGAAACTACTACTAGTCTTCCAGGGAACGATCAAAGCGTAGACAGTTTGACATTACTCCCATGGAGAAAAGTCCGCATGGTGCTTATTGTGTTCAATGCCGATTCAATTTTTGTGTTTCATCAACACTCTGAAGGTCTACAGATTACAGAATGCCACCAGATGTGCTTCGGAAACTACTACTAGTCTTCCAGTGTACGATCAAAGCGTCGACAGTTTAAGACATTACTCCCATGAAGAAAAATCCGCATGGTGCCTATTGTATTCAATGCCGATGCAATTTTTGTTTTTCATCAACACTCTGAAGGTCCACAGATTACAGAATGCCTCCAGATGTGCTTCGGAAACTACTACTATTTTTCCAGTGTACGATCAAAGCGTAGACAGTTTAAGACATTACACCAATGGAGAAAAATTGCATGGTGCTTACTGTGTTCAATGCCGATGCAATTTTTGTGTTTAATCAGCACTCTGAAGGTCCACAGATTACAGAATGCATCCATATGTGCTTCGGAAACTACTACTAGTCTTCCAGGGAACGATCAAAGCGTAAACAGTTTAAGACATTACTCCCATGGAGAAAAGTCCGCATAGTGCTTATTGTGTTCAATGCCGATTCAATTTCTGTGTTTCATCAACACTCTGAAGGTCTACAGATTACAGAATGCCTCCAGATGTTCTTCGGAAACTACTACTAGTCTTCCAGTGTACGATCAAATCGTAGACAGTTTAAGACATTACTCCCATGGAGAAAAGTCCGCATGGTGCCTATTGTTTTCAATGCCGATGCAATTTTTGTGTTTCATCAACACTCTGAAGGTCGACAGATTACAGAATGCATCCAGATGTGCTTCGGAAACTACTATTAGTCTTCCAGGGAACGATCAAATCGTAGACAGTTTAAGACACTACCCCCATGGAGAAAAGTCCTCATGGTGCATATTGTGTTCAATGCCGATGCAATTTCTGTGCTTCATCAACACTCTGAAGGTCTACAGATTACAGAATGCATCCAGATGTGCTTCGGAAACTACTACTAGTCTTCCAGGGAACGATCAAATGGTAGACAGTTTAAGACACTACTCCCATGGAGAAAAGTCCTCATGGTGCATATTGTGTTCAATGCCGATGCAATTTCTGTGTTTCATTAACACTCTGAAGGTCCACAGATTACAGAATGCATCCAGATGTGCTTCGGAAACTACTACTAGTCTTCCAGTGTACGATCAAAGCGTAGACAGTTTAAGACATTACTCCCATTGAGAAAATTCTGCATGGTGCTTATTGTGTTCAATGCCGTTGCAATGTTTGTGTTTCATCAACACTCTAAAGGTCCACAGATTACAGAATGCATCCAGATGAGCTTCCGAAACTACTACTAGTCTTCCAGTGTACGATCAAAGTGTAGACAGTTTAAGACATTACTCCCATGGAGAAAAGTCCACATGGTGCTTATTGTGTTCAATGCCCATGCAATTTTTGTGTTTCATCAACACTCTGAATGTCCACAGACTTAAGAACGCCTAAAGAAGTGCTTCGGAAACTACTACTAGTCTTCCAGGGAACGATCAAAGCGTAGACAGTTTAAGACATTACTTCCATGGAGAAAAGTCCTCATGGTGCTTATTGTGTTCAATGCCGATGCAATTTTTCTGTTTCATCAACACTCTGAAAGTCCACAGATTAAAGAATGCTTCCAGATGTGCTTCGGAAACTACTACTAGTCTTCCAGTGTACGATCAAAGCGTAGACAGTTTAAGACATTACTCCCATAGAGAAAATTCCGCATGGTGCTTATTGTGTTCAATGCCGATGCAATTTTTGTGTTACATCAACACTCTGAAGGTCCACAGATTACAGAATGCGTCCAGATGTGCTTCGGAAACTACTACTAGTTTTCCAGTGTACGATCAAAGCGTAAACAATTTAAGACATTACTCCCATGGAGAAAAATTCTCGTGGTGCTTATTGTGTTCAATGCCGATACAATTTTTGTGTTTCATCAACACTCTGAAGGTCCACAGATTACAGAATGCTTCCAGATGTGCTTCGGAAACTACTACTATTCTTCCAGTGTACGATCAAAGCGTAGACAGTTTAAGACATTACTCCCATGGAGAAAAGTCCGCATGGTGCTTATTGTGTTCAATGCCGAAGCAATTTTTGTGTTTCATCGACACTCTGAAGGTCCACAGATTACAGAATGCATCCAGATGTGCTTCGGAAACTACTACTAGTTTTCCAGTGTACGATCAAAGCGTAGACAATTTAAGACATTACTCCCATGGAGAAAAGTACGCATGGTGCTTATTGTGTTCAATGCCGATGGGATTTTTGTATTTCATCAACACTCTGAATGTCCACAGATTACAGAATGCTTCCAGACGTGCTTCGGAAACTACTACTATTCTTCCAGTGTACGATCAAAGCGTAGACAGTTTAAGACATTACTCCCATGGAGAAAAGTTCGCATGGTGCTTATTGTGTTCAATGCCGATGCAATTTTTCTGTTTCATCAACACTCTGAAGGTCCACAGATTACAGAATGCTTCCAGATATGCTTCGGAAACTACTACTAGTCTTCCAGTGTACGATCAAAGCGTAGACAGTTTAAGACATTACTCCCATTGAGAAAATTCCGCATGGTGCTTATTGTGTTCAATGCCGATGCAATTTTTGTGTTTCATCAACACTCTGAAGGTTCACAGATTACAGAATGCATCCAGATGAGCTTCCGTAACTACTACTAGTCTTCCAGGGAACGATCAAATGGTAGACAGTTTAAGACACTACTCCCATGGAGAAAAGTCCTCATGGTGCATATTGTGTTCAATGCCGATGCAATTTCTGTGTTTCATTAACACTCTGAAGGTCCACAGATTACAGAATGCATCCAGATGTGCTTCGGAAACTACTACTAGTCTTCCAGTGAACGATCAAAGCGTAGACAGTTTAAGACATTACTCCCATTGAGAAAATTCCGCATGGTGCTTATTGTGTTCAATACCGTTGCAATGTTTGTGTTTCATCAACACTCTAAAGGTCCACAGATTACAGAATGCAACCAGATGAGCTTCCGAAACTACTACTAGTCTTCCAGTGTACGATCAAAGTGTAGACAGTTTAAGACATTACTCCCATGGAGAAAAGTCCACATGGTGCTTATTGTGTTCAATGCCCATGCAATTTTTGTGTTTCATCAACACTCTGAATGTCCACAGACTTAAGAACGCCTAAAGAAGTGCTTCGGAAACTACTAGTAGTCTTCCAGGGAACGATCAAAGCGTAGACAGTTTGACATTACTCCCATGGAGAAAAGTCCGCATGGTGCTTATTGTGTTCAATGCCGATTCAATTTTTGTGTTTCATCAACACTCTGAAGGTCTACAGATTACAGAATGCGTCCAGATGTGCTTCGGAAACTACTACTAGTCTTCCAGTGTACGATCAAAGCGTCGACAGTTTAAGACATTACTCCCATGAAGAAAAATCCGCATGGTGCCTATTGTATTCAATGCCGATGCAATTTTTGTTTTTCATCAACACTCTGAAGGTCCACAGATTACAGAATGCCTCCAGATGTGCTTCGGAAACTACTACTATTTTTCCAGTGTACGATCAAAGCGTAGACAGTTTAAGACATTACACCAATGGAGAAAAATTTGCATGGTGCTTACTGTGTTCAATGCCGATGCAATTTTTGTGTTTAATCAGCACTCTGAAGGTCCACAGATTACAGAATGCATCCATATGTGCTTCGGAAACTACTACTAGTCTTCCAGGGAACGATCAAAGCGTAAACAGTTTAAGACATTACTCCCATGGAGAAAAGTCCGCATAGTGCTTATTGTGTTCAATGCCGATTCAATTTCTGTGTTTCATCAACACTCTGAAGGTCTACAGATTACAGAATGCCTCCAGATGTTCTTCGGAAACTACTACTAGTCTTCCAGTGTACGATCAAATCGTAGACAGTTTAAGACATTACTCCCATGGAGAAAAGTCCGCATGGTGCCTATTGTTTTCAATGCCGATGCAATTTTTGTGTTTCATCAACACTCTGAAGGTCGACAGATTACAGAATGCATCCAGATGTGCTTCGGAAACTACTATTAGTCTTCCAGGGAACGATCAAATCGTAGACAGTTTAAGACACTACCCCCATGGAGAAAAGTCCTCATGGTGCATATTGTGTTCAATGCCGATGCAATTTCTGTGCTTCATCAACACTCTGAAGGTCTACAGATTACAGAATGCATCCAGATGTGCTTCGGAAACTACTACTAGTCTTCCAGGGAACGATCAAATGGTAGACAGTTTAAGACACTACTCCCATGGAGAAAAGTCCTCGTGGTGCATATTGTGTTCAATGCCGATGCAATTTCTGTGTTTCATTAACACTCTGAAGGTCCACAGATTACAGAATGCATCCAGATGTGCTTCGGAAACTACTACTAGTCTTCCAGTGTACGATCAAAGCGTAGACAGTTTAAGACATTACTCCCATTGAGAAAATTCCGCATGGTGCTTATTGTGTTCAATGCCGTTGCAATGTTTGTGTTTCATCAACACTCTAAAGGTCCACAGATTACAGAATGCATCCAGATGAGCTTCCGAAACTACTACTAGTCTTCCAGTGTACGATCAAAGTGTAGACAGTTTAAGACATTACTCCCATGGAGAAAAGTCCACATGGTGCTTATTGTGTTCAATGCCCATGCAATTTTTGTGTTTCATCAACACTCTGAATGTCCACAGACTTAAGAACGCCTAAAGAAGTGCTTCGGAAACTACTACTAGTCTTCCAGGGAACGATCAAAGCGTAGACAGTTTAAGACATTACTCCCATGGAGAAAAGTCCTCATGGTGCATATTGTGTTCAATGCCGATGCAATTTCTGTGTTTCATTAACACTCTGAAGGTCCACAGATTACAGAATGCATCCATATGTGCTTCGGAAACTACTACTAGTCTTCCAGGGAACGATCAAAGCGTAGACAGTTTAAGACATTACTCCCATGGAGAAAAGTCCGCATAGTGCTTATTGTGTTCAATGCCGATTCAATTTCTGTGTTTCATCAACACTCTGAAGGTCTACAGATTACAGAATGCCTCCAGATGTTCTTCGGAAACTACTACTAGTCTACCAGTGTACGATCAAATCGTAGACAGTTTAAGACATTACTCCCATGGAGAAAAGTCCGCATGGTGCCTATTGTTTTCAATGCCGATGCAATTTTTGTGTTTCATCAACACTCTGAAGGTCGACAGATTACAGAATGCATCCAGATGTGCTTCGGAAACTACTATTAGTCTTCCAGGGAACGATCAAATCGTAGACAGTTTAAGACACTACCCCCATGGAGAAAAGTCCTCATGGTGCATATTGTGTTCAATGCCGATGCAATTTCTGTGCTTCATCAACACTCTGAAGGTCTACAGATTACAGAATGCATCCAGATGTGCTTCGGAAACTACTATTAGTCTTCCAGGGAACGATCAAATGGTAGACAGTTTAAGACACTACTCCCATGGAGAAAAGTCCTCATGGTGCATATTGTGTTCAATGCCGATGCAATTTCTGTGTTTCATCAACACTCTGAAGGTCCACAGATTACAGAATGCATCCAGATGTGCTTCGGAAACTACTACTAGTCTTCCAGTGTACGATCAAAGCGTAGACAGTTTAAGACATTACTCCCATTGAGAAAATTCCGCATGGTGCTTATTGTGTTCAATGCCGATGCAATTTTTCTGTTTCATCAACACTCTGAAAGTCCACAGATTACAGAATGCTTCCAGATGTGCTTCGGAAACTACTACTATTCTTCCAGAGTACGATCAAAGCGTAGACAGTTTAAGACATTACTCCCATTGAGAAAATTCCGCATGGTGCTTATTGTGTTCAATGCCGATGCAATTTTTGTGTTACATCAACACTCTGAAGGTCCACAGATTACAGAATGCGTCCAGATGTGCTTCGGAAACTACTACTAGTTTTCCAGTGTACGATCAAAGCGTAGACAATTTAAGACATTACTCCCATGGAGAAAAATTCGCTTGGTGCTTATTGTGTTCAATGCCGATACAATTTTTGTGTTTCATCAACACTCTGAAGGTCCACAGATTACAGAATGCTTCCAGATGTGCTTCGGAAACTACTACTATTCTTCCAGTGTACGACCAAAGCGTAGACAGTTTAAGACATTACTCCCATGGAGAAAAGTCCGCATGGTGCTTATTGTGTTCAATGCCGAAGCAATTTTTGTGTTTCATCGACACTCTGAAGGTCCGCAGATTACAGAATGAATCCAGATGTGCTTCGGAAACTACTACTAGATTTCCAGTGTACGATCAAAGCGTAGACAATTTAAGACATTACTCCCATGGAGAAAAGTACGCATGGTGCTTATTGTGTTCAATGCCGATGGGATTTTTGTTTTTCATCAACACTCTGAAGGTCCACAGATTACAGAATGCTTCCAGATGTGGTTTGGAAACTACTACTATTCTTCCAGTGTACGATCAAAGCGTAGACAGTTTAAGACATTACTCCCATGGAGAAAAGTTCGCATGGTGCTTATTGTGTTCAATGCCGATGCCAATTTTTCTGTTTCATCAACACTCTGAAGGTCCACAGATTACAGAATGCTTCCAGATATGCTTCGGAAACTACTACTAGTCTTCCAGTGTGCGATCAAAGCGTAGACAGTTTAAGACATTACTCCCATTGAGAAAATTCCGCATGGTGCTTATTGTGTTCAATGCCGATGCAATTTTTGTGTTTCATCAACACTCTGAAGGTTCACAGATTACAGAATGCATCCAGATGAGCTTCCGAAACTACTACTAGTCTTCCAGTGTACAATCAAAGTGTAGACAGTTTAAGACATTACTCTCATGGAGAAAAGTCCGCATGATGCTTATTGTGTTCAATGCCGATGCAAATTTTGTGTTTCATCAACACTCTGAAGGTCCACAGATTAAAGAATGTGTCCAGATGTGCTTCGGAAACTAATGCTAGTCTTCCAGGGAACGATCAAAGCCTAGACAGTTTAAGACATTACTCCCATGGAGAAAAGTCCGCATGGTGCTTATTGTGTTCAATGCCGAAGCAATTTTTGTGTTTCATCGACACTCTGAAGGTCCACAGATTACAGAATGCATCCAGATGTGCTTTGGAAACTACTACTAGTTTTCAAGTGTACGATCAAAGCGTAGACAATTTAAGACATAACTCCCATGGAGAATAGTACGCATGGTGCTTATTGTGTTCAATGCCGATGGGATTTTTGTGTTTCATCAACACTCTGAAGGTCCACAGATTACAGAATGCTTACAGATGTGCTTCGGAAACTACTACTATTCTTCCAGTGTACGATCAAAGCGTAGACAGTTTAAGACATTACTCCCATGGAGAAAAATCCGCATGGTGCTTATTGTGTTCAATGCCGATGCAATTTTTGTGTTTCATCAACACTCTGAAGGTCCACAGGTTACAGAATGCATCCATATGTGCTTCGGAAACTACTACTAGTCTTCCAGGGAACGATCAAAGCGTAGACAGTTTGACATTACTCCCATGGAGAAAAGTCCGCATGGTGCTTATTGTGTTCAATGCCGATTCAATTTTTGTGTTTCATCAACACTCTGAAGGTCTACAGATTACAGAATGCCACCAGATGTGCTTCGGAAACTGCTACTAGTCTTCCAGTGTACGATCAAAGCGTCGACAGTTTAAGACATTACTCCCATGAAGAAAAATCCGCATGGTGCCTATTGTATTCAATGCCGATGCAATTTTTGTTTTTCATCAACACTCTGAAGGTCCACAGATTACAGAATGCCTCCAGATGTGCTTCGGAAACTACTACTATTTTTCCAGTGTACGATCAAAGCATAGACAGTTTAAGACATTACACCAATGGAGAAAAATTTGCATGGTGCTTACTGTGTTCAATGCCGATGCAATTTTTGTGTTTAATCAGCACTCTGAAGGTCCACAGATTACAGAATGCATCCATATGTGCTTCGGAAACTACTACTAGTCTTCCAGGGAACGATCAAAGCGTAAACAGTTTAAGACATTACTCCCATGGAGAAAAGTCCGCATAGTGCTTATTGTGTTCAATGCCGATTCAATTTCTGTGTTTCATCAACACTCTGAAGGTCTACAGATTACAGAATGCCTCCAGATGTTCTTCGGAAACTACTACTAGTCTTCCAGTGTACGATCAAATCGTAGACAGTTTAAGACATTACTCCCATGGAGAAAAGTCCGCATGGTGCCTATTGTTTTCAATGCCGATGCAATTTTTGTGTTTCATCAACACTCTGAAGGTCGACAGATTACAGAATGCATCCAGATGTGCTTCGGAAACTACTATTAGTCTTCCAGGGAACGATCAAATCGTAGACAGTTTAAGACACTACCCCCATGGAGAAAAGTCCTCATGGTGCATATTGTGTTCAATGCCGATGCAATTTCTGTGCTTCATCAACACTCTGAAGGTCTACAGATTACAGAATGCATCCAGATGTGCTTCGGAAACTACTACTAGTCTTCCAGGGAACGATCAAATGGTAGACAGTTTAAGACACTACTCCCATGGAGAAAAGTCCTCATGGTGCATATTGTGTTCAATGCCGATGCAATTTCTGTGTTTCATTAACACTCTGAAGGTCCACAGATTACAGAATGCATCCAGATGTGCTTCGGAAACTACTACTAGTCTTCCAGTGTACGATCAAAGCGTAGACAGTTTAAGACATTACTCCCATTGAGAAAATTCCGCATGGTGCTTATTGTGTTCAATGCCGTTGCAATGTTTGTGTTTCATCAACACTCTAAAGGTCCACAGATTACAGAATGCATCCAGATGAGCTTCCGAAACTACTACTAGTCTTCCAGTGTACGATCAAAGTGTAGACAGTTTAAGACATTACTCCCATGGAGAAAAGTCCACATGGTGCTTATTGTGTTCAATGCCCATGCAATTTTTGTGTTTCATCAACACTCTGAATGTCCACAGACTTAAGAACGCCTAAAGAAGTGCTTCGGAAACTACTACTAGTCTTCCAGGGAACGATCAAAGCGTAGACAGTTTAAGACATTACTCCCATGGAGAAAAGTCCTCATGGTGCTTATTGTGTTCAATGCCGATGCAATTTTTCTGTTTCATCAACACTCTGAAAGTCCACAGATTAAAGAATGCTTCCAGATGTGCTTCGGAAACTACTACTAGTCTTCCAGTGTACGATCAAAGCGTAGACAGTTTAAGACATTACTCCCATAGAGAAAATTCCGCATGGTGCTTATTGTGTTCAATGCCGATGCAATTTTTGTGTTTCATCAACACTCTGAAGGTCCACAGATTACAGAATGCATCCAGATGTGCTTCGGAAACTACTACTAGTCTTCCAGTGTACGATCAAAGCGTAGACAGTTTAAGACATTACTCCCATTGAGAAAATTCCGCATGGTGCTTATTGTGTTCAATGCCGATGCAATTTTTCTGTTTCATCAACACTCTGAAAGTCCACAGATTACAGAATGCTTCCAGATGTGCTTCGGAAACTACTACTATTCTTCCAGAGTACGATCAAAGCGTAGACAGTTTAAGACATTACTCCCATGGAGAAAAGTCCGCATGGTGCTTATTGTGTTCAATGCCGAAGCAATTTTTGTGTTTCATCGACACTCTGAAGGTCCACAGATTACAGAATGCATCCAGATGTGCTTCGGAAACTACTACTAGTTTTCCAGTGTACGATCAAAGCGTAGACAATTTAAGACATTACTCCCATGGAGAAAAGTACGCATTGTGCTTATTGTGTGCAATGCCGATGGGATTTTTGTATTTCATCAACACTCTGAAGGTCCACAGATTACAGAATGCTTCCAGACGTGCTTCGGAAACTACTACTATTCTTCCAGTGTACGATCAAAGCGTAGACAGTTTAAGACATTACTCCCATGGAGAAAAGTTCGCATGGTGCTTATTGTGTTCAATGCCGATGCAATTTTTCTGTTTCATCAACACTCTGAAGGTCCACAGATTGCAGAATGCTTCCAGATATGCTTCGGAAACTACTACTAGTCTTCCAGTGTACGATCAAAGCGTAGACAGTTTAAGACATTACTCCCATTGAGAAAATTCCGCATGGTGCTTATTGTGTTCAATGCCGAAGCAATTTTTGTGTTTCATCGACACTCTGAAGGTCCACAGATTACAGAATGCATCCAGATGTGCTTCGGAAACTACTACTAGTTTTCCAGTGTACGATCAAAGCGTAGACAATTTAAGACATTACTCCCATGGAGAAAAGTACGCATGGTGCTTATTGTGTTCAATGCCGATGGGATTTTTGTATTTCATCAACACTCTGAAGGTCCACAGATTACAGAATGCTTCCAGACGTGCTTCGGAAACCACTACTATTCTTCCAGTGTACGATCAAAGCGTAGACAGTTTAAGACATTACTCCCATGGAGAAAAGTTCGCATGGTGCTTATTGTGTTCAATGCCGATGCAATTTTTCTGTTTCATCAACACTCTGAAGGTCCACAGATTACAGAATGCTTCCAGATATGCTTCGGAAACTACTACTAGTCTTCCAGTGTACGATCAAAGCGTAGACAGTTTAAGACATTACTCCCATTGAGAAAATTCCGCATGGTGCTTATTGTGTTCAATGCCGATGCAATTTTTGTGTTTCATCAACACTCTGAAGCTTCACAGATTACAGAATGCATCCAGATGAGCTTCCGAAACTACTACTAGTCTTCCAGTGTACAATCAAAGTGTAGACAGTTTAAGACATTACTCTCATGGTGAAAAGTCCGCATGATGCTTATTGTGTTCAATGCCGATGCAATTTTTGTGTTTCATCAAAACTCTGAAGGTCCACAGATTAAAGAGTGTGTCCAGATGTGCTTCGGAAACTACTACTAGTCTTCCAGGGAACGATCAAAGCGTAGACAGTTTAAGACATTACTCCCATGGAGAAGAGTGCGCATGGTGCTTATTGTGTTCAATGCCGAAGCAATTTTTGTGTTTCATCGACACTCTGAAGGTCCACAGATTACAGAATGCATCCAGATGTGCTTTGGAAACTACTACTAGTTTTCCAGTGTACGATCAAAGCGTAGACAATTTAAGATATTACTCCCATGGAGAAAAGTACGCATGGTGTTTATTGTGTTCAATGCAGATGGGATTTTTGTGTTTCATCAACACTCTGAAGGTCCACAGATTACAGAATGCTTCCAGATGTGCTTCGGAAACTACTACTATTCTTCCAGTGTACGATCAAAGCGTAGACAGTTTAAGACATTACTCCCATGGAGAAAAATCCGCATGGTGCTTATTGTGTTCAATGCCGATGCAATTTTTGTGTTTCATCAACACTCTGAAGGTCCACAGATTACAGAATGCATCCATATGTGCTTCGGAAACTACTACTAGTCTTCCAGGGAACGATCAAAGCGTAGACAGTTTAAGACATTACTCCCATGGAGAAAAGTCCGCCTAGTGCTTATTGTGTTCAATGCCGATTCAATTTCTGTGTTTCATCAACACTCTGAAAGTCTACAGATTACAGAATGCTTCCAGATGTTCTTCGGAAACTACTACTAGTCTTCCAGTGTACGATCAAATCGTAGACAGTTTAAGACATTACTCCCATGGAGAAAAGTCCGCATGGTGCCTATTGTTATCAATGCCGATGCAATTTTTGTGTTTCATCAACACTCTGAAGGTCGACAGATTACAGAGTGCATCCAGATGTGCTTCGGAAACTACTATTAGTCTTCCAGGGAACGATCAAATCGTAGACAGTTTAAGACACTACTACCATGGAGAAAAGTCCTCATGGTGCATATTGTGTTCAATGCCGATGCAATTTCTGTGTTTCATCAACACTCTGACGGTCCACAGATTACAGAATGCTTCCAGATGTGCTACGGAAACTACTACTATTCTTCCAGTGTACGATCAATGCGTAGACAGTTTAAGACGTTACTCCCATGGAGAAAAATCCGCATGGTGCTTATTGTGTTCAATGCCGATGCAATTTTTGTGTTTCATCGACACTCTGAAGGTCCACAGATTACAGAATGCATCCATATGTGCTTCGGAAACTACTACTAGTCTTGCAGGGAACGATCAAAGCGTAGACAGTTTAAGACATTACTCCCATGGAGAAAAGTCCGCATGGTGCTTATTGTGTTCAATGCCGATTCAATTTTTTGTTTCATCAACACTCTGAAGGTCTACAGATTACAGAATGCCTCCAGATGTTCTTCGGAAACTACTACTAGTCTTCCAGTGTACGATCTAATCGTAGACAGTTTAGGACATTACTCCCATGAAGAAAAGTCCGCATGGTGCCTATTGTTTTCAATGCCGATGCAATTTTTGTGTTTCATCAACACTCTGAATGTCCACAGATTTCAGAACGCCTAAAGAAGAGCTTGGGAAACTACTACTAGTCTTGCAGGGAACGATCAATGCGTAGACAGTTTAAGACGTTACTCCCATGGAGAAAAATCCGCATGGTGCTTATTGTGTTCAATGCCGATGCAATTTTTGTGTTTCATCGACACTCTGAAGGTCCACAGATTACAGAATGCATCCATATGTGCTTCGGAAACTACTACTAGTCTTGCAGGGAACGATCAAAGCGTAGACAGTTTAAGACATTACTCCCATGGAGAAAAGTCCGCATGGTGCTTATTGTGTTCAATGCCGATTCAATTTTTGTGTTTCATCAACACTCTGAAAGTCCACAGATTACAGATTGCTTCCAGATGTTCTTCGGACACTACTACTAGTCTTTCAGTGTACGATCAAAGCGTAGACAGTTTAAGACATTACTCCCATAGAGAAAATTCCGCATGGTGCTTATTTTGTTCAATGCCGATGCAATATTTGTGTTTCATCAACACTCTGAAGGTCCACAGATTAGAGAATGCATCCAGATGTGCTTCGGAAACTACGACTAGTCTTCCAGTGTACGATCAAAGCGTAGACAGTTTAAGAAACCACTCCCTTGGAGAAAAGTCCGCATGGTGCTTATTGTTTTCAATGCCGATGCAATTTTTGTGTTTCATCAACACTCTGCAGGTCTACAGATTACAGAATGCCTCCAGATGTGCTTCGGAAACTACTACTAGTCTTCCAGTGTACGATCAAAGCGTAGACAGTTTAAGACATTACTCCCATAGAGAAAAGTTCGCATGGTGCTTATTGTGTTCAATGCCGATGCAATTTTTGTGTTTCATCAACACACTGAAGGTCCACAGATTACAGAATGCATGCAGATGTGCTTCGGAAACTACTACTAGTTTTACAGTGTACGATCAAAGCGTAGACAATTTAAGACATTACTCCCATTTAGAAAAATTCGCTTGGTGCTTATTGTGTTCAATGATGATACAATTTTTGTGATTCATCAACACTCTGAAGGTCCACAGATTACAGATTGTTTCCAGATGTGCTTCGGAAACTACTACTATTCTTCCAGTGTACGATCAAAGCGTAGACAGTTTAAGACATTACTCCCATGAAGAAAAATCCGCATGGTGCCTATTGTATTCAATGCCAATGCAATTTTTATGTTTCATCAACACTCTGAAGGTCCACAGATTACAGAATGCATCCATATGTGCTTCGGAAACTACTACTAGTCTTCCAGGGAACGATCAAAGCGTAGACAGTTTAAGACATTACTTCCATGGAGAAAAGTCCGCATGGTGCTTATTGTGTTCAATGCCGATTCAATTTTTTGTTTCATCAACACTCTGAAGGTCTACAGATTACAGAATGCCTCCAGATGTTCTTCGGAAACTACTACTAGTCTTCCAGTGTACGATCTAATCGTAGACAGTTTAGGACATTACTCCCATGAAGAAAAGTCCGCATGGTGCCTATTGTTTTCAATGCCGATGCAATTTTTATGTTTCATCAACACTCTAAAGGTCCACAGATTACAGAATGCATCCATATGTGCTTCGGAAACTACTACTAGTCTTCCAGGGAACGATCAAAACGTAGACAGTTTAAGACATTACTCCCATGAAGAAAAATCCGCATGGTGCCTATTGTATTCAATGCCGATGCAATTTTTATGTTTCATCAACACTCTCAAGGTCCACAGATTACAGATTGCATCCAGATGTGCTTCGGAAACTACTACTAGTCTTCCAGGAAACGACAAATCGTAGACAGTTTAAGACATTACTCCCATGGAGAAAAGTCCTCATGGTGCATATTGTGTTCAATGCCGATGCAATTTTTCTGTTTCATCATCACTCCGAAAGTCCACAGATTACAGAATGCTTCCAGATGTGCTTCGGAAGCTACTACTAGTCTTTCAGTGTACGATCAAAGCGTAGACAGTTTAAGACATTGCTCCCAAAGAGAAAATTCCGCATGGTGCTTATTGTGTTCAATGCCGATGCAATTTTTGTGTTTCATCAACACTCTGAAGGTCCACAGATTACAGAATGCATCCAGATGTGCTTCGGAAACTACTACTAGTTTTCCAGTGTACGATCAAAGCGTAGACATTTTAAGACATTACTCCCATTTAGAAAAATTCGCTTGGTGCTTATTGTGTTCAATAATGATACAATTTTTGTGTTTCATCAACACTCTGAAGGTCTACAGATTACAGAATGCCTCCAGATGTGCTTCGGAAACTACTACTAGTCTTCCAGTGTACGATCAAAGCGTAGACAGTTTAAGACATTACTCCCATGAAGAAAAATCCGCATGGTGCCTATTGTATTCAATGCCGATGCAATTTTTATGTTTCATCAACACTCTGAAGGTCCACAGATTACAGAATGCATCCATATGTGCTTCGGAAACTACTACTAGTCTTCCAGGGAACGATCAAAGCGTAGACAGTTTAAGACATTACTTCCATGGAGAAAAGTCCGCATGGTGCTTATTGTGTTCAATGCCGATTCAATTTTTTGTTTCATCAACACTCTGAAGGTCTACAGATTACAGAATGCCTCCAGATGTTCTTCGGAAACTTCTACTAGTCTTCCAGTGTACGATCTAATCGTAGACAGTTTAGGACATTACTCCCATGAAGAAAAGTCCGCATGGTGCCTATTGTTTTCAATGCCGATGCAATTTTTATGTTTCATCAACACTCTGAAGGTCCACAGATTACAGAATGCATCCATATGTGCTTCGGAAACTACTACTAGTCTTCCAGGGAACGATCAAAGCGTAGACAGTTTAAGACATTACTCCCATGAAGAAAAATCCGCATGGTGCCTATTGTATTCAATGCCGATGCAATTTTTATGTTTCAACCACACTCTCAAGGTCCACACATTACAGATTGCATCCAGATGTGCTTCGGAAACTACTACTAGTCTTCCAGGAAACGACAAATCGTAGACAGTTTAAGACATTACTCCCATGGAGAAAAGTCCTCATGGTGCATATTGTGTTCAATGCCGATGCAATATTTCTGTTTCATCAACACTCCGAAAGTCCACAGATTACAGAATGCTACCAGATGTGCTTCGGAAACTACTACTATTCTTCCAGTGTACGATCAATGCGTAGACAGTTTAAGACATTACTCCCATGGAGAAAAATCCGCATGGTGCTTATTGTGTTCAATGCCGATGCAATTTTTGTGTCTCATCAACACTCTGAAGGTCCACAGATTACAGAATGCATCCATATGTGCTTCGGAAACTTCTACTAGTCTTGCAGGGAACGATCAAAGCGTAGACAGTTTAAGACATTACTCCCATGGAGAAAAGTCCTCATAGTGCTTATTGTGTTCAATGCCGATTCAATTTTTGTGTTTCATCAACACTCTGAAGGTCTACAGATTACAGAATGCCTCCAGATGTGCTTCGGAAACTACTACTAGTCTTCCAGTGTACGATCAAAGCGTAGACAGTTTAAGACATTACTCCCATGGAGAAAAGTCCGCATGGTGCCAATTGTATTGATTGCCGATGCAATTTTTTTGTTTCATCAACACTCTGAAGGTCGACAGATTTCAGAACGCCTAAAGAAGTGCTTCGGAAACTACTACTAGTCTTCCAGGGAACGATCAAAGCGTAGACAGTTTAAGACATTACTCCCTTTAGAAAAGTCCGCATGTTGCTTATTGTGTTTAATGCCGATGCAATTTCTGTGTTTCATGAACACTCTGAAGGGCCACAGATTACAGAATGCATCCAGATGTGCTTCGGAAACTACTACTAGTCTTCCAGGGAACGACAAATCGTAGACAGTTTAAGACACTACTCCCATAGAGAAAAGTCCTCATGGTGCATATTGTGTTCAATGCCGATGCAATTTCTGTGTTTCATCAGCACTCTGAAGGTCCAGAAATTACAGAATGCATTCAGATGTGCTTCGGAAACTTCTATGAGTCTTCCAGTGAACGATCAAAGCGTAGACAGTTTAAGACATTAGTCTCATGGAGAAAAGTTCGCATGGTGCTTATTGTGTTCAATGCCGTTGCAATTTTTGTGTTTCATCAACACTCTGAAGGTCCAAAGATTACAGAATGCTTCCACGTGAGCTTCGGAAAATACTACTAGTCTTCCAGTGTACGATCGAAGCGTAGCAACTTTAAGACATTACTCCCATTGAGAAAATTCCGCATGGTGCTTATTGTGTTCAATGCCGATGCAATTTTTGTGTTTCATCAACACTCTGAAGGTCCACAGATTACAAAATGGGTCCAGATGTGCTTCACAAACTACTACTAGTCTTCCAGGGAACGATCAAAGCGTAGACAGTTTAAGACATTACTCCCATGGAGAAAATTCCGCATGGTGCCTATTGTATCCAATGCCGATGCAATTTTTGTGTTTCATCAACACTCTGAAGGTCCAAAGATTACAGAATGCCTCCAGATGTGCTTCGGAAACTACTATTAGTCTTCCAGTGTACGATCAAAGCGTAGACAGTTTAAGACATTACTCCCATTTAAAAAAGTCCGCATGGTGCTTTTTGTGTTCAATGCCGATGCAATGTCTGTGTTTCATCAACACTCTGAAGGTCCACAGATTACAGAATGCATCCATATGTGCTTCGGAAACTACTACTAGTCTTCCAGGAAACGACCAAAGCGTAGACAGTTTAAGACATTACTCCCATGGAGAAAAGTCCGCATGGTGCTTATTGTGTTCAATGCCGTTGCAATTTTTGTGTTTCATCAACACTCTGAAGGTCCAAAGATTACAGAATGCATCCATATGTGCTTCGGAAACTACTACTAGTCTTCCAGTGTACGATCAATGCGTAGACAGTTTAAGACATTACTCCCATGGAGAAAAATCCGCATGGTGCTTATTGTGTTCAATGCCGATGCAATTTTTGTGTCTCATCAACACTCTGAAGGTCCACAGATTACAGAATGCATCCATATGTGCTTCGGAAACTTCTACTAGTCTTGCAGGGAACGATCAAAGCGTAGACAGTTTAAGACATTACTCCCATGGAGAAAAGTCCTCATAGTGCTTATTGTGTTCAATGCCGATTCAATTTTTGTGTTTCATCAACACTCTGAAGGTCTACAGATTACAGAATGCCTCCAGATGTGCTTCGGAAACTACTACTAGTCTTCCAGGGAACGATCAAAGCGTAGACAGTTTAAGACATTACTTCCATGGAGAAAAGTCCGCATGGTGCTTATTGTGTTCAATGCCGATTCAATTTTTTGTTTCATCAACACTCTGAAGGTCTACAGATTACAGAATGCCTCCAGATGTTCTTCGGAAACTACTACTAGTCTTCCAGTGTACGATCTAATCGTAGACAGTTTAGGACATTACTCCCATGAAGAAAAGTCCGCATGGTGCCTATTGTTTTCAATGCCGATGCAATTTTTATGTTTCATCAACACTCTAAAGGTCCACAGATTACAGAATGCATCCATATGTGCTTCGGAAACTACTACTAGTCTTCCAGGGAACGATCAAAACGTAGACAGTTTAAGACATTACTCCCATGAAGAAAAATCCGCATGGTGCCTATTGTATTCAATGCCGATGCAATTTTTATGTTTCATCAACACTCTCAAGGTCCACAGATTACAGATTGCATCCAGATGTGCTTCGGAAACTACTACTAGTCTTCCAGGAAACGACAAATCGTAGACAGTTTAAGACATTACTCCCATGGAGAAAAGTCCTCATGGTGCATATTGTGTTCAATGCCGATGCAATTTTTCTGTTTCATCATCACTCCGAAAGTCCACAGATTACAGAATGCTTCCAGATGTGCTTCGGAAGCTACTACTAGTCTTTCAGTGTACGATCAAAGCGTAGACAGTTTAAGACATTGCTCCCAAAGAGAAAATTCCGCATGGTGCTTATTGTGTTCAATGCCGATGCAATTTTTGTGTTTCATCAACACTCTGAAGGTCCACAGATTACAGAATGCATCCAGATGTGCTTCGGAAACTACTACTAGTTTTCCAGTGTACGATCAAAGCGTAGACATTTTAAGACATTACTCCCATTTAGAAAAATTCGCTTGGTGCTTATTGTGTTCAATAATGATACAATTTTTGTGTTTCATCAACACTCTGAAGGTCTACAGATTACAGAATGCCTCCAGATGTGCTTCGGAAACTACTACTAGTCTTCCAGTGTACGATCAAAGCGTAGACAGTTTAAGACATTACTCCCATGAAGAAAAATCCGCATGGTGCCTATTGTATTCAATGCCGATGCAATTTTTATGTTTCATCAACACTCTGAAGGTCCACAGATTACAGAATGCATCCATATGTGCTTCGGAAACTACTACTAGTCTTCCAGGGAACGATCAAAGCGTAGACAGTTTAAGACATTACTTCCATGGAGAAAAGTCCGCATGGTGCTTATTGTGTTCAATGCCGATTCAATTTTTTGTTTCATCAACACTCTGAAGGTCTACAGATTACAGAATGCCTCCAGATGTTCTTCGGAAACTTCTACTAGTCTTCCAGTGTACGATCTAATCGTAGACAGTTTAGGACATTACTCCCATGAAGAAAAGTCCGCATGGTGCCTATTGTTTTCAATGCCGATGCAATTTTTATGTTTCATCAACACTCTGAAGGTCCACAGATTACAGAATGCATCCATATGTGCTTCGGAAACTACTACTAGTCTTCCAGGGAACGATCAAAGCGTAGACAGTTTAAGACATTACTCCCATGAAGAAAAATCCGCATGGTGCCTATTGTATTCAATGCCGATGCAATTTTTATGTTTCAACCACACTCTCAAGGTCCACACATTACAGATTGCATCCAGATGTGCTTCGGAAACTACTACTAGTCTTCCAGGAAACGACAAATCGTAGACAGTTTAAGACATTACTCCCATGGAGAAAAGTCCTCATGGTGCATATTGTGTTCAATGCCGATGCAATATTTCTGTTTCATCAACACTCCGAAAGTCCACAGATTACAGAATGCTACCAGATGTGCTTCGGAAACTACTACTATTCTTCCAGTGTACGATCAATGCGTAGACAGTTTAAGACATTACTCCCATGGAGAAAAATCCGCATGGTGCTTATTGTGTTCAATGCCGATGCAATTTTTGTGTCTCATCAACACTCTGAAGGTCCACAGATTACAGAATGCATCCATATGTGCTTCGGAAACTTCTACTAGTCTTGCAGGGAACGATCAAAGCGTAGACAGTTTAAGACATTACTCCCATGGAGAAAAGTCCTCATAGTGCTTATTGTGTTCAATGCCGATTCAATTTTTGTGTTTCATCAACACTCTGAAGGTCTACAGATTACAGAATGCCTCCAGATGTGCTTCGGAAACTACTACTAGTCTTCCAGTGTACGATCAAAGCGTAGACAGTTTAAGACATTACTCCCATGGAGAAAAGTCCGCATGGTGCCTATTGTATTGATTGCCGATGCAATTTTTTTGTTTCATCAACACTCTGAAGGTCGACAGATTTCAGAACGCCTAAAGAAGTGCTTCGGAAACTACTACTAGTCTTCCAGGGAACGATCAAAGCGTAGACAGTTTAAGACATTACTCCCTTTAGAAAAGTCCGCATGTTGCTTATTGTGTTTAATGCCGATGCAATTTCTGTGTTTCATGAACACTCTGAAGGGCCACAGATTACAGAATGCATCCAGATGTGCTTCGGAAACTACTACTAGTCTTCCAGGGAACGACAAATCGTAGACAGTTTAAGACACTACTCCCATAGAGAAAAGTCCTCATGGTGCATATTGTGTTCAATGCCGATGCAATTTCTGTGTTTCATCAGCACTCTGAAGGTCCAGAAATTACAGAATGCATTCAGATGTGCTTCGGAAACTTCTATGAGTCTTCCAGTGAACGATCAAAGCGTAGACAGTTTAAGACATTAGTCTCATGGAGAAAAGTTCGCATGGTGCTTATTGTGTTCAATGCCGTTGCAATTTTTGTGTTTCATCAACACTCTGAAGGTCCAAAGATTACAGAATGCTTCCACGTGAGCTTCGGAAAATACTACTAGTCTTCCAGTGTACGATCGAAGCGTAGCAACTTTAAGACATTACTCCCATTGAGAAAATTCCGCATGGTGCTTATTGTGTTCAATGCCGATGCAATTTTTGTGTTTCATCAACACTCTGAAGGTCCACAGATTACAAAATGGGTCCAGATGTGCTTCACAAACTACTACTAGTCTTCCAGGGAACGATCAAAGCGTAGACAGTTTAAGACATTACTCCCATGGAGAAAATTCCGCATGGTGCCTATTGTATCCAATGCCGATGCAATTTTTGTGTTTCATCAACACTCTGAAGGTCCAAAGATTACAGAATGCCTCCAGATGTGCTTCGGAAACTACTATTAGTCTTCCAGTGTACGATCAAAGCGTAGACAGTTTAAGACATTACTCCCATTTAAAAAAGTCCGCATGGTGCTTTTTGTGTTCAATGCCGATGCAATGTCTGTGTTTCATCAACACTCTGAAGGTCCACAGATTACAGAATGCATCCATATGTGCTTCGGAAACTACTACTAGTCTTCCAGGAAACGACCAAAGCGTAGACAGTTTAAGACATTACTCCCATGGAGAAAAGTCCGCATGGTGCTTATTGTGTTCAATGCCGTTGCAATTTTTGTGTTTCATCAACACTCTGAAGGTCCAAAGATTACAGAATGCATCCATATGTGCTTCGGAAACTACTACTAGTCTTCCAGTGTACGATCAATGCGTAGACAGTTTAAGACATTACTCCCATGGAGAAAAATCCGCATGGTGCTTATTGTGTTCAATGCCGATGCAATTTTTGTGTCTCATCAACACTCTGAAGGTCCACAGATTACAGAATGCATCCATATGTGCTTCGGAAACTTCTACTAGTCTTGCAGGGAACGATCAAAGCGTAGACAGTTTAAGACATTACTCCCATGGAGAAAAGTCCTCATAGTGCTTATTGTGTTCAATGCCGATTCAATTTTTGTGTTTCATCAACACTCTGAAGGTCTACAGATTACAGAATGCCTCCAGATGTGCTTCGGAAACTACTACTAGTCTTCCAGTGTACGATCAAAGCGTAGACAGTTTAAGACATTAATCCCATGAAGAAAAATCCGCATGGTGCCTATTGTATTCAATGCCGATGCAATTTTTGTATTTCATCAACACTCTGAAGGTGCACAGATTTCAGAATGCTTGAAGATGTGCATCGGAAACTACTACTAGTCTTCCAGGGAACGATCAAAGCGTAGACAGTTTAAGACATTACTCCCTTTAGAAAAGTCCGCATGTTGCTTATTGTGTTCAATGCCGATGCAATTTCTGTGTTTCATGAACACTCTGAAGGGCCACAGATTACAGAATGCATCCAGATGTGCTTCGGAAACTACTACTAGTCTTCCAGGGAACGACAAATCGTAGACAGTTTAAGACACTACTCCCATGGAGAAAAGTCCTCATGGTGCATATTGTGTTCAATGCCGATGCAATTTCTGTGTTTCATCAGCACTCTGAAGGTCCAGAAATTACAGAATGCATTCAGATGTGCTTCGGAAACTTCTATGAGTCTTCCAGTGAACGATCAAAGCGTAGACAGTTTAAGACACTAGTCTCATGGAGAAAAGTTCGCATGGTGCTTATTGTGTTCAATGCCGTTGCAATTTTTGTGTTTCATCAACACTCTGAAGGTCCAAAGATTACAGAATGCTTCCACGTGAGCTTCGGAAAATACTACTAGTCTTCCAGTGTACGATCGAAGCGTAGAAACTTTAAGACATTACTCCCATTGAGAAAATTCCGCATGGTGCTTATTGTGTTCAATGCCGATGCAATTTTTGTGTTTCATCAACACTCTGAATGTCCACAGACTACAGAATGCATCCAGATGTGCTTCGGAAACTACTACTAGTCTTCCAGTGTACGATCAAAGTGTAGAAAGTTTAAGACATTACTCCCGTGGAGAAAAGTCCGCATGGTGCTTATTGTGTTCAATGCCGATGCAATTTTTGTGTTTCATCAACACTCTGAAGGTCCACAGATTACAAAATGTGTCCAGATGTGCTTCACAAACTACTACTAGTCTTCCAGGGAACGATCAAAGCGTAGACAGTTTAAGACATTACTCCCATGGAGAAAATTCCGCATGGTGCCTATTGTATCCAATGCCGATGCAATTTTTGTGTTTCATCAACACTCTGAAGGTCCAAAGATTACAGAATGCCTCCAGATGTGCTTCGGAAACTACTATTAGTCTTCCAGTGTACGATCAAAGCGTAGACAGTTTAAGACATTACTCCCATTTAAAAAAGTCCGCATGGTGCTTTTTGTGTTCAATGCCGATGCAATGTCTGTGTTTCATCAACACTCTGAAGGTCCACAGATTACAGAATGCATCCATATGTGCTTCGGAAACTACTACTAGTCTTCCAGGGAACGACCAAAGCGTAGACAGTTTAAGACATTACTCCCATGGAGAAAAGTCCGCATGGTGCTTATTGTGTTCAATGCCGTTGCAATTTTTGTTTTTCATCAACACTCTGAAGGTCCAAAGATTACAGAATGCTTCCACGTGAGCTTCGGAAAATACTACTAGTCTTCCAGTGTACGATCGAAGCGAAGAAACTTTAAGACATTACTCCCATTGAGAAAATTCCGCATGGTGCTTATTGTGTTCAATGCCGATGCAATTTTTGTGTTTCATCAACACTCTGAATGTCCACAGATTACAGAATGCATCCAGATGTGCTTCGGAAACTACTACTAGTCTTCCAGTGTACGATCAAAGTGTAGACAGTTCAAGACATTACTCCCGTGGAGAAAAGTCCGCATGGTGCTTATTGTGTTCAATGCCGATGCAATTTTTGTGTTTCATCAACACTCTGAAGGTCCACAGATTACAAAATGTGTCCAGATGTGCTTCACAAACTACTACTAGTCTTCCAGGGAACGATCAAAGCGTAGACAGTTTAAGACATTACTCCCATGGAGAAAATTCCGCATGGTGCCTATTGTATCCAATGCCGATGCAATTTTTGTGTTTCATCAACACTCTGAAGGTCTACAGATTACAGAATGCCTCCAGATGTGCTTCGGAAACTACTACTAGTCTTCCAGTGTACGATCAAAGCGTAGACAGTTTAAGACATAACTCCCATGAAGAAAAATCCGCATGGTGCCTATTGTATTCAATGCCGATGCAATTTTTGTATTTCATCAACACTCTGAAGGTGCACAGATTACAGAATGCTTGAAGATGTGCATCGGAAACTACTACTAGTCTTCCAGGGAACGATCAAAGCGTAAACAGTTTAAGACATTACTCCCTTTAGAAAAGTCCGCATGTTGCTTATTGTGTTTAATGCCGATGCAATTTCTGTGTTTCATGAACACTCTGAAGGGCCACAGATTACAGAATGCATCCAGATGTGCTTCGGAAACTACTACTAGTCTTCCAGGGAACGACAAATCGTAGACAGTTTAAGACACTACTCCCATAGAGAAAAGTCCTCATGGTGCATATTGTGTTCAATGCCGATGCAATTTCTGTGTTTCATCAGCACTCTGAAGGTCCAGAAATTACAGAATGCATTCAGATGTGCTTCGGAAACTTCTAAGAGCCTTCCAGTGAACGATCAAAGCGTAGACAGTTTAAGACATTAGTCTCATGGAGAAAAGTTCGCATGGTGCTTATTGTGTTCAATGCCGTTGCAATTTTTGTGTTTCATCAACACTCTGAAGGTCCAAAGATTACAGAATGCTTCCACGTGAGCTTCGGAAAATACTACTAGTCTTCCAGTGTACGATCGAAGCGTAGCAACTTTAAGACATTACTCCCATTGAGAAAATTCCGCATGGTGCTTATTGTGTTCAATGCCGATGCAATTTTTGTGTTTCATCAACACTCTGAAGGTCCACAGATTACAAAATGTGTCCAGATGTGCTTCACAAACTACTACTAGTCTTCCAGGGAACGATCAAAGCGTAGACTGTTTAAGACATTACCCCCATGGAGAAAATTCCGCATGGTGCCTATTGTATCCAATGCCGATGCAATCTTTGTGTTTCATCAACACTCTGAAGGTCCAAAGATTACAGAATGCCTCCAGATGTGCTTCGGAAACTACTATTAGTCTTCCAGTGTACGATCAAAGCGTAGACAGTTTAAGACATTACTCCCATTTAAAAAAGTCCGCATGGTGCTTTTTGTGTTCAATGCCGATGCAATGTCTGTGTTTCATCAACACTCTGAAGGTCCACAGATTACAGAATGCATCCATATGTGCTTCGGAAACTACTACTAGTCTTCCAGGAAACGACCAAAGCGTAGACAGTTTAAGACATTACTCCCATGGAGAAAAGTCCGCATGGTGCTTATTGTGTTCAATGCCGTTGCAATTTTTGTGTTTCATCAACACTCTGAAGGTCCAAAGATTACAGAATGCATCCATATGTGCTTCGGAAACTACTACTAGTCTTCCAGTGTACGATCAATGCGTAGACAGTTTAAGACATTACTCCCATGGAGAAAAATCCGCATGGTGCTTATTGTGTTCAATGCCGATGCAATTTTTGTGTCTCATCAACACTCTGAAGGTCCACAGATTACAGAATGCATCCATATGTGCTTCGGAAACTTCTACTAGTCTTGCAGGGAACGATCAAAGCGTAGACAGTTTAAGACATTACTCCCATGGAGAAAAGTCCTCATAGTGCTTATTGTGTTCAATGCCGATTCAATTTTTGTGTTTCATCAACACTCTGAAGGTCTACAGATTACAGAATGCCTCCAGATGTGCTTCGGAAACTACTACTAGTCTTCCAGTGTACGATCAAAGCGTAGACAGTTTAAGACATTACTCCCATGAAGAAAAATCCGCATGGTGCCTATTGTATTCAATGCCGATGCAATTTTTGTATTTCATCAACACTCTGAAGGTGCACAGATTACAGAATGCTTGAAGATGTGCATCGGAAACTACTACTAGTCTTCCAGGGAACGATCAAAGCGTAGACAGTTTAAGACATTACTCCCTTTAGAAAAGTCCGCATGTTGCTTATTGTGTTCAATGCCGATGCAATTTCTGTGTTTCATGAACACTCTGAAGGGCCACAGATTACAGAATGCATCCAGATGTGCTTCGGAAACTACTACTAGTCTTCCAGGGAACGACAAATCGTAGACAGTTTAAGACACTACTCCCATGGAGAAAAGTCCTCATGGTGCATATTGTGTTCAATGCCGATGCAATTTCTGTGTTTCATCAGCACTCTGAAGGTCCAGAAATTACAGAATGCATTCAGATGTGCTTCGGAAACTTCTATGAGTCTTCCAGTGAACGATCAAAGCGTAGACAGTTTAAGACACTAGTCTCATGGAGAAAAGTCCGCATGGTGCTTATTGTGTTCAATGCCGTTGCAATTTTTGTTTTTCATCAACACTCTGAAGGTCCAAAGATTACAGAATGCTTCCACGTGAGCTTCGGAAAATACTACTAGTCTTCCAGTGTACGATCGAAGCGAAGAAACTTTAAGACATTACTCCCATTGAGAAAATTCCGCATGGTGCTTATTGTGTTCAATGCCGATGCAATTTTTGTGTTTCATCAACACTCTGAATGTCCACAGATTACAGAATGCATCCAGATGTGCTTCGGAAACTACTACTAGTCTTCCAGTGTACGATCAAAGTGTAGACAGTTCAAGACATTACTCCCGTGGAGAAAAGTCCGCATGGTGCTTATTGTGTTCAATGCCGATGCAATTTTTGTGTTTCATCAACACTCTGAAGGTCCACAGATTACAAAATGTGTCCAGATGTGCTTCACAAACTACTACTAGTCTTCCAGGGAACGATCAAAGCGTAGACAGTTTAAGACATTACTCCCACGGAGAAAATTCCGCATGGTGCCTATTGTATCCAATGCCGATGCAATTTTTGTGTTTCATCAACACTCTGAAGGTCCACAGATTACAGAATGCCTCCAGATGTGCTTCGGAAACTACTATTAGTCTTCCAGTGTACGATCAAAGCGTAGACAGTTTAAGACATTACTCACATTTAAAAAAGTCCGCATGGTGCTTTTTGTGTTCAATGCCGATGCAATGTCTGTGTTTCATCTACACTCTGAAGGTCCACAGATTACAGAATGCTTCCAGATGTGCTTCGGAAACTACTACTAGACTTTCAGTGTACGATCAAAGCGTAGACAGTTTAAGACATTGCTCCCATAGAGACAATTCCGCATGGTGCTTATTGTTTTCAATGCCGATGCAATTTTTATGTTTCATCAACACTCTGAAGGTCCACAGATTACAGAATGCATCCATATGTGCTTCGGAAACTACTACTAGTCTTCCAGGGAACGATCAAAGCGTAGACAGTTTAAGACATTACTCCCATGAAGAAAAATCCGCATGGTGCCTATTGTATTCAATGCCGATGCAATTTTTATGTTTCAACCACACTCTCAAGGTCCACACATTACAGATTGCATCCAGATGTGCTTCGGAAACTACTACTAGTCTTCCAGGAAACGACAAATCGTAGACAGTTTAAGACATTACTCCCATGGAGAAAAGTCCTCATGGTGCATATTGTGTTCAATGCCGATGCAATATTTCTGTTTCATCAACACTCCGAAAGTCCACAGATTACAGAATGCTACCAGATGTGCTTCGGAAACTACTACTATTCTTCCAGTGTACGATCAATGCGTAGACAGTTTAAGACATTACTCCCATGGAGAAAAATCCGCATGGTGCTTATTGTGTTCAATGCCGATGCAATTTTTGTGTCTCATCAACACTCTGAAGGTCCACAGATTACAGAATGCATCCATATGTGCTTCGGAAACTTCTACTAGTCTTGCAGGGAACGATCAAAGCGTAGACAGTTTAAGACATTACTCCCATGGAGAAAAGTCCTCATAGTGCTTATTGTGTTCAATGCCGATTCAATTTTTGTGTTTCATCAACACTCTGAAGGTCTACAGATTACAGAATGCCTCCAGATGTGCTTCGGAAACTACTACTAGTCTTCCAGTGTACGATCAAAGCGTAGACAGTTTAAGACATTACTCCCATGGGGAAAAGTCCGCATGGTGCCTATTGTATTGATTGCCGATGCAATTTTTTTGTTTCATCAACACTCTGAAGGTCGACAGATTTCAGAACGCCTAAAGAAGTGCTTCGGAAACTACTACTAGTCTTCCAGGGAACGATCAAAGCGTAGACAGTTTAAGACATTACTCCCTTTAGAAAAGTCCGCATGTTGCTTATTGTGTTTAATGCCGATGCAATTTCTGTGTTTCATGAACACTCTGAAGGGCCACAGATTACAGAATGCATCCAGATGTGCTTCGGAAACTACTACTAGTCTTCCAGGGAACGACAAATCGTAGACAGTTTAAGACACTACTCCCATAGAGAAAAGTCCTCATGGTGCATATTGTGTTCAATGCCGATGCAATTTCTGTGTTTCATCAGCACTCTGAAGGTCCAGAAATTACAGAATGCATTCAGATGTGCTTCGGAAACTTCTATGAGTCTTCCAGTGAACGATCAAAGCGTAGACAGTTTAAGACATTAGTCTCATGGAGAAAAGTTCGCATGGTGCTTATTGTGTTCAATGCCGTTGCAATTTTTGTGTTTCATCAACACTCTGAAGGTCCAAAGATTACAGAATGCTTCCACGTGAGCTTCGGAAAATACTACTAGTCTTCCAGTGTACGATCGAAGCGTAGCAACTTTAAGACATTACTCCCATTGAGAAAATTCCGCATGGTGCTTATTGTGTTCAATGCCGATGCAATTTTTGTGTTTCATCAACACTCTGAAGGTCCACAGATTACAAAATTGGTCCAGATGTGCTTCACAAACTACTACTAGTCTTCCAGGGAACGATCAAAGCGTAGACAGTTTAAGACATTACTCCCATGGAGAAAATTCCGCATGGTGCCTATTGTATCCAATGCCGATGCAATTTTTGTGTTTCATCAACACTCTGAAGGTCCAAAGATTACAGAATGCCTCCAGATGTGCTTCGGAAACTACTATTAGTCTTCCAGTGTACGATCAAAGCGTAGACAGTTTAAGACATTACTCCCATTTAAAAAAGTCCGCATGGTGCTTTTTGTGTTCAATGCCGATGCAATGTCTGTGTTTCATCAACACTCTGAAGGTCCACAGATTACAGAATGCATCCATATGTGCTTCGGAAACTACTACTAGTCTTCCAGGAAACGACCAAAGCGTAGACAGTTTAAGACATTACTCCCATGGAGAAAAGTCCGCATGGTGCTTATTGTGTTCAATGCCGTTGCAATTTTTGTGTTTCATCAACACTCTGAAGGTCCAAAGATTACAGAATGCATCCATATGTGCTTCGGAAACTACTACTAGTCTTCCAGTGTACGATCAATGCGTAGACAGTTTAAGACATTACTCCCATGGAGAAAAATCCGCATGGTGCTTATTGTGTTCAATGCCGATGCAATTTTTGTGTCTCATCAACACTCTGAAGGTCCACAGATTACAGAATGCATCCATATGTGCTTCGGAAACTTCTACTAGTCTTGCAGGGAACGATCAAAGCGTAGACAGTTTAAGACATTACTCCCATGGAGAAAAGTCCTCATAGTGCTTATTGTGTTCAATGCCGATTCAATTTTTGTGTTTCATCAACACTCTGAAGGTCTACAGATTACAGAATGCCTCCAGATGTGCTTCGGAAACTACTACTAGTCTTCCAGTGTACGATCAAAGCGTAGACAGTTTAAGACATTACTCCCATGAAGAAAAATCCGCATGGTGCCTATTGTATTCAATGCCGATGCAATTTTTGTATTTCATCAACACTCTGAAGGTGCACAGATTACAGAATGCTTGAAGATGTGCATCGGAAACTACTACTAGTCTTCCAGGGAACGATCAAAGCGTAGACAGTTTAAGACATTACTCCCTTTAGAAAAGTCCGCATGTTGCTTATTGTGTTCAATGCCGATGCAATTTCTGTGTTTCATGAACACTCTGAAGGGCCACAGATTACAGAATGCATCCAGATGTGCTTCGGAAACTACTACTAGTCTTCCAGGGAACGACAAATCGTAGACAGTTTAAGACACTACTCCCATGGAGAAAAGTCCTCATGGTGCATATTGTGTTCAATGCCGATGCAATTCCTGTGTTTCATCAGCACTCTGAAGGTCCAGAAATTACAGAATGCATTCAGATGTGCTTCGGAAACTTCTATGAGTCTTCCAGTGAACGATCAAAGCGTAGACAGTTTAAGACACTAGTCTCATGGAGAAAAGTTCGCATGGTGCTTATTGTGTTCAATGCCGTTGCAATTTTTGTGTTTCATCAACACTCTGAAGGTCCAAAGATTACAGAATGCTTCCACGTGAGCTTCGGAAAATACTACTAGTCTTCCAGTGTACGATCGAAGCGTAGAAACTTTAAGACATTACTCCCATTGAGAAAATTCCGCATGGTGCTTATTGTGTTCAATGCCGATGCAATTTTTGTGTTTCATCAACACTCTGAATGTCCACAGACTACAGAATGCATCCAGATGTGCTTCGGAAACTACTACTAGTCTTCCAGTGTACGATCAAAGTGTAGAAAGTTTAAGACATTACTCCCGTGGAGAAAAGTCCGCATGGTGCTTATTGTGTTCAATGCCGATGCAATTTTTGTGTTTCATCAACACTCTGAAGGTCCACAGATTACAAAATGTGTCCAGATGTGCTTCACAAACTACTACTAGTCTTCCAGGGAACGATCAAAGCGTAGACAGTTTAAGACATTACTCCCATGGAGAAAATTCCGCATGGTGCCTATTGTATCCAATGCCGATGCAATTTTTGTGTTTCATCAACACTCTGAAGGTCCAAAGATTACAGAATGCCTCCAGATGTGCTTCGGAAACTACTATTAGTCTTCCAGTGTACGATCAAAGCGTAGACAGTTTAAGACATTACTCCCATTTAAAAAAGTCCGCATGGTGCTTTTTGTGTTCAATGCCGATGCAATGTCTGTGTTTCATCAACACTCTGAAGGTCCACAGATTACAGAATGCATCCATATGTGCTTCGGAAACTACTACTAGTCTTCCAGGGAACGACCAAAGCATAGACAGTTTAAGACATTACTCCCATGGAGAAAAGTCCGCATGGTGCTTATTGTGCTCAATGCCGTTGCAATTTTTGTTTTTCATCAACACTCTGAAGGTCCAAAGATTACAGAATGCTTCCACGTGAGCTTCGGAAAATACTACTAGTCTTCCAGTGTACGATCGAAGCGAAGAAACTTTAAGACATTACTCCCATTGAGAAAATTCCGCATGGTGCTTATTGTGTTCAATGCCGATGCAATTTTTGTGTTTCATCAACACTCTGAATGTCCACAGATTACAGAATGCATCCAGATGTGCTTCGGAAACTACTACTAGTCTTCCAGTGTACGATCAAAGTGTAGACAGTTCAAGACATTACTCCCGTGGAGAAAAGTCCGCATGGTGCTTATTGTGTTCAATGCCGATGCAATTTTTGTGTTTCATCAACACTCTGAAGGTCCACAGATTACAAAATGTGTCCAGATGTGCTTCACAAACTACTACTAGTCTTCCAGGGAACGATCAAAGCGTAGACAGTTTAAGACATTACTCCCATGAAGAAAAATCCGCATGGTGCCTATTGTATTCAATGCCGATGCAATTTTTGTATTTCATCAACACTCTGAAGGTGCACAGATTACAGAATGCTTGAAGATGTGCATCGGAAACTACTACTAGTCTTCCAGGGAACGATCAAAGCGTAAACAGTTTAAGACATTACTCCCTTTAGAAAAGTCCGCATGTTGCTTATTGTGTTTAATGCCGATGCAATTTCTGTGTTTCATGAACACTCTGAAGGGCCACAGATTACAGAATGCATCCAGATGTGCTTCGGAAACTACTACTAGTCTTCCAGGGAACGACAAATCGTAGACAGTTTAAGACACTACTCCCATAGAGAAAAGTCCTCATGGTGCATATTGTGTTCAATGCCGATGCAATTTCTGTGTTTCATCAGCACTCTGAAGGTCCAGAAATTACAGAATGCATTCAGATGTGCTTCGGAAACTTCTATGAGTCTTCCAGTGAACGATTAAAGCGTAGACAGTTTAAGACATTAGTCTCATGGAGAAAAGTTCGCATGGTGCTTATTGTGTTCAATGCCGTTGCAATTTTTGTGTTTCATCAACACTCTGAAGGTCCAAAGATTACAGAATGCTTCCACGTGAGCTTCGGAAAATACTACTAGTCTTCCAGTGTACGATCGAAGCGTAGCAACTTTAAGACATTACTCCCATTGAGAAAATTCCGCATGGTGCTTATTGTGTTCAATGCCGATGCAATTTTTGTGTTTCATCAACACTCTGAAGGTCCACAGATTACAAAATGTGTCCAGATGTGCTTCACAAACTACTACTAGTCTTCCAGGGAACGATCAAAGCGTAGACAGTTTAAGACATTACTCCCATGGAGAAAATTCCGCATGGTGCCTATTGTATCCAATGCCGATGCAATTTTTGTGTTTCATCAACACTCTGAAGGTCCAAAGATTACAGAATGCCTCCAGATGTGCTTCGGAAACTACTATTAGTCTTCCAGTGTACGATCAAAGCGTAGACAGTTTAAGACATTACTCCCATTTAAAAAAGTCCGCATGGTGCTTTTTGTGTTCAATGCCGATGCAATTTTTGTATTTCATCAACACTCTGAAGGTGCACAGATTACAGAATGCTTGAAGATGTGCATCGGAAACTACTACTAGTCTTCCAGGGAACGATCAAAGCGTAGACAGTTTAAGACATTACTCCCTTTAGAAAAGTCCGCATGTTGCTTATTGTGTTCAATGCCGATGCAATTTCTGTGTTTCATGAACACTCTGAAGGGCCACAGATTACAGAATGCATCCAGATGTGCTTCGGAAACTACTACTAGTCTTCCAGGGAACGACAAATCGTAGACAGTTTAAGACACTACTCCCATGGAGAAAAGTCCTCATGGTGCATATTGTGTTCAATGCCGATGCAATTTCTGTGTTTCATCAGCACTCTGAAGGTCCAGAAATTACAGAATGCATTCAGATGTGCTTCGGAAACTTCTATGAGTCTTCCAGTGAACGATCAAAGCGTAGACAGTTTAAGACACTAGTCTCATGGAGAAAAGTCCGCATGGTGCTTATTGTGTTCAATGCCGTTGCAATTTTTGTTTTTCATCAACACTCTGAAGGTCCAAAGATTACAGAATGCTTCCACGTGAGCTTCGGAAAATACTACTAGTCTTCCAGTGTACGATCGAAGCGAAGAAACTTTAAGACATTACTCCCATTGAGAAAATTCCGCATGGTGCTTATTGTGTTCAATGCCGATGCAATTTTTGTGTTTCATCAACACTCTGAATGTCCACAGATTACAGAATGCATCCAGATGTGCTTCGGAAACTACTACTAGTCTTCCAGTGTACGATCAAAGTGTAGACAGTTCAAGACATTACTCCCGTGGAGAAAAGTCCGCATGGTGCTTATTGTGTTCAATGCCGATGCAATTTTTGTGTTTCATCAACACTCTGAAGGTCCACAGATTACAAAATGTGTCCAGATGTGCTTCACAAACTACTACTAGTCTTCCAGGGAACGATCAAAGCGTAGACAGTTTAAGACATTACTCCCACGGAGAAAATTCCGCATGGTGCCTATTGTATCCAATGCCGATGCAATTTTTGTGTTTCATCAACACTCTGAAGGTCCACAGATTACAGAATGCCTCCAGATGTGCTTCGGAAACTACTATTAGTCTTCCAGTGTACGATCAAAGCGTAGACAGTTTAAGACATTACTCCCATTTAAAAAAGTCCGCATGGTGCTTTTTGTGTTCAATGCCGATGCAATGTCTGTGTTTCATCTACACTCTGAAGGTCCACAGATTACAGAATGCTTCCAGATGTGCTTCGGAAACTACTACTAGACTTTCAGTGTACGATCAAAGCGTAGACAGTTTAAGACATTGCTCCCATAGAGACAATTCCGCATGGTGCTTATTGTTTTCAATGCCGATGCAATTTTTATGTTTCATCAACACTCTGAAGGTCCACAGATTACAGAATGCATCCATATGTGCTTCGGAAACTACTACTAGTCTTCCAGGGAACGATCAAAGCGTAGACAGTTTAAGACATTACTCCCATGAAGAAAAATCCGCATGGTGCCTATTGTATTCAATGCCGATGCAATTTTTATGTTTCAACCACACTCTCAAGGTCCACACATTACAGATTGCATCCAGATGTGCTTCGGAAACTACTACTAGTCTTCCAGGAAACGACAAATCGTAGACAGTTTAAGACATTACTCCCATGGAGAAAAGTCCTCATGGTGCATATTGTGTTCAATGCCGATGCAATATTTCTGTTTCATCAACACTCCGAAAGTCCACAGATTACAGAATGCTACCAGATGTGCTTCGGAAACTACTACTATTCTTCCAGTGTACGATCAATGCGTAGACAGTTTAAGACATTACTCCCATGGAGAAAAATCCGCATGGTGCTTATTGTGTTCAATGCCGATGCAATTTTTGTGTCTCATCAACACTCTGAAGGTCCACAGATTACAGAATGCATCCATATGTGCTTCGGAAACTTCTACTAGTCTTGCAGGGAACGATCAAAGCGTAGACAGTTTAAGACATTACTCCCATGGAGAAAAGTCCTCATAGTGCTTATTGTGTTCAATGCCGATTCAATTTTTGTGTTTCATCAACACTCTGAAGGTCTACAGATTACAGAATGCCTCCAGATGTGCTTCGGAAACTACTACTAGTCTTCCAGTGTACGATCAAAGCGTAGACAGTTTAAGACATTACTCCCATGGGGAAAAGTCCGCATGGTGCCTATTGTATTGATTGCCGATGCAATTTTTTTGTTTCATCAACACTCTGAAGGTCGACAGATTTCAGAACGCCTAAAGAAGTGCTTCGGAAACTACTACTAGTCTTCCAGGGAACGATCAAAGCGTAGACAGTTTAAGACATTACTCCCTTTAGAAAAGTCCGCATGTTGCTTATTGTGTTTAATGCCGATGCAATTTCTGTGTTTCATGAACACTCTGAAGGGCCACAGATTACAGAATGCATCCAGATGTGCTTCGGAAACTACTACTAGTCTTCCAGGGAACGACAAATCGTAGACAGTTTAAGACACTACTCCCATAGAGAAAAGTCCTCATGGTGCATATTGTGTTCAATGCCGATGCAATTTCTGTGTTTCATCAGCACTCTGAAGGTCCAGAAATTACAGAATGCATTCAGATGTGCTTCGGAAACTTCTATGAGTCTTCCAGTGAACGATCAAAGCGTAGACAGTTTAAGACATTAGTCTCATGGAGAAAAGTTCGCATGGTGCTTATTGTGTTCAATGCCGTTGCAATTTTTGTGTTTCATCAACACTCTGAAGGTCCAAAGATTACAGAATGCTTCCACGTGAGCTTCGGAAAATACTACTAGTCTTCCAGTGTACGAGCGAAGCGTAGCAACTTTAAGACATTACTCCCATTGAGAAAATTCCGCATGGTGCTTATTGTGTTCAATGCCGATGCAATTTTTGTGTTTCATCAACACTCTGAAGGTCCACAGATTACAAAATTGGTCCAGATGTGCTTCACAAACTACTACTAGTCTTCCAGGGAACGATCAAAGCGTAGACAGTTTAAGACATTACTCCCATGGAGAAAATTCCGCATGGTGCCTATTGTATCCAATGCCGATGCAATTTTTGTGTTTCATCAACACTCTGAAGGTCCAAAGATTACAGAATGCCTCCAGATGTGCTTCGGAAACTACTATTAGTCTTCCAGTGTACGATCAAAGCGTAGACAGTTTAAGACATTACTCCCATTTAAAAAAGTCCGCATGGTGCTTTTTGTGTTCAATGCCGATGCAATGTCTGTGTTTCATCAACACTCTGAAGGTCCACAGATTACAGAATGCATCCATATGTGCTTCGGAAACTACTACTAGTCTTCCAGGAAACGACCAAAGCGTAGACAGTTTAAGACATTACTCCCATGGAGAAAAGTCCGCATGGTGCTTATTGTGTTCAATGCCGTTGCAATTTTTGTGTTTCATCAACACTCTGAAGGTCCAAAGATTACAGAATGCATCCATATGTGCTTCGGAAACTACTACTAGTCTTCCAGTGTACGATCAATGCGTAGACAGTTTAAGACATTACTCCCATGGAGAAAAATCCGCATGGTGCTTATTGTGTTCAATGCCGATGCAATTTTTGTGTCTCATCAACACTCTGAAGGTCCACAGATTACAGAATGCATCCATATGTGCTTCGGAAACTTCTACTAGTCTTGCAGGGAACGATCAAAGCGTAGACAGTTTAAGACATTACTCCCATGGAGAAAAGTCCTCATAGTGCTTATTGTGTTCAATGCCGATTCAATTTTTGTGTTTCATCAACACTCTGAAGGTCTACAGATTACAGAATGCCTCCAGATGTGCTTCGGAAACTACTACTAGTCTTCCAGTGTACGATCAAAGCGTAGACAGTTTAAGACATTACTCCCATGAAGAAAAATCCGCATGGTGCCTATTGTATTCAATGCCGATGCAATTTTTGTATTTCATCAACACTCTGAAGGTGCACAGATTACAGAATGCTTGAAGATGTGCATCGGAAACTACTACTAGTCTTCCAGGGAACGATCAAAGCGTAGACAGTTTAAGACATTACTCCCTTTAGAAAAGTCCGCATGTTGCTTATTGTGTTCAATGCCGATGCAATTTCTGTGTTTCATGAACACTCTGAAGGGCCACAGATTACAGAATGCATCCAGATGTGCTTCGGAAACTACTACTAGTCTTCCAGGGAACGACAAATCGTAGACAGTTTAAGACACTACTCCCATGGAGAAAAGTCCTCATGGTGCATATTGTGTTCAATGCCGATGCAATTCCTGTGTTTCATCAGCACTCTGAAGGTCCAGAAATTACAGAATGCATTCAGATGTGCTTCGGAAACTTCTATGAGTCTTCCAGTGAACGATCAAAGCGTAGACAGTTTAAGACACTAGTCTCATGGAGAAAAGTTCGCATGGTGCTTATTGTGTTCAATGCCGTTGCAATTTTTGTGTTTCATCAACACTCTGAAGGTCCAAAGATTACAGAATGCTTCCACGTGAGCTTCGGAAAATACTACTAGTCTTCCAGTGTACGATCGAAGCGTAGAAACTTTAAGACATTACTCCCATTGAGAAAATTCCGCATGGTGCTTATTGTGTTCAATGCCGATGCAATTTTTGTGTTTCATCAACACTCTGAATGTCCACAGACTACAGAATGCATCCAGATGTGCTTCGGAAACTACTACTAGTCTTCCAGTGTACGATCAAAGTGTAGAAAGTTTAAGACATTACTCCCGTGGAGAAAAGTCCGCATGGTGCTTATTGTGTTCAATGCCGATGCAATTTTTGTGTTTCATCAACACTCTGAAGGTCCACAGATTACAAAATGTGTCCAGATGTGCTTCACAAACTACTACTAGTCTTCCAGGGAACGATCAAAGCGTAGACAGTTTAAGACATTACTCCCATGGAGAAAATTCCGCATGGTGCCTATTGTATCCAATGCCGATGCAATTTTTGTGTTTCATCAACACTCTGAAGGTCCAAAGATTACAGAATGCCTCCAGATGTGCTTCGGAAACTACTATTAGTCTTCCAGTGTACGATCAAAGCGTAGACAGTTTAAGACATTACTCCCATTTAAAAAAGTCCGCATGGTGCTTTTTGTGTTCAATGCCGATGCAATGTCTGTGTTTCATCAACACTCTGAAGGTCCACAGATTACAGAATGCATCCATATGTGCTTCGGAAACTACTACTAGTCTTCCAGGGAACGACCAAAGCATAGACAGTTTAAGACATTACTCCCATGGAGAAAAGTCCGCATGGTGCTTATTGTGCTCAATGCCGTTGCAATTTTTGTTTTTCATCAACACTCTGAAGGTCCAAAGATTACAGAATGCTTCCACGTGAGCTTCGGAAAATACTACTAGTCTTCCAGTGTACGATCGAAGCGAAGAAACTTTAAGACATTACTCCCATTGAGAAAATTCCGCATGGTGCTTATTGTGTTCAATGCCGATGCAATTTTTGTGTTTCATCAACACTCTGAATGTCCACAGATTACAGAATGCATCCAGATGTGCTTCGGAAACTACTACTAGTCTTCCAGTGTACGATCAAAGTGTAGACAGTTCAAGACAATACTCCCGTGGAGAAAAGTCCGCATGGTGCTTATTGTGTTCAATGCCGATGCAATTTTTGTGTTTCATCAACACTCTGAAGGTCCACAGATTACAAAATGTGTCCAGATGTGCTTCACAAACTACTACTAGTCTTCCAGGGAACGATCAAAGCGTAGACAGTTTAAGACATTACTCCCATGAAGAAAAATCCGCATGGTGCCTATTGTATTCAATGCCGATGCAATTTTTGTATTTCATCAACACTCTGAAGGTGCACAGATTACAGAATGCTTGAAGATGTGCATCGGAAACTACTACTAGTCTTCCAGGGAACGATCAAAGCGTAAACAGTTTAAGACATTACTCCCTTTAGAAAAGTCCGCATGTTGCTTATTGTGTTTAATGCCGATGCAATTTCTGTGTTTCATGAACACTCTGAAGGGCCACAGATTACAGAATGCATCCAGAGGTGCTTCGGAAACTACTACTAGTCTTCCAGGGAACGACAAATCGTAGACAGTTTAAGACACTACTCCCATAGAGAAAAGTCCTCATGGTGCATATTGTGTTCAATGCCGATGCAATTTCTGTGTTTCATCAGCACTCTGAAGGTCCAGAAATTACAGAATGCATTCAGATGTGCTTCGGAAACTTCTATGAGTCTTCCAGTGAACGATTAAAGCGTAGACAGTTTAAGACATTAGTCTCATGGAGAAAAGTTCGCATGGTGCTTATTGTGTTCAATGCCGTTGCAATTTTTGTGTTTCATCAACACTCTGAAGGTCCAAAGATTACAGAATGCTTCCACGTGAGCTTCGGAAAATACTACTAGTCTTCCAGTGTACGATCGAAGCGTAGCAACTTTAAGACATTACTCCCATTGAGAAAATTCCGCATGGTGCTTATTGTGTTCAATGCCGATGCAATTTTTGTGTTTCATCAACACTCTGAAGGTCCACAGATTACAAAATGTGTCCAGATGTGCTTCACAAACTACTACTAGTCTTCCAGGGAACGATCAAAGCGTAGACAGTTTAAGACATTACTCCCATGGAGAAAATTCCGCATGGTGCCTATTGTATCCAATGCCGATGCAATTTTTGTGTTTCATCAACACTCTGAAGGTCCAAAGATTACAGAATGCCTCCAGATGTGCTTCGGAAACTACTATTAGTCTTCCAGTGTACGATCAAAGCGTAGACAGTTTAAGACATTACTCCCATTTAAAAAAGTCCGCATGGTGCTTTTTGTGTTCAATGCCGATGCAATGTCTGTGTTTCATCAACACTCTGAAGGTCCACAGATTACAGAATGCATCCATATGTGCTTCGGAAACTACTACTAGTCTTCCAGGAAACGACCAAAGCGTAGACAGTTTAAGACATTACTCCCATGGAGAAAAGTCCGCATGGTGCTTATTGTGTTCAATGCCGTTGCAATTTTTGTGTTTCATCAACACTCTGAAGGTCCAAAGATTACAGAATGCATCCATATGTGCTTCGGAAACTACTACTAGTCTTCCAGTGTACGATCAATGCGTAGACAGTTTAAGACATTACTCCCATGGAGAAAAATCCGCATGGTGCTTATTGTGTTCAATGCCGATGCAATTTTTGTGTCTCATCAACACTCTGAAGGTCCACAGATTACAGAATGCATCCATATGTGCTTCGGAAACTTCTACTAGTCTTGCAGGGAACGATCAAAGCGTAGACAGTTTAAGACATTACTCCCATGGAGAAAAGTCCTCATAGTGCTTATTGTGTTCAATGCCGATTCAATTTTTGTGTTTCATCAACACTCTGAAGGTCTACAGATTACAGAATGCCTCCAGATGTGCTTCGGAAACTACTACTAGTCTTCCAGTGTACGATCAAAGCGTAGACAGTTTAAGACATTACTCCCATGAAGAAAAATCCGCATGGTGCCTATTGTATTCAATGCCGATGCAATTTTTGTATTTCATCAACACTCTGAAGGTGCACAGATTACAGAATGCTTGAAGATGTGCATCGGAAACTACTACTAGTCTTCCAGGGAACGATCAAAGCGTAGACAGTTTAAGACATTACTCCCTTTAGAAAAGTCCGCATGTTGCTTATTGTGTTCAATGCCGATGCAATTTCTGTGTTTCATGAACACTCTGAAGGGCCACAGATTACAGAATGCATCCAGATGTGCTTCGGAAACTACTACTAGTCTTCCAGGGAACGACAAATCGTAGACAGTTTAAGACACTACTCCCATGGAGAAAAGTCCTCATGGTGCATATTGTGTTCAATGCCGATGCAATTTCTGTGTTTCATCAGCACTCTGAAGGTCCAGAAATTACAGAATGCATTCAGATGTGCTTCGGAAACTTCTATGAGTCTTCCAGTGAACGATCAAAGCGTAGACAGTTTAAGACACTAGTCTCATGGAGAAAAGTCCGCATGGTGCTTATTGTGGTCAATGCCGTTGCAATTTTTGTTTTTCATCAACACTCTGAAGGTCCAAAGATTACAGAATGCTTCCACGTGAGCTTCGGAAAATACTACTAGTCTTCCAGTGTACGATCGAAGCGAAGAAACTTTAAGACATTACTCCCATTGAGAAAATTCCGCATGGTGCTTATTGTGTTCAATGCCGATGCAATTTTTGTGTTTCATCAACACTCTGAATGTCCACAGATCACAGAATGCATCCAGATGTGCTTCGGAAACTACTACTAGTCTTCCAGTGTACGATCAAAGTGTAGACAGTTCAAGACATTACTCCCGTGGAGAAAAGTCCGCATGGTGCTTATTGTGTTCAATGCCGATGCAATTTTTGTGTTTCATCAACACTCTGAAGGTCCACAGATTACAAAATGTGTCCAGATGTGCTTCACAAACTACTACTAGTCTTCCAGGGAACGATCAAAGCGTAGACAGTTTAAGACATAACTCCCATGGAGAAAATTCCGCATGGTGCCTATTGTATCCAATGCCGATGCAATTTTTGTGTTTCATCAACACTCTGAAGGTCCACAGATTACAGAATGCCTCCAGATGTGCTTCGGACACTACTATTAGTCTTCCAGTGTACGATCAAAGCGTAGACAGTTTAAGACATTACTCCCCTTTAAAAAAGTCCGCATGGTGCTTTTTGTGTTCAATGCCGATGCAATGTCTGTGTTTCATCTACACTCTGAAGGTCCACAGATTACAGAATGCTTCCAGATGTGCTTCGGAAACTACTACTAGACTTTCAGTGTACGATCAAAGCGTAGACAGTTTAAGACATTGCTCCCATAGAGACAATTCCGCATGGTGCTTATTGTTTTCAATGCCGATGCAATTTTTATGTTTCATCAACACTCTGAAGGTCCACAGATTACAGAATGCATCCATATGTGCTTCGGAAACTACTACTAGTCTTCCAGGGAACGATCAAAGCGTAGACAGTTTAAGACATTACTCCCATGAAGAAAAATCCGCATGGTGCCTATTGTATTCAATGCCGATGCAATTTTTATGTTTCAACCACACTCTCAAGGTCCACACATTACAGATTGCATCCAGATGTGCTTCGGAAACTACTACTAGTCTTCCAGGAAACGACAAATCGTAGACAGTTTAAGACATTACTCCCATGGAGAAAAGTCCTCATGGTGCATATTGTGTTCAATGCCGATGCAATATTTCTGTTTCATCAACACTCCGAAAGTCCACAGATTACAGAATGCTACCAGATGTGCTTCGGAAACTACTACTATTCTTCCAGTGTACGATCAATGCGTAGACAGTTTAAGACATTACTCCCATGGAGAAAAATCCGCATGGTGCTTATTGTGTTCAATGCCGATGCAATTTTTGTGTCTCATCAACACTCTGAAGGTCCACAGATTACAGAATGCATCCATATGTGCTTCGGAAACTTCTACTAGTCTTGCAGGGAACGATCAAAGCGTAGACAGTTTAAGACATTACTCCCATGGAGAAAAGTCCTCATAGTGCTTATTGTGTTCAATGCCGATTCAATTTTTGTGTTTCATCAACACTCTGAAGGTCTACAGATTACAGAATGCCTCCAGATGTGCTTCGGAAACTACTACTAGTCTTCCAGTGTACGATCAAAGCGTAGACAGTTTAAGACATTACTCCCATGGAGAAAAGTCCGCATGGTGCCTATTGTATTGATTGCCGATGCAATTTTTTTGTTTCATCAACACTCTGAAGGTCGACAGATCTCAGAACGCCTAAAGAAGTGCTTCGGAAACTACTACTAGTCTTCCAGGGAACGATCAAAGCGTAGACAGTTTAAGACATTACTCCCTTTAGAAAAGTCCGCATGTTGCTTATTGTGTTTAATGCCGATGCAATTTCTGTGTTTCATGAACACTCTGAAGGGCCACAGATTACAGAATGCATCCAGATGTGCTTCGGAAACTACTACTAGTCTTCCAGGGAACGACAAATCGTAGACAGTTTAAGACACTACTCCCATAGAGAAAAGTCCTCATGGTGCATATTGTGTTCAATGCCGATGCAATTTCTGTGTTTCATCAGCACTCTGAAGGTCCAGAAATTACAGAATGCATTCAGATGTGCTTCGGAAACTTCTATGAGTCTTCCAGTGAACGATCAAAGCGTAGACAGTTTAAGACATTAGTCTCATGGAGAAAAGTTCGCATGGTGCTTATTGTGTTCAATGCCGTTGCAATTTTTGTGTTTCATCAACACTCTGAAGGTCCAAAGATTACAGAATGCTTCCACGTGAGCTTCGGAAAATACTACTAGTCTTCCAGTGTACGATCGAAGCGTAGCAACTTTAAGACATTACTCCCATTGAGAAAATACAGCATGGTGCTTATTGTGTTCAATGCCGATGCAATTTTTGTGTTTCATCAACACTCTGAAGGTCCACAGATTACAAAATGGGTCCAGATGTGCTTCACAAACTACTACTAGTCTTCCAGGGAACGATCAAAGCGTAGACAGTTTAAGACATTACTCCCATGGAGAAAATTCCGCATGGTGCCTATTGTATCCAATGCCGATGCAATTTTTGTGTTTCATCAACACTCTGAAGGTCCAAAGATTACAGAATGCCTCCAGATGTGCTTCGGAAACTACTATTAGTCTTCCAGTGTACGATCAAAGCGTAGACAGTTTAAGACATTACTCCCATTTAAAAAAGTCCGCATGGTGCTTTTTGTGTTCAATGCCGATGCAATGTCTGTGTTTCATCAACACTCTGAAGGTCCACAGATTACAGAATGCATCCATATGTGCTTCGGAAACTACTACTAGTCTTCCAGGAAACGACCAAAGCGTAGACAGTTTAAGACATTACTCCCATGGAGAAAAGTCCGCATGGTGCTTATTGTGTTCAATGCCGTTGCAATTTTTGTGTTTCATCAACACTCTGAAGGTCCAAAGACTACAGAATGCATCCATATGTGCTTCGGAAACTACTACTAGTCTTCCAGTGTACGATCAATGCGTAGACAGTTTAAGACATTACTCCCATGGAGAAAAATCCGCATGGTGCTTATTGTGTTCAATGCCGATGCAATTTTTGTGTCTCATCAACACTCTGAAGGTCCACAGATTACAGAATGCATCCATATGTGCTTCGGAAACTTCTACTAGTCTTGCAGGGAACGATCAAAGCGTAGACAGTTTAAGACATTACTCCCATGGAGAAAAGTCCTCATAGTGCTTATTGTGTTCAATGCCGATTCAATTTTTGTGTTTCATCAACACTCTGAAGGTCTACAGATTACAGAATGCCTCCAGATGTGCTTCGGAAACTACTACTAGTCTTCCAGGGAACGATCAAAGCGTAGACAGTTTAAGACATTACTCCCATGGAGAAAATTCCGCATGGTGCCTATTGTATCCAATGCCGATGCAATTTTTGTGTTTCATCAACACTCTGAAGGTCTACAGATTACAGAATGCCTCCAGATGTGCTTCGGCAACTACTACTAGTCTTCCAGTGTACGATCAAAGCGTAGACAGTTTAAGACATTACTCCCATGGAGAAAAATCCGCATGGTGCCTATTGTATTCAATGCCGATGCAATTTTTGTATTTCATCAATACTCTGAAGGTGCACAGATTACAGAATGCTTGAAGATGTGCATCGGAAACTACTACTAGTCTTCCAGGGAACGATCAAAGCGTAGACAGTTTAAGACATTACTCCCTTTAGAAAAGTCCGCATGTTGCTTATTGTGTTCAATGCCGATGCAATTTCTGTGTTTCATGAACACTCTGAAGGGCCACAGATTACAGAATGCATCCAGATGTGCTTCGGAAACTACTACTAGTCTTCCAGGGAACGACAAATCGTAGACAGTTTAAGACACTACTCCCATTGAGAAAAGTACTCATGGTGCATATTGTGTTCAATGCCGATGCAATTTCTGTGTTTCATCAGCACTCTGAAGGTCCAGAAATTACAGAATGCATTCAGATGTGCTTCGGAAACTTCTATGAGTCTTCCAGTGAACGATCAAAGCGTAGACAGTTTAAGACACTAGTCTCATGGAGAAAAGACCGCATGGTGCTTATTGTGTTCAATGCCGTTGCAATTTTTGTTTTTCATCAACACTCTGAAGGTCCAAAGATTACAGAATGCTTCCACGTGAGCTTCGGAAAATACTACTAGTCTTCCAGTGTACGATCGAAGCGAAGAAACTTTAAGACATTACTCCCATTGAGAAAATTCCGCATGGTGCTTATTGTGTTCAATGCCGATGCAATTTTTGTGTTTCATCAACACTCTGAATGTCCACAGATTACAGAATGCATCCAGATGTGCTTCGGAAACTACTACTAGTCTTCCAGTGTACGATCAAAGTGTAGACAGTTCAAGACATTACTCCCGTGGAGAAAAGTCCGCATGGTGCTTATTGTGTTCAATGCCGATGCAATTTTTGTGTTTCATCAACACTCTGAAGGTCCACAGATTACAAAATGTGTCCAGATGTGCTTCACAAACTACTACTAGTCTTCCAGGGAACGATCAAAGCGTAGACAGTTTAAGACATTACTCCCATTTAGAAAATTCCGCATGGTGCCTATTGTATCCAATGCCGATGCAATTTTTGTGTTTCATCAACACTCTGAAGGTCCACAGATTACAGAATGCCTCCAGATGTGCTTCGGAAACTACTATTAGTCTTCCAGTGTACGATCAAAGCGTAGACAGTTTAAGACATTACTCCCATTTAAAAAAGTCCGCATGGTGCTTTTTGTGTTCAATGCCGATGCAATGTCTGTGTTTCATCTACACTCTGAAGGTCCACAGATTACAGAATGCTTCCAGATGTGCTTCGGAAACTACTACTAGACTTTCAGTGTACGATCAAAGCGTAGACAGTTTAAGACATTGCTCCCATAGAGACAATTCCGCATGGTGCTTATTGTGTTCAATGCCGATGCAATTTTTTTGTTTCATCAACACTCTGAAGGTCCACAGATTACAGAATGCATCCAGATGTGCTTCGGAAACTACTACTAGTCTTCCAGTGTACGATCAAAGCGTAGACATTTTAAGACATTACTCCCATTTAGAAAAATTCGCTTGGTGCTTATTGTGTTCAATGATGATACAATTTTTGTGTTTCATCAACACTCTGAAGGTCCACAGATTACAGAATGCTTCCAGATGTGCTTCGGAAACTACTACTATTCTTCCAGTGTACGATCAATGCGTAGACAGTTTAAGACATAACTCCCACTGAGAAAAGTCCTCATAGTGCTTATTGTGTTCAATGCCGATTCAATTTTTGTGTTTCATCAACACTCTGAAGGTCCAAAGATTACAGAATGCTTCCACGTGAGCTTCGGAAAATACTACTAGTCTTCCAGTGTACGATCGAAGCGTAGAAACTTTAAGACATTACTCCCATTGAGAAAATTTCGCATGGTGCTTATTGTGTTCAATGCCGATGCAATTTTTGTGTTTCATCAACACTCTGAATGTCCACAGATTACAGAATGCATCCAGATGTGCTTCGGAAACTACTATTAGTCTTCCAGTGTACGATCAAAGCGTAGACAGTTTAAGACATTACTCCCATTTAAAAAAGTCCGCATGGTGCTTTTTGTGTTCAATGCCGATGCAATGTCTGTGTTTCATCAACACTCTGAAGGTCCACAGATTACAGAATGCATCCATATGTGCTTCGGAAACTTCTACTAGTCTTGCAGGGAACGATCAAAGCGTAGACAGTTTAAGACATTACTCCCATGGAGAAAAGTCCTCATAGTGCTTATTGTGTTTAATGCCGATTCAATTTTTGTGTTTCATCAACACTCTGAAGGTCGACAGATTACAGAATGCCTCCAGGTGTGCTTCGGAAACTACTACTAGTCTTCCAGTGTACGATCAAAGCGTAGACAGTTTAAGACATTACTCCCATGAAGAAAAATCCGCATGGTGCCTATTGTATTCAATGCCGATGCAATTTTTGTGTTTCATCAACACTCTGAAGGTCCACAGATTACAGAATGCTTGAAGATGTGCTTCGGAAACTACTACTAGTCTTCCAGGGAACGATCAAAGCGTAGACAGTTTCAGACATTACTCCCATGGATAAAAGTCCGCATGGTGCTTATTGTGTTCAATGCCGATTCAATTTTTGTGTTTAATCAACACTCTGAAGGTCTACAGATTACAGAATGCCTCCAGATGTTCTTCGGAAGCTACTACTAGTCTTCCAGTGTACGATCAAATCGTAGATAGTTTACGACATTACTCCCATGGAGAAAAGTCCGCATGGTGCCTATTGTTTTGATTGCCGTTGCAATTTTTTTGTTTCATCAACACTCTGAAGGTCGACAGATTTCAGAACGCCTAAAGAAGTGCTTCGGAAACTACTACTAGTCTTCCAGGGAACGATCAAAGCGTAGACAGTTTAAGACATAACTCCCTTTAGAAAAGTCCGCATGTTGCTTATTGTGTTCAATGCCGATGCAATTTCTGTGTTTCATGAACACTCTGAAGGGCCACAGATTACAGAATGCATCCAGATGTGCTTCGGAAACTACTACTAGTCTTCCGGGGAACGACAAATCGTAGACAGTTTAAGACACTACTCCCATGGAGAAAAGTCCTCATGGTGCATATTGTGTTCAATGCCGATGCAATTTCTGTGTTTCATCAACACTCTGAAGGTCCAGAAATTACAGAATGCATTCAGATGTGCTTCGGAAACTTCTATGAGTCTTCCAGTGAACGATCAAAGCGTAGACAGTTTAAGACATTAGTCTCATGGAGAAAAGTTCGCATGGTGCTTATTGTGTTCAATGCCGTTGCAATTTTTGTGTTTCATCAACACTCTGAAGGTCCAAAGATTACAGAATGCTTCCACGTGAGCTTCGGAAAATACTACTAGTCTTCCAGTGTACGATCGAAGCGTAGAAACTTTAAGACATTACTCCCATTGAGAAAATTCCGCATGGTGCTTATTGTGTTCAATGCCGATGCAATTTTTGTGTTTCATCAACACTCTGAAGGTCCACAGATTACAAAATGTGTCCAGATGTGCTTCACAAACTACTACTAGTCTTCCAGGGAACGATCAAAGCGTAGACAGTTTAAGACATTACTCCCATGGAGAAAATTCCGCATGGTGCCTATTGTATCCAATGCCGATGCAATTTTTGTGTTTCATCAACACTCTGAAGGTCCACAGATTACAGAATGCCTCCAGATGTGCTTCGGAAACTACTATTAGTCTTCCAGTGTACGATCAAAGCGTATACAGTTTAAGACATTACTCCCATTTAAAAAAGTCCGCATGGTGCTTTTTGTGTTCAATGCCGATGCAATGTCTGTGTTTCATCAACACTCTGAGGGTCCACAGATTACAGAATGCATCCATATGTGCTTCGGAAACTACAACTAGTCTTGCAGGGAACGATCAAAGCGTAGACAGTTTAAGACATTACTCCCATTTAGAAAAGTCCGCATAGTGCTTATTGCGTTCAATGCCGATACAATTTTTGTGTTTCATCAACACTCTGAAGGTCCACAGATTTCAGAACGCCTAAAGAAGAGCTTGGGAAACTACTACTAGTCTTCCAGGGAACGATCAAAGTGCAGACAGTTTAAGACATTACTCCCATGGAGAAAAGTCCGTATGGTGCTTATTGTGTTCAATGCCGATCCAATTTCTGTGTTTCATGAACACTCTGAAGGTCCACAGATTACAGATTGCATCCAGATGTGCTTCGGAAACTACTACTAGTCTTCCAGGAAACGACAAATCGTAGACAGGTTAAGACATTACTCCCATGGAGAAAAGTCCTCATGGTGCATATTGTGATCAATGCCGATGCAATTTTTCTGTTTCATCAACACTCCGAAAGTCCACAGATTACAGAATGCTTCCAGATGTGCTTCGGAAACTGCTACTAGTCTTTCAGTGTACGATCAAAGCGTAGACAGTTTAAGACATTGCTCCCATAGAGAAAATTCCGCATGGTGCTTATTGTGTTCAATGCCGATGCAATTTTTGTGTTTCATCAACACTCTGAAGGTCCACAGATTACAGAATGCATCCAGATGTGCTTCGGAAACTACTACTAGTTTTCCAGTGTACGATCAAAGCGTAGACATTTTAAGACATTACTCCCATGGAGAAAAATCCGCTTGGTGCTTATTGTGTTCAATAATGATACAATTTTTGTGTTTCATCAACACTCTGAAGGTCCACAGATTACAGAATGCTTCCAGATGTGCTTCGGAAACTACTACTATTCTTCCAGTGTACGATCAATGCGTAGACAGTTTAAGACATTACTCCCATGGAGAAAAATCCGCATGGTGCTTATTGTGTTCAATGCCGATGCAATTTTTGTGTCTCATCAACACTCTGAAGGTCCACAGATTACAGAATGCATCCATATGTGCTTCGGAAACTTCTACTAGTCTTGCAGGGAACGATCAAAGCGTAGACAGTTTAAGACATTACTCCCATGGAGAAAAGTCCTCATAGTGCTTATTGTGTTCAATGCCGATTCAATTTTTGTGTTTCATCAACACTCTGAAGGTCTACAGATTACAGAATGCCTCCAGATGTGCTTCGGAAACTACTACTAGTCTTCCAGTGTACGATCAAAGTGTAGACAGTTTAAGACATTACTCCTATGAAGAAAAATCCGCATGGTGCCTATTGTATTCAATGCCGATGCAATTTTTGTGTTTCATCAACACTCTGAAGGTCCACAGATTACAGAATGCTTGAAGATGTGCTTCGGAAACTACTACTAGTCTTCCAGGGAACGATCAAAATCGTAGACAGTTTCAGAAATTACTCCCATGGATAAAAGTCCGCATGGTGCTTATTGTGTTCAATGCCGATTCAATTTTTGTGTTTAATCAACACTCTGAAGGTCTACAGATTACAGAATGCCTCCAGATGTTCTTCGGAAGCAACTACTAGTCTTCCAGTGTACGATCAAATCGTAGACAGTTTACGACATTACTCCCATGGAGAAAAGTCCGCATGGTGCCTATTGTTTTGATTGCCGATGCAATTTTTTTGTTTCATCAACACTCTGAAGGTCGACAGATTTCAGAACGCCTAAAGAAGTGCTTCGGAAACTACTACTAGTCTTCCAGGGAACGATCAAAGCGTAGACAGTTTAAGACATTAGTCTCATGGAGAAAAGTTCGCATGGTGCTTATTGTGTTCAATGCCGTTGCAATTTTTGTGTTTCATCAACACTCTGAAGGTCCAAAGATTACAGAATGCTTCCACGTGAGCTTCGGAAAATACTACTAGTCTTCCAGTGTACGATCGAAGCGTAGAAACTTTAAGACATTACTCCCATTGAGAAAATTCCGCATGGTGCTTATTGTGTTCAATGCCGATGCAATTTTTGTGTTTCATCAACACTCTGAATGTCCACAGATTACAGAATGCATCCAGATGTGCTTCGGAAACTACTACTAGTCTTCCAGTGTACGATCAAAGTGTAGACAGTTTAAGACATTACTCCCGTGGAGAAAAGTCCGCATGGTGCTTATTGTGTTCAATGCCGATGCAATTTTTGTGTTTCATCAACACTCTGAAGGTCCACAGATTACAAAATGTGTCCAGATGTGCTTCACAAACTACTACTAGTCTTCCAGGGAACGATCAAAGCATAGACAGTTTAAGACATTACTCCCATGGAGAAAATTCCGCATGGTGCCTATTGTATCCAATGCCGATGCAATTTTTGTGTTTCATCAACACTCTGAAGGTCCACAGATTACAGAATGCCTCCAGATGTGCTTCGGAAACTACTATTAGTCTTCCAGTGTACGATCAAAGCGTAGACAGTTTAAGACATTACTCCCATTTAAAAAAGTCCGCATGGTGCTTTTTGTGTTCAATGCCGATGCAATGTCTGTGTTTCATCAACACTCTGAAGGTCCACAGATTACAGAATGCATCCATATGTGCTTCGGAAACTACTACTAGTCTTGCAGGGAACGATCAAAGCGTAGACAGTATAAGACATTACTCCCATGGAGAAAAGTCCGCATAGTGCTTATTGCGTTCAGTGCCGATACAATTTTTGTGTTTCATCAACACTCGGAAGGTCTACAGATTACAGAATGCCTCCAGATGTGCTTCGGAAACTACTACTAGTCTTCCAGTGTACGATCAAAGCGTTGACAGTTTAAGACATTATTCCCATGAAGAAAAATCCGCATGGTGCCTATTGTATTCAATGCCGATGCAATTTTTATGTTTCATCAACACTCTGAAGGTCCACAGATTACAGAATGCATCCATATATGCTTCGGAAACTACTACTCGTCTTCCAGGGAACGATCAAAGCGTAGACAGTTTAAGACGTTACTCCCATGGAGAAAAGTCCGCATGGTGCTTATTGTGTTCAATGCCGATGCAATGTTTGTGTTTAATCAACACTCTGAAGGTCCACAGATTACAGAATGCATCCAGATGTGCTTCGGAAACTACTACTAGTTTTCCAGTGTACGATCAAAGCGTAGACAATTTAAGAAATTACTCCCATGGACAAAAGTTCGCTTGGTGCTTATTGTGTTCAATGCCAATGGAATTTTTGTGTTTCATCAACACTCTGAAGGTCCAGAGATTACAGAATGCTTCCAGATGTGCTTCGGAAACTACTACTAGTTTTCCAGTGTACGATCAAAGCGTAGACATTTTAAGACATTACTCCCATGGAGAAAAATCCGCTTGGTGCTTATTGTGTTCAATAATGATACAATTTTTGTGTTTCATCAACACTCTGAAGGTCCACAGATTACAGAATGCTTCCAGATGTGCTTCGGAAACTACTACTATTCTTCCAGTGTACGATCAATGCGTAGACAGTTTAAGACATTACTCCCATGGAGAATAATCCGCATGGTGCTTATTGTGTTCAATGCCGATGCAATTTTTGTGTCTCATCAAAACTCTGAAGGTCCACAGATTACAGAATGCATCGATATGTGCTTCGGAAGCTTCTACTAGTCTTGCAGGGAACGATCAAAGCGTAGACAGTTTAAGACATTACTCCCATGGAGAAAAGTCCTCATAGTGCTTATTGTGTTCAATGCCGATTCAATTTTTGAGTTTCATCAACACTCTGAAGGTCTACAGATTACAGAATGCCTCCAGATGTGCTTCGGAAACTACTACTAGTCTTCCAGTGTACGATCAAAGCGTAGACAGTTTAAGACATTACTCCCATGAAGAAAAATCCGCATGGTGCCTATTGTATTCAATGCCGATGCAATTTTTGTGTTTCATCAACACTCTGAAGGTCCAAAGATTACAGAATGCTTGAAGATGTGCTTCGGAAACTACTACTAGTCTTCCAGGGAACGATCAAAGCGTAGACAGTTTCAGACATTACTCCCATGGATAAAAGTCCGCATGGTGCTTATTGTGTTCAATGCCGATTCAATTTTTGTGTTTAATCAACACTCTGAAGGTCTACAGATTACAGAATGCCTCCAGATGTTCTTCGGAAGCAACTACTAGTCTTCCAGTGTACGATCAAATCGTAGACAGTTTACGACATTACTCCCATGGAGAAAAGTCCGCATGGTGCCTATTGTTTTGATTGCCGATGCAATTTTTTTGTTTCATCAACACTCTGAAGGTCGACAGATTTCAGAACGCCTAAAGAAGTGCTTCGGAAACTACTACTAGTCTTCCAGGGAACGACAAATCGTAGACAGTTTAAGACACTACTCCCATGGAGGAAAGTCCTCATGGTGCATATTGTGTTCAATGCCGATGCAATTTCTGTGTTTCATATACACTCTGAAGGTCCAGAAATTTTAGAATGCATTCAGATGTGCTTCGGAAACTTCTATGAGTCTTCCAGTGAACGATCAAAGCGTAGACAGTTTAAGACATTAGTCTCATGGAGAAAAGTTCGCATGGTGCTTATTGTGTTCAATGCCGTTGCAATTTTTGTGTTTCATCAACACTCTGAAGGTCCAAAGATTACAGAATGCTTCCACGTGAGCTTCGGAAAATACTACTAGTCTTCCAGTGTACGATCGAAGCGTAGAAACTTTAAGACATTACTCCCATTGAGAAAATTCCGCATGGTGCTTATTGTGTTCAATGCCGATGCAATTTTTGTGTTTCATCAACACTCTGAATGTCCACAGATTACAGAATGCATCCAGATGTGCTTCGGAAACTACTACTAGTCTTCCAGTGTACGATCAAAGTGTAGACAGTTTAAGACATTACTCCCGTGGAGAAAAGTCGGCATGGTGCTTATTGTGTTCAATGCCGATGCAATTTTTGTGTTTCATCAACACTCTGAAGGTCCACAGATTACAAAATGTGTCCAGATGTGCTTCACAAACTACTACTAGTCTTCCAGGGAACGATCAAAGCGTAGACAGTTTAAGACATTACTCCCATGGAGAAAATTCCGCATGGTGCCTATTGTATCCAATGCTGATGCAATTTTTGTGTTTCATCAACACTCTGAAGGTCCACAGATTACAGAATGCCTCCAGATGTGCTTCGGAAACTACTATTAGTCTTCCAGTGTACGATCAAAGCGTATACAGTTTAAGACATTACTCCCATTTAAAAAAGTCCGCATGGTGCTTTTTGTGTTCAATGCCGATGCAATGTCTGTGTTTCATCAACACTCTGAAGGTCCACAGATTACAGAATGCATCCATATGTGCTTCAGAAACTACTACTAGTCTTGCAGGGAACGATCAAAGCGTAGACAGTTTAAGACATTACTCCCATGGAGAAAAGTCCGCATAGTGCTTATTGCGTACAATGCCGATAAAATTTTTGTGTTTCATCAACACTCTGAAGGTCTACAGATTACAGAATGCCTCCAGATGTGCTTCGGAAGCTACTACTAGTCTTCCAGTGTACGATCAAAGCGTAGACAGTTTAAGACATTATTCCCATGAAGAAAAATCCGCATGGTGCCAATTGTATTCAATGCCGATGCAATTTTTATGTTTCATCAACACTCTGAAGGTCCACAGATTACAGAATGCATCCATATGTGCTTCGGAAACTACTACTAGTCTTCCAGGGAACGATCAAAGCGTAGACAGTTTAAGACATTACTCTCATGGAGAAAAGTCCGCATGGTGCTTATTGTGTTCAATGCCGATTCAATTTTTTGTTTCATCAACACTCTGAAGGTCTACAGATTACAGAATGCCTCCAGATGTTCTTCGTAAACTACTACTAGTCTTCCAGTGTACGATCAAATCGTAGACAGTTTAGGACATTACTCCCATGAAGAAAAGTCCGCATGGTGCCTATTGTTTTCAATGCCGATGCAATTTTTGTGTTTCATCAACACTCTGAATGTCCACAGATTTCAGAACGCCTAAAGAAGAGCTTGGGAAACTACTACTAGTCTTCCAGGGAACGATCAAAGTGTAGACAGTTTAAGACATTACTCCCATGGAGAAAAGTCCGTATGGTGCTTATTGTGTTCAATGCCGATCCAATTTCTGTGTTTCATGAACACTCTGAAGGTCCACAGATTACAGATTGCATCCAGATGTGCTTCGGAAACTACTACTAGTCTTCCAGGAAACGACAAATCGTAGACAGTTTAAGACATTACTCCCATGGAGAAAAGTCCTCATGGTGCATATTGTGTTCAATGCCGATGCAATTTTTCTGTTTCATCAACACTCCGAAAGTCCACAGATTACAGAATGCTTACAGATGTGCTTCGGAAACTACTACTAGTCTTTCAGTGTACGATCAAAGCGTAGACAGTTTAAGACATTGCTCCCATAGAGAAAATTCCGCATGGTGCTTATTGTGTTCAATGCCGATGCAATTTTTGTGTTTCATCAACACTCTGAAGGTCCACAGATTACAGAATGCATCCAGATGTGCTTCGGAAACTACTACTAGTTTTCCAGTGTACGATCAAAGCGTAGCCATTTTAAGACATTACTCCCATGGAGAAAAATCCGCTTGGTGCTTATTGTTGTCAATAATGATACAATTTTTGTGTTACATCAACACTCTGAAGGTCCACAGATTACAGAATGCTTCCAGATGTGCTTCGGAAACTACTACTATTCTTCCAGTGTACGATCAATGCGTAGACAGTTTAAGACATTACTCCCATGGAGAAAAATCCGCATGGTGCTTATTGTGTTCAATGCCGATGCAATTTTTGTGTCTCATCAACACTCTGAAGGTCCACAGATTACAGAATGCATCCATATGTGCTTCGGAAACTTCTACTAGTCTTGCAGGGAACGATCAAAGCGTAGACAGTTTAAGACATTACTCCCATGGAGAAAAGTCCTCATAGTGCTTATTGTGTTCAATGCCGATTCAATTTTTGTGTTTCATCAACACTCTGAAGGTCTACAGATTACAGAATGCCTCCAGATGTGCTTCGGAAACTACTACTAGTCTTCCAGTGTACGATCAAAGCGTAGACAGTTTAAGACATTACTCCCATGAAGAAAAATCCGCATGGTGCCTATTGTATTCAATGCCGATGCAATTTTTGTGTTTCATCAACACTCTGAAGGGCCACAGATTACAGAATGCTTGAAGATGTGCTTCGGAAACTACTACTAGTCTGCCAGGGAGCGATCAAAGCGTAGACAGTTTCAGACATTACTCCCATGGAGAAAAGTCCGCATGGTGCCTATTGTTTTGATTGCCGATGCAATTTTTTTGTTTCATCAACACTCTGAAGGTCGACAGATTTCAGAACGCCTAAAGAAGTTCTTCGGAAACTACTACAAGTCTTCCAGGGAACGATCAAAGCGTAGACAGTTTAAGAAATACTCCCTTTAGAAAAGTCCGCATGTTGCTTATTGTGTTCAATGCCGATGCAATTTCTGTGTTTCATGAACACTCTGAAGGGCCACAGATTACAGAATGCATCCAGATGTGCTTCGGAAACTACTACTAGTCTTCCAGGGAACGACAAATCGTAGACAGTTTAAGACACTACTCCCATGGAGAAAAGTCCTCATGGTGCATATTGTGTTCAATGCCGATGCAATTTCTGTGTTTCATATACACTCTGAAGGTCCAGAAATTACAGAATGCATTCAGATGTGCTTCGGAAACTTCTATGAGTCTTCCAGTGAACGATCAAAGCGTAGACAGTTTAAGACATTAGTCTCATGGAGAAAAGTTCGCATGGTGCTTATTGTGTTCAATGCCGTTGCAATTTTTGTGTTTCATCAACACTCTGAAGGTCCAAAGATTACAGAATGCTTCCACGTGAGCTTCGGAAAATACTACTAGTCTTCCAGTGTACGATCGAAGCGTAGAAACTTTAAGACATTACTCCCATTGAGAAAATTCCGCATGGTGCTTATTGTGTTCAATGCCGATGCAATTTTTGTGTTACATCAACAGTCTGAATGTCCACAGACTACAGAATGCATCCAGATGTGCTTCGGAAACTACTACTAGTCTTCCAGTGTACGATCAAAGTGTAGAAAGTTTAAGACATTACTCCCGTGGAGAAAAGTCCGCATGGTGCTTATTGTGTTCAATGCCGATGCAATTTTTGTGTTTCATCAACACTCTGAAGGTCCACAGATTACAAAATGTGTCCAGATGTGCTTCACAAACTACTACTAGTCTTCCAGGGAACGATCAAAGCGTAGACAGTTTAAGACATTACTCCCATGGAGAAAATTCCGCATGGTGCCTCTTGTATCCAATGCCGATGCAATTTTTGTGTTTCATCAACACTCTGAAGGTCCACAGATTACAGAATGCCTCCAGATGTGCTTCGGAAACTACTATTAGTCTTCCAGTGTACGATCAAAGCGTAGACAGTTTAAGACATTACTCCCGTGGAGAAAAGTCCGCATGGTGCTTATTGTGTTCAATGCCGTTGCAATTTTTGTGTTTCATCAACACTCTGAAGGTCCAAAGATTACAGAATGCTTCCACGTGAGCTTCGGAAAATACTACTAGTCTTCCAGTGTACGATCGAAGCGTAGAAACTTTAAGACATTACTCCCATTGAGAAAATTCCGCATGGTGCTAACTGTGTTCAATGCCGATGCAATTTTTGTGTTTCATCAACACTCTGAATGTCCACAGATTACAGAATGCATCCAGATGTGCTTCGGAAACTACTACTAGTCTTCCAGTGTACGATCAAAGTGTAGACAGTTTAAGACATTACTCCCGTGGAGAAAAGTCCGCATGGTGCTTATTGTGTTCAATGCCGATGCAATTTTTGTGTTTCATCAACACTCTGAAGGTCCACAGATTACAAAATGTGTCCAGATGTGCTTCACAAACTACTACTAGTCTTCCAGGGAACGATCAAAGCGTAGACAGTTTAAGACATTACTCCCATGGAGAAAATTCCGCATGGTGCCTATTGTATCCAATGCCGATGCAATTTTTGTGTTTCATCAACACTCTGAAGGTCCACAGATTACAGAATGCCTCCAGATGTGCTTCGGAAACTACTATTAGTCTTCCAGTGTACGATCAAAGCGTAGACAGTTTAAGACATTACTCCCATTTAAAAAAGTCCGCATGGTGCTTTTTGTGTTCAATGCCGATGCAATGTCTGTGTTTCATCAACACTCTGAAGGTCCACGGATTACAGAATGCATCCATATGTGCTTCGGAAACTACTACTAGTCTTCCAGGGAACGACCAAAGCGTAGACAGTTTAAGACATTACTCCCATGGAGAAAAGTCCACATGGTGCTTATTGTGTTCAATGCCGATTCAATTTTTGTGTTTCATCAACACTCTGAAGGTCCAAAGATTACAGAATGCTTCCACGTGAGCTTCGGAAAATGCTACTAGTCTTCCAGTGTACGATCGAAGCGTAGAAACTTTAAGACATTACTCCCATTGAGAAAATTCCGCATGGTGCTTATTGTGTTCAATGCCGATGCAATTTTTGTGTTTCATCAACACTCTGAATGTCCACAGATTACAGAATGCATCCAGATGTGCTTCGGAAACTACTACTAGTCTTCCAGTGTACGATCAAAGTGTAGACAGTTTAAGACATTACTCCCGTGGAGAAAAGTCCGCATGGTGCTTATTGTGTTCAATGCCGATGCAATTTTTGTGTTTCATCAACACTCTGAAGGTCCACAGATTACAAAATGTGTCCAGATGTGCTTCACAAACTACTACTAGTCTTCCAGGGAACGATCAAAGCGTAGACAGTTTAAGACATTACTCCCATGGAGAAAATTCCGCATGGTGCCTATTGTATCCAATGCCGATGCAATTTTTGTGTTTCATCAACACTCTGAAGGTCCACAGATTACAGAATGCCTCCAGATGTGCTTCGGAAACTACTATTAGTCTTCCAGTGTACGATCAAAGCGTAGACAGTTTAAGACATTACTCCCATTTAAAGAAGTCCGCATGGTGCTTTTTGTGTTCAATGCCGATGCAATGTCTGTGTTTCATCAACACTCTGAAGGTCCACAGATTACAGAATGCATCCATATGTGCTTCGGAAACTACTACTAGTCTTCCAGGGAACGACCAAAGCGTAGACAGTTTAAGACATTACTCCCATGGAGAAAAGTCGGCATGGTGCTTATTGTGTTCAATGCCGATTCAATTTTTGTGTTTAATCAACACTCTGAAGGTCTACAGATTACAGAATGCCTCCAGATGTTCTTCGGAGGCTACTACTAGTCTTCCAGTGTACGATCAAATCGTAGACAGTTTACGACATTACTCCCATGGAGAAAAGTCGGCATGGTGCTTATTGTGTTCAATGCCGATGCAATTTTTGTGTTTCATCAACACTCTGAATGTCCACAGTTTACAGAATGCATCCAGATTTGCTTCGGAAACTACTACTAGTCTTCCAGTGTACGATGAAAACGTAGACAGTTTAAACCATTACTCCCATGGAGAAAATTCCGCATGGTGCTTATTGTGTTCAATGCAGATGCAATTTTTGTCATTCATCAACACTCTGAAGGTCCACAGATTACAGAATGCATCCAGATGAGCTTCCGAAACTACTACTAGTCTTCAAGTGTACGATCAAAGTGTAGACAGTTTAAGACATTACTCCCATGGAGAAAAGTCCGCATGGTGCTTATTGTGTTCGATGCCAATGCAATTTTTGTGTTTCATCAACACTCTGATGGTCCACAGATTACAGGATGTGTCCAGATGTGCTTTGGAAACTACTACTAGTCTTCAAGTGTACGTTCAAAAGCGTAGACAGTTTAAGACATTACTCCCATAGAGAAAATTCCGCATGGTGCTTATTGTGTTCAATGCCGATTCAATTTTTGTGTTTCATCAACACTCTGAAGGTCCACAGATTACAGAATGCATCCAGAAGAGCTTCCGAAACTACTACTAGTCTTCAAGTGTACGATCAAAGTGTAGACAGTTTAAGACATTACTCCCATGGAGAAAAGTACGCATGGTGCTTATTGTGTTCGATGCCGATGCAATTTTTGTGTTTCATCAACACTCTGAAGGTCCACAGATTACAGAATGCCTCCAGATGTGCTTCGGAAACTACTACTAGTCTTCCAGTGTACGATCAAAGTGTAGACAGTTTAAGACATTACTCCCATGGAGAAAAGTCCGCATGGTGCTTATTGTGTTCAATGCCGATGCACTTTTTGTGTTTCATCAACACTCTGAAGGTCCACAGATTACAAAATGTGTCCAGATGTGCTTCACAAACTACTACTAGTCTTCCAGGGAACGATCAAAGCGTAGACAGTTTAAGACATTACTCCCATGGAGAAAATTCCGCATGGTGCCTATTGTATCCAATGCCGATGCAATTGTTGTGTTTCATAAAAACTCTGAAGGTCCACAGATTACAGAATGCCTCCAGATGTGCTTCGGAAACTACTATTAGTCTTCCAGTGTACGATCAAAGCGTAGACAGTTTAAGACATTACTCCCATTTAAAAAAGTCCGCATGGTGCTTTTTGTGTTCAATGCCGATGCAATGTCTGTGTTTCATCAACACTCTGAAGGTCCAAAGATTACAAAATGGTTCCAGGTGTGCTTCGGAAAATACTACTAGCCTTCCAGTGTACGATCAAAGCGTGGACACTTTAAGACATTATTCCCATTGAGAAAATTCCGCATGGTGCTTATTATGTTCAATGCCGATGCAATTTTTGTGTTTCATCAACACTCTGAATGTCCACAGATTACAGAATGCATCCAGATGTGCTTCGGAAACTACTACTAGTCTTCCAGTGTACGATGAAAGCGTAGACAGTTTAAGACATTACTCCCATGGAGAAAAGTTCGCATGGTGCTTATTGTGTTCAATGCCGATGCAATTTTTGTGTTTCATCAACACTCTGAAGTTCCACAGATTACAGAATGCATCCAGATGAGCTTCCGAAACTACAACTAGTCTTCAAGTGTACGATCAAAGTGTAGACAGTTTAAGACATTACTCCCATGGAGAAAAGTCCGCATGGTGCTTATTGTGTTCGATGCCAATGCAATTTTTGTGTTTCATCAACACTCTGATGGTCCACAGATTACAGAATGTGTCCAGATGTGCTTTGGAAACTACTACTAGTCTTCAAGTGTACGTTCAAAAGCGTAGACAGTTTAAGACATTACTCCCATAGAGAAAATTCCGCATGGTGCTTATTGTGTTCAATGCCGATTCAATTTTTGTGTTTCATCAACACTCTGAAGGTCCACAGATTACAGAATGCATCCAGAAGAGCTTCCGAAACTACTACTAGTCTTCAAGTGTACGATCAAAGTGTAGACAGTTTAAGACATTACTCCCATGGAGAAAAGTACGCATGGTGCTTATTGTGTTCGATGCCGATGCAATTTTTGTGTTTCATCAACACTCTGAAGGTCCACAGATTACAGAATGCCTCCAGATGTGCTTCGGAAACTACTACTAGTCTTCCAGTGTACGATCAAAGTGTAGACAGTTTAAGACATTACTCCCATTTAAAAAAGTCCGCATGGTGCTTATTGTGTTCAATGCCGATGCAATGTCTGTCTTTCATCAACACTCTGAAGGCCCACAGATTACAGAATGCATCCATATGTTTTTCGGAAACTACTACTAGTCTTCCAGGGAACAATCAAAGCGTAGACAGTTTAAGACATTACTCCCATTTAGAAAAGTCCGCATGGTGCGTATTGTGTTCAATGCCGATTCAATTTTTGCGTTTCATCAACACTCTGAAGGTCTACAGATTACAGAATGCCTCCAGATGTTCTTCGGAAGCTACTACTAGTCTTCCAGTGTACGATCAAATCGTAGACAGTTTAAGACATTACTCCCATGGAGAAAAGTCCGCATGGTGCCTATTGTTTTCAATGCCGATTCAATTTTTGTGTTTCATCAACACTCTGAAGGTCCACAGATTTCAGAACGAATAAAGAAGTTCTTTGGAAACTACTACTAGTCTTCCAGGGAACGATCAAAGCGTAGACAGTTTAAGACATTACTCCCTAGGAGAAAAGTCCGCATGGTGCTTATTGTGTTCAATGCCGATGCAATTTCTGTGTTTCATCAACACTCTGAAGGTACACAGATTACAGAATGCATCCAGATGTGCTTCAGAAACTACTACTAGTCTTCCAGGGAACGATCAAAGCGTAAACAGTTTAAGACATTAATCCATGGAGAATAGTCCGTATGGTGCTTATTGTGTTCAATGCCGATTCAATTTCTGTGTTTCATGAACACTCTGAAGGTCCACAGATTACAGAATGCATCCAGATGTGCTTCGGAAACTACTACTAGTCTTCCAGGGAACGATCAAATCGTAGACAGTTTAAGACATTACTTCCGTGGAGAAAAGTCCTCATGGTGCATACTGTGTTCAATGCCGATGCAATTTCTGTGTTTCATCAAAACTCTGAAGGTCCACAGATTACAGAATGCATCCAGATGTGCTTCGGAAACTACTACTAGTCTTCCAGTGTACGATCAAATCGTAGACAGTTTAAGACATTAGTCCCATGGAGAAAAGTTCGCGTGGTGCTTATTGTGTTCAATGCCGATGCAATTTTTTTGTTTCATCAACACTCTGAAGGTCCAAATATTACAGAATGCTTCCAGGTGTGCTTTGCAAAATACTACTAGCCTTCCAGTGTACGATCAAAGCGTAGACACTTTAAGACATTACTCCCATTGAGAAAATTCCGCATGGTGCTTATTGTGTTCAATGCCGATGCAATTTTTGTGTTTCATCAACACTCTGAATGTCCACAGACTACAGATTGCATCCAGATGTGCTTCGGAAACTATTACTAGTCTTCCAGTGTACGATCAAAGCGTAGACAGTTTAAGACATTACTCCCATCTAGAGAAGTTCGCATGGTGCTTATTGTGTTCAATGCCGATGCAATTTTTCTGTTTCATCAACACTCTGAAGGTCCACAGATTACAGAATGCTTCCAGATGTGCTTCGGTAACTACTACTAGTCTTCCAGTGTACGATCATAATCGTACACAGTTTAAGACATTACTCCCATTGAGAATATTCCGCATGGTACTGATTGTGTTCAATGCCGATGCAATTTTTGTGTTTCATCAACACTCTGAAGGTCCACAGATTACAGAATGCTTGCAGATGTGCTTCGGAAACTACTACAAGTCTTCCAGTGTACGGTCAAAGCGTAGACAGTTTAAGACATTACTCCCATTGAGAAAATTCCGCATGGTGCTTATTGTGTTCAATGCCGATGCAATTTTTGTGTTTCATCAACACTCTGAATGTCCACAGATTACAGAATGCATCCAGATGTGCTTCGGAAACTACTACTAGTCTTCCAGTGTACGATCAAAGTGTAGACAGTTTAAGACATTACTCCCATAGAGAAAAGTCCGCATGGTGCTTAATGTGTTCAATGCCGATGCAATTTTTGTGTTTCATCAACACTCTGAAGCTCCACAGATTACAAAATGTGTCCAGATGTGCTTCACAAACTACTACTAGTCTTCCAGGGAACGATCAAAGCGTAGACAGTTTAAGACATTACTCCCATGGAGAAAATTCCGCATGGTGCCTATTGTATTCAATGCCGATGCAATTTTTGTGTTTCATCAACACTCATAAGGTCCACAGATTACAGAATGCCTCCAGATGTGCTTCGGAAACTACTACTAGTCATCCAGTGTACGATCAAAGCGTAGACAGTTTAAGACATTACTCCCATTTAAAAAAGTCCGCATGGTGCTTTTTGTGTTCAATGCCGATGCAATGTCTGTGTTTCATCAACACTCTGAAGGTCCACAGATTACAGAATGCATCCATATGTGCTTCGGAAACTACTACTAGTCTTCCAGGGAACGATCAAATCGTAGACAGTTTAAGACATTACTCCCATGGAGAAAAGTCCGCATGGTGCTTATTGTGTTCAATGCCGATTCAATTTTTGTGTTTAATCAACACTCTGAAGGTCTACAGATTACAGAATGCCTCCAGATGTTCTTCGGAAGCTACTACTAGTCATCCAGTGTACGATCAAGTCGTAGACAGTTTAAGACATTACTCCCATGGAGAAAAGTCCGCATGGTGCCTATTGTTTTCAATGACGATGCAATTTTTTTGTTTCATCAACACTCTGAAGGTCGACAGATTTCAGAACGCCTAAAGAAGTGCTTCGGAAACTACTACTAGTCTTCCAGGGAACGATCAAAGCGTAGACAGTTTAAGACATTACTCCCTTTAGAAAAGTCCGCATGGTGCTTATTGTGTTCAATGCCGATGCAATTTCTGTGTTTCATGAACACTCTCAAGGTCCACAGATTACAGAATGCATCCAGATGTGCTTCGGAAACTACTACCGGTCTTCCAGGGAACGATCAAATCGTAGACAGTTTAAGACATTACTCCAATGGAGAAAAGACCTCAAGGTGCAAATTGTGTTCAATGCCGATGCAATTTCTGTGTTTCATCAACACTCTGAAGGTCCACAGATTACAGAATGCATCTGGAAGAGCTTCCGAAACTACTACTAGTCTTCAAGTGTACGATCAAAGTGTAGACAGTTTAAGACATTACTCCCATGGAGAAAAGTCCTCATGGTGCTTAATGTGTTCAATGCCGATGCAATTTTTGTGTTTCATCAACACTCTGAAGGTCCACAGATTACAAAATGTGTCCAGATGTGCTTCACAAACTAATACTAGTCTTCCAGTGTACGATCAAATCGTAGACAGTTTAAGACATTATTCCCATTGAGAAAAGTTCGCATGGTGCTTATTGTGTTCAATGCTGATGCAATTTTTGTGTTTCATCAACACTCTGAAGGTCCAAAGATTACAAAATGCTTCCAGGTGTGCTTCGGAAAATACTACTAGCCTTCCAGTGTACGATCAAAGCGTAGACACTTTAAGACATTACTCCCATTGAGAAAATTCCGCATGGTGCTTATTGTGTTCAATGCCGATGCAAATTTTGTGTTTCATCAACACTCTGAATGTCCACAGATTACAGAATGCATCCAGATGTGCTTCGGAAACTACTACTAGTCTTCCAGTGTACGATCAAAAGCGTAGACAGTTTTAGACATTACTCCCATAGAGAAAATTCCGCATGGTTCTTATTGTGTTCAATGCAGATGCAATTTTTGTGTTTCATCAACACTCTGAAGGTCCACAGATTACAGAATGCATCCAGATGAGCTTCCGAAACTACTACTAGTCTTCAAGGGTACGATCAAAGTGTAGACAATTTAAGACATTACTCCCATGGAGAAAAGTCCGCATGGTGCTTATTGTGTTCGATGCCAATGCAATTTTTGTGTTTCATCAACACTCTGATGGTCCACAGATTACAGAATGTGTCCAGATGTGCTTCGGAAACTACTACTAGTCTTCCAGGGAACGATCAAAGCGTAGACAGTTTAAGACATTAATCCATGGTGAAAAGTCCGTATGGTGCTTATTGTGTTTAATGCCGATTCTATTTCTGTGTTTCATGAACACTCTGAAGGTCCACAGATTACAGAATGCTTCCAGATGTGCTTCGGAAACTACTACAAGTCTTCCAGTGTACGTTCAAAAGCGTAGACAGTTTAAGACATTACTCCCATAGAGAAAATTCCGCATGGTGCATATTGTGTTCAATGCCGACTCAATTTTTGTGTTTCATCAACACTCTGAAGGTCCACAGATTACAGAATGCATCCGGAAGAGCTTCCGAAACTACTACTAGTCTTCAAGTGTACGATCAAAGTGTAGACAGTTTAAGACATTACTCCCATGGAGAAAAGTCCTCATGGTGCTTATTGTGTTGGATGCCGATGCAATTATTGTGTTTCATCAACAATCTGAAGGTCCACAGATTGCAGAATGCCTCCAGATGTGCTTCGGAAACTACTACTAGTCTTCCAGGGAACAATCAAAGCGTAGACAGATTAAGACATTACTCCCATGGAGAAAAGTCCGCATGGTGCGTATTGTGTTCAATGCCGATTCAATTTTTGTGTTTCATCAACACTCTGAAGGTCTACAGATTACAGAATGCCTCCAGACGTTCTTCATAAGCTACTACTAGTCTTCCAGTGTACGATCAAATCGTAGACAGTTTAAGACATTACTCCCATGGAGAATAGTCCGCATGGTGCCTATTGTTTTCAATGCCGATTCAATTTTTGTGTTTCATCAACACTCTGAAGGTCCACAGATTTCAGAACGCCTAAAGAAGTTCTTCGGAAACTACTACTACTCTTCCAGGGAACGATCAAAGCGTAGACAGTTTAAGACATTACTCCCATGGAGAAAAGTCCGCATGGTACTTATTGTGTTCAATGCCGATGCAATTTCTGTGTTTCATCAACACTCTGAAGGTACACAGATTACAGAATGCATCCAGATGTGCTTCAGAAACTACTACTAGTCTTCCAGGGAACGATCAAAGCGTAGACAGTTTAAGACATTAATCCATGGAGAATAGTCCGTATGGTGCTTATTGTGTTCAATGCCGATTCAATTTCTGTGTTTCATGAACACTCTGAAGGTCCACAAATTACAGAATGCATCCAGATGTGCTTCGGAAACTACCACTAGTCTTCCAGGGAACGATCAAATCGTAGACAGTTTAAGACATTACTTCCATGGAGAAAAGTCCTCATGGTGCATATTGTGTTCAATGCCGATGCAATTTCTGTGTTTAATCAAAACTCTGAAGGTCCACAGATTACAGAATGCATCCAGATGTGCTTCGGAAACTACTACTAGTCTTCCAGTGTACGATCAAAGCGTAGACACTTTAAGACATTACTCCCATTGAGAAAATTCCGCATGGTGCTTATTGTGTTCAATGCCGATGCAATTTTTGTGTTTCATCAACACCTTGAATGACCACAGATTACAGAATGCATCCAGATGTGCTTCGGAAACTACTACTAGTCTTCCAGTGTACGATCAAAGCTTACACAGTTTAAGACATTACTCCCATGGAGAAAAGTTCGCATGGTGCTTATTGTGTTTAATGCCGATGCAATTTATCTGTTTCATCAACACTCTGAAGGTCCACAGATTACAGAATGCTTCCAGATGTGCTTCGGAAACTACTACTAGTCTTCCAGTGTACGATCAAAGCGTAGACAGTTTAAGACATTACTACCATAGAGAAAATTCCGCATGGTGCTTATTGTGTTCAAAGCCGATGCAATTTTTGTGTTTTTTCAACACTCTGAAGGTCCACAGATTACAGATTGCATCCAGATGTGCTTCTGAAACTACTACTAGTCTTCCAGTGTAGGATCAAAGCGTAGACAGTTTAAGACATTACTCCCATGGAGAAAAGTTCGCATGGTGTTTATTTTGTTCAATGCCGATGGAATTTTTGTGTTTCATCAACCCTCTGAAGGTCCACAGATTACAGAATGCTTCCGATTGTGCATTGGAAACTACTACTATTCTTCCAGTGTACGATCAAAGCGTAGACATTTTAAGACATTACTCCCTTTAGAAAAATCCGTATGGTGCTTATTGTGTTCATTGCCGATGCAATTTTTGTGTTTCATCAACACTCTGAAGGTCCACAGATTACAGAATGCATCCATATGTGCTTCGGAAACTGCTACTAGTCTTCCAGGGAACGATCAAAGCGTAGACAGTTTAAGACATTACTCCCATGGAGAAAAGTCCGCATGGTGCTTATTGTGTTCAATGCCGATTCAATTTTTGTGTTTCAACAACACTCTGAAGGTCTACAGATTACAGAATGCCTCATGATGTGCTTCGGAAACTACTACTAGTCTTCCAGTGTACGATCAAAGCGTAGACAGTTTAAGACATTACTCCCATGGAGGAAAGTCCGCATTTTGCCTAATTTATTCAATGCCGATGCAATTTTTGTGTTTCATCAACACTCTGAATGTCCACATATTTCAGAACGCCTAAATAAGTGCTTCGGAAACTGCTACTAGTCTTCCAGGGAACGATCAAAGCGTAGACAGTTTAAGACATTACTCCCTTTAGAAAAGTCCGCATGGTGCTTATTGTGTTCAATGCCGATGCAATTTCTGTGATTCATCAACACTCTGAAGGTCCACAGATTACAGAATGCATCCAGATGTGCTTCGGAAACTACTACTAGTCTTCCAGGGAACAATCAAAGCGTAGACAGTTTAAGACATTACTTCCATGGAGAAAAGTCCGCAAGGTGCTTATTGTGTTCAATGCCGATTCAATTTCTGTGTTTCATCAACACTCTGAAGGTCCACAGATTACAGAATGCATCCAGATGTGCTACGGAAACTACTACTTGTCTTCCAGGGAACGATCACATCGTAGACAGTTTGAGACATTACTCCCATGCAGAAAAGTCCTCATGGTGCATATTGTGTTCAATGCCGATGCAACTTCTGTGTTTTATCAACACTCTGAAGGTCCAAAGATTACAGAATGCATCCAGATGTGCTTCGGAAACTACTACTAGTCTTCCAGTGTACGATCAAAGCGTAAACAGTTTAAGACATTACTCCCATGGAGAAAAGTTCGCATGGTGCTTATTGTGTTCAATGCCGATGAAATTTTTTTGTCTCCTCAACACTCTGAAAGTCAACAGATTACAGAATGCTTCCAGATGTGCTTCGGAAACTACTACTATTCTTCCAGTGTACGATCAAAGCGTAGACAGTTTAAGACATTACTCCCTTGGAGAAAAATCCACATGGTGCTTATAGTGTTCAATGCCGATTCAATTTTTGTGTTTCATCAACACTCTGAAGGTAAACAGATTACAGAATGCCTCCAGATGTGCTTCGGAATCTATTACTAGTCATCCAGTGTACGATCAAAGCGTAGACAGTTTAAGACATTACTCCCATGGAGAAAAGTCCACATGGTGCTTATTGTGTTCAATGCCGATGCAATTTTTATTTTTCATCAACACTCTGAATGTCCACAGATCTCAGAACGCCTAAAGAAGTGCTTCGGAAACTACTACTAGTCTTGTAGGGAACGATCAAATCGTAGACAGTTTAAGACATTACTCCCATGGAGAAAAATCCTCATGGTGCATATTGTGTTCAATGCCGATGCAATTTCTGTGTTTCATCAACACTCTGAAGGTCCACAGATTACAGAATGCATCCAGATGTGCTTCGGAAACTACTACTAGTCTTCCAGTGTACGATCAAAGCGTAGACAGTTTAAGACATTACTCCCATGGAGAAAAGTTCGCATGGTGCTTATTGTGTTCAATGCCGATGCAATTTTTGAGTTTCAACAACACTCTGAAGGTCCACGGATTACAGAATGCATCCAGATGTGCTTCGGAAACTACTACTAGTCTTCCAGGGAACGATCAAATCGTAGACAGTTTAAGACATTACTCCCATGGAGAAAAGTCCTCATGGTGCATATTGTGTTCAATGCCGATGCAATTTCTGTGTTTCATCAACACTCCGAAGGCCCACAGATTACAGAATGCATCCATATGTGCTTCGGAAACTACTACCAGTCTTCTAGGGAACGATTAAATCGTAGACAGTTTAAGACAATACTCCCATGGAGAAAAGTCCGCATGGTGCTTATTGTGTTCAATGCCGATTCAATTTTAGTGTTTCATCAACTCTCTGAAGGTCTACAGATTACAGACAGATTACAGAATGCCTCCAGATATTCTTCGGAAACTACTACTAGTCTTCCAGTGTACGATCAAAGCGTAGACAGTTTAAGACTTTACTCCCATGGACAAAAGCCCGCAAGGTGCCTATTGTATTCAATGCCGATGCAATATTTGTGTTTCATCAACACTCTGATGGTCCACAGAGTACAGAATGCCTCCAGATGTGCTTCGGAAACTAATACTAGTCTTCCAGTGTACGATCAAAGTGTATACAGTTTAAGACATTACTCCCATGGAGAAAAGTCCACATGGTGCTTATTGTGTTCAATGCCCATGCAATTTTTGTGTTTCATCAACACTCTGAATGTCCACAGACTTCCGAACGCCTAAAGAAGTGCTTCGGAACTACTACTAGTCTTCCAGGGAACGATGAATGCGAAGACAGTTTAAGACATTACTCCCTTTAGAAAAGTCCGCATGGTGCTTATTGTGTTCAATGCCGATGCAATTTCTGTGTTTCATCAACACTCTGAAGGTACACAGATTACAGAATGCATCCAGATGTGCTTCGGAAACTACTACTAGTCTTCCAGGGAACGATCAAAGCGTAGACAGTTTAAGAAATTACTCCCATGGAGAAAAGTCCGTATGGTGCTTATTGTGGTCAATGCCGATGCAATTTCTGTGTTTCATCAACACTCTGAAGGTCCACAGATTACAGAATGTTTCCAGATGTGCTTCGGAAACTACTACTAGTCTTCCAGGGAACGATCAAAGCGTAGACAGTTTAAGACATTACTCCCATGGAGAAAAGTCCGCATGGTGCTTATTGTGTTCAATGCCGATTCAATTTTTGTGTTTCATCAACACTCTGAAGGTCTACAGATTACAGAATGCATCCAGATGTTCTTCGGAAACTACTACTAGTCTTCCAGTGTACGATCAAAGCGTAGACAGTTTAAGACTTTACTCCCATGGAGAAAAGTCCGCATGGTGTCTATTGTATTCAATGCCGATGCAATTTTTGTGTTTCATCAACACTCTGAAGGTCCACAGAGTACAGAATGCCTCCAGATGTGCTTCGGAAACTACTACTAGTCTTCCAGTGTACGATCAAAGCGTAGACAGTTTAAGACATTACTCCCATGGAGAAAAGTCCACATGGTGCTTATTGTGTTCAATGCCGATGCAATTTTTGTTTTTCATCAACACTCTGAATGTCCACAGATTTCAGAACGCCTAAAGAAGTGCTTCGGAAACTATTACTAGTCTTGTAGGGAACGATCAAATCGTAAACAGTTTAGGACATTACTCCCATGGAGAAAAATCCTCATGGTGCATATTGTGTTCAATGCCGATGCAATTTCTGTGTTTCATCAACACTCTGAAGGTCCACAGATTACAGAGTGCATCCAGTTGTGCTTCGGAAACTACTACTAGTCTTCCAGTGTACGATCAAAGCGTAGACAGTTTAAGACATTACTCCCATGGAGAAAAGTTCGCATGGTGCTTATTGTGTTCAATGCCGATGCAATTTTTGTGTTTCATCAACACTCTGAAGGTCCACGGATTACAGAATGCATCCAGATGTGCTTCGGAAACTACTACTAGTCTTCCAGGGAACGATCAAATCGTAGACAGTTTAAGACATTACTCAAATATAGAGAAGTCCTCATGGTGCATATTGTGTTCAATGCCGATGCAATTTCTGTGTTTCATCAACACTCTGAAGGTCTCCAGATTACAGAATGCCTCCACATGTCCTTCGGAAACTACTACTAGTCTTCCAGTGTACGATCAAAGCGTAGACAGTTTGAGACATTACTCCCTTGGAGAAAAATCCGCATGGTGCTTATTGTGTTCAATGCCAATGCAATTTTTGTGTTTCATCAACACTCCGAAGGCCCACAGATTACAGAATGCATCCATATGTGCTTCGGAAACTACTACTAGTCTTCTAGGGAACGATGAAATCGTAGACAGTTTAAGACATTACTCCCATGGAGAAAAGTCCGTATGGTGCTTATTGTGTTCAATGCCGATGCAATTTCTGTGTTTCATCAACACTCTGAAGGTCTCCAGATTACAGAATGTTTCCAGATGTGCTTCGGAAACTACTACTAGTCTTCAAGTGTACGATCAAAGCGTAGACAGTTTGAGACATTACTCCCTTGGAGAAAAATCCGCATGGTGCTTGTTGTATTCAATGCCGATGCAATTTTTGTGTTTCATCAACACTCTGATGGTCCACAGAGTACAGAATGCCTCCAGATGTGCTTCAGAAACTAATACTAGTCTTCCAGTGTACGATCAAAGTGTATACAGTTTAAGACATTACTCCCATGGAGAAAAGTCCACATGGTGCTTATTGTGTTCAATGCCCATCAATTTTTGTGTTTCATCAACACTCTGAATGTCCACAGACTTCAGAACGCCTAAAGAAGTGCTTCGGAAACTACTACTAGTCTTCCAGGGAACGATCAAAGCGTAGACAGTTTAAAACATTACTCCCTTTAGAAAAGTCCGTATGGTGCTTATTGTGTTCAATGCCGATGCAATTTCTGTGTTTCATCAACACTCTGAAGGTACACAGATTACAGAATGCATCCAGATGTGCTTCAGAAACTACTACTAGTCTTCCAGGGAACGATCAAAGCGTAGACAGTTTAAGACATTACTCCCATGGAGAAAAGTCCGTATGGTGCTTATTGTATTCAATGCCGATGCAATTTCTGTGTTTCATCAACACTCTGAAGGTCCACAGATTACAGAATGTTTCCAGATGTGCTTCGGAAACTACTACTAATCTTCCAGTGTACGATCAAAGCGTAGACAGTTTAAGACATTACTCCCATGGAGAAAAGTTCTCATGGTGTTTATTGTGTTCAATGCCGATGCAATTTTTGTGTTTCATCAACACTCTGAAGGTCCACAGATTACAGAATGCTTCCAGGTGTGCTTCGGAAACTACTACTAGTCTTCCAGTGTACGATCAAAGCGTAGACACTTTAAGACATTACTCACATAGAGAAAATTCCGCATGGTGCTTATTGTGTTCAATGCCGATGCAATTTTTGTGTTTCATCGACACTCTGAATGTCCACAGATTACAGAATTCATCCAGATGTGCTTCGGAATCTACTACTAGTCTTCCAGTGTACGATCTAAGCGTAGACAGTTTAAGACATTACTCCCATGGAGAAAAATTCGCATGGTGCTTATTGTGTTCAATGCCGATGGAATTTTTGTGTTTCATCAACACTCTGAATGTCCATAGATTACAGAATGCATCCAGATGTGCTTCGGAAACTACTACTAGTCTTCCAGTGTACGATCAAAGCGTAGACAGTTTAAGACATTACTCCCATGGAGAAAAGTTCGCATGGTGCTTATTGTGTTCAATGCCGATGCAATTTTTGTGTCTCATCAACACTCTGAAAGTCAACAGATTACAGAATGCTTCCAGATGTGCTTCGGAAACTACTACTATTCTTCCAGTGTACGATCAAAGCGTAGACAGTTTAAGACATTACTCCCTTGGAGAAAAATCCACATGGTGCTTATAGTGTTCAATGCCGATTCAATTTTTGTGTTCCATCAACACTCTGAAGGTAAACTGATTACATAATGCATCCATATGTGCTTCGGAAACTACTACTATTCTTCCAGGGAACGATCAAAGCGTGGACAGTTAAAGACACTACTCCCATGGAGAAAAGTCCGCATGGTGCTTATTTTGTTCAATGCCGATTCAATATTTGTGTTTCATCAACACTCCTAAGGTCTACAGATTACAGAATGCCTCTAGATGTGCTTCGGAAATTACTACTAGTCTTCCAGTGTACGATCAAAGCGTAGTCAGTTTGAGACATTACTCCCATGGAGAAAAATCCGCATGGTGCTTATTGTGTTCAATGCCGATTCAATTTTTGTGTTTCATCAACACTCTGAAGGTCTACAGATTACAGAATGCCTCTAGATGTGCTTCGGAAACTACTACTAGTCTTCCAGGGAACGATCAAAGCGTAGACAGTTTAAGACATTACTCCCATGGAGAAAAGTCCGCATGGTGCTTATTGCGTTCAATGCCGATTCAATTTTTGTGTTTCATCAACACTCTGAAGGTCTACAGATTACAGAATGCATCCAGATGTTCTTCGGAAACTACTACTAGTCTTCCAGTGTACGATCAAAGCGTAGACAGTTTAAGACATTACTCAAATGGAGAGAAGTCCTCATGGTGCATATTGTGTTCAATGCCGATGCAATTTCTGTGTTTCATCAACACTCTGAAGGTCTCCAGATTACAGAATGCCTCCACATGTGCTTCGGAAACTACTACTAGTCTTCCAGTGTACGATCAAAGCGTAGACAGTTTGAGACATTACTCCCTTGGAGAAAAATCCGCATGGTGCTTATTGTGTTCAATGCCAATGCAATTTTTGTGTTTCATCAACACTCCGAAGGCCCACAGATTACAGAATGCATCCATATGTGCTTCGGAAACTACTACTAGTCTTCCAGTGTACGATCTAAGCGTAGACTGTTTAAGACATTACTCCCATGGAGAAAAATTCGCATGGTGCTTATTGTGTTCAATGCCGATGGAATTTTTGTGTTTCATCAACACTCTGAATGTCCATAGATTACAGAATGCTTCCAGATGTGCTTCGGATACTACTACTATTCTTCCAGTGTACGATCAACGCGTAGACAGTTTAAGACATTACTCCCATGGGGAAAAATCCGCATGGTGCTTATTGTGTTCAATGCCGATGCAAATTTTGTGTTTCATCAACACTCTGAAGGTCCACAGATTACAGAAAGCCTCCAGATGTGCATCATAAACTACTACTATTTTTCCAGTGTACGATCAAAGGGTAGACAGTTTAAGACATTACTACCATGGAGAAAAATCCACATGGTGCTTATTGTGTTCAATGCCCATGCAATTTTTGTGTTTCATCAACACTCTGAATGTCCACAGACTTCAGAACGCCTAAAGAAGTGCTTCGGAAACTACTACTAGTCTTCCAGGGAACGATCAAAGCGTAGACAGTTTAAAACATTACTCCCTTTAGAAAAGTCCGCATGGTGCTTATTGTGTTCAATGCCGATGCAATTTCTGTGTTTCATCAACACTCTGAAGGTACACAGATTACAGAATGCATCCAGATGTGCTTCAGAAACTACTACAAGTCTTCCGGGGATCGATCAAAGCGTAGACAGTTTAAGACATTACTCCCATGGAGAAAAGTCCGTATGGTGCTTATTGTATTCAATGCCGATGCAATTTCTGTGTTTCATCAACACTCTGAAGGTCCACAGATTACAGAATGTTTCCAGATGTGCTTCGGAAACTACTACTAATCTTCCAGTGTACGATCAAAGCGTAGAAAGTTTACGACATTACTCCCATGGAGAAAAGTTCTCATGGTGTTTATTGTGTTCAATGCCGATGCAATTTTTGTGTTTCATCAACACTCTGAAGGTCCACAGATTACAGAATGCTTCCAGGTGTGCTTCGGAAACTACTACTAGTCTTCCAGTGTACGATCAAAGCGTAGACACTTTAAGACATTACTCCCATAGAGAAAATTCCGCATGGTGCTTATTGTGTTCAATGCCGATGCAATTTTTGTGTTTCATCGACACTCTGAATGTCCACAGATTACAGAATTCATCCAGATGTGCTTCGGAAACTACTACTAGTCTTCCAGTGTACGATCTAAGCGTAGACTGTTTAAGACATTACTCCCATGGAGAAAAATTCGCATGGTGCTTATTGTGTTCAATGCCGATGGAATTTTTGTGTTTCATCAACACTCTGAATGTCCATAGATTACAGAATGCTTCCAGATGTGCTTCGGATACTACTACTATTCTTCCAGTGTACGATCAACGCGTAGACAGTTTAAGACATTACTCCCATGGGGAAAAATTCGCATGGTGCTTATTGTGTTCAATGCCGATGCAAATTTTGTGTTTCATCAACACTCTGAAGGTCCACAGATTACAGAAAGCCTCCAGATGTGCATCATAAACTACTACTATTTTTCCAGTGTACGATCAAAGGGTAGACAGTTTAAGACATTACTCCCATGGAGAAAAATCCGCATGGTGCTTATTGTGTTCAATGCCGATGCAATTTTTGTGTTTCATCAACACTTTGATGGTCCACAGATTACAGAATGCATCCATATGTGCTTCGGAAACTACTACTAGTCTTCTAGGGAACGATCAAATCGTAGACAGTTTAAGACATTACTCCCATGGAGAAAAGTCCTCATGGTGCATATTGTGTTCAATGCCGATGCAATTTCTGTGTTTCATCAACACTCTGAAGGTCTACAGATTACAGAATGCCTCCAGATGTGCTTCGGAAACTACTACTAGTCTTCCAGTGTACGATCAAAACGTAGACAGTTTAAGACATTACTCCCATGGAGAAAAGTCCACATGGTGCTTATTGTGTTCAATGCCCATGCAACTTTTGTGTTTCATCAACACTCTGAATGTCCACAGATTTCAGAACGCCCAAAGAAGTGCTTCGGAAACTACTACTAGTCTTCCAGGGAACGATCAAAGCGTAGACAGTTTAAAACATTACTCCCTTTAGAAAAGTCCGCATGGTGCTTATTGTGTTCAATGCCGATGCAATTTCTGTGTTTCATCAACACTCTGAAGGTCCGGAGATTACAGAATGTTTCCAGTTGTGCTTCAGAAAGTACTACTAGTCTTCCAGTGTACGATCAAAGCGTAGACAGTTTAAAACATTACTCCCATGGAGAAAAATCCACATGGTGCTTATTGTGTTCAATGCCGATGCAATTTTTGTGTTTCATCAACACTCTGAAGGTCCACAGATTACATATGCATCCATATGTGCTTCCGAAACTACTACTAGTCTTCCATCGAACGATCAAAGCGTGGACAGTTTAAGACATTACTCCCATGGAGAAAAGTCCGCATGGTGCTTATTGTGTTCAATGCCGATGCAATTTTTGTGTTTCATCAACACTCTGAAGGTCCACTGATTACATATGCATCCATATGTGCTTCCGAAACTACTACTAGTCTTCCATCGAACGATCAAAGCGTGGACAGTTTAAGACATTACTCCCATGGAGAAAAAGTCCGCATGATGCTTATTGTGTTCAATGCCGATTCAATTTTTGTGTTTCATCAACACTCTGAATGTCCACAGATTTCAGAACGCCTAAAGAAGTGCTTCGGAAACTACTACTAGTCTTGTAGGGAACGATCAAATCGTAGACAGTTTAAGACATTACTCCCATGGAGAAAAATCCTCATGGTGCATATTGTGTTCAATGCCGATGCAATTTCTGTGTTTCATCAACACTCTGAAGGTCCACAGATTACAGAATGCATCCAGATGTGCTTTGGAAACTACTACTAGTCTTCCAGTGTACGATCATAGCGTAGACAATTTAAGACATTACGCCCATGGAGAAAAGTTCGCATGGTGCTTATTGTATTCAATGCCGATGCAATTTTTGTGTTTCATCAACACTCTGAAGGTCCACGGATTACAGAATGCATCCAGATGTGCTTCGGAAACTACTACTAGTCTTCCAGGGAACGATCAAATCGTAGACAGTTTAAGACATTACTCCCATGGAGAAAAGTCCTCGTGGTGCATATTGTGTTCAATGCCGATGCAATTCCTGTGTTTCATCAACACTCTGATGGTCCACAGAGTACAGAATGCCTCCAGATGTGCTTCGGAAACTAATACTAGTCTTCCAGTGTACGATCAAAGTGTATACAGTTTAAGACATTACTCCCATGGAGAAAAGTCCACATGGTGCTTATTGTGTTCAATGCCCATGCAAATTTTGTGTTTCATCAACACTCTGAATGTCCACAGACTTCAGAACGCCTAAAGAAGTGCTTCGGAAACTACTACTAGTCTTCCAGGGAACGATCAAAGCGTAGCCAGTTTAACACATTACTCCCTTTAGAAAAGTCCGCATGGTGCTTATTGTGTTCAATGCCGATGCAATTTCTGTGTTTCATCAACACTCTGAAGGTCCACAGATTACAGAATGCATCCATATGTGCTTCGGAAACTACTACTAGTCTTCTAGGGATCGATCAAAGCGTAGAAAGTTTAAGACATTACTCCCATGGAGAAAAGTCTGCATGGTGCTTATTGTGTTCAAAGTCGATGCAATTTTTGTGTTTCATCAACACTCTGAAGGTCCTCAGATTACAGAATGCATCCAGATGTGCTTCGGAAACTACTACTAGTCTTCCAGTGAACGATCAAAACGTAGACAGTTTAAGACATTACTCAAATGGAGAAAAGTTCGCATGGTGCTTATTGTGTTCAATGCCGATGCAATTTTTGTGTCTCATCAACACTCTGAAAGTCAACAGATTACAGAATGCTTCCAGATGTCCTTCGGAAACTACTACTATTCTTCCAGTGTACGATCAAATCGTAGACAGTTTAAGACATTACTCCCATGGAGAAAAATCCACATGGTGCTTATTGTGTTCAATGCCGATGCAATTTTTGTGTTTCATCAACACTCTGAAGGTCCACAGATTACATATGCATCCATATGTGCTTCCGAAACTACTACTAGTCTTCCATCGAACGATCAAAGCGTGGACAGTTTAAGACATTACTCCCATGGAGAAAAGTCCGCATGGTGCTTATTGTGTTCAATGCCGATGCAATTTTTGTGTTTCATCAACACTCTGAAGGTCCACTGATTACATATGCATCCATATGTGCTTCCGAAACTACTACTAGTCTTCCATCGAACGATCAAAGCGTGGACAGTTTAAGACATTACTCCCATGGAGAAAAGTCCGCATGATGCTTATTGTGTTCAATGCCGATTCAATTTTTGTGTTTCATCAACACTCTGAATGTCCACAGATTTCAGAACGCCTAAAGAAGTGCTTCGGAAACTACTACTAGTCTTGTAGGGAACGATCAAATCGTAGACAGTTTAAGACATTACTCCCATGGAGAAAAATCCTCATGGTGCATATTGTGTTCAATGCCGATGCAATTTCTGTGTTTCATCAACACCCTGAAGGTCCACAGATTACAGAATGCATCCAGATGTGCTTTGGAAACTACTACTAGTCTTCCAGTGTACGATCAAAGCGTAGACAATTTAAGACATTACGCCCATGGAGAAAAGTTCGCATGGTGCTTATTGTATTCAATGCCGATGCAATTTTTGTGTTTCATCAACACTCTGAAGGTCCACGGATTACAGAATGCATCCAGATGTGCTTCGGAAACTACTACTAGTCTTCCAGGGAACGATCAAATCGTAGACAGTTTAAGACATTACTCCCATGGAGAAAAGTCCTCATGGTGCATATTGTGTTCAATGCCGATGCAATTCCTGTGTTTCATCAACACTCTGATGGTCCACAGAGTACAGAATGCCTCCAGATGTGCTTCGGAAACTAATACTAGTCTTCCAGTGTACGATCAAAGTGTATACAGTTTAAGACATTACTCCCATGGAGAAAAGTCCACATGGTGCTTATTGTGTTCAATGCCCATGCAATTTTTGTGTTTCATCAACACTCTGAATGTCCACAGACTTCAGAACGCCTAAAGAAGTGCTTCGGAAACTACTACTAGTCTTCCAGGGAACGATCAAAGCGTAGCCAGTTTAACACATTACTCCCTTTAGAAAAGTCCGCATGGTGCTTATTGTGTTCAATGCCGATGCAATTTCTGTGTTTCATCAACACTCTGAAGGTCCACAGATTACAGAATGCATCCATATGTGCTTCGGAAACTACTACTAGTCTTCTAGGGATCGATCAAAGCGTAGAAAGTTTAAGACATTACTCCCATGGAGAAAAGTCTGCATGGTGCTTATTGTGTTCAAAGTCGATGCAATTTTTGTGTTTCATCAACACTCTGAAGGTCCTCAGATTACAGAATGCATCCAGATGTGCTTCGGAAACTACTACTAGTCTTCCAGTGAACGATCAAAGCGTAGACAGTTTAAGACATTACTCAAATGGAGAAAAGTTCGCATGGTGCTTATTGTGTTCAATGCCGATGCAATTTTTGTGTCTCATCAACACTCTGAAAGTCAACAGATTACAGAATGCTTCCAGATGTCCTTCGGAAACTACTACTATTCTTCCAGTGTACGATCAAATCGTAGACAGTTTAAGACATTACTCCCATGGAGAAAAATCCACATGGTGCTTATTGTGTTCAATGCCGATGCAATTTTTGTGTTTCATCAACACTCTGAAGGTCCACAGATTACATATGCATCCATATGTGCTTCCGAAACTACTACTAGTCTTCCATCGAATGATCAACGCGTGGACAGTTTAAGACATTACTCCCATGGAGAAAAGACCGCATGGTGCTTATTGTGTTCAATGCCGATGCAATGTTGGTGTTTCATCAACACTCTGAATGTCCACAGATTTCAGAACGCCTAAAGAAGTGCTTCGGAAACTACTACTAGTCTTGTAGGGATCGATCAAATCGTAGACAGTTTAAGACATTACTCCCATCGAGAAAAATCTTCATGGTGCATATTGTGTTCAATGACGATGCAAAATCTGTGTTTCATCAACACTCTGAAGGTCCACAGATTACAGAATGCATCCAGATGTGCTTCGGAAACTGCTACTAGTCTTCCAGTGTACGATCAAAGCGTAGACAGTTTAAGACATTACTCCCATGGAGAAAAGTTCGCATGGTGCTTATTGTGTTCAATGCCGATGCAATTTTTGTGTATCATCAACACTCTGAAGGTCCACGGATTACAGATTGCATCCAGATGTGCTTCGGAAACTACTACTAGTCTTCCAGGGAACGATCAAATCGTAGACAGTTTAAGACATTACTCCCATGGAGAAAAGTCCTCATGGTGCATATTGTGTTCAATGCCGATGCAATTTCTGTGTTTCATCAACACTCTGAAGGTCTACAGATTACAGAATGCCTCCAGATGTGCTTCGGAAACTACTACTAGTCTTCCAGTGTACGATCAAAGCGTAAACAGTTTGAGACATTACTCCCATGGAGAAAAATCCGCATGGTGCTTATTGTGTTCAATGCCGATGCAATTTTTGTGTTTCATCAACAGTCTGAAGGTCCACAGATTGCAGAATGCATCCATATGTGCTACGGAAACTACTACTAGTCTTCTAGGGAACGATCAAAGCGTAGACAGTTTAAGACATTACTCCCATGGAGAAAAGTCCGCATGGTGCTTATTGTATTCAATTCCGATTCAATTTCTGTGTTTCATCAACAATCTGAAGGTCCACAGATTACAGAATGCATCCAGATGTGCTTCGGAAACTACTACTAGTCTTCCAGTGTACGATCAAAGCGTAGACAGTTTAAGACATTACTCCCATGGAGAAAAGTTCGCATGGTGCTTATTGTGTTCAATGCCGATGCAATTTTTGTGTTTCATCAACACTCTGAAGGTCCACGGATTACAGAATGCATCCAGATGTACTTCGGAAACTACTACTAGTTTTAAAGTGTACGATCAAAGCGTAGACAGTTTAAGACATTACTCCTATGGAGAAAAGTCCGTATGGTGCTTATTGTGTTCAATGCCGATGCAATTTCTGTGTTTCATCAAGACTCTGAAGGTACACAGATTACAGAATGCATCCAGATGTGCTTCAGAAACTACTACTAGTCTTCCAGGAAACGATCAAAGCGTAGACAGTTTAAGACATTACTCCCATGGAGAAAAGTCCGTATTGTGCTTTTGTGTTCAATGCCGATTCAATTCCTGTGTTTCATCAACACTCTGAAGGTCCACAGATTACAGAATGCCTCCAGATGTGCTTCGGAAACTAATACTAGTCTTCCAGTGTACGATCAAAGTGTATACAGTTTAAGACATTACTCCCATGGAGAAACGTCCACATGGTGCTTATTGTGTTCAATGCCCATGCAAATTTTGTGTTTCATCAACACTCTGAATGTCCACAGACTTCAGAACGCCTAAAGAAGTGCTTCGGAAACTACTACTAGTCTTCCAGGGAACGATCAAAGCGTAGCCAGTTTAACACATTACTCCCTTTAGAAAAGTCCGCATGGTGCTTATTGTGTTCAATGCCGATGCAATTTCTGTGTTTCATCAACACTCTGAAGGTCCACAGATTACAGAATGCATCCATATGTGCTTCGGAAACTACTACTAGTCTTCTAGGGATCGATCAAAGCGTAGATAGTTTAAGACATTACTCCCATGGAGAAAAGTCTGCATGGTGCTTATTGTGTTCAAAGTCGATGCAATTTTTGTGTTTCATCAACACTCTGAAGGTCCTCAGATTACAGAATGCATCCAGATGTGCTTCGGAAACTACTACTAGTCTTCCAGTGAACGATCAAAGCGTAGACAGTTTAAGACATTACTCAAATGGAGAAAAGTTCGCATGGTGCTTATTGTGTTCAATGCCGATGCAATTTTTGTGTCTCATCAACACTCTGAAAGTCAACAGATTACAGAATGCTTCCAGATGTCCTTCGGAAACTACTACTATTCTTCCAGTGTACGATCAAATCGTAGACAGTTTAAGACATTACTCCCATGGAGAAAAATCCACATGGTGCTTATTGTGTTCAATGCCGATGCAATTTTTGTGTTTCATCAACACTCTGAAGGTCCACAGATTACATATGCATCCATATGTGCTTCCGAAACTACTACTAGTCTTCCATCGAATGATCAACGCGTGGACAGTTTAAGACATTACTCCCATGGAGAAAAGTCCGCATGGTGCTTATTGTGTTCAATGCCGATGCAATGTTGGTGTTTCATCAACACTCTGAATGTCCACAGATTTCAGAACGCCTAAAGAAGTGCTTCGGAAACTACTACTAGTCTTGTAGGGATCGATCAAATCGTAGACAGTTTAAGACATTACTCCCATCGAGAAAAATCTTCATGGTGCATATTGTGTTCAATGACGATGCAAAATCTGTGTTTCATCAACACTCTGAAGGTCCACAGATTACAGAATGCATCCAGATGTGCTTCGGAAACTGCTACTAGTCTTCCAGTGTACGATCAAAGCGTAGACAGTTTAAGACATTACTCCCATGGAGAAAAGTTCGCATGGTGCTTATTGTGTTCAATGCCGATGCAATTTTTGTGTATCATCAACACTCTGAAGGTCCACGGATTACAGATTGCATCCAGATGTGCTTCGGAAACTACTACTAGTCTTCCAGGGAACGATCAAATCGTAGACAGTTTAAGACATTACTCCCATGGAGAAAAGTCCTCATGGTGCATATTGTGTTCAATGCCGATGCAATTTCTGTGTTTCATCAACACTCTGAAGGTCTACAGATTACAGAATGCCTCCAGATGTGCTTCGGAAACTACTACTAGTCTTCCAGTGTACGATCAAAGCGTAAACAGTTTGAGACATTACTCCCATGGAGAAAAATCCGCATGGTGCTTATTGTGTTCAATGCCGATGCAATTTTTGTGTTTCATCAACAGTCTGAAGGTCCACAGATTGCAGAATGCATCCATATGTGCTACGGAAACTACTACTAGTCTTCTAGGGAACGATCAAAGCGTAGACAGTTCAAGACATTACTCCCATGGAGAAAAGTCCGCATGGTGCTTATTGTATTCAATTCCGATTCAATTTCTGTGTTTCATCAACAATCTGAAGGTCCACAGATTACAGAATGCATCCAGATGTGCTTCGGAAACTACTACTAGTCTTCCAGTGTACGATCAAAGCGTAGACAGTTTAAGACATTACTCCCATGGAGAAAAGTTCGCATGGTGCTTATTGTGTTCAATGCCGATGCAATTTTTGTGTTTCATCAACACTCTGAAGGTCCACGGATTACAGAATGCATCCAGATGTACTTCGGAAACTACTACTAGTGTTAAAGTGTACGATCAAAGCGTAGACAGTTTAAGACATTACTCCCATGGAGAAAAGTCCACATGGTGCTTATTGTGTTCAATGCCCATGCAATTTTTGTGTTTCATCAACACTCTGAATGTCCACAGATTTCAGAACGCCAAAGAAGTGCTTCGGAAACTACTACTAGTCTTCCAGGGAACGATCAAAGCGTAGACAGTTTAAGACATTACTCCCTTTAGAAAAGTCCGCATGGTGCCTATTGTGCTCAATGCCGATGCAATTTCTGTGTTTCATCTAGACTCTGAAGGTACACAGATTACAGAATTCATCCAGATGTGCTTCAGAAACTACTACTAGTCTTCCAGGAAACGATCAAAGCGTAGACAGTTTAAGACATTACTCCCATGGAGAAAAGTCCGTATGGTGCTTTTTGTGTTCAATGCCGATTCAATTCCTGTGTTTCATCAACACTCTGAAGGTCCACAGATTACAGAATGCATCCAGATGTGCTTCGGAAACTACTACTAGTCTTCCAGTGTACGATCAAAGCGTAGACAGTTTAAGACATTACTCCCATGGAGAAAAGTTCGCATGGTGCTTATTGTGTTCAATGCCGATGCAATTTTTGTGTTTCATCAACACTCTGAAGGTCCACGGATTACAGAATGCATCCAGATGTGCTTCGGAAACTACTACTACTCTTCCAGGGAACGATCAAATCGTAGACAGTTTAAGACATTACTCCCATGGAGAAAAGTCCTCATGGTGCATATTGTGTTCAATGCCGATGCCATTTCTGTGTTTCATCAACACTCTGAAGGTCTACAGATTACAGAATGCCTCCAGATGTACTTCGGAAACTACTACTAGTCTTCCAGTGTACGATCAAAGCGTTAACAGTTTGAGACATTACTCCCATGGAGAAAAATCCGCGTGGTGCTTATTGTGTTCTATGCCGATGCAATTTTTGTGTTTCATCAACAATCTGAAGGTCTACAGATTACAGACAGATTACAGAATGCCTCCAGATGTTCTTCGGAAACTACTACTAGTGTTAAAGTGTACGATCAAAGCGTAGACAGTTTAATACATTACTCCCATGGAGAAAAGTCCACATGGTGCTTATTGTGTTCAATGCCCATGCAATTTTTTTGTTTCATCAACACTCTGAATGTCCACAGGTTTCAGAACGCCTAAAGAAGTGCTTCGGAAACTACTACTAGTCTTCCAGGGAACGATCAAAGCGTAGACAGTTTAAGACATTACTCCTATGGAGAAAAGTCCGTATGGTGCTTATTGTGTTCAATGCCGATGCAATTTCTGTGTTTCATCAAGACTCTGAAGGTACACAGATTACAGAATGCATCCAGATGTGCTTCAGAAACTACTACTAGTCTTCCAGGAAACGATCAAAGCGTAGACAGTTTAAGACATTACTCCCATGGAGAAAAGTCCGTATTGTGCTTTTGTGTTCAATGCCGATTCAATTCCTGTGTTTCATCAACACTCTGAAGGTCCACAGATTACAGAATGCATCCAGATGTGCTTCGGAAACTACTACTAGTCTTCCAGTGTACGATCAAAGCGTAGACAGTTTAAGACATTACTCCCATGGAGAAAAGTTCGCATGGTGCTTATTGTGTTCAATGCCGATGCAATTTTTGTGTTTCATCAACACTCTGAAGGTCCACGGATTACAGAATGCATCCAGATGTGCTTCGGAAACTACTACTAGTCTTCCAGGGAACGATCAAATCGTAGACAGTTTAAGACATTACTCCCATGGAGAAAAGTCCTCATGGTGCATATTGTGTTCAATGCCGATGCAATTTCTGTGTTTCATCAACACTCTGAAGGTCTACAGGTTACGGAATGCCTCCAGATGTGCTTCGGAAACTACTACTAGTCTTCCAGTGTACGATCAAAGCGTAGACAGTTTGAGACATTACTCCCTTGGAGAAAAATCCGCATGGTGCTTATTGTGTAGAATGCCGATGCAATTTTTGTGTTTCATCAACACTCTGAAGGTCCACAGATTTCAGAATGCCTAAAGAAGTGCTTCGGAAACTACTACTAGTCTTCCAGGGAACGATCAAAGCGTAGACAGTTTAAGACATTACTCCCATGGAGAAAAATCCGCAGTGTGCTTATTGTGTTCAATGCCGATGCAATTTTTGTGTTTCATCAACACTCTGAAGGTCCACAGATTACAGAATGCATCCATATGTGCTTCGGAAACTACTACCAGACTTCCAGGGAACGATCAAAGCGTAGACAGTTTAAGACATTTCTCCCATGGAGAAAAGTCCGCATGGTGCTTATTGTGTTCAATGCCGATTCAATTTTTGTGTTTCATCAACACTCTGAAGGTCCACAGATTACAGAATGCATCCAGATGTGCTTCGGAAACTACTACTAGTCTTCCAGTGTACGATCAAAGCGTAGACAGTTTAAGACATTACTCCCATGGAGAAAAGTCCGCATGGTGCTTATTGTGTTCAATGCCGATGCAATTTTTGTGTTTCATCAACACTCTGAAGGTCCACAGATTACAGAATGCTTCCAGGTGTGCTTCGGAAACTACTACTAGTCTTCCAGTGTACGATCAAAGCGTAGACACTTTAAGACAATACTCCCATAGAGAAAATTCCGCATGGTGCTTATTGTGTTCAATGCCGATGCAATTTTTGTGTTTCATCAACACTCTGAATGTCCACAGATTACAGAATTTATCCAGATGTGCTTCGGAAACTACTACTAGTCTTCCAGTGTACGATCAAAGCGTACACAGTTTAAGACATTACCCCCATGGAGAAAAGTTTGCATGGTGCTTATTGTGTTCAATGCCGATGCAATTTTTGTGTTCAACACTCTGAATGTACAAGGATTTCAGAACGCCTAAAGAAGTGCTTCGGAAACTACTACTAGTCTCCCAGGGAACGATCAAATCGTAGACAGTTTAAGACATTACTCCCATGGAGAAAAGTCCGCATGGTGCCTATTGTGTTCAATGCCGATTCAATTTTTGTGTTTCATCAACACTCTGAAGGTCTACAGATTACAGAATGCCTCCAGATGTGTTTCGGAAACTACTACTAGTGTTCCAGTGTACGTTCAAAGCGTAGACAGTTTAAGACATTACTCCCATGAAGATAAATCAGCATTGTGCCTATTGTATTCAATGCCGACGCAATTTTTGTGTTTCATCAACACTCTGATGGTCCTTAGATTACAGAATGCCTCCAGATGTGCTTCGGAAACTACTACTGTTTTTCCAGTGTACGATCAAAGGGTAGACAGTTTAAGACATTACTCCCATGGAGAAAAATCCGCATGGTGCTTATTGTGTTCAATGCCGATGCAATTTTTGTGTTTCATCAACACTTTGAAGGTCCACAGATTACAGAATGCATCCATATGTGCTTCGGAAACTACTACTAGTCTTCCAGGGAACGATCAAATCGTAGACAGTTTAAGACATTACTGCTATGGAGAAAAGTCCTCATGGTGCATATTGTGTTCAATGCCGATGCAATTTCTGTGTTTCATCAACACTCTGAAGGTCCACAGATTACAGAATGCTTCCAGATGTGCTTCGGAAACCACTACTATTCTTCTAGTGTACGATCAAAGCGTAGGCAGGTTAAGACATTACTCCCATGGAGAAGAATCCGCATGGTGCTTATTATGTTCAATGCCGATGCAATTTTTGTGTTTCATCAACACTCTGAAAGTCCACAGATTACAGAATGCTTCAGGTATGCTTCGGAAACTACTACTAGTCTTCCAGTGTACGATCAAAGCGTAGACACGTTAAGACATTACTCCCATAGAGAGAATTCCGCATGGTGCTTATTGTGTTCAATGCCGATGCAATTTTTGTGTTTCATCAACACTCTGAATGTCCACAGATTACAGAATGCATCCAGATGTGCTTCGGAAACTATTACTAGTCTTCCAGTGTACGGTCAAAGCGTAAACAGTTTAAGACATTACTCCTATGGAGAAAAGTTCGCATGGTGCTTATTGTGTTCAATGCCGATGGAATTTTTGTGTTTCATCAACACTCTGAATAACCACAGATTACAGAATGCTTCAGGTATGCTTCGGAAACTACTACTATTCTTCCCGTGTACGATTAATGCGTAGACAGTTTAAGACATTACTCCCATGGGGAAAAATCCGCATGGTGCTTATTGTGTTCAATGCCGATATAATTTTTGTGTTTCATCAACACTCTGAAGGTCCACAGATTACAGAATGCCGCCAGATGTGCTTCATAAACTACTACTATTTTTCCAGTGTACGATCAAAGCGTAGACAGTTTAAGACATTACTCCCATGGAGAAAAATCCGCAGTGTGCTTATTGTGTTCAATGCCGATGCAATTTTTGTGTTTCATCAACACTCTGAAGGTCCACAGATTACAGAATGCATCCATATGTGCTTCGGAAACTACTACCAGACTTCCAGGGAACGATCAAAGCGTAGACAGTTTAAGACATTTCTCCCATGGAGAAAAGTCCGCATGGTGCTTATTGTGTTCAATGCCGATTCAATTTTTGTGTTTCATCAACACTCTGAAGGTCCACAGATTACAGAATGCATCCAGATGTGCTTCGGAAACTACTACTAGTCTTCCAGTGTACGATCAAAGCGTAGACAGTTTAAGACATTACTCCCATGGAGAAAAGTCCGCATGGTGCTTATTGTGTTCAATGCCGATGCAATTTTTGTGTTTCATCAACACTCTGAAGGTCCACAGATTACAGAATGCCTCCAGATGTGCTTCATAAACTACTACTATTTTTCCAGTGTACGATCAAAGCGTAGACAGTTTAAGACATTACTCAGATGGAGAAAAATCCGCAGTGTGATTATTGTGTTCAATGCCGATGCAATTTTTGTGTTTCATCAACACTCTGAAGGTCCACAGATTACAGAATGCATCTATATGTGCTTCGGAAACTACTACCAGTATTCCAGGGAACGATCAAAGCGTAGACAGTTTAAGACATTTCTCCCATGGAGAAAAGTCCGCATGGTGCTTATTGTGTTCAATGCCGATGCAATTTTTGTGTTTCATCAACACTCTGAAGGTCCACAGATTACAGAATGCCTCCAGATGTGCTTCATAAACTACTACTATTTTTCCAGTGTACGATCAAAGCGTAGACAGTTTAAGACATTACTCAGATGGAGAAAAATCCGCAGTGTGATTATTGTGTTCAATGCCGATGCAATTTTTGTGTTTCATCAACACTCTGAAGGTCCACAGATTACAGAATGCATCTATATGTGCTTCGGAAACTACTACCAGTATTAGAGGGAACGATCAAAGCGTAGACAGTTTAAGACATTTCTCCCATGGAGAAAAGTCCGCATGGTGCTTATTGTGTTCAATGCCGATTCAATTTTTGTGTTTCATCAACACTCTGAAGGTCCACAGATTACAGAATGCATCCAGATGTGCTTCGGAAACTACTACTAGTCTTCCAGTGTACGATCAAAGCGTAGACAGTTTAAGACATTACTCCCATGGAGAAAAGTTCGCATGGTGCTTATTGTGTTCAATGCCGATGCAATTTTTGTGTTTCATCAACACTCTGAAGGTCCACGGATTACAGAATGCATCCAGATGTGCTTCGGAAACTACTACTAGTCTTCCAGGGAACGATCAAATCGTAGACAGTTTAAGACATTACTCCCATGGAGAAAAGTCCTCATGGTGCATATTGTGTTCAATGCCGATGCCATTTCTGTGTTTCATCAACACTCTGAAGGTCTACAGATTACAGAATGCCTCCAGATGTGCTTCGGAAACTACTACTAGTCTTCCAGTGTACGATCAAAGCGTTAACAGTTTGAGACATTACTCCCATGGAGAGAAATCCGCGTGGTGCTTATTGTGTTCTATGCCGATGCAATTTTTGTGTTTCATCAACAATCTGAAGGTCTACAGATTACAGACAGATTACAGAATGCCTCCAGATGTTCTTCGGAAACTACTACTAGTGTTAAAGTGTACGATCAAAGCGTAGACAGTTTAAGACATTACTCCCATGGAGAAAAGTCCACATGGTGCTTATTGTGTTCAATGCCCATTCAATTTTTTTGTTTCATCAACACTCTGAATGTCCACAGGTTTCAGAACGCCTAAAGAAGTGCTTCGGAAACTACTACTAGTCTTCCAGGGAACGATCAAAGCGTAGACAGTTTAAGACATTACTCCCTTTAGAAAAGTCCGCATGGTGCCTATTGTGTTCAATGCCGATGCAATTTCTGTGTTTCATCAAGACTCTGAAGGTACACAGATTACAGAATGCATCCAGATGTGCTTCAGAAACTACTACTGGTCTTCCAGGAAACGATCAAAGCGTAGACAGTTTAAGACATTACTCCCATGGAGAAAAGTCCGTATTGTGCTTTTGTGTTCAATGCCGATTCAATTCCTGTGTTTCATCAACACTCTGAAGGTCCACAGATTACAGAATGCATCCAGATGTGCTTCGGAAACTACTACTAGTCTTCCAGTGTACGATCAAAGCGTAGACAGTTTAAGACATTACTCCCATGGAGAAAAGTTCGCATGGTGCTTATTGTGTTCAATGCCGATGCAATTTTTGTGTTTCATCAACACTCTGAAGGTCCACGGATTACAGAATGCATCCAGATGTGCTTCGGAAACTACTACTAGTCTGCCAGGGAACGATCAAATCGTAGACAGTTTAAGACATTACTCCCATGGAGAAAAGTCCTCATGGTGCATATTGTGTTCAATGCCGATGCAATTTCTGTGTTTCATCAACACTCTGAAGGTCTACAGGTTACAGAATGCCTCCAGATGTGCTTCGGAAACTACTACTAGTCTTCCAGTGTACGATCAAAGCGTAGACAGTTTGAGACATTACTCCCTTGGAGAAAAATCCGCATGGTGCTTATTGTGTAGAATGCCGATGCAATTTTTGTGTTTCATCAACACTCTGAAGGTCCACAGATTACAGAATGCATCCATATGTGCTTCGGAAACTACTACTAGTCTTCTAGGGAACGATCAAAGCGTAGACAGTTTAAGACATTACTCCCATGGAGAAAATTCCGCATGGTGCTTATTGTGTTCAATGCCGATTCAATTTTTGTGTTTCATCAACAAACTGAAGGTCTACAGATTACAGACAGATTACAGAATGCCTCCAGATGTTCTTCGGAAACTACTATTAGTATCCCAGTGTACGATCAAAGCGTAGACAGTTTAAGACATTACTCCCATGGAGAAAAGTCCACATGGTGCTTATTGTGTTCAATGCCCATGCAATTTTTGTGTTTCATCAACACTCAGAATGTCCACAGATTTCAGAATGCCTAAAGAAGTGCTTCGGAAACTACTACTAGTCTTCCAGGGAAAGATCAAAGCGTAGACAGTTTAAGACATTACTCCCATGGAGAAAAGTCCGTATTGTGCTTTTTGTGTTCAATGCCGATTCAATTCCTGTGTTTCAACAACACTCTGAAGGTCCACAGATTACAGAATGCATCTAGATGTGCTTCGGAAACTACTACTAGTCTCCCAGGGAACGATCAAATCGTAGACAGTTTAAGACATTACTCCCATATAGAAAAGTCCGCATGGTGCATATTGTGTTCAATGCCGATGCAATTTTTGTGTTTCATCAACACTCTGAATGTCCATAGATTACAGAATGATTCCAGATGTGCTTCGGAAACTACTACTATTCTTCCAGTGTACGATCAAAGCGTAGACAGTTTAAGACATTACTCCCATAGGGGAAAAATCCGCATGGTGCTTATTGTGTTCAATGCCGATGCAATTTTTGTGTTTCATCAACACTCTGAAGGTCCACAGATTACAGAATGCCTCCAGATGTGCTTCATAAACTACTACTATTTTTCTACTGTACGATCAAAGCGTAGACATTTTAAGACATTACTCCCATGGAGAAAAATCCGCAGTGTGCTTATTGTGTTCAATGCCGATGCAATTTTTGTGTTTCATCAACACTCTGAAGGTCCACAGATTACAGAATGCATCTATATGTGCTTCGGAAACTACTACCAGTATTCCAGGGAACGATCAAAGCGTAGACAGTTTAAGACATTACTCCCATGGAGAAAAGTCCGCATGGTGCTTATTGTGTTCAATGCCGATTCAATTTTTGTGTTTCATCAACACTCTGAAGGTCCACAGAGTACAGAATGCCTCCAGATGTGCTTCGGAAACTACTACTAGCCTTCCAGTGTACAATCAAAGCGTAGACAGTTTAAGACATTACTCCCATGGAGAAAAGTCCACATGGTGCTTATTGTGTTCAATGCCGATGCAATTTTTGTTTTTCATCAACACTCTGAATGTCCAAAGATTTCAGAACGCCTAAAGAAGTGCTTCGGAAACTACTACTAGTCTTCCAGGGAACGATCAAATCGTAGACAGTTTAAGACATTACTCCCATGGAGAAAAGTCCGCATGGTGCTTATTGTGTTCAATGCCGATTCAATTTTTGTGTTTCATCAACACTCTGAAGGTCTACAGATTACAGAATGCCTCCAGATGTGCTTCGGAAACTACTACTAGTCTTCCAGTGTACGATCAAAGCGTAGACAGTTTAAGACATTACTCACATGAAGAAAAATCCGCATTGTGCCTATTGTATTCAATGCCGACGCAATTTTTGTGTTTCATCAACACTCTGACGGTCCACAGATTACAGAATGCCTCCAGATGTGCTTCGGAATCTACTACTGTTTTTCCAGTGTACGATCAAAGGGTAGACAGTTTAAGACATTACTCCCATGGAGAAAAATCCGCATGGTGCTTATTGTGTTCAATGCCGATGCAATTATTGTGTTTCATCAACACTTTGAAGGTCCACAGATTACAGAATGCATCCATATGTGCTTCGGAAACTACTACTAGTCTTCCAGGGAACAATCAAATCGTAGACAGTTTAAGACATTACTGCCATGGAGAAAAGTCCTCATGGTGCATATTGTGTTCAATGCCGATGCAATTTCTGTGTTTCATCAACACTCTGAAGGTCCACAGATTACAGAATTTTTCCAGATGTGCTTCGGAAACTACTACTAGTCTTCCAGTGTACGATCAAAGCGTAGACAGTTTAAGACATTACTCCCATGGAGAAAAGTTCGCATGGTGCTTATTGTGTTCAATGCCGATGCAATTTTTGTGTTTCATCAACACTCTGAAGGTCCACAGATTACAGAAAGCTTCCAGGTGTGCTTCGGAAACTACTACTAGTCTTCCAGTGTACGATCAAAGCGTAGACACTTTAAGACATTACTCCCATAGAGAAAATTCCGCAAGGTGCTTATTGTGTTCAATGCCGATGCAATTTTTGTGTATCATCAACACTCTGAATGTCCACAGATTACAGAATGCTTCCAGATGTGCTTCGGGAGCTATTACTATTCTGCCAGTGTACGATCAAAGCGTAGACAGTTTAAGACATTACTCCCATGGGGAAAAATCCGCATGGTGCTTATTGTGTTCAATGCCGATGCAATTTTTGTGTTTCATCAACACTCCGAAGGTCCACAGATTACAGAATGCATCCATATGTGCTTCGGAAGCTACTACTAGTCTGCCAGGGAACGATCAAAACGTAGACATTTTTACCCTTTCGCGGCTATGGGCATACATGTATGCCCGGCAGTTAGAAGACCAGACGGCTATGGGCGTAGATGTATGCCCACCCGGCGGGAAGTCCAGGCGGCTACGGGCATACATCTACGCCCGGCAGGCGGGAATACCAGACGGCTAATGGCATACATATACGCCCAGGCTCGGGAACAGGTAAACGTTCACAATAGAGCGGCTGCTGGCTGTTGTCCACTTTTCAGACAACACTTTCATTGTCTGGTCTTCTTTGTAAAGTGAGAAAGCACTTTAGTTTTCCCCTCCCCTGCACACTTTCTGCTTACGAGTCTAACAATCGGCCAGTCCGTTTTTCGCTTCTGGTGAGACGACAGCGTTCGCGTGTGTAGACTTTGCCATGTCGGGACACAGTTTATCGGACAAGGAAATCATGGATATCCTCATGAATAGCCGTGACGAAGATTGTAGTGATACTTCGGAGCTTTCTTCCGATGAAGAGTTGGATGATCCTGGACTTATTGCTGAATCCTCGGTATCACGAACAGAAGATTCTTCCTCTGAAGACGGAAAAGAAGATAGAGTAAGTGAAACTTCGTCAGGAAAAAGAAAGTATGACTGGACGGAGAATCATCCTGTGACGAAACGACACCGTTTTGTGAACACATTTAGCGGGTTAAAGGTGGACTTCGAAGAGTCAGCAAGTCATTTAGATTTCTTTTTGTACTTCATGTCCATGGAATTTGTTTCTGCCATTTGTACACAGATCAATAATTATTATAAATTTATTACTGAAAAAATGACGACAGTACCCAGTAGATTAGCACGCTGGAAGCATATAGAGCCATCAGAATTTTATTGTTTCCTAGCATGTTCTCTGCTTATGCCTAGAAGTAAAAAGTTAGAAGTGAATGAATATTGGTCGACAGATTCTTTGCTTCAGACACCAATATTTTCTAACATAATGGCCAGGGACCGGTACAAATTGATTCTGCGTTTATTGCACTTCTGTGACAATTCCACCGCTTCTCAAGATATTCTTGTAAAGATACGTCTCATTGTAGGTCACACAAGAAATAAATTCCGCGAGGCAGTAGTACCCTTTGAAAACCTAGTGATCGACGAAAGTTTGCTACTTTTCAAGGGAAGGCTCCGATTCAAGCAGTACATACCAAATAAACGTAGTCGTTTTGGCATTGAAATTTTCGTCCTTTGTGACGTAGAAACGAATTATATTCTGGATTATATTATCTACACTGGTGCTGCCACGGAAATAGAATCTGGAAATTCTGATTGGGGATTAGGTTTTAAATTTCTGTAAATATTATCTATTTAAGACCGTAGTAAGAATATTGTTCGAGATTTGGGCGGTTTCGCTACGCACAACTCTATTTAAATCTATATATCTTGAAATACATTCATGTGATGATAGTGGAATTTTAATATGTTTTAGGCACATACATCGACGGTGTAAATCTCTAGTTAGAGGATTTTGGAATTACTATTAAAAAATTTCCTATCATTTTTCTAAACCAACCATTTTTCAGCCCATAATAAACATATAACTGAAAGTGTTGGCTATTTTCGAAGCTCTCTTTCATTGTTATCAGAAACTATAACCAAAGTGACCATACAGAGTATAGTGTTTTTTAAAGGCGCTGCTGAACAGTGGTTCTGTGCACGCGGCAACACGCGGGAAGCCTGCGGCGGCCGTAGCCTGCAGCGGCCACAGGGCTGCGACAGCCGCCGCCGGCCAGGCGCGCAGTGCGCTCGTCCCTGTCACCCGGCCAGGCAGGCAGGACGCTCAGCCTTCCAGCCGCGAAAGGGTTAAGACATTACTTCCATGAAGAAAAGTCCGCATGGTGCTTATTATGTTCAATGCCGATTCAATTTTTGTGTTTCATCAACACTCTGATGGTCTACAGATTACAGAATGCCTCCAGATGTGCTTCGGAAACTACTACTAGTCTTCCAGTGTGCTATCAAAGTGTAGACAGTTTACGACATTACTCCCATGAAGAAAAATCGGCATGGTGCTTATTGTGTTCAATGCCGATGCAATTTTTGTGTTTCATCATCACTTTGAAGGTCCTCAGATTACAGAATGCATCCATATGTCCTTCGGAAACTACTACTAGTCTTCCAGGGAACGATCAAATCGTAGACAGTTTAAGACATTACTCCCATGGAGAAAAGTCCTCATGGTGCATATTGTGTTCAATGCCGATGCAATTTCAGTGTTTCATCAACACTCTGAAGGTCCACAGATTACAGAATGCATCTATATGTGGTTCGGAAACTACTACCAGTATTCCAGGGAACGATCGAAGCGTAGACAGTTTAAGACATTTCTCCCATGGAGAAAAGTCCGCATGGTGCTTATTGTGTTCAATGCCGATTCAATTTTTGTGTTTCATCAACACTCTGAAGGTCTACAGATTACAGAATGCCTCCAGATGTTCTTCGGAAACTACTACTAGTCTTCCAGTGTACAATCAAAGCGTAGACAGTTTAAGACATTACTCCCATGGAGAAAAGTCCGCATGGTGCCCATTGTATTCAATGCCGATGCAATTTTTGTGTTTCATCAACACTCTGAAGGTCCACAGAGTACAGAATGCCTCCAGATGTGCTTCGGAAACTACTACTAGTCTTCCAGTGTACGATAAAAGCGTAGACAGTTTAAGACATTACTCCCATGGAGAAAAGTCCACATGGTGCTTATTGTGTTCAATGCCGATGCAATTTTTGTGTTTCATCAACACTCTAAATGTCCAAAGATTTCTGAACGCCTAAAGAAGTGCTTCGGAAACTACTACTAGTCTTCCAGGGAACGATCAAATCGTAGACAGTTTAAGACATTACTCCCATGGAGAAAAGTCCGCATGGTGCTTATTGTGTTCAATGCCGATTCAATTTTTGTGTTTCATCAACACTCTGAAGGTCTGCAGATTACAGAATGCCTCCAGATGTGCTTCGGAAACTACCACTAGTCTTCCAGTGTACGATCAAAGCGTAGACAGGTTAAGACATTACTCCCATGAAGAAAAATCCGCATTGTGCCTATTGTATTCAATGCCGACGCAATTTTTGTGTTTCATCAACACTCTGATGGTCCACAGATTACAGAATGCCTCCAGATGTGCTTCGGAAACTACTACTATTCTTCCAGTGTACGATCAAAGCGTAGACAGTTTAAGACATTACTCCCAAAGGGGAAAAATCCGCATGGTGCTTATTGTGTTCAATGCCGATGCAATTTTTGTGTTTCATCAACACTCTGAAGGTCCACAGATTACAGAATGCCTCCAGATGTGCTTCATAAACTACTACTATTTTTCCAGTGTACGATCAAAGCGTAGACAGTTTAAGACATTACTCCCATGGAGAAAAATACGCAGTGTGCTTATTGTGTTCAATGCTGATGCAATTTTTGTGCTTCATCAAAACTCTGAAGGTCCACAGATTACAGAATGCTTCCAGATGTGCTTCGGAAACTACTACTATTCTTCCAGTGTACGATCAAAGCGTAGACAGGTTAAGACATTACTCCCATGGAGAAGAATCCGCATGGAGCTTATTATGTTCAATGCCGATGCAATTTTTGTGTTTCATCAACACTCTGAAGGTCCACAGATTACAGAATGCTTCAGGTATGCTTCGGAAACTACTACTAGTCATCCAGTGTACGATCAAAGCGTAGACACGTTAAGACATTACTCCCATAGAGAAAAGTCCGCATGGTGCTTATTGTGTTCAATGCCGATGCAATTTTTGTGTTTCAGCAACACTCTGAATGTCCACAGATTACAGAATGCATCCAGATGTGCTTCGGAAACTATTACTAGTCTTCTAGTGTACGATCAAAGCGTAGACAGTTTAAGACATTACTCCCATGGATTAAAGTTCGCATGGTGCTTATTGTGTTCAATGCCGATGGAATTTTTGTGTTTCATCAACACTCTGAATAACCACAGATTACAGAATGCTTCAGGTATGCTTCGGAAAGTACTACTATTCTTCCCGTGTACGATCAATGCGTAGACAGTTTAAGACATTACTCCTATGGGGAAAAATCCGCATGGTGCTTATTGTGTTCAATGCCGATGCAATTTTTGTGTTTCATCAACACTCTGAAGGTCCACAGATTACAGAATGCCTCCAGATGTGCTTCATAAACTACTACTACTTTTCCAGTGTACGATCAAAGCGTAGACAGTTTAAGACATTACTCCCATCGAGAAAAATCCGCAGTGTGCTTATTGTGTTCAATGCCGATGCAATTTTTGTGTTTCATCAACACTCTGAAGGTCCACAGATTACAGAATGCATCCATATGTGCTTCGGAAACTACTACCAGACTTCCAGGGAACGATCAAAGCGTAGACAGTTTAAGACATTACTCCCATGGAGAAAAGTCCGCATGGTGCTTATTGTGTTCAATGCCGATTCAATTTTTGTGTTTCATCAACACTCTGAATGTCCATAGATTACAGAATGCTTCCAGATGTGCTTCGGAAACTACTACTATTCTTCCAGTGTACGAACAAAGCGTAGACAGTTTAAGACATTACTCCCATAGGGGAAAAATCCGCATGGTGCTTATTGTGTTCAATGCCGATGCAATTTTTGCGTTTCATCAACACTCTGAAGGTCCACAGATTACAGAATGCCTCCAGATGTGCTTCATAAACTACTACTATTTTTCCAGTGTACGATCAAAGCGTAGACAGTTTAAGACATTACTCCCATGGAGAAAAATCCACAGTGTGCTTATTGTGTTCAGTGCCGATGCAATTTTTGTGTTTCATCAACACTCTGAAGGTCCACAGATTACAGAATGCATCCATATGTGCTTCGGAAACTACTACCAGTATTCCAGGGAACGATCAAATCGTAGACAGTTTAAGACATTTCTCCCATGGAGAAAAGTCCGCATGGCGCTTACTGTGTTCAATGCCGATTCAATTTTTGTGTTTCATCAACACTCTGAAGGTCTACAGATTACAGAATGCCTCCAGATGTTCTTCGGAAACTACTACTATTCTTCCAGTGTACGATCAAAGCGTAGACAGTTTAAGACATTACTCCCATGGAGAAAAGTCCGCATGGTGCCTATTGTATTCAATGCCGATGCAATTTTTGTGTTTCATCAACACTCTGAAGGTCCACAGAGTACAGAATGCCTCCAGATGTGCTTCGGAAACTACTACTAGTCTTCCAGGGAACGATCAAATCGTAGACAGTTTAAGACATTACTCCCATGGAGAAAAGTCCGCATGGTGCTTTTTGTGTTCAATGCCGATTCAATTTTTGTGTTTCATCAACACTCTGAAGGTCTACAGATTACAGAATGCCTCCAGATGTGCTTCGGAAACTACTACTAGTCTTCCAGTGTACGATCAAAGCGTAGACAGTTTAAGACATTACTCCCATGAAGAGAAATCCGCATTGTGCCTATTGTATTCAATGAAGACGCAATTTTTGTGTTTCATCAACACTCTGATGGTCCACAGATTACAGAATGCCTCCGGATGTGGTTCGGAAACTACTACTGTTTTTCCAGTGTACGATCAAAGGGTAGACAGTTTGAGACATTACTCCCATGAAGAAAAATCCGCATGGTGTTTATTGTGTTCAATGCCGATGCAATTTTTGTGTTTCATCAACACTTTGAAGTTCCACAGATTACAGAATGCATCCATATGTGCTTCGGAAACTACTACTAGTCTTCCAGGGAACGATCAAACCGTAGACAGTTTAAGACATTACTGCCATGGAGAAAAGTCCTCATGGTGCATATTGTGTTCAATGCCGATGCAATTTCTGTGTTTCATCAACACTCAGAAGGTCCACAGATTACAGAATGCTTCCAGATGTGCTTCGGAAACTACTACTATTCTTCCAGTGTACGATCAAAGCGTACACAGGTTAAGACATTACTCCCATGGAGAAGAATCCGCATGGTGCTTATTATGTTCAATGCCGATGCAATTTTTGTGTTTCATCAACACTCTGAAGGTCCACAGATTACAGAATGCTTCAGGTATGCTTCGCAAACTACTACTAGTCTTCCAGTGTACGATCAAAGCGTAGACACGTTAAGACATTACTCCCATAGAGAAAATTCCGCATGGTGCTTATTGTGTTCAATGCCGATGCAATTTTTGTGTTTCATCAACACTCTGAATGTCCACAGATTACAGAATGCTTCAGGTATGCTTCGTAAACTACTACTAGTCTTCCAGTGTACGATCAAACCGTAGACAGTTCAAGACATTACTCCCATGAAGAAAAATCCGCATTGTGCCTATTGTATTTAATGCCGATGCAATTTCTGTCTTTCATCAATACGCTGAAGGTCCACAGATTACAGAATGTTTCCAGATGTGCTTCGGAAACTACTACTAATTTTCCAGTGTACGATCAAAGCGTAGACACTTTAAGACATTAATCCCATAGAGAAAATTCCGCATGGTGCTTATTGTGTTTAATGCCGATGCAATTTTTGTGTTTCATCAACACTCTGAATGTCCACAGATTACAGAATGCTTCCAGATGTGCTTCGGAAGCTATTACTATTCTGCCAGTGTACGATCAAAGCGTAGACAGTTTAAGACATTACTCCCATGGGGAAAAATCCGCATGGTGCTTATTGTGTTCAATGCCGATGGAATTTTTGTGTTTCATCAACACTCTGAAGGTCCACAGATTACAGAATTCATCCATATGTGCTTCGGAAGCTACTACTAGTCTGCCAGGGAACGATCAAAACGTAGACAGTTTAAGACATTACTTCCATGGAAAAAAGTCCGCATGGTGCTTATTGTGTTCAATGCCGATTCAATTTTTGTGTTTCATCAACACTCTGAAGGTCCACAGATTACAGAATGCCTCCAGATGTGCTTCGGAAACTACTACTAGTCTTCCAGTGTGCGATCAAAGCGTAGACAGTTTAAGACATTACTCCCATGAAGAAAAATCGGCATGGTGCTTATTGTGTTCAATGCCGATGCAATTTCTGTGTTTCATCAACACTCTGAAGGTCCACAGATTACAGAATGCTTCCAGATGTGCTTCGGAAACTACTACTATTCTTCCACTGTACGATCAAAGCGTAGACAGTTTAAGACATTACTGACATGGGGAAAAGTTCTCATGGTGTTTATTGTGTTCAATGCCGATGCAATTTTTGTGTTTCATCAACACTCTGAAGGTCCACAGATTACAGAATGCTTCCAGGTGTGCTTCGGAAACTACTACTAGTCTTCCAGTGTACGATCAAAGCGTAGACACTTTAAGACATTACTCCCATAGAGAAAATTCCGCATGGTGCTTATTGTGTTCAATGCCGATGCAATTTTTGTGTTTCATCAACACTCTGAATGTCCACAGATTACAGAATGCACACAGATGTGCTTCGGAAACTACTACTAGTCTTCCAGTGTACGATCAAAGCGTAGACAGTTTAAGACATTACTCCCATGAAGAAAAATCCGCATTGTGCCTATTGTATTCAATGCCGATCCAATTTATGTGTTTCATCAACACTCTGATGGTCCACAGATTACAGAATGCCTCCAGATGTGCTTCGGAAACTACTACTATTTTTCCAGTGTACTATCAAAGCGTAAACAGTTTAAGACATTACTCCCATGGAGAAAAATCCGCATGGTGCTTATTGTGTTCAATGCCGATGCAATTTTTGTGTTTCATCAACACTTTGAAGGTCCACAGATTACAGAATGCATCCATATGTGCTTTGGAAAGTACTACTAGTCTTCCAGGGAACGATCAAATCGTAGACAGTTTAAGACATTACTCCCATGGAGAATAGTCCTCATGGTGCATATTGTGTTCAATGCCGATGCAATTTCTGTGTTTCATCAACACTCTGAAGGTCCACAGATTACAGAATGCTTCCAGATGTGCTTCGGAAAGTATTACTATTCTTCCAGTGTACGATCAAAGCGTAGACAGGTTAAGACATTACTCCCATGGAGAAGAATCCGCATGGTGCTTATTATGTTCAATGCCGATGCAATTTTTGTGTTTCATCAACACTCTGAAGGTCCACAGATTACAGAATGCATCCAGATGTGCTTCGGAAACTATTACTAGTCTTCCAGTGTACGATCAAAGCGTAGACAGTTTAAGACATTACTCCCATGGATTAAAGTTCGCATGGTGCTTATTGTGTTAAATGCCGATGGAATTTTTGTGTTTCATCAACACTCTGAATAACCACAGATTACAGAATGCTTCAGGTATGCTTCGGAAACTACTACTATTCTTCCCGTGTACGATCAATGCGTAGACAGTTTAAGACATTACTCCTATGGGGAAAAATCCGCATGGTGCTTATTGTGTTCAATGCCGATGCAATTTTTGTGTTTCATCAACACTCTGAAAGTCCACAGATTACAGAATGCCTCCAGATGTGCTTCATCAACTACTACTATTTTTCCAGTGTACGATCAAAGCGTAGACAGTTTAAGACATTACTCCCATGGAGAAAAATCCGCAGTGTCCATATTGTGTTCAATGCCGATGCAATTTTTGTGTTTCATCAACACTCTGAAGGTCCACAGATTACAGAATGCATCCATATGTGCTTCAGAAACTACTACCAGACTTCCAGGGAACGATCAAAGCGTAGACAGTTTAAGACATTACTCCCATGGAGAAAAGTCCGCATGGTGCTTATTGTGTTCTATGCCGATTCAATTTTTGTGTTTCATCAACACTCTGAAGGTCTACAGATTACAGAATGCCTCCATATGTTCTTCGGAACCTACTACTAGTCTTCCAGTGTACGATCAAATCGTGGACAGTTTAAGACATTACTCAGATGGAGAAAAGTTCGCATGGTGCTTATTGTGTTCAATGCCGATTCAATTTTTGTGTTTCATCAACACTCTGAATGTCCATAGATTACAGAATGCTTCCAGATGTGCTTCGGAAACTACTACTATTCTTCCAGTGTACGATCAAAGCGTAGATAGTTTAAGACATTACTCCCATAGGGGAAAAATCCGCATGGTGCTTATTGTGTTCAATGCCGATGCAATTTTTGTGTTTCATCAACACTCTGAAGGTCCACAGATTACAGAATGCCTCCAGATGTGCTTCATAAACTACTACTATTTTTCCAGTAAACGATCAAAGCGTAGATAGTTTAAGACATTACTCCCATGGAGAAAAATCCGCAGTGTGCTTATTGTGTTCAGTGCCGATGCAATTTTTGTGTTTCATCAACACTCTGAAAGTCCACAGATTACAGAATGAATCCATATGTGCTTCGGAAGCTACTACCAGTATTCCAGGGAACGATCAAATTGTAGACAGTTTAAGACATTTCTCCCATGGAGAAAAGTCCGCATGGTGCTTATTGTGTTCAATTCCGATTCAATTTTTGTGTTTCATCAACACTCTGAAGGTCTACAGATTACAGAATGCCTCCAGATGTGCTTCGGAAACTACTACTAGTCTTCCAGGGAACGATCAAATCGTAGACAGTTTAAGACATTACTCCCATGGAGAAAAGTCCGCATGGTGCTTTTTGTGTTCAATGCCGATTCAATTTTTGTGTTTCATCAACACTCTGAAGGTCTACAGATTACAGAATGCCTCCAGATGTGCTTCGGAAACTACTACTAGTCTTCCAGTGTACGATCAAAGCGTAGGCAGTTTAAGACATTACTCCCATGAAGAAAAATCCGCATTGTGCCTATTGTATTCAATGAAGACGCAATTTTTGTGTTTCATCAACACTCTGATGGTCCACAGATTACAGAATGCCTCCAGATGTGCTTCGGAAACTACTACTGTTTTTCCAGTGTACGATCAAATGGTAGACAGTTTGAGACATTACTCCCATGGAGAAAAATCCGCATGGTGCTTATTGTGTTCAATGCCGAAGCAATTTTTGTGTTTCATCAACACTTTGAAGGTCCACAGATTACAGAATGCATCCATATGTGCTTCGGAAACTACTACTAGTCTTCCAGGGAACGATCAAATCGTAGACAGTTTGAGACATTACTGCCATGGAGAAAAGTCCTCATGGTGCATATTGTGTTCAATGCCGATGCAATTTCTGTGTTTCATCAACACTCTGAAGGTCCACAGATTACAGAATGCTTCCAGATGTGCTTCGGAAACTACTACTATTCTTCCAGTGTACGATCAAAGCGTAGACAGGTTAAGACATTACTCCCATGGAGAAGAATCCGCATGGTGCTTATTATGTTCAATGCCGATGCAATTTTTGTGTTTCATCAACACTCTGAAGGTCCACAGATTACAGAATGCTTCAGGTATGCTTCGCAAACTACTACTAGTCTTCCAGTGTACGATCAAAGCGTAGACACGTTAAGACATTACTCCCATAGAGAAAATTCCGCATGGTGCTTATTGTGTTCAATGCCGATGCAATTTTTGTGTTTCATCAACACTCTGAATGTCCACAGATTACAGAATGCTTCAGGTATGCTTCGTAAACTACTACTAGTCTTCCAGTGTACGATCAAAGCGTAGACAGTTTAAGACATTACTAACATGAAGAAAAATCCGCATTGTGCCTATTGTATTCAATGCCGATGCAATTTATGTTTTTCATCAACACTCTGATGGTCCACAGATTACAGAATGCCTCCAGATGTGCTTCGGAAACTACTACTATTTTTCCAGTGTACCATCAAAGCGTAAACAGTTTAAGACATTACTCCCATGGAGAAAAATCCGCATGGTGCATATTGTGTTCAATGCCGATGCAATTTTTGTGTTTCATCAACACTTTGAAGGTCCACAGATTACAGAATGCATCCATATGTGCTTCGGAAAGTACTACTAGTCTTCCAGGGAACGATCAAATCGTAGACAGTTTAAGACATTACTCCCATGGAGAAAAGTCCTCATGGTGCATATTGTGTTCAATGCCGATGCAATTTCTGTGTTTCATCAACACTCTGAAGGTCCACAGATTACAGAATGTTTCCAGATGTGCTTCGGAAACTACTACTAGTCTTCCAGTGTACGATCAAAGCGTAGACAGTTTAGGACATTACTCCCATGGAGAAAAGTTCGCCTGGTGCTTATTGTGTTCAATGCCGATGTAATTTTTGTGTTTCATCAACACTCTGAAGGTCCACAGATTACAGAATGCTTCCAGGTGTGCTTCGGAAACTACTACTAGTCTTCCAGTGTACGATCAAAGCGTAGACACTTTAAGACATTACTCCCATAGAGAAAATTCCGCATGGTGCTTATTGTGTTCAATGCCGATGCAATTTTTGTGTTTCATCAACACTCTGAATGTCCACAGATTACAGAATGCTTCCAGATGTGCTTCGGAAGCTATTACTATTCTGCCAGTGTACGATCAAAGCGTAGACAGTTTAAGACATTACTCCCATGGGGAAAAATCCGCATGGTGCTTATTGTGATCAATGCCGATGGAATTTTTGTGTTTCATCAACACTCTGAAGGTCCACAGATTACAGAATGCATCCATATGTGCTTCGGAAGCTACTACTAGTCTGCCAGGGAACGATCAAAACGTAGACAGTTTAAGACATTACTTCCAAGGAGAAAAGTCCGCATGGTGCTTATTGTGTTCAATGCCGATTCAATTTTTGTGTTTCATCAACACTCTGAAGGTCTACAGATTACAGAATGCCTCCAGATGTGCTTCGGAAACTACAACTATTTTTCCAGTGTACTATCAAAGCGTAAACAGTTTAAGACATTACTCCCATGGAGAAAAATCCGCATGGTGCTTATTGTGTTCAATGCCGATGCAATTTTTGTGTTTCATCAACACTTTGAAGGTCCACAGATTACAGAATGCATCCATATGTGCTTCGGAAAGTACTACTAGTCTTCCAGGGAACGATCAAATCGTAGACAGTTTAAGACATTACTCCCATGGAGAAAAGTCCTAATGGTGCATATTGTGTTCAATGCCGATGCAATTTCTGTGTTTCATCAACACTCTGAAGGTCCACAGATTACAGAATGTTTCCAGATGTGCTTCGGAAACTACTACTAGTCTTCCAGTGTACGATCAAAGCGTAGACAGTTTAGGACATTACTCCCATGGAGAAAAGTTCGCCTGGTGCTTATTGTGTTCAATGCCGATACAATTTTTGTGTTTCATCAACACTTTGAAGGTCCACAGATTACAGAATGCATCCATATGTGCTTCGGAAACTACTACTAGTCTTCCAGGGAACGATCAAATCGTAGACAGTTTAAGACATTACTCCCATGGAGAATAGTCCTCATGGTGCATATTGTGTTCAATGCCGATGCAATTTCTGTGTTTCATCAACACTCTGAAGGTCCACAGATTACAGAATGCTTCCAGATGTGCTTCGGAAAGTATTACTATTCTTCCAGTGTACGATCAAAGCGTAGACAGGTTAAGACATTACTCCCATGGAGAAGAATCCGCATGGTGCTTATTATGTTCAATGCCGATGCAATTTTTGTGTTTCATCAACACTCTGAAGGTCCACAGATTACAGAATGCATCCAGATGTGCTTCGGAAACTATTACTAGTCTTCCAGTGTACGATCAAAGCGTAGACAGTTTAAGACATTACTCCCATGGATTAAAGTTCGCATGGTGCTTATTGTGTTAAATGCCGATGGAATTTTTGTGTTTCATCAACACTTTGAATAACCACAGATTACAGAATGCTTCAGGTATGCTTCGGAAACTACTACTATTCTTCCCGTGTACGATCAATGCGTAGACAGTTTAAGACATTACTCCTATGGGGAAAAATCCGCATGGTGCTTATTGTGTTCAATGCCGATGCAATTTTTGTGTTTCATCAACACTCTGAAAGTCCACAGATTACAGAATGCCTCCAGATGTGCTTCATCAACTACTACTATTTTTCCAGTGTACGATCAAAGCGTAGACAGTTTAAGACATTACTCCCATGGAGAAAAATCCGCAGTGTGCATATTGTGTTCAATGCCGATGCAATTTTTGTGTTTCATCAACACTCTGAAGGTCCACAGATTACAGAATGCATCCATATGTGCTTCAGAAACTACTACCAGACTTCCAGGGAACGATCAAAGCGTAGACAGTTTAAGACATTACTCCCATGGAGAAAAGTCCGCATGGTGCTTATTGTGTTCTATGCCGATTCAATTTTTGTGTTTCATCAACACTCTGAAGGTCTACAGATTACAGAATGCCTCCATATGTTCTTCGGAACCTACTACTAGTCTTCCAGTGTACGATCAAATCGTGGACAGTTTAAGACATTACTCAGATGGAGAAAAGTTCGCATGGTGCTTATTGTGTTCAATGCCGATTCAATTTTTGTGTTTCATCAACACACTGAATGTCCATAGATTACAGAATGCTTCCAGATGTGCTTCGGAAACTACTACTATTCTTCCAGTGTACGATCAAAGCGTAGATAGTTTAAGACATTACTCCCATAGGGGAAAAATCCGCATGGTGCTTATTGTGTTCAATGCCGATGCAATTTTTGTGTTTCATCAACACTCTGAAGGTCCACAGATTACAGAATGCCTCCAGATGTGCTTCATAAACTACTACTATTTTTCCAGTAAACGATCAAAGCGTAGATAGTTTAAGACATTACTCCCATGGAGAAAAATCCGCAGTGTGCTTATTGTGTTCAGTGCCGATGCAATTTTTGTGTTTCATCAACACTCTGAAAGTCCACAGATTACAGAATGAATCCATATGTGCTTCGGAAGCTACTACCAGTATTCCAGGGAACGATCAAATTGTAGACAGTTTAAGACATTTCTCCCATGGAGAAAAGTCCGCATGGTGCTTATTGTGTTCAATTCCGATTCAATTTTTGTGTTTCATCAACACTCTGAAGGTCTACAGATTACAGAATGCCTCCAGATGTGCTTCGGAAACTACTACTAGTCTTCCAGGGAACGATCAAATCGTAGACAGTTTAAGACATTACTCCCATGGAGAAAAGTCCGCATGGTGCTTTTTGTGTTCAATGCCGATTCAATTTTTGTGTTTCATCAACACTCTGAAGGTCTACAGATTACAGAATGCCTCCAGATGTGCTTCGGAAACTACTACTAGTCTTCCAGTGTACGATCAAAGCGTAGGCAGTTTAAGACATTACTCCCATGAAGAAAAATCCGCATTGTGCCTATTGTATTCAATGAAGACGCAATTTTTGTGTTTCATCAACACTCTGATGGTCCACAGATTACAGAATGCCTCCAGATGTGCTTCGGAAACTACTACTGTTTTTCCAGTGTACGATCAAATGGTAGACAGTTTGAGACATTACTCCCATGGAGAAAAATCCGCATGGTGCTTATTGTGTTCAATGCCGAAGCAATTTTTGTGTTTCATCAACACTTTGAAGGTCCACAGATTACAGAATGCATCCATATGTGCTTCGGAAACTACTACTAGTCTTCCAGGGAACGATCAAATCGTAGACAGTTTGAGACATTACTGCCATGGAGAAAAGTCCTCATGGTGCATATTGTGTTCAATGCCGATGCAATTTCTGTGTTTCATCAACACTCTGAAGGTCCACAGATTACAGAATGCTTCCAGATGTGCTTCGGAAACTACTACTATTCTTCCAGTGTACGATCAAAGCGTAGACAGGTTAAGACATTACTCCCATGGAGAAGAATCCGCATGGTGCTTATTATGTTCAATGCCGATGCAATTTTTGTGTTTCATCAACACTCTGAAGGTCCACAGATTACAGAATGCTTCAGGTATGCTTCGCAAACTACTACTAGTCTTCCAGTGTACGATCAAAGCGTAGACACGTTAAGACATTACTCCCATAGAGAAAATTCCGCATGGTGCTTATTGTGTTCAATGCCGATGCAATTTTTGTGTTTCATCAACACTCTGAATGTCCACAGATTACAGAATGCTTCAGGTATGCTTCGTAAACTACTACTAGTCTTCCAGTGTACGATCAAAGCGTAGACAGTTTAAGACATTACTAACATGAAGAAAAATCCGCATTGTGCCTATTGTATTCAATGCCGATGCAATTTATGTTTTTCATCAACACTCTGATGGTCCACAGATTACAGAATGCCTCCAGATGTGCTTCGGAAACTACTACTATTTTTCCAGTGTACCATCAAAGCGTAAACAGTTTAAGACATTACTCCCATGGAGAAAAATCCGCATGGTGCATATTGTGTTCAATGCCGATGCAATTTTTGTGTTTCATCAACACTTTGAAGGTCCACAGATTACAGAATGCATCCATATGTGCTTCGGAAAGTACTACTAGTCTTCCAGGGAACGATCAAATCGTAGACAGTTTAAGACATTACTCCCATGGAGAAAAGTCCTCATGGTGCATATTGTGTTCAATGCCGATGCAATTTCTGTGTTTCATCAACACTCTGAAGGTCCACAGATTACAGAATGTTTCCAGATGTGCTTCGGAAACTACTACTAGTCTTCCAGTGTACGATCAAAGCGTAGACAGTTTAGGACATTACTCCCATGGAGAAAAGTTCGCCTGGTGCTTATTGTGTTCAATGCCGATGCAATTTTTGTGTTTCATCAACACTCTGAAGGTCCACAGATTACAGAATGCTTCCAGGTGTGCTTCGGAAACTACTACTAGTCTTCCAGTGTACGATCAAAGCGTAGACACTTTAAGACATTACTCCCATAGAGAAAATTCCGCATGGTGCTTATTGTGTTCAATGCCGATGCAATTTTTGTGTTTCATCAACACTCTGAATGTCCACAGATTACAGAATGCTTCCAGATGTGCTTCGGAAGCTATTACTATTCTGCCAGTGTACGATCAAAGCGTAGACAGTTTAAGACATTACTCCCATGGGGAAAAATCCGCATGGTGCTTATTGTGATCAATGCCGATGGAATTTTTGTGTTTCATCAACACTCTGAAGGTCCACAGATTACAGAATGCATCCATATGTGCTTCGGAAGCTACTACTAGTCTGCCAGGGAACGATCAAAACGTAGACAGTTTAAGACATTACTTCCAAGGAGAAAAGTCCGCATGGTGCTTATTGTGTTCAATGCCGATTCAATTTTTGTGTTTCATCAACACTCTGAAGGTCTACAGATTACAGAATGCCTCCAGATGTGCTTCGGAAACTACAACTATTTTTCCAGTGTACTATCAAAGCGTAAACAGTTTAAGACATTACTCCCATGGAGAAAAATCCGCATGGTGCTTATTGTGTTCAATGCCGATGCAATTTTTGTGTTTCATCAACACTTTGAAGGTCCACAGATTACAGAATGCATCCATATGTGCTTCGGAAAGTACTACTAGTCTTCCAGGGAACGATCAAATCGTAGACAGTTTAAGACATTACTCCCATGGAGAAAAGTCCTAATGGTGCATATTGTGTTCAATGCCGATGCAATTTCTGTGTTTCATCAACACTCTGAAGGTCCACAGATTACAGAATGTTTCCAGATGTGCTTCGGAAACTACTACTAGTCTTCCAGTGTACGATCAAAGCGTAGACAGTTTAGGACATTACTCCCATGGAGAAAAGTTCGCCTGGTGCTTATTGTGTTCAATGCCGATACAATTTTTGTGTTTCATCAACACTTTGAAGGTCCACAGATTACAGAATGCATCCATATGTGCTTCGGAAACTACTACTAGTCTTCCAGGGAACGATCAAATCGTAGACAGTTTAAGACATTACTCCCATGGAGAAAAGTCCTCATGGTGCATATTGTGTTCAATGCCGATGCAATTTCTTTGTTTCATCAACACTCTGAAGGTCCACAGATTACAGAATGCTTCCAGATGTGCTTCGGAAACTACTACTATTCTTCCACTGTAAGATCAAATCGTAGACAGTTTAAGACATAACTGACATGGAGAAAAGTTCTCATGGTGTTTATTGTGTTCAATGCCGATGCAATTTTTGTGTTTCATCAACACTGTGAAAGTCCACAGATTACAGAATGCTTCCAGGTGTGCTTCGGAAACTACTACTAGTCTTCCAGTGTACGATCAAAGCGTAGACACTTTAAGACATTACTCCCATAGAGAAAATTCCGCATGGTGCTTATTGTGTTCAATGCCGATGCAATTTTTGTGTTTCATCAACACTCTGAATGTCCACAGATTACAGAATGCACCCAGATGTGCTTCGGAAACTACTACTAGTCTTCCAGTGTACGATCAAAGCGTAGACAGTTTAAGACATTACTCCCATGAAGAAAAATCCGCATTGTGCCTATTGTATTCAATGCCGATGCAATTTATGTGTTTCATCAACACTCTGATGGTCCACAGATTACAGAATGCCTCCAGATGTGCTTCGGAAACTACTACTATTTTTCCAGTGTACTATCAAAGCGTAAACAGTTTAAGACATTACTCCCATGGAGAAAAGTCCGCATGGTGCTTATTGTGTACAATGCCGATGCAATTTTTGTGTTTCATCAACACTTTGAAGGTCCACAGATTACAGAATGCATCCATATGTGCTTCGGAAAGTACTACTAGTCTTCCAGGGAACGATCAAATCGTAGACAGTTTAAGACATTACTCCCATGGAGAAAAGTCCTCATGGTGCATATTGTGTTCAATGCCGATGCAATTTCTGTGTTTCATCAACACTCTGAAGGTCCACAGATTACAGAATGTTTCCAGATGTGCTTCGGAAACTACTACTAGTCTTCCAGTGTACGATCAAAGCGTAGACAGTTTAGGACATTACTCCCATGGAGAAAAGTTCGCCTGGTGCTTATTGTGCTCAATGCCGATGCAATTTTTGTGTTTCATCAACAATCTGAAGGTCCACAGATTACAGAATGCTTCCAGCTGTGCTTCGGAAACTACTACTAGTCTTCCAGTGTACGATCAAAGCGTAGACACTTTAAGACATTACTCCCATAGAGAAAATTCCGCATGGTGCTTATTGTGTTCAATGCCGATGCAATTTTTGTGTTTCATCAACACTCTGAATGTCCACAGATTACAGAATGCTTCCAGATGTGCTTCGGAAGCTATTACTATTGTGCCAGTGTACGATCAAAGCGCAGACAGTCTAAGACATTTCTCCCATGGGGAAAAATCCGCATTGTGCTTATTGTGTTCAATGCCGATGGAATTTTTGTGTTTCATCAACACTCTGAAGGTCCACAGATTACAGAATGCATCCATATGTGCTTCGGAAGCTACTACTAGTCTGCCAGGGAACGATCAAAACGTAGACAGTTTAAGACATTACTTCCATGGAGAAAAGTCCGCATGGTGCTTATTGTGTTCAATGCCGATTCAATTTTTGTGTTTCATCAACACTCTGAAGGTCTACAGATTACAGAATGCCTCCAGATGTGCTTCGGAAACTACTACTAGTCTTCCAGTGTGCGATCAAAGCGTAGACAGTTTAAGACATTACTCCCATGAAGAAAAATCGGCATGGTGCTTATTGTGTTCAATGCCGATGCAATTTTTGTGTTTCATCAACACTTTGAAGGTCCACAGATTACAGAATGCATCCATATGTGCTTCGGAAACTACTACTAGTCTTCCAGGGACGATCAAATCGTAGACAGTTTAAGACATTACTCCCATGGAGAAAAGTCCTCATGGTGCATATTGTGTTCCATGCCGATGCAATTTCTGTGTTTCAACAACACTCTGAAGGTCCACAGAGTACAGAATGCTTCCAGATGTGCTTCGGCAACTACTACTATTCTTCCACTGTACGATCAAAGCGTAGACAGTTTAAGACATTACTGACATGGAGAAAAGTTCTCATGGTGTTTATTGTGTTCAATGCCGATGCAATTTTTGTGTTTCATCAACACTCTGAAGGTCCACAGATTACAGAATGCTTCCTGGTGTGCTTCGGAATCTACTACTAGTCTTCCAGTGTACGATCAAAGCGTAGACACCTTAAGACATTACTCCCATAGAGAAAATTCCGCATGGTGCTTATTGTGTACAAAGCCGATGAAATTTTTGTGTTTCATCAACACTCTGAATGTCCACAGATTACAGAATGCACCCAGATGTGCTTCGGAAACTACTACTAGTCTTCCAGTGTACGATCAAAGCGTAGACAGTTTAAGACATTACTCCCATGAAGAAAAATCCGCATTGTGCCTATTGTATTCAATGCCGATGCAATTTATGTGTTTCATCAACACTCTGATGGTCCACAGATTACAGAATGCCTCCAGATGTGCTTCGGAAACTACAACTATTTTTCCAGTGCACTATCAAAGCGTAAACAGTTTAAGACATTACTCCCATGGAGAAAAATCCGTATGGTGCTTATTGTGTTCAATGCCGATGCAATTTTTGTGTTTCATCAACACTTTGAAGGTCCACAGATTACAGAATGCATCCATATGTGGTTAGGAAAGTACTACTAGTCTTCCAGTGTACGATCAAATCGTAGACAGTTTAAGACATTACTCCCATGGAGAAAAGTCCTCATGGTGCATATTGTGTTCAATGCCATTGCAATTTCTGTGTTTCATCAACACTCTGAAGGTCCACAGATTACAGAATGTTTCCAGATGTGCTTCGGAAACTACTACTAGTCTTCCAGTGTACGATCAAAGCGTAGACAGTTTAGGACATTACTCCCATGGAGAAAAGTTCGCCTGGTGCTTATTGTGTTCAATGCCGATGCAATTTTTGTGTTTCATCAACACTCTGAAGGTCCACAGATTACAGAATGCTTCCAGGTGTGCTTCGGAAACTACTACTAGTCTTCCAGTGTACGATCAAATCGTAGACACTTTAAGACATTACTCCCATAGAGAAAATTCCGCATGGTGCTTATTGTGTTCAATGCCGATGCAATTTTTGTGTTTCATCAACACTCTGAATGTCTCCAGATTACAGAATGCTTCCAGATGTGCTTCGGAAGCTATTACTATTCTGCCAGTGTACGATCAAAGCGTAGACAGTTTAAGACATTACTCCCATGGGGAAAAATCCGCATGGTGCTTATTGTGTTCAATGCCGATGGAATTTTTGTGTTTCATCAACACTCTGAAGGTCCACAGATTACAGAATGCATCCATATGTGCTTTGGAAGCTACTACTAGTCTGCCAGGGAACGATCAAAACGTAGACAGTTTAAGACATTACTTCCATGGAGAAAAGTCCGCATAGTGCATATTGTGTTCAATTCCGATGCAATTTTTGTTTTTCATCAACACTCTGATGGTCCACAGATTACAGAATGCTTCCAGATGTGCTTCGGAAACTACTACTAATCTTCCAGTGTACGATCAAAGCGTAGACAGTTCAAGACATTACTCCCATGGAGAAAAATCCACATGGGGCTTATTGTGTTCAATGCCGATGCAATTTTTGTGTTTCATCAACACTCTGAAGTTCCACAGATTACAGAATGCATCCATATGTGCTTCGGAAAGTACTACTAGTCTTCGAGGGAACGATCAAATCGTAGACAGTTTAAGACATTACTCCCATGGAGAAAAGTCCTCATGGTGCATATTGTTTCAATGCCGATGCAATTTCTGTGTTTCATCAACACTCTGAAGGTCCACAGATTACAGAATGTTTCCAGATGTGCTTCGGAAACTACTACTAGTCTTCCAGTGTACGATCAAAGCGTAGACAGTTTAAGACATTACTCCCATGGGGAAAAATCCGCATGGTGCTTATTGTGTTCAATGCCGATGCAATTTTTGTGTTTCATCAACACTCTGAAGGTCCACAGATTACAGAATGCATCCATATGTGCTTCGGAAGCTACTACTAGTCTGCCAGGGATCGATCAAAACGTAGACAGTTTAAGACATTACTTCCATGGAGAAAAGTCCGCATGGTGCTTATTGTGTTCAATGCCGATTCAATTTTTGTGTTTCATCAACACTCTGAAGGTCTACAGATTACAGAATGCCTCCAGATGTGCTTCAGAAACTACTACTAGTCTTCCAGTGTACGATCAAAGCGTAGACATTTTAAGACATTACTCCCATGAAGAAAAATCCGCGAGGTGCTTATTGTGTTCAATGCCGATGCAATTTTTGTGTTTCATCAACACTTTGAAGGTCCACAGATTACAGAATGCATCCATATGTGCTTCGGAAACTACTACTAGTCTTCCAGTGTACGATCAAAGCGTAGACACTTTAAGACATTACTCCCGTGAAGAAAAATCTGCATGGTGCTTATTGTGTTCAATGCCGATGCAATTTTTGTGTTTCATCAACACTCTGAATGTCCACAGATTACAGAATGCTTCCAGATGTGCTTCGGAAGCTATTACTATTCTGCCAGTGTACGATCAAAGCGTAGACAGTTTAAGACATTACTCCCATGGAGAAAAGTCCTCATGGTGCATATTGTGTTCAATGCCGATGCAATTTCTGTGTTTCATCAACACTCTGAAGGTCCACAGATTACAGAATGCATCCAGATGTGCTTCAGAAACTACTACTATTCTTCCAGTGTACGATCAAAGCGTAGACAGGTTAAGACATAACTCCCATGGAGAAGAATCCGCATGGTGCTTATTATGTTCAATGCCGATGCAATTTTTGTGTTTCATCAACACTCTGAAGGTCCACACATTACAGAATGCTTCCAGGTGTGCTTCGGAAACTACTACTAGTCTTCCAGGGAACGATCAAAGCGTAGACACGTTAAGACATTACTCCCATAGAGAAAATTCCGCATGGTGCTTATTGTGGTCAATGCCGATGCAATATTTGTGTTTCATCAACACTCTGAATGTCCACAGATTACAGAATGTTTCCAGATGTGCTTCGGAAACTACTACTAGTCTTCCAGTGTACGATCAAAGCGTAGACAGTTTAAGACATTACTCCCATGGGGAAAAATCCGCATGGTGCTTATTGTGTTCAATGCCGATGCAATTTTTGTGTTTCATCAACACTCTGAAGGTCCACAGATTACAGAATGCATCCATATGTGCTTCGGAAGCTACTACTAGTCTGCCAGGGAACGATCAAAACGTAGACAGTTTAAGACATTACTTCCATGGAGAAAAGTCCGCATGGTGCTTATTGTGGTCAATGCCGATGCAATATTTGTGTTTCATCAACACTCTGAATGTCCACAGATTACAGAATGTTTCCAGATGTGCTTCGGAAACTACTACTAGTCTTCCAGTGTACGATCAAAGCGTAGACAGTTTAAGACATTACTCCCATGGAGAAAAGTCCTCATGGTGCATATTGTGTTCAATGCCGATGCAATTTCTGTGTTTCATCAACACTCTGAAGGTCCACAGATTACAGAATGCTTCCAGATGTGCTTCGGAAACTACTACTATTCTTCCAGTGTACGATCAAAGCGTAGACAGGTTAAGACATAACTCCCATGGAGAAGAATCCGCATGGTGCTTATTATGTTCAATGCCGATGCAATTTTTGTGTTTCATCAACACTCTGAAGGTCCACAGATTACAGAATGCTTCCAGGTGTGCATCGGAAACTACTACTAGTCTTCCAGTGTACGATAAAAGCGTAGACACGTTAAGACATTACTCCCATAGAGAAAATTCCGCATGGTGCTTATTGTGGTCAATGCCGATGCAATATTTGTGTTTCATCAACACTCTGAATGTCCACAGATAACAGAATGCAACCTGATGTGCTTCTGAAACTACTACTAGTCTTCCAGTGTACGATCAAAGCGTAGACAATTTATGACATTACTCCCATGGAGGAAAGGTCGCATGGTGTTTATTTTGTTCAATGCCGATGGAATTTTTGTGTTTCAACAACACTCTGAATGTCCTCAGATTACAGAATGCTTCCAGATGTGCTTCGGAAACTACTACTAGTCTTCCAGTGTACGAACAAAGCGTAGACAGTTTAAGACATTACTCCTATGAAGAAAAATCCGGATTGTGCCTATTGTATTCAATGCCGATGCAATTTTTGTGTTTCATCAACACTCTGATGGTCCACAGATTACAGAATGCCTCCAGATGTGCTTCGGAAACTACTACTATTTTTCCAGTGTACGATCAAAGCGTAGACAGTTTAAGACATTACTCCCATGTAGAAAAGTCCACATGGTGCTTATTGTGTTCAATGCCGATGCAATTTTTGTGTTTCATCAACACTCTGAATGTCCAAAGATTTCAGAACGCCTAAAGAAGTGCTTCGGAAACTACTACTAGTCTTCCAAAGAACGATCAAAGCGTAGACAGTTTAAGACATTACTCCCATGGAGAAAAATCCGCATGGTGCTTATTGTATTCAATTCCGATGCAATGTTTGTGTTTCATCAACACTCTGAAGGTCCACACATTACAGAATGCATCCATATGTGCTTCGGAAACTACTACTAGTCTTCCAGGGAACGATCAAAGCGTAGTCAGTTTAAGACATTACTCCCATGGAGAAAAGTCCGCATGGTGCTTATTGTGTTCAATGCCGATGCAATTTTTGTGTTTCATCAACACTTTGAAGGTCCACAGATTACAGAATTTATCCATATGTGGTTCGGAAAGTACTACTAGTCTTCCAGTGTACGATCAAATCGTAGACAGTTTAAGACATTACTCCCATGGAGAAAAGTCCTCATGGTGCATATTGTGTTCAATGCCGTTGCAATTTCTGTGTTTCATCAACACTCTGAAGGTCCACAGATTACAGAATGTTTCCAGATGTGCTTCGGAAACTACTACTAGTCTTCCAGTGTACGATCAAAGCGTAGACAGTTTAGGACATTACTCCCATGGAGAAAAGTTCGCCTGGTGCTTATTGTGTTCAATGCCGATGCAATTTTTGTGTTTCATCAACACTCTGAAGGTCCACAGATTACAGAATGCTTCCAGGTGTGCTTCGGAAACTACTACTAGTCTTCCAGTGTACGATCAAAGCGTAGACACTTTAAGACATTACTCCCATAGAGAAAATTCCGCATGGTGCTTATTGTGTTCAATACCGATGCAATTTTTGTGTTTCATCAACACTCTGAATGTCCACAGATTACAGAATGCTTCCAGATGTGCTTCGAAAGCTATTACTATTCTGCCAGTGTACGATCAAAGCGTAGACAGTTTAAGACATTACTCCCATGGGGAAAAATCCGCATGGTGCTTATTGTGTTCAATGCCGATGGAATTTTTGTGTTTCATCAACACTCTGAAGGTCCACAGATTACAGAATGCATCCATATGTGCTTTGGAAGCTACTACTAGTCTGCCAGGGAACGATCAAAACGTAGACAGTTTAAGACATTACTTCCATGGAGAAAAGTCCGCATAGTGCATATTGTGTTCAATGCCGATTCAATTTTTGTGTTTCATCAACACTCTGAAGGTCTACAGATTACAGAATGCCTCCAGATGTGCTTCGGAAACTACTACTAGTCTTCCAGTGTGCGATCAAAGCGTAGACAGTTTAAGACATTACTCCCATGGAGAAAAGTCCACATGGTGCTTATTGTGTTCAACTCCGAGGCAATTTTTGTGTTTCATCAACACTCTGAATGTCCACAGATTTCAGAACGCCTAAAGAAGTGCTTCGGAAACTACTACTAGTCTTCGAGGGAACGATCAAATCGTAGACAGTTTAAGACATTACTCCCATGGAGAAAAGTCCTCATGGTGCATATTGTGTTCAATGCCGATGCAATTTCTGTGTTTCATCAACACTCTGAAGGTCCACAGATTACAGAATGTTTCCAGATGTGCTTCGGAAACTACTACTAGTCTTCCAGTGTACGATGAAAGCGTAGACAGTTTAAGACATTACTCCCATGGGGAAAAATCCGCATGGTGCTTATTGTGTTCAATGCCGATGCAATTTTTGTGTTTCATCAACACTCTGAAGGTCCACAGATTACAGAATGCATCCATATGTGCTTCGGAAGCTACTACTAGTCTGCCAGGGAACGATCAAAACGTAGACAGTTTAAGACATTACTTCCATGGAGAAAAGTCCGCATGGTGCTTATTGTGTTCAATGCCGATTCAATTTTTGTGTTTCATCAACACTCTGAAGGTCTACAGATTACAGAATGCCTCCAGATGTGCTTCGGAAACTACTACTAGTCTTCCAGTGTACGATCAATGCGTAGACATTTTAAGACATTACTCCCATGAAGAAAAATCCGCGTGGTGCTTATTGTGTTCAATGCCGATGCAATTTTTGTGTTTCATCAACACTTTGAAGGTCCACAGATTACAGAATGCATCCATATGTGCTTCGGAAACTACTACTAGTCTTCCAGGGAACGATCAAATCGTAGACAGTTTAAGACATTACTCCCGTGAAGAAAAATCCGCATGGTGCTTATTGTGTTCAATGCCGATGCAATTTCTGTGTTTCATCAACACTCTGAATGTCCACAGATTACAGAATGCTTCCAGATGTGCTTCGGAAGCTATTACTATTCTGCCAGTGTACGATCAAAGCGTAGACAGTTTAAGACATTACTCCCATGGAGAAAAGTCCTCATGGTGCATATTGTGTTCAATGCCGATGCAATTTCTGTGTTTCATCAACACTCTGAGGGTCCACAGATTACAGAATGCTTCCAGATGTGCTTCGGAAACTACTACTATTCTTCCAGTGTACGATCAAAGCGTAGACAGGTTAAGACATAACTCCCATGGAGAAGAATCCGCATGGTGCTTATTATGTTCAATGCCGATGCAATTTGTGTGTTTCATCAACACTCTGAAGGTCCACAGATTACAGAATGCTTCCAGGTGTGCTTCGGAAACTACTACTAGTCTTCCAGTGTACGATAAAGGCGTAGACACGTTAAGACATTACTCCCATAGAGAAAAATCCGCATGGTGCTTATTGTGGTCAATGCCGATGCAATATTTGTGTTTCATCAACACTCTGAATGTCCACAGATTACAGAATGTTTCCAGATGTGCTTCGGAAACTATTACTAGTCTTCCAGTGTACGATCAAATCGTAGACAGTTTAAGACATTACTCCCGTGAAGAAAAATCCGCATGGTGCTTATTGTGTTCAATGCCGATGCAATTTTTGTGTTTCATCAACACTCTGAAGGCCCACAGATTACAGAATGCATCCATATGTGCTTCGGAAACTACTACTAGTCTTCCAGGGAACGATCAAATCGTAGACAGTTCAAGATATTACTTCCGTGAAGAAAAATCCGCATGGTGCTTATTGTGTTCAATGCCGATGCAATTTTTGTGTTTCATCAACACTCTGAATGTCCACAGATTACAGAATGCTTCCAGATGTGCTTCGGAAGCTATTACTATTCTGCCAGTGTACGATCAAAGCGTAGACAGTTTAAGACATTACTCCCATGGAGAAAAGTCCTCATGGTGCATATTGTGTTCAATGCCGATGCAATTTCTGTGTTTCATCAACACTCTGAAGGTCCACAGATTACAGAATGCTTCCAGATGTGCTTCGGAAACTACTACTATTCTTCCAGTGTACGATCAAAGCGTAGACAGGTTAAGACATAACTCCCATGGAGAAGAATCCGCATGGTGCTTATTATGTTCAATGCCGATGCAATTTTTATGTTTCATCAACACTCTGAAGGTCCACAGATTACAGAATGCTTCCAGGTGTGCTTCGGAAACTACTACTAGTCTTCCAGTGTACGATAAAAGCGTAGACACGTTAAGACATTACTCCCATAGAGAAAATTCCGCATGGTGCTTATTGTGGTCAATGCCGATGCAATATTTGTGTTTCATCAACACTCTGAATGTCCACAGATTACAGAATGCAACCTGATGTGCTTCTGAAACTACTACTAGTCTTCCAGTGTACGATCAAAGCGTAGACAGTTTAAGACATTACTCCCATGGAGGAAAGGTCGCATGGTGTTTATTGTGTTCAATGCCGATGGAATTTTTGTGTTTCAACAACACTCTGAATGTCCACAGATTACAGAATGCTTCCAGATGTGCTTCGGAAAGTACTACTAGTCTTCGAGGGAACGATCAAATCGTAGACAGTTTAAGACATTACTCCCATGGAGAAAAGTCCTCATGGTGCATATTGTGTTCAATGCCGATGCAATTTCTGTGTTTCATCAACACTCTGAAGGTCCACAGATTACAGAATGTTTCCAGATGTGCTTCGGAAACTACTACTAGTCTTCCAGTGTGCGATCAAAGCGTAGACAGTTTAAGACATTACTCCCATGGGGAAAAATCCGCATGGTGCTTATTGTGTTCAATGCCCATGCAATTTTTGTGTTTCATCAACACTCTGAAGGTCCACAGATTACAGAATGCATCCATATGTGCTTCGGAAGCTACTACTAGTCTGCCAGGGAACGATCAAAACGTAGACAGTTTAAGACATTACTTCCATGGAGAAAAGTCCGCATGGTGCTTATTGTGTTCAATGCCGATTCAATTTTTGTGTTTCATCAACACTCTGAAGGTCTACAGATTACAGAATGCCTCCAGATGTGCTTCGGAAACTACTACTAGTCTTCCAGTGTACGATCAAAGCGTAGACATTTTAAGACATTACTCCCATGAAGAAAAATCCGCGTGGTGCTTATTGTGTTCAATGCCGATGCAATTTTTGTGTTTGTTCGACACTTTGAAGGTCCACAGATTACAGAATGCATCCATATGTGCTTCGGAAACTACTACTAGTCTTCCAGGGAACGATCAAATCGTAGACAGTTTAAGACATTACTCCCGTGAAGAAAAATCCGCATGGTGCTTTTTGTGTTCAATGCCGATGCAATTTTTGTGTTTCATCAACACTCTGAATGTCCACAGATTACAGAATGCTTCCAGATGTGCTTCGGAAGCTATTACTATTCTGCCAGTGTACGATCAAAGCGTAGACAGTTTAAGACATTACTCCCATGGAGAAAAGTCCTCATGGTGCATATTGTGTTCAATGCCGATGCAATTTCTGTGTTTCATCAACACTCTGAAGGTCCACAGATTACAGAATGCTTCCAGATGTGCTTCGGAAACTACTACTATTCTTCCAGTGTACGATCAAAGCGTAGACAGGTTAAGACATAACTCCCATGGAGAAGAAACCGCATGGTGCTTATTATGTTCAATGCCGATGCAATTTTTGTGTTTCATCAACACTCTGAAGGTCCACAGATTACAGAATGCTTCCAGGTGTGCTTCGGAAACTACCACTAGTCTTCCAGTGTATGATAAAAGCGTAGACACGTTAAGACATTACTCCCATAGAGAAAATTCCGCATGGTGCTTATTGTGGTCAATGCCGATGCAATATTTGTGTTTCATCAACACTCTGAATGTCCACAGATTACAGAATGTTTCCAGATGTGCTTCGGAAACTACTACTAGTCTTCCAGTGTACGATCAAAGCGTAGACAGTTTAAGACATTACTCCCATGGGGAAAAATCCGCATGGTGCTTATTGTGTTCAATGCCGATGCAATTTTTGTGTTTCATCAACACTCTGAAGGTCCACAGATTACAGAATGCATCCATATGTGCTTCGGAAGCTACTACTAGTCTGCCAGGGAACGATCAAAACGTAGACAGTTTAAGACATTACTTCCATGGAGAAAAGTCCGCATGGTGCTTATTGTGTTCAATGCCGATTCAATTTTTGTGTTTCATCAACACTCTGAAGGTCTACAGATTACAGAATGCCTCCAGATGTGCTTCGGAAACTACTACTAGTCTTCCAGTGTACGATCAAAGCGTAGACATTTTAAGACATTACTCCCATGAAGAAAAATCCGCGTGGTGCTTATTGTGTTCAATGCCGATGCAATTTTTGTGTTTCATCAACACTTTGAAGGTCCACAGATTACAGAATGCATCCATATGTGCTTCGGAAACTACTACTAGTCTTCCAGGGAACGATCAAATCGTAGACAGTTTAAGACATTACTCCCGTGAAGAAAAATCCGCATGGTGCTTATTGTGTTCAATGCCGATGCAATTTTTGTGTTTCATCAACACTCTGAATGTCCACAGATTACAGAATGCTTCCAGATGTGCTTCGGAAGCTATTACTATTCTGCCAGTGTACGATCAAAGCGTAGACAGTCTAAGACATTACTCCCATGGAGAAAAGTCCTCATGGTGCATATTGTGTTCAATGCCGAAGCAATTTCTGTGTTTCATCAACACTCTGAAGGTCCACAGGTTACAGAATGCTTCCAGATGTGCTTCGGAAACTACTACTATTCTTCCAGTGGACGATCAAAGCGTAGACAGGTTAAGACATAACTCCCATGGAGAATAATCCGCATGGTGCTTATTATGTTCAATGCCGATGCAATTTTTGTGTTTCATCAACACTCTGAAGGTCCACAGATTACAGAATGCTTCCAGGTGTGCTTCGGAAACTACTACTAGTCTTCCAGTGGACGATAAAAGCGTAGACACGTTAAGACATTACTCCCATAGAGGACATTCCGCATGGTGCTTATTGTGGTCAATGCCGATGCAATATTTGTGTTTCATCAACACTCTGAAGGTCCACAGATTACAGAATGCAACCTGATGTGCTTCTGAAACTACTACTAGTCTTCCAGTGTACGATCAAAGCGTAGACAGTTTAAGACATTACTCCCATGGAGGAAAGGTCGCATGGTGTTTATTGTGTTCAATGCCGATGGAATTTTTGTGTTTCAACAACACTCTGAATGTCCACAGATTACAGAATGCTTCCAGATGTGCTTCGGAAACTACTACTAGTCTTCCAGTGTACGATCAAAGCGTAGACAGTTTAAGACATTACACCTATGAAGAAAAATCCGCATTGTGCCTATTGTATTCAATGCCGACGCAATTTTTGTGTTTCATCAACACTCTGATGGTCCACTGATTACAGAATGCCTCCAGATGTGCTTCGGAAACTACTACTATTTTTCCAGTGTACGATCAAAGCGTAGACAGTTTAAGACATTACTCCCATGGAGAAAAATCCGCATGGTGCTTATTGTGTTCAATGCCGATGCAATTTTTGTGTTTCATCAACACTCTGATGGTCCACTGATTACAGAATGCCTCCAGATGTGCTTCGGAAACTACTACTATTTTTCCAGTGTACGATCAAAGCGTAGACAGTTTAAGACATTACTCCCATGTAGAAAAGTCCACATGGTGCTTATTGTGTTCAATGCCGATGCAATTTTTGTGTTTCATCAACACTCTGAATGTCCAAAGATTTCAGAACGCCTAAAGAAGTGCTTCGGAAACTACTACTAGTCTTCCAAAGAACGATCAAACCGTAGACAGTTTAAGACATTACTCCCATGGAGAAAAGTTCGCATGGTGCTTATTGTGTTCAATGCCGATGGAATTTTTGTGTTTCATCAACACTCTGAATGTCCACAGATTACATAATGCTTCCAGATGTGCTTAGGAAACTACTACTATTTTTCCAGTGTACGATCAAAGCGTAGACAGTTTAAGACATTACTCCCATGGAGAAAAATCCGCATGGTGCTTATTGTATTCAATGCCGATGCAATGTTTGTGTTTCATCAACACTCTGAAGGTCCACAGATTACAGAATGCATCTATATGTGCTTCGGAACTACTACTAGTCTTCCAGGGAACGATCAAAGCGTAGACAGTTTAAGACATTACTCCCATGGAGAAAAGACCGCATGGTGCTTATTGTGTTCAATGCCGATGCAATTTCTGTGTTTCATCAACACTCTGAAGGTCCACAGATTACAGAATTCATCCAGATGTGCTTCGGAAACTACTACTAGTCTTCCAGTGTACGATCAAAGCGTAGTCAGTATAAGACATTACTCCCATATAGAAAAGTTTGCATGGTGCTTATTGTGTTCAATGCCGATGCAGTTTTTGTGTTTCATCAACACTCTGAAGGTCCACAGATTACAGAATGCCTCCAGATGTGCTTCAGAATCTAGTACTATTTTTCCAGTGTACGATCAAAGCGTAGACTGTTTAAGACATTACTCCCATGGAGAAAAATCCGCATGGTGCTATTTGTGTTCAATGCCGATGCAATTTTTTGTTTCATCAACACTCTGAAGGTCCATACATTATAGAATGCATCCATATGTGCTTCGGAAACTACTACTAGTCTTCCGGGGAACGATCAAAGCGTAGTCAGTTTATGACATTACTCCCATGGAGAAAAGTCCGCATGGTGCTTATTGTGTTCAATGCCGATTCAATTTTTGTGTTTCATCAACACTCTGAAGGTCTACAGATTACAGAATGCCTCCAGATGTTCTTCCTAAACTACTACTATTTTTCCAGTGTACGATCTAAGCCTAGACAGTTTAAGACATTACTCCCATGGAGAAAAATCCGCATGGTGCTTATTGTGTTCAATGCCGATGCAATTTTTGTGTTTTGTCAACACTCTGAAGGTCCACAGATTACAGAATGCATCCATATGTGCTTCGGAACTACTACTAGTCTTCCAGGGAACGATCAAAGCGTAGACAGTTTAAGACATTACTCCCATGGAGAAAAGTCCGCATGGTGCTTATTGTGTTCAATGCCGATGCAACTTTTCTGTTTCATCAACACTCTGAAGGTCGACAGATTACAGAATGCATCCAGATGTGCTTCGGAAACTACAACTAGTCTTCCAGTGTACGATCAAAGCGTAGACAGTTTAAGACATTACTCCCATGGAGAAAAGTCAACATGGTGCTTATTGTGGTCAATGCCGATGCAATTTCTGTGTTTCATCAACACTCTGAAGGTCCACAGCTTACACAATGCTTCCAGGTGTGCTTCGGAAACTACTACTAGTCTCCCAAAGAACGATCAAACCGTAGACAGTTTAAGACATTACTCCCATGGAGAAAAGTTCGCATGGTGCTTATTGTGTTCAATGCCGATGGAATTTTTGTGTTTCATCAACACTCTGAATGTCCACAGATTACAGAATGTTTCCAGATGTGCTTTGGAAACTACTACTAGTCTTCCAGTGTACGATCAAAGCGTAGACAGTTTAAGACATTACTCCCATGGAGAAAAGTTCGCATGGTGCTTATTGTGTTCAATGCCGATGCAATTTTTGTGTTTCATCAACACTCTGAAGGTCCACAGCTTACACAATGCTTCCAGGTGTGCTTCGGAAACTGCTACTAGTCTTCCAGTGTACGATCAAAGCGTAGACACTTTAAGACATTACCACCATAGTGAAAATTCCGCATGGTGCTTATTGTGTTCAATGCCGATGCAATTTCTGTGTTTCATCAACACTCTGAATGTCCACAGATTACAGAATGCATCCAGATGTGCTTCGGAAACTACTACTAGTCTTCCAGTGTACGATCAAAGCGTAGACAGCTTAAGACATTACTCGCATGGAGAAAAGTTCGCATGGTGCTTTTTGTGTTCAATGCCGATGGAGTTTTTGTGTTTCATCAACACTCTGTATGTCCACAGATTACAGAATGCAACCATATGTGCTTCGGAACTACTACTAGTCTTCCAGGGAACGATCAAAGCGTAGACAGTTTAAGACATTACTCCCATGGAGAAAAGTCCTCATGGTGCATATTGTGTTCATTGCCGATGCAATTTCCGTGTTTCATCAACACGCTGAAGGTCCACAGATAACAGAATTCATCCAGATGTGCTTCGGAAACTACTACTAGTCTTCCAGTGTACGATTAAAGCGTAGACAGTTTAAGACATTACTCCCATGAAGAAAAATCCGCATGGTGCCTATTGTATTCAATGCCGATGCAATTTTTGTGATTCATCAACACTCTGAAGGTCCACAGATTACAGAATGCCTCCAGATGTGCTTCGGAAACTACTACTATTTTTCCAGTGTACGATCAAAGCGTAGACTGTTTAAGACATTACTCCCATGGAGAAAAATCCGCATGGTGCTTATTGTGTTCAATGCCGATGCAATTTTTGTGTTTCATCAACACTCTGAAGGTCCACAGATTTCAGAACGCCTAAAGAAGTGCTTCGGAAACTACTACTAGTCTTCCAGGGAACGATCAAAGCGTAGACAGTTTAAGACATTACTCCCTTTAGAAAAGTCCGCATGGTGCTTATTGTGTTCAATGCCGATTCAATTTTTGTGTTTCATCAACACTCTGAAGGTCTACAGATTACAGAATGCCTCCAGATGTGCTTCGGAATCTACTACTATTCTTCCAGTGTACGATCAAAGCGTAGACAGTTTAAGACATTACTCCCTTTAGAAAAGTCCGCATGGTGCTTATTGTGTTCAATGCCGATGCAATTTTTGTATTTCATCAACACTCTGAAGGTCCACAGATTACAGAATGCATCCATATGTGCTTCGGAAACTATTACTAGTCTTCCAGTGTACGATCAAAGCTTAGACAGTTTAAGACATTACTCCCATGGAGAAAAGTCCACATGGTGCTTATTGTGTTCAATGCCCATGCAATTTTTGTGTTTCATCAACACTCTGAATGTCCACAGATTTCAGAACGCCTAAAGAAGTGCTTCGGAAACTACTACTAGTCTTCCGGGAACGATTAAATCGTAGACAGTTTAAGACATTACTCCCATGGAGAAAAGTCCTCATGGTGCATATTGTGTTCAATGCCGATGCAATTTCTGTGTTTCATCAACACTCTGAAGGTCCACAGATTACAGAATGCATCCAGATGTGCTTCGGAAACTACTACTAGTCTTAGAGTGTACGATCAAAGCGTAGACAGTTTAAGACATTACTCCCATGGAGAAAAGTTCGCATGGTGCTTATTGTGTTCAATGCCGATGCAATTTTTGTGTTTCATCAACACTCTTAAGGTCCACAGATTACAGAGTGCATCCATATGTGCTTCGGAAACCACTACTAGTCTTCCAGGGAACGATCAAAGCGTAGACAGTTTAGGACATTACTCCCATGGAGAAAAGTCCGCATGGTGCTTATTGTGTTCAATGCCGATTCATTTTTTGTGTTTCATCAAAACTCTGAAGGTCTACAGATTACAGAATGCCTCCAGATGTTCTTCGGAAACTACTACTAGTCTTCCAGTGTACGATCAAAGCGTAGACAGTTTGAGACATTACTCCCATGGAGAAAAGTCCGCATGGTGTCTATTGTATTCAATGCCGATGCAATTTTTGTGTTTCATCAACACTCTGAAGGTCCACAGAGTACAGAATGCCTCCATATGTGCTTCGGAAACTACTACTAGTCTTCCAGTGTACGATCAAAGCGTAGACAGTTTAAGACAATACGCCCATGGAGAAAAGTCCACATGGTGCTTATTGTGTTCAATGCCGATGCAATATTTGTTTTTCATGAACACTCTGAAAGTCCACAGATTTCAGAACGCCTAAAGAAGTGCTTCGGAAACTACTACTAGTCTTCCAGGGAAAGATCAATTCGTAGACAGTTTAAGACATTACTCCCATGGAGAAAAGTCCTCATGGTGCATATTGTGTTCAATGCCGATGCAATTTCTGTGTTTCATCAACACTCTGAAGGTCCACAGATTACAGAATGCATCCAGATGTGCTTCGGAAACTACTACTAGTCTTAGAGTGTACGATCAAAGCGTAGACAGTTTAAGACAGTACTCCCATGGAGAAAAGTTCGCATGGTGCTTATTGTGTTCAATGCCGATGCAGTTTCTGTATTTCATCAACACTCTGAAGGTACACAGATTACAGAATGCCTCCAGATGTGCTTCGGAAACTACTACTATTCTTCCAGTGTACGATCAAAGTGTAGACAGTTTAAGACATTACTCCCATGGAGAAAAGTCCACATGGTGCTTATTGTGTTCAATGCCGATTCAATTTTTGTGTTTCATCAACACTCTGAAGGTCCACAGATTACAGAATGCATCCATATGTGCTTCGGAAACTACTACTAGTCTTCCAGTGTACGATCAAAGCGTAGACAGTTTAAGACATTACTCCCATGGAGAAAAGTCCACATGGTGCTTATTGTGTTCAATGCCCATGCAATTTTTTTATTTCATCAACACTCTGAATGTCCACAGATTTGAGAACGCCTAAAGAAGTGCTTCGGAAACTACTACTAGTCTTCCTGGGAACGATCAAATCGTAGACAGTTTAAGACACTACTCCCATGGAGAAAAGTCCTCATGGTGCATATTGTGTTCAATGCCGATGCAATTTCCGTGTTTCATCAACACTCTGAAGGTCCACAGATTACAGAATTCATCCAGATGTGCTTCGGAAACTACTACTAGTCTTCCAGTGTACGATCAAAGCGTAGACAGTTTAAGACATTACTCCCATGAAGAAAAATCCGCATGGTGCCTATTGTATTCAATGCCGATGCAATTTTTGTGATTCATCAACACTCTGAAGGTCCACAGATTACAGAATGCCTCCAGATGTGCTTCGGAAACTACTACTATTTTTCCAGTGTACGATCAAAGCGTAGACTGTTTAAGACATTACTCCCATGGAGAAAAATCCGCATGGTGCTTATTGTGTTCAATGCCGATGCAAATTTTGTGTTTCATCAACACTCTGAAGGTCCACAGATTTCAGAACGCCTAAAGAAGTGCTTCGGAAACTACTACTAGTCTTCCAGGGAACGATCAAAGCTTAGACAGTTTAAGACATTACTCCCTTTAGAAAAGTCCGCATGGTGCTTATTGTGTTCAATGCCGATTCAATTTTTGTGTTTCATCAACACTCTGAAGGTCTACAGATTACAGAATGCCTCCAGATGTGCTTCGGAATCTACTACTATTCTTCCAGTGTACGATCAAAGCGTAGACAGTTTAAGACATTACTCCCTTTAGAAAAGTCCGCATGGTGCTTATTGTGTTCAATGCCGATGCAATTTCTGTGTTTCATCAACATTCTGAAGGTCCACAGATTACAGAATGTTTCCAGATGTGCTTCAGAAACTACTACTAGTCTTCCAGTGTACGATCAAAGCGTAGACAGTTTATGACATTACTCCCATGGAGAAAAGTTCGCATGGTGCTTATTGTGTTCAATGCCGATGCAATTTTTGTATTTCATCAACACTCTGAAAGTCCACAGATTACAGAATGCATCCATATGTGCTTCGGAAACTATTACTAGTCTTCCAGTGTACGATCAAAGCGTAGACAGTTTAAGACATTACTCCCATGGAGAAAAGTCCACATGGTGCTTATTGTGTTCAATGCCCATGCAATTTTTGTGTTTCATCAACACTCTGAATGTCCACAGATTTCAGAACGCCTAAAGAAGTGCTTCGGAAACTACTACTAGTCTTCCAGGGAACGATTAAATCGTAGACTGTTTAAGACATTACTCCCATGGAGAAAAGTCCTCATGGTGCATATTGTGTTCAATGCCGATGCAATTTCTGTGTTTCATCAACACTCTGAAGGTCCACAGATTACAGAATGCATCCAGATGTGCTTCGGAAACTACTACTAGTCTTAGAGTGTACGATCAAAGCGTAGACAGTTTAAGACATTACTCCCATGGAGAAAAGTTCGCATGGTGCTTATTGTGTTCAATGCCGATGCAGTTTCTGTGTTTCATCAACACTCTGAAGGTACACAGATTACAGAATGCCTCCAGATGTGCTTCGGAAACTACTACTAGTCTTCCAGTGTACGTTCAAAGCGTAGACAGTTTGAGACATTACTCCCATGGAGAAAAGTCCGCATGGTGTCTATTGTATTCAATGCCGATGCAATTTTTGTGTTTCATCAACACTCTGAAGGTCCACAGAGTACAGAATGCCTCCAGATGTGCTTCGGAAACTACTACTAGTCTTCCAGTGTACGATCAAAGCGTAGACAGTTTAAGACAATACGCCCATGGAGAAAAGTCCACATGGTGCTTATTGTGTTCAATGCCGATGCAATATTTGTTTTTCATCAACACTCTGAAAGTCCACAGATTTCAGAACGCCTAAAGAAGTGCTTCGGAAACTACTACTAGTCTTCCAGGGAAAGATCAATTCGTAGACAGTTTAAGACATTACTCCCATGGAGAAAAGTCCTCATGGTGCATATTGTGTTCAATGCCGATGCAATTTCTGTGTTTCATCAACACTCTGAAGGTCCACAGATTACAGAATGCATCCAGATGTGCTTCGGAAACTACTACTAGTCTTAGAGTGTACGATCAAAGCGTAGACAGTTTAAGACATTACTCCCATGGAGAAAAGTTCGCATGGTGCTTATTGTGTTCAATGCCGATGCAGTTTCTGTGTTTCATCAACACTCTGAAGGTACACAGATTACAGAATGCCTCCAGATGTGCTTCGGAAACTACTACTATTCTTCCAGTGTACGATCAAAGTGTAGACAGTTTAAGACATTACTCCCATGGAGAAAAGTCCACATGGTGCTTATTGTGTTCAATGCCGATTCAATTTTTGTGTTTCATCAACACTCTGAAGGTCCACAGATTACAGAATGCATCCATATGTGCTTCGGAAACTACTACTAGTCTTCCAGGGAACGATCAAAGCGTAGACAGTTTAAGACATTACTCCCATGGAGAAAAGTCCGCATGGTGCTTATTGTGTTCAATGCCGATTCAATTTTTGTGTTTCATCAAAACTCTGAAGGTCTACAGATTACAGAATGCCTCCAGATGTTCTTCGGAAACAACTACTAGTCTTCCAGTGTACGATCAAAGCGTAGACAGTTTGAGACATTACTCCCATGGAGAAAAGTCCGCATGGTGTCTATTGTATTCAATGCCGATGCAATTTTTGTGATTCATCAACACTCTGAAGGTCCACAGATTACAGAATGCCTCCAGATGTGCTTCGGAAACTACTACTATTTTTCCAGTGTACGATCAAAGCGTAGACTGTTTAAGACATTACTCCCATGGAGAAAAATCCGCATGGTGCTTATTGTGTTCAATGCCGATGCAAATTTTGTGTTTCATCAACACTCTGAAGGTCCACAGATTTCAGAACGCCTAAAGAAGTGCTTCGGAAACTACTACTAGTCTTCCAGGGAACGATCAAAGCTTAGACAGTTTAAGACATTACTCCCTTTAGAAAAGTCCGCATGGTGCTTATTGTGTTCAATGCCGATTCAATTTTTGTGTTTCATCAACACTCTGAAGGTCTACAGATTACAGAATGCCTCCAGATGTGCTTCGGAATCTACTACTATTCTTCCAGTGTACGATCAAAGCGTAGACAGTTTAAGACATTACTCCCTTTAGAAAAGTCCGCATGGTGCTTATTGTGTTCAATGCCGATGCAATTTCTGTGTTTCATCAACATTCTGAAGGTCCACAGATTACAGAATGTTTCCAGATGTGCTTCAGAAACTACTACTAGTCTTCCAGTGTACGATCAAAGCGTAGACAGTTTATGACATTACTCCCATGGAGAAAAGTTCGCATGGTGCTTATTGTGTTCAATGCCGATGCAATTTTTGTATTTCATCAACACTCTGAAAGTCCACAGATTACAGAATGCATCCATATGTGCTTCGGAAACTATTACTAGTCTTCCAGTGTACGATCAAAGCGTAGACAGTTTAAGACATTACTCCCATGGAGAAAAGTCCACATGGTGCTTATTGTGTTCAATGCCCATGCAATTTTTGTGTTTCATCAACACTCTGAATGTCCACAGATTTCAGAACGCCTAAAGAAGTGCTTCGGAAACTACTACTAGTCTTCCAGGGAACGATTAAATCGTAGACTGTTTAAGACATTACTCCCATGGAGAAAAGTCCTCATGGTGCATATTGTGTTCAATGCCGATGCAATTTCTGTGTTTCATCAACACTCTGAAGGTCCACAGATTACAGAATGCATCCAGATGTGCTTCGGAAACTACTACTAGTCTTAGAGTGTACGATCAAAGCGTAGACAGTTTAAGACATTACTCCCATGGAGAAAAGTTCGCATGGTGCTTATTGTGTTCAATGCCGATGCAGTTTCTGTGTTTCATCAACACTCTGAAGGTACACAGATTACAGAATGCCTCCAGATGTGCTTCGGAAACTACTACTAGTCTTCCAGTGTACGTTCAAAGCGTAGACAGTTTGAGACATTACTCCCATGGAGAAAAGTCCGCATGGTGTCTATTGTATTCAATGCCGATGCAATTTTTGTGTTTCATCAACACTCTGAAGGTCCACAGAGTACAGAATGCCTCCAGATGTGCTTCGGAAACTACTACTAGTCTTCCAGTGTACGATCAAAGCGTAGACAGTTTAAGACAATACGCCCATGGAGAAAAGTCCACATGGTGCTTATTGTGTTCAATGCCGATGCAATATTTGTTTTTCATCAACACTCTGAAAGTCCACAGATTTCAGAACGCCTAAAGAAGTGCTTCGGAAACTACTACTAGTCTTCCAGGGAAAGATCAATTCGTAGACAGTTTAAGACATTACTCCCATGGAGAAAAGTCCTCATGGTGCATATTGTGTTCAATGCCGATGCAATTTCTGTGTTTCATCAACACTCTGAAGGTCCACAGATTACAGAATGCATCCAGATGTGCTTCGGAAACTACTACTAGTCTTAGAGTGTACGATCAAAGCGTAGACAGTTTAAGACATTACTCCCATGGAGAAAAGTTCGCATGGTGCTTATTGTGTTCAATGCCGATGCAGTTTCTGTGTTTCATCAACACTCTGAAGGTACACAGATTACAGAATGCCTCCAGATGTGCTTCGGAAACTACTACTATTCTTCCAGTGTACGATCAAAGTGTAGACAGTTTAAGACATTACTCCCATGGAGAAAAGTCCACATGGTGCTTATTGTGTTCAATGCCGATTCAATTTTTGTGTTTCATCAACACTCTGAAGGTCCACAGATTACAGAATGCATCCATATGTGCTTCGGAAACTACTACTAGTCTTCCAGGGAACGATCAAAGCGTAGACAGTTTAAGACATTACTCCCATGGAGAAAAGTCCGCATGGTGCTTATTGTGTTCAATGCCGATTCAATTTTTGTGTTTCATCAAAACTCTGAAGGTCTACAGATTACAGAATGCCTCCAGATGTTCTTCGGAAACAACTACTAGTCTTCCAGTGTACGATCAAAGCGTAGACAGTTTGAGACATTACTCCCATGGAGAAAAGTCCGCATGGTGTCTATTGTATTCAATGCCGATGCAATTTTTGTGTTTCATCAACACTCTGAATGTCCAAAGAGTACAGAATGCCTCCAGACGTGCTTCGGAAACTGCTACTAGTCTTCCAGTGTACGATCAAAGCGTAGACAGTTTAAGACAATACTCCCATGGAGAAAAGTCCACATGGTGCTTATTGTGTTCAATGCCGATGCAATATTTGTATTTCATCAACACTCTGAAATCCACAGATTTCAGAATGCCTAAAGAAGTGCTTCGGAAACTACTACTAGTCTTCCAGGGAAAGATCAATTCGTAGACAGTTTAAGACATTACTCCCATGGAGAAAAGTCCTCATGGTGCATATTGTGATCAATGCCGATGCAATTTCTGTGTTTCATCAACACTCTGAAGGTCCACAGATTACAGAATGCATCCAGATGTGCTTCGGAAACTACTACTAGTCTTCCAGGGAAAGATCAATTCGTAGACAGTTTAAGACATTACTCCCATGGAGAAAAGTCCTCATGGTGCATATTGTGTTCAATGCCGATGAAATTTCTGTGTTTCATCAACACTCTGAAGGTCCACAGATTACAGAATGCATCCAGATGTGCTTCGGAAACTACTACTAGTCTTAGAGTGTACGATCAAAGCGTAGACAGTTTAAGACATTACTCCCATGGAGAAAAGTTCGCATGGTGCTTATTGTGTTCAATGCCGATGCAGTTTCTGTGTTTCATCAACACTCTGAAGGTACACAGATTACAGAATGCCTCCAGATGTGCTTCGGAAACTACTACTATTCTTCCAGTGTACGATCAAAGCGTAGACAGTTTAAGACATTACTCCCATGGAGAAAAGTCCGCATGGTGCTTATGGAGTTCAATGCCGATTCAATTTTTGTGTTTCATCAACACTCTGAAGGTCTACAGATTACAGAATGCCTCCAGATGTGCTTCGGAAACTACTACTAGTCTTCCAGTGTACGATCAAAACGTAGACAGTTTAAGACATTACTCCCATGGAGAAAAGTTCGCATGGTGCTTATTGTGTTCAATGCCGATGCAATTTTTGTGTTTCATCAACACTCTGAAGGTCCACAGATTACAGAATGCATCCATATGTGCTTCGGAAGCTACTACTAGTCTTCCAGTGTACGATCAAAGCGTAGAGAGTTTAAGACATTACTCCCATGGAGAAAAGTCCACATTGTGCTTATTGTGTTCAATGCCGATTCAATTTTTGTGTTTCATCAACACTCTGAAGGTCTACAGATTACAGAATGCCTCCAGATGTGCTTCGGAATCTACTACTATTCTTCCAGTGTACGATCAAAGCGTAGACAGTTTAAGACATTACTCCCTTTAGAAAATTCCGCATGGTGCTTATTGTGTTCAATGCCGATGCAATTTCTGTGTTTCATCAACATTCTGAAGGTCCACAGGTTACAGAATGTTTCCGGATGTGCTTCGGAAACTACTACTATTCTTCCAGTGTACGATCAAAGCGTAGACAGTTTAAGACATTACCCCCATGGAGAAAAGTCCGCATGGTGCTTATTGTGTTCAATGCCGATTCAATTTTTGTGTTTCATCAACACTCTGAAGGTCCACAGATTACAGAATGCATCCATATGTGCTTCGGAAACTACTACTAGTCTTCCAGGGAACGATCAAAGCGTAGACAGTTTAAGACATTACTCCCATGGAGAAAAGTCCGCATGGTGTCTATTGTATTCAATGCCGATGCAATTTTTGTGTTTCATCAACACTCTGAAGGTCCACAGAGTACAGAATGCCTCCAGACGTGCTTCGGAAACTACTACTAGTCTTCCAGTGTACGATCAAAGCGTAGACAGTTTAAGACAATACTCCCATGGAGAAAAGTCCACATGGTGCTTATTGTGTTCAATGCCGATGCAATATTTGTATTTAATCAACACTCTGAAATCCACAGATTTCAGAATGCCTAAAGAAGTGCTTCGGAAACTACTACTAGTCTTCCAGGGAAAGATCAATTCGTAGACAGTTTAAGACATTACTCCCATGGAGAAAAGTCCTCATGGTGCATATTGTGTTCAATGCCGATGCAATTTCTGTGTTTCATCAACACTCTGAAGGTCCACAGATTACAGAATGCATCCAGATGTGCTTCGGAAACTACTACTAGTCTTAGAGTGTACGATCAAAGCGTAGACAGTTTAAGACATTACTCCCATGGAGAAAAGTTCGCATGGTGCTTATTGTGTTCAATGCCGATGCAGTTTCTGTGTTTCATCAACACTCTGAAGGTACACAGATTACAGAATGCCTCCAGATGTGCTTCGGAAACTACTACTATTCTTCCAGTGTACGATCAAAGCGTAGACAGTTTAAGACATTACTCCCATGGAGAAAAGTCCGCATGGTGCTTATGGTGTTCAATGCCGATTCAATTTTTGTGTTTCATCAACACTCTGAAGGTCTACAGATTACAGAATGCCTCCAGATGTGCTTCGGAAACTACTACTAGTCTTCCAGTGTACGATCAAAGCGTAGACAGTTTAAGACATTACTCCCATGGAGAAAAGTTCGCATGGTGCATATTGTGTTCAATGCCGATGCAATTTTTGTGTTTCATCAACACTCTGAAGGTCCACAGATTACAGAATGCATCCATATGTGCTTCGGAAGCTACTACTAGTCTTCCAGTGTACGATCAAAGCGTAGAGAGTTTAAGAGATTACTCCCATGGAGAAAAGTCCACATTGTGCTTATTGTGTTCAATGCCCATGCAATTTTTGGGTTTCATCAACACTCTGAATGTCCACAGATTTCAGAACGCCTAAAGAAGTGCTTCGGAAACTACTACTAGCCTTCCAGGCACCGATGAAATCGTAGAAAGTTTAAGACATTACACCCATGGAGAAAAGTCCTCATGGTGCATATTGTGTTCAATGCCGATACAATTTCTGTGTTTCATCAACACTCTGAAGGTCCACAGATTACAGAATGCATCCAGATGTCCTTCGGAAGCTACTACTAGTCTTCCAGTGTACGATCAAAGCGTAGACAGTTTAAGACATTACTCCCATGGAGAAAAGTGCGCATGGTGCTTATTGTGTTCAATGCCGATGCAATTTTTGTGTTTCATCAACACTCTGAAGGTCCACAGATTACAGAATGCCTCCAGATGTGCTTCGGAATCTACTACTATTCTTCCAGTGTACGATCAAAGCGTAGACAGTTTAAGACATTACTCCCATGGAGAAAAATCCACATGGAGCTTATTGTGTTCAATGCCGATGCAATTTTTGTGTTTCATCAACACTCTTAAGGTCCACAGATTACAGAATGCATCCATATGTGCTTCGGAAACCACTACTAGTCTTCCAGGGAACGATCAAAGCGTAGACAGTTTAAGACATTACTCCCATGGAGAAAAGTCCGCATGGTGCTTATTGTGTTCAAAGCCGATTCAATTTTTGTGTTTCATCAACACTCTGAAGGTCTACAGATTACAGAATGCCTCCAGATGTGCTTCTGTATCTACTACTATTCTTCCAGTGTACGATCAAAGCGTAGACAGTTTAAGACATTACTCCCTTTAGAAAATTCCGCATGGTGCTTATTGTGTTCAATGCCGATGCAATTTCTGTGTTTCATCAACATTCTGAAGGTCCACAGATTACAGAATGTTTCCGGATGTGCTTCGGAAACTACTACTATTCTTCCAGTGTACGATCAAAGCGTAGACAGTTTAAGACATTACCCCCATGGAGAAAAGTCCGCATGGTGCTTATTGTGTTCAATGCCGATTCAATTTTTGTGTTTCATCAACACTCTGAAGGTCCACAGATTACAGAATGCATCCATATGCGCTTCGGAAACTACTACTAGTCTTCCAGGGAACGATCAAAGCGTAGACAGTTTAAGACATTACTCCCATGGAGAAAAGTCCGCATGGTGCTTATTGTGTTCAATGCCGATTCAATTTTTGTGTTTCATCAAAACTCTGAAGGTCTACAGATTACAGAATGCCTCCAGATGTTCTTCGGAAACTACTACTAGTCTTCCAGTGTACGATCAAAGCGTAGACAGTTTGAGACATTACTCCCATGGAGAAAAGTCCGCATGGTGTCTATTGTATTCAATGCCGATGCAATTTTTGTGTTTCATCAACACTCTGAAGCTCCACAGAGTACAGAATGCCTCCAGATGTGCTTCGGAAACTACTACTAGTCTTCCAGTGTACGATCAAAGCGTAGACAGTTTAATACAATACTCCCATGGAGAAAAGTCTACATGGTGCTTATTGTGTTCAATGCCGATGCAATATTTGTATTTCATCAACACTCTGAAAGTCCACAGATTTCAGAACGCCTAAAGAAGTGCTTCGGAAACTACTACTAGTCTTCCAGGGAAAGATCAATTCGTAGACAGTTTAAGACATTACTCCCATGGAGAAAAGTCCTCATGGTGCATATTGTGTTCAATGCCGATGCAATTTCTGTGTTTCATCAACACTATGAACGCCCACAGATTACAGAATGCATCCAGATATGCTTCGGAAACTACTACTAGTATTCCAGTGTACGATCAAAGCGTGGACAGTTTAATACATTACTCCCATGGAGAAAAGTCCGCATGGTGCTTATTGTGTTCAACGCCAATGCAATTTTTGTGTTTCATCAACACTCTGAAGGTCCAAAGATTACAGAATGCCTCCAGATGTGCTTCGGAAACTACTACTAGTCTTCCAGTGTACGATCAAAGCGTAGACAGTTTAAGACATTACTCCCATGGAGAAAAGTTCGCATGGTGCTTATTGTGTTCAATGCCGATGCAATTTTTGTGTTTCATCAACACTCTGAAGGTCCACAGATTACAGAATGCATCCATATGTGCTTCGGAAGCTACTACTAGTCTTCCAGTGTACGATCAAAGCGTAGAGAGGTTAAGACATTACTCCCATGGAGAAAAGTCCACATTGTGCTTATTGTGTTCAATGCCCATGCAATTTTTGGGTTTCATCAACACTCTGAATGTCCACAGATTTCAGAACGCCTAAAGAAGTGCTTCGGAAACTACTACTAGTCTTCCAGGGAACGATGAAATCGTAGAAAGTTTAAGACATTACTCCCATGGAGAAAAGTCCTCATGGTGCATATTGTGTTCAATGCCGATGCAATTTCTGTGTTTCATCAACACTCTGAAGGTCCACAGATTACAGAATGCATCCAGATGTCCTTCGGAAACTACTACTAGTCTTCAAGTGTACGATCAAAGCGTAGACAGTTTAAGACATTACTCCCATGGAGAAAAGTGCGCATGGTGCTTATTGTGTTCAATGCCGATGCAATTTTTGTGTTTCATCAACACTCTGAAGGTCCACAGATTACAGAATGCCTCCAGATGTGCTTCGGAATCTACTACTATTCTTCCAGTGTACGATCAAAGCGTAGACAGTTTAAGACATTACTCCCATGGAGAAAAATCCACATGGAGCTTATTGTGTTCAATGCCGATGCAATTTTTGTGTTTCATCAACACTCTGAAGGTCCACAGATTACAGAATGCATCCAGATGTGCTTCGGAAACTACTACTAGTATTCCAGTGTACGATCAAAGCGTAGACAGTTTAAGACATTACTATCATGGAGAAAAGTCCGCATGGTGCTTATTGTGTTCAATGCCAATGCAATTTTTGTGTTTCATCAACACTCTGAAGGTCCAAAGATTACAGAATGCCTCCAGATGTGCTTCGGAAACTACTACTATTCTTCCAGTGTACGATCAAAGCGTAGACAGTTTAAGACATTTCTCCCATGGAGAAAAATCCACATGGTGCTTATTGTGTTCAATGCCGATGCAATTTTTGTGTTTCATCAACACTCTGAAGGTCCACAGATTACAGAATGCATCCATATGTGCTTCGGAAACTACTACTAGTCTTCCAGGGAACGATCAAAGCGTAGACAGTTTAAGACATTACTCCCATGGAGAAAAGTCCGCATGGTGCTTATTGTGTTGAATGCCGATTCAATTTTTGTGTTTCATAAACACTCTGAAGGTCTACAGATTACAGAATGCCTCCAGATGTGCTTCGGAAACTACTACTAGTCTTCCAGTGTACGATCAAAGCGTAGACAGTTTAAGACATTACTCCCATGGAGAAAAGTTCGCATGGTGCTTATTGTGTTCAATGCCGATGCAATTTTTGTGTTTCATCAACACTCTGAAGGTCCACAGATTACAGAATGCATCCATATGTGCTTCGGAAGCTACTACTAGTCTTCCAGTGTACGATCAAAGCGTAGAGAGTTTAAGACATTACTCCCATGGAGAAAAGTCCACATTGTGCTTATTGTGTTCAATGCCCATGCAATTTTTGGGTTTCATCAACACTCTGAATGTCCACAGATTTCAGAACGCCTAAAGAAGTGCCTCTGAAACTACTACTAGTCTTCCAGGGAACGATGAAATCGTAGAAAGTTTAAGACATTACTCCCATGGAGAAAAGTCCTCATGGTGCATATTGTGTTGAATGCCGATTCAATTTTTGTGTTTCATAAACACTCTGAAGGTCTACAGATTACAGAATGCCTCCAGATGTGCTTCGGAAACTACTACTAGTCTTCCAGTGTACGATCAAAGCGTAGACAGTTTAAGACATTACTCCCATGGAGAAAAGTTCGCATGGTGCTTATTGTGTTCAATGCCGATGCAATTTTTGTGTTTCATCAACACTCTGAAGGTCTACAGATTACAGAATGCCTCCAGATGTGCTTCGGAATCTACTACTATTCTTCCAGTGTACGATCAAAGCGTAGACAGTTTAAGACGTTACTCCCTTTAGAAAAGTCCGCATGGTGCTTATTGTGTTCAATGCCGATGCAATTTCTGTGTTTCATCAACATTCTGAAGGTCCACAGATTACAGAATGTTTCCAGATGTTTTTCAGAAACTACTACTAGTCTTCCAGTGTACGATCAAAGCGTAGACAGTTTATGACATTACTCCCATGGAGAAAAGTTCGCATGGTGCTTATTGTGTTCAATGCCGATGAAATTTTTGTGTTTCATCAACACTCTGAAGGTCCACAGATTACAGAATGCATCCATATGTGCTTCGGAAACTATTACTAGTCTTCCAGTGTACGATCAAAGCGTAGACAGTTTAAGACATTACTCCCATGGAGAAAAGTCCACATGGTGTTTATTGTGTTCAATGCCCATGCAATTTTTGTGTTTCATCAACACTCTGAATGTCCACAGATTTCAGAACGCCTAAAGAAGTGCTTCGGAAACTACTACAAGTCTTCCAGGGAACGATTAAATCGTAGACAGTTTAAGACATTACTCCCATGGAGAAAAGTCCTCATGGTGCATATTGTCTTCAATGCCGATGCAATTTCTGTGTTTCATCAACACTCTGAAGGTCCACAGATTACAGAATGCATCCAGATGTGCTTCGGAAACTACTACTAGTCTTAGAGTGTACGATCAAAGCGTAGACAGTTTAAGACATTACTCCCATGGAGAAAAGTTCGCATGGTGCTTATTGTGTTCAATACCGATGCAGTTTCTGTGTTTCATCAACACTCTGAAGGTACACAGATTACAGAATGCCTCCAGATGTGTTTCGGAAACTACTACTATTCTTCCAGTGTACGATCAAAGCGTAGACAGTTTAAGACATTACTCCCATGGAGAAAAATCCACATGGAGCATATTGTGTTCAATGCCGATGAAATTTTTGTGTTTCATCAACACTCTTAAGGTCCACAGATTACAGAATGCATCCATATGTGCTTCGGGAACCACTACTAGTCTTCCAGGGAACGATCAAAGCGTAGACAGTTTAGGACATTACTCCCATGGAGAAAAGTCCGCATGGTGCTTATTGTGTTCAATGCCGATTCAATTTTTGTGTTTCATCAAAACTCTGAAGGTCTACAGATTACAGAATGCCTCCAGATGTTCTTCGGAAACTACTACTAGTCTTCCAGTGTACGATCAAAGCGTAGACAGTTTGAGACATTACTCCCATGGAGAAAAGTCCGCATGGTGTCTATTGTATTCAATGCCGATGCAATTTTTGTGTTTCATCAACACTCTGAAGGTCCACAGAGTACAGAATGCCTCCAGATGTGCTTCGGAAACTACTACTAGTCTTCCAGTGTACGATCAAAGCGTAGACAGTTTAAGACAATACTCCCATGGAGAAAAGTCCACATGGTGCTTATTGTGCTCAATGCCGATGCAATATTTGTTTTTCATCAACACTCTGAAAGTCCACAGATTTCAGAACGCCTAAAGAAGTGTTTCGGAAACTACTACTAGTCTTCCAGGGAAAGATCAATTAGTAGACAGTTTAAGACATTACTCCCATGGAGAAAAGTCCTCATGGTGCATATTGTGTTCAATGCCAATGCAATTTCTGTGTTTCATCAACACTCTGAAGGTCCACAGATTACAGAATGCATCCAGATGTGCTTCGGAAACTACTACTAGTCTTAGAGTGTACGATCAAAGCGTAGACAGTTTAAGACATTACTCCCATGGAGAAAAGTTCGCATGGTGCTTATTGTGTTCAATGCCGATGCAGTTTCTGTGTTTCATCAACACTCTGAAGGTACACAGATTACAGAATGCATCCAGATGTGCTTCGGAAACTACTACTATTCTTCCAGTGTACGATCAAAGTGTAGACAGTTTAAGACATTACTCCCATGGAGAAAAGTCCGCATGGTGCTTATTGTGTTCAATGCCGATTCAATTTTTGTGTTTCATCAACACTCTGAAGGTCCACAGATTACAGAATGCATCCAGATGTGCTTCGGAAACTACTACTAGTCTTAGAGTGTACGATCAAAGCGTAGACAATTTAAGACATTACTCCCATGGAGAAAAGTTCGCATGGTGCTTATTGTGTTCAATGCCGATGCAGTTTCTGTGTTTCATCAACACTCTGAAGGTACACAGATTACAGAATGCCTCCAGATGTGCTTCGGAAACTACTACTATTCTTCCAGTGTACGATCAAAGCGTAGACAGTTTAAGACATTACTCCCATGGAGAAAAGTCCGCATGGTGCTTATGGTGTATAATGCCGATTCAATTTTTGTGTTTCATCAACACTCTGAAGATCTACAGATTACAGAATGCCTCCAGATGTGCTTCGGAAACTACTACTAGTCTTCCAGTGTACGATCAAAGCGTAGACAGTTTAAGACATTACTCCCATGGAGAAAAGTTCGCATGGTGCTTATTGTGTTCAATGCCGATGCAATTTTTGTGTTTCATCAACACTCTGAAGGTCCACAGATTACAGAATGCATCCATATGTGCTTCGGAAGCTACTACTAGTCTTCCAGTGTACGATCAAAGCGTAGAGAGTTTAAGACATTACTCCCATGGAGAAAAGTCCACATTGTGCTTATTGTGTTCAATGCCCATGCAATTTTTGGGTTTCATCAACACTCTGAATATCCACAGATTTCAGAACGCCTAAAGAAGTGCTTCGGAAACTACTACTATTCTTCCAGGGAAAGATGAAATCGTAGAAAGTTTAAGACATTACTCCCATGGAGAAAAGTCCTCATGGTGCATATTGTGTTCAATGCCGATGCAATTTCTGTGTTTCATCAACACTCTGAAGGTCCACAGATTACAGAATGCATCCAGATGTCCTTCGGAAGCTACTACTAGTCTTCCAGTGTACGATCAAAGCGTAGACAGTTTAAGACATTACTCCCATGGAGAAAAGTGCGCATGGTGCTTATTGTGTTCAATGCCGATGCAATTTTTGTGTGTTCATCTACACTCTGAAGGTCCACAGATTACAGAATGCCTCCAGATGTGCTTCGGAATTTTACTACTATTCTTCCAGTGTACGATCAAAGCGTAGACAGTTTAAGACATTACTCCCATGGAGAAAAATCCACATGGAGCTTATTGTGTACAATGCCGATGCAATTTTTGTGTTTCATCAACACTCTTAAGGTCCACAGATTACAGAATGCATCCATATGTGCTTCGGAAACCACTACTAGTCTTCCAGGGAACGATCAAAGCGTACACAGTTTAAGACATTACTCCCATGGAGAAAAGTCCGCATGGTGCTTATTGTGTTCAATGCCGATTCAATTTTTGTGTTTCATCAACACTCTGAAGGTCTACTGATTACAGAATGCCTCCAGATGTGCTTCGGAATCTACTACTATTCTTCCAGTGTACGATCAAAGCGTAGACAGTTTAAGACATTACTCCCTTTAGAAAAGTCCGCATGGTGCTTATTGTGTTCAATGCCGATGCAATTTCTGTGTTTCATCAACATTCTGAAGGTCCACAGATTACAGAATGTTTCCAGATGTGCTTCGGAAACTACTACTATTCTTCCAGTGTACGATCAAAGCGTAGACAGTTTAAGACATTACCCCCATGGAGAAAAGTCCGCATGGTGCTTATTGTGTTCAATGCCGATTCAATTTTTGTGTTTCATCAACACTCTGAAGGTCCACAGATTACAGAATGCATCCATATGTGCTTCGGAAACTACTACTAGTCTTCCAGGGAACGATCAAAGCGTAGACAGTTTAAGACATTACTCCCATGGAGAAAAGTCCGCATGGTGCTTATTGTGTTCAATGCCGATTCAATTTTTGTGTTTCATCAAAACTCTGAACGTCTACAGATTACAGAATGCCTCCAGATGTTCTTCGGAAACTACTACTAGTCTTCCAGTGTACGATCAAAGCGTAGACAGTTTGAGACATTACTCCCATGGAAAAAAGTCCACATGGTGTCTATTGTATTCAATGCCGATGCAATATTTGTATTTCATCAACACTCTGAAAGTCCACAGATTTCAGAACGCCTAAAGAAGTGCTTCGGAAACTACTACTAGTCTTCCAGGGAAAGATAAATTCGTAGACAGTTTAAGACATTACTCCCATGGAGAAAAGTCCTCATGGTGCATATTGTGTTCAATGCCGATGCAATTTCTGTGTTTCATCAACACTCTGAAGGTCCACAGATTACAGAATGCATCCATATGTGCTTCGGAAACTACTACTAGTCTTCCAGGGAACGATCAAAGCGTAGACAGTTTAAGACATTACTCCCATGGAGAAAAGTCCGCATGGTGCTTATTGTGTTGAATGCCGATTCAATTTTTGTGTTTCATAAACACTCTGAAGGTCTACAGATTACAGAATGCCTCCAGATGTGCTTCGGAAACTACTACTAGTCTTCCAGTGTACGATCAAAGCGTAGACAGTTTAAGACATTACTCCCATGGAGAAAAGTTCGCATGGTGCTTATTGTGTTCAATGCCGATGCAATTTTTGTGTTTCATCAACACTCTGAAGGTCCACAGATTACAGAATGCATCCATATGTGCTTCGGAAGCTACTACTAGTCTTCCAGTGTACGATCAAAGCGTAGAGAGTTTAAGACATTACTCCCATGGAGAAAAGTCCACATTGTGCTTATTGTGTTCAATGCCCATGCAATTTTTGGGTTTCATCAACACTCTGAATGTCCACAGATTTCAGAACGCCTAAAGAAGTGCCTCGGAAACTACTACTAGTCTTCCAGGGAACGATGAAATCGTAGAAAGTTTAAGACATTACTCCCATGGAGAAAAGTCCTCATGGTGCATATTGTGTTCAATGCCGATGCAATTTCTGTGTTTCATCAACACTCTGAAGGTCCACAGATTACAGAATGCATCCAGATGTCCTTCGGAAACTACTACTAGTCTTCCAGTGTACGATCAAAGCGTAGACAGTTTAAGACATTACTCCCATGGAGAGAAGTGCGCATGGTGCTTATTGTGTTCAATGCCGATGCAATTTTTGTGTTTCATCAACACTCTGAAGGTCCACAGATTACAGAATGCCTCCAGATGTGCTTCGGAATCTACTACTATTCTTCCAGTGTACGATCAAAGCGTAGACAGTTTAAGATATTACTCCCATGGAGAGAAATCCACATGGAGCTTATTGTGTTCAATGCCGATGCAATTTTTGTGTTTCATCAACACTCTTAAGGTCCACAGATTACAGAATGCATCCATATGTGCTTCGGAAACTACTACTAGTCTTCCAGGGAACGATCAAAGCGTAGACAGTTTAAGACATTACTCCCATGGAGAAAAGTCCGCATGGTGCTTATTGTGTTCAATGCCGATTCAATTTTTGTGTTTCATCAACACTCTGAAGGTCTACAGATTACAGAATGCCTCCAGATGTGCTTCGGAATCTACTACTATTCTTCCAGTGTACGATCAAAGCGTAGACAGTTTAAGACGTTACTCCCTTTAGAAAAGTCCGCATGGTGCTTATTGTGTTCAATGCCGATACAATTTCTGTGTTTCATCAACATTCTGAAGGTCCACAGATTACAGAATGTTTCCAGATGTGCTTCAGAAACTACTACTAGTCTTCCAGTGTACGATCAAAGCGTAGACAGTTTATGACATTACTCCCATGGAGAAAAGTTCGCATGGTGCTTATTGTGTTCAATGCCGATGCAATTTTTGTGTTTCATCAACACTCTGAAGGTCCACAGATTACAGAATGCATCCATATGTGCTTCGGAAACTATTACTAGTCTTCCAGTGTACGATCAAAGCGTAGACAGTTTAAGACATTACTCCCATGGAGAAAAGTCCACATGGTGTTTATTGTGTTCAATGCCCATGCAATTTTTGTGTTTCATCAACACTCTGAATGTCCACAGATTTCAGAACGCCTAAAGAAGTGCTTCGGAAACTACTACAAGTCTTCCAGGGAACGATTAAATCGTAGACAGTTTAAGACATTACTCCCATGGAGAAAACTCCTCATGGTGCATATTGTGTTCAATGCCGATGCAATTTCTGTGTTTCATCAACACTCTGAAGGTCCACAGATTACAGAATGCATCCAGATGTGCTTCGGAAACTATTACTAGTCTTAGAGTGTACGATCAAAGCGTAGACAGTTTAAGACATTACTCCCATGGAGAAAAGTTCGCATGGTGCTTATTGTGTTCAATACCGATGCAGTTTCTGTGTTTCATCAACACTCTGAAGGTACACAGATTACAGAATGCCTCCTGATGTGCTTCGGAAACTACTACTATTCTTCCAGTGTACGATCAAAGCGTAGACAGTTTAAGACATTACTCCCATGGAGAAAAATCCATATGGAGCATATTGTGTTCAATGCCGATGAAATTTTTGTGTTTCATCAACACTCTTAAGGTCCACAGATTACAGAATGCATCCATATGTGCTTCGGAAACCACTACTAGTCTTCCAGGGAACGATCAAAGCGTAGACAGTTTAGGACATTACTCCCATGGAGAAAAGTCCGCATGGTGCTTATTGTGTTCAATGCCGATTCAATTTTTGTGTTTCATCAAAACTCGGAAGGTCTACAGATTACAGAATGCCTCCAGATGTTCTTCGGAAACTACTACTAGTCTTCCAGTGTACGATCAAAGCGTAGACAGTTTGAGACATTACTCCCATGGAGAAAAGTCCGCATGGTGTCTATTGTATTCAATGCCGATGCAATTTTTGTGTTTCATCAACACTCTGAAGGTCCACAGAGTACAGAATGCCTCCAGATGTGCTTCGGAAACTACTACTAGTCTTCCAGTGTACGATCAAAGCGTAGACAGTTTAAGACAATACTCCCATGGAGAAAAGTCCACATGGTGCTTATTGTGTTCAATGCCGATGCAATATTTGTTTTTCATCAACACTCTGAAAGTCCACAGATTTCAGAACGCCTAAAGAAGTGTTTCGGAAACTACTACTAGTCTTCCAGGGAAAGATCAATTAGTAGACAGTTTAAGACATTACTCCCATGGAGAAAAGTCCTCATGGTGCATATTGTGTTCAATGCCGATGCAATTTCTGTGTTTCATCAACACTCTGAAGGTCCACAGATTACAGAATGCATCCAGATGTCCTTCGGAAGCTACTACTAGTCTTCCAGTGTACGATCAAAGCGTAGACAGTTTAAGACATTACTCCCATGGAGAAAAGTGCGCATGGTGCTTATTGTGTTCAATGCCGATGCAATTTTTGTGTTTCATCAACACTCTGAAGGTCCACAGATTACAGAATGCCTCCAGATGTGCTTCGGAATTTTACTACTATTCTTCCAGTGTACGATCAAAGCGTAGACAGTTTAAGACATTACTCCCATGGAGAAAAATCCACATGGAGCTTATTGTGTACAATGCCGATGCAATTTTTGTGTTTCATCAACACTCTTAAGGTCCACAGATTACAGAATGCATCCATATGTGCTTCGGAAACCACTACTAGTCTTCCAGGGAACGATCAAAGCGTACACAGTTTAAGACATTACTCCCATGGAGAAAAGTCCGCATGGTGCTTATTGTGTTCAATGCCGATTCAATTTTTGTGTTTCATCAACACTCTGAAGGTCTACTGATTACAGAATGCCTCCAGATGTGCTTCGGAATCTACTACTATTCTTCCAGTGTACGATCAAAACGTAGACAGTTTAAGACATTACTCCCTTTAGAAAAGTCCGCATGGTGCTTATTGTGTTCAATGCCGATGCAATTTCTGTGTTTCATCAACATTCTGAAGGTCCACAGATTACAGAATGTTTCCAGATGTGCTTCGGAAACTACTACTATTCTTCCAGTGTACGATCAAAGCGTAGACAGTTTAAGACATTACCCCCATGGAGAAAAGTCCGCATGGTGCTTATTGTGTTCAATGCCGATTCAATTTTTGTGTTTCATCAACACTCTGAAGGTCCACAGATTACAGAATGCATCCATATGTGCTTCGGAAACTACTACTAGTCTTCCAGGGAACGATCAAAGCGTAGACAGTTTAAGACATTACTCCCATGGAGAAAAGTCCGCATGGTGCTTATTGTGTTCAATGCCGATTCAATTTTTGTGTTTCATCAAAACTCTGAACGTCTACAGATTACAGAATGCCTCCAGATGTTCTTCGGAAACTACTACTAGTCTTCCAGTGTACGATCAAAGCGTAGACAGTTTGAGACATTACTCCCATGGAGAAAAGTCCACATGGTGTCTATTGTATTCAATGCCGATGCAATATTTGTATTTCATCAACACTCTGAAAGTCCACAGATTTCAGAACGCCTAAAGAAGTGCTTCGGAAACTAATACTAGTCTTCCAGGGAACGATCAAATCGTAGACAGTTTAAGACATTACTCCCATGGAGAAAAGTCCTCATGGTGCATATTGTGTTCAATGCCGATGCAATTTCTGTGTTTCATCAACACTCTGAAGGTCCACAGATTACAGAATGCATCCAGATGTGCTTCGGAAACTACTACTAGTCTTAGAGTGTACGATCAAAGCGTAGACAGTTTAAGACATTACTCCCATGGAGAAAAGTTCGCATGGTGCTTATTGTGTTCAATGCCGATGCAGTTTCTGTGTTTCATCAACACTCTGAAGGTACACAGATTACAGAATGCCTCCAGATGTGCTTCGGAAACTACTACTATTCTTCCAGTGTACGATCAAAGCGTAGAAAGTTTAAGACATTACTCCCATGGAGAAAAGTCCGCATGGTGCTTATTGTGTTCAATGCCGATTCAATTTTTGTGTTTCATCAACACTCTGAAGGTCCACAGATTACAGAATACATCCATATGTGCTTCGGAAACTACTACTAGTCTTCCAGGGAACGATCAAAGCGTAGACAGTTTAAGACATTACTCCCATGGAGAAAAGTCCTCATGGTGCATATTGTGTTCAATGCCGATCCAATTTCTGTGTTTCATCAACACTCTGAAGGTCCACAGATTACAGAATGCATCCAGATGTGCTTCGGAAACTACTACTAGTATTCCTGTGTACGATCAAAGCGTAGACAGTTTAAGACATTACTATCATGGAGAAAAGTCCGCATGGTGCTTATTGTGTTCAATGCCAATGCAATTTTTGTGTTTCATCAACACTCTGAAGGTCCAAAGATTACATAATGCCTCCAGATGTGCTTCGGAAACTACTACTATTCTTCCAGTGTACGATCAAAGCGTAGACAGTTTAAGACATTTCTCCCATGGAGAAAAATCCACATGGTGCTTATTGTGTTCAATGCCCATGCAATTTTTGGGTTTCATCAACACTCTGAAGGTCCACAGATTACAGAATGCATCCATATGTGCTTCGGAAACTACTACTAGTCTTCCAGGGAACGATCAAAGCGTAGACAGTTTAAGACATTACTCCCATGGAGAAAAGTCCGCATGGTGCTTATTGTGTTCAATGCCGATTCAATTTTTGTGTTTCATAAACACTCTGAAGGTCTACAGATTACAGAATGCCTCCAGATGTGCTTCGGAAACTACTACTAGTCTTCCAGTGTACGATCAAAGCGTAGACAGTTTAAGACATTACTCCCATGGAGATAAGTTCGCATGGTGCTTATTGTGCTCAATGCCGATGCAATTTTTGTGTTTCATCAACACTCTGAAGGTCCACAGATTACAGAATGCATCCATATGTGCTTCGGAAGCTACTACTAGTCTTCCAGTGTACGATCAAAGCGTAGAGAGTTTAAGACATTACTCCCATGGAGAAAAGTCCACATTGTGCTTATTGTGTTCAATGCCCATGCAATTTTTGGGTTTCATCAACACTCTGAATGTCCACAGATTTCAGAACGCCTAAAGAAGTGCTTCGGAAACTACTACTAGTCTTCCAGGGAACGATGAAATCGTAGAAAGTTTAAGACATTACTCCCATGGAGAGAAGTCCTCATGGTGCATATTGTGTTCAATGCCGATGCAATTTCTGTGGTTCATCAACACTCTGAAGGTCCACAGATTACAGAATGCATCCAGATGTCCTTCGGAAACTACTACTAGTCTTCCAGTGTACGATCAAAGCGTACACAGTTTAAGACATTACTCCCATGGAGAAAAGTGCGCATGGTGCTTATTGTGTTCAATGCCGATGGAATTTTTGTGTTTCATCAACACTCTGAAGGTCCACAGATTACAGAATGCCTCCAGATGTGCTTCGGAATCTACTACTATTCTTCCAGTGTACGATCAAAGCGTAGACAGTTTAAGACATTACTCCCATGGAGAAAAATCCACATGGAGCTTATTGTGTTCAATGCCTATGCAATTTTTGTGTTTCATCAACACTCTTAAGGTCCACAGATTACAGAATGCATCCATATGTGCTTCGGAAACCACTACTAGTCTTCCAGGGAACGATCAAAGCGTAGACAGTTTAAGACATTACTCCCATGGAGAAAAGTCCGCATGGTGCTTATTGTGTTCAATGCCGATGCAATTTCTGTGTTTCATCAACATTCTGAAGGTCCACAGATTACAGAATGTTTCCAGATGTGCTTCGGAAACTACTACTATTCTTCCAGTGTACGATCAAAGCGTAGACAGTTTAAGACATTACCCCCATGGAGAAAAGTCCGCATGGTGCTTATTGTGTTCAATGCCGATTCAATTTTTGTGTTTCATCAACACTCTGAAGGTCCACAGATTACAGAATGCATCCATATATGCTTCGGAAACTACTACTAGTCTTCCAGGGAACGATCAAAGCGTAGACAGTTTAACACATTACTCCCATGGAGAAAAGTCCGCATGGTGCTTATTGTGTTCAATGCCGATTCAATTTTTGTGTTTCATCAAAACTCTGAAGGTCTACAGATTACAGAATGCCTCCAGATGTTCTTCGGAAACTACTACTAGTCTTCCAGTGTACGATCAAAGCGTAGACAGTTTGAGACATTACTCCCATGGAGAAAAGTCCACATGGTGTCTATTGTATTCAATGCCGATGCAATTTTTGTGTTTCATCAACACTCTGAAGGTCCACAGATTACAGAATGCATCCATATGTGCTTCGGAAGCTACTACTAGTCTTCCAGTGTACGATCAAAGCGTAGAGAGTTTAAGACATTACTCCCATGGAGAAAAGTCCACATTGTGCTTATTGTGTTCAATGCCCATGCAATTTTTGGGTTTCATCAACACTCTGAATGTCCACAGATTTCAGAACGCCTAAAGAAGTGCTTCGGAAACTACTACTAGTCTTCCAGGGAACGATGAAATCGTAGAAAGTTTAAGACATTACTCCCATGGAGAAAAGTCCTCATGGTGCATATTGTGTTCAATGCCGATGCAATTTCTGTGTTTCATCAATACTGTGAAGGTCCACAGATTACAGAATGCATCCAGATGTCCTTCGGAAACTACTACTAGTCTTCCAGTGTACGATCAAAGCGTAGACAGTTTAAGACATTACTCCCATGGAGAAAAGTGCGCATGGTGCTTATTGTGTTCAATGCCGATGCAATTTTTGTGTTTCATCAACACTCTGAAGGTCCACAGATTACAGAATGCCTCCAGATGTGTTTCGGAATCTACTACTATTCTTCCAGTGTACGATCAAAGCGTAGACAGTTTAAGACATTACTCCCATGGAGAAAAGTCCTCATGGTGCATATTGTGTTCAATGCCGATGCAATTTCTGTGTTTCATCAACACTATGAAGGTCCACAGATTACAGAATGCATCCAGATGTGCTTCGGAAACTACTACTGGTATTCCAGTGTACGATCAAAGCGTAGACAGTTTAATACATTACTCCCATGGAGAAAAGTCCGCATGGTGCTTATTGTGTTCAATGCCAATGCGATTTTTGTGTTTCATCAACACTCTGAAGGTCCAAAGATTACAGAATGCCTCCAGATGTGCTTCGGAAACTACTACTAGTCTTCCAGTATACGATCAAAGCGTAGACAGTTTAAGACATTACTCCCATGGAGAAAAGTCCACATTGTGTTTATTGTGTTCAATGCCCTTGAAATTTTTGGGTTTCATCAACACTCTGAATGTCCACAGATTTCAGAACGCCTAAAGAAGTGCTTCGGAAACTAATACTAGTCTTCCAGGGAACGATCAAGTCGTAGACAGTTTAAGACATTACTCCCATGGAGAAAAGTCCTCATGGTGCATATTGTGTTCAATGCCGATGCAATTTCTGTGTTTCATCAACACTCTGAAGGTCCACAGATTACAGAATGCATCCAGATGTGCTTCGGAAACTACTACTAGTCTTAGAGTGTACGATCAAAGCGTAGACAGTTTAAAACATTACTCCCATGGAGAAAAGTTCGCATGGTGCTTATTGTGTTCAATGCCGATGCAGTTTCTGTGTTTCATCAACACTCTGAAGGTACACAGATTACAGAATGCCTCCAGATGTGCTTCGGAAACTACTACTAATCTTCCAGTGTACGATCAAAGCGTAGAAAGTTTAAGACGTTACTCCCATGGAGAAAAGTGCGCATGGTGCTTATTGTGTTCAATGCCGATTCAATTTTTGTGTTTCATCAACACTCTGAAGGTCCACAGATTACAGAATACATCCATATGTGCTTCGGAAACTACTACTAGTCTTCCAGGGAACGATCAAAGCGAAGACAGTTTAAGACATTACTCCCATGGAGAAAAGTCCGCATGGTGCTTATTGTGTTCAATGCCGATTCAATTTTTGTGTTTCATCAAAACTCTGAAGGTCTACAGATTACAGAATGCCTCCAGATGTTCTTCGGAAATTGCTACTAGTCTTCCAGGGAATGATCAATTCGTAGACAGTTTAAGACATTACTCCCATGGAGAAAAGTCCTCATGGTGCATATTGTGTTCAATGCCGATGCAATTTCTGTGTTTCATCAACACTCTGAAGGTCCACAGATTACAGAATGCATCCAGATGTGCTTCGGAAACTACTACTAGTATTCCTGTGTACGATGAAAGCGTAGACAGTTTAAGACATTATTATCATGGAGAAAAGTCCGCATGGTGCTTATTGTGTTCAATGCCAATGCAATTTTTGTGTTTCATCAACACTGTGAAGGTCCAAAGATTACTTAATGCCTCCAGATGTGCTTCGGAAACTACTACTATTCTTCCAGTGTACGATCAAAGCGTAGACAGTTTAAGACATTTCTCCCATGGAGAAAAATCCACATGGTGCTTATTGTGTTCAATGCCCATGCAATTTTTGGGTTTCATCAACACTCTGATGGTCCACAGATTACAGAATGCATCCATATGTGCTTCGGAAACTACTACTAGTCTTCCAGGGAACGATCAAAGCGTAGACAGTTTAAGACATTACTCCCATGGAGAAAAGTCCGCATGGTGCTTATTGTGTTCAATGCCGATTCAATTTTTGTGTTTCATAAACACTCTGAAGGTCTACAGATTACAGAATGCCTCCAGATGTGCTTCGGAAACTACTACTAGTCTTCCAGTGTACGATCAAAGCGTAGACAGTTTAAGACATTACTCCCATGGAGATAAGTTCGCATGGTGCTTATTGTGCTCAATGCCGATGCAATTTTTGTGTTTCATCCACACTCTGAAGGTCCACAGATTACAGAATGCATCCATATGTGCTTCGGAAGCTACTACTAGTCTTCCAGTGTACGATCAAAGCGTAGAGAGTTTAAGACATTACTCCCATGGAGAAAAGTCCACATTGTGCTTATTGTGTTCAATGCCCATGCAATTTTTGGGTTTCATCAACACTCTGAATGTCCACAGATTTCAGAACGCCTAAAGAAGTGCTTCGGAAACTACTACTAGTCTTCCAGGGAACGATGAAATCGTAGAAAGTTTAAGACATTACTCCCATGGAGAGAAGTCCTCATGGTGCATATTGTGTTCAATGCCGATGCAATTTCTGTGGTTCATCAACACTCTGAAGGTCCACAGATTACAGAATGCATCCAGATGTCCTTCGGAAACTACTACTAGTCTTCCAGTGTACGATCAAAGCGTAGACAGTTTAAGACATTACTCCCATGGAGAAAAGTGCGCATGGTGCTTATTGTGTTCAATGCCGATGCAATTTTTGTGTTTCATCAACACTCTAAAGGTCCACAGATTACAGAATGCCTCCAGATGTGCTTCGGAATCTACTACTATTCTTCCAGTGTACGATCATAGCGTAGACAGTTTAAGACATTACTCCCATGGAGAAAAATCCACATGGAGTTTATTGTGTTCAATGCCGATGCAGTTTTTGTGTTTCATCAACACTCTTAAGGTCCACAGATTACAGAATGCATCCATATGTGCTTCGGAAACCACTACTAGTCTTCCAGGGAACGATCAAAGCGTAGACAGTTTAAGACATTACTCCCATGGAGAAAAGTCCGCATGGTGCTTATTGTGTTCAGTGCCGATTCAATTTTTGTGTTTCATCAACACTCTGAAGGTCTACAGATTACAGAATGCCTCCAGATATGCTTCGGAATCTACTACTATTCTTCCAGTGTACGATCAAAGCGTAGACAGTTTAAGACATTACTCCCTTTAGAAAAGTCCGCATGGTGCTTATTGTGTTCAATGCCGATGCAATTTCTGTGTTTCATCAACATTCTGAAGGTCCACAGATTACAGAATGTTTCCAGATGTGCTTCGGAAACTACTACTATTCTTCCAGTGTACGATCAAAGCGTAGAAAGTTTAAGACATTACTCCCATGGAGAAAAGTCCGCATGGTGCCTATTGTGTTCAATGCCGATTCAATTTTTGTGTTTCATCAACACTCTGAAGGTCCACAGATTACAGAATGCATCCATATGTGCTTCGGAAACTACTACTAGTCTTCCAGGGAACGATCAAACCGTAGACAGTTTAACACATTACTCCCATGGAGAAAAGTCCGCATGGTGCTTATTGTGTTCCATGCCGATTCAATTTTTGTGTTTCATCAAAAATCTGAAGGTCTACAGATTACAGAATGCCTCCAGATGTTCTTCGGAAACTACTACTAGTCTTCCAGTGTACGATCAAAGCGTAGACAGTTTGAGACATTACTCCCATGGAGAAAAGTCCACATGGTGTCTATTGTATTCAATGCCGATGCAATTTTTGTGTTTCATCAACACTCTGAAGGTCCACAGAGTACAGAATGCCTCCAGATGTGCTTCGGAAACCACTACTAGTCTTCCAGTGTACGATCAAAGCGTAGACAGTTTAAGACAATACTCCCATGGAGAAAAGTCCACATGGTGCTTATTGTGTTCAATGTCGATGCAATATTTGTATTTCATCAACACTCTGAAAGTCCACAGATTTCAGAACGCCTAAAGAAGTGCTTCGGAAACTACTACTAGTCTTCCAGGGAAAGATCAATTCGTAGACAGTTTAAGACATTACTCCCATGGAGAAAAGTCCTCATGGTGCATATTGTGTTCTATGCCGATGCAATTTCTGTGTTTCATCAACACTCTGAAGGTCCACAGATTACAGAATGCATCCAGATGTGCTTCGGAAACTACTATTAGTCTTAGAGTGTACGATCAAAGCGTAGACAGTTTAAGACATTACTCCCATGGAGAAAAGTTCGCATGGTGCTTATTGTGTTCAATGCCGATGCAGTTTCTGTGTTTCATCAACACTCTGAAGGTACACAGATTACAGAATGCCTCCAGATGTGCTTCGGAAACTACTACTATTCTTCCAGTGTACGATCGAAGCGTAGACAGTTAAAGACACTACTCCCATGGAGAAAAGTCCGCATGGTGCTTATTGTGTTCAATGCCGATGCAATTTTTGTGTTTCATCAACACTCTGAAGGTCCACAGATTACAGAATGCATCCATATGTGCTTCGGAAACTACTACTAGTCTTCCAGGGAACGATCAAAGCGTAGACAGTTTAAGACATAACTCCCATGGAGAAAAGTCCGCATGGTGCTTATTGTGTTCAATGCCGATTCAATTTTTGTGTTTCATCAAAACTCTGAAGGTCTACAGATTACAGAATGCCTCCAGATGTTCTTCGGAAACCACTACTAGTCTTCCAGTGTACGATCAAAGCGTAGACAGTTTGAGACATTACTCCTATGGAGAAAAGTCCTCATGGTGTCTATTGTATTCAATGCCGATGCAATTTTTGTGTTTCATCAACACTCTGAAGGTCCACAGAGTACAGAATGCCTCCAGACGTGCTTCGGAAACTACTACTAGTCTTCCAGTGTACGATCAAAGCGTAGACAGTTCAAGACAACACTCCCATGGAGGAAAGTCCGCATGGTGCTTATTGTGTTCAATGCCGATGCAATATTTGTATTTCATCAACACTCTGAAGGTACACAGATTACAGAATGCATCCAGATGTGCTTCGGAAACTACTACTATTCTTCCAGTGTACGATCAATGCGTAGACAGTTTAAGACATTACTCCCATGGAGAAAAGTCCGCATGGTGCTTATTGTGTTCAATGCCGATTCAATTTTTGTGTTTCATCAACACTCTGAAGGTCCACAGATTACAGAATGCATCCATATGTGCTTCGGAAACTACTACTAGTCTTCCAGGGAACGATCAAAGCGTAGACAGTTTAAGACATTACTCCCATAGAGAAAAGTCCGCATGGTGCTTATTGTGCTCAATGCCGATTCAATTTTTGTGTTTCATCAAAACTCTGAAGGTCTACAGATTACAGAATGCCTCCAGATGTTCTTCGGAAACTACTACTAGTCTTCCAGGGAAAGATCAATTCGTAGACAGTTTAAGACATTACTCCCATGGAGAAAAGTCCTCATGGTGCATATTGTGTTCAATGCCGATGCAATTTCTGTGTTTCATCAACACTCTGAAGGTCCACAAATTACAGAATGCATCCAGATGTGCTTCGGAAACTACTACTAGTATTCCAGTGTACGATCAAAGCGCAGACAGTTTAAGACATTACTATCATGGAGAAAAGTCCGCATGGTGCTTATTGTGTTCAATGCCAATGCAATTTTTGTGTTTCATCAACACCCTGAAGGTCCAAAGATTACAGAATGCCTCCAGATGTGCTTCGGAAACTACTACTATTCTTCCAGTGTACGATCAAAGCGTAGACAGTTTAAGACGTTTCTCCCATGGAGAAAAATCCACATGGTGCTTATTGTGTTCAATGCCGATGCAATTTTTGTGTTTCATCAACACTCTGAAGGTCCACAGATTACAGAATGCATCCATATGTGCTTCGGAAACTACTACGAGTCTTCCAGGGAACGATCAATGCGTAGACAGTTTAAGACATTACTCCCATGGAGAAAAGTCCGCATGTTGCTTATTGTGTTCAATGCCGATTCAATTTTTGTGTTTCATAAACACTCTGAAGGCCTCCAGATTACAGAATGCCTCCAGATGTTCTTCGGAAACTACTACTAGTCTTCCAGTGTACGATCAAAACGTAGACAGTTTAAGACATTACTCCCATGGAGAAAAGTCCGCATGGTGCCTATTGTGTTCAATGCCGATTCATGTTTTGTGTTTCATCAACACTCTGAAGGTCCACAGATTACAGAATGCTTCCAGATGTGCTTCGGGAACTACTACTATTCTTCCAGTGTACGATCAAAGCGTAGACAGTTTAAGACATTACTCCCATGGGGAAAATTCCGGATGGTGCTTATTGTGTTCAATGCCGATGCAATTTTTGTGTTTTATCAACACTCTGAAGGTCCACAGATTACAGAATGCCTCCAGACGTGCTTCGGAATCTACTACTATTCTTCCAGTGTACGATCAAAGCGTAGACAGTTTAAGACATTACTCCCTTTAGAAAAGTCCGCATGGTGCTTATTGTGTTCAATGCCGATGCAATTTCTGTGTTTCATCAACATTCTGAAGGTCCACAGATTACAGAATGTTTCCAGGTGTGCTTCAGAAACTACTACTAGTCTTCCAATGTACGATCAAATCGTAGACAGTTTAAGACATTACTCCCATGGAGAAAAGTTCGCATGGTGCTTATTGTGTTCAATGCCGATGCAATTTTTGTGTTTCATCAACACTCTGAAGGTCCACAGATTACAGAATGCATCCATATGTGCTTCGGAAACTATTACTAGTCTTCCAGTGTACGATCAAAGCGTAGACAGTTTAAGACATTACTCCCATGGAGAAAAGTCCACATGGTGCTTATCGTGTTCAATGCCCATGCAATTTTTGTGTTTCATCAACACTCTGAATGTCCACAGATTTCAGAACGCCTAAAGAAGTGCTTCGGAAACTACTACTAGTCTTCCAGGGAACGATTAAATCGTAGACAGTTTAAGACATTACTCCCATGGAGAAAAGTCCTCATGGTGCATATTGTGTTCAATGCCGATGAAATTTCTGTGTTTCATCAACAGTCTGAAGGTCCACAGATTACAGAATGCATCCAGATGTGCTTCGGAAACTACTACTAGTCTTAGAGTGTACGACCAAAGTGTAGACAGTTTAAGACATTACTCCCATGGAGAAAAGTCCGCATGGTGCTTATTGTGTTCAATGCCGATTCAATTTTTGTGTTTCATCAACACTCTGAAGGTCTACAGATTACAGAATGCCTCCAGATGTGCTTCGGAGACTACTACTAGTCTTCCAGTGAACGATCAAAGCGTAGACAGTTTAAGACATTACTCCCATGGAGAAAAATCCACATGGTGCTTATTGTGTTCAATGCCGATGCAATTTTTGTGTCTCATCAACACTCTGAAGGTCCACAGATTACAGAATGCGTCCATATGTGCTTCGGAAACTACTACTAGTCTTCCAGGAACGATCAAAGCGTAGACAGTTTAAGACATTACTCGCATGGAGAGAAATCCGCATGGTGTTTATTGTGTTCAATGCCGATTCAATTTTTGTGTTTCATCAAATCTCTGAAGGTCTACAGATTACAGAATGCCTCCAGATGTTCTTCGGAAACTACTACTAGTCTTCCAGTGTACGATCAAAGCGTAGACAGTTTGAGACATTACTCCCATGGAGAAAAGTCCACATGGTGCTTATTGTGTTCAATGCCGATGCAATATTTGTATTTCATCAACACTCTGAAAGTCCACAGATTTCAGAACGCCTAAAGAAGTGCTTCGGAAACTACTACTAGTCTTCCAGGTAAAGATCAATTCGTAGACAGTTTAAGACATTACTCCCATGGAGAAAAGTCCTCATGGTGCATATTGTGTTCAATGCCGATGCAATTTCTGTGTTTCATCAACACTCTGAAGGTCCACAGATTACAGAATGCATCCAGATGTGCTTCGGAAACTACTACTAGTATTCCAGTGTACGATCAAAACGTAGACAGTTTAAGACATTACCCCCATGGAGAAAAATCCACATGGTGCTTATTGTGTTCAATGCCGATGCAATTTTTGTGTTTCATCAACACTCTGAAGGTCCACATATTACAGAATGCATCCATATGTGCTTCGGAAACTACTACTAGTCTTCCAGTGTACGATCAAAACGTAGACAGTTTAAGACATTACTTCCATGGAGAAAAGTCCGCATGGTGCCTATTGTGTTCAATGCCGATTCAAGTTTTGTGTTTCATCAACACTCTGAAGGTCCACAGATTACAGAATGCTTCCAGATGTGCTTCGGGAACTTATACTATTCTTCCAGTGTACGATCAAAGCGTAGACAGTTTGAGACATTACTCCCATGGAGACAAGTACGCATGGTGTCTATTGCATTCAATGCCGATGCAATTTTTGTGTTTCATCAACCCTCTGAAGGTCCACAGAGTACAGAATGCCTCCAGATGTGCTTCGGAAACTACTACTAGTCTTCCAGTGTACGATCGATGCGTAGACAGTTTAAGAGAAGACTCCCATGGAGAAAAGTCCACATGGTGCTTATTGTGTTCAATGCCGATGCAATTTTTGTATTTCATCAACACTCTGAATGTCCACAGATTTCAGAACGCCTAAAGAAGTGCTTCGGAAACTACTACTAGTCTTCCAGGGAACGATCAATTCGTAGACAGTTTAAGACATTACACCCATGGAGAAAAGTCCTCATGGTGCATATTGTGTTCAATGCCGATGCAATTTCTGTGTTTCATCAACACTCTGAAGGTCCACAGATTACAGAATTTATCCAGATGTGCTTCGGAAATTACTACTAGTCTTCCAGTGTACGATCAAAGCGTAGACAGTTTAAGACATTACTCCCATGGAGAAAAGTTCGCATGGTGCTTATTGTGTTCAATGTCAATGCAATTTTTTTGTTTCATCAACACTCTGAAGGTCCACAGAGTACAGAATGCCTCCAGATGTGCTTCGGAAACTACTACTATTCTTCCAGTGTACGATCAATGCGTAGACAGTTTAAGACATTACTTCCATGGAGAAAAATCCACATGGTGCTTATTGTGTTCAATGCCGATGCAATTTTTGTGTTTCATCAACACTCTGAAGATTTACAGATTACAGAATGCATCCATATGTGCTTCGGAAACTAATACTAATCTTCCAGGGAACGATCAAAGCGTAGACAGTTTAAGACAATACTCCCATGGACAAAAGTCCGCTTGGTGCTTATTATGTTCAATGCCGATTCAATTTTTGTGTTTCATCAGCACTCTGAAGGTCTACAGATTACAGAATGCCTCCAGATGTGCTTCGGAAACTACTACTAGTCTTCCAGTGTACGATCAAAGCGTAGACAGTTTAAGACATTACCCCCATGAAGAAAAATCCTCATGGTGCCTTTTGTATTCAATGCCGATGCAATTTTTGTGTTTCATCAACACTCTGAAGGTCCACAGATTACAGAATGCCTCCAGATGTGCTTCGGAAACTACTACTATTTTTCCAGTGTACGATCAAAGCGTAGATTGTTTAAGACATTACTCCCATGGAGAAAAATCCGCATGGTGCTTATTGTGTTAAATGCCGATGCAATCTTTGTGTTTCATCAACACTCTGACGGTCCACAGATTACAGAATGCATCCATATGTGCTTCGGAAACTACTACTAGTCTTCCAGGGAACGATCAAAGCGTAGACAGTTTAAGACATTACTTCCATGGAGAAAAGTCCGCATGGTGCTTATTGTGTTCAATGCCGATTCAATTTTTGTGTTTCATCAACACTCTGAAGGTCTACGGATTACAGAATGCCTCCAGATGTTCTTCGGAAACTACTACTAGTCTTCCAGTGTACGATCAAAACGTAGACAGTTTAAGACATTACTGCCATGGAGAAAAGTACTCATGTTGCCTATTGTATTCAATGCCGATGCAATTTTTGTGTTTCATCAACACTCTGAAGGTCCACAGAGTACAGAATGCCTCCAGATGTGCTTCAGAAACTATTACTAGCCTTCCAGTGTACGATAAAAACGTAGACAGTTTAAGACATTACTCCTATGGAGAAAAGTCCACATGGTGCTTATTGTGTTCAATGCCCATGCAACTTTTGTGTTTCATCAACACTATGAATGTCCACAGATTTCAGAACGCCTAAAGAAGTGCTTCGGAAGCTACTACTAGTCTTCCAGGGAACGATCAATTCGTAGACAGTTTAAGACATTACTCCCATGGACAAAAGTCCTCATGGTGCATATTGTGTTCAATGCCGATGAAATTTCTGTGTTTCATCAACACTCTGAAGGTCCACAGATTACAGAATGCATCCAGATGTGCTTCGGAAACTACTACTAGTCTTAGAGTGTACGACCAAAGCGTAGACAGTTTAAGACATTACTCCCATGGAGAAAAGTCCGCATGGTGCTTATTGTGTTCAATGCCGATTCAATTTTTGTATTTCATCAACACTCTGAAGGTCTACAGATTACAGAATGCCTCCAGATGTGCTTCGGAGACTACTATTAGTCTTCCAGTGTACGATCAAAGCGTAGACAGTTTAAGACATTACTCCCATGGAGAAAAATCCACATGGTGCTTATTGTGTTCAATGCCGATGCAATTTTTGTGTTTCATCAACACTCTGAAGGTCCACAGATTACAGAATGCATCCATATGTGCTTCGGAAACTACTACTAGTCTTCCAGGAACGATCAAAGCGTGGACAGTTTAAGACATTACTCCCATGGAGAAAAGTCCGCATGGTGCTTATTGTGTTCAATGCCGATTCAATTTTTGCGTTTCATCAAAACTCTGAAGGTCTACAGATTACAGAATGCCTCCAGATATTCTTCGGAAACTACTACTAGTCTTCCAGTGTACGATCAAAGCGTAGACAGTTTAAGACTATACTCAAATGGAGAAAAGTCCACATGGTGCTTATTGTGATCAATGCCGATGCAATATTTGTATTTCATCAACACTCTGAAAGTCCACAGATTTCAGAACGCCTAAAGAAGTGCTTCGGAAACTACTACTAGTCTTCCAGGTAAAGATCAATTCGTAGACAGTTTAAGACATTACTCCCATGGAGAAAAGTCCTCATGGTGCATATTGTGTTCAATGCCGATGCAATTTCTGTGTTTCATCAACACTCTGAAGGTTCACAGATTACAGAATGCATCCATATGTGCTTCGGAAACTACTACTAGTATTCCAGTGTACGATCAAAGCGTAGACAGTTTAAGACATTACTCCCATGGAGAAAAATCCACATGGTGCTTATTGTGTTCAATGCCGATGCAATTTTTGTGTTTCATCAACACTATGAAGGTCCACAGATTACAGAATGCATCCATATGTGCTTCGGAAACTACTACTAGTCTTCCAGGGAACGATCAAAGCGTAGACAGTTTAAGACATTACTCCCATGGAGAAAAGTCCGCATGGTGCTTATTGTTTTCAATGCCGATTCAATTTTTGTGTTTCATAAACACTCTGAAGGTCTCCAGATTACATAATGCCTGTAGGTGTTCTTCGGAAACTACTACTAGTCTTCCAGTGTACGATCAAAACGTAGACAGTTTAAGACATTACTCCCATGAAGAAAAGTCCGCGTGGTGCCTATTGTGTATAATGCCGATTCAAGTTTTGTGTTTCATCAACACTCTGAAGGTCCACAGATTACAGAATGCTTCCAGATGTGCTTCGGGAACTACTACTACTCTTCCAGTGTACGATCAAAGCGTAGACAGTTTAAGACATTACACCCATGGGGAAAAATCCGGATGGTGCTTATTGTGTTCAATGCCGATTCAATTTTTGTGTTTCATCAACACTCTGAAGGTCCAAGGATTACAGAATGCATCCATATGTTCTTCGGAAACAACTACTAGTCTTCCAGTGAACGATCAAAGCGTAGACAGTTTGAGACATTACTCCCATGGAGACAAGTCCGCATGGTGTCTATTGTATTCAATGCCGATGCAATTTTTGTGTTTCATCAACCCTCTGAAGGTCCACAGAGTACAGAATTCCTCCAGATGTGCTTCGGAAACTACTACTTGTCTTCCAGTGTACGATCGAAGCGTAGACAGTTTAAGAAAATACTCCCATGGAGAAAAGTCCACATGGTGCTTATTGTGCTCAATGCCGATGCAATTTTTGTATTTCATCAACTCTCTGAATGTCCACAGATATCAGACCGCCTAAAGAAGTGCTTCGGAAACTACTACTAGTCTTCCAGGGAACGATCAAATCGTAGACAGTTTAAGACATTACTCCCATGGAGAAAAGTCCTCATGGTGCATATTGTGTTCAATGCCGATGCAATTTCTGTGTTTCATCAACACTCTGAAGGTTCACAGATTACAGAATGCATCCAGATGTGCTTCGGAAATTACTACTAGTCTTCCAGTGTACGATCAAAGCGTAGACAGTTTAAGACATTACTCCCATGGAGAAAAGTTCGCATGGTGCTTATTAAGTTCAATGCCATTGCAATTTTTGTGTTTCATCAACACTCTGAAGATCCACAGAGTACAGAATGCCTCCAGATGTGCTTCGGAAACTACTACTACTCTTCCAGTGTACGATCAATGCGTAGACAGTTTAAGACATTACTTCCATGGAAAAAATCCAAATGGTGCTTATTGTGTTCAATGCCGATGCAATTTTAGTATTTCATCAACACTCTGAAGGTTTACAGATTACAGAATGCATCCATATGTGCTTCGGAAACTACTACTAATCTTCCAGGGAACGATCAAAGCGTAGACAGTTTAAGACAATACTCCCATGGACAAAAGTCCGCATGGTGCTTATTGTGTTCAATGCCGATTCAATTTTTGTGTTTCATCAACACTCTGAAGGTCTACAGATTACAGAATGCCTCCAGATGTGCTTCGGAAACTACTACTAGTCTTCCAGTGTACGTTCAAAGCGTAGACAGTTTAAGACATTACCCCCATGAAGAAAAATCCTCATGGTGCCTTTTGTATTCAATGCCGATGCAATTTTTGTGTTTCATCAACACTCTGAAGGTCCACAGATTACAGAATGCATCCAGATGTTCTTCGGAAACTACTACTAGTCTTCCAGTGTACGATCAAAACGTAGACAGTTTAAGACATTACTGCCATGGAGAAAAGTCCGCATGGTGCCTATTGTATTCAATGCCGATGCAATTTTTGTGTTTCATCAACACTCTGAAGGTCCACAGAGTACAGAATGCCTCCAGATATGCTTCGGAAACTATTACTAGCCTTCCAGTGTACGATCAAAACGTAGACAATTTAAGACATTACTCCCATGGAGAAAAGTCCACATGGTGCTTATTGTGTTCAATGCCCATTCAACTTTTGTGTTTCATCAACACTATGAATGTCCACAGATTTCAGAACGCCTAAAGAAGTGCTTCGGAAGCTACTACTAGTCTTCCAGGGAACGATCAATTCGTAGACAGTTTAAGACATTACTCTAATGGAGAAAAGTCCTCATGGTGCATATTGTGTTCAATGCCGATGCAATTTCTGTGTTCCATCAACACTCTGAATGTCCACAGATTACAGAATGCATCCAGATGTGCTTCGGAAATTACTACTAGTCTTCCAGTGTTCGATCAAAGCGTAGACAGTTTAAGACAATACTCCCATGGAGAAAAGTTCGCATGGTGCTTATTGTGTTCAATGCCAATGCAATTTTTGTGTTTCATCAACACTCTGAAGGTCCACAGAGTACAGAATGCCTCCAGATGTGCTTCGGAAACTACTACTATTCTTCCAGTGTACGATCAATGCGTAAACCGTTTAAGACATTACTTCCATGGAGAAAAATCCACATGGTGCTTATTGTGTTCAATGCCGATGCAAATTTTGTGTTTCATCAACACTCTAAAGGTTTACAGATTACAGAATGCATCCATATGTGCTTCGGAAACTACTACTAATCTTCCAGGGAACGATCAAAGCGTAGACAGTTTAAGACAATACTCCCATGGACAAAAGTCCGCATGGTGTTTATTGTGTTCAATGCCGATTCAATTTTGTGTGTTTCATCAACACTCTGAAGGTCTACAGATTACAGAATGTCTCCAGATGTGCTTCGGAATCTACTACTAGTCTTCCAGTGTACGATCAAAGCGTAGACAGTTTAAGACATTACCCCCATGAAGAAAAATCCTCATGGTGCCTATTGTATTCAATGCCGATGCAATTTTTGTGTTTCATCAACACTCTGAAGGTCCACAGATTACAGAATGCCTCCAGATGTGCTTCGGAAACTACTACTATTTTTCCAGTGTACGATCAAAGCGTAGATTGTTTAAGACATTACTCCCATGGAGAAAAATCCGCATGGTGCTTATTGTGTTAAATCCCGATGCAATTTTTGTGTTTCATCAACACTCTGAAGGTTTACAGATTACAGAATGCATCCATATGTGCTTCGGAAACTACTACTAGTCTTCCAGGGAACGATCAAAGCTTAGACAGTTTAAGACATTACTCCCATGGAGAAAAGTCCGCATGGTGCTTATTGTGTTCAGTGCCGATTCAATTTTTGTGTTTCATCAACACTCTGAAGATCTACAGATTACAGAATGCCTCCAGATGTTCTTCGGAAACTACTACTAGTCTTCCAGTGTACGATCAAAACGTAGACAGTTTAAGACATTACTCCCATGGAGAAAAGTCCGCATGGTGCCTATTGTATTCAATGCCGATGCAATTTTTGTGTTTCATCAACACTCTGAATGTCCACAGAGTACAGAATGCCTCCAGATGTGCTTCGGAAACTATTACTAGTCTTCCAGTGTACGATCAAAACGTAGACAGTTTAAGACATTACTCCCATGGAGAAAAGTCCACATGGTGCTTATTGTGTTCAATGCCCATGCAACTTTTGTGTTTCATCAACACTCTGCAGGTCCACAGAGTACAGAATGCCTCCAGATGTGCTTCGGAAACTACTACTAGTCTTCCAGTGTACGATCAAAGCGTAGACAGTTTAAGACATTACTCCCATGGAGAAAAGTTCGCATGGTGCTTATTGTGTTCATGCCGATAGAATTTTTGTGTTTCATCAACACTCTGAATGTCCACAGATTTCAGAATGCTTCCAGATGTGCTTCGGGAACTACTACTATTCTTCCAGTGTACGATCAAAGCGTAGACAGTTTAAGACATTACTCCCATGGGGAAAAAATCCGCATGGTGCTTATTGTGTTCAATGCCGATGCAATTTTTGTGTTTCATCAACACTCTGAAGGTCCACAGATTACAGAATGCATCCATATGTTCTTCGGAAACTACTACTAGTCTTCCAGTGTACGATCAAAGCGTAGACTGTTTAATACATTACTCCCATGGAGAAAAATTCGCATGGTGCTTATTGTGTTCAATGCCGATGCAATTTTTGTGTTTCATCAACACTCTGAAGGTCCACAGATTACAGAATGCATCCATATGTGCTTCGGAAACTACTACTAGTCTTCCAGGGAACGATCAAAGCGTAGACAGTTTAAGACATTACTCCCATGGAGAAAAGTCCGCATGGTGCTTATTGTGTTCAATGCCGATTCAATTTTTGTGTTTCATCAACACTCTGAAGGTCTACAGATTACAGAATGCCTCCAGATGTGCTTCGGAAACTACTACTAGTCATCCAGTGTACGATCAATGCGTAGACAGTTTAAGACATTACTCCCATGAAGAAAAATCTTCATGGTGCCTATTGTATTGAATGCCGATGCAATTTTTGTGTTTCATCAACACTCTGAAGGTCCACAGATTACAGAATGCCTCCAGATGTGCTTCGGAAACTACTACTATTTTTCCAGTGTACGATCAAAGCGTAGACTGTTTAAGACATTACTCCCATGGAGAAAAATCCGCATGGTACTTATTGTGTTCAATGCCGATGCAATTTTTGTGTTTCATCAGCACTCTGACGGTCCACAGATTACAGAATGCATCCATATGTGCTTCGGAAACTACTACTAGCCTTCCAGGGAACGATCAAAGCGTAGACAGTTTAAGACATTACTCCCATGGAGAAAAGTCCGCATGGTGCTTATTGTGTTCAATGCCGATTCAATTTTTGTGTTTCATCAACACTCTGAAAGTCTACAGATTACAGAATGCCTCCAGATGTTCTTCGGAAACTACTACTAGTCTTCCAGTGTACGATCAAAACGTAGACAGTTTAAGACATTACTCCCATGAAGAAAAGTCCGCATGGTGCCTATTGTATTCAATGCCGATGCAATATTTGTGTTTCATCAACACTCTGAAGGTCCACAGAGTACAGAATGCCTCCAGATGTGCTTCGGAAACTACTACTATTCTTCCAGTGTACGATCAATGCGTAGACAGTTTAAGACTTTACTTCCATGGAGAAAAATCCACATGGTGTTTATTGTGTTCAATGCCGATGCAATTATTGTGTTTCATCAACACTCTGAAGGTCCATAGATTACAGAATGCATCCATATGTGCTTCGGAAACTACTACTAATCTTCCAGGGAACGATCAAAGCGTAGACAGTTTAAGACATTACTCCCATGGACAAAAGTCCGCATGGTGCTTATTGTGTTCAATGCCGATTCAATATTTGTGTTTCATCAACACTCTGAAGGTCTACACATTACACAATGCCTCCAGATGTGCTTCGGAAACTACTACTAGTCTTCCAGTGTACGATCAAAGCGTAGACAGTTTAAGATATTACTCCCATGAAGAAAAATCCGCATGGTGCTTATTGTGTTCAATGCCGATGCAATTTTTGTGTTTCATCAACACTGTGACGGTCCACAGATTACAGAATGCATCCATATGTGCTTCGGAAACTAGTACTAGTCTTCCAGGGAACGATCAAAGCGGAGACAGTTTAAGACATTACTCCCATGGAGAAAAGTCCGCATGGTGCTTATTGTGTTCAATGCCGATTCAATTTTTGTGTTTCATCAACACTCTGAAAGTCTACAGATTACAGAATGCCTCCAGATGTTCTTCGGAAACTACTACTAGTCTTCCAGTGTACGATCAAAACGTAGACAGTTTAAGACATTACTCCCATGAAGAAAAGTCCGCATGGTGCCTATTGTAATCAATGCCGATGCAATATTTGTGTTTCATCAACACTCTGAAGGTCCACAGAGTACAGAATGCCTCCAGATGTTCTTCGGAAACTACTACTATTCTTCCAGTGTACGATCAAAGCGTAGACAGTTTAAGACATTACTCCCATGGAGAAAAGTCCGCATGGTGCTTATTGTGTTCAATGCCGATTCAATTTTTGTGTTTCATCAACACTCTGAAAGTCTACAGATTACAGAATGCCTCCAGATGTTCTTCGGAAACTACTACTAGTCTTCCAGTGTACGATCAAAACGTAGACAGTTTAAGATATTACTCCCATGAAGAAAAATCCGCATGGTCCTTATTGTATTCAATGCCGATGCAATTTTTGTGTTTCATCAACACTCTGAAGGTCCACAGATTACAGAATGCCTCCAGATGTGCTTCGGAAACTACTACTATTTTTCCAGTGTACGATCAAAGCGTAGACTGTTTAATACATTACTCCCATGGAGAAAAATCCGCATGGTGCTTATTGTGTTAAATCCCGATGCAATTTTTGTGTTTCATCAACACTCTGACGGTCCACAGATTACAGAATGCATCCATATGTACTTCGGAAACTACTACTAGTCTTCCAGGGAACGATCAAAGCTTAGACAGTTTAAGACATTACTCCCATGGAGAAAAGTCCGCATGGTGCTTATTGTGTTCAATGCCGATTCAATTTTTGTGTTTCATCAACACTCTGAAGGTCTACAGATTACAGAATGCCTCCAGATGTGCTTCGGAAACTACTACTAGTCTTCCAGTGTACGATCAAAGCGTAGACATTTTAAGATATTACTCCCATGAAGAAAAATCCGCATGGTCCTTATTGTATTCAATGCCGATGCAATTTTTGTGTTTCATCAACACTCTGAAGGTCCACAGATTACAGAATGCATCCATAAGTGCTTCGGAAACTACTACTAGTCTTCCAGGGAACGATCAAAGCGTAGACAGTTTAAGACATTACTCCCATGGAGAAAAGTCCGCATGGTGCTTATTGTGTTCAATGCCGATTCAATTTTTGTGTTTCATCAACACTCTGAAGGTCTACAGGTTACAGAATGCCTCCCGATGTTCTTCGGAAACTACTACTAGTCTTCCAGTGTACGATCAAAACGTAGACTGTTTAAGACATTACTCCCATAGAGAAAAATCCGCATGGTGCTTATTGTGTTCAATGCCGATGCAATTTTTGTGTTTCATCAACACTCTGAAGGTCCACAGATTTCAGAACGCCTAAAGAAGTGCTTCGGAAGCTACTACTAGTCTTCCAGAGAACGATCAAAGCGTAGACAGTTTAAGACATTACTCCCTTTAGAAAAGTCCGCATGGTGCTTATTGTGTTCAATGCCGATTCAATTTTTGTGTTTCATCAACACTCTGAAGGTCTACAGATTACAGAATGCCTCCAGATGTGCTTCGGAATCTACTACTATTCTTCCAGTGTACGATCAAAGCGTAGACAGTTTAAGACATTACTCCCATGGAGAAAAGTTCGCATGGTGCTTATTGTGTTCAATGCCGATGCAATTTTTGTGTTTCATCAACACTCTGAAGGTCCACAGATTACAGAATGCATCCATATGTGCTTCAGAAACTATTACTAGTCTTCCAGTGTACGATCTAAACGTAGACAGTTTAAGACATTACTCCCATGAAGAAAAGTCCACATGGTGCTTATTGTGTTCAATGCAAATGCAATTTTTGTGTTTCATCAACACTCTGAATGTCCACAGATTTCAGAACGCCTAAAGAAGTGTTTCGGAAACTACTACTAGTCTTCCAGGGAACGATTAAATCGTAGACAGTTTAAGACATTACTCCCATGGAGAAAAGTCCTCATGGTGCATATTGTGTTCAATGCCGATGCAATTTCTGTGTTTCATCAACACTCTGAAGGTCCACAGATTACAGAATGCATCCAGATGTGCTTCGGAAACTACTACTAGTCTTAGAGAGTACGATCAAAGCGTAGACAGTTTAAGACATTACTCCCATGGAGAAAAGTTCGCATGGTGCTTATTGTGTTCAATGCCGATGCACTTTCTGTGTTTCATCAACACTCTGAAGGTACACAGATTACAGAATGCCTCCAGATGTGCTTCGGAAACTACTACTATTCTTCCAGTGTACGATCAAAGCGTAGACAGTTTAAGACATTACTCCCATGGAGAAAAGTCCGCATGGTGCTTATGGTGTTCAATGCCGATTCAATTTTTGTGGTTCATCAACACTCTGAAGGTCTACAGATTACAGAATGCCTCCAGATGTGCTTCGGAAACTACTACTAGTCTTCCAGTGTACGATCAAAGCGTAGACAGTTTAAGACATTACTCCCATGGAGAAAAGTTCGCATGGTGCTTATTGTGTTCAATGCCGATGCAATTTTTTTGTTTCATCAACACTCTGAAGGTCCACAGGTTACAGAATGCATCCATATGTGCTTCGGAAGCTACTACTAGTCTTCCAGTGTACGATCAAAGCGTAGAGAGTTTAAGACATTACTCCCATGGAGAAAAGTCCACATTGTGCTTGTTGTGTTCAATGCCCATGCAATTTTTGGGTTTCATCAACACTCTGAATGTCCACAGATTTCAGAACGCCTAAAGAAGTGCTTCGGAAACTACTACTAGTCTTCCAGGGAACGATGAAATCGTAGAAAGTTTAAGACATTACTCCCATGGAGAAAAGTCCTCATGGTGCATATTGTGTTCAATGCCGATGCAATTTCTGTGTTTCATCAACATTCTGAAGGTCCACAGATTACAGAATGCATCCAGATGTCCTTCGGAAACTACTACTAGTCTTCCAGTGTACGATCAAAGCGTAGACAGTTTAAGACATTACTCCCATGGAGAAAAGTGCGCATGGTGCTTATTGTGTTCATTGCCGATGCAATTTTTGTGTTTCATCAACACTCTGAAGGTCTACAGATTACAGAATGCCTCCAGATGTGCTTCGGAATCTACTACTATTCTTCCAGTGTACGATCAAAGCGTAGACAGTTTAAGACATTACTCCCATGGAGAAAAATCCACATGGAGCTTATTGTGTTCAATGCCGATGCAATTTTTGTGTTTCATCAACACTCTTAAGGTCCACAGATTACAGAATGCATCCATAAGTGCTTCGGAAACCACTACTAGTCTTCCAGGGAACGATCAAAGCGTAGACAGTTTAAGACATTACTCCCATGGAGAAAAGTCCGCATGGTGCTTATTGTGTTCAATGCCGATTCAATTTTTGTGTTTCAATCACACTCTGAAGGTCTACAGATTACAGAATGCCTCCAGATGTGCTTCGGAATCTACTACTATTCTTCCAGTGTACGATCAAAGCGTAGACAGTTTAAGACATTACTCCCTTTAGAAAAGTCCGCATGGTGCTTATTGTGTTCAATGCCGATGCAATTTCTGTGTTTCATCAACATTCTGAAGGTCCACAGATTACAGAATGTTTCCAGATGTGCTTCTGAAACTACTACTATTCTTCCAGTGTACGATCAAAGCGTAGACAGTTTAAGACATTACCCCCATGGAGAAAAGTCCGCATGGTGCTTATTGTGTTCAATGCCGATTCAATTTTTGTGTTTCATCAACACTCTGAAGGTCCACAGATTACAGAATGCATCCATATGTGCTTCGGAAACTACAACTAGTCTTCCAGGGAACGATCAAAGCGTAGACAGTTTAAGACATTACTCCCATGGAGAAAAGTCCGCATGGTGCTTATTGTGTTCAATGCCGATTCAATTTTTGTGTTTCATCAACACTCTGAAGGTCTACAGATTACAGAATGCCTCCAGATGTGCTTTCGGAATCTACTACTATTCTTCCAGTGTACGATCAAAGCGTAGACAGTTTAAGACATTACTCCCTTTAGAAAAGTCCGCATGGTGCTTATTGTGTTCAATGCCGATGCAATTTCTGTGTTTCATCAACATTCTGAAGGTCCACAGATTACAGAATGTATCCAGATGTGCTTCTGAAACTACTACTATTCTTCCAGTGTACGATCAAAGCGTAGACAGTTTAAGACATTACCCCCATGGAGAAAAGTCCGCATGGTGCTTATTGTGTTCAATGCCGATTCAATTTTTGTGTTTCATCAACACTCTGAAGGTCCACAGATTACAGAATGCATCCATATGTGCTTCGGAAACTACAACTAGTCTTCCAGGGAACGATCAAAGCGTAGACAGTTTAAGACATTACTCCCATGGAGAAAAGTCCGCATGGTGCTTATTGTGTTCAATGCCGATTCAATTTTTGTGTTTCATCAAAACTCTGAAGGTCTACAGATTACAGAATGCCTCCAGATGTTCTTCGGAAACTACTACTAGTCTTCCAGTGTACGATCAAAGCGTCGACAGTTTGAGACATTACTCCCATGGAGAAAAGTCCGCATGGTGCTTATTGTGTTCAATGCCGATTCAATTTTTGTGTTTCATCAACACTCTGAAAGTCTACAGATTACAGAATGCCTCCAGATGTTCTTCGGAAACTACTACTAGTCTTCCAGTGTACGATCAAAACGTAGACAGTTTAAGATATTACTCCCATGAAGAAAAATCCGCATGGTCCTTATTGTATTCAATGCCGATGCAATTTTGTGTTTCATCAACACTCTGAAGGTCCACAGATTACAGAATGCCTCCAGATGTGCTTCGGAAACTACTACTATTTTTCCAGTGTACGATCAAAGCGTAGACTGTTTAATACATTACTCCCATGGAGAAAAATCCGCATGGTGCTTATTGTGTTAAATCCCGATGCAATTTTTGTGTTTCATCAACACTCTGACGGTCCACAGATTACAGAATGCATCCATATGTACTTCGGAAACTACTACTAGTCTTCCAGGGAACGATCAAAGCTTAGACAGTTTAAGACATTACTCCCATGGAGAAAAGTCCGCATGGTGCTTATTGTGTTCAATGCCGATTCAATTTTTGTGTTTCATCAACACTCTGAAGGTCTACAGATTACAGAATGCCTCCAGATGTGCTTCGGAAACTACTACTAGTCTTCCAGTGTACGATCAAAGCGTAGACATTTTAAGATATTACTCCCATGAAGAAAAATCCGCATGGTCCTTATTGTATTCAATGCCGATGCAATTTTTGTGTTTCATCAACACTCTGAAGGTCCACAGATTACAGAATGCATCCATAAGTGCTTCGGAAACTACTACTAGTCTTCCAGGGAACGATCAAAGCGTAGACAGTTTAAGACATTACTCCCATGGAGAAAAGTCCGCATGGTGCTTATTGTGTTCAATGCCGATTCAATTTTTGTGTTTCATCAACACTCTGAAGGTCTACAGGTTACAGAATGCCTCCAGATGTTCTTCGGAAACTACTACTAGTCTTCCAGTGTACGATCAAAACGTAGACTGTTTAAGACATTACTCCCATAGAGAAAAATCCGCATGGTGCTTATTGTGTTCAATGCCGATGCAATTTTTGTGTTTCATCAACACTCTGAAGGTCCACAGATTTCAGAACGCCTAAAGAAGTGCTTCGGAAGCTACTACTAGTCTTCCAGAGAACGATCAAAGCGTAGACAGTTTAAGACATTACTCCCTTTAGAAAAGTCCGCATGGTGCTTATTGTGTTCAATGCCGATTCAATTTTTGTGTTTCATCAACACTCTGAAGGTCTACAGATTACAGAATGCCTCCAGATGTGCTTCGGAATCTACTACTATTCTTCCAGTGTACGATCAAAGCGTAGACAGTTTAAGACATTACTCCCATGGAGAAAAGTTCGCATGGTGCTTATTGTGTTCAATGCCGATGCAATTTTTGTGTTTCATCAACACTCTGAAGGTCCACAGATTACAGAATGCATCCATATGTGCTTCGGAAACTATTACTAGTCTTCCAGTGTACGATCAAAACGTAGACAGTTTAAGACATTACTCCCATGGAGAAAAGTCCACATGGTGCTTATTGTGTTCAATGCAAATGCAATTTTTGTGTTTCATCAACACTCTGAATGTCCACAGATTTCAGAACGCCTAAAGAAGTGTTTCGGAAACTACTACTAGTCTTCCAGGGAACGATTAAATCGTAGACAGTTTAAGACATTACTCCCATGGAGAAAAGTCCTCATGGTGCATATTGTGTTCAATGCCGATGCAATTTCTGTGTTTCATCAACACTCTGAAGGTCCACAGATTACAGAATGCATCCAGATGTGCTTCGGAAACTACTACTAGTCTTAGAGTGTACGATCAAAGCGTAGACAGTTTAAGACATTACTCCCATGGAGAAAAGTTCGCATGGTACTTATTGTGTTCAATGCCGATGCACTTTCTGTGTTTCATCAACACTCTGAAGGTACACAGATTACAGAATGCCTCCAGATGTGCTTCGGAAACTGCTACTATTCTTCCAGTGTACGATCAAAGCGTAGAAAGTTTAAGACATTACTCCCATGGAGAAAAGTCCGCATGGTGCTTATGGTGTTCAATGCCGATTCAATTTTTGTGGTTCATCAACACTCTGAAGGTCTACAGATTACAGAATGCCTCCAGATGTGCTTCGGAAACTACTACTAGTCTTCCAGTGTACGATCAAAGCGTAGACAGTTTAAGACATTACTCCCATGGAGAAAAGTTCGCATGGTGCTTATTGTGTTCAATGCCGATGCAATTTTTTTGTTTCATCAACACTCTGAAGGTCCACAGGTTACAGAATGCATCCATATGTGCTTCGGAAGCTACTACTAGTCTTCCAGTGTACGATCAAAGCGTAGAGAGTTTAAGACATTACTCCCATGGAGAAAAGTCCACATTGTGCTTGTTGTGTTCAATGCCCATGCAATTTTTGGGTTTCATCAACACTCTGAATGTCCACAGATTTCAGAACGCCTAAAGAAGTGCTTCGGAAACTACTACTAGTCTTCCAGGGAACGATGAAATCGTAGAAAGTTTAAGACATTACTCCCATGGAGAAAAGTCCTCATGGTGCATATTGTGTTCAATGCCGATGCAATTTCTGTGTTTCATCAACATTCTGAAGGTCCACAGATTACAGAATGCATCCAGATGTCCTTCGGAAACTACTACTAGTCTTCCAGTGTACGATCAAAGCGTAGACAGTTTAAGACATTACTCCCATGGAGAAAAATCCACATGGAGCTTATTGTGTTCAATGCCGATGCAATTTTTGTGTTTCATCAACACTCTTAAGGTCCACAGATTACAGAGTGCATCCATATGTGCTTCGGAAACCACTACTAGTCTTCCAGGGAACGATCAAAGCGTAGACAGTTTAAGACATTACTCCCATGGAGAAAAGTCCGCATGGTGCTTATTGTGTTCAATGCCGATTCAATTTTTGTGTTTCATCAACACTCTGAAGGTCTACAGATTACAGAATGCCTCCAGATGTGCTTCGGAATCTACTACTATTCTTCCAGTGTACGATCAAAGCGTAGACAGTTTAAGACATTACTCCCTTTAGAAAAGTCCGCATGGTGCTTATTGTGTTCAATGCCGATGCAATTTCTGTGTTTCATCAACATTCTGAAGGTCTACAGATTACAGAATGTTTCCAGATGTGCTTCTGAAACTACTACTATTCTTCCAGTGTACGATCAAAGCGTAGACAGTTTAAGACATTACCCCCATGGAGAAAAGTCCGCATGGTGCTTATTGTGTTCAATGCCGATTCAATTTTTGTGTTTCATCAACACTCTGAAGGTCCACAGATTACAGAATGCATCCATATGTGCTTCGGAAACTACAACTAGTCTTCCAGGGAACGATCAAAGCGTAGACAGTTTAAGACATTACTCCCATGGAGAAAAGTCCGCATGGTGCTTATTGTGTTCAATGCCGATTCAATTTTTGTGTTTCATCAAAACTCTGAAGGTCTACAGATTACAGAATGCCTCCAGATGTTCTTCGGAAACTACTACTAGTCTTCCAGTGTACGATCAAAGCGTAGACAGTTTGAGACATTACTCCCATGGACAAAAGTCCGCATGGTGTCTATTGTATTCAATGCCGATGCAATATTTGTGTTTCATCAACACTCTGATGGTCCACAGAGTACAGAATGCCTCCAGATGTGCTTCGGAAACTACTACAAGTCTTCCAGTGTACGAACAAAGCGTAGACAGTATAAGACAATACTCCCATGGAGAAAAGTCCACATGGTGCTTATTGTGTTCAATGCCGATGCAATATTTGTATTTCATCAACACTCTGAAAGTCCACAGATTTCAGAACGCCTAAAGAAGTGCTTCGCAAACTACTACTAGTCTTCCAGGGAAAGATCAATTCGTAGACAGTTTAAGACATTACTCCCATGGAGAAAAGTCTTCATGGTGCTAATTGTGTTCAATGCCGATGCAATTTCTGTGTTTCATCAACACTCTGAAGGTCCACAGATTACAGAATGCATCCAGATGTGCTTCGGAAACTACTACTAGTCTTAGAGTGTACGATCAAAGCGTAGACAGTTTAAGACATTACTCCCATGGAGAAAAGTTCGCATGGTGCTTATTGTGTTCAATGCCGATGCAGTTTCTGTGTTTCATCAACACTCTGAAGGTACACAGATTACAGAATGCCTCCAGATGTGCTTCGGAAACTACTATTATTCTTCCAGTGTACGATCAAAGCGTAGACAGTTTAAGACATTACTCCCATGGAGAAAAGTCCGCATGGTGCTTATTGTGTTCAATGCCGATTCAATTTTTGTGTTTCATCAACACTCTGAAGGTCCACAGATTACAGAATGCATCCATATGTGCTTCGGAAACTACTACTAGTCTTCCAGGGAACGATCTAAGCGAAGACAGTTTAAGACATTACTCCCATGGAGAAAAGACCGCATGGTGCTTATTGTGTTCAATGCCGATTCAATTTTTGTGTTTCATCAAAACTCTGAAAGTCTACAGATTACAGAATGCCTCCAGATGTTCTTCGGAAACTACTACTAGTCTTCCAGTGTACGATCAAAGCGTACACAGTTTGAGACATTACTCCCATGGAGAAAAGTCCGCATGGTGTCTATTGTATTCAATGCCGATGCAATTTTTGTGTTTCATCAACACTCTGAAGGTCCACAGAGTACAGAATGCCTCCAGACGTGCTTCGGAAACTACTACTAGTCTTCCAGTGTACGATCAAAGCGTAGACAGTATAAGACAATACTCCCATGGAGAAAAGTCCACATGGTGCTTATTGTGTTCAATGACGATGCAATATTTGTATTTCATCAACACTCTGAAAGTCCACAGATTTCAGAACGCCTAAAGAAGTGCTTCGGAAACTACTACTAGTCTTCCAGGGAAAGGTCAATTCGTAGACAGTTTAAGACATTACTCCCATGGAGAAAAGTCCTCATGGTGCATATTGTGTTCAATGCCGATGCAATTTCTGTGTTTCATCAACACTCTCAAGGTACACAGATTACAGAATGCATCCAGATGTGCTTCGGAAACTACTACTATTCTTCCAGTGTACGATCAAAGCGTAGACAGTTTAAGACATTACTCCCATGGAGAAAAGTCCGCATGTTGCTTATTGTGTTCAATGCCGATTCAATTTTTGTGTTTCATCAACACTCTGAAGGTCCACAGATTACAGAATGCATCCATATGTGCTTCGGAAACTACTACTAGTCCTCCAGGGAACGATCAAAGCGTAGACAGTTTAAGACATTACTCCCATGGAGAAAAGTCCGCATGGTGCTTATTGTGTTCAATGCCGATTCAATTTTTGTGTTTCATCAAAACTCTGAAGGTCTACAGATTACAGAATGCCTCCAGGTGTTCTTCGGAAACTACTACTAGTCTTCCAGGGAAAGATCAATTCGTAGACAGTTTAAGACATTACTCCCATGGAGAAAAGTCCTCATGGTGCATATTGTGTTCAATGCCGATGCAATTTCTGTGTTTCATCAACACTCTGAAGGTCCACAGATTACAGAATGCATCCAGATGTGCTTCGGAAACTACTACTATTCTTCCAGTGTACGATCAAAGCGTAGACAGTTTAAGACATTTCTCCCATGAAGAAAAATCCACATGGTGCTTATTGTGTTCAATGCCGATGCAATTTTTGTGTTTCATCAACACTCTGAAGGTCCACAGATTACAGAATGCATCCATATGTGCTTCGGAAACTACTACTAGTCTTCCAGGGAACGATCAAAGCGTAGACAGTTTAAGACATTACTCCCATGGGGAAAAATCCGGATGGTGCTTATTGTGTTCAATGCCGATGCAATTTTTGTGTTTCATCAACACTCTGAAGGTCCACAGATTACAGAATGCCTCCAGATGTGCTTCGGAATCTACTACTATTCTTCCAGTGTACGACCAAAGCGTAGACAGTTTAAGACATTACTCCCATGGAGAAAAGTCCGCATGGTGCCTATTGTGTTCAATGCCGATTCAAGTTTTGTGTTTCATCAACACTCAGAAGGTCCACAGATTACAGAATGCTTCCAGATGTGCTTCGGGAACTACTACTATTCTTCCAGTGTACGATCAAAGCGTAGACAGTTTAAGACATTACTCCCATGGGGAAAAATCCGGATGGTGCTTATTGTGTTCAATGCCGATGCAATTTTTGTGTTTCATCAACACTCTGAAGGTCCACAGATTACAGAATGCCTCCAGATGTGCTTCGGAATCTACTACTATTCTTCCAGTGTACGATCAAAGCGTAGACAGTTAAAGACATTACTCCCTTTAGAAAAGTCCGCATGGTACTTTTTGTGTTCAATGCCGATGCAATTTCTGTGTTTCATCAACATTCTGAAGGTCCACAGATTACAGAATGTTTCCAGATGTGCTTCGTAAACTACTACTAGTCTTCCAGTGTACGATCAAAGCGTAGACAGTTTAAGACATTACTCCCATGGAGAAAAGTTCGCATGGTTCTTATTGTGTTCAATGCCGATGCAATTTTTGTGTTTCATCTACACTCTGAAGGTCCACAGATTACAGAATGCATCCATATGTGCTTCGGAAACTATTACTAGTCTTCCAGTGTACGATCAAAGCGTAGACAGTTTAAGACATTACTCCCATGGAGAAAAGTCCACATGGTGCTTATTGTGTTCAATGCCCATGCAATTTTTGTGTTTCATCAACACTCTGAATATCCACAGATTTCAGAACGCCTAAAGAAGTGCTTCGGAAACTACTACTAGTCTTCCAGGGAACGATTAAATCGTAGACAGTTTAAGACATTACTCCCATGGAGAAAAGTCCTCATGGTGCATATTGTGTTCAATGCCGATGAAATTTCTGTGTTTCATCAACACTCTGAAGGTCCACAGATTATAGAATGCATCCAGATGTGCTTCGGAAACTACTACTAGTCTTAGAGTGTACGACCAAAGCGTAGACAGATTAAGACATTACTCCCATGGAGAAAAGTCCGCATGGTGCTTATTGTGTTCAATGCCGATTCAATTTTTGTGTTTCATCAACACTCTGAAGGTCTACAGATTACAGAATGCCTCCAGATGTGCTTCGGAGACTACTACTAGTCTTCCAGTGTACGATCAAAGCGTAGACAGTTTAAGACATTACTCCAATGGAGAAAAATCCACATGGAGCTTATTGTGTTCAATGCCGATGCAATTTTTGTGTTTCATCAACACTCTGAAGGTCCACAGATTACAGAATGCATCCATATGTGCTTCGGAAACTACTACTAGTCTTCCAGGAACGATCAAAGCGTAGACAGTTTAAGACATTACTCCCATGGAGAAAAGTCCGCATGGTGCTTATTGTGTTCAATGCCGATTCCATTTTTGTGTTTCATCAAAACTCTGAAGGTCTACAGATTACAGAATGCCTCCAGATGTTCTTCGGAAACTACTACTAGTCTTCCAGTGTACGATCAAAGCGTAAACAGTTTGAGACATTACTCCCATGGAGAAAAGTCCGCATGGTGTCTATTGTATTCAATGCCGATGCAATTTTTGTGTTTCATCAACACTCTGAAGGTCCACAGAGTACAGAATGCCTCCAGATGTTCTTCGGAAACTACTACTAGTCTTCCAGTGTACGATCAAAGCGTAGACAGTCTAAGACTATACTCAAATGGAGAATAGTCCACATGGTGCTTATTGTGTTCAATGCCGATGCAATATTTGTATTTCATCAACACCCTGAAAGTCCACAGATTTCAGAACGCCTAAAGAAGTGCTTCGGAAACTACTACTAGTCTTCCAGGTAAAGATCAATTCGTGGACAGTTTAAGACATTACTTCCATGGAGAAAAGTCCTCATGGTGCATATTGTGTTCAATGCCGATGCAATTTCTGTGTTTCATCAACACTCTGAAGGTCCACAGATTACAGAATGCATCCAAATGTGCTTCGGAAACTACTACTAGTATTCCAGTGTACGATCAAAGCGTAGACAGTTTAAGACATTACTCCCATGGAGAAAAATCCACATGGTGCTTATTGTGTTCAATGCCGATGCAATTTTTGTGTTTCATCAACACTCTGAAGGTCCACAGATTACAGAATGCATCCATATGTGCTTCGGAAACTACTACTAGTCTTCCAGGGAACGATCAAAGCGTAGACAGTTTAAGACATTACTCCCATGGAGAAAAGTCCGCATGGTGCTTATTGTGTTCAATGCCGAATCAATTTTTGTGTTTCATAAACACTCTGAAGGTCTCCAGATTACAGAATGCCTCCAGGTGTTCTTTGGAAACTACTACTAGTCTTCCAGTGTACGATCAAAACGTAGACAGTTTAAGACATTACTCCCATGGAGAAAAGTCCGCATGGTGCCTATTGTGTTCAATGCCGATGCAAGTTTTGTGTTTCATCAACACTCTGAAGGTCCACAGATTACAGAATGCTTCCAGATGTGCTTCGGGAACTACTACTATTCTTCCAGTGTACGATCAAAGCGTAGACATTTTAAGACATTACACCCATGGGGAAAAATCCGGATGGTGCTTATTGTGTTCAATGCCGATGCAATTTTTGTGTTTCATCAACACTCTGAAGGTCCACAGATTACAGAATGCATCCATATGTTCTTCGGAAACAACTACTAGTCTTCCAGTGTACGGTCAAAGCGCAGACAGTTTGAGACATTACTCCCATGGAGACAAGTCCGCATGGTGTCTATTGTATTCAATGCCGATGCAATTTTTGTGTTTCATCAACCCTCTGAAGGTCCACAGAGTACAGAATGCCTCCAGATGTGCTTCGGAAACTACTATTATTCTTCCAGTGTACGATCAAAGCGTAGACAGTTTAAGACATTACTCCCATGGAGAAAAGTCCGCATGGTGCTTATTGTGTTCAATGCCGATTCAATTTTTGTGTTTCATCAACACTCTGAAGGTCCACAGATTACAGAATGCATCCATATGTGCTTCGGAAACTACTACTAGTCTTCCAGGGAACGATCTAAGCGAAGACAGTTTAAGACATTACTCCCATGGAGAAAAGACCGCATGGTGCTTATTGTGTTCAATGCCGATTCAATTTTTGTGTTTCATCAAAACTCTGAAAGGCTACAGATTACAGAATGCCTCCAGATGTTCTTCGGAAACTACTACTAGTCTTCCAGTGTACGATCAAAGCGTACACAGTTTGAGACATTACTCCCATGGAGAAAAGTCCGCATGGTGTCTATTGTATTCAATGCCGATGCAATTTTTGTGTTTCATCAACACTCTGAAGGTCCACAGAGTACAGAATGCCTCCAGACGTGCTTCGGAAACTACTACTAGTCTTCCAGTGTACGATCAAAGCGTAGACAGTATAAGACAATACTCCCATGGAGAAAAGTCCACATGGTGCTTATTGTGTTCAATGACGATGCAATATTTGTATTTCATCAACACTCTGAAAGTCCACAGATTTCAGAACGCCTAAAGAAGTGCTTCGGAAACTACTACTAGTCTTCCAGGGAAAGGTCAATTCGTAGACAGTTTAAGACATTACTCCCATGGAGAAAAGTCCTCATGGTGCATATTGTGTTCAATGCCGATGCAATTTCTGTGTTTCATCAACACTCTCAAGGTACACAGATTACAGAATGCATCCAGATGTGCTTCGGAAACTACTACTATTCTTCCAGTGTACGATCAAAGCGTAGACAGTTTAAGACATTACTCCCATGGAGAAAAGTCCGCATGTTGCTTATTGTGTTCAATGCCGATTCAATTTTTGTGTTTCATCAACACTCTGAAGGTCCACAGATTACAGAATGCATCCATATGTGCTTCGGAAACTACTACTAGTCCTCCAGGGAACGATCAAAGCGTAGACAGTTTAAGACATTACTCCCATGGAGAAAAGTCCGCATGGTGCTTATTGTGTTCAATGCCGATTCAATTTTTGTGTTTCATCAAAACTCTGAAGGTCTACAGATTACAGAATGCCTCCAGGTGTTCTTCGGAAACTACTACCAGTCTTCCAGGGAAAGATCAATTCGTAGACAGTTTAAGACATTACTCCCATGGAGAAAAGTCCTCATGGTGCATATTGTGTTCAATGCCGATGCAATTTCTGTGCTTCATCAACACTCTGAAGGTCCACAGATTACAGAATGCATCCAGATGTGCTTCGGAAACTACTACTATTCTTCCAGTGTACGATCAAAGCGTAGACAGTTTAAGACATTTCTCCCATGGAGAAAAATCCACATGGTGCTTATTGTGTTCAATGCCGATGCAATTTTTGTGTTTCATCAACACTCTGAAGGTCCACAGATTACAGAATGCATCCATATGTGCTTCGGAAACTACTACTAGTCTTCCAGGGAACGATCAAAGCGTAGACAGTTTAAGACATTACTCCCATGGGGAAAAATCCGGATGGTGCTTATTGTGTTCAATGCCGATGCAATTTTTGTGTTTCATCAACACTCTGAAGGTCCACAGATTACAGAATGCCTCCAGATGTGCTTCGGAATCTACTACTATTCTTCCAGTGTACGACCAAAGCGTAGACAGTTTAAGACATTACTCCCATGGGGAAAAATCCGGATGGTGCTTATTGTGTTCAATGCCGATGCAATTTTTGTGTTTCATCAACACTCTGAAGGTCCACAGATTACAGAATGCCTCCAGATGTGCTTCGGAATCTACTACTATTCTTCCAGTGTACGATCAAAGCGTAGACAGTTTAAGACATTACTCCCTTTAGAAAAGTCCGCATGGTACTTTTTGTGTTCAATGCCGATGCAATTTCTGTGTTTCATCAACATTCTGAAGGTCCACAGATTACAGAATGTTTCCAGATGTGCTTCGTAAACTACTACTAGTCTTCCAGTGTACGATCAAAGCGTAGACAGTTTAAGACATTACTCCCATGGAGAAAAGTTCGCATGGTTCTTATTGTGTTCAATGCCGATGCAATTTTTGTGTTTCATCTACACTCTGAAGGTCCACAGATTACAGAATGCATCCATATGTGCTTCGGAAACTATTACTAGTCTTCCAGTGTACGATCAAAGCGTAGACAGTTTAAGACATTACTCCCATGGAGAAAAGTCCACATGGTGCTTATTGTGTTCAATGCCCATGCAATTTTTGTGTTACATCAACACTCTGAATATCCACAGATTTCAGAACGCCTAAAGAAGTGCTTCGGAAACTACTACTAGTCTTCCAGGGAACGATTAAATCGTAGACAGTTTAAGACATTACTCCCATGGAGAAAAGTCCTCATGGTGCATATTGTGTTCAATGCCGATGAAATTTCTGTGTTTCATCAACACTCTGAAGGTCCACAGATTACAGAATGCATCCAGATGTGCTTCGGAAACTACTACTAGTCTTAGAGTGTACGACCAAAGCGTAGACAGATTAAGACATTACTCCCATGGAGAAAAGTCCGCATGGTGCTTATTGTGTTCAATGCCGATTCAATTTTTGTGTTTCATCAACACTCTGAAGGTCTACAGATTACAGAATGCCTCCAGATGTGCTTCGGAGACTACTACTAGTCTTCCAGTGTACGATCAAAGCGTAGACAGTTTAAGACATTACTCCAATGGAGAAAAATCCACATGGAGCTTATTGTGTTCAATGCCGATGCAATTTTTGTGTTTCATCAACACTCTGAAGCTCCACAGATTACAGAATGCATCCATATGTGCTCCGGAAACTACTACTAGTCTTCCAGGAACGATCAAAGCGTAGACAGTTTAAAACATTACTCCCATGGAGAAAAGTCCGCATGGTGCTTATTGTGTTCAATGCCGAATCCATTTTTGTGTTTCATCAAAACTCTGAAGGTCTACAGATTACAGAATGCCTCCAGATGTTCTTCGGAAACTACTACTAGTCTTCCAGTGTACGATCAAAGCGTAGACAGTTTGAGACATTACTCCCATGGAGAAAAGTCCGCATGGTGTCTATTGTATTCAATGCCGATTCAATTTTTGTGTTTCATCAACACTCTGAAGGTCCACAGAGTACAGAATGCCTCCAGATGTGCTTCGGAAACTACTACTAGTCTTCCAGTGTACGATCAAAGCGTAGACAGTCTAAGACTATACTCAAATGGAGAATAGTCCACATGGTGCTTATTGTGTTCAATGCCGATGCAATATTTGTATTTCATCAACACCCTGAAAGTCCACAGATTTCAGAACGCCTAAAGAAGTGCTTCGGAAACTACTACTAGTCTTCCAGGTAAAGATCAATTCGTGGACAGTTTAAGACATTACTTCCATGGAGAAAAGTCCTCATGGTGCATATTGTGTTCAATGCCGATGCAATTTCTGTGTTTCATCAACACTCTGAAGGTCCACAGATTACAGAATGCATCCAGATGTGCTTCGGAAACTACTACTAGTATTCCAGTGTACGATCAAAGCGTAGACAGTTTAAGACATTACTCCCATGGAGAAAAATCCACATGGTGCTTATTGTGTTCAATGCCGATGCAATTTTTGTGTTTCATCAACACTCTGAAGGTCCACAGATTACAGAATGCATCCATATGTGCTTCGGAAACTACTACTAGTCTTCCAGGGAACGATCAAAGCGTAGACAGTTTAAGACATTACTCCCATGGAGAAAAGTCCGCATGGTGCTTATTGTGTTCAATGCCGAATCAATTTTTGTGTTTCATAAACACTCTGAAGGTCTCCAGATTACAGAATGCCTCCAGGTGTTCTTTGGAAACTACTACTAGTCTTCCAGTGTACGATCAAAACGTAGACAGTTTAAGACATTACTCCCATGGAGAAAAGTCCGCATGGTGCCTATTGTGTTCAATGCCGATGCAAGTTTTGTGTTTCATCAACACTCTGAAGGTCCACAGATTACAGAATGCTTCCAGATGTGCTTCGGGAACTACTACTATTCTTCCAGTGTACGATCAAAGCGTAGACATTTTAAGACATTACACCCATGGGGAAAAATCCGGATGGTGCTTATTGTGTTCAATGCCGATGCAATTTTTGTGTTTCATCAACACTCTGAAGGTCCACAGATTACAGAATGCATCCATATGTTCTTCGGAAACAACTACTAGTCTTCCAGTGTACGGTCAAAGCGCAGACAGTTTGAGACATTACTCCCATGGAGACAAGTCCGCATGGTGTCTATTGTATTCAATGCCGATGCAATTTTTGTGTTTCATCAACCCTCTGAAGGTCCACAGAGTACAGAATGCCTCCAGATGTGCTTCGGAAACTACTATTATTCTTCCAGTGTACGATCAAAGCGTAGACAGTTTAAGACATTACTCCCATGGAGAAAAGTCCGCATGGTGCTTATTGTGTTCAATGCCGATTCAATTTTTGTGTTTCATCAACACTCTGAAGGTCCACAGATTACAGAATGCATCCATATGTGCTTCGGAAACTACTACTAGTCTTCCAGGGAACGATCTAAGCGAAGACAGTTTAAGACATTACTCCCATGGAGAAAAGACCGCATGGTGCTTATTGTGTTCAATGCCGATTCAATTTTTGTGTTTCATCAAAACTCTGAAAGTCTACAGATTACAGAATGCCTCCAGATGTTCTTCGGAAACTACTACTAGTCTTCCAGTGTACGATCAAAGCGTAGACAGTTTGAGACATTACTCCCATGGAGAAAAGTCCGCATGGTGTCTATTGTATTCAATGCCGATGCAATTTTTGTGTTTCATCAACACTCTGAAGGTCCACAGAGTACAGAATGCCTCCAGACGTGCTTCGGAAACTACTACTAGTCTTCCAGTGTACGATCAAAGCGTAGACAGTATAAGACAATACTCCCATGGAGAAAAGTCCACATGGTGCTTATTGTGTTCAATGACGATGCAATATTTGTATTTCATCAACACTCTGAAAGTCCACAGATTTCAGAACGCCTAAAGAAGTGCTTCGGAAACTACTACTAGTCTTCCAGGGAAAGGTCAATTCGTAGACAGTTTAAGACATTACTCCCATGGAGAAAAGTCCTCATGGTGCATATTGTGTTCAATGCCGATGCAATTTCTGTGTTTCATCAACACTCTCAAGGTACACAGATTACAGAATGCATCCAGATGTGCTTCGGAAACTACTACTATTCTTCCAGTGTACGATCAAAGCGTAGACAGTTTAAGACATTACTCCCATGGAGAAAAGTCCGCATGTTGCTTATTGTGTTCAATGCCGATTCAATTTTTGTGTTTCATCAACACTCTGAAGGTCCACAGATTACAGAATGCATCCATATGTGCTTCGGAAACTACTACTAGTCCTCCAGGGAACGATCAAAGCGTAGACAGTTTAAGACATTACTCCCATGGAGAAAAGTCCGCATGGTGCTTATTGTGTTCAATGCCGATTCAATTTTTGTGTTTCATCAAAACTCTGAAGGTCTACAGATTACAGAATGCCTCCAGGTGTTCTTCGGAAACTACTACTAGTCTTCCAGGGAAAGATCAATTCGTAGACAGTTTAAGACATTACTCCCATGGAGAAAAGTCCTCATGGTGCATATTGTGTTCAATGCCGATGCAATTTCTGTGTTTCATCAACACTCTGAAGGTCCACAGATTACAGAATGCATCCAGATGTGCTTCGGAAACTACTACTATTCTTCCAGTGTACGATCAAAGCGTAGACAGTTTAAGACATTTCTCCCATGGAGAAAAATCCACATGGTGCTTATTGTGTTCAATGCCGATGCAATTTTTGTGTTTCATCAACACTCTGAAGGTCCACAGATTACAGAATGCATCCATATGTGCTTCGGAAACTACTACTAGTCTTCCAGGGAACGATCAAAGCGTAGACAGTTTAAGACATTACTCCCATGGGGAAAAATCCGGATGGTGCTTATTGTGTTCAATGCCGATGCAATTTTTGTGTTTCATCAACACTCTGAAGGTCCACAGATTACAGAATGCCTCCAGATGTGCTTCGGAATCTACTACTATTCTTCCAGTGTACGACCAAAGCGTAGACAGTTTAAGACATTACTCCCATGGAGAAAAGTCCGCATGGTGCCTATTGTGTTCAATGCCGATTCAAGTTTTGTGTTTCATCAACACTCTGAAGGTCCACAGCTTACAGAATGCTTCCAGATGTGCTTCGGGAACTACTACTATTCTTCGAGTGTACGATCAAAGCGTAAACAGTTTAAGACATTACTCCCATGGGGAAAAATCCGGATGGTGCTTATTGTGTTCAATGCCGATGCAATTTTTGTGTTTCATCAACACTCTGAAGGTCCACAGATTACAGAATGCCTCCAGATGTGCTTCGGAATCTACTACTATTCTTCCAGTGTACGATCAAAGCGTAGACAGTTTAAGACATTACTCCCTTTAGAAAAGTCCGCATGGTACTTTTTGTGTTCAATGCCGATGCAATTTCTGTGTTTCATCAACATTCTGAAGGTCCACAGATTACAGAATGTTTCCAGATGTGCTTCGTAAACTACTACTAGTCTTCCAGTGTACGATCAAAGCGTAGACAGTTTAAGACATTACTCCCATGGAGAAAAGTTCGCATGGTTCTTATTGTGTTCAATTCCGATGCAATTTTTGTGTTTCATCTACACTCTGAAGGTCCACAGATTACAGAATGCATCCATATGTGCTTCGGAAACTATTACTAGTCTTCCAGTGTACGATCAAAGCGTAGACAGTTTAAGACATTACTCCCATGGAGAAAAGTCCACATGGTGCTTATTGTGTTCAATGCCCATGCAATTTTTGTGTTTCATCAACACTCTGAATATCCACAGATTTCAGAACGCCTAAAGAAGTGCTTCGGAAACTACTACTAGTCTTCCAGGGAACGATTAAATCGTAGACAGTTTAAGACATTACTCCCATGGAGAAAAGTCCTCATGGTGCATATTGTGTTCAATGCCGATGAAATTTCTGTGTTTCATCAACACTCTGAAGGTCCACAGATTACAGAATGCATCCACATGTGCTTCGGAAACTACTACTAGTCTTAGAGTGTACGACCAAAGCGTAGACAGATTAAGACATTACTCCCATGGAGAAAAGTCCGCATGGTGCTTATTGTGTTCAATGCCGATTCAATTTTTGTGTTTCATCAACACTCTGAAGGTCTACAGATTACAGAATGCCTCCAGATGTGCTTCGGAGACTACTACTAGTCTTCCAGTGTACGATCAAAGCGTAGACAGTTTAAGACATTACTCCAATGGAGAAAAATCCACATGGAGCTTATTGTGTTCAATGCCGATGCAATTTTTGTGTTTCATCAACACTCTGAAGCTCCACAGATTACAGAATGCATCCATATGTGCTTCGGAAACTACTACTAGTCTTCCAGGAACGATCAAAGCGTAGACAGTTTAAGACATTACTCCCATGGAGAAAAGTCCGCATGGTGCTTATTGTGTTCAATGCCGATTCCATTTTTGTGTTTCATCAAAACTCTGAAGGTCTACAGATTTCAGAATGCCTCCAGATGTTCTTCGGAAACTACTACTAGTCTTCCAGTGTACGATCAAAGCGTAGACAGTTTGAGACATTACTCCCATGGAGAAAAGTCCGCATGGTGTCTATTGTATTCAATGCCGATGCAATTTTTGTGTTTCATCAACACTCTGAAGGTCCACAGAGTACAGAATGCCTCCAGATGTTCTTCGGAAACTACTACTAGTCTTCCAGTGTGCGATCAAAGCGTAGACAGTCTAAGACTATACTCAAATGGAGAATAGTCCACATGGTGCTTATTGTGTTCAATGCCGATGCAATATTTGTATTTCATCAACACCCTGAAAGTCCACAGATTTCAGAACGCCTAAAGAAGTGCTTCGGAAACTACTACTAGTCTTCCAGGTAAAGATCAATTCGTGGACAGTTTAAGACATTACTTCCATGGAGAAAAGTCCTCATGGTGCATATTGTGTTCAATGCCGATGCAATTTCTGTGTTTCATCAACACTCTGAAGGTCCACAGATTACAGAATGCATCCAGATGTGCTTCGGAAACTACTACTAGTATTCCAGTGTACGATCAAAGCGTAGACAGTTTAAGACATTACTCCCATGGAGAAATATCCGCATGGTGCTTATTGTGTTCAATGCCGATGCAATTTTTGTGTTTCATCAACACTCTGAAGGTCCACAGATTACAGAATGCATCCATATGTGCTTCGGAAACTACTACTAGTCTTCCAGGGAACGATCAAAGCGTAGACAGTTTAAGACATTACTCCCATGGAGAAAAGTCCGCATGGTGCTTATTGTGTTCAATGCCGAATCAATTTTTGTGTTTCATAAACACTCTGAAGGTCACTAGATTACAGAATGCCTCCAGGTGTTCTTTGGAAACTACTACTAGTCTTCCAGTGTACGATCAAAACGTAGACAGTTTAAGACATTACTCCCATGGGGAAAAGTCCGCATGGTGCCTATTGTGTTCAATGCCGATGCAAGTTTTGTGTTTCATCAACACTCTGAAGGTCCACAGATTACAGAATGCTTCCAGATGTGCTTCGGGAACTACTACTATTCTTCCAGTGTACGATCAAAGCGTAGACATTTTAAGACATTACACCCATGGGGAAAAATCCGGATGGTGCTTATTGTGTTCAATGCCGATGCAATTTTTGTGTTTCATCAACACTCTGAAGGTCCACAGATTACAGAATGCATCCATATGTTCTTCGGAAACAACTACTAGTCTTCCAGTGTACGGTCAAAGCGCAGACAGTTTGAGACATTACTCCCATGGAGACAAGTCCGCATGGTGTCTATTGTATTCAATGCCGATGCAATTTTTGTGTTTCATCAACCCTCTGAAGGTCCACAGAGTACAGAATGCCTCCAGATGTGCTTCGGAAACTACTACTAGTCTTCCAGTGTACGATCGAAGCGTAGAGAATTTAAGAAAATACTCCCGTGGAGAAAAGTCCACATGGTGCTTATTGTGTTCAATGCCGATGCAATTTTTGTATTTCATCAACACTCTGAATGTCCACAGATTTCAGAACGCCTAAAGAAGTGCTTCGAAAACTACTACTAGTCATCCAGGGAACGATCAATTCGTAGACAGTTTAACACATTACTCCCATGGAGAAAAGTCCTCATGGTGCATATTGTGTTCAATGCCGATGCAATTTCTGTGTTTCATCAACACTCTGAAGGTCCACAGATTACAGAATGCATCCAGATGTGCTTCGGAAATTACTACTAGTCTTCCAGTGTACGATCAAAGCGTAGACAGTTTAAGACATTACTCCCATGGAGAAAAGTCCACATGGTGCTTATTGTGTTCAATGCCCATGCAATTTTTGTGTTTCATCAACACTCTGAATATCCACAGATTTCAGAACGCCTAAAGAAGTGCTTCGGAAACTACTACTAGTCTTCCAGGGAACGATTAAATCGTAGACAGTTTAAGACATTACTCCCATGGAGAAAAGTCCTCATGGTGCATATTGTGTTCAATGCCGATGAAATTTCTGTGTTTCATCAACACTCTGAAGGTCCACAGATTACAGAATGCATCCACATGTGCTTCGGAAACTACTACTAGTCTTAGAGTGTACGACCAAAGCGTAGACAGATTAAGACATTACTCCCATGGAGAAAAGTCCGCATGGTGCTTATTGTGTTCAATGCCGATTCAATTTTTGTGTTTCATCAACACTCTGAAGGTCTACAGATTACAGAATGCCTCCAGATGTGCTTCGGAGACTACTACTAGTCTTCCAGTGTACGATCAAAGCGTAGACAGTTTAAGACATTACTCCAATGGAGAAAAATCCACATGGAGCTTATTGTGTTCAATGCCGATGCAATTTTTGTGTTTCATCAACACTCTGAAGCTCCACAGATTACAGAATGCATCCATATGTGCTTCGGAAACTACTACTAGTCTTCCAGGAACGATCAAAGCGTAGACAGTTTAAGACATTACTCCCATGGAGAAAAGTCCGCATGGTGCTTATTGTGTTCAATGCCGATTCCATTTTTGTGTTTCATCAAAACTCTGAAGGTCTACAGATTACAGAATGCCTCCAGATGTTCTTCGGAAACTACTACTAGTCTTCCAGTGTACGATCAAAGCGTAGACAGTTTGAGACATTACTCCCATGGAGAAAAGTCCGCATGGTGTCTATTGTATTCAATGCCGATGCAATTTTTGTGTTTCATCAACACTCTGAAGGTCCACAGAGTACAGAATGCCTCCAGATGTTCTTCGGAAACTACTACTAGTCTTCCAGTGTGCGATCAAAGCGTAGACAGTCTAAGACTATACTCAAATGGAGAATAGTCCACATGGTGCTTATTGTGTTCAATGCCGATGCAATATTTGTATTTCATCAACACCCTGAAAGTCCACAGATTTCAGAACGCCTAAAGAAGTGCTTCGGAAACTACTACTAGTCTTCCAGGTAAAGATCAATTCGTGGACAGTTTAAGACATTACTTCCATGGAGAAAAGTCCTCATGGTGCATATTGTGTTCAATGCCGATGCAATTTCTGTGTTTCATCAACACTCTGAAGGTCCACAGATTACAGAATGCATCCAGATGTGCTTCGGAAACTACTACTAGTATTCCAGTGTACGATCAAAGCGTAGACAGTTTAAGACATTACTCCCATGGAGAAATATCCGCATGGTGCTTATTGTGTTCAATGCCGATGCAATTTTTGTGTTTCATCAACACTCTGAAGGTCCACAGATTACAGAATGCATCCATATGTGCTTCGGAAACTACTACTAGTCTTCCAGGGAACGATCAAAGCGTAGACAGTTTAAGACATTACTCCCATGGAGAAAAGTCCGCATGGTGCTTATTGTGTTCAATGCCGAATCAATTTTTGTGTTTCATAAACACTCTGAAGGTCTCCAGATTACAGAATGCCTCCAGGTGTTCTTTGGAAACTACTACTAGTCTTCCAGTGTACGATCAAAACGTAGACAGTTTAAGACATTACTCCCATGGGGAAAAGTCCGCATGGTGCCTATTGTGTTCAATGCCGATGCAAGTTTTGTGTTTCATCAACACTCTGAAGGTCCACAGATTACAGAATGCTTCCAGATGTGCTTCGGGAACTACTACTATTCTTCCAGTGTACGATCAAAGCGTAGACATTTTAAGACATTACACCCATGGGGAAAAATCCGGATGGTGCTTATTGTGTTCAATGCCGATGCAATTTTTGTGTTTCATCAACACTCTGAAGGTCCACAGATTACAGAATGCATCCATATGTTCTTCGGAAACAACTACTAGTCTTCCAGTGTACGGTCAAAGCGCAGACAGTTTGAGACATTACTCCCATGGAGACAAGTCCGCATGGTGTCTATTGTATTCAATGCCGATGCAATTTTTGTGTTTCATCAACCCTCTGAAGGTCCACAGAGTACAGAATGCCTCCAGATGTGCTTCGGAAACTACTACTAGTCTTCCAGTGTACGATCGAAGCGTAGAGAATTTAAGAAAATACTCCCGTGGAGAAAAGTCCACATGGTGCTTATTGTGTTCAATGCCGATGCAATTTTTGTATTTCATCAACACTCTGAATGTCCACAGATTTCAGAACGCCTAAAGAAGTGCTTCGAAAACTACTACTAGTCTTCCAGGGAACGATCAATTCGTAGACAGTTTAAGACATTACTCCCATGGAGAAAAGTCCTCATGGTGCATATTGTGTTCAATGCCGATGCAATTTCTGTGTTTCATCAACACTCTGAAGGTCCACAGATTACAGAATGCATCCAGATGTGCTTGGGAAATTACTACTAGTCTTCCAGTGTACGATCAAAGCGTAGACAGTTTAAGACATTACTCCCATGGAGAAAAGTTCGCATGGTGCTTATTGTGTTCAATGCCAATGCAATTTTTGTGTTTCATCAACACTCTGAAGGTCCACAGAGTACAGAATGCCTCCAGATGTGCTTCGGAAACTACTACTATTCTTCCAGTGTACGATCAATGCGTAGACAGTTTAAGACATTACTTCCATGGAGAAAAATCCACATGGTGCTTATTGTGTTCAATGCCGATGCAATTTTTGTGTTTCATCAACACTCTGAAGGTTTACAGATTACAGAATGCATCCATATGTGCTTTGGAAACTCCTACTAATCTTCCAGGGAACGATCAAAGCGTAGACAGTTTAAGACAATACTCCCATGGACAAAAGTCCGCATGGTGCTTATTGTGTTCAATGCCGATTCAATTTTTGTGTTTCATCAACACTCTGAAGGTCTACAGATTACAGAATGCCTCCAGATGTGCTTCGGAAACTACTACTAGTCTTCCAGTGTACGATCAAAGCGTAGACAGTTTAAGACATTACCCCCATGAAGAAAAATGCTCATGGGGCCTTTTGTATTCAATGCCGATGCAATTTTTGTGTTTCATCAACACTCTGAAGTTCCACAGATTACAGAATGCCTCCAGATGTGCTTCGGAAACTACTACTACAATTTTTCCAGTGTACGATCAAAGCGTAGATTGTTTAAGACATTACTCCCATGGAGAAAAATCCGCATGGTGCTTATTGTGTTACATGCCGATGCAATTTTTGTGTTTCATCAACACTATGTATGTCCACAGATTTCAGAACGCCTAAAGAAGGGCTTCGGAAGCTACTACTAGTCTTCCAGGGAACGATCAATTCGTAGACAGTTTAAGACATAACTCCCATGGAGAAAAGTCCTCATGGTGCATATTGTGTTCAATGCCGATGCAATTTCTGTGTTTCATCAACACTCTGAAGGTCCACAGATTACAGATTGCATCCAGATGTGCTTCGGAAATTACTACTAGTCTTCCAGTGTTCGATCAAAGCGTAGACAGTTTAAGACATTACTCCCATGGAGAAAAGTTCGCATGGTGCTTATTGTGTTCAATGCCAATGCAATTTTTGTGTTTCATCAACACTCTGAAGGTCCACAGAGTACAGAATGCCTCCAGATGTGCTTCGGAAACTACTACTATTCTTCCAGTGTACGATCAATGCGTAAACAGTTTAAGACATTACTTCCATGGGGAAAAATCCACATGGTGCTTATTGTGTTCAATGCCGATGCAATTTTTGTGTTTCATCAACCCTCTGAAGGTTTACAGATTACAGAATGCCTCCAGATGTGCTTCGGAAACTACTACTAGTCTTCCAGTGTGTGATCAAAGCGTAGACAGTTTAAGACATTACTCCCATGGAGAAAAGTCCACTTTGTGCTTATTGTGTTCAATGCCCATGCAATTTTTGGGTTTCATCAACACTCTGAATGTCCACAGATTTCAGAACGCCTAAAGAAGTGCTTCGGAAGCTAATACTAGTCTTCCAGGGAACGATCAAATCGTAGACAGTATAAGACATTACTCCCATGGAGAAAAGTCCTCATAGTGCATATTGTGTTCAATGCCGATGCAATTTCTGTGTTTCATCAACACTCTGAAGGTCCACAGATTACAGAATGCATCCAGATGTGCTTCGGAAACTACTACTAGTCTTAGAGTGTACGATCAAAGCGTAGACAGTTTAAGAGATTACTCCCACGGAGAAAAGTTCGCATGCTGCTTATTGTGTTCAATGCCGATGCAGTTTCTGTGTTTCATCAACACTCTGAAGGTACACAGATTACAGAATGCCTCCAGATGTGCTTCGGAAACTACTACTAGTCTTCCAGTGTACGATCAAAGCGTAGACAGTTTAAGACATTACTCCCACGGAGAAAAGTCCACATTGTGCTTATTGTGTTCAATGCCCATGCAATTTTTGGGTTTCATCAACACTCTGAATGTCCACAGATTTCAGAACGCCTAAAGAAGTGCTTCGGAAACTAATACTAGTCTTCCAGGGAACGATCAAATCGTAGACAGTTTAAGACATTACTCCCATGGAGAAAAGTCCTCATGGTGCATATTGTGTTCAATGCCAATGCAATTTCCTTGTTTCATCAACACTCTGAAGGTCCACAGATTACAGAATGCATCCAGATGTGCTTCGGAAACTACTACTAGTCTTAGAGTGTACGATCAAAGCGTAGACAGTTTAAGACATTACTCCCATGGAGAAAAGTCCGCATGGTGCTTATTGTGTTCAATGCCGATTCAATTTTTGTGTTTCATCAAAACTCTGAAAGTCTACAGATTACAGAATGCCTCCAGATGTTCTACGGAAACTACTACTAGTCTTCCAGTGTACGATCAAAGCGTAGACAGTTTGAGACATTACTCCCATGGAGAAAAGTCCGCATGGTGTCTATTGTATTCAATGCCGATGCAATTTTTGTGTTTCATCAACACTCTGAAGGTCCACAGAGTACAGAATGCCTCCAGACGTGCTTCGAAAACTACTACTAGTCTTCCAGTGTACGATCAAAGCGTAGACAGTTTAAGACAATACTCCCATGGAGAAAAGTCCACATGGTGCTTATTGTGTTCAATGCCGATGCAATATTTGTATTTCATCAACACTCTGAAAGTCCACAGATTTCAGAACGCCTAAAGAAGTGCTTCGGAAACTACTACTAGTCTTCCAGGGAAAGGTCAATTCGTAGACAGTTTAAGACATTACTCCCATGGAGAAAAGTCCTCATGGTGCATATTGTGTTCAATGCCGATGCAATTTCTGTGTTTCATCAACACTCTGAAGGTACACAGATTACAGAATGCATCCAGATGTGCTTCGGAAACTACTACTATTCTTCCAGTGTACGATCAAAGCGTAGACAGTTTAAGACATTACTCCCATGGAGAAAAGTCCGCATGGTGCTTATTGTGTTCAATGCCGATTCAATTTTTGTGTTTCATCAACACTCTGAAGGTCCACAGATTACAGAATGCATCCATATGTGCTTCGGAAACTACTACTAGTCTTCCAGGGAACGATCAAAGCGTAGACAGTTTAAGACATTACTCCCATGGGGAAAAATCCGGATGGTGCTTATTGTGTTCAATGCCGATGCAATTTTTGTGTTTCATCAACACTCTGAAGGTCCACAGATTACAGAATGCCTCCAGATGTGCTTCGGAAACTACTACTATTCTTCCAGTGTACGATCAAAGCGTAGACAGTTTAAGACATTACTCCCTTTAGAAAAGTCCGCATGGTACTTATTGTGTTCAATGCCGATGCAATTTCTGTGTTTCATCAACATTCTGAAGGTCCACAGATTACAGAATGTTTCCAGATGTGCTTCAGAAACTACTACTAGTCTTCCAGTGTACGATCAAAGCGTAGACAGTTTAAGACATTACTCCCATGGAGAAAAGTTCGCATGGTTCTTATTGTGTTCAATGAAGATGCAATTTTTGTGTTTCATCAACACTCTGAAGGTCCAAAGATTACAGAATGCATCCATATGTGCTTCGGAAACTATTACTAGTCTTCCAGTGTACGATCAAAGCGTAGACAGTTTAAGACATTACTCCCATGGAGAAAAGTCCACATGGTGCTTATTGTGTTCAATGCCCATGCAATTTTTGTGTTTCATCAACACTCTGAATATCCACAGATTTCAGAACGCCTAAAGAAGTGCTTCGGAAACTACTACTAGTCTTCCAGGGAACGATTAAATCGTAGACAGTTTAAGACATTACTCCCATGGAGAAAAGTCCTCATGGTGCATATTGTGATCAATGCCGATGAAATTTCTGTGTTTCATCAACACTCTGAAGGTCCACAGATTACAGAATGCATCCAGATGTGCTTCGGAAACTACTACTAGTCTTAGAGTGTACGACCAAAGCGTAGACAGTTTAAGACATTACTCCCATGGAGAAAAGTCCGCATGGTGCTTATTGTGTTCAATGCCGATTCAATTTTTGTGTTTCATCAACACTCTGAAGGTCTACAGATTACAGAATGCCTCCAGATGTGCTTCGGAGACTACTACTAGTCTTCCAGTGTACGATCAAAGCGTAGACAGTTTAAGACATTACTCCAATGGAGAAAAATCCACATGGAGCTTATTGTGTTCAATGCCGATGCAATTTTTGTGTTTCATCAGCACTCTGAAGGTCCACAGATTACAGAGTGCATCCATATGTGCTTCGGAAACTACTACTAGTCTTCCAGGAACGATCAAAGCGTAGACAGTTTAAGACATTACTCCCATGGAGAAAAGTCCGCATGGTGCTTATTGTGTTCAATGCCGATTCAATTTTTGTGTTTCATCAAAACTCTGAAGGTCTACAGATTACAGAATGCCTCCAGATGTTCTTCGGAAACTACTACTAGTCTTCCAGTGTACGATCAAAGCGTAGACAGTTTGAGACATTACTCCCATGGAGAAAAGTCCGCATGGTGTCTATTGTATTCAATGCCGATGCAATTTTTGTGTTTCATCAACACTCTGAAGGTCCACAGAGTACAGAATGCCTCCAGATGTGCTTCGGAAACTACTACTAGTCTTCCAGTGTACGATCAAAGCGTAGACAGTTTAAGACTATACTCAAATGGAGAAAAGTCCACATGGTGCTTATTGTGTTCAATGCCGATGCAATATTTGTATTTCATCAACACTCTGAAAGTCCACAGATTTCAGAACGCCTAAAGAAGTGCTTCGGAAACTACTACTAGTCTTCCAGGTAAAGATCAATTCGTAGACAGTTTAAGACATTAGTCCCATGGAGAAAAGTCCTCATGGTGCATATTGTGTTCAATGCCGATGCAATTTTTGTTTTTCTTCAACACTCTGAAGGTCCACAGAGTACAGAATGCCTCCAGATGTGCATCGGAAACTACTACTAGTCTTCCAGGGACGATCAAAGCGTAGACAGTTTAAGACATTACTCCCATGGAGAAAAGTCCGCATGGTGCTTATTGTGTTCAATGCCGATTCAATTTTTGTGTTTCATAAACACTCTGAAGGTCTCCAGATTACAGAATGCCTCCAGGTGTTCTTTGGAAACTACTACTAGTCTTCCAGTGTACGATCAAAACGTAGACAGTTTAAGACATTACTCCCATGGAGAAAAGTCCGCATGGTGCCTATTGTGTTCAATGCCGATTCAAGTTTTGTGTTTCATCAACACTCTGAAGGTCCACAGATTACAGAATGCTTCCAGATGTGCTTCGGAAACTACTACTAGTCTTCCAGTGTACGATCAAAGCGTAGACAGTTTAAGACATTACCCCCATGAAGAAAAATGCTCATGGGGCCTTTTGTATTCAATGCCGATGCAATTTTTGTGTTTCATCAACACTCTGAAGTTCCACAGATTACAGAATGCCTCCAGATGTGCTTCGGAAACTACTACTACAATTTTTCCAGTGTACGATCAAAGCGTAGATTGTTTAAGACATTACTCCCATGGAGAAAAATCCGCATGGTGCTTATTGTGTTACATGCCGATGCAATTTTTGTGTTTCATCAACACTATGTATGTCCACAGATTTCAGAACGCCTAAAGAAGTGCTTCGGAAGCTACTACTAGTCTTCCAGGGAACGATCAATTCGTAGACAGTTTAAGACATAACTCCCATGGAGAAAAGTCCTCATGGTGCATATTGTGTTCAATGCCGATGCAATTTCTGTGTTTCATCAACACTCTGAAGGTCCACAGATTACAGATTGCATCCAGATGTGCTTCGGAAATTACTACTAGTCTTCCAGTGTTCGATCAAAGCGTAGACAGTTTAAGACATTACTCCCATGGAGAAAAGTTCGCATGGTGCTTATTGTGTTCAATGCCAATGCAATTTTTGTGTTTCATCAACACTCTGAAGGTCCACAGAGTACAGAATGCCTCCAGATGTGCTTCGGAAACTACTACTATTCTTCCAGTGTACGATCAATGCGTAAACAGTTTAAGACATTACTTCCATGGGGAAAAATCCACATGGTGCTTATTGTGTTCAATGCCGATGCAATTTTTGTGTTTCATCAACCCTCTGAAGGTTTACAGATTACAGAATGCCTCCAGATGTGCTTCGGAAACTACTACTAGTCTTCCAGTGTGTGATCAAAGCGTAGACAGTTTAAGACATTACTCCCATGGAGAAAAGTCCACTTTGTGCTTATTGTGTTCAATGCCCATGCAATTTTTGGGTTTCATCAACACTCTGAATGTCCACAGATTTCAGAACGCCTAAAGAAGTGCTTCGGAAGCTAATACTAGTCTTCCAGGGAACGATCAAATCGTAGACAGTATAAGACATTACTCCCATGGAGAAAAGTCCTCATAGTGCATATTGTGTTCAATGCCGATGCAATTTCTGTGTTTCATCAACACTCTGAAGGTCCACAGATTACAGAATGCATCCAGATGTGCTTCGGAAACTACTACTAGTCTTAGAGTGTACGATCAAAGCGTAGACAGTTTAAGAGATTACTCCCACGGAGAAAAGTTCGCATGCTGCTTATTGTGTTCAATGCCGATGCAGTTTCTGTGTTTCATCAACACTCTGAAGGTACACAGATTACAGAATGCCTCCAGATGTGCTTCGGAAACTACTACTAGTCTTCCAGTGTACGATCAAAGCGTAGACAGTTTAAGACATTACTCCCATGGAGAAAAGTCCACATTGTGCTTATTGTGTTCAATGCCCATGCAATTTTTGGGTTTCATCAACACTCTGAATGTCCACAGATTTCAGAACGCCTAAAGAAGTGCTTCGGAAACTAATACTAGTCTTCCAGGGAACGATCAAATCGTAGACAGTTTAAGACATTACTCCCATGGAGAAAAGTCCTCATGGTGCATATTGTGTTCAATGCCAATGCAATTTCCTTGTTTCATCAACACTCTGAAGGTCCACAGATTACAGAATGCATCCAGATGTGCTTCGGAAACTACTACTAGTCTTAGAGTGTACGATCAAAGCGTAGACAGTTTAAGACATTACTCCCATGGAGAAAAGTCCGCATGGTGCTTATTGTGTTCAATGCCGATTCAATTTTTGTGTTTCATCAAAACTCTGAAAGTCTACAGATTACAGAATGCCTCCAGATGTTCTACGGAAACTACTACTAGTCTTCCAGTGTACGATCAAAGCGTAGACAGTTTGAGACATTACTCCCATGGAGAAAAGTCCGCATGGTGTCTATTGTATTCAATGCCGATGCAATTTTTGTGTTTCATCAACACTCTGAAGGTCCACAGAGTACAGAATGCCTCCAGACGTGCTTCGAAAACTACTACTAGTCTTCCAGTGTACGATCAAAGCGTAGACAGTTTAAGACAATACTCCCATGGAGAAAAGTCCACATGGTGCTTATTGTGTTCAATGCCGATGCAATATTTGTATTTCATCAACACTCTGAAAGTCCACAGATTTCAGAACGCCTAAAGAAGTGCTTCGGAAACTACTACTAGTCTTCCAGGGAAAGGTCAATTCGTAGACAGTTTAAGACATTACTCCCATGGAGAAAAGTCCTCATGGTGCATATTGTGTTCAATGCCGATGCAATTTCTGTGTTTCATCAACACTCTGAAGGTACACAGATTACAGAATGCATCCAGATGTGCTTCGGAAACTACTACTATTCTTCCAGTGTACGATCAAAGCGTAGACAGTTTAAGACATTACTCCCATGGAGAAAAGTCCGCATGGTGCTTATTGTGTTCAATGCCGATTCAATTTTTGTGTTTCATCAACACTCTGAAGGTCCACAGATTACAGAATGCATCCATATGTGCTTCGGAAACTACTACTAGTCTTCCAGGGAACGATCAAAGCGTAGACAGTTTAAGACATTACTCCCATGGGGAAAAATCCGGATGGTGCTTATTGTGTTCAATGCCGATGCAATTTTTGTGTTTCATCAACACTCTGAAGGTCCACAGATTACAGAATGCCTCCAGATGTGCTTCGGAAACTACTACTATTCTTCCAGTGTACGATCAAAGCGTAGACAGTTTAAGACATTACTCCCTTTAGAAAAGTCCGCATGGTACTTATTGTGTTCAATGCCGATGCAATTTCTGTGTTTCATCAACATTCTGAAGGTCCACAGATTACAGAATGTTTCCAGATGTGCTTCAGAAACTACTACTAGTCTTCCAGTGTACGATCAAAGCGTAGACAGTTTAAGACATTACTCCCATGGAGAAAAGTTCGCATGGTTCTTATTGTGTTCAATGAAGATGCAATTTTTGTGTTTCATCAACACTCTGAAGGTCCAATGATTACAGAATGCATCCATATGTGCTTCGGAAACTATTACTAGTCTTCCAGTGTACGATCAAAGCGTAGACAGTTTAAGACATTACTCCCATGGAGAAAAGTCCACATGGTGCTTATTGTGTTCAATGCCCATGCAATTTTTGTGTTTCATCAACACTCTGAATATCCACAGATTTCAGAACGCCTAAAGAAGTGCTTCGGAAACTACTACTAGTCTTCCAGGGAACGATTAAATCGTAGACAGTTTAAGACATTACTCCCATGGAGAAAAGTCCTCATGGTGCATATTGTGTTCAATGCCGATGAAATTTCTGTGTTTCATCAACACTCTGAAGGTCCACAGATTACAGAATGCATCCAGATGTGCTTCGGAAACTACTACTAGTCTTAGAGTGTACGACCAAAGCGTAGACAGTTTAAGACATTACTCCAATGGAGAAAAATCCACATGGAGCTTATTGTGTTCAATGCCGATGCAATTTTTGTGTTTCATCAGCACTCTGAAGGTCCACAGATTACAGAGTGCATCCATATGTGCTTCGGAAACTACTACTAGTCTTCCAGGAACGATCAAAGCGTAGACAGTTTAAGACATTACTCCCATGGAGAAAAGTCCGCATGGTGCTTATTGTGTTCAATGCCGATTCAATTTTTGTGTTTCATCAAAACTCTGAAGGTCTACAGATTACAGAATGCCTCCAGATGTTCTTCGGAAACTACTACTAGTCTTCCAGTGTACGATCAAAGCGTAGACAGTTTGAGACATTACTCCCATGGAGAAAAGTCCGCATGGTGTCTATTGTATTCAATGCCGATGCAATTTTTGTGTTTCATCAACACTCTGAAGGTCCACAGAGTACAGAATGCCTCCAGATGTGCTTCGGAAACTACTACTAGTCTTCCAGTGTACGATCAAAGCGTAGACAGTTTAAGACTATACTCAAATGGAGAAAAGTCCACATGGTGCTTATTGTGTTCAATGCCGATGCAATATTTGTATTTCATCAACACTCTGAAAGTCCACAGATTTCAGAACGCCTAAAGAAGTGCTTCGGAAACTACTACTAGTCTTCCAGGTAAAGATCAATTCGTAGACAGTTTAAGACATTAGTCCCATGGAGAAAAGTCCTCATGGTGCATATTGTGTTCAATGCCGATGCAATTTTTGTTTTTCTTCAACACTCTGAAGGTCCACAGAGTACAGAATGCCTCCAGATGTGCATCGGAAACTACTACTAGTCTTCCAGGGACGATCAAAGCGTAGACAGTTTAAGACATTACTCCCATGGAGAAAAGTCCGCATGGTGCTTATTGTGTTCAATGCCGATTCAATTTTTGTGTTTCATAAACACTCTGAAGGTCTCCAGATTACAGAATGCCTCCAGGTGTTCTTTGGAAACTACTACTAGTCTTCCAGTGTACGATCAAAACGTAGACAGTTTAAGACATTACTCCCATGGAGAAAAGTCCGCATGGTGCCTATTGTGTTCAATGCCGATTCAAGTTTTGTGTTTCATCAACACTCTGAAGGTCCACAGATTACAGAATGCTTCCAGATGTGCTTCGGGAACTACTACTATTCTTCCAGTGTACGATCAAAGCGTAGACAGTTTAAGACATTACACCCATGGGGAAAAATCCGGATGGTGCTTATTGTGTTCAATGCCGATGCAATTTTTGTGTTTCATCAACACTCTGAAGGTCCACAGATTACAGAATGCATCCATATGTTCTTCGGAAACAACTACTAGTCTTCCAGTGTACGATCAAAGCGTAGACAGTTTGAGACATTACTCCCATGGAGACAAGTCCGCATGGTGTCTATTGTATTCAATGCCGATGCAATTTTTTTGTTTCATCAACCCTCTGAAGGTCCACAGAGTACAGAATGCCTCCAGATGTGCTTCGGAAACTACTACTAGTCTTCCAGTGTACGATCGAAGCGTAGACAGTTTCAGAAAATACTCCCTTGGAGAAAAGTCCACATGGTGCTTATTGTGTTCAATGCCGATGCAATTTTTGTATTTCATCAACAATCAGAATGTCCACAGATTTCAGAACGCCTAAAGAAGTGCTTCGAAAACTACTACTAGTCTTCCAGGGAACGATCAATTCGTAGACAGTTTAAGACATTACTCCCATGGAGAAAAGTCCTCATGGTGCATATTGTGTTCAATGCCGATGCAATTTCTGTGTTTCATCAACACTCTGAAGGTCCACAGATTACAGAATGCATCCAGATGTGCTTCGGAAATTACTACTAGTCTTAAAGTGTACGATCAAAGCGTAGACAGTTTAAGATATTACTCCCATGGAGAAAAGTTCGCATGGTGCTTATTGTGTTCAATGCCAATGCAATTTTTGTGTTTCATCAACACTCTGAAGGTCCACAGAGTACAGAATGCCTCCAGATGTGCTTCGGGAACTACTACTATTCTTCCAGTGTACGATCAATGCGTAGACAGTTTAAGACATTACTTCCATGGAGAAAAATCCACATGGTGCTTATTGTGTTCAATGCCGATGCAATTTTTGTGTTTCATCAACACTCTGAAGGTTCACAGATTACAGAATGCATCCATATGTGCTTCGGAAACTACTACTAATCTTCCAGGGAACGATCAAAGCGTAGACAGTTTAAGACAATACTCCCATGGACAAAAGTCCGCATGGTGCTTATTGTGTTCAATGCCGATTCAATTTTTGTGTTTCATCAACACTCTGAAGGTCTACAGATTACAGAATGCCTCCAGATGTGCTTCGGAAACTAATACTAGTCTTCCAGTGTACGATCAAGGCGTAGACAGTTTAAGACATTACCCCCATGAAGAAAAATGCTCATGGGGCATTTTGTATTCAATGCCGATGCAATTTTTGTGTTTCATCAACACTCTGAAGGTCCACAGATTACAGAATGCCTCCAGATGTGCTTCGGAAGCTACTACTATTTTTCCAGTGTACGATCAAACCGTAGATTGTTTAAGACATTACTCCCATGGAGAAAAATCCGCATGGTGCTTATTGTGTTACATGCCGATGCAATTTTTGTGTTTCATCAACACTCTGACGGTCCACAGATTACAGAATGCTTCCATATGTGCTTCGGAAACTACTACTAGTCTTCCAGGGAACGATCAAAGCGTAGACAGTTTAAGACATTACTCCCATGGAGAAAAGTCCGCATGGTGCTTATTGTGTTCAATGCCGATTCAATTTTTGTGTTTCATCAACACTCTGAATGTCTACGGATTACAGAATGCCTCCAGATGTTCTTCGGAAACTACTACTAGTCTTCCAGTGTACGATCAAAACGTAGACAGTTTAAGACATTACTGCCATGGAGAAAAGTCCGCATGGTGCCTATTGTATTCAATGCCGATGCAATTTTTGTGTTTCATCAACACTCTGAAGGTCCACAGAGTACAGAATGCCTCCAGATGTGCTTCGGAAACTATTACTAGCCTTCCAGTGTACGATCAAAACGTAGACAGTTTAAGACATTACTCCCATGGAGAAAAGTCCACATGGTGCTTATTGTGTTCAATGCCCATGCAACTTTTGTGTTTCATCAACACTATGAATGTCCACAGATTTCAGAACGCCTAAAGAAGTGCTTCGGAAGCTACTACTAGTCTTCCAGGGAACGATCAATTCGTAGACAGTTTAAGACATAACTCCCATGGAGAAAAGTCCTCATGGTGCATATTGTGTTCAATGCCGATGCAATATCTGTGTTTCATCAACACTCTGAAGGTCCACAGATTACAGATAGCATCCAGATGTGCTTCGGAAATTACTACTAGTCTTCCAGTGTTCGATCAAAGCGTAGACAGTTTAAGACATTACTCCCATGGAGAAAAGTTCGCATGGTGCTTATTGTGTTCAATGCCAATGCAATTTTTGTGTTTCATCAACACTCTGAAGGTCCACAGAGTACAGAATGCCTCCAGATGTGCTTCGGAAACTACTACTATTCTTCCAGTGTACGATCAATGCGTAAACAGTTTAAGACATTACTTCCATGGAGAAAAATCCACAGGGTGCTTATTGTGTTCAATGCCGATGCAATTTTTGTGTTTCATCAACACTCTGAAGGTTTACAGATTACAGAATGCATCCATATGTGCTTCGGAAACTACTACTAATCTTCCAGGGAACGATCAAAGCGTAGACAGTTTAAAACAATACTCCCATGGACAAAAGTCCGCATGGTGCTTATTGTGTTCAATGCCGATTCAATTTTTGTGTTTCATCAACACTCTGAAGGTCTGCAGATTACAGAATGCCTCCAGATGTGCTTCGGAAACTACTACTAGTCTTCCAGGGTACGATCAAAGCGTAGACAGTTTAAGACATTACCCCCATGAAGAAAAATCCTCATGGTGCCTATTGTATTCAATGCCGATGCAATTTTTGTGTTTCATCAACACTCTGAAGGTCCACAGATTACAGAATGCCTCCAGATGTGCTTCGGAAACTACTACTATTTTTCCAGTGTACGATCAAAGCGTAGACAGTTTAAGACATTACTCCCATGGAGAAAAATCCGCATGGTGCTTATTGTGTTAAATCCCGATGCAATTTTTGTGTTTCATCAACACTCTGACGGTCCACAGATTACAGAATGCCTCCAGGTGTTCTTTGGAAACTACTACTAGTCTTCCAGTGTACGATCAAAACGTAGACAGTTTAAGACATTTCTCCCATGGAGAAAAGTCCGCATGGTGCCTGTTGTATTCAATGCCGATGCAATTTTTGTGTTTCATCAACACTCTGAAGGTCCACAGAGTACAGAATGCCTCCAGATGTGCTTCGGAAACTATTACTAGTCTTCCAGTGTACGATCAAAACGTAGACAGTTTAAGACATTACTCCCATGGAGAAAAGTCCACATGGTGCTTATTGTGTTCAATGCCCATGCAACTTTTGTGTTTCATCAACACTCTGCAGGTCCACAGAGTACAGAATGCCTCCAGATGTGCTTCGGAAACTACCACTAGTCTTCCAGTGTACGATCAAAGCGTAGACAATTTAAGACATTACCCCAATGGAGAAAAGTCCGCATGGTGCTTATTGTTTTCAATGCCGATGCAATTTCTGTGTGTCATCAACACTCTGAAGGTCCACAGATTTCAGAATGTTTCCAGATGTGCTTCAGAAACTACTACTAGTCTTCCAGTGTACGATCAAAGCGTAGACAGTTTAAGACATTACTCCCATGGAGAAAAGTTCGCATGGTGCTAATTGTGTTCATGCCGATAGAATTTTTGTGTTTCATCAACACTCTGAAAGTCCACAGATTTCAGAATGCTTCCAGATGTGCTTCGGGAACTACTACTATTCTTCCAGTGTACGATCAAAGCGTAGACAGCTTAAGACATTACTCCCATGGGGAAAAATCCGCATGGTGCTTATTGTGTTCAATGCCGATGCAATTTTTGTGTTTCATCAACACTCTGAAGGTCCACAGATTACAGAATGCATCCATATGTTCTTCGGAAACTACTACTAGTCTTCCAGTGTACGATCAAAGCGTAGACCGTTTAAGACATTACTCCCATGGAGAAAAATCCGCATGGTGCTTATTGTGTTCAATGCCGATGCAATATTTGTGTTTCATCAACACTCTGAAGGTCCACAGATTACAGAATGCATCCATATGTGCTTCGGAAACTACTACTAGTCTTCCAGGGAACGATCAAAGCGTAGACAGTTTAAGACATTACTCCCATGGAGAAAAGTCCGCATGGTGCTTATTGTGTTCAATGCCGATTCAGTTTTTGTGTTTCATCAAAACTCTGAAGGTCTACAGATTACAGAATGCCTCCAGATGTTCTTCGGAAACCACTACTAGTCTTCCAGTGTACGATCGAAGCGTAGACAGTTTAAGACAATACTCCCATGGAGAAAAGTCCACATGGTGCTTATTGTGTTCAATGCCGATGCAATTTTTGTATTTCATCAACACTCTGACGGTCCACATATTACAGAATGCATCCATATGTGCTTCGGAAACTACTACTAGTCTTCCAGGGAACGATCAAAGCGTAGACAGTTTAAGACATTACTCCCATGGAGAAAAGTCCGCATGGTGCTTATTGTGTTCAATGCCGATTCAATTTTTGTGTTTCATCAACACTCTGTAAGTCTACAGATTACAGAATGCCTCCAGATGTTCTTCGGAAACTACTACTAGTCTTCCAGTGTACGATCAAAACGTAGACAGTTTAAGACATCACTCCCATGCAGAAAAGTCCGCATGGTGCCTATTGTATTCAATGCCGATGCAATATTTGTGTTTCATCAACACTCTGAAGGTCCACAGATTACAGAATGCATCCATATGTGCTTCGGAAACTACTACTAGTCTTCCAGGGAACGATCAAAGCGTAGACAGTTTAAGACATTACTACCATGGAGAAAAGTCCGCATGGTGCTTATTGTGTTCAATGCCGATTCAGTTTTTGTGTTTCATCAAAACTCTGAAGGTCTACAGATTACAGAATGCCTCCAGATGTTCTTCGGAAACCACTACTAGTCTTCCAGTGTACGATCGAAGCGTAGACAGTTTAAGACAATACTCCCATGGAGAAAAGTCCACATGGTGCTTATTGTGTTCAATGCCGATGCAATTTTTGTATTTCATCAACACTCTGAATGACCACAGATTTCAGAACGCCTAAAGAAGTGCTTCGGAAACTACTACTAGTCTTCCAGGGAACGATGAAAGCGTAGACAGTTTAAGACATTACTCCCATGGAGAAAAGTCCGCATGGTGCTTATTGTGTTCAATGCCGATTCAATTTTTGTGTTTCATCAACACTCTGAAGGTCTACAAATTACAGAATGCCTCCAGATGTGCTTCGGAAACTACTACTAGTCTTCCAGTGTACGATCAAAGCGTAGACAGTTTAAGACATTACTCCCATGAAGAAAAATCTTCATGGTGCCTATTGTATTCAATGCCGATGCAATTTTTGTGTTTCATCAACACTCTGAAGGTCCACAGATTACAGAATGCCTCCAGATGTGCTTCGGAAACTACTACTATTTTTTCAGTGTACGATCAAAGCGTAGACTGTTTAAGACATTACTCCCATGGAGAAAAATCCGCATGGTGCTTATTGTGTTCAATGCCGATGCAATTTTTGTGTTTCATCAACACTCTGACGGTCCACATATTACAGAATGCATCCATATGTGCTTCGGAAACTACTACTAATCTTCCAGGGAACGATCAAAGCGTAGACAGTTTAAGACATTACTCCCATTGACAAAAGACCGCATGGTGCTTATTGTGTTCAATGCCGATTCAATTTTGGTGTTTCATCAACACTCTGAAGGTCTACAGATTACAGAATGCCTCCAGATGTGCTTCGGAAACTACTACTAGTCTTCCAGTGTACGATCACAGCGTAGACAGTTTAAGATATTACTCCCATGAAGAAAAATCCGCATGGTCCCTATTGTATTCAATGCCGATGCAATTTTTGTGTTTCATCAACACTCTGAAGGTCCACAGATTACACAATGCCTCCAGATGTGCTTCGGAAAATACTACTATTTTTCCAGTGTACTATCAAAGCGTAGACTGTTTAAGACATTACTCCCATGGAGAAATATCCGCATGGTGCTTATTGTTTTAAATGCCGATGCAATTTTTGTGTTTCATTAACACTCTGACGGGCCACAGATTACAGAATGCATCCATATGTGCTTCGTAAACTACTACTAGTCTTCCAGGGAACGATCAAAGCGTAGACAGTTTAAGACATTACTCCCATGGAGAAAAGTCCGCATGGTGCTTATTGTGTTCAATGCCGATTCAATTTTTGTGTTTCATCAACACTCTGAAGGTCTACAGGTTACAGAATGCCTCCAGATGTTCTTCGGAAACTACTACCAGTCTTCCAGTGTACGATCAAAACGTAGACAGTTTAAGACATTACTCCCATGGAGAAAAGTCTGCATGGTGCCTATTGTATTCAATGCCGATGCAATTTTTGTGTTTCATCAACACTCTGAAGGTCCACAGAGTACAGAATGCCTCCAGATGTGCTTCGGAAACCATTACTAGTCTTCCAGTGTACGATCAAAGCGTAGACAGTTTAAGACATTACTCCCATGGAGAAAAGTCCACATGGTGCTTATTGTCTTCAATGCCCATGCCACTTTTGTGTTTCATCAACACTCTAAATGTCCACAGATTTCAGAACGCCTAAAGAAGTGCTTCGGAAACTACTACTAGTCTTCCAGGGAACGATCAAAGCGTAGACAGTTTAAGACATTACTCCCTTTAGAAAAGTCCGCATGGTGCTTATTGTGTTCAATGCCGATGCAATTTTTGTGTTTCATCAACACTCTGAAGGTCCACAAATTACGGAATGCATCCATATGTGCTTCAGAAACTACTACTAGTCTTCCAGGGAACGATCAAAGCGTAGACAGTTTAAGACATTACTCCCATGGAGAAAAGTCCGCATGGTGCTTATTGTGTTCAATGCCGATTCAATTTTTGTGTTTCATCAACACTCTGAAGGTCCACAGAGTACAGAATGCCTCCAGATGTGCTTCGGAAACCATTACTAGTCTTCCAGTGTACGATCAAAGCGTAGACAGTTTAAGACATTACTCCCATGGAGAAAAGTCTACATGGTGCTTATTGTCTTCAATGCCCATGCCACTTTTGTGTTTCATCAACACTCTGAATGTCCACAGATTTCAGAACGCCTAAAGAAGTGCTTCGGAAACTACTACTAGTCTTCCAGGGAACGATCAAAGCGTAGACAGTTTAAGACATTACTCCCTTTAGAAAAGTCCGCATGGTGCTTATTGTGTTCATTGCCGATGCAATTTCTGTGGTTCATCAACACTCTGAAGGTCCACAGATTACAGAATGTTTCCAGATGTGCTTCAGAAACTACTACTAGTCTTCCAGTGTACGATCAAAGCGTAGGCAGTTTAAGACATTACTCCCATAGAGAAAATTCCGCATGGTGCTTATTGTGTTCAATGCCGATGCAATTTTTGTGTTTCATCAACACTCTGAAGGTCCACAGACTACAGAATGCATCCAGATGTGCTTCGGAAACTACTACTAGTCTTCCAGTGTACGATCAAAGCGTAGACAGTTTAAGACATTACTCCCATGGAGAAAAGTTCGCATGGTGCTTATTGTGTTCAATGCCGATAGAATTTTTGTGTTTCATCAACACTCTGAATGTCCACAGATTACAGAATGCTTCCAGATGTGCTTCGGGAACTACTACTATTCTTCCAGTGTACGATCAAAGCGTAGACAGTTTAAGACATTACTCCCATGGGGAAAAATCCGCATGGTGCTTATTGTGTTAAATGCCGATGCAATTTTTGTGTTTCATCAACACTCTGACGGTCCACAGATTACAGAATGCATCCATATGTGCTTCGGAAACTACTACTAGTCTTCCAGGGAACCATCAAAGCGTAGACAGTTTAAGAAATTACTCCCATGGAGAAAAGTCCGCATGGTGCTTATTGTCTTCAATGCCGATTCAATTTTTGTGTTTCATCAACACTCTGAAGGTCTACAGATTACAGAATGCCTCCAGATGTTCTTCGGAAACTACTACTAGTCTTCCAGTGTACGATCAAAACGTAGACAGTTTAAGACATTACTCCCATGGAGAAAAGCCCGCATGGTGCCTATTGTATTCAATGCCGATGCAATTTTTGTGTTTCATCAACACTCTGAAGGTCCACAGAGTACAGAATGCCTCCAGATGTGCTTCGGAAACCATTACTAGTCTTCCAGTGTACGATCAAAGCGTAGACAGTTTAAGACATTACTCCCATGGGGAAAAATCCGCATGGTGCTTACTGTGTTCAATGCCGATGCAAATTTTGGTGTTTCATCAACACTCTGAAGGTCCACAGATTACAGAATGCATCCATATGCGCTTCGGAAACTACTACTATCATCCAGGGAACGATCAATGCGTAGACAGTTTAAGACAGTACTCCCATGGAGAAAAGACCGCATGGTGCTTATTGTGTTCATGCCGATTCAATTTTTGTGTTTCATCACACTCTGAAGGTCTACAGATTACAGAATGCCTCCAGATATACTTCAGAAACTACTACTGGTCTTTTAGTGTACGATCAAAGCGTAGACAGTTTAAGACATTACTCCCATGAAGAAAAATACTCATGGAGCCTATTGTATTCAATGCCGATGCAATTTTTGTGTTTCATCAACACTCTGAAGGTCCACAGATTACAGAATGCCTCCAGATGTGCTTCGGAAACTACTACTAGTCTTCCAGTGTACGATCAAATCGTAGTCAATTTAAGACATTACCCCAATGGAGAAAAGTCCGCATGGTGCTCATTGTGTTCAATGCCGATGCAATTTCTGTGTTTCATCAACACTCTGAAGGTCCACAGATTTCAGAATGTTTCCAGATGTGCTTCAGAAACTACTACTAGTCTTCCAGTGTACGATCAAAGCGTAGACAGTTTAAGACATTACTCCCATGGAGAAAATTCCGCATGGTGCTTATTGTGTTCAATGCCGATGAAATTTTTGTGTTTCATCAACACTCTGAAGGTCCACAGATTACAGAATGCATCCAGATGTGCTTCGGAAACTACTACTAGTCTTCCAGTGTACGATCAAAGCGCAGACAGTTTAAGACATTACTCCCATGTAGAAATGTTCGCATGGTGCTTATTGTGTTCAATGCCGATAGAATTTTTTTGTTTCATCAACACTCTGAATGTCCACAGATTACAGAATGCTTCCAGATGTGCTTCGGGAACTACTACTATTCTTCCAGTGTACGATCAAAGCGTAGACAGTTTAAGACATTACTCCCATGGAGAAAAGTCCGCATGGTGCTTATTGTGTTCAATGCCGATTCAATTTTTGTGTTTCATCAAAACTCTGAAGGTCTACAGATTACAGAATGCCTCCAGATGTTCTTCGGAAACCACTACTAGTCTTCCAGTGTACGATCAATGCGTAGACAGTTTGAGACATTACTCCCATGGAGAAAAGTCCGCATGGTGTCTATTGTATTCAATGCCGATGCAATTTTTGTGTTTCATCAACACTCTGAAGGTCCACAGAGTACAGAATGCCTCCAGATGTGCTTGGGAAACTACTACTAGTCTCAAAGTGTACGATCAAAGCGTAGACAGTTTAAGACAATACTCCCATGGAGAAAAGTCCACATGGTGCTTATTGTGTTCAATGCCGATGCAATTTTTGTATTTCATCAACACTCTGAATGTCCACAGATTTCAGAACACCTAAAGAAGTGCTTCGGAAACTACTACTAGTCTTCCAGGGAACGATCAATTCGTAGACAGTTTAAGACATTACTCCCATGGAGGAAAGTCCTCATGGTGCATATTGTGTTCAATGCCGATGCAATTTCTGAGTTTCATCAACACTCTGAAGGTCCACAGATTACAGAGTGCTTCCAGATGTGCTTCGGAAACTACTACTAGTCTTCCAGTGTACGAGCAAAGCGTAGACAGTTTAAGACATTACTCCCATGGAGATAAGTTCGCATGGTGCTTATTGTGTTCAATGCCAATGCAATTTTTGTGTTTCATCAACACTCTGAAGGTCCAAAGGTTACAGGATGCCTCCAGATGTGCTTTGGGAACTACTACTATTCTTCCAGTGTACGATCAAAGCGTAGACAGTTTAAGACATTACTCCAATGGAGAAAAATCCACATGGAGTTTATTGTGTTCAATGCCGATGCAATGTTTGTGTTTCATCAACACTCTGAAGGTCCACAGATTACAGAATGCATCCATATGTGCTTCGGAAACCACTACTAGTCTTCCAGGGAACGATCAAAACTTAGACAGTTTAAGATATTACCCCCATGGAGAAAAGTCCGCATGGTGCTTATTGTGTTCAATGCCGATTCAATTTTTGTGTTTCATCAACACTGTGAAGGGCTACAGATTACAGAATGCCTCCAGATGTGCTTCGGAAACTATTACTAGTCTTCAAGTGTACGATCAAAGCGTAGACAGTTTAAGACATTACTCCCATGAAGAAAAATCCGCATGGTGCCTATTGTATTCAATGCCGATGCAATTTTTGTGTTTCATCAACACTCTGAAGGTCCACAGATTACAGAATGCCTCCAGATGTGCTTCGGAAACTACCCCTATTTTTCCAGTGTACGATCAAAGCGTAGACTCTTTAAGACATTACTCCCATGGAGAAAAATCCGCATGGTGCTTATTGTGTTCAATGCCGATGCAATTTTTGTGTTTCATCAATTCTCTGACGGTCCACAGATTACAGAATGCATCCATATGTGCTTCGGAAACTACTACTAGTCTTCCAGTGTACGATCAAAACGTAGACAGTTTAAGACATTACTCCCATGGAGAAAAGTCCGCATGGTGCCTATTGTATTCAATGCCGATGCAATTTTTGTGTTTCATCAACACTCTGAAGGTCCACAGAGTACAGAATACCTCCAGATGTGCTTCGGAAACTACTACTAGTCTTCCAGTGTACGATCAAAACGTAGACAGTTTAAGACATTACTCCCATGGAGAAAAGTCCACATGGTGCTTATTGTGTTCAATGCCCATGCAACTTTTGTGTTTCATCAACACTCTGAATGTCCACAGACTTCAGAACGCCTAAAGAAGTGCTTCGGAAACTACTACTAGTCTTCCAGGGAACCATCAAAGCGTAGCCAGTTTAAGACATTACTCCCTTTAGAATAGTCCGCATGGTGCTTATTGTGTTCAATGCCGATAGAATTTTTGTGTTTCATCAACACTCTGAATGTCCACAGATTACAGAATGCTTCCAGATGTGCTTCGGGAACTACTACTATTCTTCCAGTGTACGATCAAAGCGTAGACAGTTTAAGACATTACTCCCATGGGGAAAAATCCGCATGGTGCTTATTGTGTTAAATGCCGATGCAATTTTTGTGTTTCATCAACACTCTGACGGTCCACAGATTACAGAATGCATCCATATGTGCTTCGGAAACTACTACTAGTCTTCCAGGGAACCATCAAAGCGTAGACAGTTTAAGAAATTACTCCCATGGAGAAAAGTCCGCATGGTGCTTATTGTCTTCAATGCCGATTCAATTTTTGTGTTTCATCAACACTCTGAAGGTCTACAGATTACAGAATGCCTCCAGATGTTCTTCGGAAACTACTACTAGTCTTCCAGTGTACGATCAAAACGTAGACAGTTTAAGACATTACTCCCATGGAGAAAAGCCCGCATGGTGCCTATTGTATTCAATGCCGATGCAATTTTTGTGTTTCATCAACACTCTGAAGGTCCACAGAGTACAGAATGCCTCCAGATGTGCTTCGGAAACCATTACTAGTCTTCCAGTGTACGATCAAAGCGTAGACAGTTTAAGACATTACTCCCATGGGGAAAAATCCGCATGGTGCTTACTGTGTTCAATGCCGATGCAAATTTTGGTGTTTCATCAACACTCTGAAGGTCCACAGATTACAGAATGCATCCATATGCGCTTCGGAAACTACTACTATCATCCAGGGAACGATCAATGCGTAGACAGTTTAAGACAGTACTCCCATGGAGAAAAGACCGCATGGTGCTTATTGTGTTCATGCCGATTCAATTTTTGTGTTTCATCACACTCTGAAGGTCTACAGATTACAGAATGCCTCCAGATATACTTCAGAAACTACTACTGGTCTTTTAGTGTACGATCAAAGCGTAGACAGTTTAAGACATTACTCCCATGAAGAAAAATACTCATGGAGCCTATTGTATTCAATGCCGATGCAATTTTTGTGTTTCATCAACACTCTGAAGGTCCACAGATTACAGAATGCCTCCAGATGTGCTTCGGAAACTACTACTAGTCTTCCAGTGTACGATCAAATCGTAGTCAATTTAAGACATTACCCCAATGGAGAAAAGTCCGCATGGTGCTCATTGTGTTCAATGCCGATGCAATTTCTGTGTTTCATCAACACTCTGAAGGTCCACAGATTTCAGAATGTTTCCAGATGTGCTTCAGAAACTACTACTAGTCTTCCAGTGTACGATCAAAGCGTAGACAGTTTAAGACATTACTCCCATGGAGAAAATTCCGCATGGTGCTTATTGTGTTCAATGCCGATGAAATTTTTGTGTTTCATCAACACTCTGAAGGTCCACAGATTACAGAATGCATCCAGATGTGCTTCGGAAACTACTACTAGTCTTCCAGTGTACGATCAAAGCGCAGACAGTTTAAGACATTACTCCCATGTAGAAATGTTCGCATGGTGCTTATTGTGTTCAATGCCGATAGAATTTTTTTGTTTCATCAACACTCTGAATGTCCACAGATTACAGAATGCTTCCAGATGTGCTTCGGGAACTACTACTATTCTTCCAGTGTACGATCAAAGCGTAGACAGTTTAAGACATTACTCCCATGGAGAAAAGTCCGCATGGTGCTTATTGTGTTCAATGCCGATTCAATTTTTGTGTTTCATCAAAACTCTGAAGGTCTACAGATTACAGAATGCCTCCAGATGTTCTTCGGAAACCACTACTAGTCTTCCAGTGTACGATCAATGCGTAGACAGTTTGAGACATTACTCCCATGGAGAAAAGTCCGCATGGTGTCTATTGTATTCAATGCCGATGCAATTTTTGTGTTTCATCAACACTCTGAAGGTCCACAGAGTACAGAATGCCTCCAGATGTGCTTGGGAAACTACTACTAGTCTCAAAGTGTACGATCAAAGCGTAGACAGTTTAAGACAATACTCCCATGGAGAAAAGTCCACATGGTGCTTATTGTGTTCAATGCCGATGCAATTTTTGTATTTCATCAACACTCTGAATGTCCACAGATTTCAGAACACCTAAAGAAGTGCTTCGGAAACTACTACTAGTCTTCCAGGGAACGATCAATTCGTAGACAGTTTAAGACATTACTCCCATGGAGGAAAGTCCTCATGGTGCATATTGTGTTCAATGCCGATGCAATTTCTGAGTTTCATCAACACTCTGAAGGTCCACAGATTACAGAGTGCTTCCAGATGTGCTTCGGAAACTACTACTAGTCTTCCAGTGTACGAGCAAAGCGTAGACAGTTTAAGACATTACTCCCATGGAGATAAGTTCGCATGGTGCTTATTGTGTTCAATGCCAATGCAATTTTTGTGTTTCATCAACACTCTGAAGGTCCAAAGGTTACAGGATGCCTCCAGATGTGCTTTGGGAACTACTACTATTCTTCCAGTGTACGATCAAAGCGTAGACAGTTTAAGACATTACTCCAATGGAGAAAAATCCACATGGAGTTTATTGTGTTCAATGCCGATGCAATGTTTGTGTTTCATCAACACTCTGAAGGTCCACAGATTACAGAATGCATCCATATGTGCTTCGGAAACCACTACTAGTCTTCCAGGGAACGATCAAAACTTAGACAGTTTAAGATATTACCCCCATGGAGAAAAGTCCGCATGGTGCTTATTGTGTTCAATGCCGATTCAATTTTTGTGTTTCATCAACACTGTGAAGGGCTACAGATTACAGAATGCCTCCAGATGTGCTTCGGAAACTATTACTAGTCTTCAAGTGTACGATCAAAGCGTAGACAGTTTAAGACATTACTCCCATGAAGAAAAATCCGCATGGTGCCTATTGTATTCAATGCCGATGCAATTTTTGTGTTTCATCAACACTCTGAAGGTCCACAGATTACAGAATGCCTCCAGATGTGCTTCGGAAACTACCCCTATTTTTCCAGTGTACGATCAAAGCGTAGACTCTTTAAGACATTACTCCCATGGAGAAAAATCCGCATGGTGCTTATTGTGTTCAATGCCGATGCAATTTTTGTGTTTCATCAATTCTCTGACGGTCCACAGATTACAGAATGCATCCATATGTGCTTCGGAAACTACTACTAGTCTTCCAGTGTACGATCAAAACGTAGACAGTTTAAGACATTACTCCCATGGAGAAAAGTCCGCATGGTGCCTATTGTATTCAATGCCGATGCAATTTTTGTGTTTCATCAACACTCTGAAGGTCCACAGAGTACAGAATACCTCCAGATGTGCTTCGGAAACTACTACTAGTCTTCCAGTGTACGATCAAAACGTAGACAGTTTAAGACATTACTCCCATGGAGAAAAGTCCACATGGTGCTTATTGTGTTCAATGCCCATGCAACTTTTGTGTTTCATCAACACTCTGAATGTCCACAGACTTCAGAACGCCTAAAGAAGTGCTTCGGAAACTACTACTAGTCTTCCAGGGAACCATCAAAGCGTAGCCAGTTTAAGACATTACTCCCTTTAGAATAGTCCGCATGGTGCTTATTGTGTTCAATGCCGATGCAATTTCTGTGTTTCATCAACACTCTGAAGGTCCACAGATTACAGAATGTTTCCAGATGTGCTTCAGAAACTACTACTAGTCTTCCAGTGTACGATCAAAGCGTAGACAGTTTAGGACATTACTCCCATGGAGAAAAGTTCGCATGGTGCTTATTGTGTTCAATGCCGATGCAATTTTTGTGTTTCATCAACACTCTGAAGCTCCACAGATTACAGAATGCTTCCAGGTGTGCTTCGGAAACTACTACTAGACTTCCAGTGTGCGATCAAAGCGTAGACAGTTTAAGACATTACTCCCATGGGGAAAATTCCGCATGGTGCTTATTGTGTTCAATGCCGATGCAATTTTAGTGTTTCATCAACACTCTAAAGGTCCACAGATTACAGAATGCCTCCAGATGTTCTTCGGATACTACTACTAGTCTTCCAGTGTACGATCAAAACGTAGACAGTTTAAGACATTACTCCCATGGAGAAAAGTCCGCATGGTGCCTATTATATTCAATGCCGATGCAATTTTTTTGTTTCATCAACACTCTGAAGGTCCACAGAGTACAGAATGCCTCCAGATGTGCTTTGGAAACTACTACTAGTCTTCCAGTGTACGATCAAAACGTAGACAGTTCAAGACATTACTCCCATGGAGAAAAGTCCACATGGTGCTTATTGTGTTCAATGCCCATGCAACTTTTGTGTTTCATCAACACTCTGAATGTCCACAGATTTCTGAACGAATAAAGAAGTGCTTGGGAAACTACTACTAGTCTTCCAGGGAACGATCAAAGCGTAGCCAGTTTAAGACATTACTCCCTTTAGAAAAGTCCGCATGGAGCTTATTGTGTTCAATGCCGATGCAATTTCTGTGTTTCATCAACACTCTGAAGGTCCACAGATTACAGAATGTTTCCAGATGTGCTTCAGAAACTATTACTAGTCTTCCAGTGTACGATCAAAGCGTAGACAGTTTAAGACATTACTCCCATGGAGAAAAGTTCGCATGGTGCTTATTGTGTTCAATGCCGATGCAATTTTTGTGTTTCATCAACACTCTGAAGGTCTACAGATTACAGAATGCTTCCAGGTGTGCTTCGGAAACTACTACTAGACTTCCAGTGAACGATCAAAGCGTAGACACTTTAAGACATTACTCCCATAGAGAAAATTCCGCATGGTGCTTATTGTGTTCAATGCCGATGAAATTTTTGTGTTTCATCAACACTCTGAATGTCCACAGATTACAGAATGCATCCAGATGTGCTTCGGAAACTACTACTATTCTTCCAGTGTACGATCAAAGCGTAGACAGTTTAAGACATTACTCCCATGGAGAAAAGTTCGCATGGTGCTTATTGTGTTCAATGCCGATGGAATTTTTGTGTTTCATCAACACTCTGAATGTCCACAGATTACAGAATGCTTCCAGATGTGCTTCGGAAACTACTACTATTCTTCCAGTGTACGATCAAAGCGTAGACAGTTTAAGGCATTAATCCCATGGGGAAAATTCCGCATGGTGCTTATTGTGATCAATGCCGATGCAATTTTGGTGTTTCATCAACACTCTGAAGGTCCACAGATTACAGAATGCATCCATATGTGCTTCGGAAACTACTACTAGTCTTCCAGGGAACGATCAAAGCGTAGACAGTTTAAGACATTACGCCCATGGAAAAAAGTCCGCATGGTGCTTCTTGTGTTCAATGCCGATTCAATTTTTGTGTTTCATCAACACTCTGAAGGTCTACAGATTACAGAATACCTCCAGATGTTCTTCGGAAACTACTACTAGTCTTCCAGTGTACGATCAAAACGTAGACATTTTAAGACATTACTCCCATGGAGAAAAGTCCGCATGGTGCCTATTGTATTCAATGCCGATGCAATTTTTGTGTTTCATCAACACTCTGAAGGTCCACAGAGTACAGAATACCTCCAGATGTGCTTCGGAAACTACTACTAGTCTTCCAGTGTACGATCAAAACGTAGACAGTTTAAGACATTACTCCCATGGAGAAAAGTCCACATGGTGCTTATTGTGTTCAATGCCCATGCAACTTTTGTGTTTCATCAACACTCTGAATGTCCACAGATTTCAGAACGCCTAAAGAAGTTCTTCGGAAACTACTACTAGTCTTCCAGGGAACCATCAAAGCGTAGACAGTTTAAGACATTTCTCCCTTTAGAATAGTCCGCATGGTGCTTATTGTGTTCAATGCCGATGCAATTTCTGTGTTTCATCAACACTCTGAAGGTCCACAGATTACAGAATGTTTTTAGATGTGCTTCAGAAACTACTACTAGTCTTCCAGTGTACGATCAAAGCGTAGACAGTTTAAGACATTACTCCCATGGAGAAAAGTTCGCATGGTGCTTATTGTGTTCAATGCCGATGCAATTTTTGTGTTTCGTCAACACTCTGAAGCTCCACAGATTACAGAATGCTTCCAGGTGTGCTTCGGAAACTACTACTAGACTTCCAGTGTACGATCAAAGCGTAGACAGTTTAAGACATTACTCCCATGGGGAAAATTCCGCATGGTGCCTATTGTGTTCAATGCCGATGCAATTTTGGTGTTTCATCAACACTCTGAAGGTCCACAGATTACAGAATGCATCCATATGCGCTTCGGAAACTACTACTAGTCATCCAGGGAACGATCATAGCGTAGACAGTTTAAGACAGTACTCCCATGGAGAAAAGTCCGCATGGTGCTTATTGTGTTCATGACGATTCAATTTTTGTGTTTCATCAACACTCTGAAGGTCTACAGATTACAGAATGCCTCCAGATGTGCTTCGGAAACTACTACTGGTCTTCTAGTGTACGATCAAAGCGTAGACAGTTTAAGACATTACTCCCATGAAGAAAAATACTCATGGAGCCTATTGTATTCAATTACGATGCAATTTTTGTGTTTCATCAACACTCTGAAGGTCCACAGATTACAGAATGCCTCCAGATGTGCTTCGGAAACTACTACTAGTCTTCCAGTGTACGATCAAAGCGTAGACAATTTAAGACATTACCCCAATGGAGAAAAGTCCGCATGGTGCTTATTGTGTTCAATGCCGATGCAATTTCTGTGTGTTTCATCAACACTCTGAAGGTCCACAGATTTCAGAACGCCTAAAGATGTGCTTCGGAAACAACTACTAGTCTTCCAGGGAACGATCAAAGTGTAGACAGTTTAAGACATTACTCCGCTTAGAAAAGTTGGCATTGTGCTTATTGTGTTCAATGAAGATGCAATTTCTGTGTTCATCAACACTCTGAGGTCCACAGATTACAGAATGCATCCAGATTTCTTCGGAAACTACTACTAGGCTTCCAGGGAGCGATCAAAGCTTAGACAGTTTAAGACAATACTCCCATGGAGAAAAGTACGTGTGGTGCTTAATGTGTTAAATGCAGAATCAATTTCTGTGTTTCATCAACACACTGAAGGTCCACATACTACAGAATGCACCAGATGCGCTTCGGAAACTACTACTAGTCTTCCAGGGAACGATCAAATCGTAAACAGTTTAAGTCATTACTCCCATGGAGAAAAGTAGGCATGTTGCTTATTGTGTTCAATGCCGATGCAATTTCTGTGTTTTATCAACACTCTGAAGGTCCACAGATTACAGAATGCATCCAGATGTGCTTTGGAAACTACTACTAGTCTTCCAGTGTACGATCAAAGCGTAGACAGTTTAAGACATTACTCCCATGGAGAAAAGTTCGCATGGTGCTTATTGTGTTCAATGCCGATGCAATTTTTGTGTTTCATCAACACTCTGAAGGTCCATTGATTACAGAATGCTTGCAGATGTGCTTCGGAAACTACTACTAGTCTTCCAGTGTACAATCAAAGCGTAGACAGTATAAGACATTACTCCCATGGAGAAAAGTTCGCATGGTGCTTATTGTGTTCAATGCCAAAGCAATTTTTGTTTTTCATCAACACTCTGAAGGTCCAAAGATTACAGAATGCCTCCAGATGTGCTTCGGAAACTACTACTATTCTTCCAGTGTACGATCAAAGCGTAGACAGTTTAAGACATTACTCCAATGGAGAAAAATCCACATGGAGCTTATTGTGTTCAATGCCGATGCAATTTTTGTGTTTCATCAACACTCTGAAGGTCCACAGATTACAGAATGCATCCATATGTGCTTCGGAAACTACTACTAGTCTTCCAGGGAACGATCAAAGCGTAGACAGTTTAAGACATTACCCCCATGGAGAAAAGTCCGCATGGTGCTTATTGTGTTCAATGCCGATTCAATTTTTGTGTTTCATCAACACTCTGAAGGTCTACAGATTACAGAATGCCTCCAGATGTGCTTCGGAAACTACTACTAGTCTTCCAGTGTACGATCAAAACGTAGACAGTTTAAGACATTACTCCCATGGAGAAAAGTCCACATGGTGCTTATTGTGTTCAATGCCCATGCAACTTTTGTGTTTCATCAACACTCTGAATGTCCACAGATTTCAGAACGCCCAAAGAAGTGCTTCGGAAACTACTACTAGTCTTCCATGGAACGATCAAAGCGTAGACAGTTTAAAACATTACTCCCTTTAGAAAAGTCCGCATGGTGCTTATTGTGTTCAATGCCGATGCAATTTCTGTGTTTCATCAACACTCTGAAGGTCCGGAGATTACAGAATGTTTCCAGTTGTGCTTCAGAAACTACTACTAGTCTTCCAGTGTACGATCAAAGCGTAGACAGTTTAAGACATTACTCCCATGGAGAAAAGTTCGCATGGTACTTATTGTGTTCAATGCCGATGCAATTTTTGTGTTTCATCAACACTCTGAAGGTCCACAGATTACAGAATGCTTCCAGGTGTGCCTCGGAAACTACTACTAGACTTCCAGTGTACGATCAAAGCGTAGACAGTTTAAGACATTACTCCCATGGAGAAAAGTTCGCATGGTGCTTATTGTGTTCAATGCCGATGCAATTTTTGTGTTTCATCAACACTCTGAAGGTCCACAGATTACAGAATGCTTCCAGGTGTGCCTCGGAAACTACTACTAGACTTCCAGTGTACGAACAAAGTGTAGACACTTTAAGACATTACTCCCATAGAGAAAATTCCTAATGGTGCTTGTTGTGTTCAATGCCGATGCAATTTTTGAGTTTCATCAACACTCTGAATGTCCACAGATTACAGAATGCATCCAGATGTGCTTCGGAAACTACTACTAGTCTTCCAGTGTACGATCAAAGCGTAGACAGTTTAAGACATTACTCCCATGGAGAAAAGTTTGCATGGTGCTTATTGTGCTCAATGACGATGGAATTTTGGTGTTCCATCAACACTCTGAAGGTCCACATATTACAGAATGCATCCATATGCGCTTCGGAAACTATTACTAGTCTTCCAGTGTACGATCAAAGCGTAGACAGTTTAAGACATTACTCCCATGAAGAAAAATACTCATGGAGCCTATTGTATTCAATGCCGATGCAATTATTGTGTTTCATCAACACTCCGAAGGTCCACAGATTACAGAATGCCTCCAGATGTGCTTCGGAAACTACTACTAGACTTCCAGTGTACGATCAAAGCGTAGACAATTTAAGACATTACCCCAATGGAGAAAAGTTCGCATGGTGCTTATTGTGTTCAATGCCGATGCAATTTCTGTGTTTCATCAACACTCTTAAAGTCCACAGATTTCACAACGCCTAAAGATGTGCTTCGGAAACTACTACTAATCTTCCAGGGAACGATCAAAGTGTAGACAGTTTAAGACATTACACCCCTTAGAAAAGTTCGCATGGTGCTTATTGTGTTCAATGAAGATGCAATTTCTGTGTTTCATCAACACTCTGAGGTCCACAGATTACAGAATGCATCCAGATGTGCTTCGGAAACTACTACTAGGCTTCCAGGGAACGATCAAAGCGTAGACAGTTTAAGACATTACTCCCATGGAGAAAAGTCCGTGTGTTGCTTATTGTGTTAAATGCAGAGTCAATTTCTGTGTTTCATCAACGCACTGAAGGTCCACATACCACAGAATGCATCCAGATGCGCTTCGGAAACTACTGCTAGTCTTCCAGGGAACGATCAAATCGTAGACAGTTTATGTCAATACTCCCATGGAGAAAAGTAGGCATGGTGCTTATTGTGTTCAATGCCGATGCAATTTCTGTGTTTTATCAACACTCAGAAGGTCCACAGATTACAGAATGCATCCAGATGTGCTTTGGAAACTACTACTAGACTTCCAGTGTACGATCAAAGCGTAGACAGTTTAAGACATTACTCCCTTGGGGAAAATTCCGCATGGTGCTTATTGTGTTCAATGCCGATGCAATTTTGGTGTTTCATCAACACTCTGAAGGTCCACAGATTACAGAATGCATCCATATGCGCTTCGGAAACTACTACTAGTCATCCAGGGAACGATCATAGCGTAGACAGTTTAAGACAGTACTCCCATGGAGAAAAGTCCGCATGGTGCTTATTGTGTTCATGACGATTCAATTTTTGTGTTTCATCAACACTCTGAAGGTCTACAGATTACAGAATGCCTCCAGATGTGCTTCGGAAACTACTACTGGTCTTCTAGTGTACGATCAAAGCGTAGACAGTTTAAGACATTACTCCCATGAAGAAAAATACTCATGGAGCCTATTGTATTCAATAACGATGCAATTTTTGTGTTTCATCAACACTCTGAAGGTCCACAGATTACAGAATGCCTTCAGATGTGCTTCGGAAACTACTACTAGTCTTCCAGTGTACGATCAAAGCGTAGACAATTTAAGACATTACCCCAATGGAGAAAAGTCCGCATGGTGCTTATTGTGTTCAATGCCGACGCAATTTCTGTGTGTTTCATCAACACTCTGAAGGTCCACAGATTTCAGAACGCCTAAAGATGTGCTTCGGAAACTACTACTAGTCTTCCAGGGAACGATCAAAGTGTACACAGTTTAAGACATTACTCCGCTTAGAAAAGTTGGCATTGTGCTTATTGTGTTCAATGAAGATGCAATTTCTGTGTTCATCAACACTCTGAGGTCCACAGATTACAGAATGCATCCAGATGTGCTTCGGAAACTACTACTAGGCTTCCAGGGAACGATCAAAGCTTAGACAGTTTAAGACAATACTCCCATGGAGAAAAGTACGTGTGGTGCTTAATGTGTTAAATGCAGAATCAATTTCTGTGTTTCATCAACACACGGAAGGTCCACATACTACAGAATGCACCAGATGCGCTTCGGAAACTACTACTAGTCTTCCAGGGAACGATCAAATCGTAGACAGTTTAAGTCATTACTCCCATGGAGAAAAGTAGGCATGTTGCTTATTGTGTTCAAAGCCGATGCAATTTCTGTGTTTTATCAACACTCTGAAGGTCCACAGATTACAGAATGCATCCAGATGTGCTTTGGAAACTACTACTAGTCTTCCAGTGTACGATCAAAGCGTAGACAGTTTAAGACATTACTCCCATGGAGAAAAGTTCGCATGGTGCTTATTGTGTTCAATGCCAATGCAATTTTTGTTTTTCATCAACACTCTGAAGGTCCAAAGATTACAGAATGCCTCCAGATGTGCTTCGGAAACTACTACTATTCTTCCAGTGTACGATCAAAGCGTAGACAGTTTAAGACATTACTCCAATGGAGAAAAATCCACATGGAGCTTATTGTGTTCAATGCCGATGCAATTTTTGTGTTTCATCAACACTCTGAAGGTCCACAGATTACAGAATGCATCCATATGTGCTTCGGAAACTACTACTAGTCTTCCAGGGAACGATCAAAGCGTAGACAGTTTAAGACATTACCCCCATGGAGAAAAGTCCGCATGGTGCTTATTGTGTTCAATGCCGATTCAATTTTTGTGTTTCATCAACACTCTGAAGGTCTACAGATTACAGAATGCCTCCAGATGTGCTTCGGAAGCTACTACTAGTCTTCCAGTGTACGATCAAAACGTAGACAGTTTAAGACATTACTCCCATGGAGAAAAGTCCACATGGTGCTTATTGTGTTCAATGCCCATGCAACTTTTGTGTTTCATCAACACTCTGAATGTCCACAGATTTCAGAACGCCAAAAGAAGTGCTTCAGAAACTACTACTAGTCTTCCAGGGAACGATCAAAGCGTAGACAGTTTAAAACATTACTCCCTTTAGAAAAGTCCGCATGGTGCTTATTGTGTTCAATGCCGATGCAATTTCTGTGTTTCATCAACACTCTGAAGGTCCGGAGATTACAGAATGTTTCCAGTTGTGCTTCAGAAACTACTACTAGTCTTCCAGTGTACGATCAAAGCGTAGACAGTTTAAGACATTACTCCCATGGAGGAAAGTTCGCATGGTGCTTATTGTGTTCAATGCCGATGCAATTTTTGTGTTTCATCAACACTCTGAAGGTCCACAGATTACAGAATGCTTCCAGGTGTGCCTCGGAAACTACTACTAGTCTTCCAGTGTACGAACAAAGTGTAGACACTTTAAGACATTACTCCCATAGAGAAAATTCCTAATGGTGCTTGTTGTGTTCAATGCCGATGCAATTTTTGAGTTTCATCAACACTCTGAATGTCCACAGATTACAGAATGCATCCAGATGTGCTTCGGAAACTACTACTAGTCTTCCAGTGTACGATCAAAGCGTAGACAGTTTAAGACATTACTCCCATGGAGAAAAGTTCGCATGGTGCTTATTGTGTTCAATGCCGATGCAATTTTTGAGTTTCATCAACACTCTGAATGTCCACAGATTACAGAATGCATCCAGATGTGCTTCGGAAACTACTACTAGTCTTCCAGTGTACGATCAAAGCGTAGACAGTTTAAGACATTACTCCCATGGAGAAAAGTTTGCATGGTGCTTATTGTGCTCAATGCCGATGGAATTTTGGTGTTCCATCAACACTCTGAAGGTCCACAGATTACAGAATGCATCCATATGCGCTTCGGAAACTATTACTAGTCTTCCAGTGTACGATCAAAGCGTAGACAGTTTAAGACATTACTCCCATGAAGAAAAATACTCATGGAGCCTATTGTATTCAATGCCGATGCAATTATTGTGTTTCATCAACACTCTGAAGGTCCACAGATTACAAAATGCCTCCAGATGTGCTTCGGAAACTACTACTAGACTTCCAGTGTACGATCAAAGCGTAGACAATTTAAGACATTACCCCAATGGAGAAAAGTTCGCATGGTGCTTATTGTGTTCAATGCCGATGCAATTTCTGTGTTTCATCAACACTCTTAAGGTCCACAGATTTCACAACGCCTAAAGATGTGCTTCGGAAACTACTACTAGTCTTCCAGGGAACGATCAAAGTGTAGACAGTTTAAGACATTACTCCCCTTAGAAAAGTTCGCATGGTGCTTATTGTGTTCAATGAAGATGCAATTTCTGTGTTTCATCAACACTCTGAGGTCCACAGATTACAGAATGCATCCAGATGTGCTTCGGAAACTACTACTAGGCTTCCAGGGAACGATCAAAGCGTAGACAGTTTAAGACATTACTCCCATGGAGAAAAGTCCGTGTGTTGCTTATTGTGTTAAATGCAGAGTCAATTTCTGTGTTTCATCAACGCACTGAAGGTCCACATACTACAGAATGCATCCAGATGCGCTTCGGAAACTACTGCTAGTCTTCCAGGGAACGATCAAATCGTAGACAGTTTATGTCAATACTCCCATGGAGAAAAGTAGGCATGGTGCTTATTGTGTTCAATGCCGATGCAATTTCTGTGTTTTATCAACACTCAGAAGGTCCACAGATTACAGAATGCATCCAGATGTGCTTTGGAAACTACTACTAGTCTTCCAGTGTACGATCAAAGCGTAGACAATTTAAGACATTACTCCCATGGAGAAAAGTTCGCATGGTGCTTATTGTGTTCAATGCCGATGCAATTTTTGTGTTTCATCAACACTCTGAAGGTCCATTGATTACAGAATGCTTGCAGATGTGCTTCGGAAACTATACTAGTCTTCCAGTGCACGATCAAAGCGTAGACAGTTTAAGACATTACCCCCATGGAGAAAAGTTCGCATGGTGCTTTTTGTGTTCAATGCCGATGCAATTTTTGTGTTTCATCAACACTCTGAAGGTCCAAAGATTACAGAATGCCTCCAGATGTGCTTCGGAAACTACTACTATCTTCCAGTGTACGATCAAAGCGTAGACAGTTTAAGACATTACTCCAATGGAGAAAAATCCACATGGAGCTTATTGTGTTCAATGCCGATGCAATTTTTGTGTTTCATCAACACTCTGAAGGTCCACAGATTACAGAATGCATCCATATGTGCTTCGGAAACTACTACTAGTCTTCCAGGGAACGATCAAAGCGTAGATAGTTTAAGACATTACTCCCATGGAGAAAAGTCCGCATGGTGCTTATTGTGTTCAATGCCGATTCAATTTTTGTGTTTCTTCAACACTCGGAAGGTCTACAGATTACAGAATGCCTCCAGATGTGCTTCGGAAACTACTACTAGTCTTCCAGTGTACGATCAAAGCGTAGACAGTTTAAGACATTACTCCCATGAAGAAAAATCCGCATGGTGCCTATTGTATTCAATACCGATGCAATTTTTGTGTTTCATCAACACTCTGAAGGTCCACAGATTACAGAATGCCTCCAGATGTGCTTCGGAAACTACTACTATTTTTCCAGTGTACGATCACAGCGTAGACTGTTTAAGACATTACTCCCATGGAGAAAAATCCGCATGGTGCTTATTGTGTTCAATGCCGATGCAATTTTTGTGTTTCATCAACACTCTGACGGTCCACAGATTACAGAATGCATCCATATGTGCTTCGGAAACTACTACTAGTCTTCCAGGGAACGATCAAAGCGTAGACAGTTTAAGACATTACCCCCATGGAGAAAAGTCCGCATGGTGCTTATAGTGTTCAATGCCGATTCAATTTTTGTGTTTCATCAACACTCTGAAGGTCTACAGATTACAGAATGCCTCCAGATGTTCTTCGGAAGCTACTACTAGTCTTCCAGTGTACGATCAAAACGTAGACAGTTTAAGACATTACTCCCATGGAGAAAAGTCCGCAAGGTGCCTATTGTATTCAATGCCGATGCAATTTTTGTGTTTCATCAACACTCTGAAGGTCCACAGAGTACAGAATACCTCCAGATGTGCTTCGGAAACTACTACTAGTCTTCCAGTGTACGATCAAAACGTAGACAGTTTAAGACATTACTCCCATGGAGAAAAGTCCACATGGTGCCTATTGTGTTTAATGCCCATGCAACTTTTGTGTTTCATCAACACTCTGAATGTCCACAGATTTCAGAACGCCTAAAGAAGTGCTTCGGAAACTACTACTAGTCTTCCAGGGAACGATCAAAGCGTAGACAGTTTAAGACATTACTCCCTTTAGAAAAGTCGGCATGGTGCTTATTGTGTTCAATGCCGATGCAATTTCTGTGTTTCATCAACACTCTGAAGGTCCACAGATTACAGAATGTTTCCAGATGTGCTTCATAAACTACTACTAGTCTTCCAGTGTACGATCAAAGCGTAGACAGTTTAAGACATTACTCACATGGAGAAAAGTTCGCATGGTGCTTATTGTGTTCAATGCCGATGCAATTTTTGTGTTTCATCAACACTCTGAAGGTCTACAGATTACAGAATGCTTCCAGGTGTGCTTCGGAAACTACTACTAGACTTCCAGTGTACGATCAAAGTGTAGACACTTTAAGACATTACTCCCATAGAGAAAATTCCGCATGGTGCTTATTGTGTTCAATGCCGATGGAATTTTTGTGTTTCATCAACACTCTGAATGTCCACAGATTACAGAATGCTTCCATATGTGCTTCGGAAACTACTACTATTTTTCCAGTGTACGATCAAAGCGTAGACAGTTTAAGACATTACTCCCATGGGGAAAATTCCGCATGGTGCTTTTTGTGTTCAATGCCGATGCATTTTGGTGTTTCATCAACACTCTGAAGGTTCACAGATTACAGAATGCATCCATATGCGCTTCGGAAACTACTACTAGTCATCCAGGGAACGATCAAAGCGTAGACGGTTTAAGACAGTACTACCATGGAGAAAAGTCCGCATGGTGCTTATTGTGTTCATGCCGATTCAATTTTTGCGTTTCATCAACACTCTGAAGGTCTACAGATTACAGAATGCCTCCAGATGTGCTTCGGAAACTACTACTGGTCTTCTAGTGTACGATCAAAGCGTAGACAGTTTAAGACATTACTCCCATGAAGAAAAATACTCATGGAGCCTATTGTATTCAATGCCGATGCAACTTTTGTGTTTCATCAACACTCTGAAGGTCCACAGATTACAGAATGCCTCCAGATGTGCTTCGGAAACTACTACTAGTCTTCCAGTGTACGATCAAAGCGTAGACAATTTAAGACATTACCCCAATGAAGAAAAGTCCGCATGGTGCTTATTGTGTTCAATGCCGATGCAATTTCTGTGTTTCATCAACACTCTTAAGGTCCACAGATTTCAGAACGCCTAAAGATGTGCTTCGGAAACTACTACTAGTATTCCAGGGAACGATCAAAGTGTAAACAGTTTAAGACATTACTCCCCTTAGAAAAGTTCGCATGGTGCTTATTGTGTTCAATGAACATGCAATTTCTGTGTTTCATCAACACTCTGAGGTCCACAGATTACAGAATGCATCCAGATGTGCTTCGGAAACTACTACTAGGCTTCCAGGGAACGATCGAAGCGTAGACAGTTTAAGACATTACTCCCATGGAGAAAAGTCCGTGTGGTTCTTATTGTGTTAAATGCAGAATCAATTTCTGTGTTTCATCAACACACTGAAGGTCCACATACTACAGAATGCATCCAGATGCGCTTCGGAAACTACTACTAGTCTTTCAGGGAACGATCAAATCGTAGACAGTTTAAGTCGTTACTCCCATGGAGAAAAGTAGGCATGGTGCTTATTGTGTTCAATGCCGATGAAATTTCTGTGTTTTATCAACACTCAGAAGTTCCACAGATTACAGAATTCATCCAGATGTGCTTTGGAAACTACTACTAGTCTTCCAGTGTACGATCAAAGCGTAGACAGTTTAAGACATTACTCCCATGGAGAAAAGTCCGCGTGGTGCTTATTGTGTTCAATGCCGATGCAATTTCTGTGTTTATCAACACTCTGCAGGTCCACACACTACAGAATGCATCCAGATGTGCTTCAGAAACTACTACTAGTCTTCCAGGGAACGATCAAAGCGTAGACAGTTTAAGACATTATTCCCATGGAGATAAGTCCGTATGGTGCTTATTGGGTTCAATGCCGAATCAATTTCTGTGTTTCATCAACACACTGAAGGTCCACAGGTTACAGAATGCATCCAGATGTACTTCGGAAACTACTACTAGTCTTAAAGGGAACGATCAAATCGTAGACAGTTTAAGACATTACTCCCATGGAGAAAAGTCCACATGGTGCTTATTGTGTTCAATGCCGATTCAATTTCTGTGTTTCATCAACACACTGAAGGTCCACATACTACAGAATGCATCCAGATGCGCTTCGGAAACTACTACTAGTCTTCCAGGGAACGATCAAATCGTAGACAGTTTAAGTCATTACTCCCATGGAGAAAAGTAGGCATGGTGCTTATTGTGTTAAATGCCGATGCCATTTCTTTGTTTTATCAACACTCAGAAGGTCCACAGATTACAGAATGCATCCTGATGCGCTTTGGAAACTACTACTAGTCTTCCAGTGTACGATCAAAGCGTAGACAGTTTAAGACATTACTCCCATGGAGAAAAGTTCGCATGGTGCTTATTACGTTCAATGCCGATGCAATTTTTGTGTTTCATCAACACTCTGAAGGTCCTTTGATTACAGAATGCTTGCAGATGTGCTTCGGAAACTACTGCTAGTCTTCCAGTGTACGATCAAAGCGTAGACAGTTTAAGACATTACTCCCATGGAGAAAAGTTCAAATGGCGCTTATTGTGTTCAATGCCAATGCAATTTTTGTGTTTCATCAACACTCTGAAGGTCCAAAGATTACCGAATGCCTCCAGATGTGCTTCGGAAACTACTACTATTTTTCCAGTGTACGATCAAAGCGTAGACAGTTTAAGACATTACTCCCATGGAGAAAAATCCGCATGGTGCTTATTGTGTTCAATGCCGATGCAATTTTTGTGTTTCATCAACACTCTGAAGGTCCACAGATTACAGAATGCATCCATATGTGCTTCGGAAACTACTACTAGTCTTCCAGGGAGCGATCAAAGCGTAGACAGTTTAAGACATTACTCCCATGGAGAAAAGTCCGCATGGTGCTTATTGTGTTCAATGCCTATTCAATTTTTGCGTCTCTTCAACACTCTGAAGGTCTACAGATTACAAAATGCCTCCAGATGTGCTTCGGAAACTACTACTATTTTTCCAGTGTACGATCAAAGCATAGACAGTTTAAGACATTACTCCCATGGAGAAAAATCCGCATGGTGCTTATTGTGTTCAATGCCGATGCAATTTTTGTGTTTCATCAACACTCTGACGGTCCACAGATTACAGAATGCATCCATATGTGCTTCGAAAACTACTACTAGTCTTCCAGGGAACGATCAAAGCGTAGACAGTTTAAGACATTACCCCCATGGAGAAAAAACCGCATGGTGCTTATTGTGTTTAATACCGATGCAATTTTTGTGTTTCATCAACACTCTGACGGTCCACAGATTACAGAATGCATCCATATGTGCTTCGGAAACTACTACTAGTCTTCCAGGGAACGATCAAAGCGTAGACAGTTTAAGACATTACCCCCATGGAGAAAAATCCGCATGGTGCTTATTGTGTTCAATGCCGATGTAATTTTTGTGTTTCATCAACACTCTGACGGTCCACAGATTACAGAATGCATCCATATGTGCTTCGGAAACTACTATTGGTCTTCCAGGGAACGATCAAAGCGTAGACAGTTTAGGACCTTACTCCCTTTAGAAAAGTCCGCATGGTGCTTATTGTGTTCAATGCCGATGCAATTTCTGTGTTTCATCAACACTCTCAAGGTCCACAGATTACAGAATGTTTCCAGATGTGCTTCAGAAACTACTACTAGTCTTCCAGTGTACGATCAAAGCGTAGACGGTTTAAGACATTACTCCCATGGAGAAAAGTTCGCATGGTGCTTATTGTGTTCAATGCCCATGCAACTTTTGTGTTTCATCAACACTCTGAATGTCCACAGATTTCAGAACGCCTAAAGAAGTGCTTCGGAAACTACTACTAGTCTTCCAGGGAACGATCAAAGCGTAGACAGTTTAGGACCTTACTCCCTTTAGAAAAGTCCGCATGGTGCTTATTGTGTTCAATGCCGATGCAATTTCTGTGTTTCATCAACACTCTGAAGGTCCACAGATTACAGAATGTTTCCAGATGTGCTTCAGAAACTACTACTAGTCTTCCAGTGGACGATCAAAGCGTAGACAGTTTAAGACATTACTCCCATGGAGAAAAGTTCGCATGGTGCTTATTGTGTTCAATGCCGATGCAATTTTTGTGTTTCATCAACACTCTGAAGGTCCACAGATTACAGAATGCTTCCAGGTGTGCTTCGGAAACTACTACTAGACTTCCAGTGTACGATCAAAGCGTAGACACTTTAAGACATTACTCCCATAGAGAAAATTCCTCATGGTGCTTATTGTGTTCAATGACGATTCAATTTTTGTGACTCTTCAACACTCTGAAGGTCTACAGATTTACAGAATGCCTCCAGATGTGCTTCGGAAACTACTACTACTCTTCCAGTGTACGATCAAAGCGTAGACAATTTAAGACATTACGCCCATGAAGAAAAATCCGCATGGTGCCTATTGTATTCAATGCCGATGCAATTATTGTGTTTCATCAACACTCTGAAGGTCCACAGATTACAGAATGCCTCCAGATGTGCTTCGGAAACTACTACTATTTTTCCAGTGTACGATCAAAGCGTAGACAGTTTAAGACATTACTCCCATGGAGAAAAATCCGCATGGTGCTTATTGTGTTCAATGCCGATGCAATTTTTGTGTTTCATCAACACTCTGACGGTCCACAGATTACAGAATGCATCCATATGTGCTTCGGAAACTACTACTAGTCTTCCAGGGAACGATCAAAGCGTAGACAGTTTAAGACATTACCCCCATGCAGAAATGTCCGCATGGTGCTTATTGTGTTCAATGCCGATTCAATTTTTGTGTTTCATCAACACTCTGAAGGTCTACAGATTACAGAATGCCTCCACATGTTCTTCGGAAACTACTACTAGTCTTCCAGTGTACGATCAAAACGTAGACAGTTTAAGACATTACTCCCATGGAGAAAAGTCCGCATGGTGCCTATTGTATTCAATGCCGATGCAATTTTTGTGTTTCATCAACACTCTGAAGGTCCACAGAGTACAGAATGCCTCCAGATGTGCTTCGGAAACTACTACTAGTCTTCCAGTGTACGATCAAAACGTAGACAGTTTAAGGCATTACTCCCATGGAGAAAAGTCCACATGGTGCTAATTGTGTTCAATGCCCATGCAACTTTTGTGTTTCATCAACATTCTGAAGGTCCACAGATTACAGAAAGCTTCCAGGTGTGCTTCGGAAACTACTACTAGACTTCCAGTGTACGATCAAAGCGTAGACACTTTAAGACATTACTCCCATAGAGAAAATTCCGCATGGTGCTTATTGTGTTCAATGCCGATGCAATTTTTGTGTTTCATCAACACTCTGAAGGTCCACAGATTACAGAATGCATCCAGATGTGCTTCGGAAACTACTACTAGGCTTCCAGGGAACGATCAAAGCGTAGACAGTTTAAGACATTACTCCCATGGAGAAAAGTCCATGTGGTGCTTATTGTGTTAAATGCTGAATCAATTTCTGTGTTTCATCAACACACTGAAGGTCCAAATACTACAGAATGCATCCAGATGCGATTCGGAAACTACTACTAGTCTTCCAGGGAACGATCAAATCGTAGACAGTTTAAGTCATTACTCCCATGGTGAAAAGTAGGCATGGTGCTTATTGTGTTCAATGCCGATGCAATTTCTGTGTTTTATCATCACTCAGAAGGTCCACAGATTACAGAATGCATCCAGATGTGCTTTGGAAACTACTACTAGTCTTCCAGTGTACGATCAAAGCGTAGACAGTTTATGACATTACTCCCATGGAGAAAAGTTCGCATGGTGCTTATTGTGTTCAATGCCGATGCAATTTTTGTGTTTCATCAACACTCTGAAGGTCCATTGATTACAGAATGCTTGCAGATGTGCTTCGGAAACTACTACTAGTCTTCCAGTGTACGATCAAAGCGTAGACAGTTTAAGACATTACTCCCATGGAGAAAAGTTCGCATGGTGCTTATTGTGTTCAATGCCGATGGAATTTTTGTGTTTCGTCAACATTCTGAAGGTCCACAGATTACAGAATGCTTCCAGATGTGCTTCGGAAACTACTACTATTCTTCCAGTGTACGACTAAAGCGTTGACAGTTTAAGACATTATTCCCATGGAGAAAAATTCGCATGGTGCTTATTGTGTACAATGCCGATGCAATTTTTGTGTTTCATCAACACTCTGAAGGTCCACAGATTACAGAATGCTTCCAGATGTGCTTCGTAAACTACTACTAGTCTTCCAGGGAACGATCAAACCGTAGACAGTTTAAGACATTACTCCCATGGAGAAAAGTCCGCATGGTGCTTACTGTGTTCAATGCCGATGCAATTTCTGTGTTTATCGACAATCTGCAGGTCCACACACTACAGAATGCATCCAGATGTGCTTCAGAAACTACTAATAGTCTTCCAGGGAACGATCAAAGCATAGACAGTTTAAGACATTATTCCCATGGAGATAAGTCCGTATGGTGCTTATTGGGTTCAATGCCGAATCAATTTCTGGGTTTCATCAACACACTGAAGATCCACAGATTACAGAATGCATCCAGATGTGCTTCGGAAACTACTACTAGTCTTCCAGGGAACGATCAATGCGTAGGCAGTTTAAGACATTACTCCCATGGAGAAAAGTCCGCATGGTGTTTATTGTGTTCAATGCCGATGCAATTCTTGTCTTTCTTCAACTCTCTGAATGTGCACAGATTTCGGAACGCCTAAAGATGTGCTTCGGAAACTACTACTAGTCTTCCAAGGAACGATCAATGAGTAGACAGTTTAAGAAATTACTCCCTTTAGAAAAGTCCGCATGGTGCTTATTGTGTTCAATGCCGATGCAATTTCTGTGTTTCATCAACACTCTGCAGGTCCACACATTACAGAATGCATCCAGATGTGCTTCAGAAACTAATACTAGTCTTCCAGGGAACGATCATATCGTAGGCAGTTTAAGACATTACTCCCATGGAGAAAAGTCCACATGGTGCTTATTGTGTTCAATGCCGATGCAATTTCTGTGTTTTATCAACACTCGGAAGGTCCACAGATTACAGAATGCATCCAGATGTGCTTTGGAAACTACTAATAGTCTTCCAGTGTACGATCAAAGCGTAGACAGTTTAAGACATTACTCCCATGGTGAAAAGTTCGCATGGTGCTTAATGTGTTCAATGCCGATTCAATTTTTGTGTTTCATCAACACTCTGAAGGTCCACAGATTACAGAATGCATCCATATGTGCTTCGGAAACTACTACCAGACTTCCAGGGAACGATCAAAGCGTTGACAGTTTAAGACATTACTCCCAAGGAGAAAAGTTCGCATGGTGCTTATTGTGTTCAATGCCGATGGAATTTTTGTGTTTCGTCAACATTCTGAAGGTCCGCAGATTACAGTATGCTTCCAGATGTGCTTCGGAAACTACTACTATTCTTCCAGTGTACGATCAAAGCGTTGACAGTTTAAGACATTACTCCCATGGAGAAAAATCCGCATGGTACTTATTGTGTTCAATGCCGATGCAATTTTTGTGTTTCATCAACACTCTGAAGGTCCACAGATTACAGAATGCTTGCAGATGTGCTTCGGAAACTACTACTAGTCTTCCAGTGTACGATCAAAGCGTAGACAGTTTAACACATTATTCCCATAGAGAAAATTCCGCATGGTGCTTATTGTGTTCAATGCCGATGCAATTTTTGTGTTTCATCAATACTCTGAAGGTCCACAGATTACAGAATGCATCCAGATGTGCTTCGGAAACTGCTACTAGTCTTCCAGGGAACGATCAAATCGTAGACAGGTTAAGACATTACTCCCATGGAGAAAAGTCCTCATGGTGCATATTGTGTTCAATGCCGATGCAATTTTTGTGTTTCATCAACACTCTGAAGGTCCACAGATTACAGAATGCATCCAGATGTGCTTCGGAAATTACTACTAGTCTTCCAGTGAACGATCAAAGCGTAGACAGTTTAAGACATTACTCCAATGGAGAAAAGTTCGCATGGTGCTTATTGTGTTCAATGCCGATGGAATTTTTGTGTTTAATCAACACTCTGAAGGTCCACAGATTACAGTATGCTTCCAGATGTGCTTCGGAAACTACTACTATTCTTACAATGTACGATCAAAGCGTAGGCAGTTTAAGACATTACTCCCATGGAGAAAAATCCGCATGGTGCTTATTGTGTTCAATGCCGATGCAATTTTTGTGTTTCATCAACACTCTGAAGGTCCACAGATTACAGAATGCTTCCAGATGTGCTTCGGAAACTACTACAAGCCTTCCAGTGTACGATCCAAGCGTAGACAGTTTAAGACGTTACTCCCATGGAGAAAAGTCCGCATGGTGCTTATTGTGTTCAATGTCGATGGAATTTTTGTGTTTCATCAACACTCTGAAGGTCCACAGATTACAGAATGCTTCCAGATGTGCTTCGGAAACTACTACTATTCTTCCAGTGTACGATCAAAGCGTAGACAGTTTAAGACATTACTCCCATGGAGAAAAACACGCATGGCGCTTATTGTGTTCAATGCCGATTCAATTTTTGTCTTTCATCAACTCTCTGAAGGTCCACAGATTTCAGAACGCCTAAAGATGTGCTTCGGAAACTACTACTAGTCTTCCAGGGAACGATCAAAGCGTAGACAGTTTAAGACATTATTCCCATGGAGATAAGTCTGTATGTTGTTTATTGGATTCAATGCCAAATCAATTTCTGTGTTTCATCAACACACTGAAGGTCCATGGGTTACAGAATACATCCAGATGTGCTTCGGAAACTACTACTAGTCTTCCAGGGAACGATCAAATCGTAGACAGTTTAAGACATTACTCCCATGGAGATAAGTACACATGGTGCTTATTGTGTTCAATGCCGATGCAATTTCTGTGTTTTATCAACACTCTGAAGGTCCACAGATTACAGAATGCATCCAGATGTGCTTTGGAAACTACTACTAGTCTTCCAGTGTACGATCAAAGCGTAGACAGTTTAAGACATTACTCCCATGGAGAAAAGTTCGCATGGTGCTTATTGTGATCAATGCCGATGCAATTTTTGTGTTTCATCTACACTCTGAAGGTCCACAGATTATAGAATGCATCCAGATGTGCTTCGGAAACTACTAGTAGTCTTCCAGTGTACGATCAAAGCTTAGACAGTTTAAGACATTACTTCCATGGAGAAAAGTTCGCATGGTGCTTATTGTGTTCAATGCCGATGGAATTTTTGTGTTTCGTCAACATTCTGAAGGTCCACAGATTACAGAATGCTTCCAGATGTTCTTCGGAAACCACTACTATTCTTCCAGTGTACGACTAAAGCGTTGACAGTTTAAGACATTACTCCCACGGAGAAAAATCCGCATGGTGCTTATTGTGTTCAATGCCGATGCAATTTTTGTGTTTCATCAACACTCTGAAGGTCCACAGATTACAGAATGCTTCCAGATGTGCTTCGGAAACTACTACTAGTCTTCCAGTGCACGATCATAGCGTAGACAGTTTAAGACATTATTCCCATAGAGAAAATTCCACATGGTGCTTATTGTGTTCAATGCCGATGCAATTTTTGTGTTTCACCAAAACTCTGAAAGTCCACAGATTACAGAATGCATCCAGATGTGCTTCGGAAACTACTACTAGTCTTCTAGTGTACGATCAAAGCGTAGACAGTTTAAGACATTACTCCCATGGAGAAAAGTCTGCATGGTGCTTATTGTGTTCAATGCCGATGCAATTTTTGTGTTTCATCATCACTCTGAAGGTCCACAGATTAAAGAATGCCTCCAGATGTGCTTCGGGAACTACTACTAGTCTTCCAGTGTACGATCAAAGCGTAGAAAGTTTAAGAAATTACTCCCATGGAGAAAAGTCCGCATGGTGATTATTGTGTTCAATGCCGATTCAATCTCTGTGTATTATCAACACTCTGAAGGTCCACAGATAACAGAATGCTTCCAGATGTGCTTCGGAAACTACTACTAATCTTCCAGTGTACGATCAAATCGTAGACAGTTTAAGACATTACTCCCACGGAGAAAAGTTCGCATGGTGCTTATTGTGTTCAATGTCGATGCAATTTTTGTGTTACATCAACACTCTGAAGGTCCACAGATAACAGAATGCTTCCAGATGTGCTTCGGAAACTACTACTAGTCTTCCAGTGTACGATCAAAGCTTAGACAGTTTAAGAAATTACTCCCATAGAGAAAAGTCCGCATGGTGCTTATTGTGTTCAATGCCGATGCAATTTTTGTGTTTCATCAACATTCTGAATGTCCACAGATTACAGAATGCATCCATATGTGCTTCGGAACCTACTACCAGTCTTCCAGGGAACGATCAAAGCGTAGACAGTTTAGGACATTACTCCCATGGAGAAAAGTCCGTATGGTGCTTATTGTGGTCAATGCCGAATCAATTTCTGTGTTTCATCAACACACTGAAGTTCCACAGATTACAGAATGCATCCAGATGTGCTTCGGAAACTACTACTAGTTTTGCAGGGAACGATCAAAGCGTAGACAGTTTAGGACATTACTTCCATGGAGAAAAGTCCGCATGGTGCTTATTGTGTTAAATGCCGATTCAAATTTTGTGATTCATCAACACTCTGAAAGTCTACAGATTACAGAATGCTTCCAGATGTGCTTCCGAAACTACTACTAGTCTTCCAGTGTACGATCAAAGCGTAGACAGTTTAAAACATTACTCCCATGGAGAAAAGTTTGCATGGTGCTTATTGTGTTCAATGACGATGGAATTTTTGTGTTTCGTCAACATTCTGAAGGTCCACAGATTACAGAATGCTTCCAAATGTGCTCGGAAACTACTACTATTCTTCCAAAGTACGATCAAAGCGTAGACAGGTTAAGACATTACTCCCATGGAGAAGAATCCGCATGGTGCTTATTATGTTCAACGCCGATGCAATTATTGTGTTTAATCAACACTCTGAAGGTCCACGGATTACAGAATGCTTCCAGATGTGCTTCGGAAACTACTACTAGTCTTCCAGTGTACGGTCAAAGCGTAGACAGTTTAAGACATTACTCCCATGGAAAAAAGTCCGCATGGTACTTATTGTGTTCAATGCCGATGGAATTTTTGTGTTTCATCAACACTCTGAAGGTCCACAGATTACAGAATGCATCCATATGTGCTTCGGAAACTACTACTAGTCTTCCAGGGAACGAACAAAGCGTAGACAGTTTAGGACATTACTTCCATGGAGAAAAGTCCGCATGGTGCTTATTGTGTTAAATGCCGATTCAAATTTTGTGATTCATCAACACTCTGAAAGTCCACAGATTACAGAATGCTTCCAGATGTGCTTCCGAAACTACTACTAGTCTTCCAGTGTACGATCAAAGCGTAGACAGTTTAAGACATTACTCCCATGGAGAAAAGTCCGCATGGTGCTTATTGTGTTCAATGCCGATGCAATTTTTGTGTTTCATCAACACTCTGAAGGTCCACAGATTACCGAATTCCTCCAGATGTGCTTCGGAAACTACTACTATTCTTCCAGTGTACGATCAAAGCGTAGACAGTATAAGACATTACTCCCATGGAGAAAAACACGCATGGCGCTTATTGTGTTCAATGCCGATTCAATTTTTGTCTTTCATCAACTCTCTGAAGGTCCACAGATTTCAGAACGCCTAAAGATGTGCTTCGGAAACTACTACTAGTCTTCCAGGGAACGATCAAAGCGTTGACAGTTTAAGACATTATTCCCATGGAGATAAGTCTGTATGTTGTTTATTGGATTCAATGCCAAATCAATTTCTGTGTTTCATCAACACACTGAAGGTCCATGGGTTACAGAATACATCCAGATGTGCTTCGGAAACTACTACTAGTCTTCCAGGGAACGATCAAATCGTAGACAGTTTAAGACATTACTCCCATGGAGATAAGTACACATGGTGCTTATTGTGTTCAATGCCGATGCAATTTCTGTGTTTTATCAACACTCTGAAGGTCCACAGATTACAGAATGCATCCAGATGTGCTTTGGAAACTACTACTAGTCTTCCAGTGTACGATCAAAGCGTAGACAGTTTAAGACATTACTCCCATGGAGAAAAGTTCGCATGGTGCTTATTGTGATCAATGCCGATGCAATTTTTGTGTTTCATCTACACTCTGAAGGTCCACAGATTATAGAATGCATCCAGATGTGCTTCGGAAACTACTAGTTGTCTTCCAGTGTACGATCAAAGCTTAGACAGTTTAAGACATTACTTCCATGGAGAAAAGATCGCATGGTGCTTATTGTGTTCAATGCCGATGGAATTTTTGTGTTTCGTCAACATTCTGAAGGTCCACAGATTACAGAATGCTTCCAGATGTTCTTCGGAAACCACTACTATTCTTCCAGTGTACGACTAAAGCGTTGACAGTTTAAGACATTACTCCCACGGAGAAAAATCCGCATGGTGCTTATTGTGTTCAATGCCGATGCAATTTTTGTGTTTCATCAACACTCTGAAGGTCCACAGATTACAGAATGCTTCCAGATGTGCCTCGGAAACTACTACTAGTCTTCCAGTGCACGATCATAGCGTAGACAGTTTAAGACATTATTCCCATAGAGAAAATTCCACATGGTGCTTATTGTGTTCAATGCCGATGCAATTTTTGTGTTTCACCAAAACTCTGAAAGTCCACAGATTACAGAATGCATCCAGATGTGCTTCGGAAACTACTACTAGTCTTCTAGTGTACGATCAAAGCGTAGACAGTTTAAGACATTACTCCCATGGAGAAAAGTCTGCATGGTGCTTATTGTGTTCAATGCCGATGCAATTTTTGTGTTTCATCATCACTCTGAAGGTCCACAGATTACCGAATGCCTCCAGATGTGCTTCGGGAACTACTACTAGTCTTCCAGTGTACGATCAAAGCGTAGAAAGTTTAAGAAATTACTCCCATGGAGAAAAGTCCGCATGGTGCTTATTGTGTTCAATGCCGATTCAATCTCTGTGTTTTATCAACACTCTGAAGGTCCACAGATAACAGAATGCTTCCAGATGTGCTTCGGAAACTACTACTAATCTTCCAGTGTACGATCAATTCGTAGACAGTTTAAGACATTACTCCCACGGAGAAAAGTTCGCATGGTGCTTATTGTGTTCAATGTCGATGCAATTTTTGTGTTTCATCAACACTCTGAAGGTCCACAGATAACAGAATGCTTCCAGATGTGCTTCGGAAACTACTACTAGTCTTCCAGTGTACGATCAAAGCTTAGACAGTTTAAGACATTACTCGCATAGAGAAAAGTCCGCATGGTGCTTATTGTGTTCAATGCCGATGCAATTTTTGTGTTTCATCAACATTCTGAATGTCCACAGATTACAGAATGCATCCATATGTGCTTCGGAAACTACTACCAGTCTTCCAGGGAACGATCAAAGCGTAGACAGTTTAGGACATTACTCCCATGGAGAAAAGTCCGTATGGTGCTTATTGTGGTCAATGCCGAATCAATTTCGGTGTTTCATCAACACACTGAAGGTCCACAGATTACAGAATGCATCCAGATGTGCTTCGGAAACTACTACTAGTTTTGCAGGGAACGATCAAATCGTAGACAGTTTAAGACATTACTCCCATGGAGAAAAGTCCACGTGGTGCTTATTGTGTTCAATGCCGATGCAGTTTCTGTGTTTTATCAACACTCTGAAGGTCCACAGATAACAGAATGCATCCAGAAGTGCCTTGGAAACTAATACTAGTCTTCCAGTGTACGATCAAAGCGTAGACAGTTTAAGACATTACTCCCATGGAGAAAAGTTCGCATGGTGCTTATTGTGTTCAATGCCGATGCAATTTTTGTGTTTCCTCAACACTCTGAAGGTCCACAGATTACAGAATGAATCCAGATGTGCTTCGGAAACTACTAGTAGTCTTCCAGTGTACGATCAAAGCGTAGACAGTTTAAAACATTACTCCCATGGAGAAAAGTTCGCATGGTGCTTATTGTGTTCAATGCCGATGGAATTTTTGTGTTTCGTCAACATTCTGAAGGTCCACAGACTACAGAATGCTTCCAAATGTGCTCGGAAACTACTACTATTCTTCCAAAGTACGATCAAAGCGTAGACAGGTTAAGACATTACTCCCATGGAGAAGAATCCGCATGGTGCTTATTATGTTCAACGCCGATGCAATTATTGTGTTTAATCAACACTCTGAAGGTCCACAGATTACAGAATGCTTCCAGATGTGCTTCGGAATCTACTACTAGTCTTCCAGTGTACGATCAAAGCGTAGACAGTTTAAGACATTACTCCCATGGAAAAAAGTCCGCATGGTACTTATTGTGTTCAATGCCGATGGAATTTTTGTTTTTCATCAACACTCTGAAGGTCTACAGATTACAGAATGCATCCATATGTGCTTCGGAAACTACTACTAGTCTTCCAGGGAACGAACAAAGCGTAGACAGTTTAGGACATTACTTCCATGGAGAAAAGTCCGCATGGTGCTTATTGTGTTAAATGCCGATTCAAATTTTGTGATTCATCAACACTCTGAAAGTCCACAGATTACAGAATGCTTCCAGATGTGCTTCCGAAACTACTACTAGTCTTCCAGTGTACGATCAAAGCGTAGACAGTTTAAGACATTACTCCCATGGAGAAAAGTCCGCATGGTGCTTATTGTGTTCAATGCCGATGCAATTTTTGTGTTTCATCAACACTCTGAAGGTCCACAGATTACCGAATTCCTCCAGATGTTCTTCGGAAACTACTACTAGTCTTCCAGTGCACGATCAAAGCCTAGACAGTTTAAGACACTACTCCCATGGAGAAGAAAAGTCCGCATGGTGCTTATTGTGTGCAAAGCTGATGCAATTTTTGTGTTTCATCAACACTCTGAAGGTCCACAGATTACAGAATGCATCCGGATATGCTTCGGAAACTTATAATCGTCTTCCAGTGTACGATCAAAGCGTAGACAGTTTAAGACATTACTCCCAAGGAGAAATGTTCGCATGGTGCTTATTGTGTTCAATGTCGATGCAATTTTTGTGTTTCATCAACACTCTGAAGGTCCACAGATAACAGAATGCTTTCAGATGTGCTTCGGAAACTACTACTAGTCTTCCAGTGTACGATCAAAGCTGAGACAGTTTAAGACATTACTCCTATAGAGAAAAGTCCGCATGGTGCTTATTGGGTTCAATGCCGATGCAATTTTTGTGTTTCATCAACATTCTGAATGTCCACAGATTACAGAATGCATCCATATGTGCTTCGGAAACTACTACCAGTCTTCCAGGGAACGATCAAAGTGTAGACAGTTTAGGACATTACTCCCATGGAAAAAAGTCCGTATAGTGCTTATTGTGTTCAATGCCGAATCAATTTCTGTGTATCATCAACACACTGAAGGTCCACAGATTACAGAATGCATCCAGATGTGCTTCGGAAACTACTACTAGTTTTGCAGGGAACGATCAAATCGTAGACAGTTTAAGACAATACTCCCATGGAGAAAGGTCCACATGGTGCTTATTGTGTTCAATGCCGATGCAGTTTCTGTGTTTTATCAACACTCTTAACGTCCACAGATAACAGAATGCATCCAGAAGTGCCTTGGAAACTAATACTAGTCTTCCAGTGTACGATCAAAGCGTAGACAGTTTAAGACATTACTCCCATGGAGAAAAGTTCGCTTGGTGCTTATTGTGATCAATGCCGATGCAATTTTTGTGTTTCATCAACACTCTGATGGTCCACAGATTACAGAATGAATCCATATGTGCTTCGGAAACTACTACTAGTCTTCCAGGGAACGAACAAAGCGTAGACAGTTTAGGACATTACTCCCATGGAGAAAAGTCCGCATGGTGCTTATTGTGTTAAATGCCGATTCAATTTCTGTGATTCATCAACACTCTGAAAGTCCACAGATTACAGAATGCTTCCAGATGTGCTTCCGAAACTACTACTAGTCTTCCAGTGTACGATCAAAGCGTAGACAGTTTAAGACATTACTCCCATGGAGAAAAGTCCGCATGGTGCTTATTGTACTCAAAGCTGATGCAATTTTTGTGTTTCATCAACACTCTGAAAGTCCACAGATTACAGAATGCATCCGGATATGCTTCGGAAACTTATAATCGTCTTCCAGTGTACGATCAAAGCGTAGACAGTTTAAGACATTACTCCCAAGGAGAAAAGTTCGCATGGTGCTTATTGTGTTCAATGTCGATGCAATTTTTGTGTTTCATCAACACTCTGAAGGTCCACAGATAACAGAATGCTTCCAGATGTGCTTCGGAAACTACTACTAGTCTTCCAGTGTACGATCAAAGCTTAGACAGTTTAAGACATTACTCCTATAGAGAAAAGTCCGCATGGTGCTTATTGGGTTCAATGCCGATGCAATGTTTGTGTTTCATCAACATTCTGAATGTCCACAGATTACAGAATGCATCCATATGTGCTTCGGAAACTACTACCAGTCATCGAGGGAACGATCAAAGCGTAGACAGTTTAGGACATTACTCCCATGGAAAAAAGTCCTTATGGTGCTTATTTTGTTCAATGCAGAATCAATTTCTGTGTTTCATCAACACACTGAAGGTCCACAGATTACAGTATGCATCCAGATGTGCTTCGGAAACTACTACTAGTTTTGCAGGGAACGATCAAATCGTAGACAGTTTAAGACATTACTCCCATGGAGAAAAGTCCACATGGTGCTTATTGTGTTCAATGCCGATGCAGTTTCTGTGTTTTTCAACACTCTTAAGGTCCACAGATAACAGAATGCATCCAGAAGTGAATTGGAAACTAATACTAGTCTTCCAGTGTACGATCAAAGCGTAGACAGTTTAAGACATTACTCCCATGGAGAAAAGTTCACATGGTGCTTATTGTGTTCAATACCGATGAAATTTTGGTGTTTCATCAACACTCTGAAGGTCCACAGATTACAGAATGAATCCAGATGTGCTTCGGAAACTACTAGTGGTCTTCCAGTGTACGATCAAAGCGTAGACAGTTTAAAACATTACTCCCATGGAGAAAAGTTCGCATGGTGCTTATTGTGTTCAATGCCGATGGAATTTTTGTGTTTCGTCAACATTCTGAAGGTCCACAGATTACAGAATGCTTCCAGATGTGCTCGGAAACTACTACTATTCTTCCAAAATACGATCAAAGCGTAGACACTTTAAGACATTACACCCATAGAGAAAATTCCGCATGGTGCTTATTATGTTCAATGCCGATGCAATTTTTGTGTTTAATCAACACTCTGAAGGTCCACAGATTACAGAATGCTTCCAGATGTGCTTCGGAAACTACTACTAGTCTTCCAGTGTACGATCAAAGCGTAGACAGTTTAAGACATTACTATCATAGAAAAAATTCCGCATGGTGCTTATTGTGTTCAATGCCGATTCATTTTTGGTGTTTCATCAACACTCTGAAGGTCCGCAGATTACAGAATGCATCCAGATGTGCTTCTGAAACTACTACTAGTCTTCCAGTGTACGATCAAAGCGTAGACAGTTTAAGACATTACTCCCATGGAGAAAAGTCCGCATGGTACTTATTGTGTTCAATGCCGATGGAATTTTTGTGTTTCATCAACACTCTGAAGGTCCACAGATTACAGAATGCATCCATATGTGCTTCGGAAACTACTACTAGTCTTCCAGGGAACGATCAAAGCGTAGACAGTTTAGGACATTACTCCCATGGAGAAAAGTCCGCATGGTGCTTATTGTGTTAAATGCCGTTTCAATTTTTGTGATTCATCAACACTCTGAAGGTCTACAGATTACAGAATGCCTCCAGATGTGCTTCGGAAACTACTACTAGTCTTCCAGTGTACGATCAAAGCGTAGACAGTTTAAGACATTACTCCCATAAAGAAAAATCAGCATGGTGCCTATAGTATTCAATGCCGATGCAATTTTTGTGATTCATCAACACTCTGAAGTTCCACAGATTACAGAATGAATCCTGATGTGCTTCGGAAACTACTAGTAGTTTTCCAGTGTACGATCAAAGCGTAGACAGTTTAAAACATTACTCCCATGGAGAAAAGTTCGCATGGTACTTATTGTGTTCAATGCCGATGGAATTTTTGTGTTTCGTCAACATTCTGAAGGTCCACAGATTACAGAATGCCTCCAGATGTGCTCGGAAACTACTACTATTCTTCCAAAGTACGATCAAAGCGTAGACAGGTTAAGACCTTACTCCCATGGAGAAGAATCCGCATGGTGCTTATTATGTTCAATGCCAATGCAATTTTTGTGTTGAATCAACACTCTGAAGGTCCACAGATTACAGAATGCTTCCAGATGTGCTTCGGAAACTACTACGAGTCTTCCAGTGTACGATCAAAGCGTAGACAGTTTAAGACATTACTCCCATAGAGAAAATTCCGCATGGTGCTTATTGTGTTCAATGCCGATGCAATTTTGCTGTTTCATCAGCACTCTGAAGGTCCGCAGATTACAGAATGCATCCAGATGTGCTTCGGAAACTACTACTAGTCTTCCAGGGAACGATCAAAGCGTAGACAGTTTAAGACATTACTCCCATAAAGAAAAATCAGCATGGTGCCTATTGTATTCAATGCCGATGCAATTTTTGTGTTTCATCAACACTCTGAAGGTCAGTAGATTACAGAATGCCTCCAGATGTGCTTCGGAAAGTACCACTAGTCTTCCAGTGTACGATAAAAGCGTAGACAGTTTAAGACATTACTCCCATTGAGAGAAGTCCGCATGGTGGTTATTGTGTTCAATGCCAATTCAATTTCTGTGTTTCATCAACACTCTGAAGGTCCACAGATTACAGAATGCCTCCAGATGTGCTTCGGAAACTACTACTAGTCTTCCAGTGCACGATCAAAGCCTAGACAGTTTAAGACACTACTCCCATGGAGAAAAGTCCTCATGGTGCTTATTGTGCTCAATGCTGATGCAATTTTTGTGTTTCATCAACACTCTGAAGGTCCACAGATTACAGAATGCATCCATATATGCTTCTGAAACTATTACTCGTCTTCCAGTTACGATCAAAGCGTAGACTGTTTAAGACATTACTCCCATGGAGAAAAGACCGCATGGTACTTATTGTGTTCAATGTCGATGCAATTTTTGTGTTTCATCAACACTCTGAAAGTCCACAGATTACAGAATGCTTCCAGATGTGCTTCGGAAACTACTACTAATCTTCCAGTGTACGATCAAAGCGTAGACAGTTTAAGACATTACTAACATAAAGAAAAATCAGCATGGTGAGTATTGTATTCAATGCCGATGCAATTTTTGTGTTTCATCAACACTCTGAAGGTCAGTAGATTACAGAATGCCTCCAGATGTGCTTCGGAAAGTACCACTAGTCTTCCAGTGTACGACAAAAGCGTAGACAGTTTAAGACATTACTCCCATGGAGAGAAGTCCGCATGGTGCTTATTGTTTTCAATGCCAATTCAATTTCTGTGTTTCATCAACACTCTGAAGGTCCACAGATTACAGAATGCCTCCAGATGTGCTTCGGAAACTACTACTAGTCTTCCAGTGCACGATCAAAGCCTAGACAGTTAAAGACACTACTCCCATGGAGAAAAGTCCTCATGGTGCTTATTGTGCTCAATGCTGATGCAATTTTTGTGTTTCATCAACACTCTGAAGGTCCACAGATTACAGAATGCTTCCAGATGTGCTTCAGAAACTACTACTAGTCTTCCAGTGTACGATCAAAGCGTAGACAGTTTAAGACATTACTCCAATAGAGAAAATTCCGCATGGTGTTTATTGTGTTCAATGCCGATGCTATTTTTGTGTTTCATCAACGCTCTGAAGGTCCACAGATTACAGAATGCATCCAGATGTGCTTCCGAAACTACTACGAGTCTTCCAGTGTACGATCAAAGCGTAGACAGTTTAAGACATTACTCCCATGGAGAAAAGTCCGCATGGTGCTTATTGTGTTCAATGCCGATGCAATTTTGTTGTTTCATCAACACTCAGAAGGTCCACAGATTACAGAATGCATCCAGATGTGCTTCGGAAACTACTACTAGTCTTCCAGTGCACGATCAAAGCCTAGACAGTTTAAGACACTACTCCCATGGAGAAAAGTCCGCATGGTGATTATTGTGCTCAAAGCTGATGCAATTTTTGTGTTTCATCAACACTCTGAAGGTCCACAGATTACAGAATGCATCCGGATATGCTTCGGAAACTACTACTCGTCTTCCAGTGTACGATCAAATCGTAGACAGTTTAAGACATTACTCCCATGGAGAGAAGTTCGCATGGTGCTTATTGTGTTCAATGTCGATACAATTTTTGTGTTTCATCAACACTCTGAAGTTCCACAGATTACAGAATGCTTCCAGATGTGCTTCGGAAACTACTACTAGTCTTCCAGGGAATGATCAAAGCGTAGACAGATTAAGACATTACTCCCATGGAGAAAAGTTCGCATGGTGCTTATTGTGTTCAATGTCGATGCAATTTTTGTGTTTCATCAACACTCTGAACCTCCACAGATTACCGAATGCCTCCAGATGTGCTTCGGAAACTACTACTAGTCTTCCAGTGTACAATCAAAGCTTAGACAGTTTAAGACATTACTCCCATGGAGAGAAGTCCGCATGGTGCTTATTGTGTTCAATGCCAATTCAATTTCTGTGTTTCATCAACACTCTGAAGGTCCACAGATTACAGAATGCCTCCAGATGTGCTTCGGAAAGTACTACTAGTCTTCCAGTGCACGATCAAAGCCTAGACAGTTTAAGACACTACTCCCATGGAGAAAAGTCCTCATGGTGCTTATTGTGCTCAATGCTGATGCAATTTTTGTGTTTCATCAACACTCTGAAGGTCCACTGATTACAGAATGCATCCATATATGCTTCTGAAACTATTACTCGTCTTCCAGTGTACGATCAAAGCGTAGACAGTTTAAGACATTATCCCATGGAGAAAAGTCCGCAAGGTGCTTATTGCGTTCAATGTCGATGCAATTTTTGTGTTTCATCAACACTCTGAAAGTCCACAGATTACTGAATGCTTCCAGATGTGCTTCGGAAACTACTACTAGTCTTCCAGTGTACGATCAAAGCGTAGACAGTTTAAGACATTACTCCCATGGAGAAAAGTTCGCATGGTGCTTATTGTGTTCAATGTCGATGCAATTTTTGTGTTTCATCAACACTCTGAAGGTCCACAGATTACAGAATGCTTCCAGATGTGCTTCGGAAACTACTACTAGTCTTCCAGGGAACGATCAAAGCGTAGACAGATTAAGACATTACTCCCATGGAGAAAAGTTCGCATGGTGCTTATTGTGTTCAATGTCGATGCAATTTTTGTGTTTCATCAACACTCTGAAGGTCCACAGATTACCGAAAGCTTCCAGATGTGCTTCGGAAACTACTACTAGTCTTCCAGTGCTCGATCAAAACTTAGACAGTTTAAGACATTACTCCCATGGAGAAAAAAATCCGCATGGTGTTTATTGTGTTAAATGCCGATTCAATTTTTGTGATTCATCAACACTCTGAAGGTCTACAGATTACAGAATGCCTCCAGATGTGCTTCGGAAACTACTACTAGTCTTCCAGGGTACGATCAAAGCGTAGACAGTTTGAGACATAACTCCCAAGGAAAAAAGTCCGCATGATGCTTATTGTGTTCAATGCCGATGCATTTTTTGTGTTTCATCAACACTCTGAAGGTCCACAGATAACAGAATGCATCCAGATATGCTTCGGAAACTACTACTAGTCTTCCAGGGAAAGTTCAAATCGTAGACAGTTTGAGACATTACTCCCATGGAGAAAAGTCCGCATGGTGCTTATTGTGTTTAATGACGATGCAATTTTTGTGTTTCATCAACACTCTGAAGGTCCACAGATTACCGAATGCAACCCGATGTGCTTCAGAAACTACTACTTGTCTTCCAGGGAACGATCAAAGCGTAGACATTTTAAGACATTACTCCCATGGACAAAAGTCCGCATGGTGCTTATTGTGTTCAATGCCGATTCAATTACTGTGTTTCATCAACACTCTGAAGGTTCACAGATTACAGAATGCCTCCAGATGTGCTTCGGAAACTAGTAGTAGTCTTCCAGGGAACGATCAAAGCGTAGACAGTTTAAGACATTACTCCCATGGAGAAAAGTCCGCATGGTGCTTATTGTGTTCAATGCCCATTCAATTTTGCGTTTCATCAACACTCTGAAGGTTCACAGATTACAGAATGCCTCCAGATGTGCTTCGTAAACTACTACTAGTCTTCCAGGGAACGATCATAGCGTAGACTGTTTAAGACATTACTCTCATGGAGAAAAGTCCGCATGGTGCTTATTGTGTTCAATGCCGATGCAATTTTTGTGTTTCATCAACACTCTGATTGTCCACAGATTACAGAATGCCTCCAAATGTGCTTCGGAAACTATTACTAGTCATCCAGTGAACGATCAAAGCGTAGACAGTTTGAGACATTACTCCCGTGGAGAAAAGACCGCATGGTGCTGTTTGTGTTCAATGCCGATGCAATTTTTGTGCTTCATCAACACTCTGAAGGTCCACAGATTACAGAATGCATCCAGATGTGCTTCGGAAACTACTACTAGTCTTCCAGTGCACGATCATAGCGTAGACAGTTTAAGACATTACTCTCATGGAGAAAAGTCCGCATGCTGCTTAATGTGTTCAATGCCGATGCAATTTCTGTGTTTCATCAACACTCTGAAGATCAACAGATTACAGAATGCCTCCAGATGTGCTTCGCAAACTATCAGTAGTCTTCCAGGGAACGATCAAAGCGTAGACAAAGACATTACTCTCATGGAGAAAAGTCCGCATGGTGCTTATTGTGTTCAATGCCGATGCAATTTTCGTGTTTCATGAACACTTTGAAGGTCCACAGATTACAGATTGCCTCCAGATGTGCTTCGGAAACTACTACTAGTCTCCAGTGAACGATCAAAGCGTAGACAGTTTGAGACATTACTCCCATGGAGAAATGTCCTCATGGTGCTTATTGTGTTCAATGCCGATGCATTTTTTGTGCTTCATCAACACTCTGAAGGTCCACAGATTACAGAATGCATCCAGATATGCTTCGGAAACTACTACTAGTCTTCCAGTGCACGATCATAGCGTAGACAGTTTAAGACATTTTTCACATGGAGAAAATTCCGCATGGTGCTTATTGTGTTCAATGCCGATGCAATATTTGTGTTTCATCAACACTCTGAAGGTCCACAGATTACAGAATGCATCCAGATGTGCATCGGAATCTACTACTAGTCTTCCAGGGAACGATCAAAGCGTAGACAGTTTAAGACATAACTCCCATGGAGAAAAGTCCGCATGGTGCTTATTGTGTTCAATGCCGATGCAATTTCAGTGTTTCATCAACACTCTGAAGGTCCATAGATTTCAGAATGCATCTAGATATGCTTCGGAAACTACTACTAGTCTTCCAGGGAACGATCAAAGCGTAGACAGTTTAAGACATTACTCTCATGGAGAAAAGTCCGCATGGCGCTTATTGTAGTCAATGTCGATGCAATTTTTGTGTTTCATCAACACTCTGATTGTCCACAGATTACAGAATGCATCCAGATGTATTTCGGAAACTGCTACTAGTCTTCCAGGGAATGATCAAAACGTAGACAGTTTAAGACATTACTCCCATGGAGAAAAGTCCGCATGGTGCTTATTGTTTTCAATCCCGATTCAATTTCTGTGTTTCATCAACAATCTGAAGGTTCACAGATTATAGAATGCATCCAGATGTGCTTCGGAAACTACTACTAGTCTTCCAGGGAACGATCAAAGCGTAGACAGTTTAAGACAATTCTCTCATGTAGAAAAGTCCGTATGGTGCTTATTTTGTTCAATGCCGATGCAATTTCTGTGTTTCATCAACACTCTGAAGGTCCACAGATTACAGAATACTACCAGATGTGCTTCGGAAACTACTACTAGTCTTCCAAGGAACGATCAAACCGTAGACAGTTTAAGACATTACTCCCATGGAGAAAAGTCCGCATGGTGCTTATGTATCCAATGCCGATGCAATTTTTGTGTTTCATCAACACTCTGAAGGTCCACAGATTACAGAATGCATCCAGATGTGCTTTGTAAACTACTACTAGTCTTCCAGGGAACGATCAAAGCGTAGACAATTTAAGACACTACTCCTATGGAGAAATGTCGGCATGGTGCTTATTGTGTTCAATGCCGATGCAATTTTTGTGTTTCATCAACACTCTGAAGGTCCACAGATTACAGAATGCATCCGGATATGCTTCGGAAACTACTTTTAGTCTTCCAGGGAACAATCAAAGCGTAGACATTATAAGACATTACTCCCATGGAGAGAAGTCCGCATGGTGCTTATTGTGTTCAATGCCGATTCAATTTCTGTGTTTCATCAACACTCTGAAGGTTCACAGATTACAGAATGCCTCCAGATGTGCTTCGGAAACTACTACTACTCTTCCAGGGAACGATCAACGCGTAGACAGTTTAAGACATTACTCCCATGGAGAAAAGTCCGCATGGTGCTTATTGTGTTCAATGCCGATGCAATTTTTGTGTTTCATCAACACTCTGAACGTCCACAGATTACAGAATGGCTTCAGATGTGCTTCGGAAACTACTACTAGTCTTCCAGCGTACGATCAAAGCGTAGACAGTTTGACACATAACTCCCAAGGAGAAAAGTCCGCATGGTGCTTATTGTGTTCAATGCCGATGCATTTTTTGTGTTTCATCTACACTCTAAAGGTCCACAGATAACAGAATGCATCCAGATATGCTTCGGAAACTACTACTAGTCTTCCAGGGAACGATCAAAGCGTAGAGAGTTTAAGACATAACTCCCATGGAGAAAAGTCCGCATGGTGCTTATTGTGTTCAATGCCGATGCAAATTTTGTGTTTCATCAACACACTGAAGGTCCACAGATTACAGTATGCATCCAGATGTGCTTCAGAAACTACTACTTGTCTTCCAGGGAACGATCAAAGCGTAGACATTTTAAGACATTACTCCCATGGTCAAAAGTCCGCATGGTGCTTATTGTGTTCAATGCCGATTCAATTACTGTGTTTCATCAACACTCTGAAGGTCCACAGATTACAGAATGCCTCCAGATGTGCTTCGAAAACTACTGCTAGTCTTCCAGTGTACGATCACAGCGTAGACAATTTAAGACATTACGATCATGGAGAAAAGTCCGCATGGTGCTTATAGTGTTCAATGCCGATGCAATTTCTGTGTTTCATCAACACTCTGAAGGTCCAGAGATTACAGAATACATCCAAATGTGCTTCGGAATCTACTACTAGTCTTCCAGGGAACGATCAAACCGTAGACAGTTTAAGACATTACTCCCATGGAGAAAAGTCCGCATGGTGCTTATGTGTCCAATGCCGATGCAATTTTTGTGCTTCATCAACACTCTGAAGGTCCACAGATTACAGAATGCATCCAGGTGTGCTTTGTAAACTACTACTAGTCTTCCAGGGAACGATCAAAGCGTAGACAATTTAAGACACTACTCCTATGGAGAAACGTCGGCATGGTGCTTATTGTGTTCAATGCCGATGCAATTTTTGTGTTTCATCAACACTCTGAAGGCCCACAGATTACAGAATGCATCCGGATATGCTTCGGAAACTACTTTTAGTCTTCCAGGGAACAATCAAAGCGTAGACATTTTAAGACATTACTCCCATGGAGAGAAGTCCGCATGGTGCTTATTGTGTTCAATGCCGATTCAATTTCTGTGTTTCATCAACACTCTTAAGGTTCACAGATTACAGAATGCCTCCAGATGTGCTTCGGAAACTACTACTACTCTTCCAGGGAACGATCAACGCGTAGACAGTTTAAGACATTACTCCCATGCAGAAAAGTCCGCATGGTGCTTATTGTGTTCAATGCCGATGCAATTTTTGTGTTTCATCAACACTCTGAACGTCCACAGATTACAGAATGCCTTCAGATGTGCTTCGGAAACTACTACTAGTCTTCCAGGGTACGATCAAAGCGTAGACAGTTTGACACATAACTCCCAAGGAGAAAAGTCCGCATGGTGCTTATTGTGTTCAATGCCGATGCATTTTTTGTGTTTCATCAACACTCTAAAGGTCCACAGATAACAGAATGCATCCAGATATGCTTCGGAAACTACTACTAGTCTTCCAGATAACGATCAAAGCGTAGACAGTTTAAGACATGACTCCCATGGAGAAAAGTCCGCATGGTGCTTATTGTGTTCAATGCCGATGCAAATTGTGTGTTTCATCAACACACTGAAGGTCCACAGATTACAGTATGCATCCAGATGTGCTTCGGAAACTACTACTAGTCTTCCAGGGAACTATCAAAGCGTAGACAGTTTAATACATTACTCTCATGGAGAAAAGTCTGCATGGTGCTTATTGTATTCAATGCCGATGCAATTTCTGTGTTTCATCAACACTCTGAAGATCCCCAGATTACAGAATGCTTCCAGATGTGCTTCGGAAACTACTACTAGTCTTCCAGGGAACGATCAAAGCGTAGACAGATTAAGACATTACTCCCATGGAGAAAAGTTCGCATGTTGCTTATTGTGTTCAATGTCGATGCAATTTTTGTGTTTCATCAACACTCTGAAGGTCCACAGATAACCGAATGCCTCCAGATGTGCTTCGGAAACTACTACTACTCTTCCAGTGAACGATCAAAGCTTAGACAGTTTAAGACATTACTCCCAAGGAGAAAAAAATCCGCATGGCACATATTGTGTTAAATGCCGATTCAATTTTTGTGATTCATCAACACTCTGAAGGTCTACAGATTACAGAATGCCTCCCGATGTGCTTCGGAAACTACTACTAGTCTTCCAGGGTACGATCAAAGCGTAGACAGTTTGAGACATAACTCCCAAGGAAAAAAGTCCACATGATGCTTATTGTGTTCAATGCCGATGCATTCTTTGTGTTTCATCAACATTCTGAAGGTCCACAGATAACAGAATGTATCCAGATATGCTTCGGAAACTACTACTAGTCTTCCAGGGAACGTTCAAATCTTAAACAGTTTGAGACATAACTCCCAAGGAAAAAAGTCCGCATGATGCTTATTGTGTTCAATGCCGATGCATTTTTTGTGTTTCATCAACACTCTGAAGGTCCACAGATAACAGAATGCATCCAGATATGCTTCGGAAACTACTACTAGTCTTCCAGGGAACGTTCAAATCGTAGACAGTTTGAGACATTACTCCCATGGAGAAAAGTCCGCATGGCACTTATTGTGTTAAATGCCGATTCAATTTTTGTGATTCATCAACACTCTGAAGGTCTACAGATTACAGAATGCCTCCAGATGTGCTTCGGAAACTACTACTAGTCTTCCAGGGTACGATCAAAGCGTAGACAGTTTGAGACATAACTCCCAAGGAAAAAAGTCCGCATGATGCTTATTGTGTTCAATGCCCATTCAATTTCTGCGTTTCATCAACACTCTGAAGGTTCACAGATTACAGAATGCCTCCAGATGTGCTTCGGAAACTACTACTAGTCATCCAGTGAACGATCAAAGCGTAGACAGTTTGAGACATTACTCCCGTGGAGAAAAGTCCGCATGGTGCTTTTTGTGTTCAATGCCGATGAAATTTTTGTGCTTCATCAACACTCTGAAGGTCCACAGATTACAGAATGCATCCAGATGTGCTTCGGAAACTACTACTAGTCTTCCAGGGAACGATCAATGCGTAGACAGTTTAAGACATTACTCTCATGGAGAAAAGTCCGCATGGTGCTTATTGTGTTCAATGCCGATGCAATTTCTGTGTTTCATCAACACTCTGAAGATCCACCGATTACAGAATGCCTGCAGATATGCTTCGCAAACTATCACTAGTCTTCCAGGGAACGATCAAAGCGTAGACAAAGACATTACTCTCATGGAGAAAAGTCCGCATGGTGCATATTGTGTTCAATGCCGATGCAATTTTTGTGTTTCATCAACACTTTGAAGGTCCACAGATTACAGAATGCCTCCAGATGTGCTTCGGAAACTATTACTAGTCTTCCAGTGAACGGTCAAAGCGTAAACAGTTTGAGACATTACTCCCATGGAGAAAAGTCCGCATGGTGCTTATTGTGTTCATTGCCGATGCATTTTTTGTGCTTCATCAACACTCTGAAGGTACGCAGATTACAGAATGCATCCAGATCTGCTTCGGAAACTACTACTAGTCTTCCAGTGTACGATCATAGCGTAGACAGTTTAAGACATTTTTCACATGGAGAAAATTCCGCATGGTGCTTATTGTGTTCAATGCCGATGCATTTTTTGTGCTTCATCAACACTCTGAAGGTCCACAGATTACAGAATGCATCCAGATGTGCATCGGAATCTACTACTAGTCTTCCAGGGAACGATCAAAGCGTAGACAGTTTAAGACATAACTCCCATGGAGAAAAGTCCGCATGGTGCTTATTGTGTTCAATGCCGATGCAATTTTTTTGTTTCATCAACACTCTGAAGGTCCACAGATTACAGAATGCATCCAGATGTGCTTTGTAAACTACTACTAGTCTTCCAGGGATCGATCAAAGCGTAGACAATTTAAGACACTACTCCTATGGAGAAATGTCGGCATGGTGCTTATTGTGTTCAATGCCGCTGCAATTTTTGTGTTTCATCAACACTCTGAAGGTCCACAGTATACAGAATGCATCAGGATATGCTTCGGAAACTACTTTTAGTCTTCCAGGGAACAATCAAAGCGTAGACATTTTAAGACATTACTCCCATGGAGAGAAGTACGCATGGTGCTTATTGTGTTCAATGCCGATTCAATTTCTGTGTTTCATCAACACTCTGAAGGTTCACAGATTACAGAATGCCTCCAGATGTGCTTCGGAAACTACTACTACTCTTCCAGGGAACGATCAACGGGTAGACAGTTTAAGACATTACTCCCATGGAGAAAAGTCCGCATGGTGCTTATTGTGTTCAATGCCGATGCAATTTTTGTGTTTCATCAACACTCTGAACGTCCACAGATTACAGAATGCCTTCAGATGTGCTTCAGAAACTACTACTAGTCTTCCACGGTACGATCAAAGCGTAGACAGTTTGACACATAACTCCCAAGTAGAAAAGTCCGCATGGTGCTTATTGTGTTCAATGCCGATGCATTTTTTGTGTTTCATCATCACTCTAAATGTTTACAGATAACAGAATGCATCCAGATATGCTTCGGAAACTACTACTAGTCTTCCAGGGAACGATCAAAGCGTAGACAGTTTAAGACATATCTCCCATGGAGAAAAGTCCGCATGGTGCTTATTGTGTTCAATGCCGATGCAAATTTTGTGTTTCATCAACACACTGAAGGTCCACAGATTACAGTATGCATCCAGATGTGCTTCGGAAACTACTACTAGTCTTCCAGGGAACGATCAAAGCGTAGACAGTTTAAGACATAACTCCCATGGAGAAAAGTCCGCATGGTGATTATTGTGCGCAATGCCGATGCAATTTTTGTGTTTCATCAACACACTGAAGGTCCACAGAATACAGAATGCATCCAAATGTGCTTCGGAAACTACTACTAGTCTTCCAGGGAACGATCAAAGCGTAGACAGTTTAAGACACTACTCTCATGGAGAAAAGTCCGCATGGTGCTTATTGTGTTCAATGCCGATGCAATTTCTGTGTTTCATCAACGAACTGAAGGTCCACAGATTACAGAATGCATCCAGATGTGCTTCCGAAACTACTACTAGTCTTAAAGTGTACGATCAAAGCGTAGACAATTTAAGACACTACTCCCATGGAGAAAAGTCCGCATGGTGCTTATTGTGCTCAATGCTGATGCAATTTTTGTGTTTCATCAACACTCTGAAGGTCCACAGATTACAGAATGCATCCATATATCCTTCGGAAACTACTACTCGTCTTCCAGTGTACGGTCAAAACGTAGACAGTTTAAGACATTACTCCCATGGAGAAAAGTTAGCATGGTGCTTATTGTGTTCAATGTCGATGCAATTTTTGTGTTTCATCAACACTCTGAATGTCCACAGATTGCAGAATGCTTCCAGATGTGCTTCGGAAACTACTACTAGTCTTCCAGGGAACGATCAAAGAGTAGACAGATTATGACATTACTCCCATGGAGAAAAGTTCGCATGGTGCTTATTGTGTTCAATGTCGATGCAATTTTTGTGTTTCATCAACACTCGGAAGGTCCACAGATTACCGAATGCCTCCAGATGTGCTTCGGAAACTACTACTAGTCTTCCAGTGTACGATCAAAGCTTAGACAGTTTAAGACATTACTCCCATGGAGAAAAGTCCGCATGAAGCTTATTGTGTTAAATGCCGATTCAATTTTTGTGATTCATCAACACTCTGAAGGTCTACAGATTACAGAATGCCTCCAGATGTGCTTCGGAAACTACTACTAGTCTTCCAGGGTACGATCAAAGCGTAGACAGTTTGAGACATAACTCCTAAGGAAAAAAGTCTGCATGATGCTTATTTTGTTCAATGCCTATTCAATTACTGTGTTTCATCAACACTCTGAAGGTTCACAGATTACAGAATGCCTCCAGATGTGCTTCGGAAACTACTAGTAGTCTTCCAGGGAACGATCAAAGCGTAGACAGTTTAAGACACTACTCCCATGGAGAAAAGTCCGCATGGTGCTTATTGTGTTCAATGCCCATTCAATTTCTGCGTTTCATCAACACTCTGAAGGTTCACAGATTACAGAATGCCTCCAGATGTGCTTCGGAAACTACTACTAGTCTTCCAGGGAACGATCAAAGCCTAGACAGTTTAAGACATTACTCTCATGGAGAAAAGTCCGCATGGTGCTTATTGTGTTCAATGCCGATGCAATTTTTGTGTTTCATCAACACTCTGAATGTCGACAGATTACAGAATGCCTCCAGATGTGCTTCGGAAACTACTACTAGTCTTCCAGGGAACGATCAAAGCGTAGACAGTTTAAGACATTACTCTCATGGAGAAAAGTCCGCATGGTGCTTATTGTGTTCAATGACGATGCAATTTCTGTGTTTCATCGACACTCTGAAGATCCACAGATTACAGAATGCCTCCAGAAGTGCTTCGGAAACTATCACTAGTCTTCCAGGGAACGATCAAAGCGTAGACATAGACATTACTCGCATCTAGAAAAGTCCGCATGGTGCTTATTGTGTTCAATGTCAATGCAATTTTTGTGTTTCATCAACACTTTGAAGGTCCACAAATTACAGAATGCCTCCAGATGTGGTTCGGAAACTACTACTAGTCTTCCAGTGCACGATGAAAGCGTAGACAGTTTGAGACATTACTCCCATGGAGAAAAGCCCGCATGGTGCTTATTGTGTTCAATGCCGATGTAATTTTTGTGCTTCATCAACACTCTGAAGGTCCACAGATTACAGAATGCCTCCAGATGTGCTTCGGAAACTACTACTAGTCTTCCAGTGAACTATCAAAGCGTAGACAGTTTGAGACAATACTCCCGTGGAGAAAAGTCCGCATGGTGCTTTTTGTGTTCAATGCCGATGCAATTTTTGTGCTTCATCAACACTCTGAAGGTCCACAGATTACAGAATGCATCCAGATATGCTTCGGAAACTACTACTAGTCTTCCAGGGAACGATAAAAGCGTAGACAGTTTAAGACATAACTCCCATGGAGAAAAGTCCGCATGGTGCTTATTGTGTTCAATGCCGATGCAATTTTTGTGTTTCATCAACACACAAAAGGTCCACAGATTACAGAATGCATCCAGATGTGCTTCCTAAACTACTACTAGCCTTCCAGGGAACGATCAAAGCGTAGACAGTTTAAGACACTACTCCCATGGAGAAAAGTCCTCATGGTGCTTATTGTGCTCAATGCTGATGCAATTTTTGTGTTTCATCAACACTCTGAAGGTCCGCAGATTACAGAATGCATCCATATATGCTTCGGAAACTATTACTCGTCTTCCAGTGTACGATCAAAGCGTAGACAGTTTAAGACATTACTCCCATAGAGAAAATTCCGCATGGTGTTTATTGTGTTCAATGCCGATGCTATTTTTGTGTTTCATCAACAAACTGAAGGTCCACAGATTACAGAATGCATCCAGATGTGCTTCCGAAACTACTACTAGTCTTAAAGTGTACGATCAAAGCGTAGACAATTTAAGACACTACTCCCATGGAGAAAAGTCCGCATGGTGCTTATTGTGCTCAATGCTGATGCAATTTTTGTGTTTCATCAACACTCTGAAGGTCCACAGATTACAGAATGCATCCATATACGCTTCGGAAACTACTACTCGTCTTCCAGTGTACGATCAAAACGTAGACAGTTTAAGACATTACTCCCATGGAGAAAAGTTCGCATGGTGCTTATTGTGTTCAATGTCGATGCAATTTTTGAGTTTCATCAACACTCTGAATGTCCACAGATTGCACAATGCTTCCAGATGTGCTTCGGAAACTACTACTAGTCTTCCAGGGAACGATCAAAGAGTAGACAGATTATGACATTACTCCCATGGAGAAAAGTTCGCATGGTGCTTATTGTGTTCAATGTCGATGCAATTTTTGTGTTTCATCAACACTCGGAAGGTCCACAGATTACCGAATGCCTCCAGATGTGCTTCGGAAACTACTACTAGTCTTCCAGTGTACGATCAAAGCTTAGACAGTTTAAGACATTACTCCCATGGAGAAAAGTCCGCATGAAGCTTATTGTGTTAAATGCCGATTCAATTTTTGTGATTCATCAACACTCTGAAGGTCTACAGATTACAGAATGCCTCCAGATGTGCTTCGGAAACTACTACTAGTCTTCCAGGGTACGATCAAAGCGTAGACAGTTTGAGACATAACTCCTAAGGAAAAAAGTCCGCATGATGATTTTTGTGTTCAATGCCGATGCATTTTTTGTGTTTCATCAACACTCTGAAGGTCCACAGATAACAGAATGCATCCAGATATGCTTCGGAAACTACTACTAGTCTTCCAGGGAACGTTCAAATCGTAGACAGTTTAAGACATTACTCCCATGGAGAAAAGTCCGCATGGTGCTTATTATGTTTAATGACGATGCAATTTTTGTGTTTCATCAACACTCTGAAGGTCCACAGATTACCGAATGCATCCCGATGTGCTTCAGAAACTACTACTTGTCTTCCAGGGAACGATCAAAGCGTAGACATTTTAAGACATTACTCCCATGGACAAAAGTCCGCATAGTGCTTATTGTGTTCAATGCCGATTCAATTACTGTGTTTCATCAACACTCTGAAGGTTCACAGATTACAGAATGCCTCCAGATGTGCTTCGGAAACTACTAGTAGTCTTCCAGGGAATGATCAAATCGTAGACAGTTTAAGACACTACTGCCATGGAGAAAAGTCCGCATGGTGCTTATTGTGTTCAATGCCCATTCAATTTCTGCGTTTCATCAACACTCTGAAGGTTCACAGATTACAGAATGCCTCCAGATGTGCTTCGGAAACTACTACTAGTCTTCCAGGGAACGATCAAAGCGTAGACAGTTTAAGACATTACTCTCATGGAGAAAAGTCCGCATGGTGCTTATTGTGTTCAATGCCGATGCAATTTTTGTGTTTCATCAACACTTTGAAGGTCCACAGATTACAGATTGCCTCCAGATGTGCTTCGGAAACTACTACTAGTCTTCCAGTGAACGATCAAAGCGTAGACAGTTTGAGACATTACTCCCATGGAGAAATGTCCGCATGGTGCTTATTGTGTTCAATGCCGATGCATTTTTTGTGCTTCTTCAACACTCTGAAGGTCCACAGATTACAGAATGCATCCAGATATGCTTCGGAAACTACTACTAGTCTTCCAGTGTACGATCAAAGCGTAGACAGTTTAAGACATTTTTCATATGGAGAAAATTCCGCATGGTGCTTATTGTGTTCAATGCCGATGCAATATTTGTGTTTCATCAACACTCTGAAGGTCCACAGATTACGGAATGCATCCAGATGTGCTTCCGAATCTACTACTAGTCTTCCAGGGAACGATCAAATCGTAGACAGTTTAAGACATAACTCCCATGGAGAAAAGTCCACATGATGCTTATTGTGTTCAATGCCGATGCAATTTTTGTGTTTCATCAACACTCTGAAGGTTCACAGATTATAGAATGCATCCAGATGTGCTTCGGAAACTACTACTAGTCATCCAGAAAACGATCAAAGTGTAGACAGTTTAAGACAATTCTCTCATGGAGAAAAGTCCGTATGGTGCTTATTTTGTTCAATGCCGATGCAATTTCTGTGTTTCATCAACACTCTGAAGGTCCACAGATTACAGAATACATCCAGATGTGCTTCGGAAACTACTACTAGTCTTCCAGGGAACGATCAAACCGTAGACAATTTAAGACATTACTCCCTAGGAGAAAAGTCCGCATGGTGCTTATGTGTCCAATGCCGATGCAATTTTTGTGTTTCATCAACACTCTGAAGGTCCACAGATTACAGAATGCAACCAGATGTGCTTTGTAAACTACTACTAGTCTTCCAGGGAACGCTCAAAGCGTAGACAATTTAAGACACTACTCCATTGGAGAAATGTCGGCATGGTGCTTATTGTGTTCAATGCCCATGCAATTTTTGTGTTTCATCAACACTCTGAAGGTCCACAGATTACAGAATGCATCCGGATATGCTTCGGCAACTACTACTAGTCTTCCAGGGAACGATCAAAGCTTAGACATTTTAAGACTTTACTCCAATGGAGAGAAGTCCGCATGGTGCTTATTGTGTTCAATGCCGATTCATTTTCTGTGTTTCATCAACACTCTGAAGGTTCACAGATTACAGAATGCCTCCAGATATGCTTCGGAAACTACTACTACTCTTCCAGGGAACTATCAACGCGTAGACAGTTTAAGACATTACTCCCATGGAGAAAAGTCCGCATGGTGCTTATTGTGTTCAATGCCGATTCAATTTCTGTGTTTCATCAACACTCAGAAGGTTCCCAGATTATAGAATGCCTCCAGATGTGCTTCGGAAACTACTACTAGTCTTCCAGGGAACGATCAAAGCGTAGACAGTTTAAGACATAACTCCCATGGTGAAAAGTCTGCATGGTGCTTATTGTGTTAAATGCCGATGCAATTTTTGTGTTTCATCAACACACTGAAGGTCCACAGATTACAGAATGCCTTCAGATGTGCTTCGGAAACTATTACTAGTATTCCAGTGAACGATCAAAGCGTAGACAAAGACATTACTCTCATGGAGAAAAGTCCGCATGGTGCTTATTGTGTTCAATGCCGATGCAATTTTTGTGTTTCATCATCACTTTGAAGGTCCACAGATTACAGAATGCCTTCAGATGTGCTTCGGAAACTATTACTAGTGTTCCAGTGAACGATCAAAGCGTAGACAGTTTGAGACATCACTCTCATGGAGAAAAGTCCGCATGGTGCTTATTTTGATCCATGCCAATGCAATTTTTGTGTTTCATCCACACTCTGAATGTCCACAGATTACAGAATGCCTCCAGATGTGCTTCGGAAACTACTACTAGTCTTCCAGGGAACGATCAAAGCGTAGACAGTTTAAGACATTACTCTCATGAAGAAAAGTCCGCATTCTGCTTATTGTGTTCAATGTCGATGCAATTTTTGTGTTTCATCAACACTCTGAAGGTCCACAGATTACCGAATGCCTCCATATGTGCTTCGAAAACTACTACTAGTCTTCCAGTGTACGATCAAAGCTTAGACAGTTTCAGACATTACTCCCATGGAGAATAGTCCGCATGGTGCTTATTGTGTTAAATGCCGATTCAATTTTTGTGTTTCATCAACTCTGTGAAGGTCCACAGATAACAGAATGCATCCAGATATGCTTCAGAAATTGCTACTAGTCTTCCAGGGAACGTTCAAATCGTAGACAGTTTAAAACATTACTCCCATGGAGAAAACTCCGCATGGTGCTTATTGTGTTTAATGACGATGCAATTTTTCTGTTTCATCAACACTCTGAAGCTCCACAGATTACCGAATGCATCCCGATGTGCTTCAGAAGCTACTACTTGTCTTCCAGGGAACGATCAAAGCGTAGACATTTTAAGACATTACTCCCATGGAGAAAAGTCCGCATGGTGATTGTTGTGTTCAATGCCGATTCAATTACTGTGTTTCATCAACACTCTGAAGGTTCACAGATTACAGAATGCCTCCAGATGTGCTTCGGAAACTACTAGTAGTCTTCCAGGGAACGATCAAAGCGTAGACAGTTTAAGACATTACTCCCATGGAGAAAAGTCCGCATGGTGCTTATTGTGTTCAATGCCCATTCAATTACTGCATTTTATCAACACTCTGAAGGTTCACAGATTACAGAATGCCTCCAGATGTGCTTCGGAAACTACTACTAGCCTTCCAGGGAACGATCAAAGCGTAGACAGTTTAAGACACTACTCTCATGGAGAAAAGTCCGCATGGTGCTTATTGTGTTCAATGCCGATGCATTTTTTGTGTTTCATCAACACTCTAAAGGTCCACAGATAACAGAATGCACCTAGATATGCTTCGGAAACTACTACTAGTCTTCCAGGGAACTTTCAAATCGTAGACAGTTTAAGACATTAATCCCATGGAGAAATGTCCGCATGGTGCTTAATGTGTTCAATGCCGATTCAATTTCTGTGTTTCTTCAACACTCTGAAGGTTCACAGATTATAGAATGCCTCCAGATGTGCTTCGGAAACTACTACTAGTCTTCCATGGAACGATCAAAGCGTAGACAGTTTAAGACATAACTCCCATGGTGAAAAGTCCGCATGGTGCTTATTGTGTTCAATGCCGATGCAATTTTTGTGTTTCATCAACACACTGAAGGTCCACAGATTACAGAATGCATCCAGATGTGCTTCGGAAACTACTACTAGTCTTCCAGGGAACGATCAAAGCGTAGACAGTTTAAGACACTACTCTCATGGAGAAAAGTCCGCATGGTGCTTATTGTGTTCAATGCCGATGCAATTTCTGTGTTTCATCAACACTCTGAAGATCCACAGATTACAGAATGCCTCCAGATGTGCTTCGGAAACTATTACTAGTCTTCCAGGGAACGATCAAAGCGTAGACAAAGACATTACTCTCATGGAGAAAAGTCCGCATGGTGCTAATTGTGTTCAATGCCGATGCAATTTTTGTGTTTCATCATCACTTTGAAGGTCCACAGATTACAGAATGCCTTCAGATGTGCTTCGGAAACTATTACTAGTATTCCAGTGAACGATCAAAGCGTAGACAGTTTGAGACATTACTCTCATGGAGAAAAGTCCGCATGGTGCTTATTGTGTTCCATGCCAATGCAATTTTTGTGTTTCATCAACACTCTGAACGTCCACAGATTACAGAATGCCTCCAGATGTGCTTCGGAAACTACTACTAGTCATCCAGTAAACGATCAAAGCGTAGACAGTTTGAGACAATACTCCCGTGGAGAAAAGTCCGCATAGTGCTTTTTGTGTTCAATGCCGATGCAATTTTTTTGCTTCATCAACACTCTGAAGGTCCACAGATTACAGAATGCATCCAGATATGCTTCGGAAACTACTACTAGTCTTCCAGGGAACGATCAAAGCGTAGACACTTTAAGACATAACTCCCATGGAGAAAAGTCGGCATGGTGCTTATTGTGTTCAATGCCGATGCAAATTTTGTGTTTCATCAACACACTGAAGGTCCACAGATTACAGAATGCATCCAGATGTGCTTCGGAAACTATCACTAGTCTTCCAGGGAACGCTCAAAGCGTAGACAAAGACATTACTCGCATGGAGAAAAGACCGCATGGTGCTTATTGTGTTCAATGTCAATGCAATTTTTGTGTTTCATCAACACTCTGAAGGTCCACAGATTATAGAATGCATCCAGATATGCTTCGGAAACTACTACTAGTCTTCCAGTGTACGATCAAAGCGTAGACAGTTTAAGACATTACTCACATGGAGAAAAGTGCGCATGGTGTTTATTGAGTTAAATGCCGATGCAATTTTTGTGTTTCATCAACACTCTGAATGTCCGCAGATTACAGAATGCCTCCAGATGTGCTTCGGAAACTACTACTAGTCATCCAGTGAACGTTCAAAGCGTAGACAGTTTGAGACATTACTCCCGAGGAGAAAAGTCCGCATGGTGCTTTTTGTGTTCAATGCCGTTGCAATTTTTGTGCTTCATCAACACTCTGAAGGTCCACAGATTACAGAATGCATCGACATATGCTTCGGAAACTACTACTAGTCTTCCAGGGAACGATCAAAGCGTAGACAGTTTAAGACATACTCCCATGGAGGAAAGTCCGCATGGTGTTTATTGTGTTCAATGAAGTTGCAATTTTTGTGTTTCATCAACACACTGAAGGTCCACAGATTACAGAATGCATCCAGATGTGCTTTGGAAACTACTACTAGTCTTCCAGGGAACTATCAAAGCGTAGACATTTTAAGACATTACTCTCATGGAGAAAAGTCCGCATGGTGCTTATTGTGTTCAATGCCAATGCAATTTTTGTGTTTCATCAACACTCTGAATGTCCACAGATTACAGAATGCCTCCAGATGTGCTTCGGAAACTACTACTAGTCATCCAGTGAACGATCAAATCGTAGACAGTTTGAGACATTACTCCCGTGGAGAAAAGTCCGCTTGGTGCTTTTTGTGTTCAATGCCGATTCAATTTTTGTGCTTCATCAACACTCTGAAGGTCCACAGATTGCAGAATGCATCCAGATATGGTTCGGAAACTACTACTAGTTTTCCTGGAACGATCAAAGCGTAGACCGTTTAAGACATAACTCCCATGGAGAAAAGTCCGCATATTGCTTATTGTGTTCAATGCCGTTGCAATTTTTGTGTTTCATCAACACTCTGAAGGTCCACAGATTACAGAAGGCATCCAGATATGCTTCGGAAACTACTACTACTCTTCCAGAGAACGATCAAATCCTAGACAATTTAAGGCATTACTCCCATGGAGAAAAGTCAGCATGGTGCATATCGCGTTCAATGCCGATGCAATTTTTGTGTTTCATCAACACTCTGAATGTCCACAGATTTCAGAATGCCTCCAGATTTGCTTCGGAAACTACTACTAGTCTTCCAGGGAACTATCAAAGAGTAGACAATTTAAGACATTACTCCTATGGAGAAAAGTGGGCATGGTGCTTATTGTGTTCAATGCCGATGCAATTTTTTTGTTTCATCAACACTCTGAAGGTCCACAGATTACAGAATGCATCCAGATGTGCTTCAGAAACTTCAACTAGTCTTCCAGTGTACAATCAAAGCGTAGACAGTTTAATACATTACTCACATGGAGAAAAGTGCGCATGGTGCTTATTGAGTTAAATTCCGATGCAATTTTGTGTTTCATCAACACTCTGAACGTCCACAGATTACAGAATGCATCCAGATGTGCTTCGGAAACTACTACTACTCTTCCAGAGAACGATCAAAGCCTAGACAGTTTAAGACATTACTCCCATGGAGACAAGTCAGCATGGTGCATATCGTGTTCAATGCCGATGCAATTTTTGTGTTTCATCAAAACTCTGAAGGTCCACAGATTTGAGAATACCTCCAGATGTGCTTCGGAAACTACTACTAGTCTTCCAGGGAACGATCAAAGCGTACACAATTTAAGACATTACTCCTATGGAGAAAAGTGGGCATGTTGCTTATTGTATTTAATGCCGACGCAATTTTTGTGTTTCATCAACACTCTGAAGGTCCACAGATTACAGAATGCATCCAGATATGCTTCGGAAACTACTACTGGTCTTCCAGGGAACGATCAAAGCGTAGACAGTTTAAGACATAACTCCCATGGAGAAAAGTCCGCAAGGTGCTTATTGTGTTCAATGCCGATGCAAATTTTGTGTTTCATCAACACACTGAAGGTCCACAGATTACAGAATGCATCCAGATGTGCTTCGGAAACTACTACTAGTCTTCGAGGGAACGATCAAAGCGTAGACAGTTTAAGACATTACTCTTATGGAGAAAAGTCCGCATGTTGCTTATTGTGTTCAATGCCGATGCAATTTCTGTGTTTCATCAACACTATGAAGATCCACAGATTACAGAATGCCTCCAGATGTGCTTCGGAAACTATCACTAGTATTCCAGGGAACGATTAAAGCGTAGACAAAGACATTACTCTCATGGAGGAAAGTCCGCATGGTGCTTATTGTGTTCAATGCCGATTCAATTTTTGTGTTTCATCATCCCTTTGAAGGTCCACAGATTACAGAATGCCTTCAGATGTGCTTCGGAAACTATTACTAGTATTCCAGTGAACGATCAAAGCGTAGACAGTTTGAGACATTACTCTCATGGAGAAAAGTCCGCATGGTGCTTATTGTGTTCCATGCCAATGCAATTTTTGTGTTTCATCAACACTCTGAACGTCCACAGATTACAGAATGCCTCCAGATGTGCTTCGGAAACTACTACTAGTCATCCAGTAAACGATCAAAGCGTAGACAGTTTGAGACAATACTCCCGTGGAGAAAAGTCCGCATAGTGCTTTTTGTGTTCAATGCCGATGCAATTTTTTTGCTTCATCAACACTCTGAAGGTCCACAGATTACAGAATGCATCCAGATATGCTTCGGAAACTACTACTAGTCTTCCAGGGAACGATCAAAGCGTAGACACTTTAAGACATAACTCCCATGGAGAAAAGTCGGCATGGTGCTTATTGTGTTCAATGCCGATGCAAATTTTGTGTTTCATCAACACACTGAAGGTCCACAGATTACAGAATGCATCCAGATGTGCTTCGGAAACTATCACTAGTCTTCCAGGGAACGCTCAAAGCGTAGACAAAGACATTACTCGCATGGAGAAAAGACCGCATGGTGCTTATTGTGTTCAATGTCAATGCAATTTTTGTGTTTCATCAACACTCTGAAGGTCCACAGATTATAGAATGCATCCAGATATGCTTCGGAAACTACTACTAGTCTTCCAGTGTACGATCAAAGCGTAGACAGTTTAAGACATTACTCACATGGAGAAAAGTGCGCATGGTGTTTATTGAGTTAAATGCCGATGCAATTTTTGTGTTTCATCAACACTCTGAATGTCCGCAGATTACAGAATGCCTCCAGATGTGCTTCGGAAACTACTACTAGTCATCCAGTGAACGTTCAAAGCGTAGACAGTTTGAGACATTACTCCCGAGGAGAAAAGTCCGCATGGTGCTTTTTGTGTTCAATGCCGTTGCAATTTTTGTGCTTCATCAACACTCTGAAGGTCCACAGATTACAGAATGCATCGACATATGCTTCGGAAACTACTACTAGTCTTCCAGGGAACGATCAAAGCGTAGACAGTTTAAGACATACTCCCATGGAGGAAAGTCCGCATGGTGTTTATTGTGTTCAATGAAGTTGCAATTTTTGTGTTTCATCAACACACTGAAGGTCCACAGATTACAGAATGCATCCAGATGTGCTTTGGAAACTACTACTAGTCTTCCAGGGAACTATCAAAGCGTAGACATTTTAAGACATTACTCTCATGGAGAAAAGTCCGCATGGTGCTTATTGTGTTCAATGCCAATGCAATTTTTGTGTTTCATCAACACTCTGAATGTCCACAGATTACAGAATGCCTCCAGACGTGCTTCGGAAACTACTACTAGTCATCCAGTGAACGATCAAATCGTAGACAGTTTGAGACATTACTCCCGTGGAGAAAAGTCCGCTTGGTGCTTTTTGTGTTCAATGCCGATTCAATTTTTGTGCTTCATCAACACTCTGAAGGTCCACAGATTGCAGAATGCATCCAGATATGGTTCGGAAACTACTACTAGTTTTCCTGGAACGATCAAAGCGTAGACCGTTTAAGACATAACTCCCATGGAGAAAAGTCCGCATATTGCTTATTGTGTTCAATGCCGTTGCAATTTTTGTGTTTCATCAACACTCTGAAGGTCCACAGATTACAGAAGGCATCCAGATATGCTTCGGAAACTACTACTACTCTTCCAGAGAACGATCAAATCCTAGACAATTTAAGGCATTACTCCCATGGAGAAAAGTCAGCATGGTGCATATCGCGTTCAATGCCGATGCAATTTTTGTGTTTCATCAACACTCTGAATGTCCACAGATTTCAGAATGCCTCCAGATTTGCTTCGGAAACTACTACTAGTCTTCCAGGGAACTATCAAAGAGTAGACAATTTAAGACATTACTCCTATGGAGAAAAGTGGGCATGGTGCTTATTGTGTTCAATGCCGATGCAATTTTTTTGTTTCATCAACACTCTGAAGGTCCACAGATTACAGAATGCATCCAGATGTGCTTCAGAAACTTCAACTAGTCTTCCAGTGTACAATCAAAGCGTAGACAGTTTAATACATTACTCACATGGAGAAAAGTGCGCATGGTGCTTATTGAGTTAAATTCCGATGCAATTTTGTGTTTCATCAACACTCTGAACGTCCACAGATTACAGAATGCATCCAGATGTGCTTCGGAAACTACTACTACTCTTCCAGAGAACGATCAAAGCCTAGACAGTTTAAGACATTACTCCCATGGAGACAAGTCAGCATGGTGCATATCGTGTTCAATGCCGATGCAATTTTTGTGTTTCATCAAAACTCTGAAGGTCCACAGATTTGAGAATACCTCCAGATGTGCTTCGGAAACTACTACTAGTCTTCCAGGGAACGATCAAAGCGTACACAATTTAAGACATTACTCCTATGGAGAAAAGTGGGCATGTTGCTTATTGTATTTAATGCCGACGCAATTTTTGTGTTTCATCAACACTCTGAAGGTCCACAGATTACAGAATGCATCCAGATATGCTTCGGAAACTACTACTGGTCTTCCAGGGAACGATCAAAGCGTAGACAGTTTAAGACATAACTCCCATGGAGAAAAGTCCGCAAGGTGCTTATTGTGTTCAATGCCGATGCAAATTTTGTGTTTCATCAACACACTGAAGGTCCACAGATTACAGAATGCATCCAGATGTGCTTCGGAAACTACTACTAGTCTTCGAGGGAACGATCAAAGCGTAGACAGTTTAAGACATTACTCTTATGGAGAAAAGTCCGCATGTTGCTTATTGTGTTCAATGCCGATGCAATTTCTGTGTTTCATCAACACTATGAAGATCCACAGATTACAGAATGCCTCCAGATGTGCTTCGGAAACTATCACTAGTATTCCAGGGAACGATTAAAGCGTAGACAAAGACATTACTCTCATGGAGGAAAGTCCGCATGGTGCTTATTGTGTTCAATGCCGATTCAATTTTTGTGTTTCATCATCCCTTTGAAGGTCCACAGATTACAGAATGCCTCCAGATGTGCTTCGGGAACTACTACTAGTTTTCCAGTGAACGAACAAAGCGTAGACAGTTTGAGACATTACTCCCATGGAGAAAAGTCCGCATAGTGCTTATTGTGTTCAATGCCGAAGCAATTTTTTTGCTTCATCAACACTCTGAAGGTCCACAGATTACATAATGCATCCAGATATGCTTCGGAAGCTACTACTAGTCTTCCAGGGAACGATCAAAGCGTAAACAGTTTAAGACATACTCCCATGGAGAAAAGTCCGCATGGTGCTTATTGTGTTCAATGAAGTTGCAATTTTTGTGTTTCATCAACACACTGAAGGTCCACAGATTACAGAATGCATCCTGATGTGCTTTGTAAACTACTACTAGTCTTCCAGTGTACGATCAAAGCGTAGACAGTTTAAGACATAACGCCCATGGAGAAAAGTCAGCATGGTGCTTATTGTGTTCAATGCCGTTGCAATTTTTGTGTTTCATCAACACTCTGAAGGTCCACAGATTGCAGAATGCATCCAGATATGCTTCGGAAACTACTACTAGTCTTCTAGGGAACGATCAAAGCGTAGACAGTTTAAGACATAACTAGCATGGAGAAAAGTGCGCATGGTGCTTATTGAGTTAAATGCCGATGCAATTTTTGTGTTTCATCAACACTCTGAACGTCCACAGATTACAGAATGCCTCCAGATGTGCTTCGGAAACTACTACTTCTCTTCCAGAGAACGAACAAAGCCTAGACAATTTAAGACATTACTTCCATGGAGAAAAGTCAGCATGGTGCATATCGTGTTCAATGCCGATGCAATTTTTGTGTTTCATCAACACTCTGAAGGTCCACAGATTTCAGAATGCCTCCAGATGTGCTTCGGAAACTACTACTAGTCTTCCAGGGAACGATCAAAGCCTAGTCAATTTAAGACATTACTCCCATGGAGAAAAGTCTTCATGGTGCTTATTCTGTTCAATGCCGATGCATCTTTTGTGTTTCATCAAAACTCTGAAGGTCACAGGATACAGAATGCTTCCAGATGTGCTTCGGAAACTACTACTAGTCTTACAGTGTACGATCAAAGCGTAGACAGTTTAAGACATTACTCCCAAGGACAAAATTCCGCATGGTGCTTATTGTGTTCAATGCCGATGCAATATTTGTGTTTCATCAACACTCTGAAGGTCCACAGATTACAGAATGCATCCAGATGTGCTTCGGAAACTACTACTAGTCTTCCAGTGTACGATCAAAGAGTAGACAATTTAAGACATTACTCTCATGGAGAAAAGTCCACATGGTGCTTATTGTGTTCAATGCCGATGATTTTTTGTGTTTCATCAACATTCTGAATGTCCACAGATTACAGAATGCCTCCAGACGTGCTTCGGAAACTACTACTAGTCATCCAGTGAACGATCAAAGCGTAGACAGTTTGAGACATTACTGCCGTGGAGAAAAGTCCGCATGGTGCTTATTGTGTTTAATGAAGATGCAATTTTTGTGTTTCAACTACACTCTGAACGTCCACAGATTACAGAATGCATCCAGATATGCTTCGGAAACTACTACTAGTCTTCCAGTGTACGATAAAAGCGTAGACAGTTTAAGACATTACTCACATGGAGATAAGTGCGCGTGGTGCTTATTGAGTTAAATGCCGATGCAATTTTTGTGTTTCATCAACACTCTGAACGTCCACAGATTACAGAATGCCTCTAGATGTGCTTCGGAAACTACTACTACTCTTCCAGAGAACGATCAAAGCCTACACAATTTAAGACACTACTCCCATGGAGAAAAGTCAGCATGGTGCATATCGTGTTCAATGCCGATGCAATTTTTGTGTTTCATCAACACTCTGAAGGTCCACAGATTTCAGAATGCCACCATATGTGCTTCGGAAACTTCTACTAGTCATCCAGTGGACGATCAAATTGTAGACAGTTTGAGACATTACTCCCGTGGAGAAAAGTCCGCATGGTGCTTTTTGTGTTCATCGCCGATGCAATTTTTCTGCCTCATCAACACTCTGAAGGTCCACAGATTCCAGAATGCATCCAGATATGCTTTGGAAACTACTACTAGTCTTCCAGGGAACGATCAAAGCGTAGACAAAGACATTACTCTCATGGAGAAAAGTCCGCATGTTGCTTATTGTGTTTAATGCCGATGCAATTTTTGTGTTTCATCAACACCTTGAAGGTCCACAGATTACAGAATGGCTCCAGATGTGCTTCGGGAACTACTACTAGTCTTCGATTGAACGATCAAATCGTAGACAGTTTGAGACATTACTCCCATGGAGAAAAGTCCGCATGGTGCTTATTGTGTTCAATGATGATGCAATTTTTGTGCTTCATCAACACTCTGAAGGTCCACAGATTACAGAATGCATCCAGATATGCTTCGGAAAATACTACTAGTCTTCCAGTTGTACGATCAAAGCGTAGATAGTTTAAGACATTACTCCCAAGGAGATAATTCCGCATGGGGCTTATTGTGTTCAATGCCGATGCAGTATTTATGTTTCATCAACACTCTGAAGGTCCACGGATTACAGAATGCATCCAGATGTGCTTCGGAAACTACTACTAGTCTTCCAGTGTACGATCAAACAGTAGACAGTTTAAGACATTACTATCATGGAGAAAAGTCCGCATGGAGCTTATGTGTTCAATGCCGATGCAATTTTTGTGTTTCATCAACGTTCCTGAAGGTCCACGGATTACAGAATGCATCCAGATGTGCTTCGGAAACTGCTACTAGTCTTCCAGTGTACGATCAAACAGTAGACAGTTTAAGATATTACTCCCATGGAGAAAAATCCGCATGGTGCTTATTGTGTTCAATGCCGATGCAATTTTTGTGTTTCATCAAAACTCTGAAGGTCCACAGGTTACAGATAGCTTCCAGATGTGCTTCGGAAACTACTACTAGTCTTACAGTGTACGATCAAAGCGTAGACAGTTTAAGACATTACTCCCAAGGAGATAATTCCGCATGGGGCTTATTGTGTTCAATGCCGATGCAGTATTTATGTTTCATCAACACTCTGAAGGTCCACGGATTACAGAATGCATCCAGATGTGCTTCGGAAACTATTACTAGTCTTCCAGTGTACGATCAAACAGTAGACAGTTTAAGATATTACTCCCATGGAGAAAAGTCCGCATGGTGCTTATTGTGTTCAATGCCGATGCAATTTTTGTGTTTCATCAACACTCTGAAGATCCACAGATTACAGAATGCCTCCAGATGTGCTTCGGAAACTATCACTAGTATTCCAGGGAACGATTAAAGCGTAGACAAAGACATTACTCTCATGGAGGAAAGTCCGCATGGTGCTTATTGTGTTCAATGCCGATTCAATTTTTGTGTTTCATCATCCCTTTGAAGGTCCACAGATTACAGAATGCCTCCAGATGTGCTTCGGGAACTACTACTAGTTTTCCAGTGAACGATCAAAGCGTAGACAGTTTGAGACATTACTCCCATGGAGAAAAGTCCGCATAGTGCTTATTGTGTTCAATGCCGAAGCAATTTTTTTGCTTCATCAACACTCTGAAGGTCCACAGATTACAGAATGCATCCAGATATGCTTCGGAAACTACTACTAGTCTTCCAGTGTACGATCAAAGCGTAGACAGTTTAAGACATTACTCACATGGAGAAAAGTGCGCATGGTGCTTATTGACTTAAATGCCGATGCAATTTTTGTGTTTCATCAACACTCTGAACGTCCACAGATTACAGAATGCCTCCAGATGTGCTTCGGAAACTACTACTACTCTTCCAGAGAACGATCAAAGCGTAGACAGTTTAAGACATTACTCCCATGGAGAAAAGTCAGCATGGTGCATATCATGTTTAATTCCGATGCAATTTTTGTGTTTCATCAACACTCTGAAGGTCCACAGATTTGAGAATGCCTCCAGATGTGCTTCGGAAACTACTACTAGTCTTCCAGGGAACGATCAAAGCGTACACAATTTAAGACATTACTCCTATGGATAAAAGTGGGCATGGTGCTTATTGTGTTCAATGCCGATGCAATTTTTGTGTTTCATCAACACTCTGAAGGTCCACAGATTACAGAATGCATCCAGATGTGCTTCAGAAACTTCTACTAGTCTTCCAGTGCACGATCAAAGCGTAGACAGTTTAAGACATTACTCCAATGGAAAAATGTCTGCATGGTGCTTATTGCGTTCAATGCCGATGCAAATTTTTGTTTCATCAAAACTCTGAATAGACAGTTTAAGACATTACTCTTATGGAGAAAAGTCCCCATGGTGCTTATTGTGTTCAATGCAGATGCAATTTTTGTGTTTCATCAACACTCTGAATGTTCACAGATTACAGAATGCCTCCAGATGTGCTTCGGAAACTACTACTAGTCATCCAGTGATCGATCAAAGCGTAGACAGTTTGAGACATTACTCCTGTGGAGAAAAGTCCGCATGGTGCTTTTTGTGTTCAATGCCGTTGCAATTTTTGTGTTTCATCAACACACTGTAGGTCCACAGATTACAGAATGCATCCAGATGTGCTTTGGAAACTACTACTAGTATTCCAGGGAACGATCAAAGCGTAGACAGTTTAAGACATTACTCTCATGGAGAAAAGTCCGCATGGTGCTTATTGTGTTCAATGCCGATGCAATTTCTGTGTTTCATCAACACTCTGAAGAACCACAGATTACAGAATGCCTCCAGTTGTGCTTCGGAAACTATCACTAGTCTTCCAGGGAACGATCAAAGTGTAGACAAAGACATTACTCTCATGGAGAAAAGTCCGCATCTTGCTTATTGTGTTAAATGCCGATGCAATTTTTGTGTTTCATCAACACTTTGAAGGTCCACAGATTACAGAATGCATCCAGATATGCTTCGGAAACTACTACTAGTCTTCCAGTGTACGATCAAAGCGTAGACAGTTTAAGACATTAGTCACATGGAGGAAAGTGCGAATGGTTCTTATTGAGTTAAATGCCGATGCAATGTTTGTGTTTCATCAACACTCTGAACGTCCACAGATTACAGAATGCCTCCAGATGTGCTTCGGAAACTACTATTACTCTTCCAGAGAACGATCAAAACCTAGACAGTTTAAGACATTACTCCCATGGAGAAAAGTCTGCATGGTGCATATCGTTTTCAATGCCGATGCAATTTTTGTGTTTCATCAACACTCTGAAGGTCCACAGATTTTAGAGTGCCTCCAGATGTGCTTCGGAAGCTACTACTAATCTTCCAGGGAACGATCAAAGTGTAGACAATTTAAGATATTACTCTTATGGACAAAAGTGGGCATGTTGCTTATTGTGTTCAATGCCGATGCAATTTTTGTGTTTCATCAACACTCTGAAGGTCCACAGATTACAGAATGCATCCAGATGTGCTTCAGAAACTTCTACTTGTCTTCCAGTGTACGATCAAAATCGTAGACATTTTAAGACATTACTCCCATGGAGAAAAGTCTGCATGGTGCTTACTGTGTTCAATGGCGATGCAATTTTTGTGTTTCATCAAAACTCTGAAGGTCCACATGTTACAGATAGCTTCCAGATGTGCTTCGGAAACTACTACTAGCCTTACAGTGTACGATTAAAGCGTAGACAGTTTAAGACATTACTCCCAAGGAGAAAATTCCGCATGGTGCTTATTGTGTTCAATGCCGATGCAATATTTGTGTTTCATCAACACTCTGTAGGTCCACAGATTACAGAATGTATCCAGATGTGCTTCGGAAACTACTACTAGTCTTCCAGGGAACGATCAAAGAGTAGACAGTTTAATACATTACTCCCATGGAGAAAAGTCCGCATGGTGCTTATTGTGTTCAATGCCGATGCAATATTTGTGTTTCATCAACACTCTGAAGGTCCACAGATTACAGAATGCATCCAGATGTGCTTCAGAAACTTCTACTAGCCTTCCAGTGTACGATCAAAGGGTAGACAGTTTAAGACATTACTCCCATGGAGAAAAGTCTGCATGGTGCTTATTGTGTTCAATGCTGATGCAATTTCTGTGTTTCATCAAAACTCTGAAGGTCCACAGGTTACAGAATGCTTCCAGATGTGCTTCGGAAACTACTACTAGTCTTACAGTGTACGATCAAACCGTAGACAGTTTAAGACATTACTCCAAGGGAAAAAATTCCGCATGGTGCTTATTGTGTTCAATGCCGATGCAATATTTGTGTTTTATCAACACTCTGAAGGTCCACAGATTACAGAATGCATCCAGATGTGCTTCGGAAACTACTACTAGTCTTCCCGTATACGATCAAAGAGTAGACAGTTTAAGACATTACTCTCATGGAGAAAAGTCTGCATGGTGCTTATTGTGTTCAACGCCGATGCAATTTTTGTGTTTCAACCACACTCTGAATGTCCACAGACTACAGATTGTCTCCAGATGTGCTTCGGAAACTACTACTAGTATTCCAGGGAACGATCGAAGCGTAGACAGTTTAAGACATAACTCCCATAGAGAAAAGTCCGCATGGTGCTTATTGTGTTCAATGCCGATGCAATTTTTGTGTTTCATCAACACACTGAAGGTCCACAGTTTACAGAATGCCTCCAGATGTGCTTCGCAAACTACTACAAGTCTTCCAGGGAACGATCAAAGCGTAGACAGTTTAAGATATTACTCTCATGGAGAAAAGTCCGCATGGTGCTTATAGTCATCAATGCCGATGCAATATCTGTGTTTCATCAACACTCTGAACGTCCACAGATTACAGAATGCCGTCAGATGTGCTACGGAAATTACTACTAGTCATCCAGTGAACGATCAAAGCGTAGACAGTTTGAGACATTACTCCCATGGAGAAAAGTCCGTATGGTGCTTATTGTGTTCAATGCCGATGCAATTTTTGTGCTTCATCAACACTCTGAAGGTCCACAGATTACCGTATGCATCCTGATATGCTTCGGAAACTACTACTAGTCATCCAGTGTACGATCAAAGCGTAGACAGTTTAAGACAGTACTCACATGGAGGAAAGTGCGCATGGTTCTTATTGAGTTAAATGCCGATGCAATTTTTGTGTTTCATCAACACTCTGAAGGTCCACAGATTACAGAATGCATCCAGATGTGCTTCGGAAACTACTACTAGTCTTCCCGTATACGATCAAAGCGTAGACAGTTTGAGACATTACTCCCAAGGAGAAAATTCCGCATGGTGCTTATTGTGTTCAATGCCGATGCAATATTTGTGTTTCATCAACACTCTGAAGGTACACAGATTACAGAATGCATCCAGATGTGCTTCGGAAACTACTACTAGTCTTCCAGTGTAAGATCAAAGAGTAGACAGTTTAAGACATTACTCTCATGGAGAAAAGTCCCCAAGGAGCTTATTGTGTTCAATGCCGATGCAATTTTTGTGTTTCATCAACACTCTGAATGTCCACAGATTACAGAATACCTCCAGATGTGCTTCGGAAACTGCTACTAGTCATCCAGTGAACGATCAAAGCGTAGACAGTTTGAGACATTACTCCTGTGGAGAAAAGTCCGCATTGTGCTTTTTGTGTTCAATGCCGTTGCAATTTTTGTGTTTCATCAACACACTGAAGGTCCACAGATTACAGAATGCATCCAGATGTGCTTTGGAAACTACTACTAGTCTTCCAGGGAACGATCAAAGCGTAGACAGTTTAAGACATTACTCTCATGGAGAAAAGTCCGCATGGTGCTTATTGTGTTCAATGCCGATGGAATTTCTGTGTTTCGTCAACACTCTGAAGATCCACAGATTACAGAATGCCTGCAGTTGTGCTACGGAAACTATCACTAGTCTGCCAGGGAACGATCAAAGCGTAGACAAAGACATTACTCTCATGGAGAAAAGTCCGCATCTTGCTTATTGTGTTCAATGCCGATGCAATTTTTGTGTTTCATCAACACTTTGAAGGTCCACAGATTACAGAATGCCTCCAGATGTGCTTCGGAAACTACTACAAGTCTTCCAGTGATTGATCAAAGCGTAGACAGTTTGAGACATTACTCCCATGGAGAAAAGTCCGTATGGTGCTTATTGTGTTCAATGCCGATGCAATTTTTGTGCTTCATCAACACTCTGAAGGTCCACAGATTACAGAATGCATCCTGATATGCTTCGGAAACTACTACTAGTCTTCCAGTGTACGATCAAAGCGTAGACAGTTTAAGACATTACTCACATGGAGGAAAGTGCGCATGGTTCTTATTGAGTTAAATGCCGATGCAATTTTTGTGTTTCATCAACACTCTGAACTTCCACAGATTACAGAATGCCTCCAGATGTCCTTCGGAAACTACCACTACTCTTCCAGAGAACGATCAAAGCCTAGACCGTTTAAGACATTACTCCCATGGAGAAAAGTCTGCATGGTGCATATCGTGTTCAATGCCGATGCAATTTTTGTGTTTCATCAACACTCTGAAGGTCTACAGATTTCAGAATGCCTCCAGATGTGCTTCGGAAACTACTACAAGTCTTCCAGGGAACAATCAAAGCGTAGACAATTTAAGATATTACTCTTATGGAGAAAAGTGGGCATGGTGCTTATTGTGTTCAATGCCGATGCAATTTTTGTGTTTCATCAACACTCTGAAGTTCCACAGATTACAGAATGCATCCAGATGTGCTTCAGAAACTTCTACTAGTCTTCCAGTGTACGATCAAAGCGTAGACACTTTAAGACATTACTCCCATGGAGAAAAGTCTGCATGGTGCTTATCGTGTTCAATGCCGATGCAATTTTTGTGTTTCATCAAAACTCTGATGGTCCACATGTTACAGATAGCTTCCAGATGTGCTTCGGAAACTACTACTAGTCTTACAGTGTACGATCAAAGCGTAGACAGTTTAAGACATTACTCCCAAGGAGAAAATTCCGCATGGTGCTTATTGTGTTCAATGCCGATACAATATTTGTGTTTCATCAACACTCTGAAGGTCCACAGATTACAGAATGCATCCAGATGTGCTTCGGAAACTACTACTAGTCTTCCAGGGAACGATCAAAGAGTAGACAGTTTAAGACATTACTCCCATGGAGAAAAGTCCGCATGGTGCTTATTGTCCTCAATGCCGATGCAATATCTGTGTTTCATCAACACTCTGAAGATCCACAGATTACAGAATGCCTCCAGATGTGCTTCGGAAACTACTACTAGTCTTCCAGTGTACGATCAAAGCGTAGACAGCTTAAGACATTACTCACATGGAGAAAAGTGCGCATGGTGCTTATTGAGTTAAATGCCGATGCGATTTTTGTGTTTCATCAACACTCTGAACGTCCACAGATTACAGAATGCCTCTAGATGTGTTTTGGAAACTACTACTACTCTTCCAGAGAACGATCAAAGCCTAGACAGTTTAAGACATTACTACCATGGAGAAAAGTCTGCATGGTGCTTATTGTGTTCAATGCCGATGCAATTTTTGTGTTTCATCAAAACTCTGAAATTCCACATGTTACAGATAGCTTCCAGATGTGCTTCGGAAACTACTACTAGTCTTACAGTGTACGATCAAAGCGTAGACAGATTAAGACATTACTCCCAAGGAGAAAATTCTGCATGGTGCTTATTGTGTTAAATGCCGATGCAGTATTTGTGTTTCATCAACACTCAGAAGGTCCACAGATTACAGAATGCATCCCGATGTGCTTCGGAAACTACTACTAGTCTTCCAGTGTACGATCAAAGAGTAGACAGTTTAAGACATTACTCCCATGGAGAAAAGTCCGCATGGTGCTTATTGTGGTCAATGCCGATGCAATTTTTGTGTCTCATCAATACTCTGAAGGTCCACAGGTTTCAGAATGTCTCCAGATGTGCTTCGGAAACTACTACTTGTCTTCCAGGGAACGATCAAAGCGTAGACAATTTCAGACATTACTCCTATGGAGAAAAGTGGGCATGGTGCTTATTGTGTTCAAAGCCGATGCAATTTCTGTGTTTCATCAACACCGTGAAGGTCCACAGATTACAGAATGCATCCAGATGTGCTTCAGAAACTTCTACTAGTCTTCCAGTGTACGATCAAAGCGTAGACAGTTTAAGACATTACTCCCATGGAGAAAAGTCTGCATGGTGCTTATTGTGTTCAATGCCGATGCAATTTTTGTGTTTCATCAAAACTCTGAAGGTCCACAAGTTACAGAATGCTTCCAGATGTGCTTCGGAAACTACTACTAGTCTTACAGTGTACGATCAAATCGTAGACATTTTAAGACATTACTCCTAAGGAAAAAATTCCGCATTGTGCTCATTGTGTTCAATGCCGATGCAATATTTGTGTTTCATCAACACTCTGAAGGTCCACGGATTACAGAATGCATCCAGATATGTTTCGGAAACTACTACTAGTCTTCCAGGGAACGATCACAGCGTAGACAGTTTAAGACATAACTCCTATAGAGAAAAGTCCGCATGGTGCTTATTGTGTTCAATGCCGATGCAATTTTTGTGTTTCATCAACACAATGAAGGTCCACAGATTTCAGAATGCATCCAGATGTGCTTCGGAAACTACTACTAGTCTTCCAGGGAACGATCAAACTGTAGACAGTTTAAGACATTACTCTCATGGAGAAAAGTCCGCATGGTGCTTTTTGTGTTCAATGCTGATGCAATTTTTGTGCTTCATCAATACTCTGAAGGTCCACAGATTACAGAATGCATCCAGATATGTTTCGGAAACTACTACTAGTCTTCCAGGGAACGATCACAGCGTAGACAGTTTAAGACATAACTCCTATAGAGAAAAGTCCGCATGGTGCTTATTGTGTTCAATGCCGATGCAATTTTTGTGTTTCATCAACACAATGAAGGTCCACAGATTTCAGAATGCATCCAGATGTGCTTCGGAAACTACTACTAGTCTTCCAGGGAACGATCAAACTGTAGACAGTTTAAGACATTACTCTCATGGAGAAAAGTCCGCATGGTGCTTAATGTTATCAATGCAGATGCAATATCTGTGTTTCATCAACACTCTGAAGATCCACAGATTACAGAATGCCTCCAGATGTGCTTCGGAAACTATCACTAGTCTTCCAGGGAACAATCAAAGCGTAGACAAAGACATTACTCTCATGGAGAAAAGTTCGCATGGTGCTTATTGTGTTCAATGCCGATGCAAATTTTTGTTTCATCAACACTTTTAACGTCCACAGATTACAGAATGCCTCAAGATGTGCTTCGGAAACTACTTCTAGTCTTCCAGTGAACGATCAAAGCGTAGACAGTTTGAGACATTACTCCCATGGAGAAAAGTCCGCATGGTGCTTATTGTGTTCAATGCCGATGCAATTTTTGTGTTTCATCAACACTCTGAACGTCCACAGATTACAGAATGCCTCCAGATGTGCTTCGGAAACTACTACTACTCCTCCAGAGAACGATCAAAGCCTAGACACTTTAAGACATTACTCCCATGGAGAAAAGTCAGCATGGTGCATTTCGTGTTTAATGCCGATGCAATTTTTGTGTTTCATCAACACTCTGAAGGTCCACAGGTTTCAGAATGCCTCCAGATGTGCTTCGGAAACTACCACTAGTCTTCCAGGGAACGATCAAAGCGTTCACAATTTAAGACATTACTCCTATGGAGAAAAGTGGGCATGGTGGTTATTGTGTTCAATGCCGATGCAATTTTTGTGTTTCATCAACACTCTGAAGGTCCACAGATTACAGAATGCATCCAGATGTGCTTCAGAAACTTCTACTAGTCTTCCAGTGTACGATCAAATCGTAGACAGTTAAAGACATTACTCCCATGGAGAAAAAACTGCATGGTGATTATTGTGTTCAATGCCGATGCAATTTTTGTGTTTCATCAAAACTCTGAAGGTCCATAGGTTACAGAATGCTTCCAGATGTGCTTCGGAAACTGCTACTAGTGTTACAGTGTACGATCAAAGCGTAGACTGTTTAAGACATAACTCCAAGGAGAAAATTCGCATGGTGCTTATTGTGTTCAATGCCGATGCAATATTTGTGTTTCATCAACACTCTGAAGGTCCACAGATTACAGAATGCATCCAGATATGTTTCGGAAACTACTAATAGTATTCCAGGGAACGATCAAATCGTAGACAGTTTAAGACATAACTCCCATAGAGAAAAGTCCGCATGGTGCTTATTGTGTTCAATGCCGATGCAATTTTTGTGTTTCATCAAAAGTCTGAAGGTCCACATGTTACAGATAGCTTCCAGATGTGCTTCGGAAACTACTACTAGTCTTACAGTGTACGATCTAAGCGTAGACAGTTTAAGACATTACTCCCATGGAGAAAAGTCCGTATGGTGCTTTTTGTGTCCAATGCCGATGCAATTTTTGTGCTTCATCAACACTCTGAAAGTCCACAGATTACAGAATGCATCCAGATATGCTTCGGAAACTACTACCAGTATTCCAGGGAACGATCAAATCGTAGACAGTTTAAGACATAACTCCCATAGAGACAAGTCCGCATGGTGCCTGTTGTGTTCAATGCCGATGCAATTTTTGTGTTTTATCAACACACTGAAGGTCCACAGATTACAGAATGCATCCAGATGTGCATCGGAATCTACTACAAGTCTTCCAGGGAACGATCAAAGCGTAGACAGTCTAAGATATTACTCTCATGGAGAAAAGTCCGCATGGTGCTTATTGTCATCAATGCCGATGCAATATCTGTGTTTCATCAACACTCTGAAGATCCACAGATTACAGAATGCCTCCAGATGTGCTTCGGAAACTACTACTAGTCTTCCAGTGTACGATCAAAGCGTAGACAGTTTAAGACATTACTCACATGGAGAAAAGTGCGCATGGTGCTTATTGAGTTAAATGCCGATGCAATTTTTGTGTTTCATCAACACTCTGAACGTCCACAGATTACATAATGCCTCCAGATGTGCTTTGGAAACTACTACTACTCTTCCAGAGAACGATCAAAGCCTAGACAGTTTAAGACATTACTACCATGGAGAAAAGTCTGCATGGTGCTTATTGTGTTCAATGCCGATGCAATTTTTGTGTTTCATCAAAACTCTGAAATTCCACATGTTACAGATAGCTTCCAGATGTGCTTCGGAAACTACTACTAGTCTTACAGTGTACGATCAAAGCGTAGACAGATTAAGACATTACTCCCAAGGAGAAAATTCCGCATGGTGCTTATTGTGTTAAATGCCGATGGAATATTTGTGTTTCATCAACACTCAGAAGGTCCACAGATTACAGAATGCATCCAGATATGCTTCGGAAACTACTACTAGTCTTCCAGAGTACGATCAAAGAGTAGACAGTTTAAGACATTACTCCCATGGAGAAAAGTCCGCATGGTGCTTATTGTGGTCAATGCCGATGCAATTTTTGAATTTCATCAACACTCTGAAGGTCCACAGGTTTCAGAATGTCTCCAGATGTGCTTCGGAAACTACTACTAGTCTTCCGGGGAACGATCAAAGCGTAGACAATTTCAGACATTAATCCTATGGAGAAAAGTGGGCATGGTGCTTATTGTGTTCAAAGCCGATGCAATTTCTATGTTTCATCAACACCGTGAAGGTCCACAGATTACAGAATGCATCCAGATGTGCTTCAGAAACTTCTACTAGTCTTCCAGTGTACGATCAAAGCGTAGACAGTTTAAGACATTACTCCCATGGAGAAAAGTCTGCATGGTGCTTATTGTGTTCAATGCCGATGCAATTTTTGTGTTTCATCAAAACTCTGAAGGTCCACAGGTTACAGAATGCTTCCAGATGAGCTTCGGAAACTACTACTAGTCTTACAGTCTACGATCAAATCGTAGACATTTTAAGACATTACTCCCAAGTAAAAAATTCCGCATGGTGCTCATTGTGTTCAATGCCGATGCAATATTTGTGTTTCATCAACACTCTGAAGGTCCACAGATTACAGAATGCATCCAGATGTGCTTCGGAAACTACTACTAGTCTTCTAGTGTAATATCAAAGAGTAGACAGTTTAAGACATTACTCTCATGGAGAAAAGTCCGCATTGTGCTTATTGCGTTCAATGCCGATGCAATTTTTGTGTTTCAACCACACTCTGAATGTCCACAGATTACAGAATGCCTCCAGATGTGCTTCGGAAACTACTACTATTCATCCAGTTTACGATCAAAGCGTAGACAGTTTGAGACAATACTACCGTGGAGAAAAGTCCGCATGGTGCTTTTTGTGTTCAATGCTGATGCAATTTTTGTGCTTCATCAACACTCTGTAGGTCCACAGATTACAGAATGCATCCAGATATGTTTCGGAAACTACTACTAGTCTTCCAGGGAACGATCAAAGCGTAGACAGTTTAAGACATAACTCCTATAGAGAAAAGTCCGCATGGTGCTTATTGTGTTCAATGCCGATGCAATGTTTGTGTTTCATCAACACTCTGAAGGTCCACAGATTACAGAATGCATCCAGATGTGCTTCGGAAACTACTACTAGTCTTCCAGTGTACGATCAAAGAGTAGACAGTTTAAGACATTACTCTCATGGAGAAAAGTCCGCATGGTGCTTATTGTGATCAATGCCGATGCAAATTTTTGTTTCATCAACACTTTGAACGTCCACAGATTACAGAATGCCTCAAGATGTGCTTCGGAAACTACTTCTAGTCTTCCAGTGAACGATCAAAGCGTAGACAGTTTGAGACATTACTCCCATGGAGAAAAGTCCGCATGGTGCTTATTGTGTTCAATGCCGATGCAATTTTTGTGTTTCATCAACACTCTGAACGTCCACAGTTTACAGAATGCCTCCAGATGTGCTTCGGAAACTACTACTACTCTTCCAGAGAACGATCAAAGCCTAGACAGTTTAAGACATTACTCTCATGGAGAAAAGTCAGCATGGTGCATTTCGTGTTTAATGCCGATGCAATTTTTGTGTTTCATCAACACTCTGAAGGTCCACAGGTTTCAGAATGCCTCCAGATGTGCTTCGGAAACTACTACTAGTCTTCCAGGGAACGATCAAAGCGTTCACAATTTAAGACATTACTCCTATGGAGAAAAGTCCGCATGGTGCTTATTGTGTTCAATGCCGATGCAATTTTTGTGTTTCATCAACACAATGAAGGTCCACAGATTACAGAATGCATCCAGATGTGCTTCGGAAACAACTACTAGTCTTCCAGGGAACGATCAAAGCGTAGACAGTTTAAGACATTACTGTCATGGAACAAAGTCCGCATGGTGCTTATTGTGATCAATGCCGATGCAATATCTGTGTTTCATCAACACTCTGAAGATCCACAGATTACAGAATGCCTCCAGATGTGCTTCGGAAACTATCACTAGTCTTCCAGGGAACGATCAAAGCGTAGACAAAGACATTACTCTCATGGAGAAAACTCCGCATGGTGCTTATTGTGTTCATTGCCGATGCAATTTTTGTGTTTCATCTACACTTTGAACGTCCACAGATTACAGAATGCCTCAAGATGTGCTTTGGAAACTATCACTAGTCTTCCAGTGAACGATCAAAGCGTAGACAGTTTGAGACATTACTCCATGGAGAAAAGTCCGCATGGTGCTTATTGTGTTCAATGCCGATGCAATTTTTGTGCTTCATCAACACTCTGAAGGTCCACAGATTACAGAATGCCTCCAGATGTGCTTCGGAAACTACTACTACTCTTCCAGAGAACGATCAAAGCCTAGACAGTTTGAGACATTACTCCCATGGAGAAAAGTCAGCATTGTGCATATCGTGTTTAATGCCGATGCAATTTTTGTGTTTCATCAACATTCTGACGGTCCACAGATTTCAGAATGCCTCCAGATGTGCTTCGGAAACTACTACTAGTCTTCCAGGGAACGATCAAAGCGTTCACAATTTAAGACATTACTCCTATGGAGAAAAGTGGGCATGGTGGTTATTGTGTTCAATGCCGATGCAATTTTTGTGTTTCATCAACACTCTGAAGGTCCACATATTACAGAATGCATCCAGATGTGCTTCAGAAACTTCTATTAGTCTTCCAGTGTACGATCAAAGCGTAGACAGTTTAAGACATTACTCCCATGGAGAAAAGTCTGTATGGTGATTATTGTGTTCAATGCCGATGCAATTTTTGTGTTTCATCAAAACTCTGAAGGTCCACAGGTTACAGAATGCTTCCAGATGTGCTTCGGAAACAACTACTAGTCTTCCAGTGTACGATCAAAGAGTAGACAGTTTAAGACATTACTCTCATGGAGAAAAGTCCGCATGGTGCCTATTGTGTTCAATGCCGATGCAATTTTTGTGTTTCATTAACACACTGAAGGTCCACAGATTACAGAATGCATCCAGATGTGCTTCGGAAACTACTACTAGTCTTCCAGGGAACGATCAAAGCGTACACAGTTTAAGACATTACTCTCATAGAGAAAAGTCTGCATGGTGCTTATTGTGTTCAATGCCGATGCAATTTCTGTGTTTCATCAACACTCTGAAGGTCCACAGATTACAGAATGCATCCAGATGTGCTTCGGAAACTACTACTAGTCTTAGAGTGTACGATCAAAGAGTAGACAGTTTATTACATTACTCCCATGGAGAAAAGTCCGCATGGTGCTTATTGTGTTCAATGCCGATGCAATTTTTGTGTTTCATCAACACTCTGAAGGTCCACAGATTTCAGAATGCATCCAGATATGCTTCGGAAACTACTACTAGTCTTCCAGGGAACGATCAAAGAGTAGACAGTTTAAGACATTACTCCCATGGAGAAAAGTCCGCATGTTGATTATTGTGTTCAATGCCGATGCAATTTTTGTGTTTCATCAACACTTTGACCGTCCACGGATTACGGAATGCTTCAAGATGTGCTTCGGAAACTACTTCTAGTCTTCCAGTGTACGATCAAATCGTAGACAGTTTAAGACATTACTCACATGGAGAAAAGTGGGCATGGTGCTTATTGAGTTAAATGCCGATGCAATTTTTGTGTTTCATCAACACTCTGAACGTCCACAGATTACAGAATGCCTCCAGATGTGCTTCGGAAACTACTACTACTCTTCCAGAGAACGATCAAAGCCTAGACAGTTTAAGACATTACTCCCATGGAGAAAAGTCAGCATGGTGCATATCGTGTTTAATGCCGATGAATTTTTTGTGTTTCATCAACACTCTGAAGGTCCACAGATTTCAGAATGCCTCCAGATGTGCTTCGGAAACTACTACTAGTCTTAGAGTGTACGATCAAAGAGTAGACAGTTTAATACATTACTCCCATGGAGAAAAGTTCGCATGGTGCTTATTGTTTTCAATGCCGATGCAATTTTTGTGTTTCATCAACACAATGAAGGTCGACAGATTACAGAATGCATCCAGATGTGCTTCGGAAACAACTACTAGTCTTCCAGGGAACGATCAAAGCGTAGACAGTTTAAGACATTACTGTCATGGAACAAAGTCCGCATGGTGCTTATTGTGATCAATGCCGATGCAATATCTGTGTTTCATCAACACTCTGAAGATCCACAGATTACAGAATGCCTCCAGATGTGCTTCGGAAACTATCACAAGTCTTCCAGGGAACGATCAAAGCGTAGACAAAGACATTACTCTCATGGAGAAAAGTCCGCATGGTGCTTATTGTGGTCATTGCCGATGCAATTTTTGTGTTTCATCTACACTTCGAACGTCCACAGTTTACAGAATGCCTCAAGATATGCTTTGGAAACTATCACTAGTCTTCCAGTGAACGATCAAAGCGTAGACAGTTTGAGACATTACTCCCATGGAGAAAAGTCCGCATGGTGCTTATTGTGTTCAATGCCGATGCAATTTTTGTGCTTCATCAACACTCTGAAGGTCCACAGATTACAGAATGCATCCAGATATGCTTCGGAAACTACTACTAGTCTTCCAGTGTACGATCAAATCGTAGACATTTTAAGACATTACTCACATGGAGACAAGTGCGCATGGTGCTTATTGAGTTAAATGCCGATGCCATTTTTGTGTTTCATCAACACTCTGAACGTCCACAGATTACAGAATGCCTCCAGATGTGCTTCGGAAACTACTACTACTCTTCCAGAGAACGATCAAAGCCTAGACAGTTTGAGACATTACTCCCATGGAGAAAAGTCAGCATGGTGCATATCGTGTTTAATGCCGATGCAATTTTTGTGTTTCATCAACATTCTGAAGGTCCACAGATTTCAGAATGCCTCCAGATGTGTTTCGGAAACTACTACTAGTCTTCCAGGGAACGATCAAAGCGTTCACAATTTAAGACATTACTCCTATGGAGAAAAGTGGGCATGGTGGTTATTGTGTTAAATGCCGATGCAATTTTTGTGTTTCATCAACACTCTGAAGGTCCACATATTACAGAATGCATCCAGATGTGCTTCAGAAACTTCTATTAGTCTTCCAGTGTACGATCAAAGCGTAGACAGTTTAAGACATTACTCCCATGGAGAAAAGTCTGCATGGTGATTATTGTGTTCAATGCCAATGCAATTTTTGTGTTTCATCAAAACTCTGAAGGTCCACAGGTTACAGAATGCTTCCAGATGTGCTTCGGAAACAACTACTAGTCTTCCAGTGTACGATCAAAGAGTAGACAGTTTAAGACATTACTCTCATGGAGAAAAGTCCGCATGGTGCCTATTGTGTTCAATGCCGATGCAATTTTTGTGTTTCATTAACACACTGAAGGTCCACAGATTACAGAATGCATCCAGATGTGCTTCGGAAACTACTACTAGTCTTCCAGGGAACGATCAAAGCGTAGACAGTTTAAGACATTACTCTCATAGAGAAAAGTCTGCATGGTGCTTATTGTGTTCAATGCCGATGCAATTTCTGTGTTTCATCAACACTCTGAAGGTCCACAGATTACAGAATGCATCCAGATGTGCTTCAGAAACTTCTACTAGTCTTCCAGGGTACGATCAAAGCGTAGACAGTTTAAGACATTACTCCCATGGAGAAAAGTCTGCATGGTGCTTATTGTGTTCAATACCGGTGCAATTTTTGTGTTTCATCAATACTCTGAAGGTCCACAGATTACAGAATGCTTCCAGATGTGCTTCGGAAACTACCACTAGTCTTACAGTGTACGATCAAAGCGTAGACAGTTTAAGACATTACTCCCAAGGAGAGAATTCTCCATGGTGCTTATTGTGTTCAATGCCGATGCAATATTTGTGTTTCATCAACACTCTGAAGGTCCACAGATTACAGAATGCATCCAGATGTGCTTCGGAAACTACTACTAGTCTTAGAGTGTACGATCAAAGAGTAGACAGTTTATTACATTACTCCCATGGAGAAAAGTCCGCATGGTGCTTATTGTGTTCAATGCCGATGCAATTTTTGTGTTTCATCAACACTCTGAAGGTCCACAGATTTCAGAATGCATCCAGATATGCTTCGGAAACTACTACTAGTCTTCCAGGGAACGATCAAAGAGTAGACAGTTTAAGACATTACTCCCATGGAGAAAAGTCCGCATGTTGATTATTGTGTTCAATGCCGATGCAATTTTTGTGTTTCATCAACACAATGAAGGTCCACAGATTACAGAATGCATCCAGATGTGCTTCGGAAACTACTACTAGTCTTCCAGGGTACGATCAAAGCCTAGACAGTTTAAGACATTACTTTCATGGAGAAAAGTCGGCATGGTGCTTATTGTGATCAATGCCGATGCAATATCTGTGTTTCATCAACACTCTGAAGATCCACAGATTACAGAATGCCTCCAGATGTGCTTCGGAAACTATCACTAGTCTTCCAGGGAACGATCAAAGCGTAGACAAAGACATTACTCTCATGGAGAAAAGTCCGCATGGTGCTTATTGTGTTCAATGCCGATGCAATTGTTGTGTTTCATCAACACTCTGAAGGTCCACAGATTTCAGAATGCATCCAGATATGCTTCGGAAACTACTACTAGTCTTCCAGGGAACGATCAAAGTGTAGACAGTTTAAGACATTACTCCCATGGAGAAAAGTCCGCATGTTGATTATTGTGTTCAATGCCGATGCAATTTTTGTGTTTCATCAACACAATGAAGGTCCACAGATTACAGAATGCATCCAGATGTGCTTCGGAAACTACTTCTAGTCTTCCAGTGTACGATCAAATCGTAGACAGTTTGAGACATTACTCCCATGGAGAAAAGTCCGCATGGTGCTTATTGTGTTCAATGCTGATGCAATTTTTGTGCTTCATCAACACTCTGAAGGTCCACAGATTACAGAATGCATCCAGATATGCTTCGGAAACTACTACTAGTCTTCCAGTGTACGATCAAATCGTAGACAGTTTAAGACATTACTCACATGGAGAAAAGTGGGCATAGTGCTTATTGAGTTAAATGCCGATGCAATTTTTGTGTTTCATCAACACTCTGAACGTCCACAGATTACAGAATGCCTCCAGATGTGCTTCGGAAACTACTACTACTCTTCCAGAGAACGATCAAAGCCTAGACAGTTTAAGACATTACTCCCATGGAGAAAAGTCAGCATGGTGCATATCGTGTTTAATGCCGATGCAATTTTTGTGTTTCATCAACATTCTGAAGGTCCACAGATTTCAGAATGCCTCCAGATGTGCTTCGGAAACTACTACTAGTCTTCCAGTGAACGATCAAAGCGTTCACAATTTAAGACATTACTCCTATGGAGAAAAGTGGGCATGGTGGTTATTGTGTTCAATGCCGATGCAATTTTTGTGTTTCATCAACACTCTGAAGGTCCACATATTACAGAATGCATCCAGATGTGCTTCAGAAACTTCTATTAGTCTTCCAGTGTACGATCAAAGCGTAGACAGTTTAAGACATTACTCCCATGGAGAAAAGTCTGCATGGTGATTATTGTGTTCAATGCCGATGCAATTTTTGTGTTTCATCAAAACTCTGAAGGTCCACAGGTTACAGAATGCTTCCAGATGTGCTTCGGAAACAACTACTAGTCTTCCAGTGTACGATCAAAGAGTAGACAGTTTAAGACATTACTCTCATGGAGAAAAGTCCGCATGGTGCCTATTGTGTTCAATGCCGATGCAATTTTTGTGTTTCATTAACACACTGAAGGTCCACAGATTACAGAATGCATCCAGATGTGCTTCGGAAACTACTACTAGTCTTCCAGGGAACGATCAAAGCGTAGACAGTTTAAGACATTACTCTCATAGAGAAAAGTCTGCATGGTGCTTATTGTGTTCAATGCCGATGCAATTTCTGTGTTTCATCAACGCTCTGAAGGTCCACAGATTACAGAATGCATCCAGATGTGCTTCAGAAACTTCTACTAGTCTTCCAGGGTACGATCAAAGCGTAGACAGTTTAAGACATTACTCGAATGGAGAAAAGTCTGCATGGTGCTTATTGTGTTCAATACCGGTGTAATTTTTGTGTTTCATCAATACTCTGAAGGTCCACAGATTACAGAATGCTTCCAGATGTGCTTCGGAAACTACTACTAGTCTTAGAGTGTACGATCAAAGAGTAGACAGTTTATTACATTACTCCCATGGAGAAAAGTCCGCATGGTGCTTATTGTGTTCAATGCCGATGCAATTTTTGTGTTTCATCAACACTCTGAAGGTCCACAGATTTCAGAATGCATCCAGATATGCTTCGGAAACTACTACTAGTCTTCCAGGGAACGATCAAAGAGTAGACAGTTTAAGACATTACTCCCATGGAGAAAAGTCCGCATGTTGATTATTGTGTTCAATGCCGATGCAATTTTTGTGTTTCATCAACACAATGAAGGTCCACAGATTACAGAATGCATCCAGATGTGCTTCGGAAACTACTACTAGTCTTCCAGGGTACGATCAAAGCCTAGACAGTTTAAGACATTACTCTCATGGAGAAAAGTCGGCATGGTGCTTATTGTGATCAATGCCGATGCAATATCTGTGTTTCATCAACACTCTGAAGATCCACAGATTACAGAATGCCTCCAGATGTGCTTCGGAAACTATCACTAGTCTTCCAGGGAACGATCAAAGCGTAGACAAAGACATTACTCTCATGGAGAAAAGTCCGCATGGTGCTTATTGTGTTCAATGCCGATGCAATTTTTGTGTTTCATCAACACTTTGACCGTCCACGGATTACAGAATGCTTCAAGATGTGCTTCGGAAACTACTTCTAGTCTTCCAGTGAACGATCAAAGCGTAGACAGTTTGAGACATTACTCCCATGGAGAAAAGTCCGCATGGTGCTTATTGTGTTCAATGCTGATGCAATTTTTGTGCTTCATCAACACTCTGAAGGTCCACAGATTACAGAATGCATCCAGATATGCTTCGGAAACTACTACTAGTCTTCCAGTGTACGATCAAATCGTAGACATTTTAAGACATTACTCCCATGGAGAAAAGTCTGCATGGTGATTATTGTGTTCAATGCCAATGCAATTTTTGTGTTTCATCAAAACTCTGAAGGTCCACAGGTTACAGAATGCTTCCAGATGAGCTTCGGAAACAACTACTAGTCTTCCAGTGTACGATCAAAGAGTAGACAGTTTAAGACATTACTCTCATGGAGAAAAGTCCGCATGGTGCCTATTGTGTTCAATGCCGATGCAATTTTTGTGTTTCATTAACACACTGAAGGTCCACAGATTACAGAATGCATCCAGATGTGCTTCGGAAACTACTACTAGTCTTCCAGGGAACGATCAAAGCGTAGACAGTTTAAGACATTACTCTCATAGAGAAAAGTCTGCATGGTGCTTATTGTGTTCAATGCCGATGCAATTTCTGTGTTTCATCAACACTCTGAAGGTCCACAGATTACAGAATGCATCCAGATGTGCTTCAGAAACTTCTACTAGTCTTCCAGGGTACGATCAAATCGTAGACAGTTTAAGACATTACTCCCATGGAGAAAAGTCTGCATGGTGCTTATTGTGTTCAATACCGGTGCAATTTTTGTGTTTCATCAATACTCTGAAGGTCCACAGATTACAGAATGCTTCCAGATGTGCTTCGGAAACTACCACTAGTCTTACAGTGTACGATCAAAGCGTAGACAGTTTAAGACATTACTCCCAAGGAGAAAATTCTCCATGGTGCTTATTGTGTTCAATGCCGATGCAATATTTGTGTTTCATCAACACTCTGAAGGTCCACAGATTACAGAATGCATCCAGATGTGCTTCGGAAACTACTACTAGTCTTAGAGTGTACGATCAAAGAGTAGACAGTTTATTACATTACTCCCATGGAGAAAAGTCCGCATGGTGCTTATTGTGTTCAATGCCGATGCAATTTTTGTGTTTCATCAACACTCTGAAGGTCCACAGATTTCAGAATGCATCCAGATATGCTTCGGAAACTACTACTAGTCTTCCAGGGAACGATCAAAGAGTAGACAGTTTAAGACATTACTCCCATGGAGAAAAGTCCGCATGTTGATTATTGTGTTCAATGCCGATGCAATTTTTGTGTTTCATCAACACAATGAAGGTCCACAGATTACAGAATGCATCCAGATGTGCTTCGGAAACTACTACTAGTCTTCCAGGGTACGATCAAAGCCTAGACACTTTAAGACATTACTCTCATGGAGAAAAGTCGGCATGGTGATTATTGTGATCAATGCCGATGCAATATCTGTGTTTCATCAACACTCTGAAGATCCACAGATTACAGAATGCCTCCAGATGTGCTTCGGAAACTATCACTAGTCTTCCAGGGAACGATCAAAGCGTAGACAAAGACATTACTCTCATGGAGAAAAGTCCGCATGGTGCTTATTGTGTTCAATGCCGATGCAATTTTTGTGTTTCATCAACACTCTGAAGGTCCACAGATTTCAGAATGCATCCAGATATGCTTCGGAAACTACTACTAGTCTTCCAGGGAACGATCAAAGAGTAGACAGTTTAAGACATTACTCCCATGGAGAAAAGTCCGCATGTTGATTATTGTGTTCAATGCCGATGCAATTTTTGTGTTTCATCAACACAATGAAGGTCCACAGATTACAGAATGCATCCAGATGTGCTTCGGAAACTACTTCTAGTCTTCCAGTGTACGATCAAATCGTAGACAGTTTGAGACATTACTCCCATGGAGAAAAGTCCGCATGGTGCTTATTGTGTTCAATGCTGATGCAATTTTTGTGCTTCATCAACACTCTGAAGGTCCACAGATTACAGAATGCATCCAGATATGCTTCGGAAACTACTACTAGTCTTCCAGTGTACGATCAAATCGTAGACAGTTTAAGACATTACTCACATGGAGAAAAGTGGGCATAGTGCTTATTGAGTTAAATGCCGATGCAATTTTTGTGTTTCATCAACACTCTGAACGTCCACAGATTACAGAATGCCTCCAGATGTGCTTCGGAAACTACTACTACTCTTCCAGAGAACGATCAAAGCCTAGACAGTTTAAGACATTACTCCCATGGAGAAAAGTCAGCATGGTGCATATCGTGTTTAATGCCGATGCAATTTTTGTGTTTCATCAACATTCTGAAGGTCCACAGATTTCAGAATGCCTCCAGATGTGCTTCGGAAACTACTACTAGTCTTCCAGTGAACGATCAAAGCGTTCACAATTTAAGACATTACTCCTATGGAGAAAAGTGGGCATGGTGGTTATTGTGTTCAATGCCGATGCAATTTTTGTGTTTCATCAACACTCTGAAGGTCCACATATTACAGAATGCATCCAGATGTGCTTCAGAAACTTCTATTAGTCTTCCAGTGTACGATCAAAGCGTAGACAGTTTAAGACATTACTCCCATGGAGAAAAGTCTGCATGGTGATTATTGTGTTCAATGCCGATGCAATTTTTGTGTTTCATCAAAACTCTGAAGGTCCACAGGTTACAGAATGCTTCCAGATGTGCTTCGGAAACAACTACTAGTCTTCCAGTGTACGATCAAAGAGTAGACAGTTTAAGACATTACTCTCATGGAGAAAAGTCCGCATGGTGCCTATTGTGTTCAATGCCGATGCAATTTTTGTGTTTCATTAACACACTGAAGGTCCACAGATTACAGAATGCATCCAGATGTGCTTCGGAAACTACTACTAGTCTTCCAGGGAACGATCAAAGCGTAGACAGTTTAAGACATTACTCTCATAGAGAAAAGTCTGCATGGTGCTTATTGTGTTCAATGCCGATGCAATTTCTGTGTTTCATCAACGCTCTGAAGGTCCACAGATTACAGAATGCATCCAGATGTGCTTCAGAAACTTCTACTAGTCTTCCAGGGTACGATCAAAGCGTAGACAGTTTAAGACATTACTCGAATAGGGAAAAGTCTGCATGGTGCTTATTGTGTTCAATACCGGTGCAATTTTTGTGTTTCATCAATACTCTGAAGGTCCACAGATTACAGAATGCTTCCAGATGTGCTTCGGAAACTACTACTAGTCTTAGAGTGTACGATCAAAGAGTAGACAGTTTATTACATTACTCCCATGGAGAAAAGTCCGCATGGTGCTTATTGTGTTCAATGCCGATGCAATTTTTGTGTTTCATCAACACTCTGAAGGTCCACAGATTTCAGAATGCATCCAGATATGCTTCGGAAACTACTACTAGTCTTCCAGGGAACGATCAAAGAGTAGACAGTTTAAGACATTACTCCCATGGAGAAAAGTCCGCATGTTGATTATTGTGTTCAATGCCGATGCAATTTTTGTGTTTCATCAACACAATGAAGGTCCACAGATTACAGAATGCATCCAGATGTGCTTCGGAAACTACTACTAGTCTTCCAGGGTACGATCAAAGCCTAGACAGTTTAAGACATTACTCTCATGGAGAAAAGTCGGCATGGTGCTTATTGTGATCAATGCCGATGCAATATCTGTGTTTCATCAACACTCTGAAGATCCACAGATTACAGAATGCCTCCAGATGTGCTTCGGAAACTATCACTAGTCTTCCAGGGAACGATCAAAGCGTAGACAAAGACATTACTCTCATGGAGAAAAGTCCGCTTGGTGCTTATTGTGTTCAATGCCGATGCAATTTTTGTGTTTCATCAACACTTTGACCGTCCACGGATTACAGAATGCTTCAAGATGTGCTTCGGAAACTACTTCTAGTCTTCCAGTGAACGATCAAAGCGTAGACAGTTTGAGACATTACTCCCATGGAGAAAAGTCCGCATGGTGCTTATTGTGTTCAATGCTGATGCAATTTTTGTGCTTCATCAACACTCTGAAGGTCCACAGATTACAGAATGCATCCAGATATGCTTCGGAAACTACTACTAGTCTTCCAGTGTACGATCAAATCGTAGACATTTTAAGACATTACTCACATGGAGACAAGTGCGCATGGTGCTTATTGAGTTAAATGCCGATGCCATTTTTGTGTTTCATCAACACTCTGAACGTCCACAGATTACAGAATGCCTCCAGATGTGCTTCGGAAACTACTACTACTCTTCCAGAGAACGATCAAAGCCTAGACAGTTTGAGACATTACTCCCATGGAGAAAAGTCAGCATGGTGCATATCGTGTTTAATGCCGATGCAATTTTTGTGTTTCATCAACATTCTGAAGGTCCACAGATTTCAGAATGCCTCCAGATGTGCTTCGGAAACTACTACTAGTCTTCCAGGGAACGATCAAAGCGTTCACAATTTAAGACATTACTCCTATGGAGAAAAGTGGGCATGGTGGTTATTGTGTTCAATGCCGATGCAATTTTTGTGTTTCATCAACACTCTGAAGGTCCACATATTACAGAATGCATCCAGATGTGCTTCAGAAACTTCTATTAGTCTTCCAGTGTACGATCAAAGCGTAGACAGTTTAAGACATTACTCCCATGGAGAAAAGTCTGCATGGTGATTATTGTGTTCAATGCCAATGCAATTTTTGTGTTTCATCAAAACTCTGAAGGTCCACAGGTTACAGAATGCTTCCAGATGTGCTTCGGAAACAACTACTAGTCTTCCAGTGTACGATCAAAGAGTAGACAGTTTAAGACATTACTCTCATGGAGAAAAGTCCGCATGGTGCCTATTGTGTTCAATGCCGATGCAATTTTTGTGTTTCATTAACACACTGAAGGTCCACAGATTACAGAATGCATCCAGATGTGCTTCGGAAACTACTACTAGTCTTCCAGGGAACGATCAAAGCGTAGACAGTTTAAGACATTACTCTCATAGAGAAAAGTCTGCATGGTGCTTTTTGTGTTCAATGCCGATGCAATTTCTGTGTTTCATCAACACTCTGAAGGTCCACAGATTACAGAATGCATCCAGATGTGCTTCAGAAACTTCTACTAGTCTTCCAGGGTACGATCAAATCGTAGACAGTTTAAGACATTACTCCCATGGAGAAAAGTCTGCATGGTGCTTATTGTGTTCAATACCGGTGCAATTTTTGTGTTTCATCAATACTCTGAAGGTCCACAGATTACAGAATGCTTCCAGATGTGCTTCGGAAACTACCACTAGTCTTACAGTGTACGATCAAAGCGTAGACAGTTTAAGACATTACTCCCAAGGAGAAAATTCTCCATGGTGCTTATTGTGTTCAATGCCGATGCAATATTTGTGTTTCATCAACACTCTGAAGGTCCACAGATTACAGAATGCATCCAGATGTGCTTCGGAAACTACTACTAGTCTTAGAGTGTACGATCAAAGAGTAGACAGTTTATTACATTACTCCCATGGAGAAAAGTCCGCATGGTGCTTATTGTGTTCAATGCCGATGCAATTTTTGTGTTTCATCAACACTCTGAAGGTCCACAGATTTCAGAATGCATCCAGATATGCTTCGGAAACTACTACTAGTCTTCCAGGGAACGATCAAAGAGTAGACAGTTTAAGACATTACTCCCATGGAGAAAAGTCCGCATGTTGATTATTGTGTTCAATGCCGATGCAATTTTTGTGTTTCATCAACACAATGAAGGTCCACAGATTACAGAATGCATCCAGATGTGCTTCGGAAACTACTACTAGTCTTCCAGGGTACGATCAAAGCCTAGACAGTTTAAGACATTACTCTCATGGAGAAAAGTCGGCATGGTGATTATTGTGATCAATGCCGATGCAATATCTGTGTTTCATCAACACTCTGAAGATCCACAGATTACAGAATGCCTCCAGATGTGCTTCGGAAACTATCACTAGTCTTCCAGGGAACGATCAAAGCGTAGACAAAGACATTACTCTCATGGAGAAAAGTCCGCATGGTGCTTATTGTGTTCAATGCCGATGCAATTTTTGTGTTTCATCAACACTCTGAAGGTCCACAGATTTCAGAATGCATCCAGATATGCTTCGGAAACTACTACTAGTCTTCCAGGGAACGATCAAAGAGTAGACAGTTTAAGACATTACTCCCATGGAGAAAAGTCCGCATGTTGATTATTGTGTTCAATGCCGATGCAATTTTTGTGTTTCATCAACACAATGAAGGTCCACAGATTACAGAATGCATCCAAATGTGCTTCGGAAACTACTTCTAGTCTTCCAGTGTACGATCAAATCGTAGACAGTTTGAGACATTACTCCCATGGAGAAAAGTCCGCATGGTGCTTATTGTGTTCAATGCTGATGCAATTTTTGTGCTTCATCAACACTCTGAAGGTCCACAGATTACAGAATGCATCCAGATATGCTTCGGAAACTACTACTAGTCTTCCAGTGTACGATCAAATCGTAGACAGTTTAAGACATTACTCACATGGAGAAAAGTGGGCATAGTGCTTATTGAGTTAAATGCCGATGCAATTTTTGTGTTTCATCAACACTCTGAACGTCCACAGATTACAGAATGCCTCCAGATGTGCTTCGGAAACTACTACTACTCTTCCAGAGAACGATCAAAGCCTAGACAGTTTAAGACATTACTCCCATGGAGAAAAGTCAGCATGGTGCATATCGTGTTTAATGCCGATGCAATTTTTGTGTTTCATCAACATTCTGAAGGTCCACAGATTTCAGAATGCCTCCAGATGTGCTTCGGAAACTACTACTAGTCTTCCAGGGAACGATCAAAGCGTTCACAATTTAAGACATTACTCCTATGGAGAAAAGTGGGCATGGTGGTTATTGTGTTCAATGCCGTTGCAATTTTTGTGTTTCATCAACACTCTGAAGGTCCACATATTACAGAATGCATCCAGATGTGCTTCAGAAACTTCTATTAGTCTTCCAGTGTACGATCAAAGCGTAGACAGTTTAAGACATTACTCCCATGGAGAAAAGTCTGCATGGTGATTATTGTGTTCAATGCCGATGCAATTTTTGTGTTTCATCAAAACTCTGAAGGTCCACAGGTTACAGAATGCTTCCAGATGTGCTTCGGAAACAACTACTAGTCTTCCAGTGTACGATCAAAGAGTAGACAGTTTAAGACATTACTCTCATGGAGAAAAGTCCGCATGGTGCCTATTGTGTTCAATGCCGATGCAATTTTTGTGTTTCATTAACACACTGAAGGTCCACAGATTACAGAATGCATCCAGATGTGCTTCGGAAACTACTACTAGTCTTCCAGGGAACGATCAAAGCGTAGACAGTTTAAGACATTACTCTCATAGAGAAAAGTCTGCATGGTGCTTATTGTGTTCAATGCCGATGCAATTTCTGTGTTTCATCAACGCTCTGAAGGTCCACAGATTACAGAATGCATCCAGATGTGCTTCAGAAACTTCTACTAGTCTTCCAGGGTACGATCAAAGCGTAGACAGTTTAAGACATTACTCCCATGGAGAAAAGTCTGCATGGTGCTTATTGTGTTCAATACCGGTGCAATTTTTGTGTTTCATCAATACTCTGAAGGTCCACAGATTACAGAATGCTTCCAGATGTGCTTCGGAAACTACTACTAGTCTTAGAGTGTACGATCAAAGAGTAGACAGTTTATTACATTACTCCCATGGAGAAAAGTCCGCATGGTGCTTATTGTGTTCAATGCCGATGCAATTTTTGTGTTTCATCAACACTCTGAAGGTCCACAGATTTCAGAATGCATCCAGATATGCTTCGGAAACTACTACTAGTCTTCCAGGGAACGATCAAAGAGTAGACAGTTTAAGACATTACTCCCATGGAGAAAAGTCGGCATGGTGCTTATTGTGATCAATGCCGATGCAATATCTGTGTTTCATCAACACTCTGAAGATCCACAGATTACAGAATGCCTCCAGATGTGCTTCGGAAACTATCACTAGTCTTCCAGGGAACGATCAGAGCGTAGACAAAGACATTACTCTCATGGAGAAAAGTCCGCATGGTGCTTATTGTGTTCAATGCCGATGCAATTTTTGTGTTTCATCAACACTTTGACCGTCCACGGATTACAGAATGCTTCAAGATGTGCTTCGGAAACTACTTCTAGTCTTCCAGTGAACGATCAAAGCGTAGACAGTTTGAGACATTACTCCCATGGAGAAAAGTCCGCATGGTGCTTATTGTGTTCAATGCTGATGCAATTTTTGTGCTTCATCAACACTCTGAAGGTCCACAGATTACAGAATGCATCCAGATATGCTTCGGAAACTACTACTAGTCTTCCAGTGTACGATCAAATCGTAGACAGTTTAAGACATTACTCACATGGAGAAAAGTGGGCATAGTGCTTATTGAGTTAAATGCCGATGCAATTTTTGTGTTTCATCAACACTCTGAACGTCCACAGATTACAGAATTCCTCCAGATGTGCTTCGGAAACTACTACTACTCTTCCAGAGAACGATCAAAGAGTAGACAGTTTAAGACATTACTCCCATGGAGAAAAGTCAGCATGGTGCATATCGTGTTTAATGCCGACGTAATTTTTGTGTTTCATCAACACTCGGAAGGTCCACAGGTTACAGAATGCTTCCAGATGTGCTTCGGAAACTACTACTAGTCCTACAGTGTACGATCAAAGCGTAGACAGTTTAAGACATTACTCCAAGGAGAAAATTCGCATGGTGCTTATTTTGTTCAATGCCGATGCAATACTTGTGTTTCATCAACACTCTGAAGGTCCACAGATTACAGAATGCATCCAGATATGCTTCGGAAACTACTACTAGTCTTCCAGGGAACGAACAAATCGTAGACATTTTAAGACATTACTCCCATGGAGATAAGTCCGCATGGTGCTTATTGTGTTAAATGGCGATGCAATATCTGTGTTTCATCAACACTCTGATGGTCCACAGATTACAGAATGCATCCATATGTGCTTCGGAAACTACTACTAGTCTTCCAGGGAACGATCAAAGCGTATTCAGTTTAAGACATTACTCCCATGGAGAAAAGTCCGCATGGTGCTTATTGTGTTCAATGCCGATGCAATTTTTGTGTTTCATCAAAACTCTGAATGTCCACAGGTTACAGAATGCTTCCAGATGTGCTTCGGAAACTACTACTAGTCTTACAGTGTACGATCAAAGCGTAGACAGTTTAAGACATTACTCCCAAGGAGAAAACTCGCATGGTGCTTATTGTGTTCAATGCCGATGCAATATTTGTGTCTCATCAACACTCTGAAGGTCCACAGATTACAGAATGCATCCAGATATGCTTCGGAAACTACTACTAGTCTTCCAGGGAACGAACAAATCGTAGACATTTTAAGACATTACTCCCATGGAGAAAAGTCCGCATGGTGCTCATTGTGGTCAATGCCGATGCAATTTTTGTGTTTCATCAACACTCTGATGGTCCACAGATTACAGAATGCATCCAGATGTACTTCGGAAACTACTACTAGTCTTCCAGGGAACGATCAAAACGTAGACAGTTTAAGACATTACTCCCATGGAGAAAAGTCCGTATGGTGCTTATTGTGGTCAATGGCGATGCAATATCTGTATTTCATCAACACTCTGAAGGTCCACAGATTACAGAATGCATCCATATGTGCTTTTTAAACTACTACTAGTCTTCCAGGGAACGATCGAAGCGTAGACAGTTTAAGACATTACTCTCATAGAGAAAAGTCCGCATGGTGCTTATTGTGTTCAATGCAGATGCAATTTCTGTGTTTCATCAACACTCTGAAGGTCCACAGATTACAGAATGCATCCAGATGTGCTTCAGAAACTTCTACTAGTCTTCCAGTGTACGATCAAAGCGTAGACAGTTTAAGACTTTACTCCCATGGAGAAAAGTCTGCATGGTACTTTTTGTGTTCAATGCCGATGCAATTTTTGTGTTTCATCAAAACTCTGAAGGACCACAGGTTACAGAATGCTTCCAGATGTGCTTCGGAAACTACTACTAGTCTTACAGTGTACGATCAAAGCGTATACAGTTTACGACATTACTCCCAAGGAGAAAATTCTGCATGGTGCTTATTGTGTTCAATGCCGATGCAATATTTGTGTTTCATCAACACTCTGTAGGTCCACAAATTACAGAATGCATCCAGATGTGCTTCGGAAACTACTACTAGTCTTAGAGTGTACGATCAAAGAGTAGACAGTTTATTACATTACTCCCATGGAGAAAAGTCCGCATGGTGCTTATTGTGTTCAATGCCGATGCAATTTTTGTGTTTCATCAACACAATGAAGGTCCACAGATTACAGAATGCATCCAGATGTGTTTCGGAAACTACTACTAGTCTTCCAGGGAACGATCAAAGCGTAGACAATTTAAGACATTTCTCTCATGGAGGAAAGTCCGCATGGTGCTTATTGTGATCAATGCTGACGCAATATCTGTGTTTCATCAAAACTCTGAAGATCCACAGATTACAGAGCGCCTCCAGATGTTCTTCGGAAACTATCACTAGTCTTCCAGGGAACGATCAAAGCGTAGACAAAGACATTACTATCATGGAGAAAAGTCCGCATGGTGCTTATTGTGTTCAATGCCGATGCAATTTTTGTGTTTCATCAACACTTTGAAAGTCCACAGATTACAGAATGCCTCAAGATGTGCTTCGGAAACTACTTCTAGTCTTCCAGTGAACGATCAAAGCGTAGACAGTTTGAGACATTACTCCCATGGAGAAAAGTCAGCATGGTGCTTATTGTGTTCAATTCCGATGCAATTTTTGTGCTTCATCAACACTCTGAAGGTCCACAGATTACAGAATGCATCCAGATATGCTTCAGAAACTACTACTAGTCTTCCAGTGTATGATTAAATCGTAGACAGTTTAAGACATTACTCACATGGAGAAAAGTGCCCATGGTGCTTATTGAGTTAAATGCCGATGGAATTTTTGTGTTTCATCAACACTCTGAACGTCCACAGATTTCAGAATGCCTCCAGATGTGCTTCGGAATCTACTACTACTCTTCCAGAGAACGATCAAAGCCTAGACAGTTTAAGACATTACTCCCATGGAGAAAAGTCAGCATGGTGCATATCGTGTTTAATGCCGATGCAATGTTTGTGTTTCATCAACACTCTGAAGGTCCACAGATTTCAGAATGCCTCCAGATGTGCTTCGGAAACTACTACTAGTCTTCCAGGGAACGTCAAAGCGTACACAATTTAAGGCATTACTCCTATGGAGAAAAGTGGGCATGGTGGTTATTGTGTTCAATGCCGATGCAATTTTTGTGTTTCATCAACACTCTGAAGGTCCACAGATTACAGAATGCATCCAGATGTGCTTCAGAAACTTCTACTAGTCTTCCAGTGTACGATCAAAGCGTAGACAGTTTAAGACATTACTCCCATGGAGAAAAGTCTGCATGGTACTTTTTGTGTTCAATGCCGATGCAATTTTTGTGTTTCATCAAAACTCTGAAGGTTCACAGATTACAGAATGCATCCAGATGTGTTTCGGAAACTACTACTAGTCTTCCAGGGAACGATCAAAGCGTAGACAGTTTAAGACATTTCTCTCATGGAGGAAAGTCCGCATGGTGCGTATTGTGATCAATGCTGATGCAATATCTGTGTTTCATCAAAACTCTGAAGATCCACAGATTACAGAATGCCTCCAGATGTGCTTCGGAAACTATCACTAGTCTTCCAGGGAATGATCAAGGCGTAGACAGTTTGAGACATTACTCCCATGGAGAAAAGTCAGCATGGTGCTTATTGTGTTCAATGCCGATGCAATTTTTGTGCTTCATCAACACTCTGAAGGTCCACAGATTACAGAATGCATCCAGATATGCTTCGGAAACTACTACTAGTCTTCCAGTGTACGATCAAATCGTAGACAGTTTAAGACATTACTCACATGGAGAAAAGTGCCCATGGTGCTTATTGATTTAAATGCCGATGCAATTTTTGTGTTTCATCAACACTCTGAACGTCCACAGATTTCAGAATGCCTCCAGATGTGCTTCGGAATCTACTACTACTCTTCCAGAGAACGATCAAAGCCTAGACAGTTCAAGACATTACTCCCATGGAGAAAAGTCAGCATGGTGCATATCGTGTTTAATGCCGATGCGATTTTTGTGTTTCATCAACACTCTGAAGGTCCACAGATTTCAGAATGCCTCCAGATGTGCTTCGGAAACTACTACTAGTCTTCCAGGGAACGATCAAAGCGTACACAATTTAAGACATTACTCCTATGGAGAAAAGGGGGCATGGTGGTTATTGTGTTCAATGCCAATGCAATTTTTGTGTTTCATCAACACTGTGAAGGTCCACAGATTACAGAATGCATCCAGATGTGCTTCAGAAACTTCTACTAGTCTTCCAGTGTACGATCAAAGCGTAGACACTTTAAGACATTACTCCCATGGAGAAAAGTCTGCATGGTGATTATTGTGTTCAATGGCGACGCAATTTTTGTGTTTCATCAAAACTCTGAAGGTCCACAGGTTTACAGAATGCTTCCAGATGTGCTTCGGAAACTACTACTAGTCTTACAGTGTACGATCAAAGCGTAGACAGTTTAAGACATTACTCCAAGGAGAAAATTCGCATGGTGCTTATTGTGTTCAATGCCGATGCAATATTTGTGTTTCATCAATACTCTGAAGGTCCACAGATTACAGAATGCATCCAGATGTGCTTCGGAAACTACTACTAGTCTTCCAGGAAACGATCAAATCTTAGACAGTTTAAGACATTACTCCCATGGAGAAAAGAACGCATGGTGCTTATTTTGTGCAATGCCGATGCAATTTTTGTGTTTCATCAACACTCTGAAGGTCCACAGATTACAGAATGCCTGCAGATGTGCTTCGGAAACTACTACTAGTCTTCCAGGGAACGATCAAATCGTAGACAGTTTAAGACATTACTCCCATGGAGAAAACTCTGCATGGTGCTTATTGTGTTCAATGCCGATGCAATTTTTGTGTTTCATCAACACTCTGAAGGTCCACAGAGTGGAGAATGCCTCCAGTAGTGCTTCGGAAACTACCACTAGTTTTCCAGTGTACGATCAAAGCGTAAACAGTTTAAGACATTACTCCCATGGAGAAAAGTCTGCATGGTGATTATTGTGTTCAATGCCGATGCAATTTTTGTGTTTCATCAAAACTCTGAAGGTCCACAGGTTACAGAATGCTTCCAGATGTGCTTCGGAAACTACTACTAGTCCTACAGTGTACGATCAAAGCGTAGACAGTTTAAGACATTACTCCAAGGAGAAAATTCGCATGGTGCTTATTTTGTTCAATGCCGATGCAATATTTGTGTTTCATCAACACTCTGAAGGTCCACAGATTACAGAATGCATCCAGATGTGCTTCGGAAACTACTACTAGTCTTCCAGTGTACGATCAAAGACTAGACAGTTTAAGACATTACTCTCATGGAGACAAGTCCGCATGGTGCTTATTGTGTTCAATGCCGATGCAATTTTTGTGTTTCATCAACACACTGAATATCCACAGATTACAGAATACATCCAGATATGCTTCGGAAACTACTACTAGTCTTCCAGGGAACGATCAAATCGTAGACAGTTTAAGACATTACTCCCATGGAGATAAGTCCGCATGGTGCTTATTGTGTTCAATGCCGATGCAATTTTTGTGTTTCATCAAAACTCTGAATGTCCACAGGTTACAGAATGCTTCCAGATGTGCTTCGGAAACTGCTACTAGTCTTACAGTGTACGATCAAAGCGTAGACAGTTTAAGACATTACTCCAAAGGAGAAAATTCGCATGGTGCTTATTGTGTTCAATGCCGATGCAATATTTGTGTCTCATCAACACTCTGAAGGTCCACAGATTACAGAATGCATCCAGATATGCTTCGGAAACTACTACTAGTCTTCCAGGGAACGAACAAATCGTAGACATTTTAAGACATTACTCCCATGGAGAAAAGTCCGCATGGTGCTCATTGTGGTCAATGCCGATGCAATTTTTGTGTTTCATCAACACTCTGATGGTCCACAGATTACAGAATGCATCCAGATGTACTTCGGAAACTACTACTAGTCTTCCAGGGAACGATCAAAACGTAGACATTTTAAGACATTACTCCCATGGAGAAAAGTCCGTATGGTGCTTATTGTGGTCAATGGCGATGCAATATCTGTATTTCATCAACACTCTGAAGGTCCACAGATTACAGAATGCATCCATATGTGCTTTTTAAACTACTACTAGTCTTCCAGGGAACGATCGAAGCGTAGACAGTTTAAGACATTACTCTCATAGAGAAAAGTCCGCATGGTGCTTATTGTGTTCAATGCAGATGCAATTTCTGTGTTTCATCAACACTCTGAAGGTCCACAGATTACAGAATGCATCCAGATGCGCTTCAGAAACTTCTACTAGTCTTCCAGTGTACGATCAAAGCGTAGACAGTTTAAGACTTTACTCCCATGGAGAAAAGTCTGCATGGTACTTTTTGTGTTCAATGCCGATGCAATTTTTGTGTTTCATCAAAACTCTGAAGGACCACAGGTTACAGAATGCTTCCAGATGTGCTTCGGAAACTACTACTAGTCTTACAGTGTACGATCAAAGCGTATACAGTTTACGACATTACTCCCAAGGAGAAAATTCTGCATGGTGCTTATTGTGTTCAATGCCGATGCAATATTTGTGTTTCATCAACACTCTGAAGGTCCACAGATTACAGAATGCATCCAGATGTGCTTCGGAAACTACTACTAGTCTTAGAGTGTACGATCAAAGAGTAGACAGTTTAATACATTACTCCCATGGAGAAAAGTCCGCATGGTGCTTATTGTGTTCAATGCCGATGCAATTTTTGTGTTTCATCAACACAATGAAGGTCCACAGATTACAGAATGCATCCAGATGTGTTTCGGAAACTACTACTAGTCTTCCAGGGAACGATCAAAGCGTAGACAATTTAAGACATTTCTCTCATGGAGGAAAGTCCGCATGGTGCTTATTGTGATCAATGCTGACGCAATATCTGTGTTTCATCAAAACTCTGAAGATCCACAGATTACAGAGCGCCTCCAGATGTTCTTCGGAAACTATCACTAGTCTTCCAGGGAACGATCAAAGCGTAGACAAAGACATTACTCTCATGGAGAAAAGTCCGCATGGTGCTTATTGTGTACAATGCCGATGCAATTTTTGTGTTTCATCAACACTTTGAAAGTCCACAGATTACAGAATGCCTCAAGATGTGCTTCGGAAACTACTTCTAGTCTTCCAGTGAACGATCAAAGCGTAGACAGTTTGAGACATTACTCCCATGGAGAAAAGTAAGCATGGTGCTTATTGTGTTCAATGCCGATGCAATTTTTGTGCTTCATCAACACTCTGAAGGTCCACAGATTACAGAATGCATCCAGATATGCTTCAGAAACTACTACTAGTCTTCCAGTGTATGATCAAATCGTAGACAGTTTAAGACATTACTCACATGGAGAAAAGTGCCCATGGTGCTTATTGAGTTAAATGCCGATGGCATTTTTGTGTTTCATCAACACTCTGAACGTCCACAGATTTCAGAATGCCTCCAGATGTGCTTCGGAATCTACTACTACTCTTCCAGAGAACGATCAAAGCCTAGACAGTTTAAGACATTACTCCCATGGAAAAATTGTCAGCATGGTGCATATCGTGTTTAATGCCGATGCAATGTTTGTGTTTCATCAACACTCTGAAGGTCCACAGATTTCAGAATGCCTCCAGATGTGCTTCGGAAACTACTACTAGTCTTCCAGGGAACGTCAAAGCGTACACAATTTAAGGCATTACTCCTATGGAGAAAAGTGGGCATGGTGGTTATTGTGTTCAATGCCGATGCAATTTTTGTGTTTCATCAACACTCTGAAGGTCCACAGATTACAGAATGCATCCAGATGTGCTTCAGAAACTTCTACTAGTCTTCCAGTGTACGATCAAAGCGTAGACAGTTTAAGACATTACTCCCATGGAGAAAAGTCTGCATGGTACTTTTTGTGTTCAATGCCGATGCAATTTTTGTGTTTCATCAAAACTCTGAAGGACCACAGATTACAGAATGCATCCAGATGTGTTTCGGAAACTACTACTAGTCTTCCAGGGAACGATCAAAGCGTAGACAGTTTAAGACATTTCTCTCATGGAGGAAAGTCCGCATGGTGCTTATTGTGATCAATGCTGATGCAATATCTGTGTTTCATCAAAACTCTGAAGATCCACAGATTACAGAATGCCTCCAGATGTGCTTCGGAAACTATCACTAGTCTTCCAGGGAATGATCAAGGCGTAGACAGTTTGAGACATTACTCCCATGGAGAAAAGTCAGCATGGTGCTTATTGTGTTCAATGCCGATGCAATTTTTGTGCTTCATCAACACTCTGAAGGTCCACAGATTACAGAATGCATCCAGATATGCTTCGGAAACTACTACTAGTCTTCCAGTGTACGATCAAATCGTAGACAGTTTAAGACATTACTCACATGGAGAAAAGTGCCCATGGTGCTTATTGATTTAAATGCCGATGCAATTTTTGTGTTTCATCAACACTCTGAACGTCCACAGATTTCAGAATGCCTCCAGATGTGCTTCGGAATCTACTACTACTCTTCCAGAGAACGATCAAAGCCTAGACAGTTCAAGACATTACTCCCATGGAGAAAAGTCAGCATGGTGCATATCGTGTTTAATGCCGATGCGATTTTTGTGTTTCATCAACACTCTGAAGGTCCACAGATTTCAGAATGCCTCCAGATGTGCTTTGGAAACTACTACTAGTCTTCCAGGGAACGATCAAAGCGTACACAATTTAAGACATTACTCCTATGGAGAAAAGGGGGCATGGTGGTTATTGTGTTCAATGCCAATGCAATTTTTGTGTTTCATCAACACTGTGAAGGTCCACAGATTACAGAATGCATCCAGATGTGCTTCAGAAACTTCTACTAGTCTTCCAGTGTACGATCAAAGCGTAGACACTTTAAGACATTACTCCCATGGAGAAAAGTCTGCATGGTGATTATTGTGTTCAATGGCGACGCAATTTTTGTGTTTCATCAAAACTCTGAAGGTCCACAGGTTTACAGAATGCTTCCAGATGTGCTTCGGAAACTACTACTAGTCTTACAGTGTACGATCAAAGCGTAGACAGTTTAAGACATTACTCCAAGGAGAAAATTCGCATGGTGCTTATTGTGTTCAATGCCGATGCAATATTTGTGTTTCATCAATACTCTGAAGGTCCACAGATTACAGAATGCATCCAGATGTGCTTCGGAAACTACTACTAGTCTTCCAGGAAACGATCAAATCTTAGACAGTTTAAGACATTACTCCCATGGAGAAAAGAACGCATGGTGCTTATTTTGTGCAATGCCGATGCAATTTTTGTGTTTCATCAACACTCTGAAGGTCCACAGATTACAGAATGCCTGCAGATGTGCTTCGGAAACTACTACTAGTCTTCCAGGGAACGATCAAATCGTAGACAGTTTAAGACATTACTCCCATGGAGAAAACTCTGCATGGTGCTTATTGTGTTCAATGCCGATGCAATTTTTGTGTTTCATCAACACTCTGAAGGTCCACAGAGTGGAGAATGCCTCCAGTAGTGCTTCGGAAACTACCACTAGTTTTCCAGTGTACGATCAAAGCGTAAACAGTTTAAGACATTACTCCCATGGAGAAAAGTCTGCATGGTGATTATTGTGTTCAATGCCGATGCAATTTTTGTGTTTCATCAAAACTCTGAAGGTCCACAGGTTACAGAATGCTTCCAGATGTGCTTCGGAAACTACTACTAGTCCTACAGTGTACGATCAAAGCGTAGACAGTTTAAGACATTACTCCAAGGAGAAAATTCGCATGGTGCTTATTTTGTTCAATGCCGATGCAATATTTGTGTTTCATCAACACTCTGAAGGTCCACAGATTACAGAATGCATCCAGATGTGCTTCGGAAACTACTACTAGTCTTCCAGTGTACGATCAAAGACTAGACAGTTTAAGACATTACTCTCATGGAGACAAGTCCGCATGGTGCTTATTGTGTTCAATGCCGATGCAATTTTTGTGTTTCATCAACACACTGAATATCCACAGATTACAGAATACATCCAGATATGCTTCGGAAACTACTACTAGTCTTCCAGGGAACGATCAAATCGTAGACAGTTTAAGACATTACTCCCATGGAGATAAGTCCGCATGGTGCTTATTGTGTTCAATGCCGATGCAATTTTTGTGTTTCATCAAAACTCTGAATGTCCACAGGTTACAGAATGCTTCCAGATGTGCTTCGGAAACTGCTACTAGTCTTACAGTGTACGATCAAAGCGTAGACAGTTTAAGACATTACTCCAAAGGAGAAAATTCGCATGGTGCTTATTGTGTTCAATGCCGATGCAATATTTGTGTCTCATCAACACTCTGAAGGTCCACAGATTACAGAATGCATCCAGATATGCTTCGGAAACTACTACTAGTCTTCCAGGGAACGAACAAATCGTAGACATTTTAAGACATTACTCCCATGGAGAAAAGTCCGCATGGTGCTCATTGTGGTCAATGCCGATGCAATTTTTGTGTTTCATCAACACTCTGATGGTCCACAGATTACAGAATGCATCCAGATGTACTTCGGAAACTACTACTAGTCTTCCAGGGAACGATCAAAACGTAGACAGTTTAAGACATTACTCCCATGGAGAAAAGTCCGTATGGTGCTTATTGTGGTCAATGGCGATGCAATATCTGTATTTCATCAACACTCTGAAGGTCCACAGATTACAGAATGCATCCATATGTGCTTTTTAAACTACTACTAGTCTTCCAGGGAACGATCGAAGCGTAGACAGTTTAAGACATTACTCTCATAGAGAAAAGTCCGCATGGTGCTTATTGTGTTCAATGCAGATGCAATTTCTGTGTTTCATCAACACTCTGAAGGTCCACAGATTACAGAATGCATCCAGATGTGCTTCAGAAACTTCTACTAGTCTTCCAGTGTACGATCAAAGCGTAGACAGTTTAAGACTTTACTCCCATGGAGAAAAGTCTGCATGGTACTTTTTGTGTTCAATGCCGATGCAATTTTTGTGTTTCATCAAAACTCTGAAGGACCACAGGTTACAGAATGCTTCCAGATGTGCTTCGGAAACTACTACTAGTCTTACAGTGTACGATCAAAGCGTATACAGTTTACGACATTACTCCCAAGGAGAAAATTCTGCATGGTGCTTATTGTGTTCAATGCCGATGCAATATTTGTGTTTCATCAACACTCTGAAGGTCCACAGATTACAGAATGCATCCAGATGTGCTTCGGAAACTACTACTAGTCTTAGAGTGTACGATCAAAGAGTAGACAGTTTAATACATTACTCCCATGGAGAAAAGTCCGCATGGTGCTTATTGTGTTCAATGCCGATGCAATTTTTGTGTTTCATCAACACAATGAAGGTCCACAGATTACAGAATGCATCCAGATGTGTTTCGGAAACTACTACTAGTCTTCCAGGGAACGATCAAAGCGTAGACAATTTAAGACATTTCTCTCATGGAGGAAAGTCCGCATGGTGCTTATTGTGATCAATGCTGACGCAATATCTGTGTTTCATCAAAACTCTGAAGATCCACAGATTACAGAGCGCCTCCAGATGTTCTTCGGAAACTATCACTAGTCTTCCAGGGAACGATCAAAGCGTAGACAAAGACATTACTCTCATGGAGAAAAGTCCGCATGGTGCTTATTGTGTACAATGCCGATGCAATTTTTGTGTTTCATCAACACTTTGAAAGTCCACAGATTACAGAATGCCTCAAGATGTGCTTCGGAAACTACTTCTAGTCTTCCAGTGAACGATCAAAGCGTAGACAGTTTGAGACATTACTCCCATGGAGAAAAGTAAGCATGGTGCTTATTGTGTTCAATGCCGATGCAATTTTTGTGCTTCATCAACACTCTGAAGGTCCACAGATTACAGAATGCATCCAGATATGCTTCAGAAACTACTACTAGTCTTCCAGTGTATGATCAAATCGTAGACAGTTTAAGACATTACTCACATGGAGAAAAGTGCCCATGGTGCTTATTGAGTTAAATGCCGATGGCATTTTTGTGTTTCATCAACACTCTGAACGTCCACAGATTTCAGAATGCCTCCAGATGTGCTTCGGAATCTACTACTACTCTTCCAGAGAACGATCAAAGCCTAGACAGTTTAAGACATTACTCCCATGGAAAAATTGTCAGCATGGTGCATATCGTGTTTAATGCCGATGCAATGTTTGTGTTTCATCAACACTCTGAAGGTCCACAGATTTCAGAATGCCTCCAGATGTGCTTCGGAAACTACTACTAGTCTTCCAGGGAACGTCAAAGCGTACACAATTTAAGGCATTACTCCTATGGAGAAAAGTGGGCATGGTGGTTATTGTGTTCAATGCCGATGCAATTTTTGTGTTTCATCAACACTCTGAAGGTCCACAGATTACAGAATGCATCCAGATGTGCTTCAGAAACTTCTACTAGTCTTCCAGTGTACGATCAAAGCGTAGACAGTTTAAGACATTACTCCCATGGAGAAAAGTCTGCATGGTACTTTTTGTGTTCAATGCCGATGCAATTTTTGTGTTTCATCAAAACTCTGAAGGACCACAGATTACAGAATGCATCCAGATGTGTTTCGGAAACTACTACTAGTCTTCCAGGGAACGATCAAAGCGTAGACAGTTTAAGACATTTCTCTCATGGAGGAAAGTCCGCATGGTGCTTATTGTGATCAATGCTGATGCAATATCTGTGTTTCATCAAAACTCTGAAGATCCACAGATTACAGAATGCCTCCAGATGTGCTTCGGAAACTATCACTAGTCTTCCAGGGAATGATCAAGGCGTAGACAGTTTGAGACATTACTCCCATGGAGAAAAGTCAGCATGGTGCTTATTGTGTTCAATGCCGATGCAATTTTTGTGCTTCATCAACACTCTGAAGGTCCACAGATTACAGAATGCATCCAGATATGCTTCGGAAACTACTACTAGTCTTCCAGTGTACGATCAAATCGTAGACAGTTTAAGACATTACTCACATGGAGAAAAGTGCCCATGGTGCTTATTGATTTAAATGCCGATGCAATTTTTGTGTTTCATCAACACTCTGAACGTCCACAGATTTCAGAATGCCTCCAGATGTGCTTCGGAGTCTACTACTACTCTTCCAGAGAACGATCAAAGCCTAGACAGTTTAAGACATTACTCCCATGGAGAAAAGTCAGCATGGTGCATATCGTGTTTAATGCCGATGCAATTTTTGTGTTTCATCAACACTCTGAAGGTCCACAGATTTCAGAATGCCTCCAGATGTGCTTCGGAAACTACTACTAGTCTTCCAGGGAACGATCAAAGCGTACACAATTTAAGACATTACTCCTATGGAGAAAAGGGGGCATGGTGGTTATTGTGTTCAATGCCGATGCAATTTTTGTGTTTCATCAACACTCTGAAGGTCCACAGATTACAGAATGCATCCAGATGTGCTTCAGAAACTTCTACTAGTCTTCCAGTGTACGATCAAAGCGTAGACACTTTAAGACATTACTCCCATGGAGAAAAGTCTGCATGGTGATTATTGTGTTCAATGCCGACGCAATTTTTGTGTTTCATCAAAACTCTGAAGGTCCACAGGTTACAGAATGCTTCCAGATGTGCTTCGGAAACTACTACTAGTCTTACAGTGTACGATCAAAGCGTAGACAGTTTAAGACATTACTCCAAGGAGAAAATTCGCATGGTGCTTATTGAGTTCAATGCCGATGCAATATTTGTGTTTCATCAATACTCTGAAGGTCCACAGATTACAGAATGCATCCAGATGTGCTTCGGAAACTACTACTAGTCTTCCAGGAAACGATCAAATCTTAGACAGTTTAAGACATTACTCCCATGGAGAAAAGAACGCATGGTGCTTATTTTGTGCAATGCCGATGCAATTTTTGTGTTTCATCAACACTCTGAAGGTCCACAGATTACAGAATGCCTGCAGATGTGCTTCGGAAACTACTACTAGTCTTCCAGGGAACGATCAAATCGTAGACAGTTTAAGACATTACTCCCATGGAGAAAACTCTGCATGGTGCTTATTGTGTTCAATGCCGATGCAATTTTTGTGTTTCATCAACACTCTGAAGGTCCACAGAGTGGAGAATGCCTCCAGTAGTGCTTCGGAAACTACCACTAGTTTTCCAGTGTACGATCAAAGCGTAAACAGTTTAAGACATTACTCCCATGGAGAAAAGTTCGCATGGTGCTTATTGTGTTCGATGGTGATGCAATTTTTGTGTTTCATCAACACCCTCAACGTCCACAGATTACAGAATGCCTTCAGATGTGCTTCGAAAACTACTACTAGTCTTCCAGGGTACGATCAAACCGTAGACAGTTTGAGACATAACTCCCAAAGAAAAAATTCCGCATGGTGCTTATTGTGTTCAATGGCGATGCAATTTTTGTGTTTCATCAACACTCTGAAGGTCCACAGATAACAGAATGCATCCAGATATGCTTCGGAAACTACTACTAATCTTCCAGGGAACGATCAAAGCGTAGAAAGTTTGAGACATTACTCCCGTGGAGAAAACTCTGCATGGTGCTTATTGTGTTCAATGCCGATGCAATTTTTGTGTTTCATCAACACTCTGAAGGTCCACAGATTACAGAATGCATCCAGATGTGCTTCAGAAACTTCTACTAGTCTTCCAGTGTACGATCAAAGCGTAGACAGTTTAAGACTTTACTCCCATGGAGAAAAGTCTGCATGGTACTTTTTGTGTTCAATGCCGATGCAATTTTTGTGTTTCATCAAAACTCTGAAGGACCACAGGTTACAGAATGCTTCCAGATGTGCTTCGGAAACTACTACTAGTCTTACAGTGTACGATCAAAGCGTATACAGTTTACGACATTACTCCCAAGGAGAAAATTCTGCATGGTGCTTATTGTGTTCAATGCCGATGCAATATTTGTGTTTCATCAACACTCTGAAGGTCCACAGATTACAGAATGCATCCAGATGTGCTTCGGAAACTACTTCTAGTCTTCCAGTGAACGATCAAAGCGTAGACAGCTTGAGACATTACTCCCATGGAGAAAAGTCAGCATGGTGCTTATTGTGTTCAATGCCGATGCAATTTTTGTGCTTCATCAACACTCTGAAGGTCCACAGATTACAGAATACATCCAGATATGCTTCAGAAACTACTACTAGTCTTCCAGTGTATGATCAAATCGTAGACAGTTTAAGACATTACTCACATGGAGAAAAGTGCCCATGGTGCTTATTGAGTTAAATGCCGATGGAATTTTTGTGTTTCATCAACACTCTGAACGTCCACAGATTTCAGAATGCCTCCAGATGTGCTTCGGAATCTACTACTACTCTTCCAGAGAACGATCAAAGCCTAGACAGTTTAAGACATTACTCCCATGGAGAAAAGTCAGCATGGTGCATATCGTGTTTAATGCCGATGCAATGTTTGTGTTTCATCAACACTCTGAAGGTCCACAGATTTCAGAATGCCTCCAGATGTGCTTCGGAAACTACTACTAGTCTTCCAGGGAACGTCAAAGCGTACACAATTTAAGGCATTACTCCTATGGAGAAAAGTGGGCATGGTGGTTATTGTGTTCAATGCCGATGCAATTTTTGTGTTTCATCAACACTCTGAAGGTCCACAGATTACAGAATGCATCCAGATGTGCTTCAGAAACTTCTACTAGTCTTCCAGTGTACGATCAAAGCGTAGACAGTTTAAGACATTACTCCCATGGAGAAAAGTCTGCATGGTACTTTTTGTGTTCAATGCCGATGCAATTTTTGTGTTTCATCAAAACTCTGAAGGTCCACAGATTACAGAATGCATCCAGATGTGTTTCGGAAACTACTACTAGTCTTCCAGGGAACGATCAAAGCGTAGACAGTTTAAGACATTTCTCTCATGGAGGAAAGTCCGCATGGTGCTTATTGTGATCAATGCTGATGCAATATCTGTGTTTCATCAAAACTCTGAAGATCCACAGATTACAGAATGCCTCCAGATGTGCTTCGGAAACTATCACTAGTCTTCCAGGGAATGATCAAGGCGTAGACAGTTTGAGACATTACTCCCATGGAGAAAAGTCAGCATGGTGCTTATTGTGTTCAATGCCGATGCAATTTTTGTGCTTCATCAACACTCTGAAGGTCCACAGATTACAGAATGCATCCAGATATGCTTCGGAAACTACTACTAGTCTTCCAGTGTACGATCAAATCGTAGACAGTTTAAGACATTACTCACATGGAGAAAAGTGCCCATGGTGCTTATTGATTTAAATGCCGATGCAATTTTTGTGTTTCATCAACACTCTGAACGTCCACAGATTTCAGAATGCCTCCAGATGTGCTTCGGAATCTACTACTACTCTTCCAGAGAACGATCAGAGCCTAGACAGTTTAAGACATTACTCCCATGGAGAAAAGTCAGCATGGTGCATATCGTGTTTAATGCCGATGCAATTTTTGTGTTTCATCAACACTCTGAAGGTCCACAGATTTCAGAATGCCTCCAGATGTGCTTCGGAAACTACTACTAGTCTTCCAGGGAACGATCAAAGCGTACACAATTTAAGACATTACTCCTATGGAGAAAAGGGGCCATGGTGGTTATTGTGTTCAATGCCGATGCAATTTTTGTGTTTCATCAACACTCGGAAGGTCCACAGATTACAGAATGCATCCAGATGTGCTTCAGAAACTTCTACTAGTCTTCCAGTGTACGATCAAAGCGTAGACACTTTAAGACATTACTCCCATGGAGAAGAGTCTGCATGGTGATTATTGTGTTCAATGCCGACGCAATTTTTGTGTTTCATCAAAACTCTGAAGGTCCACAGGTTACAGAATGCTTCCAGATGTGCTTCGGAAACTACTACTAGTCTTACAGTGTACGATCAAAGCGTAGACAGTTTAAGACATTACTCCAAGGAGAAAATTCGCATGGTGCTTATTGTGTTCAATGCCGATGCAATATTTGTGTTTCATCAATTCTCTGAAGGTCCACAGATTACAGAATGCATCCAGATGTGCTTCGGAAACTACTACTAGTCTTCCAGGAAACGATCAAATCTTAGACAGTTTAAGACATTACTCCCATGGAGAAAAGAACGCATGGTGCTTATTTTGTGCAATGCCGATGCAATTTTTGTGTTTCATCAACACTCTGAAGGTCCACAGATTACAGAATGCCTGCAGATGTGCTTCGGAAACTACTACTAGTCTTCCAGGGAACGATCAAATCGTAGACAGTTTAAGACATTACTCCCATGGAGAAAACTCTGCATGGTGCTTATTGTGTTCAATGCCGATGCAATTTTTGTGTTTCATCAACACTCTGAAGGTCCACAGAGTGGAGAATGCCTCCAGTAGTGCTTCGGAAACTACCACTAGTTTTCCAGTGTACGATCAAAGCGTAAACAGTTTAAGACATTACTCCCATGGAGAAAAGTTCGCATGGTGCTTATTGTGTTCGATGGTGATGCAATTTTTGTGTCTCATCAACACCCTCAACGTCCACAGATTACAGAATGCCTTCAGATGTGCTTCGAAAACTACTACTAGTCTTCCAGGGTACGATCAAACCGTAGACAGTTTGAGACATAACTCCCAAAGAAAAAAGTCCGCATGGTGCTTATTGTGTTCAATGGCGATGCAATTTTTGTGTTTCATCAACACTCTGAAGGTCCACAGATAACAGAATGCATCCAGATATGCTTCGGAAACTACTACTAATCTTCCAGGGAACGATCAAAGCGTAGACAGTTTGAGACATTACTCCCGTGGAGAAAACTCTGCATGGTGCTTATTGTGTTCAATGCCGATGCAATTTTTGTGTTTCATCAACACTCTGAAGGTCCACAGATTACAGAATGCATCCAGATGTGCTTCAGAAACTTCTACTAGTCTTCCAGTGTACGATCAAAGCGTAGACAGTTTAAGACTTTACTCCCATGGAGAAAAGTCTGCATGGTACTTTTTGTGTTCAATGCCGATGCAATTTTTGTGTTTCATCAAAACTCTGAAGGACCACAGGTTACAGAATGCTTCCAGATGTGCTTGGGAAACTACTACTAGTCTTACAGTGTACGATCAAAGCGTATACAGTTTACGACATTACTCCCAAGGAGAAATTTCTGCATGGTGCTTATTGTGTTCAATGCCGATGCAATATTTGTGTTTCATCAACACTCTGAAGGTCCACAGATTACAGAATGCATCCAGATGTGCTTCGGAAACTACTTCTAGTCTTCCAGTGAACGATCAAAGCGTAGACAGCTTGAGACATTACTCCCATGGAGAAAAGTCAGCATGGTGCTTATTGTGTTCAATGCCGATGCAATTTTTGTGCTTCATCAACACTCTGAAGGTCCACAGATTACAGAATACATCCAGATATGCTTCAGAAACTACTACTAGTCTTCCAGTGTATGATCAAATCGTAGACAGTTTAAGACATTACTCACATGGAGAAAAGTGCCCATGGTGCTTATTGAGTTAAATGCCGATGGAATTTTTGTGTTTCATCAACACTCTGAACGTCCACAGATTTCAGAATGCCTCCAGATGTGCTTCGGAATCTACTACTACTCTTCCAGAGAACGATCAAAGCCTAGACAGTTTAAGACATTACTCCCATGGAGAAAAGTCAGCATGGTGCATATCGTGTTTAATGCCGATGCAATGTTTGTGTTTCATCAACACTCTGAAGGTCCACAGATTTCAGAATGCCTCCAGATGTGCTTCGGAAACTACTACTAGTCTTCCAGGGAACGTCAAAGCGTACACAATTTAAGGCATTACTCCTATGGAGAAAAGTGGGCATGGTGGTTATTGTGTTCAATGCCGATGCAATTTTTGTGTTTCATCAACACTCTGAAGGTCCACAGATTACAGAATGCATCCAGATGTGCTTCAGAAACTTCTACTAGTCTTCCAGTGTACGATCAAAGCGTAGACAGTTTAAGACATTACTCCCATGGAGAAAAGTCTGCATGGTACTTTTTGTGTTCAATGCCGATGCAATTTTTGTGTTTCATCAAAACTCTGAAGGTCCACAGATTACAGAATGCATCCAGATGTGTTTCGGAAACTACTACTAGTCTTCCAGGGAACGATCAAAGCGTAGACAGTTTAAGACATTTCTCTCATGGAGGAAAGTCCGCATGGTGCTTATTGTGATCAATGCTGATGCAATATCTGTGTTTCATCAAAACTCTGAAGATCCACAGATTACAGAATGCCTCCAGATGTGCTTCGGAAACTATCACTAGTCTTCCAGGGAATGATCAAGGCGTAGACAGTTTGAGACATTACTCCCATGGAGAAAAGTCAGCATGGTGCTTATTGTGTTCAATGCCGATGCAATTTTTGTGCTTCATCAACACTCTGAAGGTCCACAGATTACAGAATGCATCCAGATATGCTTCGGAAACTACTACTAGTCTTCCAGTGTACGATCAAATCGTAGACAGTTTAAGACATTACTCACATGGAGAAAAGTGCCCATGGTGCTTATTGATTTAAATGCCTATGCAATTTTTGTGTTTCATCAACACTCTGAACGTCCACAGATTTCAGAATGCCTCCAGATGTGCTTCGGAATCTACTACTACTCTTCCAGAGAACGATCAAAGCCTAGACAGTTTAAGACATTACTCCCATGGAGAAAAGTCAGCATGGTGCATATCGTGTTTAATGCCGATGCAATGTTTGTGTTTCATCAACACTCTGAAGGTCCACAGATTTCAGAATGCCTCCAGATGTGCTTCGGAAACTACTACTAGTCTTCCAGGGAACGTCAAAGCGTACACAATTTAAGGCATTACTCCTATGGAGAAAAGTGGGCATGGTGGTTATTGTGTTCAATGCCGATGCAATTTTTGTGTTTCATCAACACTCTGAAGGTCCACAGATTACAGAATGCATCCAGATGTGCTTCAGAAACTTCTACTAGTCTTCCAGTGTACGATCAAAGCGTAGACAGTTTAAGACATTACTCCCATGGAGAAAAGTCTGCATGGTACTTTTTGTGTTCAATGCCGATGCAATTTTTGTGTTTCATCAAAACTCTGAAGGTCCACAGATTACAGAATGCATCCAGATGTGTTTCGGAAACTACTACTAGTCTTCCAGGGAACGATCAAAGCGTAGACAGTTTAAGACATTTCTCTCATGGAGGAAAGTCCGCATGGTGCTTATTGTGATCAATGCTGATGCAATATCTGTGTTTCATCAAAACTCTGAAGATCCACAGATTACGGAATGCCTCCAGATGTGCTTCGGAAACTATCACTAGTCTTCCAGGGAATGATCAAGGCGTAGACAGTTTGAGACATTACTCCCATGGAGAAAAGTCAGCATGGTGCTTATTGTGTTCAATGCCGATGCAATTTTTGTGCTTCATCAACACTCTGAAGGTCCACAGATTACAGAATGCATCCAGATATGCTTCGGAAACTACTACTAGTCTTCCAGGGAACGATCAAATCGTAGACAGTTTAAGACATTACTCCCATGGAGAAAACTCTGCATGGTGCTTATTGTGTTCAATGCCGATGCAATTTTTGTGTTTCATCAACACTCTGAAGGTCCACAGAGTGGAGAATGCCTCCAGTAGTGCTTCGGAAACTACCACTAGTTTTCCAGTGTACGATCAAAGCGTAAACAGTTTAAGACATTACTCCCATGGAGAAAAGTTCGCATGGTGCTTATTGTGTTCGATGGTGATGCAATTTTTGTGTCTCATCAACACCCTCAACGTCCACAGATTACAGAATGCCTTCAGATGTGCTTCGAAAACTACTACTAGTCTTCCAGGGTACGATCAAACCGTAGACAGTTTGAGACATAACTCCCAAAGAAAAAAGTCCGCATGGTGCTTATTGTGTTCAATGGCGATGCAATTTTTGTGTTTCATCAACACTCTGAAGGTCCACAGATAACAGAATGCATCCAGATGTGCTTCGGAAACTACTACTAATCTTCCAGGGAACGATCAAAGCGTAGACAGTTTGAGACATTACTCCCGTGGAGAAAACTCTGCATGGTGCTTATTGTGTTCAATGCCGATGCAATTTTTGTGTTTCATCAACACTCTGAAGGTCCACAGAGTGGAGAATGCCTCCAGATGTGCTTCGGAAACTACTACTAGTTTTCCAGTGTACGATCAAAGCGTAGACAGTTTAAGACATTACTCCCATGGAGAAAAGTTCGCATGGTGCTTATTGTGTTCAATGGTGATGCAATTTTTGTGTTTCATCAACACCCTCAACGTCCACAGATTACAGAATGCCTTCAGATGTGCTTCGGAAACTACTACTAGTCTTCCAGGGTACGATCAAACCGTAGACAGTTTGAGACATAACTCCCAAGGAAAAAAGTCCGCATGGTGCTTTTTGTGTTCAATGCCGATGCAATTTTTGTGCTTTATCAACACTCTGAAGCTCCACAGATTACAGAATGCATCCAGATATGCTTCGGAAACTACCACTAGTCTTATAGGGAACGATCAAATCGTAGACAGTGTAAGACATAACTCCCATGGAGAAAAGTCCTCATGGTGCTTATTGTGTTCAATGCCGATGCAATTTTTGTGTTTCATCAACACTCTGAAGATCCACAGATTACAGAATGCCGCCAGATGTGCTTCGGAAACTACTACTAGTCTTCCAGGGAACGATCAAAGCGTAGACAGTTTAAGACATTACTCCCATGGAGAAAAGTCCGCATGGTGCTTATTGTGGTCAATGCCGATGCAATTTTTGTGTTTCATCAAAACTCTGATGGTCCTCAGATTACAGAATGCATCCAGATGTACTTCGGAAACTACTACTAGTCTTCCAGGGAACGATCAAAACGTAGACAGTTTAAGACATTACTCCCATGGAGAAAAGTCCGTATGGTGCTTATTGTGTTCAATGCCGATGCAATATCTGTGTTTCATCGACACCCTAAAGGTCCACAGGTTACAGAATGCTTCCAGATGTGCTTCGGAAACTACTACTAGTCTTACAGTGTACGATCAAACCGTAGACAGTTTAAGACATTACTCTCATAGAGAAAAGTCCGCATGGTGCTTATTGTGTTCAATGCCGATGAAATTTTTGTGTTTCATCAAAACTCTGAAGGTCCACAGGTTACAGAATGCTTCCAGATGTGCTTCGGAAACTACTACTAGTCTTACAGTGTACGATCAAAGCGTAGACAGTTTAAGACATTACTCCCAAGGAGAAAATTCTGCATGGTGCTTATTGTGTTCAATGCCGATGCAATATTTGTGTTTCATCAACACTCTGAAAGTCCACAGATTACAGAATGCATCCAGATGTGCTTCGGAAACTACTACTAGTCTTCCAGGAAATGATCAAATCTAAGACAGTTTAAGACATTACTCCCATGGAGAAAAGAACGCATGCTGCCTATTTTGTGCAATGAAGTTGCAATTTTTGTGTTTCATCAACACTCTGAAGTTCCACAGATTAAAGAATGCCTGCAGATGTGGTTCGGAAACTACTACTAGTCTTCCAGGGAACGATCAAATCGTAGACAGTTTAAGACATTACTCCCATGGAGAAAAGTCTGCATGGTGCTTATTGTGTTCAATGCCGATGCAATTTTTGTGTTTCATCAACACTCTGAAGGTCCACAGAGTGGAGAATGCCTCCAGATGTGCTTCGGAAACTACTACTAGTTTTCCAGTGTACGATGAAAGCGTAGACAGTTTAAGACATTACTCCCATGGAGAAAAGTCCGCATGGTGCTTATTGTGTTAAATGCCGATGCAATTTTTGTGTTTCATCAAAACTCTGAAGGTCCACAGATTTCAGAATGCCTCCAGATTTGCTTCGGAAACTACTACTAGTCTTCCAGGGAACGTTCAATGCGTAGACAATTTAAGACATTACTCCTATTTAGAAAAGTCGGCATGGTGCTTATTGTGTTCAATGCCGATGCAATTTTTGTGTTTCATCAACACTCTGAAGGTCCACAGATTAAAGAATGCATCCAGATGTGCTTCGGAAACTACTACTAGTCTTCCAGTGTACGATCAAAGCGTAGACAGTTTAAGACATTACTCCCATGGAGAAAAGTTCGCATGGTGCCTATTGTGTTCAATGGTGATGCAATTTTTGTGTTTCATCAACACCCTCAACGTCCACAGATTACAGAATGCCTTCAGATGTGCTTCGGAAACTACTACTAGTCTTCCAGGGTACGATCAAACCGTAGACAGTTTGAGACATAACTCCTAAGGAAAAAAGTCCGCATGGTGCTTATTGTGTTCAATGGCGATGCAATTTTTGTGTTTCATCAACACTCTGAAGGTCCACAGATAACAGAATGCATCCAGATATGCTTTCGAAACTACTACTAATCTTCCAGTGAACGATCAAAGCGTAGACAGTTTAAGACATAACTCCCATGGAGAAAAGTCCGCATGGTGCTTATTGTGTTTAATGCCGATGCAATTTCTGTGTTTCATCAACACTCTGAAGATCCACAGATTACAAAATGCCGCCAGATGTGCTTCGGAAACTACTACTAGTCTTCCAGGGAACGATAAAAGCGTAGACAGTTTAAGACATTACTCCCATGGAGAAAAGTCCGCATGGTGCTTATTGTGGTCAATGCCGATGCAATTTTTGTGTTTCATCAACACTCTGATGGTCCACAGATTACAGAATGCATCCAGATGTACTTCGGAAACTACTACTAGTCTTCCAGGGAACGATCAAAACGTAGACAGTTTAAGACATTACTCCCATGGAGAAAAGTCCGTATGGTGCTTATTGTGTTAAATGCCGATGCAATATCTGTGTTTCATCAACACTCTGAAGGTCCACCGATTACAGAATGCATCCAGATGTGCTTCGGAAACTACTACTAGTCTTCCAGGGAACGATCAAACCGTAGACAGTTTAAGACAGTACTCCCATGGAGAAAAGTCCGCATGGTGCTTATTGTGTCCAATGCCGATGCAATTTTTGTATTTCATCAACACTGTGAAGGTCCACAGACTACAGAATGCATCCAGATGTGCTTCGGAAAATACTACTAGTCTTCCAGTGTACGATCAAAGCGTAGCCATTTTATGACATTACTCCCATGGAGAAAAGTCAGCACGGTGCTTATTGTGTTCAATGCCGATGCAATTTTTGTGTTTCATCAACACTCTGAAGGTCCACAGATTACAGAATGCATCCAGATGTGCTTCAGAAACTTCTACTAGTCTTCCAGTGTACGATCAAAGCGTAGACACTTTAAGACATTACTCCCATGGAGAAAAGTCTGCATGGTGATTATTGTGTTCGATGCCGATGCAATTTTTGTGTTTCATCAACACTCTGAAGGTCCACAGATGACAGAATGCCTTCAGAAGTGCTTCGGAAACAACTACTAGTCTTCCAGGGTACGATCAAACCGTAGACAGTTTGAGACATAACTCCTAATGAAAAAAGTCCGCATGGTGCTTATTGTGGTCAATGCCGATGCAATTTTTGTGCTTCATCAAAACTCTGATGGTCCTCAGATTACAGAATGCATCCAGATGTACTTCGGAAACTACTACTAGTCTTCCAGGTAACGATCAAAACGTAGACAGTTTAAGACATTACTCCCATGGAGAAAAGTCCGTATGGTGCTTATTGTGTTCAATGCCGATGCAATATCTGTGTTTCATCGACACTCTAAAGGTCCAAAGGTTACAGAATGCTTCCAGATGTGCTTCGGAAACTACTACTAGTCTTACAGTGTACGATCAAACCGTAGACAGTTTAAGACATTACTCTCATAGAGAAAAGTCCGCATGGTGCTTATTGTGTTCAATGCCGATGAAATTTTTGTGTTTCATCAAAACTCTGAAGGTCCACAGGTTACAGAATGCTTCCAGATGTGCTTCGGAAACTACTACTAGTCTTACAGTGTACGATCAAAGCGTAGACAGTTTAAGACATTACTCCCAAGGAGAAAATTCTGCATGGTGCTTATTGTGTTCAATGCCGATGCAATATTTGTGTTTCATCAACACTCTGAAAGTCCACAGATTACAGAATGCATCCAGATGTGCTTCGGAAACTACTACTAGTCTTCCAGGAAATGATCAAATCTAAGACAGTTTAAGACATTACTCCCATGGAGAAAAGAACGCATGCTGCCTATTTTGTGCAATGAAGTTGCAATTTTTGTGTTTCATCAACACTCTGAAGTTCCACAGATTAAAGAATGCCTGCAGATGTGGTTCGGAAACTACTACTAGTCTTCCAGGGAACGATCAAATCGTAGACAGTTTAAGACATTACTCCCATGGAGAAAAGTCTGCATGGTGCTTATTGTGTTCAATGCCGATGCAATTTTTGTGTTTCATCAACACTCTGAAGGTCCACAGAGTGGAGAATGCCTCCAGATGTGCTTCGGAAACTACTACTAGTTTTCCAGTGTACGATGAAAGCGTAGACAGTTTAAGACATTACTCCCATGGAGAAAAGTCCGCATGGTGCTTATTGTGTTAAATGCCGATGCAATTTTTGTGTTTCATCAACACTCTGAAGGTCCACAGATTTCAGAATGCCTCCAGATTTGCTTCGGAAACTACTACTAGTCTTCCAGGGAACGTTCAATGCGTAGACAATTTAAGACATTACTCCTATTTAGAAAAGTCGGCATGGTGCTTATTGTGTTCAATGCCGATGCAATTTTTGTGTTTCATCAACACTCTGAAGGTCCACAGATTAAAGAATGCATCCAGATGTGCTTCGGAAACTACTACTAGTCTTCCAGTGTACGATCAAAGCGTAGACAGTTTAAGACATTACTCCCATGGAGAAAAGTTCGCATGGTGCCCATTGTGTTCAATGGTGATGCAATTTTTGTGTTTCATCAACACCCTCAACGTCCACAGATTACAGAATGCCTTCAGATGTGCTTCGGAAACTACTACTAGTCTTCCAGGGTACGATCAAACCGTAGACAGTTTGAGACATAACTCCTAAGGAAAAAAGTCCGCATGGTGCTTATTGTGTTCAATGGCGATGCAATTTTTGTTTTTCATCAACACTCTGAAGGTCCACAGATACCAGAATGCATCCAGATATGCTTTCGAAACTACTACTAATCTTCCAGTGAACGATCAAAGCGTAGACAGTTTAAGACATAACTCCCATGGAGAAAAGTCCGCATGGTGCTTATTGTGTTTAATGCCGATGCAATTTCTGTGTTTCATCAACACTCTGAAGATCCACAGATTACAAAATGCCGCCAGATGTGCTTCGGAAACTACTACTAGTCTTCCAGGGAACGATAAAAGCGTAGACAGTTTAAGACATTACTCCCATGGAGAAAAGTCCGCATGGTGCTTCTTGTGGTCAATGCCGATGCAATTTTTGTGTTTCATCAACACTCTGATGGTCCACAGATTACAGAATGCATCCAGATGTACTTCGGAAACTACTACTAGTCTTCCAGGGAACGATCAAAACGTAGACAGTTTAAGACATTACTCCCATGGAGAAAAGTCCGTATGGTGCTTATTGTGTTCAATGCCGATGCAATATCTGTGTTTCATCAACACTCTGAAGGTCCACCGATTACAGAATGCATCCAGATGTGCTTCGGAAACTACTACTAGTCTTCCAGGGAACGATCAAACCGTAGACAGTTTAAGACAGTACTCCCATGGAGAAAAGTCCGCATGGTGCTTATTGTGTCCAATGCCGATGCAATTTTTGTATTTCATCAACACTGTGAAGGTCCACAGACTACAGAATGCATCCAGATGTGCTTCGGAAAATACTACTAGTCTTCCAGGGAACGATCAAACCGTAGACAGTTTAAGACAGTACTCCCATGGAGAAAAGTCCGCATGGTGCTTATTGTGTCCAATGCCGATGCAATTTTTGTATTTCATCAACACTGTGAAGGTCCACAGACTACAGAATGCATCCAGATGTGCTTCGGAAAATACTACTAGTCTTCCAGTGTACGATCAAAGCGTAGCCATTTTATGACATTACTCCTATGGGGAAAAGTCCGCATAGTGCTTATTGTGTTCGATGCCGATGCAATTTTTGTGTTTCATCAACACTCTGAAGGTCCACAGATGACAGAATGCCTTCAGAAGTGCTTCGGATACAACTACTAGTCTTCCAGGGTACGATCAAACCGTAGACAGTTTGAGACATAACTCCTAATGAAAAAAGTCCGCATGGTGCTTATTGTGTTCAATGCCGATGCAATTTTTGTGTTTCATCAAAACCCTGAAGGTCCACAGGTTACAGAATGCTTCCAGATGTGCTTCTGAAACTACTACTAGTCTTATAGTGTACGATCAAAGCGTAGACAGTTTAAGACATTACTCCAAGGAGAAAATTCGCATGGTGCTTATTGTGTTCAATGCCGATGCAATATTTGTGTTTCATCAACACTCTGAAGGTCCACAGATTACAGAATGCATCCAGATGTGCTTCGGAAACTACTACTAGTCTTAGAGTGTACGATCAAAGAGTAGACAGTTTAATACATTACTCCCATGGAGAAAAGTCCGCATGGTGCTTATTGTGCTCAATGCCGATGCAATTATTGTGTTTCATCAACACAATGAAGGTCCACAGATTACAGAATGCATCCAGATGTGTTCGGAAACTACTACTAGTCTTCCAGGGAACGATCAAAGCGTAGACAGTTTAAGACATTTCTCTCATGGAGGAAAGTCCGCATGGTGCTTATTGTGATCAATGCTGACGCAATATCTGTGTTTCATCAAAACTCTGAAGATCCACAGATTACAGAGTGCCTCCAGATGTTCTTCTGAAACTATTACTAGTCTTCCAGGGAACGATCAAAGCGTAGACAAAGACATTACTCTCATGGAGAAAAGTCCGCATGGTGCTTATTGTGTTCAATGCCGATGCAATTTTTGTGTTTCATCAACACTTTGAAAGTCCACAGATTACAGAATGCCTCAAGATGTGCTTCGGAAACTACTTCTAGTCTTCCAGTGAACGATCAAAGCGTAGACAGTTTGAGACATTACTCCCATGGAGAAAAGTCAGCATGGTGCTTATTGTGTTCAATGCCGATGCAATTTTTGTGCTTCATCAACACTCTGAAGGTCCACAGATTACAGAATGCATCCAGATATGCTTCGGAAACTACTACTAGTCTTCCAGTGTACGATCAAATCGTAGACAGTTTAAGACATTACTCACATGGAGAAAAGTGCCCATGGTGCTTATTGAGTTAAATGCCGATTCAATTTTTGTGTTTCATCAACACTCTGAACGTCCACAGATTTCAGAATGCCTCCAGATGTGCTTCGGAATCTACTACTACTCTTCCAGAGAACGATCAAAGCCTAGACAGTTTAAGACATTACTCCCATGGAGAAAAGTCAGAATGGTGCATATCGTGTTTAATGCCGATGCAATGTTTGTGTTTCATCAACACTCTGAAGGTCCACAGATTTCAGAATGCCTCCAGATGTGCTTCGGAAACTACTACTAGTCTTCCAGGGAACGATCAAAGCGTACACAATTTAAGACATTACTCCTATGGAGAAAAGTGGGCATGGTGGTTATTGTGTTCAATGCCGATGCAATTTTTGTGTTTCATCAACACTCTGAAGGTCCACAGATTACAGAATGCATCCAGATGTGCTTCAGAAACTTCTACTAGTCTTCCAGTGTACGATCAAAGCGTAGACAGTTTAAGACATTACTCCCATGGAAAAAAGTCTGCATGGAACTTTTTGTGTTCAATGCCGATGCAATTTTTGTGTTTCATCAAAACTCTGAAGGACCACAGGTTGCAGAATGCTTCCAGATGTGCTTCGGAAACTACTACTAGTCTTACAGTGTACGATCTAAGCGTATACAGTTTAAGACATTACTCCCAAGGAGAAAATTCCGCATGGTGCTTATTGTGTTCAATGCCGACGCAATATTTGTGTTTCATCAACACTCTGAAGGTCCACAGATTACAGAATGCATCCAGATGTGCTTCCGAAACTACTACTAGTCTTAGAGTGTACGATCAAAGAGTAGACAGTTTAATACATTACTCGCATGGAGAAAAGTCCGCATGGTGCTTATTGTGTTCATTGCCGATGCAATTTTTGTGTTACATCAACACAATGAAGGTCCACAGATTACAGAATGCATCCAGATGCGTTTCGGAAACTACTACTAGTCTTCCAGGGAACGATCAAAGCGTAGACAGTTTAAGACATTTCTCTCATGGAGGAAAGTGCGCATGGTGCTTATTGTGATCAATGCTGATGCAATATCTGTGTTTCATCAAAACTCTGAAGATCCACAGATTACAGAATGCCTCCAGATGTTCTTCGGAAACTATCACTAGTCTTCCAGGAAATGATCAAAGCGTAGACAGTTTGAGACATTACTCCCATGGAGAAAAGTCAGCATGGTGCTTATTGTGTTGAATGCCGATGCAATTTTTGTGCTTCATCAACACTCTGAAGGTCCACAGATTACAGAATGCTTCCAGATATGCTTCGGAAACTACTACTAGTCTTCCAGTGTACGATCAAATCGTAGACAGTTTAAGACATTACTCACATGGAGAAAAGTGAGCATGGTGCTTATTGAGTTAAATGCCGATGCAATTTTTTTGTTTCATCAACACTCTGAAGGTCCACAGATTTCAGAATGCCTCCAGATGTTCATCGGAAACTACTACTAGTCTTCCAGGGAACGATCAAAGCGTAGACAGTTTAAGACATTTCTCTCATGGAGGAAAGTCCGCATGGTGCTTATTGTGATCAATGCTGACGCAATATCTGTGTTTCATCAAAACTCTGAAGATCCACAGATTACAGAGTGCCTCCAGATGTTCTTCTGAAACTATTACTAGTCTTCCAGGGAACGATCAAAGCGTAGACAAAGACATTACTCTCATGGAGAAAAGTCCGCATGGTGCTTATTGTGTTCAATGCCGATGCAATTTTTGTGTTTCATCAACACTTTGAAAGTCCACAGATTACAGAATGCCTCAAGATGTGCTTCGGAAACTACTTCTAGTCTTCCAGTGAACGATCAAAGCGTAGACAGTTTGAGACATTACTCCCATGGAGAAAAGTCAGCATGGTGCTTATTGTGTTCAATGCCGATGCAATTTTTGTGCTTCATCAACACTCTGAAGGTCCACAGATTACAGAATGCATCCAGATATGCTTCGGAAACTACTACTAGTCTTCCAGTGTACGATCAAATCGTAGACAGTTTAAGACATTACTCACATGGAGAAAAGTGCCCATGGTGCTTATTGAGTTAAATGCCGATTCAATTTTTGTGTTTCATCAACACTCTGAACGTCCACAGATTTCAGAATGCCTCCAGATGTGCTTCGGAATCTACTACTACTCTTCCAGAGAACGATCAAAGCCTAGACAGTTTAAGACATTACTCCCATGGAGAAAAGTCAGAATGGTGCATATCGTGTTTAATGCCGATGCAATGTTTGTGTTTCATCAACACTCTGAAGGTCCACAGATTTCAGAATGCCTCCAGATGTGCTTCGGAAACTACTACTAGTCTTCCAGGGAACGATCAAAGCGTACACAATTTAAGACATTACTCCTATGGAGAAAAGTGGGCATGGTGGTTATTGTGTTCAATGCCGATGCAATTTTTGTGTTTCATCAACACTCTGAAGGTCCACAGATTACAGAATGCATCCAGATGTGCTTCAGAAACTTCTACTAGTCTTCCAGTGTACGATCAAAGCGTAGACAGTTTAAGACATTACTCCCATGGAAAAAAGTCTGCATGGAACTTTTTGTGTTCAATGCCGATGCAATTTTTGTGTTTCATCAAAACTCTGAAGGACCACAGGTTACAGAATGCTTCCAGATGTGCTTCGGAAACTACTACTAGTCTTACAGTGTACGATCTAAGCGTATACAGTTTAAGACATTACTCCCAAGGAGAAAATTCCGCATGGTGCCTATTGTGTTCAATGCCGACGCAATATTTGTGTTTCATCAACACTCTGAAGGTCCACAGATTACAGAATGCATCCAGATGTGCTTCCGAAACTACTACTAGTCTTAGAGTGTACGATCAAAGAGTAGACAGTTTAATACATTACTCGCATGGAGAAAAGTCCGCATGGTGCTTATTGTGTTCATTGCCGATGCAATTTTTGTGTTACATCAACACAATGAAGGTCCACAGATTACAGAATGCATCCAGATGCGTTTCGGAAACTACTACTAGTCTTCCAGGGAACGATCAAAGCGTAGACAGTTTAAGACATTTCTCTCATGGAGGAAAGTGCGCATGGTGCTTATTGTGATCAATGCTGATGCAATATCTGTGTTTCATCAAAACTCTGAAGATCCACAGATTACAGAATGCCTCCAGATGTGCTTCGGAAACTATCACTAGTCTTCCAGGAAATGATCAAAGCGTAGACAGTTTGAGACATTACTCCCATGGAGAAAAGTCAGCATGGTGCTTATTGTGTTGAATGCCGATGCAATTTTTGTGCTTCATCAACACTCTGAAGGTCCACAGATTACAGAATGCTTCCAGATATGCTTCGGAAACTACTACTAGTCTTCCAGTGTACGATCAAATCGTAGACAGTTTAAGACATTACTCACATGGAGAAAAGTGAGCATGGTGCTTATTGAGTTAAATGCCGATGCAATTTTTTTGTTTCATCAACACTCTGAAGGTCCACAGATTTCAGAATGCCTCCAGATGTTCATCGGAAACTACTACTAGTCTTCCAGGGAACGATCAAAGCGTACACAATTTAAGACATTACTACTGTGGAGAAAAGTGGGCATGGTGCTTATTGTGTCCAATGCCAATGCAATTTTTGTATTTCATCAACACTGTGAAGGTCCACAGACTACAGAATGCATCCAGATGTGCTTCGGAAAATACTACTAGTCTTCCAGTGTACGATCAAAGCGTAGCCATTTTATGACATTACTCCCATGGAGAAAAGTCAGCATGGTGCTTATTGTGTTCAATGCCGATGCAATTTTTGTGTTTCATCAGAACTCTGAAGGTCCACAGATTACAGAATGCATCCAGATGTGCTTCGGAAACTACTACTAGTCTTCCAGAGAACGATAAAAGCGTAGACAGTTTAAGACATTACTCCAAGGAGAAAATTCGCATGGTGCTTATTGTGTTCAATGCCGATGCAATATTTGTGTTTCATCAACACTCTGAAGGTCCACAGATTACAGAATGCATCCAGATGTGCTTCGGAAACTACTACTAGTCTTAGAGTGTACGATCAAAGAGTAGACAGTTTAATACATTACTCCCATGGAGAAAAGTCCGCATGGTGCTTATTGTGCTCAATGCCGATGCAATTATTGTGTTTCATCAACACAATGAAGGTCCACAGATTACAGAATGCATCCAGATATGTTCGGAAACTACTACTAGTCTTCCAGGGAACGATCAAAGCGTAGACAGTTTAAGACATTTCTCTCATGGAGGAAAGTCCGCATGGTGCTTATTGTGATCAATGCTGACGCAATATCTGTGTTTCATCAAAACTCTGAAGATCCACAGATTACAGAGTGCCTCCAGATGTTCTTCTGAAACTATTACTAGTCTTCCAGGGAACGATCAAAGCGTAGACAAAGACATTACTCTCATGGAGAAAAGTCCGCATGGTGCTTATTGTGTTCAATGCCGATGCAATTTTTGTGTTTCATCAACACTTTGAAAGTCCACAGATTACAGAATGCCTCAAGATGTGCTTCGGAAACTACTTCTAGTCTTCCAGTGAACGATCAAAGCGTAGACAGTTTGAGACATTACTGCCATGGAGAAAAGTCAGCATGGTGCTTATTGTGTTCAATGCCGATGCAATTTTTGTGCTTCATCAACACTCTGAAGGTCCACAGATTACAGAATGCATCCAGATATGCTTCGGAAACTACTACTAGTCTTCCAGTGTACGATCAAATCGTAGACAGTTTAAGACATTACTCACATGGAGAAAAGTGCCCATGGTGCTTATTGAGTTAAATGCCGATTCAATTTTTGTGTTTCATCAACACTCTGAACGTCCACAGATTTCAGAATGCCTCCAGATGTGCTTCGGAATCTACTACTACTCTTCCAGAGAACGATCAAAGCCTAGACAGTTTAAGACATTACTCCCATGGAGAAAAGTCAGAATGGTGCATATCGTGTTTAATGCCGATGCAATGTTTGTGTTTCATCAACACTCTGAAGGTCCACAGATTTCAGAATGCCTCCAGATGTGCTTCGGAAACTACTACTAGTCTTCCAGGGAACGATCAAAGCGTACACAATTTAAGACATTACTCCTATGGAGAAAAGTGGGCATGGTGGTTATTGTGTTCAATGCCGATGCAATTTTTGTGTTTCATCAACACTCTGAAGGTCCACAGATTACAGAATGCATCCAGATGTGCTTCAGAAACTTCTACTAGTCTTCCAGTGTACGATCAAAGCGTAGACAGTTTAAGACATTACTCCCATGGAAAAAAGTCTGCATGGAACTTTTTGTGTTCAATGCCGATGCAATTTTTGTGTTTCATCAAAACTCTGAAGGACCACAGGTTACAGAATGCTTCCAGATGTGCTTCGGAAACTACTACTAGTCTTACAGTGTACGATCTAAGCGTATACAGTTTAAGACATTACTCGCATGGAGAAAAGTCCGCATGGTGCTTATTGTGTTCATTGCCGATGCAATTTTTGTGTTACATCAACACAATGAAGGTCCACAGATTACAGAATGCATCCAGATGCGTTTCGGAAACTACTACTAGTCTTCCAGGGAACGATCAAAGCGTAGACAGTTTAAGACATTTCTCTCATGGAGGAAAGTGCGCATGGTGCTTATTGTGATCAATGCTGATGCAATATCTGTGTTTCATCAAAACTCTGAAGATCCACAGATTACAGAATGCCTCCAGATGTGCTTCGGAAACTATCACTAGTCTTCCAGGAAATGATCAAAGCGTAGACAGTTTGAGACATTACTCCCATGGAGAAAAGTCAGCATGGTGCTTATTGTGTTGAATGCCGATGCAATTTTTGTGCTTCATCAACACTCTGAAGGTCCACAGATTACAGAATGCTTCCAGATATGCTTCGGAAACTACTACTAGTCTTCCAGTGTACGATCAAATCGTAGACAGTTTAAGACATTACTCACATGGAGAAAAGTGAGCATGGTGCTTATTGAGTTAAATGCCGATGCAATTTTTTTGTTTCATCAACACTCTGAAGGTCCACAGATTTCAGAATGCCTCCAGATGTTCATCGGAAACTACTACTAGTCTTCCAGGGAACGATCAAAGCGTACACAATTTAAGACATTACTACTGTGGAGAAAAGTGGGCATGGTGGTTATTTTGTTCAATGCCGATGCAATTTTTGTGTTTCATCAACACTCTGAAGGTCCACAGATTACAGAATGCATCCAGATGTGCTTCAGAAACTTCTACTAGTCTTCCAGTGTACGATCAAAGCGTAGACACTTTAAGACATTACTCCCATGGAGAAAAGTCTGCATGGTGATTATTGTGTTCAATGCCGACGCAATTTTTGTGTTTCATCAAAACTCTGAAGGTCCACAGGTTACAGAATGCTTCCAGATGTGCTTCGGAAACTACTACTAGTCTTACAGTGTACGATCAAAGCGTAGACAGTTTAAGACATTACTCCAAGGAGAAAATTCGCATGGTGCTTATTGTGTTCAATGCCGATGCAATATTTGTGTTTCATCAACGCTCTGAAGGTCCACAGATTACAGAATGCATCCAGATGTGCTTCGGAAACTATTACTAGTCTTCCAGGAAACGATCAAATCTTAGACAGTTTAAGACATTACTCCCATGGAGAAAACTCTGCATGGTGCTTATTGTGTTCAATGCCGATGCAATTTTTGTGTTTCATCAACACTCTGAAGGTCCACAGAGTGGAGAATGCCTCCAGATGTGCTTCGGAAACTACTACTAGTTTTCCAGTGTACGATCAAAGCGTAGACAGTTTAAGACATTACTCCCATGGAGAAAAGTCCGCATGGTGCTTATTGTGTTCAATGGCGATGCAATTTTTGTGTTTCATCAACACTCTGAAGGTCCACAGATAACAGAATGCATCCAGATATGCTTCGGAAACTACTACTAATCTTCCAGTGAACGATCAAAGCGTAGACAGTTTGAGACATTACTCCCGTGGAGAAAAGCCCGCATGGTGCTTTTTGTGTTCAATGCCGATGCAATTTTTGTGCTTCATCAACACTCTGAAGCTCCACAGATTACAGAATGCATCCAGATATGCTTCGGAAACTACTACTAGTCTTCCAGGGAACGATCAAATCGTAGACAGTGTAAGACATAACTCCCATGGAGAAAAGTCCGCATGGTGCTTATTGTGTTCAATGCCGATGCAATTTTTGTGTTTCATCAACACTCTGAAGATCCGCAGATTACAGAATGCCGCCAGATGTGCTTCGGAAACTACTACTAGTCTTCCAGGGAACGATCAAAGCGTAGACAGTTTAAGACATTACTCCCATGGAGAAAAGTCCGCATGGTGCTTATTGTGGTCAATGCCGATGCAATTTTTGTGTTTCATCAAAACTCTGATGGTCCAGAGATTACAGAATGCATCCAGATGTACTTCGGAAACTACTACTAGTCTTCCAGGGAACGATCAAAACGTAGACAGTTTAAGACATTACTCCCATGGAGAAAAGTCCGTATGGTGCTTATTGTGTTTAATGCCGATGCAATATCTGTGTTTCATCAACACTCTGAAGGTCCACAGGTTACAGAATGCTTCCAGATGTGCTTCGGAAACTACTACTAGTCTTACAGTGTACGATCAAACCGTAGACAGTTTAAGACATTACTCTCATAGAGAAAAGTCCGCATGGTGCTTATTGTGTTCAATGCCGATGCAATATCTGTGTTTCATCAACACTCTGAAGGTCCACAGGTTACAGAATGCTTCCAGATGTGCTTCGGAAACTACTACTAGTCTTCCAGGGAACGATCAAACCGTAGACAGTTTAAGAGATTACTCCCATGGAGAAAAGTCCGCATGGTGCTTATTGTGTCCAATGCCGATGCAATTTTTGTATTTCATCAACACTCTGAAGGTCCACAGACTACAGAATGCATCCAGATGTGCTCGGAAACTACTACTAGTCTTCCAGTGTACGATCAAAGCGTAGCCATTTTATGACATTATTCCCATGGAGAAAAGTCAGCATGGTGCTTATTGTGTTCAATGCCGATGCAATTTTTGTGTTTCATCAGAACTCTGAAGGTCCACAGATTACAGAATGCATCCAGATGTGCTTCGGAAACTACTACTAGTCTTCCAGAGAACGATAAAAGCGTAGACAGTTTAAGACATTACTCCCATGGGGAAAAGTCCGCATAGTGCTTATTGTGTTCAATGCCGATGCAATTTTTGTGTTTCATCAACACTCTGAAGGTCCACAGATTACAGAATGCATCCAGATGTGCTTCGGAAACTACTACTAGTCTTCCAGAGAACGATAAAAGCGTAGACAGTTTAAGACATTACTCCCATGGAGAAAAGAACGCATGGTGCTTATTTTGTGCAATGCCGATGCAATTTTTGTGTTTCATCAACACTCTGAAGGTCCACAGATTACAGAAATCCTGCAGATGTGCTTCGGAAACTACTACTAGTCTTCCAGGGAACGATCAAATCGTAGACAGTTTAAGACATTACTCCCATGGTGAAAAGTCTGCATGGTGCTTATTGTGTTCAATGCCGATGCAATTTTTGTGTTTCATCAACACTCTGAAGGTCCACAGAGTGGAGAATGCCTCCAGATGTGCTTCGGAAACTACTACTAGTTTTCCAGTGTACGATCAAAGCGTAGACAGTTTAAGACATTACTCCCATGGAGAAAAGTCCGCATGGTGCTTAGTGTGTCAAATGCCGATGCAATTTTTGTGTTTCATCAACACTCTGAAGGTCCACAGATTTCAGAATGCCTCCAGATTTGCTTCGGAAACTACTACTAGTCTTCCAGGGAACGATCAAAGCGTAGTCAGTTTAAGACATTACTCTCATGGAGAAAAGACCGCATGGTGCTTATTGTGTTCAATGCCGATGCAATTTCTGTGTTTCATCAACACTCTGAAGATCCACAGATTACAGAATGCCTCCAGATGTGCTTCGGAAACTACTACTAGTCTTCCAGGGAACGATCAAAACGTAGACAGTTTAAGACATTACTCCCATGGAGAAAAGTCCGTATGGTGCTTATTGTGTTCAATGCCGATGCAATATCTGTGTTTCATCAACACTCTGAAGGTCCACAGATTACAGAATGCATCCAGATCTGCTTCGGAAACTACTACTAGTCTTCCAGGGAACGGTCAAACCGTAGACAGTTTAAGACATTACTCCCATGGAGAAAAGTCCGCATGACGCTTATTGTGTCCAATGCCCATGCAATTTTTGTATTTCATCAACACTCTGAAGGTCCACAGACTACAGAATGCATCCAGATGTGCTTCGGAAACTACTACTAGTCTTCCAGTGTACGATCAAAGCGTAGACATTTTATGACATTACTCCCATGGAGAAAAGTCAGCATGGTGCTTATTGTGTTCAATGCCGATGCAATTTTTGTGTTTCATCAGAACTCTGAAGGTCCACAGATTACAGAATGCATCCAGATGTGCTTCGGAAACTACTACTAGTCTTCCAGAGAACGATAAAAGCGTAGACAGTTTAAGACATTACTCCCATATGGAAAAGTCCGCATAGTGCTTATTGTGTTCAATGCCGATGAAATTTTTGTGTTTCATCAAAACTCTGAAGGTCCACAGGTTACAGAACGCTTCCAGATGTGCTTCGGAAACTACTACTAGTCTAACAGTGTACGATCAAAGCGTAGACAGTTTAAGACATTACTCCCAAGGAGAAAATTCTGCATGGTGCTTATTGTGTTCAATGCCGATGCAATATTTGTGTTTCGTCAACACTCTGAAGGTCCACAGATTACAGAATGCATCCAGATGAGCTTCGGAAACTACTACTAGTCTTCCAGGGAACGATCAAATCGTAGACAGTTTAAGACATTACTCCCATGGGGAAAAGTCTGCATGGTGTTTATTGTGTTCAATGCCGATGCAATTTTTGTGTTTCATCAACACTCTGAAGGTCCTCAGAGTGGAGAATGCCTCCAGATGTGCTTTGGAAACTACTACTAGTTTTCCAGTGTACGATCAAAGCGTAGACAGTTTAAGACATTACTCCCATGGAGAAAAGTCCGCATGGTGCTTATTGTGTTAAATGCCGATGCAATTTTTGTGTTTCATCAACACTCTGAAGGTCCACAGATTTCAGAATGCCTCCTGATTTGCTTCGGAAACTACTACTAGTCTTCCAGGGAACGATCAAAGCGTAGTCAGTTTAAGACATTACTCTCATGGAGAAAAGACCGCATGGTGCTTATTGTGTTCAATGCCGATGCAATTTCTGTGTTTCATCAACACTCTGAAGGTCCACAGACTACAGAATGCATCCAGATGTGCTTCGGAAACTACTACTAGTCTTCCAGTGTACGATCAAAGCGTATACATTTTATGACATTACTCCCATGGAGAAAAGTCAGCATGGTGCTTATTGTGTTCAATGCCGATGCAATTTTTGTGTTTCATCAGAACTCTGAAGGTCCACAGATTACAGAATGCATCCAGATGTGCTTTGAAACTACTACTAGTCCTCCAGAGAACGATAAAAGCGTAGACAGTTTAAGACATTACTCCCATGGAGAAAAGTCCGCATAGTGCTTATTGTGTTCAATGCCGATGCACTTTTTGTGTTTCATCAACACTCTGAAGGTCCACAGATTACCGAATGCATCCAGATGTGCTTCGGAAACTACTACTAGTCTTCCAGGAAACGATCAAATCTAAGACAGTTTAAGACATTACTCCCATGGAGAAAAGAACGCATGCTGCCTATTTTGTGCAATGAAGTTGCAATTTTTGTGTTTCATCAATACTCTGAAGGTCCACAGATTACAGAATGCCTGCAGATGTGCTTCGGAAACTACTACTAGTCTTCCAGGGAACGATCAAATCGTAGACAGTTTAAGACATTACTCCCATGGAGAAAAGTCTGCATGGTGCTTATTGTGTTCAATGCCGATGCAATTTTTGTGTTTCATCAACACTCTGAAGGTCCACCGAGTGGAGAATGCCTCCAGATGTGCTTCGGAAACTACTACTAGTTTTCCAGTGTACGATCAAAGCGTAGACAGTTTAAGACATTACTCCCATGGAGAAAAGTTCGCATGGTGCTTATTGTGTTCAATGGTGATGCAATTTTTGTGTTTCATCAACACCCTCAACGTCCACAGATTACAGAATGCCTTCAGATTTGCTTCGGAAACAACTACTAGTCTTCCAGGGTACGATCAAACCGTAGACAGTTTGAGACATAACTCCTAAGGAAAAAAGTCCGCATGGTGCTCATTGTGTTCAATGGCGATGCAATTTTTGTGTTTCATCAACACTCTGAAGGTCCACAGATAACAGAATGCATCCAGATATGCTTCGGAAACTACTACTAATCTTCCAGTGAACGATCAAAGCATAGACAGTTTGAGACATTACTCCCGTGGAGAAAAGCCCGCATGGTGCTTTTTGTGTTCAATGCCGATGCAATTTTTGTGCTTCAACACTCTGAAGCTCCACAGATTACAGAATGCATCCAGATATGCTTCGGAAACTACTACTAGGCTTATAGGGAACGATCAAAGCGTAGACAGTTTAAGACATAACTCCCATGGAGAAAAGTCCGCATGGTGCTTATTGTGTTCAATGCCGCTGCAATTTCTGTGTTTCATCAACACTCTGAAGATCCACAGATTACAGAATGCCGCCAGATGTGCTTCGGAAACTACTACTACTCTTCCAGGGAACGATCAAAGCGTAGACATTCTAAGACATTACTCCCATGGAGAAAAGTCCGCATGGTGCTTATTGTGGTCAATGCCGATGCAATTTTTGTGTTTCATCATCACTCTGAAGGTCCACAGATTACAGAATGCATCCAGATGTGCTTCGGAAACTACTACTAGTCTTCCAGGGAACGATCAAACCGTAGACAGTTTAAGACATTACTCCCATGGAGAAAAGTCCGCATGGTGCTTATTGTGTCCAATGCCGATGCAATTTTTGTAGTTCATCAACACTCTGAAGGTCCACAGACTACAGAATGCATCCAGATGTGCTCGGAAACTACTACTAGTCTTCCAGTGTACGATCAAAACGTAGCCATTTTATGACATTATTCCCATGGAGAAAAGTCAGCATGGTGCTTATTGTGTTCAATGCCGATGCAATTTTTGTGTTTCATCAGAACTCTGAAGGTCCACAGATTACAGAATGCATCCAGATGTGCTTCGGAAACTACTACTAGTCTTCCAGAGAACGATAAAAGCGTAGACAGTTTAAGACATTACTCCCATGGAGAAAAGTCCGCATGGTGCTTATTGTGTCTAATGCCAATGCAATTTTTGTGTTTCATCAACACTCTGAAGGTCCACAGATTTCAGAATGCCTACAGATTTGCTTCGGAAACTACTACTAGTCTTCCAGGGAACGATCAAAGCGTAGTCAGTTTAAGACATTACTCTCATGGAGAAAAGACCGCATGGTGCTTATTGTGTTCAATGCCGATGCAATTTCTGTGTTTCATCAACACTCTGAAGATCCACAGATTACAGAATGCCTCCAGATGTGCTTCGGAAACTACTACTAGTCTTCCAGGGAACGATCAAAACGTAGACAGTTTAAGACATTACTCCCATGGAGAAAAGTCCGGATGGTGCTTATTGTGTTCAATGCCGATGCAATATCTGTGTTTCATCAACACTCTGAAGGTCCACAGATTACAGAATGCATCCAGATGTGCTTCGGAAACTACTACTAGTCTTCCAGGGAACGGTCAAACCGTAGACAGTTTAAGACATTACTCCCATGGAGAAAAGTCCGCATGATGCTTATTGTGTCCAATGCCGATGCAATTTTTGTATTTCATCAACACTCTGAAGGTCCACAGACTACAGAATGCATCCAGATGTGCTTCGGAAACTACTACTAGTCTTCCAGTGTACGATCAAAGCGTAGACATTTTATGATATTACTCCCATGGAGAAAAGTCAGCATGGTGCTTATTGTGTTCAATGCCGATGCAATTTTTGTGTTTCATCAGAACTCTGAAGGTCCACAGATTACAGAATGCATCCAGATGTGCTTCGGAAACTACTACTAGTCTTCCAGAGAACGATAAAAGCGTAGACAGTTTAAGACATTACTCCCATATGGAAAAGTCCGCATAGTGCTTATTGTGTTCAATGCCGATGAAATTTTTGTGTTTCATCAAAACTCTGAAGGCCCACAGGTTACAGAATGCTTCCAGATGTGCTTCGGAAACTACTACTAGTCTTACAGTGTACGATCAAAGCGTAGACAGTTTAAGACATTACTCCCAAGGAGAAAATTCTGCATGGTGCTTATTGTGTTCAATGCCGATGCAATATTTGTGTTTCATCAACACTCTGAAAGTCCACGGATTACAGAATGCATCCAGATGTGCTTCGGAAACTACTACTAGTCTTCCAGGAAACGATCAAATCTTAGACAGTTTAATACATTACTCCCATGGAGAAAAGAACGCATGGTGTTTATTTTGTGCAATGCCGATGCAATTTTTGTGTTTCATCAACACTCTGAAGGTCCACAGATTACAGAATGCCTGCAGATGTGCTTCGGAAACTACTACTAGTCTTCCAGGGAATGATCAAATCGTAGACAGTTTAAGACATTACTCCCATGGAGAAAAGTCTGCATGGTGTTTATTGTGTTCAATGCCGATGCAATTTTTGTGTTTCATCAACACTCTGAAGGTCCTCAGAGTGGAGAATGCCTCCAGATGTGCTTCGGAAACTACTACTAGTTATCCAGTGTACGATCAAAGCGTAGACAGTTTAAGACATTACTCCCATGGAGAAAAGTCCGCATGGTGCTTATTGTGTTAAATGCCGATGCAATTTTTGTGTTTCATCAACACTCTGAAGGTCCACAGATTTCAGAATGCCTCCTGATTTGCTTCGGAAACTACTACTAGTCTTCCAGGGAACGATCAAAGCGTAGTCAGTTTAAGACATTACTCTCATGGAGAAAAGACCGCATGGTGCTTATTGTGTTCAATGCCGATGCAATTTCTGTGTTTCATCAACACTCTGAAGGTCCACAGACTACAGAATGCATCCAGATGTGCTTCGGAAACTACTACTAGTCTTCCAGTGTACGATCAAAGCGTATACATTTTATGACATTACTCCCATGGAGAAAAGTCAGCATGGTGCTTATTGTGTTCAATGCCGATGCAATTTTTGTGTTTCATCAGAACTCTGAAGGTCCACAGATTACAGAATGCATCCAGATGTGCTTTGAAACTACTACTAGTCTTCCAGAGAACGATAAAAGCGTAGACAGTTTAAGACATTACTCCCATATGGAAAAGTCCGCATAGTGCTTATTGTGTTCAATGCCGATGAAATTTTTGTGTTTCATCAAAACTCTGAAGGCCCACAGGTTACAGAATGCTTCCAGATGTGCTTCGGAAACTACTACTAGTCTTACAGTGTACGATCAAAGCGTAGACAGTTTAAGACATTACTCCCAAGGAGAAAATTCTGCATGGTGCTTATTGTGTTCAATGCCGATGCAATATTTGTGTTTCATCAACACTCTGAAGGTCCACGGATTACAGAATGCATCCAGATGTGCTTCGGAAACTACTACTAGTCTTCCAGGAAACGATCAAATCTTAGACAGTTTAATACATTACTCCCATGGAGAAAAGTCTGCATGGTGTTTATTTTGTGCAATGCCGATGCAATTTTTGTGTTTCATCAACACTCTGAAGGTCCTCAGAGTGGAGAATGCCTCCAGATGTGCTTCGGAAACTACTACTAGTTATCCAGTGTACGATCAAAGCGTAGACAGTTTAAGACATTACTCCCATGGAGAAAAGTCCGCATGGTGCTTATTGTGTTAAATGCCGATGCAATTTTTGTGTTTCATCAACACTCTGAAGGTCCACAGATTTCAGAATGCCTCCTGATTTGCTTCGGAAACTACTACTAGTCTTCCAGGGAACGATCAAAGCGTAGTCAGTTTAAGACATTACTCTCATGGAGAAAAGACCGCATGGTGCTTATTGTGTTCAATGCCGATGCAATTTCTGTGTTTCATCAACACTCTGAAGGTCCACAGACTACAGAATGCATCCAGATGTGCTTCGGAAACTACTACTAGTCTTCCAGTGTACGATCAAAGCGTATACATTTTATGACATTACTCCCATGGAGAAAAGTCAGCATGGTGCTTATTGTGTTCAATGCCGATGCAATTTTTGTGTTTCATCATAACTCAGAAGGTCCACAGATTACAGAATGCATCCAGATGTGCTTTGAAACTACTACTAGTCTTCCAGAGAACGATAAAAGCGTAGACAGTTTAAGACATTACTCCCATGGAGAAAAGTCCGCAGAGTGCTTATTGTGTTCAATGCCGATGCAATTTTTGTGTTTCATCAACACTCTGAAGGTCCACAGATTACCGAATGCATCCAGATGTGCTTCGGAAACTACTACTAGTCTTCCAGGAAACGATCAAATCTTAGACAGTTTAAGACATTACTCCCATGGAGAAAAGTCCGCATGGTGCTTATTGTGTCCAATGCCGATGCAATTATTGTGTTTCATCAACACTCTGAAGGTCCACAGACTACAGAATGCATCTAGATGTTCTTCGGAAACTACTACTAGTCTTCCAGTGTACGATCAAAGCGCAGACATTTTATGACATTACTCCCATGGAGAAAAATCCGCATGGTGCTTATTTTGTGCAATGCCGATGCAATTTTTGTGTTTCATCAACACTCTGAAGGTCCACAGATTACAGAATGCCTGCAGATGTGCTTCGGAAACTACTACTAGTCTTCCAGGGAAGGATCAAAGCGTAGACATTTTAAGACATTACTCTCATGGAGAAAAGTCTGCATGGTGCTTATTGTGTTCAATACCGATGCAATTTTTGTGTTTCATCAACACTCTGAAGGTCCACAGATTACAGAATGCATCCAGATGTGCTTCGGAAACTTCTACTAGTCTTCCAGAGAACGATCAAATCTTAGACAGTTTAAGACATTACTCCCATGGAGAAAAGAACGCATGCTGCTTATTTTGTGCAATGCCGATGCAATTTTTGTGTTTCATCAACACTCTGAAGGTCCACAGATTACAGAATGCCTGCAGATGTGCTTCGGAAACTACTACTAGTCTTCCAGGGAACGATCAAAGCGTAGACAGTTTAAGACATTACTCTCATGGAGAAAAGTCTGCATGGTGCTTATTGTGTTCACTACCGATGCAATTTTTGTTTTTCATCAACACTCTGAAGGTCCACAGAGTGGAGAATGCCTCCAGATGTGCTTCGGAAATTACTACTAGTTTTCCAGTGTACGATCAAAGCGTAGACAGTTTAAGACATTACTCCCATGGAGAAAAGTCCGCATGGTGTTTATTGTGTTAAATGCCGATGCAATCTTTGTGTTTCATCAACACTCTGAAGGTCCACAGATTTCAGAATGCATCCAGATTTGCTTCGGAAACTACTACTAGTCTTCCAGGGAACGTTCAATGCGTAGACAATTTAAGACATTACTCCTATTTAGAAAAGTCGGCATGGTGCTTATTGTGTTCAATGCCGGTGCAATTTTTGTGTTTCATCAACACTCTGAAGGTCAAAGGATTACAGAATGCATCCAGATGTGCTTCGGAAACTACTACTAGTCTTCCAGTGTACGATCAAAGCGTAGACAGTTTAAGACATTACTCCCATGGAGAAAAGTTCGCATGGTGCTTATTGTGTTCAATGCTGATGCAATTTTTGTGTTTCATCAACACCCTCAACGTCCACAGATTACAGAATGAATTCAGATGTGCTTCGGAAATTACTACTAGTCTTCCAGGGTACGATCAAAACGTAGTCAGTTTAAGACATTACTCTCATAGAGAAAAGACCGCATGGTGCTTATTGTGTTCAATGCCGATGCAATTTTTGTGTTTCATCAACACCCTCAACGTCCACAGATTACAGAATGCCTTCAGATGTGGTTCGGAAACTACTACTAGTCTTCCAGGGTACGATCAAACCGTATACAGTTTGAGACATAACTCCCAAGGAAAAAAGTCCGCATGGTGCTTATTGTGTTCAATGCCGATGCAATTTTTGTGCTTCATCAACACTCTGAAGCTCCACAGATTACAGAATGGATCCAGATGTGCTTCGGAAACTACTACTAGCCTTCCAGGGAACGATCAAAGAGTAGACAGTTTAAGACCTTACTCCCATGAAGAAAAGTTCGCATGGTGCTTATTGTGTTCAATGCCGATGCAATTTTTGTGCTTCATCAACACTCTGAAGCTCCACAGATTACAGAATGCATCCAGATATGCTTCAGAAACTACTACTAGTCTTATAGGGAACGATCAAAGCATAGACAGTTTAAGACATAACTCCCATGGAGAAAAGTTCGCATGGTGCTTATTGTGTTCAATGCCGATGCAATTTTTGTGTTTCATCAACACTCTGAAGGTCCACAGATTACAGAATGCATCCAGATGTGCTTCGGAAACTACTACTAGTCTTCCAGGGAACGATCAAAGCGTAATCAGTTTACGACATTACTCTCATGGAGAAAAGACCACATGGTGCTTATTGTGTTCAATGCCGATGCAATTTCTGTGTTTCATCAACACTCTGAAGCTCCACAGATTACAGAATGCATCCAGATGTGCTTCGGAAACTACTACTAACCTTCCAGGGAACGATCAAAGAGTAGACAGTTTAAGACATTACTCCCATGGAGAAAAGTCCGCATGGTGCTTATTGTGTTCAATGCCGATGCTATTTTTGCGTTTCATCAACACTCTGAAGGTCCACAGATTACAGAATGCCACCAGATGTTCTTCGGAAACTACCACTAGTCTTCCAGTGAACGATCAAAGCGTAGACAGTTTAAGACCTTACTCCCATGAAGAAAAGTCCGCATGGTGCTTATTGTGTTTAATGCTGATGCAATTTTTGTGTTTCATCAACACTCTGGCGGTCCACAGATTACAGAATGCTTCCAGATGTGCTTCGGAAACTACTACTAGTCTTCCAGTGTGCGATCAAAGCGTAGACAGTTTAAGACAATACTCCCACGGAGAAAAGTTCGCATGGTGATTATTGTGTTCAATCCCGATGCAATTTTTGTGTTTCATCAACACTCTGAAGGTCCACAGATTACAGAATGCCCCCAGATGTGCTTCGGAAACTACTACTAGTCTTCCAGTGTACGATCAAAGTGTAGACAGTTTAAGACATTACTCCCATGGAGAAAAATCCGCATGGTGATTATTGTGTTCAATGCCGATGCCAATTTTTTGTTCCATCAACACTCTGAAGGTCCTCAGATTACAGAATGCATCCAGATATGCTTCGGAAACTACTACTAGTCTTCCAGGGAACGATCAAAGCGTAGACAGTTTAAGACATTACTCCCATGGAGAAAAGTCTGCATGGTGCTTATTGTGTTCAATGCCGATGCAATTTTTTGTTTCATCAACACTCTGAAGGTCCACAGAGTGGAGAATGCCTCCAGATGTGCTTCGGAAACTACTACTTGTTTTCCAGTGTACGATCAATGCGTAGACAGTTTAAGACATTACTCCCATGGAGAAAAGTTCGCATGGTGCTTATTGTGTTCAATGCCGATGCAATTTTTGTGTTTCATCAGCACCCTCAACGTCCACAGATTACAGAATGCCTCCAGATTTGCTTCCGGAACTACTACTAGTCTTCCAGGGAACGTTCAAAACGTAGACAATTTAAGACATTACTCCTAATTAGAAAAGTCCGCTTGGTGTTTCTTGTGTTCAATGCCGATGCAATTTTTGTGTTTCATCAACACTCTGAAGGTCCACAGATTACAGAATGCATCCAGATGTGCTTCGGAAACTACTACTAGTCTTCCAGTGTACGATCAAAGCGTAGACAGTTAAGGACATTACTCCCATGGAGAAAAGTTCGCATGGTGCTTATTGTGTTCAATGCCGATGCAATTTTTGTGTTTCATCAACACCCTCAACGTCCATAGATTACAGAATGCCTTCAGATGTGCTTCGGAAACTACTACTAGTCTTCCAGGGTACGATCAAACCGTAGACAGTTTGAGACATAACTCCCAAGGAAAAAAGTCCTCATGGTGCTCTTTGTGTTCAATGCCGATGCAATTTTTGTGCTTCATCAACACTCTGAATGTCCACAGATTACAGAATGCATCCAGATATGCTTCGGAAACTACTACTAGTCTTATAGGGAACGACCAAAGCATAGACAGTTTCAGACATAACTCCCATGGAGAAAAGTCCGCATGGTGCTTATTGTGTTCAATGCGGATGCAATTTTAGTGTTTCATCAACACTCTGAAGGTCCACAGATTACAGAATGCATCCAGATGTGCTTCGGAAACTACTGCTAGTCTTCCAATGAAAGATCAGAGCGTAGACAGTTTAAGACATTACTCCCATGGAGAAAAGTCCGCATGGTGCTTATTGTGTTTAATGCCGATAAAATTTCTGTGTTTCATCAACACTCTGAAGGTATGCAGGTTACAGAATGCCTCCAGATGTGCTTCGGAAACTACTGCTAGTCTTCCAGTGAACGATCACAGCGTAGACAGTTTAAGACATTACTCTCACGGAGAAAAGTCTGCATGGTGCTTATTGTGTTCAATGCCGATTCAATTTCTGTGTTTCATCAACACTCGGAAGGTCCGCAGATTACAGAATTCATCCAGATGTGCTTCAGAAACTACTACTAGTCTTCCAGTGTACGATCAAAGCGTAGACAGTTTAAGACATTACTCCCATGTAGAAAAGTCCGCATGGTGCTTATTGTGTTCAATGCCGATGCAATTTTTGTGTTTCATCAACACTCTGAAGGTCCACAGATTACAGAATGCTTCCAGATGTGCTTCGGAAACTACCACTAGTCTTCCAGTGAACGATCAAAGCGTAGACAGTTTAAGACCTTACTCCCATGAAGAAAAGTCCGCATGGTGCTTATTGTGTTTAATGCTGATGCAATTTTTGTGTTTCAACAACACTCTGGCGGTCCACAGATTACAGAATGCTTCCAGATGTGCTTCGGAAACTACTACTAGTCTTCCAGTGTGCGATCAAAGCGTAGACAGTTTAAGACATTACTCCCACGGAGAAAAGTCCGCATGGTGATTATTGTGTTCAATCCCGATGCAATTTTTGTGTTTCATCAACACTCTGAAGGTCCACAGATTACAGAATGCCCCCAGATGTGCTTCGGAAACTACTACTAGTCTTCCAGTGTACGATCAAAGTGTAGACAGTTTAAGACATTACTCCCATGGAGAAAAATCCGCATGGTGATTATTGTGTTCAATGCCGATGCCAATTTTTTGTTCCATCAACACTCTGAAGGTCCTCAGATTACAGAATGCATCCAGATATGCTTCGGAAACTACTACTAGTCTTCCAGGGAACGATCAAAGCGTAGACAGTTTAAGACATTACTCCCATGGAGAAAAGTCTGCATGGTGCTTATTGTGTTCAATGCCGATGCAATTTTTTGTTTCATCAACACTCTGAAGGTCCACAGAGTGGAGAATGCCTCCAGATGTGCTTCGGAAACTACTACTTGTTTTCCAGTGTACGATCAATGCGTAGACAGTTTAAGACATTACTCCCATGGAGAAAAGTTCGCATGGTGCTTATTGTGTTCAATGCCGATGCAATTTTTGTGTTTCATCAGCACCCTCAACGTCCACAGATTACAGAATGCCTCCAGATTTGCTTCCGGAACTACTACTAGTCTTCCAGGGAACGTTCAAATCGTAGACAATTTAAGACATTACTCCTAATTAGAAAAGTCCGCTTGGTGTTTCTTGTGTTCAATGCCGATGCAATTTTTGTGTTTCATCAACACTCTGAAGGTCCACAGATTACAGAATGCATCCAGATGAGCTTCGGAAACTACTACTAGTCTTCCAGTGTACGATCAAAGCGTAGACAGTTAAGGACATTACTCCCATGGAGTAAAGTTCGCATGGTGCTTATTGTGTTCAATGCCGATGCAATTTTTGTGTTTCATCAACACCCTCAACGTCCATAGATTACAGAATGCCTTCAGATGTGCTTCGGAAACTACTGCTAGTCTTCCAGTGAAAGATCAGAGCGTAGTCAGTTTAAGACATTACTCCCGTGGAGAAAAGTCCGCATGGTGCTTATTGTGTTTAATGCCGATAAAATTTCTGTGTTTCATCAACACTCTGAAGGTATGCAGGTTACAGAATGCCTCCAGATGTGCTTCGGAAACTACTGCTAGTCTTCCAGTGAACGATCACAGCGTAGACAGTTTAAGACATTACTCTCACGGAGAAAAGTCTGCATGGTGCTTATTGTGTTCAATGCCGATTCAATTTCTGTGTTTCATCAACACTCGGAAGGTCCGCAGATTACAGAATTCATCCAGATGTGCTTCAGAAACTACTACTAGTCTTCCAGTGTACGATCAAAGCGTAGACAGTTTAAGATATTACTCCCATGTAGAAAAGTCCGCATGGTGCTTATTGTGTTCAATGCCGATGCAATTTTTGTGTTTCATCAACACTCTGAAGGTCCACAGATTACAGAATGCTTCCAGATGTGCTTCGGAAACTACCACTAGTCTTCCAGTGAACGATCAAAGCGTAGACAGTTTAAGACCTTACTCCCATAAAGAAAAGTCCGCATGGTGCTTATTGTGTTTAATGCCGATGCAATTTTTGTGTTTCATCAACACTCTGAAGGTCCACAGATTACAGAATGCCCCCAGATGTGCTTCAGAAACTACTACTAGTCTTCCAGTGGACGATCAAAGTGTAGACAGTTTAAGACATTACTCCCATGGAAAAAAATCTGCATGGTGCTTATTGTGTTCAATGCCGATTCCATTTTTTTGTTCCTTCAACACTCTGAAGGTCCTCAGATTACAGAAAGCATCCAGATATGCTTCGGAAACTACTACTAGTCTTATAGGGAACGACCAAAGCATAGACAGTTTCAGACATAACTCCCATGGAGAAAAGTCCGCATGGTGCTTATTGTGTTCAATGCCGATGCAATTTTTGTGTTTCATCAACACTCTGAAGGTATGCAGGTTACAGAATGCCTCCAGATGTGCTTCGGAAACTACTGCTAGTCTTCCAGTGAACGATCACAGCGTAGACAGTTTAAGACATTACTCTCACGGAGAAAAGTCCGCATGGTGCTTATTGTGTTTAATGCCGATAAAATTTTTGTGTTTCATCAACACTCTGAAGGTCCACAGATTACAGAATGCATCCAGATGTGCTTCGGAAACTTCTACTAGTCTTCCAGAGAACGATCAAATCTTAGACAGTTTAAGACATTACTCCCATGGAGAAAAGAACGCATGCTGCTTATTTTGTGCAATGCCGATGCAATTTTTGTGTTTCATCAACACTCTGAAGGTCCACAGATTACAGAATGCCTGCAGATGTGCTTCGGAAACTACTACTAGTCTTCCAGGGAACGATCAAAGCGTAGACAGTTTAAGACATTACTCTCATGGAGAAACGTCTGCATGGTGCTTATTGTGTTCACTACCGATGCAATTTTTGTTTTTCATCAACACTCTGAAGGTCCACAGAGTGGAGAATGCCTCCAGATGTGCTTCGGAAATTACTACTAGTTTTCCAGTGTACGATCAAAGCGTAGACAGTTTAAGACATTACTCCCATGGAGAAAAGTCCGCATGGTGTTTATTGTGTTAAATGCCGATGCAATTTTTGTGTTTCATCAACACTCTGAAGGTCCACAGATTTCAGAATGCATCCAGATTTGCTTCGGAAACTACTACTAGTCTTCCAGGGAACGTTCAATGCGTAGACAATTTAAGACATTACTCCTATTTAGAAAAGTCGGCATGGTGCTTATTGTGTTCAATGCCGGTGCAATTTTTGTGTTTCATCAACACTCTGAAGGTCAAAGGATTACAGAATGCATCCAGATGTGCTTCGGAAACTACTACTAGTCTTCCAGTGTACGATCAAAGCGTAGACAGTTTAAGACATTACTCCCATGGAGAAAAGTTCGCATGGTGCTTATTGTGTTCAATGCTGATGCAATTTTTGTGTTTCATCAACACCCTCAACGTCCACAGATTACAGAATGAATTCAGATGTGCTTCGGAAACTACTACTAGTCTTCCAGGGTACGATCAAAGCGTAGTCAGTTTAAGACATTACTCTCATAGAGAAAAACCGCATGGTGCTTATTGTGTTCAATGCCGATGCAATTTTTGTGTTTCATCAACACCCTCAACGTCCACAGATTACAGAATGCCTTCAGATGTGGTTCGGAAACTACTACTAGTCTTCCAGGGTACGATCAAACCGTAGACAGTTTGAGACATAACTCCCAAGGAAAAAAGTCCGCATGGTGCTTATTGTGTTCAATGCCGATGCAATTTTTGTGCTTCATCAACACTCTGAAGCTCCACAGATTACAGAATGGATCCAGATGTGCTTCGGAAACTACTACTAGCCTTCCAGGGAACGATCAAAGAGTAGTCAGTTTAAGACCTTACTCCCATGAAGAAAAGTTCGCATGGTGCTTATTGTGTTCAATGCCGATGCAATTTTTGTGCTTCATCAACACTCTGAAGCTCCACAGATTACAGAATGCATCCAGATATGCTTCAGAAACTACTACTAGTCTTATAGGGAACGATCAAAGCATAGACAGTTTAAGACATAACTCCCATGGAGAAAAGTTCGCATGGTGCTTATTGTGTTCAATGCCGATGCAATTTTTGTGTTTCATCAACACTCTGAAGGTCCACAGATTACAGAATGCATCCAGATGTGCTTCGGAAACTACTACTAGTCTTCCAGGGAACGATCAAAGCGTAGTCAGTTTACGACATTACTCTCATGGAGAAAAGACCACATGGTGCTTATTGTGTTCAATGCCGATGCAATTTCTGTGTTTCATCAACACTCTGAAGCTCCACAGATTACAGAATGCATCCAGATGTGCTTCGGAAACTACTACTAACCTTCCAGGGAACGATCAAAGAGTAGACAGTTTAAGACATTACTCCCATGGAGAAAAGTCCGCATGGTGCTTATTGTGTTCAATGCCGATGCAATTTTTGCGTTTCATCAACACTCTGAAGGTCCACAGATTACAGAATGCCACCAGATGTTCTTCGGAAACTACCACTAGTCTTCCAGTGAACGATCAAAGCGTAGACAGTTTAAGACCTTACTCCCATGAAGAAAAGTCCGCATGGTGCTTATTGTGTTTAATGCTGATGCAATTTTTGTGTTTCATCAACACTCTGGCGGTCCACAGATTACAGAATGCTTCCAGATGTGCTTCGGAAACTACTACTAGTCTTCCAGTGTGCGATCAAAGCGTAGACAGTTTAAGACATTACTCCCACGGAGAAACGTCCGCATGGTGATTATTGTGTTCAATCCCGATGCAATTTTTGTGTTTCATCAACACTCTGAAGGTCCACAGATTACAGAATGCCCCCAGATGTGCTTCGGAAACTACTACTAGTCTTCCAGTGTACGATCAAAGTGTAGACAGTTTAAGACATTACTCCCATGGAGAAAAATCCGCATGGTGATTATTGTGTTCAATGCCGATGCCAATTTTTTGTTCCATCAACACTCTGAAGGTCCTCAGATTACAGAATGCATCCAGATATGCTTCGGAAACTACTACTAGTCTTCCAGGGAACGATCAAAGCGTAGACAGTTTAAGACATTACTCCCATGGAGAAAAGTCTGCATGGTGCTTATTGTGTTCAATGCCGATGCAATTTTTTGTTTCATCAACACTCTGAAGGTCCACAGAGTGGAGAATGCCTCCAGATGTGCTTCGGAAACTACTACTTGTTTTCCAGTGTACGATCAATGCGTAGACAGTTTAAGACATTACTCCCATGGAGAAAAGTTCGCATGGTGCTTATTGTGTTCAATGCCGATGCAATTTTTGTGTTTCATCAGCACCCTCAACGTCCACAGATTACAGAATGCCTCCAGATTTGCTTCCGGAACTACTACTAGTCTTCCAGGGAACGTTCAAAACGTAGACAATTTAAGACATTACTCCTAATTAGAAAAGTCCGCTTGGTGTTTCTTGTGTTCAATGCCGATGCAATTTTTGTGTTTCATCAACACTCTGAAGGTCCACAGATTACAGAATGCATCCAGATGTGCTTCGGAAACTACTACTAGTCTTCCAGTGTACGATCAAAGCGTAGACAGTTAAGGACATTACTCCCATGGAGAAAAGTTCGCATGGTGCTTATTGTGTTCAATGCCGATGCAATTTTTGTGTTTCATCAACACCCTCAACGTCCATAGATTACAGAATGCCTTCAGATGTGCTTCGGAAACTACTACTAGTCTTCCAGGGTACGATCAAACCGTAGACAGTTTGAGACATAACTCCCAAGGAAAAAAGTCCGCATGGTGCTTTTTGTGTTCAATGCCGATGCAATTTTTGTGCTTCATCAACACTCTGAAGGTCCACAGATTACAGAATGCATCCAGATATGCTTCGGAAACTACTACTAGTCTTATAGGGAACGACCAAAGCATAGACAGTTTCAGACATAACTCCCATGGAGAAAAGTCCGCATGGTGCTTATTGTGTTCAATGCGGATGCAATTTTTGTGTTTCATCAACACTCTGAAGGTCCACAGATTACAGAATGCATCCAGATGTGCTTCGGAAACTACTGCTAGTCTTCCAGTGAAAGATCAGAGCGTAGACAGTTTAAGACATTACTCCCATGGAGAAAAGTCCGCATGGTGCTTATTGTGTTTAATGCCGATAAAATTTCTGTGTTTCATCAACACTCTGAAGGTATGCAGGTTACAGAATGCCTCCAGATGTGCTTCGGAAACTACTGCTAGTCTTCCAGTGAACGATCACAGCGTAGACAGTTTAAGACATTACTCTCACGGAGAAAAGTCTGCATGGTGCTTATTGTGTTCAATGCCGATTCAATTTCTGTGTTTCATCAACACTCGGAAGGTCCGCAGATTACAGAATTCATCCAGATGTGCTTCAGAAACTACTACTAGTCTTCCGGTGTACGATCAAAGCGTAGACAGTTTAAGACATTACTCCCATGTAGAAAAGTCCGCATGGTGGTTATTGTGTTCAATGCCGATGCAATTTTTGTGTTTCATCAACACTCTGAAGGTCCACAGATTACAGAATGCTTCCAGATGTGCTTCGGAAACTACCACTAGTCTTCCAGTGAACGATCAAAGCGTAGACAGTTTAAGACCTATCTCCCATGAAGAAAAGTCCGCATGGTGCTTATTGTGTTTAATGCTGATGCAATTTTTGTGTTTCATCAACACTCTGGCGGTCCACAGATTACAGAATGCTTCCAGATGTGGTTCGGAAACCAATACTAGTCTTCCAGTGTGCGATCAAAGCGTAGACAGTTTAAGACATTACTCCCACGGAGAAAAGTCCGCATGGTGATTATTGTGTTCAATCCCGATGCAATTTTTGTGTTTCATCAACACTCTGAAGGTCCACAGATTACAGAATGCCCCCAGATGTGCTTCGGAAACTACTACTAGTCTTCCAGTGTACGATCAAAGTGTAGACAGTTTAAGACATTACTCCCATGGAGAAAAATCCGCATTGTGCTTATTGTGTTCAATGCCGATGCCAATTTTTTGTTCCATCAACACTCTGAAGGTCCTCAGATTACAGAATGCATCCATATATGCTTCGGAAACTACTACTAGTCTTCCAGGGAACGATCAAAGCGTAGACAGTTTAAGACATTACTCCCATGGAGAAAAGTCTGCATGGTGCTTATTGTGTTCAATGCCGATGCAATTTTTTGTTTCATCAACACTCTGAAGGTCCACAGAGTGGAGAATGCCTCCAGATGTGCTTCGGAAACTACTACTTGTTTTCCAGTGTACGATCAATGCGTAGACAGTTTAAGACATTACTCCCATTGAGAAAAGTTCGCATGGTGCTTATTGTGTTCAATGCCGATGCAATTTTTGTGTTTCATCAGCACCCTCAACGTCCACAGATTACAGAATGCCTCCAGATTTGCTTCCGGAACTACTACTAGTCTTCCAGGGAACGTTCAAAACGTAGACAATTTAAGACATTACTCCTAATTAGAAAAGTCCGCTTGGTGTTTCTTGTGTTCAATGCCGATGCAATTTTTGTGTTTCATCAACACTCTGAAGGTCCACAGATTACAGAATGCCTTCAGATGTGCTTCGGAAACTACTACTAGTCTTCCAGGGTACGATCAAACCGTAGACAGTTTGAGACATAACTCCCAAGGAAAAAAGTCCGCATGGTGCTTTTTGTGTTCAATGCCGATGTAATTTTTGTGCTTCATCAACACTCTGAAGGTCCACAGATTACAGAATGCATCCAGATATGCTTCGGAAACTACTACTAGTGTTATAGGGAACGACCAAAGCATAGACAGTTTCAGACATAACTCCCATGGAGAAAAGTCCGCATGGTGCTTATTGTGTTCAATGCGGATGCAATTTTTGTGTTTCATCAACACTCTGAAGGTCCACAGATTACAGAATGCATCCAGATGTGCTTCGGAAACTACTGCTAGTCTTCCAGTGAAAGATCAGAGCGTAGACAGTTTAAGACATTACTCCCATGGAGAAAAGTCCGCATGGTGCTTATTGTGTTTAATGCCGATAAAATTTCTGTGTTTCATCAACACTCTGAAGGTATGCAGGTTACAGAATGCCTCCAGATGTGCTTCGGAAACTACTGCTAGTCTTCCAGTGAACGATCACAGCGTAGACAGTTTAAGACATTACTCTCACGGAGAAAAGTCTGCATGGTGCTTATTGTGTTCAATGCCGATTCAATTTCTGTGTTTCATCAACACTCGGAAGGTCCGCAGATTACAGAATTCATCCAGATGTGCTTCAGAAACTACTACTAGTCTTCCAGTGTACGATCAAAGCGTAGACAGTTTAAGACATTACTCCCATGTAGAAAAGTCCGCATGGTTCTTATTGTGTTCAATGCCGATGCAATTTTTGTGTTTCATCAACACTCTGAAGGTCCACAGATTACAGAATGCTTCCAGATGTGCTTCGGAAACTACCACTAGTTTTCCAGTGAACGATCAAAGCGTAGACAGTTTAAGACCTTACTCCCATAAAGAAAAGTCCGCATGGTGCTTATCGTGTTCAATGCCGATGCAAGTTTTGTGTTTCATTAACACTCTGAAGGTCCACAGATTACAGAATGCCTCCAGATGTTCTTCGGAAACTACCACTAGTCTTCCAGTGAACGATCAAAGCGTAGACAGTATAAGACCTTACTCCCATGAAGAAAAGTCCGCATGGTGCTTATTGTGTTTAATGCCGATGCAATTTTTGTGTTTCATCAACACTCTGAAGGTCCACAGATTACAGAATGCCCCCAGATGTGCTTCAGAAACTACTACTAGTCTTCCAGTGTACGCTCAAAGTGTAGACAGTTTAAGACATTACTCCCATGGAAAAAAATCTGCATGGTGCTTATTGTGTTCAATGCCGATTCCATTTTTTTGTTCCTTCAACACTCTGAAGGTCCTCAGATTACAGAAAGCATCCAGATATGCTTCGGAAACTACTACTAGTCTTATAGGGAACGACCAAAGCATAGACAGTTTCAGACATAACTCCCATGGAGAAAAGTCCGCATGGTGCTTATTGTGTTCAATGCCGATGCAATTTTTGTGTTTCATCAACACTCTGAAGGTATGCAGGTTACAGAATGCCTCCAGATGTGCTTCGGAAACTACTGCTAGTCTTCCAGTGAACGATCACAGCGTAGACAGTTTAAGACATTACTCTCACGGAGAAAAGTCCGCATGGTGCTTATTGTGTTCAATGCCGATCCCATTTTTTTGTTCCTTCAACACTCTGAAGATCCTCAGATTACAGAAAGCATCCAGATATGCTTCGGAAACTACTACTAGTCTTCCAGGGAACGATCAAAGCGTAGACAGTTTAAGACATTACTCCCATGGAGAAAAGTCTGCATGGTGCTTATTGTGTTCAATGCCGATGCAAGTTTTGTGTTTTATTAACACTCTGAAGGTCCACAGATTACAGAATGCCTCCAGATTTGCTTCGGAAACTACTACTAGTCTTCCAGGGAACGTTCAAAACATAGACAATTTAAGACATTACTCCTATTTAGAAAAGTCGGCATAGTGCTTATTGTGTTCAATGCCGATGCAATTTCTGTAATTCATCAACACTCTGAAGATACACAGATTACAGAATGCCTCCAGATGTGCTTCGGAAACTATCACTAGTCTTCCAGGGAACGATCAAAGCGTAGACAGTTTAAGACCTTACTCCCATAAAGAAAAGTCCGCATGGTGCTTATCGTGTTCAATGCCGATGCAAGTTTTGTGTTTCATTAACACTCTGAAGGTCCACAGATTACAGAATGCCTCCAGATGTTCTTCGGAAACTACCACTAGTCTTCCAGTGAACGATCAAAGCGTAGACAGTATAAGACCTTACTCCCATGAAGAAAAGTCCGCATGGTGCTTATTGTGTTTAATGCCGATGCAATTTTTGTGTTTCATCAACACTCTGAAGGTCCACAGATTACAGAATGCCCCCAGATGTGCTTCAGAAACTACTACTAGTCTTCCAGTGTACGCTCAAAGTGTAGACAGTTTAAGACATTACTCCCATGGAAAAAAATCTGCATGGTGCTTATTGTGTTCAATGCCGATTCCATTTTTTTGTTCCTTCAACACTCTGAAGGTCCTCAGATTACAGAAAGCATCCAGATATGCTTCGGAAACTACTACTAGTCTTATAGGGAACGACCAAAGCATAGACAGTTTCAGACATAACTCCCATGGAGAAAAGTCCGCATGGTGCTTATTGTGTTCAATGCCGATGCAATTTTTGTGTTTCATCAACACTCTGAAGGTATGCAGGTTACAGAATGCCTCCAGATGTGCTTCGGAAACTACTGCTAGTCTTCCAGTGAACGATCACAGCGTAGACAGTTTAAGACATTACTCTCACGGAGAAAAGTCCGCATGGTGCTTATTGTGTTCAATGCCGATCCCATTTTTTTGTTCCTTCAACACTCTGAAGATCCTCAGATTACAGAAAGCATCCAGATATGCTTCGGAAACTACTACTAGTCTTCCAGGGAACGATCAAAGCGTAGACAGTTTAAGACATTACTCCCATGGAGAAAAGTCTGCATGGTGCTTATTGTGTTCAATGCCGATGCAAGTTTTGTGTTTTATTAACACTCTGAAGGTCCACAGATTACAGAATGCCTCCAGATTTGCTTCGGAAACTACTACTAGTCTTCCAGGGAACGTTCAAAACATAGACAATTTAAGACATTACTCCTATTTAGAAAAGTCGGCATAGTGCTTATTGTGTTCAATGCCGATGCAATTTCTGTAATTCATCAACACTCTGAAGATACACAGATTACAGAATGCCTCCAGATGTGCTTCGGAAACTATCACTAGTCTTCCAGGGAACGATCAAAGCGTAGACAGTTTAAGACATTACTCTCATGGAGAAAAGTCCGCATGGTGCTTATTGTGTTCAATGCCGATGCAATATTTGTGTTTCATCAACACTTTGAAGGTCCACAGATTACAGAATGCCTCCAGATGTGCTTCGCAAACTACTACTAGTCTTCCAGTGAACGATAAAAGCGTAGACAGTTTGAGACATTACTCCCATGGAGAAAAGTCCGCATGGTGCTTATTGTGTTCAATGCCGATGCAATTTTTGTGCTTCATCAACACTCTGAAGGTCCACAGATTACAGAATGCATCCAGATAAGCTTCGGAAACAACTACTAGTCTTCCAGGGAACGATCAAAGCATAGACAGTTTAAGACATTACTACCATGGAGAAAAGTCCGCATGGTGTTTATTATGTTTAATGCCGATGCAATTTCTGTGTTTCATCAACACTCTGAAGCTCCACAGATTACAGAATGCATCCAGATGTGCTTCGGAAACTACTACTAGCCTTCCAGGGAACGATCAAAAAGTAGACAGTTTAAGACATTACTCCCATGGAGAAAAGCCCGCATGGTGCTTATTGCGTTCAATGCCGATGCAATTTTTGTGTTTCATCAACACTCTGAAGGTAAACAGATTACAGAATGCATCCAGATGTGCTTCGGAAACTACTACTAGTCTTCCTGGGAACGATCAAAGAGTCGACCGTTTAAGACCTTACTCCCATGTAGAAAAGTCCGCATGGTGCTTATTGTGTTTAATGCCGATAAAATTTCTGTGTTTCATCAACACTCTGAAGGTCCACAGATTACAGAATGCCTCCAGATGTGCTTCGGAAACTACTACTAGTCTTCCAGGGAACGATCAAAGCGTAGACAGTTGAAGACATTACTCCCATGGAGAAAAGTCCGCATGGTGTTTATTGTGTTCAATGCCGATGCAATTTTTGTGTTTCATCAACACTCTGAAGGTCCACAGATTACAGAATGCCCCCAGATGTGCCTCGGAAACTACTACTAGTCTTCCAGTGTACAATCAAAGCGTAGACAGTTTAAGACATTACTCCCACGGAGAAAAGTCCGCATGGTGATTATCGTGTTCAATGCCGATGCAGTTTTTGTGTTTCATCAACACTCTGAAGGTCCACAGATTACAGAATGCCCCCAGATGTGCCTCGGAAACTACTACTAGTCTTCCAGTGTACAATCAAAGCGTAGACAGTTTAAGACATTACTCCCATAGAGAAAAGTCCGCATGGTGCTTATTGTCTTCAATGCCGATGAATTTTTGTGTTTCATCAACACTCTGAAGGTCCACAGATTACAGAATGCATCCAGATGTGCTTCGGAAACTACTACTAGTCTTCCAGTGTACGATCAAAGGGTAGACAGTTTAAGACATTACTCCCATGGAGAAAAATCCGCATGGTGCTTATTGTGTTCAATGCCGATGCAATTTTTTTGTTCCAGCAACACTCTGAAGGTCCTTAGATTACAGAATGCATCCAGATATGCTTCGCAAACTACTACTAGTCTTCCAGGGAACGATCAAAGCGTAGACAGTTTAAGACATTACTCCCATGGAGAAAAGTCCGCATTGTGCTTATTGTGTTCAATGCCGATTCAATTTCAGTGTTTCATCAATACTCTGAAGGTCCACAGACTACAGAATGCATCCAGATGCGCTTTGGAAACTACTACTAGTCTTGCGGGGAACGATAAATGTGTAGACAGTTTAAGACATTACTCTCATGGAGAAAAATCGGCATGGTGCTTATTGTGTTCAATGCCGATGCAATTTTATTGTTCCATCAACACTCTGAAGGTCCTCAGCTTACAGAATGCATCCAGATATGCTTCGGAAGCTACTACTAGTCTTCCAGGGAACGATCAAAGCGTAGACAGTTTAAGACATTACTCCCATGGAGAAAAGTCCGCATGGTGCTTATTGTGTTCAATGCCGAAGCAATTTTTGTGTTTCATCTACACACTGAAGGTCCACAGATTACAGAATGCATCCAGATGTGCTTTCCAAACTACTACTAGTCTTCCAGGGAACGATCAAATCGTAGACAGTTTATTACTCCCATGGACATAAGTTCGCATGGTGCTTTTTGTGTTCAATGCCGATGCAATTTTTGTGTTTCATCAACACTCTGAAGGTCCACAGATTACAGAATGCCTCCAGATGTGCTTCGGAAACTACTACTAGTCTTCCAGGGAACGATCAAAGCGTAGACAGTTGAAGATATTACTCCCATGGAGAAAAGTCCGCATGGTGTTTATTGTGTTAATTGCCGATGCAATTTTTGTGTTTCATCAACACTCCGAAGGTCCACAGATTACAGAATGCCCCCAGATGTGCCTCGGAAACTACTACTAGTCTTCCAGTGTACAATCAAAGCGTAAACAGTTTAAGACATTACTCCCACGGGGAAAAGTCCGCATGGTGATTATCGTGTTCAATGCCGATGCAGTTTTTGTGTTTCATCAACACTCTGAAGGTCTACAGATTACAGAATGCCCCCAGATGTGCCACGGAAACTACTACTAGTCTTCCAGTGTACAATCAAATCGTAGACAGTTTAAGACATTACTCCCATGGAGAAAAGTCCGTATGGTGCTTATTGTGTTCAATGCCGATGAATTTTTGTGTTTCATCAACACTCTGAAGGTCCACAGATTACAGAATGCATCTAGATGTGCTTCGGAAACTACTACTAGTCTTCCAGTGTACGATCAAAGGGTAGACAGTTTAAGACATTACTCCCATGGAGAAAAATCCGCATGGTGCTTATTGTGTTCAATGCCGATGCAATTTTTTTGTTCCAGCAACACTCTGAAGGTCCTCAGATTACAGAATGCATCCAGATATGCTTCGGAAACTACTACTGGTCTTCCAGGGAACGATCAAAGCGTAGACAGTTTAAGACATTACTCCCATGGAGAAAAGTCCGCATTGTGCTTATTGTGTTCAATGCCGATGCAATTTTTGTGTTTCGTCGACACACTGAAGGTCCACAGATTACAGAATGGATCCATATGTGCTTCCCAAACTACTACTACTCTTCCAGGGAACGATCAAATCGTAGACAGTTTATGACATTACTCCCATGGAAAAAAGTTCGCATGGTGCTTTTTGTGTTCAATGCCGATGCAATTTTGGTGTTTCATCAACACTCTGAAGGTCCACAGATTACAGAATGCCTCCAGATGTGCTTCGGAAACTACTACTAGTCTTCCAGGGAACGATCAAAGCGTAGTCAGTTTAAGACATTACTCCCATGGAGAAAAGTCCGCATGGTGTTTATTGTGTTCAATGCCGATGCAATTTTTGTGTTTCATCAACACTCTTAAGGTCCACAGAGTGCAGAATGCCTCCAGATGTGCTTCGGAAACTACTACTAGTCTTCCAGTGTACGATCAAAGCGTAGACAGTTTAAGACATTACTCCCATGGAGAAAAGTCCGCATGACGCTTATTGTGTTCAATGCCGATGCAATTTTTGTGTTTCATCAACATTCTGAAGGTCCACAGATTACAGAAGGCTTCCAGATGTGCCTCGGAAACTACTACTAGTCTTCCAGTGAACGATCAAGGTAGACAGTTGAAGACATAACTCTCTTGGAGAAAAGTCCGCATGGTGATTATTGTGTTCAATGCCGATTCAATTTCTGCGTTTTATCAACACTCTGAAGGTCCACAGATTACAGAATGCCTCCAGATGTGCTTCGGAAACTACCACTAGTCTTCCAGTGAACGATCAAAGCGTAGACAGTTTAAGACCTTACTCCCATGAAGAAAAGTCCGAATTGTGCTTATTGTGTTCAATGCCGATGCAATTTTGGTGTTTCATCAACACTCTGAAGGTCCACAGATTACAGAATGCATCCAGATGTGCTTCGGAAGCTACTACTAGTCTTCCAGTGAACGATCAAAGCGTAGACAGTTTAAGACATTACTCAAACGGAGAAAAGTCCGCATGGTGATTATTGTGTTCAATGGCGATGCAATTTTTGTGTTTCATCAACACTCTGAAGGTCCACAGATTACAGAATGCCCCCAGATGTGCCTCGGAAACTACTACAAGTCTTCCAGTGTACAATCAAAGCGTAGACAGTTTAAGACATTACTCCCACGGAGAAAAGTCCGCATGGTGATTATTGTGTTCAATGCCGATGAATTTTTGTGTTTCATCAACACTCTGAAGGTCCACAGATTACAGAATGCATCCAGATGTGCTTCGGAAACTACTACTAGTCTTCCAGTGTACGATCAAAGTGTAGACAGTTTAAGACATTACTCCCATGGAGAAAAATCCGCATGGTGCTTATTGTGTTCAATGCCGATGCAATTTTTTTGTTCCAGCAACACTCTGAAGGTCCTCAGATTACAGAATGCATCCAGATATGCTTCGGAAACTACTACTAGTCTTCCAGGGAACGATCAAAGCGTAGATACTTTAAGACATTACTCCCATGGAGAAAAATACGCATTGTGCTCATTGTGTTCAATGAAGATGCAATTTTTGTGTTTCATCGACACACTGAAGGTCCACAGATTACAGAATGGATCCAGATGTGCTTCCCAAACTACTACTAGTCTTCCAGGGAACGATCAAATCGTAGACAGTTTTTGACATTACTCCCAAGGAGAAAAGTTCGCATGGTGCTTTTTGTGTTCAATGCCGATGCAATTTTTGTGTTTCATCAACACTCTGAAGGTCCACAGATTACAGAATGCCTCCAGATGTGCTTCGGAAACTACTACTAGTCTTCCAGGGAACGATCAAAGCGTAGACAGTTTAAGACATTACTCCCATAGAGAAAAGTCCGCATGGTGTTTATTGTGTTCAATGCCGATGCAATTTTTGTGTTTCATCAACAATCTTAAGGTCCACAGAGTGCAGAATGCCTCCAGATGTGCTTTGGAAACTACTACTAGCCTTCCAGTGTACGATCATAGCGTAGACAGTTTAAGACATTATTCCATGGAGAAAAGACTGCATGGTGCTTATTGTGTTAAATGCCGATGCAATTTTTGTGTTTCATCAACACTCTGAACGTCCACAGATTACAGAATGCCTCCAGATGTGCTTCGGAAACTACTACTAGTCTTCCAGAGGACGATCAAAGCCTACACAGTTTAAGACATTACTCCCATGGAGAAAATTCCGCATGGTGCTTATTGTATTCAATGCCGATGCAATTTTTGTGCTTCATCAACGCTCTGAAGGTCCACAGATTACAGAATGCATCCAGATATGCTTCGGAAACAACTACCAGTCTTCCAGGGAACGATCAAAGCGTAGACAGTTTAAGACATAACTCCCATGGAGATAAGCCCGCATGGTGCTTATTGTGTTCAATGCTGATGCAATTTTGGTGTTTCATCAACACTCTGAGGGTCCACAGATTACAGTATTAATCCAGATGTGCTTCGGAAACTACTACTAGTCTTGCAGGGAACGATCAAAGCGTAGACAGTTTAAGACATTACTTCCATGGAGAAAAGTCAGCATGGTGCTTATTGTGTTCAATGCCGATGCAATTTCTGTGTTTCATCAACACTCTGAAGGTCCACAGATTACAGAGTGCACCCGGATGTGCTTCGGAAACTACTACTAGTCTTCCAGGGAACGATCAAAGCGTAGACAGTTTAAGACATTACTCCCATGGAGAAAAGTCCGCATGGTGCTTATTGTGTTCAATGCCGATGCAATTTTTGTGTTTCATCAACACTCTGAAGGTAAACAGATTACAGAATGCATCCAGATGTGCTTCGGAAACTACTTCTAGTCTTCCAGGGAACGATCAAAGGGTAGACCGTTTAACACATTACTCCTATGGAGAAAAGTCCGCAATGGTGCTTATTGTGTTCAATGCCGATGCAATTTTTGTGTTTCATCAACACTCTGGAGGTCCACAGATTACAGAATGCCTCCAGATGTGATTCGGAAACTACTACTAGTCTTCCAGTGTACGATCAAAGCGTAGACAGTTTAAGACATTACTCCCATGGAGAAAAGTCCGCATGGTGATTATTGTGTTCAATGCCGATGCAATTTTTGTGTTTCATCAACACTCTGAAGGTCCGCAGATTACAGAATCCCTCCAGATATGCTTAGGAAACTACTACTAGTCTTCCAGTGTACGATCAAAGCGTAGACAGTTTAAGACATTACTCTCATGGAGAAAAGTCCGCATGGTGATTATTGTGTTCAATTCCGATTCAATTTCTGCGTTTCATCAACCCTCTGAAGGTCCACAGATTACAGAATGAATCCAATTGTGCTTCGGAAACTACCACTAGTCTTCCAGTGAACGATCAAAGCGTAGACAGTTTAAGACATTACTCCCATGAAGAAAAGTCCGCAATGGTGCTTATTGTGTTCAATGCCGATGCAATATTTGTGTATCATCAACACTCTGGAGGTCCACAGATTACAGAATGCCTCCAGATGTGATTCGGAAACTACTACCAGTCTTCCAGTGTACGATCAAAGCGTAGACAGTTTAAGACATTACTCCCATGGAGAAAAGTCCGCATGGTGATTATTGTGTTCAATGCCGATGCAATTTTTGTGTTTCATCAACACTCTGAAGGTCCACAGATTACAGAATGCCCCCAGATGCGACTCGGAAACTACTACTAGTCTTCCAGTGTACGATCAAAGCGTAGACAGTTTAAGGCATTACCCCCATGGAGAAAAGTCCGCATGGTGCTTATTGTGTTCAATGCCGATGCATTTTTGTGTTTCATCAACACTCTGAAGTTCGACAGCTTACAGAATGCCTCCAGATGTGCTTCGGAAACTACTACTAGTCTTCCAGTGTACGATCAAAGAGTAGACAGTTTAAGATATTACCCCCATGGAGCAAAATCCGCATGGTGCTTATTGTGTTCAATGCCGATGCAATGTTTTTGTTCCATCAACACTCTGAAGGTCCTCAGATTACACAATGCATCCACATGTGCTTCGGAAACTACTACTAGTCTTCCAGGGAACGATCAAAGTGTAGACAGTTTCAGACATTACTCCCATGGAGAAAAGTCGGCATGGTGCTTATTGTGTTCAATGCCGATGCAATTTTTGTGTTTCATCGACACACTGAAGGTCCACAGATTACAGAATGCATCCAGATGTGCTTCGGAAACTACTACTAGTCTTCCAGGGAACGATCAAATCGTAGACAGTTTATGACATTACTCCCATGGAGAAAAGTTCGCATGGTGCTTATTGTGTTAATGAGGATGCAATTTTTGTGTTTCATCAACACTCTGAAAGTCCACAGATTACAGCATGCCTGCAGATGAGCTTCGGACACTACTACTAGTCTTCCAGGGAACGATCAAAGCGTAGACAGTTTAAGACATTACTCCCATGGAGAAAAGTCAGCATGGTGCTTATCGTGTTCAATGCCGATGCAATTTTTGTGTTTCATCAACACTCTGAAGGTCCTCAGATTTCAGAATGCCTCCAGATGTGCTTCGGAAACTACTACTAGTCTTCCAGGGAACGATCAAAGCGTAGACAATTTAAGACATTACTCCTATGGAGAAAAGTCGGCATCGTGCTTATTGTGTTCAATGCTGATGCAATTTTTGTGTTTCATCAACACTCTGAAGGTCCACAGATTACACAATGCATCCAGATGTGCTTCGGAAACTACTACTAGTCTTAAAGTGTACGATCAAATCGTAGACAGTTTAAGACATTACTCCCATGGAGAAAAGTCCGCATGGTGCTTTTTGTGTTCAATGCCGATGCAATTTTTGTGTTTCATCAACACTCTGAAGGTCCACAGATTACAGAATGCCTCCAGATGTGCTTCGCAAACTACTACTAGTCTTCCAGGGAACGATCAAAGCGTAGACAGTTTAAGACATTACTCCCATGGAGAAAAGTCCGCATGGTGTTTATTGTGTTCAATGCCGATGCAATTTTTGTGTTTCATCAACAATCTTAAGGTCCACAGAGTGCAGAATGCCTCCAGATGTGCTTTGGAAACTACTACTAGTCTTCCAGTGTACGATCATAGCGTAGACAGTTTAAGACATTACTCCCATGGAGAAAAGACTGCATGGTGCTTATTGTGTTAAATGCCGATGCAATTTTTGTGTTTCATCAACACTCTGAACGTCCACAGATTACAGAATGCCTCCAGATGTGCTTCGGAAACTACTACTAGTCTTCCAGCGGACGATCAAAGCCTACACAGTTTAAGACATTACTCCCATGGAGAAAAGTCCGCGTCGTGCTTATTTCGTTTAATGCCGATGCAATTTTTGTCTTTCACCAACACTCTGAACGTCTGCAGATTACAGAATGCCTTCAGATGTGCTTCGGAAACTACTACTAGTCTTCCAGGGAACGATCAAAGCGTAGACAGTTTAAGACATTCCTCCCATGGAGAAAAGTCCGCATGGTGCTTATTGTATTCAATGCCGATGCAATTTTTGTGCTTCATCAACGCTCTGAAGGTCCACAGATTACAGAATGCATCCAGATATGCTTCGGAAACTACTACCAGTCTCCCAGGGAACGATCAAAGCGTAGACAGTTTAAGACATAACTCCCATGGAGATAAGCCCGCATGGTGCTTATTGTGTTCAATGCTGATGCAATTTTGGTGTTTCATCAACACTCTGAGGGTCCACAGATTACAGTATTAATCCAGATGTGCTTTGGAAACTACTACTAGTCTTGCACGGAACGATCAAAGCGTAGACAGTTTAAGACATTACTCCCATGGAGAAAAGTCAGCATGGTGCTTATTGTGTTCAATGCCGATGCAATTTCTGTGTTTCATCAACACTCTGAATGTCCACAGATTACAGAGTGCATCCAGATGTGCTTCGGAAACTACTACTAGTCTTCCAGGGAACGATCAAAGCGTAGACAGTTTAAGACATTACTCCCATGGAGAAAAGTCCGCATGGTGCTTATTGTGTTCAATGCCGATGCAATTTTTGTGTTTCATCAACACTCTGAAGGTAAACAGATTACAGAATGCATCCAGATGTGCTTCGGAAACTACTTCTAGTCTTCCAGGGAACGATCAAAGGGTAGGCCGTTTAACACATTACTTCTATGGAGAAAAGTCCGCAATGGTGCTTATTGTGTTCAATGCCGATGCAATTTTTGTGTTTCATCAACACTCTGGAGGTCCACAGATTACAGAATGCTTCCAGATGTGATTCGGAAACTACTACAAGTCTTCCAGTGTACGATCAAAGCGTAGACAGTTTAAGACATTACTCCCATGGAGAAAAGTCCGCATAGTGATTATTGTGTTCAATGCCGATGCAATTTTTGTGTTTCATGAACACTGTGAAGGTCCGCAGATTACAGAATCCCTCCAGATATGCTTCGGAAACTACTGCTAGTCTTCCAGTGTACGATCAAAGCGTAGACAGTTTAAGACATTACTTCCATGGAGAGAAGTCCGCATGGTGCTTATTGTGTTCAATGCCGATGCAATTTTTGTGTTTCAGCAACACTCTGAAGGTCCACAGATTACAAAATGCCTCCAGATGTGCTTTCTGAAACTACTACTAGTCTTCCAGTGAACGATCAAAGCGTAGACAATTTAAGACATTACTCTCATGGAGAAAAGTCCGCATGGTGATTATTGTGTTCAATGCCGATTCAATTTCTGCGTTTCATCAACTCTCTGAAGGTCCACAGATTACAGAATGAATCCAATTGTGCTTCGGAAACTACCACTAGTCTTCCAGTGAACGATCAAAGCGTAGACAGTTTAAGACATTACTCCCATGAAGAAAAGTCCGCAATGGTGCTTATTGTGTTCAATGCCGATGCAATTTTTGTGTTTCATCAACACTCTGGAGGTCCACAGATTACAGAATGCCTCCAGATGTGATTCGCAAACTACTACTAGTCTACCAGTGTACGATCAAAGCGTAGACAGTTTAAGACATTACTCCCATGGAGAAAAGTCCGCATGGTGATTATTGTGTTCAATGCCGATGCAATTTTTGTGTTTCATCAACACTCTGAAGGTCCGCAGATTACAGAATGCCCCCAGATGCGACTCGGAAACTACTACTAGTCTTCCAGTGTACGATCAAAGCGGAGACAGTTTAAGGCATTACCCACATGGAGAAAAGTCCGCATGGTGCTTATTGTGTTCAATGCCGATGCATTTTTGTGTTTCATCAACACTCTGAAGGTCGACAGCTTACAGAATGCCTCCAGATGTGCTTCGGAAAATACTACTAGTCTTCCAGTGTACGATCAAAGCGTAGACAGTTTAAGATATTACCCCCATGGAGCAAAATCTGCATGGTGCTTATTGTGTTCAATGGCGATGCAATTTTTTTGTTCCATCAACACTCTGAAGGTCCTCAGATTACAGAATGCATCCAGATGTGCTTCGGAAACTACTACTAATCTTCCAGGGAACGATCAAAGTGTAGACAGTTTAAGACATTACTCCCATGGAGAAAAGTCGGCATGGTGCTTATTGTGTTCAATGCCGATGCAATTTTTGTGTTTCATCGACACACTGAAGGTCCACAGATTACAGAATGCATCCAGATGTGCTTCGGAAACTACTACTAGTCTTCCAGGGAACGATCAAATCGTAGACTGTTTATGACATTACTCCCATGGAGAAAAGTTCGCATGGTGCTTATTGTGTTAATGAGGATGCAATTTTTGTGTTTCATCAACACTCTGAAAGTCCACAGATTACGGAATGCCTGCAGATGAGCTTCGGAAACTACTACTAGTCTTCCAGGGAACGATCAAAGCGTAGACAATTTAAGACATTACTCCTATGGAGAAAAGTCGGCATCGTGCTTATTATGTTCAATGCTGATGCAATTTTTGTGTTTCATCAACACTCTGAAGGTCCACAGATTACAGAATGCATCCAGATGTGCTTCGGAAACTGCTACTAGTCTTAAAGTGTACGATCAAAGCGTAGACAGTTTAAGACATTACTCCCATGGAGAAAAGTCCGCATGGTGCTTATTGTGTTCAATGCCGATGCAATTTTTGTGTTTCATCAACACTCTGAACGTCCACAGACTACAGAATGCCTCCAGATGTGCTTTCTGAAACTACTACTAGTCTTCCAGTGAACGATCAAAGCGTAGACAGTTTAAGACATTACTCCCATGGAGAAAAGTCCGCATGGTGATTATTGTGTTCAATGCCGATGCAATTTTTGTGTTTCATCAACACTCTGAAGGTCCACAGATTACAGAATGCCCCCAGATGCGACTCGGAAACTACTACTAGTCTTCCAGTGTACGATCAAAGCGTAGACAGTTTAAGGCATTACCCCCATGGAGAAAAGTCCGCATGGTGCTTATTGTGTTCAATGCCGATGCATTTTTGTGTTTCATCAACACTCTGAAGGTCGACAGCTTACAGAATGCCTCCAGATGTGCTTCGGAAACTACTACTAGTCTTCCAGTGTACGATCAAAGAGTAGACAGTTTAAGATATTACCCCCATGGAGCAAAATCCGCATGGTGCTTATTGTGTTCAATGCCGATGCAATGTTTTTGTTCCATCAACACTCTGAAGGTCCTCAGATTACACAATGCATCCACATGTGCTTCGGAAACTACTACTAGTCTTCCAGGGAACGATCGAAGTGTAGACAGTTTCAGACATTACTCCCATGGAGAAAAGTCGGCATGGTGCTTATTGTGTTCAATGCCGATGCAATTTTTGTGTTTCATCGACACACTGAAGGTCCACAGATTACAGAATGCATCCAGATGTGCTTCGGAAACTACTACTAGTCTTCCAGGGAACGATCAAATCGTATACAGTTTATGACATTACTCCCATGGAGAAAAGTTCGCATGGTGCTTATTGTGTTAAAGAGGATGCAATTTTTGTGTTTCATCAACACTCTGAAAGTCCACAGATTACAGAATGCCTGCAAATGAGCTTCGGAAACTACTACTAGTCTTCCAGGGAACGATCAAAGCGTAGACAGTTTAAGACATTACTCCCATGGAGAAAAGTCAGCATGGTGCTTATCGTGTTCAATGCCGATGCAATTTTTGTGTTTCATCAACACTCTGAAGGTCCTCAGATTTCAGAATGCCTCCAGATGTGCTTCGGAAACTACTACTAGTCTTCCAGGGAACGATCACAGCGTAGACAATTTAAGACATTACTCCCATGGAGAAAAGTACGCATCGTGCTTATTTTGTTCAATGCCGATGCAATTTTTATCTTTCATCAACACTCTGAAGGTCCACAGATTACAGAATGCCCCCAGATGTGACTCGGAAACTACTACTAGTCTTCCAGTGAACGATCAAAGCGTAGACAGTTTAAGACATTACCCCCATGGAGAAAAGTCGGCATCGTGCTTATTGTGTTCAATGCTGATGCAATTTTTGTGTCTCATCAACACTCTGAAGGTCCACAGATTACAGAATGCATCCAGATGTGCTTCGGAAACTACTACTAGTCTTAAAGTGTACGATCAAAGCGTAGACAGTTTAAGACATTACTCCCATGGAGAAAAGTCCGCATGGTGCTTATTGTGTTCAATGCCGATGCAATTTTTGTGTTTCATCAACACTCTGAACGTCCACAGACTACAGAATGCGTCCAGATGTGCTTCGGAAACTACTACTAGTCTTCCAGGGAACGATCAAAGCGTAGACAGTTTAAGACATTACTCCCATGGAGAAAAGTACGCATCGTGCTTATTTTGTTCAATGCCGATGCAATTTTTATCTTTCATCAACACTCTGAAGGTCCACAGATTACAGAATGCCCCCAGATGTGACTCGGAAACTACTACTAGTCTTCCAGTGAACGATCAAAGCGTAGACAGTTTAAGACATTACCCCCATGGAGAAAAGTCCGCATGGTGCTTTTTGTGTTCAATGCCGATGCAATTTTTGTGCTTCATCAACACTCTGAAGGTCCACAGATTACAGAATGCCTCCAGATGTGCTTCGCAAAGTACTACTAGTCTTCCAGGGAACGATCAAAGCGTAGACAGTTTAATACATTACTCCCATGGAGAAAAGTCCGCATGGTGTTTATTGTGTTCAATGCCGATGCAATTTTTGTGTTTCATCAACAATCTTAAGGTCCACAGAGTGCAGAATGCCTCCAGATGTGCTTTGGAAACTACTACTAGTCTTCCAGTGTACGATCATAGCGTAGACAGTTTAAGACATTACTCCCATGGAGAAAAGACTGCATGGTGCTTATTGTGTTAAATGCCGATGCAATTTTTGTGTTTCATCAACACCCTGAACGTCCACAGATTACAGAATGCCTCCAGATGTGCTTCGGAAACTACTACTAGTCTTCCAGAGGACGATCAAAGCCTACACAGTTTAAGACATTACTCCCATGGAGAAAAGTCCGCGTCGTGCTTATTTCGTTTAATGCCGATGCAATTTTTGTCTTTCACCAACACTCTGAACGTCTGCAGATTACAGAATGCCTTCAGATGTGCTTCGGAAACTACTACTAGTCTTCCAGGGAACGATCAAAGCGTAGACAGTTTAAGACATTCCTCCCATGGAGAAAAGTCCGCATGGTGCTTATTGTATTCAAATCCCGATGCAATTTTTGTGCTTCATCAACGCTCTGAAGGTCCACAGATTACAGAATGCATCCAGATATGCTTCGGAAACTACTACCAGTCTTCCAGGGAACGATCAAAGCGTAGACAGTTTAAGACATAACTCCCATGGAGATAAGCCCGCATGGTGCTTATTGTGTTCAATGCTGATGCAATTTTGGTGTTTCATCAACACTCTGAGGGTCCACAGATTACAGTATTAATCCAGATGTGCTTCGGAAACTACTACTAGTCTTGCAGGGAACGATCAAAGCGTAGACAGTTTAAGACATTACTCCCATGGAGAAAAGTCAGCATGGTGCTTATTGTGTTCAATGCCGATGCAATTTCTGTGTTTCATCAACACTCTGAATGTCCACAGATTACAGAGTGCATCCAGATGTGCTTCGGAAACTACTACTAGTCTTCCAGGGAACGATCAAAGCGTAGACAGTTTAAGACATTACTCCCATGGAGAAAAGTCCGCATGGTGCTTATTGTGTTCAATGCCGATGCAATTTTTGTGTTTCATCAACACTCTGAAGGTAAACAGATTACAGAATGCATCCAGATGTGATTCGGAAACTACTTCTAGTCTTCCAGGGAACGATCAAAGCGTAGGCCGTTTAACACATTACTCCTATGGAGAAAAGTCCGCAATGGTGCTTATTGTGTTCAATGCCGATGCAATTTTTGTGTTTCATCAACACTCTGGAGGTCCACAGATTACAGAATGCTTCCAGATGTGATTCGGAAACTACTACAAGTCTTCCAGTGTACGATCAAAGCGTAGACAGTTTAAGACATTACTCCCATGGAGAAAAGTCCGCATGGTGATTATTGTGTTCAATGCCGATGCAATTTTTGTGTTTCATCAACACTCTGAAGGTCCGCAGATTACAGAATCCCTCCAGATATGCTTCGGAAACTACTACTAGTCTTCCAGTGTACGATCAAAGCGTAGACAGTTTAAGACATTACTTCCATGGAGACAAGTCCGCATGCTGCTTATTGTGTTCAATGCCGATGCAATTTTTGTGTTTCAGCAACACTCTGAAGGTCCACAGATTACAAAATGCCTCCAGATGTGCTTTCTGAAACTACTACTAGTCTTCCAGTGAACGATCAGAGCGTAGACTATTTAAGACATTAGTCTCATGGAGAAAAGTCCGCATGGTGATTATTGTGTTCAATGCCGATTCAATTTCTGCGTTTCATCAACTCTCTGAAGGTCCACAGATTACAGAATGAATCCAATTGTGCTTCGGAAACTACCACTAGTCTTCCAGTGAACGATCAAAGCGTAGACAGTTTAAGACATTACTCCCATGAAGAAAAGTCCGCAATGGTGCTTATTGTGTTCAATGCCGATGCAATTTTTGTGTTTCATCAACACTCTGGAGGTCCACAGATTACAGAATGCCTCCAGATGTGATTCGGAAACTACTACTAGTCTTCCAGGGAACGATCAAATCGTAGACAGTTTATGACATTACTCCCATGGAGAAAAGTTCGCATGGTGCTTATTGTGTTAATGAGGATGCAATTTTTGTGTTTCGTCAACACAGATTACAGAATGCCTGCAGATGAGCTTCGGAAACTACTACTAGTCTTCCAGGGAACGATCAAAGCGTAGACAGTTTAAGACATTACTCCCATGGAGAAAAGTCCGCATCGTGCTTATTTTGTTCAATGCCGATGCAATTTTTGTCTTTCATCAACACTCTGAAGGTCCACAGATTACAGAATGGCCCCAGATGTGACTCGGAAACTACTACTAGTCTTCCAGTGTACGATCAAAGCGTAGACAGTTTAAGACATTACCCCCATGGAGAAAAGTCCGCATGGTGCTTATTGTGTTCAATGCCGATGAATTTTTGTGTTTCATCAACACTCTGAAGGTCCACAGCTTACAGAATGCTTCCAGATGTGCTTCAGAAACTACTACTAGCCTTCCAGTGTATGATCAAAGAGTAGACAATTTAAGACATTACTACCATAGAGCAAAATCCGCATGGTGCTTATTGTGTTCAATGCCGATGCAATTTTTTTGTTCCATCAACACTCTGAAGGTCCTCAGATTACAGAATGCATCCAGATGTGCTTCGGAAACTACTACTAGTCTTCCAGGGAACGATCAAATCGTAGACAGTTTATGACATTACTCCCATGGAGAAAAGTTCGCATGGTGCCTATTGTGTTAATGAGGATGCAATTTTTGTGTTCAATCAACACTCTGAAAGTCCACAGATTACAGAATGCCTGCAGATGAGCTTCGGAAACTACTACTAGTCTTCCAGGTAACGATCAAAGCGTAGACAGTATAAGACATTACTCCCATGGAGAAAAGTCAGCATGGTGCTTATCGTGTTCAATGCCGATGCAATTTTTGTGTTTCATCAACACTCTGAAAGTCCACAGATTACATAATGCATCCAGATGTGCTTCGGAAACAACTACTAGTCTTCCAGGGAACGATCAAAGCGTAGACAGTTTAAGACATTACTCCCATGGAGAAAAGCCAGCATGGTGCTTATTGTGTTCAATGCCGATGCAATTTTTGTGTTTCATCAACACTCTGAAGGTGAACAGATTACAGAATGCCTCCAGATGTGCTTCGGAAACTACTACTAGTCTTCCAGTGAACGGACAAAGCGTAGACAGTTTGTGACATTACTCCCATGGAGAAAAGTCCGCATGGTGCTTATTGGGCTCAATGCCGATGCAATTTTTGTGCTTCATCAACACTTTGAACGTCCACAGACTACAGAGTGCCTTCAGATGTGCTTCGGAAACTACTACTAGTCTTCCAGGGAACGATCAAATCGTAGACAGTTTAAGACATTAATCCAATGGAGAAAAGTCCGCATGGTGCTTATTGTGCTCAATGCCGATGCAATTTTTGTGTTTCATCAACACTCTGAACGTCCACAGACTACAGAGTGCCTTCAGATGTGCTTCGGAAACTACTACTAGTCTTCCAGGGAACGATCAAATCGTAGACAATTTAAGACATTACTCCCATGGAGAAAAGTCCGCATGGTGCTTATTGTGTTTAATGAAGATGCAATTTTTGTGTTTCATCAACACTCTGAAGGTCCAGAGATTACAGAATTCGTCCAGATGTGCTTCGGAAACTACTACTAGTCTTCCAGTGTACGATCAAAGCGTAGACAGTTTAAGACATTACTCCCATGGAGAAAAGTCCGCATGGTGCTTATTGTGCTCAATGCCGATGCAATTTTTGTGTTTCATCAACACTCTGAAGGAACGCAGATTACAGAATGCATCCAGATGTGCTTCGGAAACTACTACTAGTCTTAAAGTGTACGATCAAAGCGTAGACAGTTTAAGACATTACTCCCATGGAGAAAAGTCCGCATGGTGCTTATTGTGTTCAATGCCGATGCAATTTTTGTGTTTCATCAACACTTTGAACGTCCACAGACTACAGAGTGCCTTCAGATGTGCTTCGGAAACTACTACTAGTCTTCCAGGGAACGATCAAATCGTAGACAGTTTAAGACATTAATCCAATGGAGAAAAGTCCGCATGGTGCTTATTGTGCTCAATGCCGATGCAATTTTTGTGTTTCATCAACACTCTGAACGTCCACAGACTACAGAGTGCCTTCAGATGTGCTTCGGAAACTACTACTAGTCTTCCAGGGAACGATCAAATCGTAGACAATTTAAGACATTACTCCCATGGAGAAAAGTCCGCATGGTGCTTATTGTGTTTAATGAAGATGCAATTTTTGTGTTTCATCAACACTCTGAAGGTCCAGAGATTACAGAATTCGTCCAGATGTGCTTCGGAAACTACTACTAGTCTTCCAGTGTACGATCAAAGCGTAGACAGTTTAAACATTAGTCCCATGGTGAGAAGTCCGCATGGTGCTTATTGTGTTCAATTCCGATGCAATTTTTGTGTTTCATCAACACTCTGAACGTCCACAGACTACAGAGTGCCTTCAGATGTGCTTCGGAAACTACTACTAGTCTTCCAGGGAACGATCAAATCGTAGACAATTTAAGACATTACTCCCATGGAGAAAAGTCCGCATGGTGCTTATTGTGTTCAATGCCGATGCAATTTTTGTGTTTCATTAACACTCTGAAGGTCCACAGGTTACAGAATTTGTCCAGATGTGATTCGGAAACTACTACTAGTCTTCCTGGGAACGATGAAAGCGTAGACAGTTTAAGACATTACTCCCATGGAGAAAAGTCCGCATGGTGCTTATTGTGTTCAATGCCGATACAATTTTTGTGTTTCATCAACACTCTGAAGGTAAACAGATTACAGAATGCATCCAGATGTGCTTCGGAAACTACTAATAGTCTTCCAGGGAACGATCATAGCGTAGACAGTTTAAGACATTACTCCCATGGAGAAAAGTCGGCATGGTGCTTATTGTGTTCAATGCCGATGCAATTTTTGTGTTTCATCAACACTCTGACGGTAAGCAGATTACAGAATGCCTCCAGATGTGCTTCGGAAACTACTACTAGTCTTCCAGTGTACAATCAAAGTGTAGACAGTTTAAGACATTAGTCCCATGGAGAGAAGTCCGCATGGTGCTTATTGTGTTCAATTCCGATGCAATTTTTGTGTTTCATCAACACTCTGAAGGTCCACAGATTACAGAATGCCTCCAGATGTGCTTCGGAAACTACTACTAGTCTTCCAGTGAACGATCAAAGCGTAGACGGTTTAAGACATTACTATCATGGAGAAAAGTCCGCATGGTGATTATTGTGTCAATGCCGATTCAATTTCTGCGTTTCATCAACTCTCTGAAGGTACACAGATTACAGAATGAATCCAATTGTGCTTTGGAAACTACCACTAGTCTTCCAGTGAACGATCAAAGCGTAGACGGTTTAAGACATTACTCTCATGGAGAAAAGTCCGCATGGAGATTATTGAGTCAATGCCGATTCTATTTCTGAGTTTCATCAACTCTCTGAAGGTCCACAGATTACAGAATGAGTCCAATTGTGCTTTGGAAACTACCACTAGTCTTCCAGTGAACGATCAAAGCGTAGACAGTTTAAGACATTACTCCCATGAAGAAAAGTCCGCATGGTGCTTATTGTGTTCAATGCCGATGCAATTTTTGTGTTTCATCAACACTCTGAAGGTCCACAGATTACAGAATGCATCCAGATATGCTTCGGAAACTACTACCAGTCCTCCAGGGAACGATCAAAGAGTAGACAGTTTAAGACATAACTCCCATGGAGAAAAGTCGGCATGGTGCTTATTGGGTTCAATGCCGATGCAATTTTTGTGTTTCATCGACACACTGAAGCTCCACAGTTTACAGAATGCATCCAGATGTGCTTCGGAAAGTACTACTAGTCTTCCAGTGTACGATCAAAGCGTAGACAGTTTAAGACATTAGTCTCATGGTGAGAAGTCCGCATGGTGCTTATTGTGTTCAATTCCGATGCAATTTTTGTGTTTCATCAACACTCTGAAGGTCTACAGATTACAGAATGCCTCCAGATGTGCTTCGAAAACTACTACTAGTCTTCCAGTGAACGATCAAAGCGTAGACGGTTTAAGACATTACTATCATGGAGAAAAGTCCGCATGGTGATTATTGTGTCAATGCCGATTCAATTTCTGCGTTTCATCAACTCTCTGAAGGTCCACAGATTACAGAATGAATCCAATTGTGCTTTGGAAACTACCACTAGTCTTCCAGTGAACGATCAAAGCGTAGACAGTTTATGACATTACTCCCATGGAGAAAAGTTCGCATGGTGCTTACTGTGTTAATGAGGATGTAATTTTTGTGTTTATCAACACTCTGAAAGTCCACAGATTACAGAATGCCTGCAGATGAGCTTCGGAAACTACTACTAGTCTTCCAGGTAACAATCAAAGCGTAGACAGTATAAGACATTACTCCCATGGAGAAAAGTCAGCATGTTGCTTATCGTGTTCAATGCCTATGCAATTTTTGTGTTTCATCAACACTCTGAAAGTCCACAGATTACATAATGCATCCAGATGTGCTTCGGAAACTACTACTAGTCTTCCAGGGAACGATCAAAGCGTAGACAGTTTAAGACATTACTCCCATGGAGAAAAGCCAGCATGGTGCTTATTGTGTTCAATGCCGATGCAATTTTTGTGTTTCATCAACACTCAGAACGTGAACACATTACAGAATGCCTCCAGATGTGCTTCGGAAACTACTACTAGTCTTCCAGTGAACGAACAAAGCGTAGACAGTTTGTGACATTACTCCCATGGAGAAAAGTCCGCATGGTGCTTATTGTGCACAATGCCGATGCAATTTTTGTGCTTCATCAACACTCTGAAAGTCCACAGATTACAGAATGCATCCAGATGTGCTTCGGAAACTACTACTAGTCTTAAAGAGTACGATCAAAGCGTAGACAGTTTAAGACATAACTCCCATGGAGAAAAGTCTGCATGGTGCTTATTGTGTTCAATGCCGATGCAATTTTTGTGTTTCATCAACACTCTGAATGTCCACAGACTACAGAGTGCCTTCAGATGTGCTTCGGAAACTACTACTAGTCTTCCAGGGAACGATCAAATCGTAGACAGTTTAAGACATTACTCCCATGGAGAAAAGTATGCATGGTGCTTATTGTGTTCAATGCCGATGCAATTTTTGTGTTTCATCAACACTCTGAACGTCCACAGACTACAGAGTGCCTTCAGATGTGCTTCGGAAACTACTACTAGTCTTCCAGGGAACGATCAAATCGTAGACAATTTAAGACATTACTCCCATGGAGAAATGTCAGCATGGTGCTTATTGTGTTCAATGCCGATGCAATTTTTGTGTTTCATCAACACTCTGAAGGTCCACAGGTTACAGAATTTGTCCAGATGTGCTTCGGAAACTACTACTAGTCTTCCTGGGAACGATGAAATCGTAGACAGTTTAAGACATTACTCCCATGGAGAAAAGTCCGCATGGTGCTTATTGTGTTCAATGCCGATACAATTTTTGTGTTTCATCATCACTCTGAAGGTAAACAGATTACAGAATGCATCCAGATGTGCTTCGGAAACTACTACTAGTCTTCCAGGGAACGATCAAAGCGTAGACAGTTTAAGACATTACTCCCACGGAGAAAAGTCAGCATGGTGCTTATTGTGTTCAATGCCGATGCAATTTTTGTGTTTCATCAACACTCTGACGGTAAGCAGATTACAGATTGCCTCCAGATGTGCTTCGGAAACTACTACTAGTCTTCCAGTGTACGATCAAAGCGTAGACAGTTTAAGACATTACTCCCATGGAGAGAAGTCCGCATGGTGCTTTTTGTGTTCAATTCCGATGCAATTTTTGTGTTTCATCAACACTCTGAAGGTCCACAGATTACAGAATGCCTCCAGATGTGCTTCGGAAACTACTACTAGTCTTCCAGTGAACGATCAAAGCGTAGACGGTTTAAGACATTACTCTCATGGAGAAAAGTCCGCTTGGTGATTATTGTGTCAATGCCGAATCAATTTCTGCGTTTCATCAACTCTCTGAAGGTCCACAGATTACAGAATGAATCCAATTGTGCTTTGGAAACTACCACTAGTCTTCCAGTGAACGATCAAAGCGTAGACGGTTTAAGACACTACTCTCATGGAGAAAAGTCCGCATGGAGATTATTGTGTCAATGCCGATTCAATTTATGAGTTTCATGAACTCTCTGAATGTCCACAGATTACAGAATGAGTCCAATTGTGCTTTGGAAACTACCACTAGTCTTCCAGTGAACGATCAAAGCGTAGACAGTTTAAGACATTACTCCCATGAAGAAAAGTCCGCATGGTGCTTATTGTGTTCAATGCCGATGCAATTTTTGTGTTTCATCAACACTCTGGAGGTCCACAGATTACAGAATGCCTCCAGATGTGATTCGGAAACTACTACTAGTCTTCCAGTGTACGATCAAAGCGTAGACAGTTTAAGACATTACTCCCATGTAGAAAAGTCCGCATGGTGATTATTGTGTTCAATGCCGATGCAATTTTTGTGTTTCATCAACACTCTGATGGTAAACAGATTACAGAATGCATCCAGATGTGCTTCGGAAACTACTACTAGTCATCCAGGGAACGATCAAAGCGTAGACAGTTTAAGACATTACTCCCATGGAGAAAATACCGCATGGTGCTTATTGTGTTCAATGCCGATGCAATTTTTGTGCTTCATCAACACTCTGAAGGTCCACAGATTGCAGAATGCATCCAGATATGCTTCGGAAACTACTACCAGTCTTCCAGGGAACGATCAAAGCGTAGACAGTTTAAGACATAACTCCCATGGAGAAAAGCCCGCATGGTGCTTAATGTGTTCAATGCCGATGCAATTTTTGTGTTTCATCAACACTCTGAAAGTCGACAGATTACAGAATGCATCCAGATGTGCTTCGGAAACTACTACTAGTCTTCCAGGGAACGATCAAAGCGTAGACAGTTTAAGACATTACACTCATGGAGAAAAGTTCGCATGGTGCTTATTGTGTTCAATGCCGATGCAATTTCTGTGTTTCATCAACACTCTGAAGGTCCACAGATTTCAGAATGCATCCAGATGTGCTTCGGAAACTACTACTTGTCTTCCAGGGAACGATCAAAGCGTAGACAGTTTAAGACATTACTCCCATGGAGAAAAGTCCGCATGGTGCTTATTGTGTTCAAAGCCGATGCAATTTTTGTGTTTCATCAACACTCTGAAGGTAAACAGATTACAGAATGCATCCAGATGTGCTTCGGAAACTACTACTAGTCTTCCAGGGAACGATCAAAGCGTAGACAGTTTAAGACATTACTCCCATGGAGAAAAGTCGGCATGGTGCTTATTGTGTTTAATGAAGATGCAATTTTTGTGTTTCATCAACACTCTGAATTTCCACAGATTACAGAATGCGTCCAGATGTGCTTCGGAAACTACTACTAGGCTTCCAGGGAACGATGAAAGCGTAGACAGTTTAAGACATTACTCCCATGGAGAAAAGTCCGCATCGTGCTTATTGTGTTCAATGCCGATGCAATTATTGTCTTTCATCAACAATCTGAACGTCTACAGACTACCGAATGACTTCAGATGTGCTTCGGAAACTACTACTAGTCTTTCAAGGAACGATCAAAGCGTAGACAGTTTAAGACGTTACTCCCATGGAAAAAAGTCCGCATGGTGCTTATTGTGTTTAATGAAGTTGCAATTTTTGTGTTTCATCAACACTCTGACGGTCCACAGACTACAGAATGCCTTCAGATGTGCTTCGGAAATTACTACTAGTCTTCCAGGGAACGATCAAAGCGTAGACAGTTTAAGACATTACTCCCATGGAGAAAAGTACGCATGGTGCTTATTGTGTTCAATGCCGATGCAATATTTGTGTTTCATCAACACTCTGAAGGTAAACAGATTACAGAATGCATCCAGATGTGCTTCGGAAACTACTACTAGTCTTCCAGGGAACGATCAAAGCGTAGACAGTTTAAGACATTACTCCCATGGAGAAAAGTCGGCATGGTGCTTATTGTGTTCAATGCCGATGCAATTTTTGTGTTTCATCAACACTCTGAAGGTAAGCAGATTACATAATGCATCCAGATGTGCTTCGGAAACTACTACTGGTCTTCCAGGGAACGGTCAAAGCGTAGACAGTTTAAGACATTACTCCCATGGAGAAAAGCCAGCATGGTGCTTATTGTGTTCAATGCCGATGCCATTTTTGTGTTTTAATCAACACTCTGAAGGTAAAGAGATTACAGAATGCCTCCAGATGTGCTTCGGAAACTACAACTAGTCTTCCAGTGTACGATCAAAGCGTAGACAGTTTAAGACATTACTCCCATGGAGAGAAGTCCGCATGGTGCTTATTGTGTTCAATTCCGATGCAATTTTTGTGTTTTATCAACACTCTGAAGGTCCACAGATTACAGAATGCCTCCAGATGTGCTTCGGAAACTACTACTAGTCTTCCAGTGAACGATCAAAGCGTAGACGGTTTAAGACATTACTCTCATGGAGAAAAGTCCGCATGGTGATTATTGTGTCAATGCCGATTCAGTTTCTGCGTTTCATCAACTCTCTGAAGGTCCACAGATTACAGAATGAATCCAATTGTGCTTTGGAAACTACCACTAGTCTTCCAGTGAACGATCAAAGCGTAGACATTTTAAGATATTACTCCCATGAAGAAAAGTCCGCATGGTGCTTATTGTGTTCAATGCCGATGCAATTTTTGTGTTTCATCATCACTCTGGAGGTCCACAGATTACAGAATTCCTCCAGATGTGCTTCGGAAACTACTACTAGTCTTCCAGTGTACGATCAAAGCGTAGACAGTTTAAGACATTACTCCAATGGAGAAAAGTCCGCATGGTGCATATTGTGATCAATGCCGATGAATTTTTGTGTTTCATCAACACTCTGAAGGTCCACAGATTACAGAATGCATCCAGATGTGCTTCGGAAACTAATACTAGTCTTCCAGTGTACGATCAAAGAGTAGACAGTTTAAGACATTACTCCCATGGAGAAAAATCGGCATGGTGCTTATTGTGTTCAATGCCGATGCAATTTTTTTGTTCCATCAACACTCTGAAGGTCCTCAGATTACAGAATGCATCCAGATGTGCTTCGGAAACTACTACTAGTCTTCCAGGGAACGATCAAAGCGTAGACAGTTTAAGACATTACTCCCATGGAGAAAAGTCCGCATGGTGCTTATTGTGTTCAATGCCGATGCAATTTTTGTGTTTCATCGACACACTGAAGCTCCACAGATTACAGAATGCCTCCAGATGTGCTTCGGAAACTACTACTAGTCTTCCAGGGAATGATCAAATCGTAGACAGTTTAACACATTACTCCCATGGAGAAAAGTCCGCATGGTGCTTATTGTGCTCAATGCCGATGCAATTTTTGTGTTTCATCAACACTCTGAAGGTAAACAGATTACGGAATGCATCCAGATGTGCTTGGGAAACAACTAGTAGTCTTCCAGGGAACGATCAAAGAGTAGACCGTTTAATTCATTACAACCACGGAGAAAAGTCAGCATGGTGCTTGTTGTGTTTAATGCTGATGAAATTTCTGTGTTTCATCAACACTCTTAATGGTATACAGATTACAGAATGCCTCCATATGTGCTTCGGAAACTACTGCTAGTCTTCCAGTGAACGATCACAGCGTAGACAGTATAAGACATTACTCTCATGGAGAAAAGTCCGCATGGTGTGTATTGTGTTCAATGCCGATTCAATTTCTGTGTTTCATCAACACTCTGAAGGTCCGCAGATTACAGAATGCCTCCAGATGTGCTTCGGAAACTACTACTAGTCTTCCAGTGTACGATCAAAGCGTAGACAGTTTAAGACATTACTCCCACGGAGAAAAGTCCGCATGGTGCTTATTGTGTTCAATGCCGATGCAATTTTTGTGTTTCATCAACACTCTGAAGGTTAACAGATTACAGAATGCATCCAGATGTGCTTGGGAAACTAGTAGTAGTCTTATAGGGAACGGTCAAAGAGTAGACCGTTTAATTCATTACTCCCATGGAGAAAAGTCAGCATGGTGCTTATTGTGTTTAATGCCGATGAAATTTCTGTGTTTCATCAACACTCTTAATGGTATACAGATTACAGAATGCCTCCATATGTGCTTCGGAAACTACTGCTAGTCTTCCAGTGAACGATCACAGCGTAGACAGTTTAAGTAATTACTCTCATGGAGAAAAGTCCGCATGGTGGGTATTGTGTTCAATGCCGATTCAATTTCTGTGTTTCATCAACACTCTGAAGGTCCGCAGATTACAGAATGCATCCAGATGTGCTTCGGAAACTACTACTAGTCTTCCAGGAACGATCAAAGCATAGACAGTTTAAGACATTACTCCCATGGAGAAATGTCCGCATGGTGCTTATTTTGTTCATTGCCGATGCAATTTTTGTGTTTCATCAACACTCTGAGGGTCCACAGATTACAGAATGCCTCCAGATGTGCTTTGGAAACTACTACTAGTCTTCCAGTGTAGGATCAAAGCGTAGGCATTTTAAGACATTACTCCCATGGAGAAAAGTCCTCATGGTGCTTATTGTGTTCAATTCCGATGTAATTTCTTTGTTTCATCAACACTCTGAATGTCCACAAATTACAGAATGCCTCCAGATGTGCTTCGGAAACTACTAATACTCTTCCAGGGAACGATCAATGCGTTGACCGTTTAAGACAATACTCTCATGGAGAAAAGTCCGCATGGTGCTTATTGTGTTCAATGCCGATGCAATTTCTGTGTTCCATCAACACTCTGAAGGTCCACAGATTACAGAATGCATTCAGATGTGTTTCGGAAACTACTACTAGTCTTCCAGGGAACGATCAAAGCGTAGACAGTTTAAGACATTACTCCCATGGAGAAAAGTCCGCATGGTGCTTATAGTGTTCAATGCATACGCCATTTTGGTGTTTCTTCAACACTCTGAAGGTAAACAGACTACAGAATGCATTCAGATGTGCTTTGGAAACTACTACTAGCCTTCCTGGGAACGATCAACGCTAAGACAGTTTAAGATAATACTCAAAAGAAGAAAAGCCCGCATGGTGCTTATTTTGTTCAATGCCGATGCAATTTTTGTGTTTCATCAACACTCTGAAGGTAAACAGATTACGGAATGCATCCAGATGTGCTTGGGAAACAACTAGTAGTCTTCCAGGGAACGATCAAAGAGTAGACCGTTTAATTCATTACAACCACGGAGAAAAGTCAGCATGGTGCTTGTTGTGTTTAATGCTGATGAAATTTCTGTGTTTCATCAACACTCTTAATGGTATACAGATTACAGAATGCCTCCATATGTGCTTCGGGAACTACTGCTAGTCTTCCAGTGAACGATCACAGCGTAGACAGTATAAGACATTACTCTCATGGAGAAAAGTCCGCATGGTGTGTATTGTGTTCAATGCCGATTCAATTTCTGTGTTTCATCAACACTCTGAAGGTCCGCAGATTACTGAATGCCTCCAGATGTGCTTCGGAAACTACTACTAGTCTTCCAGTGTACGATCAAAGCGTAGACAGTTTAAGACATTACTCCCATGGAGAAAAGTCCGCATGGTGCTTATTGTGTTCAATGCCGATGCAATTTTTGTGTTTCATCAACACTCTGAAGGTTAACAGATTACAGAATGCATCCAGATGTACTTGGGAAACTACTAGTAGTCTTATAGGGAACGGTCAAAGAGTAGACCGTTTAATTCATTACTCCCATGGAGAAAAGTCAGCATGGTGCTTATTGTGTTTAATGCCGATGAAATTTCTGTGTTTCATCAACACTCTTAATGGTATACAGATTACAGAATGCCTCCATATGTGCTTCGGAAACTACTGCTTATCTTCCAGTGAACGATCACAGCGTAGACAGTTTAAGTAATTACTCTCATGGAGAAAAGTCCGCATGGTGGGTATTGTGTTCAATGCCGATTCAATTTCTGTGTTTCATCAACACTCTGAAGGTCCGCAGATTACAGAATGCATCCAGATGTGCTTCGGAAACTACTACTAGTCTTCCAGGAACGATCAAAGCATAGACAGTTTAAGACATTACTCCCATGGAGAAATGTCCGCATGGTGCTTATTTTGTTCATTGCCGATGCAATTTTTGTGTTTCATCAACACTCTGAGGGTCCACAGATTACAGAATGCCTGCAGATGTGCTTCGGAAACTACTACTACTCTTCCAGGGAACGATCAAAGCGTAGACAGTCTAAGACATTACTCCCATGGAGAAAAGTCCCCAAGGTGCTTATAGTGTTCAATGCCGATGCAATTTTTGTGTTTCATCAACACTCTGAAGGTCCACAGAGTGCAGAATGCCTCCAGATGTGCTTTGGAAACTACTACTAGTCTTCCAGTGTACGATCAAAGCGTAGGCATTTTAAGACATTACTCCCATGGAGAAAAGTCCTCATGGTGCTTATTGTGTTCAATTCCGATGTAATTTCTTTGTTTCATCAACACTCTGAATGTCCACAAATTACAGAATGCCTCCAGATGTGCTTCGGAAACTACTAATACTCTTCCAGGGAACGATCAATGCGTTGACAGTTTAAGACAATACTCTCATGGAGAAAAGTCCGCATGGTGCTTATTGTGTTCAATGCCGATGCAATTTCTGTGTTCCATCAACACTCTGAAGGTCCACAGATTACAGAATGCATTCAGATGTGTTTCGGAAACTACTACTAGTCTTCCAGGGAACGATCAAAGCGTAGACAGTTTAAGACATTACTCCCATGGAGAAAAGTCCGCATGGTGCTTATAGTGTTCAATGCATACGCCATTTTGGTGTTTCTTCAACACTCTGAAGGTAAACAGACTACAGAATGCATTCAGATGTGCTTTGGAAACTACTACTAGCCTTCCTGGGAACGATCAACGCTTAGACAGTTTAAGACAATACTCAAAAGAAGAAAAGCCCGCGTGGTGCTTATTTTGTTCAATGCCGATGCAATTTTTGTGTTTCATCAACATTCTGAAGGTTCACAGATTGCAGAATGTCTGCAGATGTGCTTCGGAAACTACTACTTGTCTTCCAGGGAACGATCAAAGCGTAGACAGTTTAAGACATTACTCCCATGGAGAAAAGTCCGCATGGTGCTTAATGTGTTCAATGCCGATGCAATTTTAGTGTTTCATCACCACTCTGAAGGTCCACAGAGTGCAGAATGCCTCCAGATGTGCTTCGGAAACTACTGCTAGTCTTCCAGTGTACGATCAAAGAGTAGACAGTTTAAGAAATTACTCCCATGGAGAAAATTCCGCATGGTGTTTATTGTGTTCAATGCCGATGCAATTTTTGTGTTTCATCAACACTCTGAAGGTCCACAGCTTACAGAATGCATCGCGATGTGCTGCGGAAACTACTGATAGTCTTCCAGTGAACGATCACAGCGTAGACAGTTTAAGACATTACTCTCATGGAGATAAGTCCGCATGATGCTTATTGTGTTAAATGCCGATGCAATTTCTGTGTTTCATCAACACTCTGAAGGTCATCAGATTACAGAATGCCTCCAGATGTGCCTCGGAAACTAATACTAGTCCTCCAGTGAACGATCAAAGTGTAGACAGTTTAAGACATTACTCTCATGGAGAAAAGTCCGCATGGTGCTTATTGTGTTCAATGCCGATTCAATTTCTGTGTTTTATCAACACTCTGAAGGTCCACAGATTACAGAATGCCTCCAGATGTGCTTTGGAAACTACTACTAGCCTTCCTGGGAACGATCAACGCTTAGACAGTTTAAGACAATACTCTAAAGAAGAAAAGCCCGCATGGTGCTTATTGTGTTCAATCCCGATGCAATTTTTGTGTTTCATCAACACTCTGAAGGTCCACAGATTACAGAATGCATCCAGATATGCTTCGGAAACTACTACTAGTCTTCCAGGGAACGATCAAAGCGTAGACAGTCTAAGAAATAACTCCCATGGAGAAAAGCCAGCATGGTGCTTATTGTGTTCAATGCCGATGCAATTTTTGTGTTTCATCAACACTCTGAAGGATCACAGATTACAGAATGCATCCAGATGTGCATCGGAAACTACTACTAGTCTTCCAGTGAACGATCAAAGCGTAGCAAGTTTAAGACATTACTCTCATGGAGAAAAGTCCGCGTGGTGCTTATTGTGTTCAATGCCGATTCAATTTCTGTGTTTCATCAACACTCTGAAGGTCCACAGATTACAGAATGCATCCAGATGTGCTTCGGAAACTGCTACTAGTCTTCCAGGGAACGATCAAAGCGTAGACAGTCTAAGACATTACTCAGATGGAGAAAAGCCCGCATGGTGCTTATTGCGTTCAATGCCGATGCAATTTTTGTGTTTCATCAACACTCTGAGGGTAAACAGATTAAAGAATGCATCCAGATGTGCTTGGGAAACTACTACTAGTCTTCCAGGGAACGATCAAAGAGTAGACCGTTTAAGACATTACTCCCATGGAGAAAAGTCAGCATGGTGCTTATTGTGTTTAATGCCGATGAAATTTCTGTGTGTCTTCAACACTCTGAAGGTATACAGATTACAGAATGCCTCCATATGTGCTTCGGTAACTACTGCTAGTCTTCCAGTGTACGATCAAAGCGTAGACAGTTTAAGACATTACTCCCATGGAGAAAAGTCCGCATGGTGCTTATTGTGTTCAATGCCGATGCAATTTTTGTGTTTCATTAACACTCTGAAGGTCCACAGATTACAGAATGCCTCTAGATGTCCTTCGGAAACTACTACTAGTCTTCCAGTGAACGATAAAAGCGTAGACAGTTTAACACATTACTCTCATGGAGAAAAATCCGCATGGTGATTATTGTGTTCAATGCCGATTCAATTTCTGCGTTTCATCAACACTCTGAAGGTCCACAGATTACAGAATGCCTCCAGATGTGCTTCGGAAACTACCACTAGTCTCCAGTGAACGATCAAAGCGTAGACAGTTAAGGACATTACTCCCATGGAGAAAAGTCCGCATGGCGCTTATTGTGTTCAATGCCGATGCAATTTTTCTGTTTCATCAACACTCTGGAGTTCCACAGATTACAGAATGCCTCCAGATGTGCTTCGGAAACTACTACTAGTCTTCCAGTGTACGATCAAAGCGTAGACAGTTTAAGACATTACTCCCATGGAGAAAAGTCCGCATGGTGCTTATTGTGTTCAATGCTGATACAATTTCTGTGTTTCATCAACACTCTGAAGGTCCACAGATTACAGAATGCATCCAGACGTGCTTCGGAAACTACTTCTAGACTTGCAGGGAACGATCAAATCGTAGATAATTTAAGACATTACTCTCATGAAGAAAAGTCGGCATGGTGCTTATTGTGTCCAATGCCGACGCAATTTTTGTGTTTCATCAACACGCTGAAGGTAAACAGATTACAGAATGCATCCAGATGTGCTTCGGAAACTACTACTAGTCTTCCAGGAACGATCAAAGCTTAGACAGTCTAAGACATTACTCCCATGGAGAAATGTCCGCATGGTGCTTATTTTGTTCAATGCCGAAGCAATTTTTGTGTTTCATCAACACTCTGAAGGTCCACAGATTACAGAATGCCTGCAGATGTGCTTCGGAAACTACTACTACTCTTCCAGTGAACGATCAAAGCGTAGACAGCCTAAGACATTACTCCCATGGAGAAAAGTCCTAATGGTGCTTATTGTGTTCAATAAAGATGCAATTTTTTTGTTTCATCAACACTCTGAACATCCACAGATTACAGAATTCCTCCAGTTGTGCTTCGGAAACTACTAATAGTCTTCCAGGGAACGATCAATGCGTTGACAGTTCAAGACAATTCTCTCATGGAGAAAAGTCCGCATGGTGCTTATTGTGTTCAATGCCGATGCAATTTTTGTGTTTCATCAACACTCTGAATGTCCACAGATTACAGAATGCATCCAGATGTGCTTCGGAAACTACTACTAGTCATCCAGATTACGATCAAAGCGTAGGGAGTTTAAGACATTACTCCCATGGAGAAAAGTCCTCATGGTGCTTATTGTGTTCAATGCCGATACAAATTTTGTCTTTCATCAACACTCTGAACGTTCACAGATTACAGAATGCCTCCTGATGTGCTTCGGAAACTCCTACTCGTCTTCCAGTGTACGATCAAAGCGTAGACAGTTTAAGACATTACTCCCATGGAGAAAAGTCCCCATGGCGCATATTGTGTTCAATGCCGAGGCAATTTTTTTGTTTCAATACACTCTGAAGGTAAACAGACTACAGAATGCATCCAGATGTGCTTCGGAAACTACTACTAGTCTTCCAGGGAACGGTCAAAGCTTAGACAGTTAAAGACATTACTCCCAAGGAGAAAAGTCCGCATGGTGGTTATTTTGTTCAATGCCGATGCAATTTTTGCGTTTCATCAAGACTCTTATGGTCCACAGATTACAGAATGCCTGCAGATGTGCTTCGGAAACTACTACTAGTCTTCCAGGGAACGATCAAAGCGTAGACAGTTTAAGACATTACTCCCATCGAGAAAAGTCCGCATGGTGTTTATTGTGTTCAATGCCGATGTAATTTTTGTGTTTCATCAATACTCTGAAGGTTCACAGAGTGCAGAATGCCTCCAGATGTGCTTCGGAAACTACTACTAGTCTTCCAGTGTACGATGAAAGCATAGACAGTTTAAGACATTACTCCCATGGATAAAAGTCCGCATGGTGCTTATTGTGATCAATGCCGATTCAATTTCTGTTTTTCATCAACACTCTGAAGGTTCGCAGAATACAGTATGAATCCAGATGTGCTTCGGAAACTACTACTAGTCTTCAATTGAACGATCAAAGCGTAGACAGTTTAAGACATTACTCTCATGAAGAAAAGTCAGCATGGTGCTTATTGTGTTCAATGCCGATGCAATTTCTGTGTTTCATCAACACTCTGAAGGTCCACAGAGTGCAGAATCCTCCAGATGTGCTTCGGAAACTACTACTAGTCTTCCAGTGTACGATCAAAGCGTAGACAGTTTAAGACATTACTCCCATGGAGAAAAGTCCGCATGGTGCTTATTGTGTTCAATGCCGATGCAATTTTTGTGTTTCATCAACACTCTGAACGTCCACAGATTACAGAATGCCTCCAGCTGTGCTTCGGAAACCACTACTAGTCTTCCAGAGAACGATCAAAGCGTAGACAGTTTAAGACATTACTCCCCTGGAGAACAGTCAGCATGGTTCTTATCGTGTTCAATGCCGATGCAATTTTTGTGTTTCATCAACACTCTGAAGGTCCACAGATTTCAGAATGCCTCCAGATGTGCTTCGGAAACTACTACTAGTCTTCCAGGGAACGATCAAAGTGTAGACAGTTTAAGACATTACTTCCATGGAGAAAAGTCCGGTTGGAGCTTATTGTGTACAATGCCGATGCAATTTTTGTGTTTCATCAACACTCTGAACGTCCACAGATTACAGAATGCCTCCAGATGTGCTTCGGAAACTACTACTAGTCTTCCAGTGAACGATCAAAGCGTAGACAGTTTAAGACATTACTCTCATGGAGAAAAGTATGCATGGTGCTTATTGTGTTCAATGCCGATGCAATTTTTGTGTTTCATCAACACTCTGAAGGTTCACAGATTGCAGAATGCATCCAGATCTGCTTCGGAAACTACTGCTAGTCTTCCAGTGAACGATCAAAGCGTAGACAGTTTAAGACATTACTCTCGTGGAGAAAAGTCTGCATGGTGCTTATTGTGTCCAATACCGATGCAATTTTGGTGTTTCATCAACTCTCTGAAGGTCCACAGATTACAGAGTGCCTCCAGATTTGCTTCGGAAACTACTACTAGTCTTCCAGAGAAGGATCAAAGCGTAGACAGTTTAAGAAATTACTCCCATGGAGAAAAGTCAGCATGGTGCTTATCATGTTCAATGCCTACGCAACTTTTGTGTTTCATCAACACTCTGAAGGTCCCCAGATTTCAGAATGCCTCCAGATGTGCTTCGGAAACTACTACTAGTCTTCCAGGTTACGATCAAAGCGTAGACAGTTTGAGACATAACTCCCAAGGAAAAAAATCCGCATGGTGCTTTTTGTGTTCAATGCCGATGCAATATTTTTGTTTCATCAACACTCAGAAAGTCCACAGATTACTGAATGCATACAGTTGTGCTTCGGAAACTACTACTAGTCTTCCAGGGAACGATCAAAGTGTAGACTGTTCAAGACATTACTTCCATGGAGAAAAGTCCGCTTGGAGCTTATTGTGTTCAATGCCGATGAAATTTTTGTGTTTCATCAACACTCTGAACGTCCACAGATTACAGAAAGCCTCCAGATATGCTTCGGAAACTACTACTAGTCTTCCATTGTACGATCAAAGCGTAGACAGTTTGAGACATAACTCCCAAGGAAAAAAATTCCGCATCGTGCTTATTGTGTTCAATGCCGATGCAATTTTTGTGTTTCATCAACACTCAGAAGGTCCACAGATAACAGAATGCATCCAGATATGCTTCGGAAACTACTGCTAGTCTTCCAGGGAACGATCACAGCGTAGAGAGTTTAAGACATTACACCCATGGAGAAAAGTCCGCATGGTGCTTATTGTGGTCAATGCCGATTCAATTTCTGTGTTTCATCAACACTCTGAAGGTCCACAGATTACAGAATGCATCCAGATGTGCTTCGGAAACTACTACGAGTCTTCCAGGGAACGATCTAAGCGTAGACAGTTTAAGACATTACTCCCATGGAGAAAAGTCCACAAGGTGCTTATTGTGTTCAATTCCGATGCAATTTTTGTGTTTCATCAACTCTCTGAACGTCCACATTTTACAGAATGCATCCACATATGCTTCGGAAACTACTACTAGTCTTCCAGGGAACGATAAAGCGTACACAGTTTAAGACATAACTCCCATGGAGAAAAGCCAGCATGGTGCTTATTGTGTCCAATGCCGATGGAATTTTTGTGTTTCATCAACACTCTGAAGGATCACAGATTACAGAATGCATCCAGATGTGCTTCGGAAACTACTACTAGTCTTCCAGGGAATGATCAAAGCGTAGACAGTTTAAGACATTACTCTCATGGAGAAAAGTCCGCATGGAGCTTATTCTGTTCAATGCCGATGCAATTTCTGTGACTCATCAACACTCTGAAGGTCCACAGATTACAGAATGCATCCAGATGTGCTTGGGAAACTACTACTAGTCTTCCAGGGAACGATCAAAGAGTAGACCGTTTAAGACATTACTCCCATGGAGAAAAGTCAGCATGGTGCTTATTGTGTTTAATGCCGATGAAATTTCTGTGTGTCATCAACACTCTGAAGGTATACAGATTACAGAATGCCTCCATATGTGCTTCGGTAACTACTGCTAGTCTTCCAGTGTACGATCAAAGCGTAGACAATATAAGACATTACTCCCATGGAGAAAAGTCCGCATTGTGATTATTGTGTTCAATGCCGATTCAATTTCTGCGTTTCATCAACACTCTGAAGGTCCACAGATTACAGAATGCCACCAGATGTGCTTCGGAAACTACCACTAGTCTCCAGTGAACGATCAAAGCGTAGACAGTTTAAGACATTACTCCCATGGAGAAAAGCCCGCTTGGTGCTTATTGTGTTCAATGCCGATGCAATTTTTCTGTTTCATCAACACTCTGGAGTTCCACAGATTACAGAATGCCTCCAGATGTGCTTCGGAAACTACTACTAGTCTTCCAGTGTACGATCAAAGCGTAGACAGTTTAAGACATTACTCCCATGGAGAAAATTCCGCATGGTGCTTATTGTGTTCAATGCTGATGCAATTCCTGTGTTTCATCAACACTCTGAAGGTCCACAGATTACAGAATGCATCCAGACGTGCTTCGGAAACTACTACTAGTCTTGCAGGGAACAATCAAACCGTAGACAATTTAAGACATTACTCTCATGGAGAAAAGTCCGCATGGTGCTTATTGTGTTTAATGCCGACGCAATTTTTGTGTTTCATCAACACGCTAAAGGTAAACAGATTACAGAATGCATCCAGATGTGCTTCGGAAACTACTACTAGTCTTCCAGGGAACGATCAAAGCTTAGACAGTTTAAGACATTACTCCCATGGAGAAAAGTCAGCATGGTGCTTATTGTGTTTAATGCCGATGAAATTTCTGTGTGTCATCATCACTCTGAAGGTATACAGATTACAGAATGCCTCCATATGTGCTTCGGTAACTACTGCTAGTCTTCCCGTGTACGATCAAAGCGTAGACAGTTTAAGACATTACTCCCATGGAGAAAAGTCCGCATTGTGCTTATTGTGTTCAATGCCGATGCAATTTTTGTGTTTCATCAACACTCTGAAGGTCCACAGATTACAGAATGCCTCCAGATGTGCTTCGGAAACTACTACTAGTCTTCCAGAGTACCATCAAAGCGTAGACAGTTTAAGACATAACTCCCAAGGAGACAAGTCCGCATGGTGCATATTGTGTTCAATGCCGTGGCAATTTTTTTGTTTCAATACACTCTGAAGGTAAACAGACTACAGAATGCATCCAGATGTGCTTCGGAAACTACTACTAGTCTTCCAGGGAACGATCAAACCTTAGACAGTTAAAGACATTACTATCAAGGAGAAAAGTAGCCATGGTGGTTATTTTGTTCAATGAAGATGCAATTTTTGCGTTTCATCAAGACTCTTAAGGTCCACAGATTACAGAATGCCTGCAGATGTGCTTCGGAAACTACTACTAGTCTTCCAGGGAACGATCAATCTTAGACAGTAAAAGACATTACTCCCAAGGAGAAAAGTCCGCATGGTGGTTATTTTGTTCAATGCCGATGCAATTTGTGCGTTTAATCAAGACTCTTAAGGTCCACAGATTACAGAATGCCTGCAGATGTGCTTCGGAAACTACTGCTAGTCTTCCAGTGAACGATCACAGCGTAGACAGTTTAAGACATTACTCTCATGGAGAAAAGTCCGCATGGTGCTTATTGTGTTCAATGCCGATTCAATTTCTGTGTTTCATCAACACTCTGAAGGTCCACAGATTACAGAATGCATCCAGATGTGCTTCGGAAACTACTACGAGTCTTCCAGGGAACGATAAAATTGTAGACAGTTTAAGACATTACTCCCATGGAGAAAAGTCCACATGGTGCTTATTGTGTTCAATTCCGATGCAATTTTTGTGTTTCATCAACACTCTGAAGGTAAACAGATTTATAATGCACCCAGATGTGCTTCGGAAACTACTACTAGTCTTCCAGGGAACGATCAAAGCGTACACAGTGTAAGACATTACTCCCATGGAGAAAAGTCCGCATGGTGTTTATTGTGTTCTATGCCGAAGCAATTTTTGTGTTTCATCAACACTCTGAAGGTCCACAGATTACAGAATGCATCCAGATATGCTTCGGAAACTACTACAAGTCTTCCAGGGAACTATCAAAGCGTAGACAGTTTAAGACATTACTCCCATGGAGAAAAGTCCACAAGGTGCTTATTGTGTTCAATTCCGATGCAATTTTTGTGTTTCATCAACTCTCTGAACGTCCACAGAATACAGAATGCATCCACATATGCTTCGGAAACTGCTACTAGTCTTCCAGGGAACGATCAAAGCGTAGACAGTTTAAGACATAACTCCCATGGAGAAAAGCCAGCATGGTGCTTATTGTGTTCAATGCCGATGGAATTTTTGTGTTTCATCAACACTCTGAAGGATCACAGATTACAGAATGCATCCAGATGTACTTCGGAAACGACTACTAACTTCCAGGGAATGATCAAACCGTAGACAGTTTAAGACATTACTCTCATGGAGTAAAGTCCACATGGTGCTTATTGTGTTCAATTCCGATTCAATTTCTGTGATTCATCAACACTCTGAAGGTCCACAGATTACAGAATGCATCCAGATGTGCTTGGGAAACTACTACTAGTCTTCCAGGGAACGATCAAAGAGTAGACCGTTTAAGACATTACTCCCATGGAGAAAAGTCAGCATGGTGCTTATTGTGTTTAATGCCGAAGAAATTTCTGTGTGTCATCAACACTCTGAAGGTATACAGATTACAGAATGCCTCCATATGTGCTTCGGTAACTGCTGCTAGTCTTCCAGTGTACGATCAAAGCGTAGACATTTTAAGACATTACTCCCATGGAGAAAAGTCCGCATGGTGCTTATTGTGTTCAATGCCGATGCAATTTTTGTGTTTCATCAACACTCTGAAGGTCCACAGATTACAGAATGCTTCCAGATGTGCTTGGGAAACTACTACTAGTCTTCCAGTGAACGATCAAAGCGTAGACAGTTTAACACATTACTCTCATGGAGAAAAGTCCGCATGGTGATTATTGTGTTCAATGCCGATTCAATTTCTGCGTTTCATCAACACTCTGAAGGTCCACAGATTACAGAATGCCACCAGATGTGCTTCGGAAACTACCACTAGTCTCCAGTGAACGATCAAAGCGTAGACAGTTTAAGACATTACTCCCATGGAGAAAAGTCCGCATGGTGCTTATTGTGTTCAATGATGATGCAATTTTTCTGTTTCATCAACACTCTGGAGTTCCACAGATTACAGAATGCCTCCAGATGTGCTTCGGAAACTACTACTAGTCTTCCAGTGTACGATCAAAGCGTAGACAGTTTAAGACATTACTCCCATGGAGAAAAGTCCGCATGGTGCTTATTGTGTTCAATGCCGACGCAATTTTTGTGTTTCATCAACACACTGAAGGTAAACAGATTACAGAATGCATCCAGATGTGCTTCGGAAACTACTACTAGTCTTCCAGAGTACCATCAAAGCGTAGACAGTTTAAGACATTACACCCATGGAGAAAAGTCCTCATGGCGTTTATTGTGTTCAATGCCGATGTAATTTTTGTGTTTCATCAACACTCTGAAGGTTCACAGAGTGCAGAATGCATCCAGATGTGCTTCGGAAACTACTACGAGTCTTCCAGGGAACGATAAAATTGTAGACAGTTTAAGACATTACTCCCATGGAGAAAAGTCCGCATGGTGTTTATTGTGTTCTATGCCGATGCAATTATTGTGTTTCATCAACACTCTGAAGGTCCACAGATTACAGAATGCATCCAGATATGCTTCGGAAACTACTACAAGTCTTCCAGGGAATGATCAAAGCGTAGACAGTTTAAGACATTACTCTCATGGAGAAAAGTCCGCTTGGTGCTTATTGTGTTCAATGCCGAAGCAATTTCTGTGTATCATCAACACTCTGAAGGTCCACAGAATACAGAATGCATCCAGATGTGCTTCGGAAACTGCTACTAGTCTTCCAGGGAACGATCAAAGCGTAGACAGTCTAAGACATTACTCCCATGGAGAAAAGTGTGTTTTTTTGTTTCATCAACATTCTGAAGGTAAACAGATTACAGAATGCATCCAGATGTGCTTGGGAAACTACTACTAGTCTTCCAGGGAACAATCAAACAGTAGACCGTTTAAGACATTACTCCCATGGAGAAAAGTCAGCATGGTGCTTATTGTGTTTAATGCCGATGAAATTTCTGTGTGTCATCAACACTCTGAAGGTATACAGATTACAGAATGCCTCCATATGTGCTCCGGTAACTACTGCTAGTCTTCCAGGGTACGATCAAAGCGTAGACAGTTTAAGACATTACTCCCATGGAGAAAAGTCCGCATGGTGCTTATTGTGTTCAATGCCGATGCAATTTTTGTGTTTCATCAACACTCTGAACGTCCACAGATTACAGAATGCCTCCAGATGTGCTTCGTAAACTACTACTAGTCTTCCAGTGAACGATCAAATCGTAGACAGTTTAACACATGACTCTCATGGAGAAAAGTCCGCATGGTGATTATTGTGTTCAATGCCAATTCAATTTCTGCGTTTCATTAACACTGAAGGTACACAGATTACAGAATGCCTCCAGATGTGCTTCGGAAACTACCACTAGTCTCCAGTGAACGATCAAAACTTAGACAGTTTAAGACATTACTCCCATGGAGAAAAGTCCGCATGGTGCTTATTGTGTTCAATGCCGATGCAATTTTTCTGTTTCATCAACACTCTGGAGTTCCACAGATTACAGAATGCCTCCAGATGTGCTTCGGAAACTACTACTAGTCTTCCAGTGTGCGATCAAAGCGTAGACAGTTTAAGACATTACTCCCATGGAGAAAATTCCGCATGGTGCTTATTATGTTCAATGCTGATGCAATTTCTGTGTTTCATCAACACTCTGAAGGTCCACAGATTACAGAATGCATCCAGACGTGCTTCGGAAACTACTACTAGTCTTGCAGGGAACGTTCAAATCGTAGACAATTTAAGACATTACTCTCATGGAGATAAGTCCGCATGGTGCTTATTGTGTTCAATGCCGATGCAATTTTTGTGTTTCATCAACACGCTGAAGGTAAACAGATTACAGAATGCATCCAGATGTGCTTCGGAAACTACTACTAGTCTTCCAGGAACGATCAAAGCTTAGACAGTTTATGACATTACTCACATGGAGAAATGTCCGCATGGTGCTTATTTTGTTCAATGCCGATGCAATTTTTGTGTTTCATCAACACTCTGAAGGTCCACAGATTACAGAATGCCTGCAGATGTGCTTCGGAAACTATTACTACTCTTCCAGGGAACGATCAAAGCGTAAACAGCCTAAGACATTACTCCCATGGAGAGAAGTCCTAATGGTGCTTATTGTGTTCGATGAAGATGCAATTTTTTTGTTTCATCAAAACTCTGAACGTCCACAGATTACAGAATTCCTCCAGATGTGCTTCGGAAACTACTACTAGTCTTCCAGTGTACGATCAAAGCGTAGGGAGTTTAAGCCATTACTCCCATGGAGAAAAGTCTCATGGTGCTTATTGTGTTCAATGCCGATGCAATTTTTGTGTTTCATCAACACTCTGAAGGTTCACGGAGTGAAGAATGCCTCCAGATGTGCTTCAGAAACTACTACTAGTCTTCCAGTGTACGATCAAAGCGTAGACAGTTTAAGACATTACTCCCATGGAGAAAAGTCCGCATGGTGCTTATTGTGTTCAATGCCGATGTAATTTTTGTGTTTCATCAACACTCTGAACGTCCACAGATTACAGAATGCCTCCAGATGTGCTTCGGAAACTACTACTAGTCTTCCAGAGAACGATCAAAGCGTAGACAGTTAAAGACATTACTCCCAAGGAGAAAAGTCCGCATGGTGGTTATTTTGTTCAATGCCGATGCAATTTTTGCGTTTCATCAACACTCTGAAGGTTCACAGAGTGCAGAATGCCTCCAGATGTGCTTCGGAAACTACTACTAGTCTTCCAGTGTACGATCAAAGCGTAAACAGCCTAAGACATTACTCCCATGGAGAAAAGTCCTAATGGTGCTTATTGTGTTCGATGAAGATGCAATTTTTTTGTTTCATCAAAACTCTGAACGTCCACAGATTACAGAATTCCTCCAGTTGTGCTTCGGAAACTACTACTAGTCTTCCAGTGTACGATCAAAGCGTAGGGAGTTTAAGCCATTAATCCCATGGAGAAAAGTCCTGATGGTGCTTATTGTGTTCAATGCCGATGCAATTTTTGTGTTTCATCAAAACTCTGAAGGTTCACAGAGTGAAGAATGCCTCCAGATGTGCTTCACAAACTACTACTAGTCTTCCAGTGTACGATCAAAGCGTAGACAGTTTAAGACATTACTCCCATGGAGAAAAGTCCGCATGGTGCTTATTGTGTTCAATGAAGATTCAATTTCTGTGTTTCATCAACACTCTGAAGGTTCACAGATTACAGAATGCATCCAGATGTGCTTCGGAAACTACTACTAGTCTTCAATTGAACGATCAAAGCGTAGACAGTTTAAGACATTACTCTCATGAAGAAAAGTCCGCATGGTGCTTATTGTGTTCAATGCCGATGCAATTTTTGTGTTTCATCAACTCTCTGAAGGTCCACAGATTACAGAATGCCTCCTGATGTGCTTCGGAAACTACTACTAGTCTACCAGGGAACGATCAAAGCTTAGACAGTTTATGACATTACTCACATGGAGAAATGTCCGCATGGTGCTTATTTTGTTCAATGCCGATGCAATTTTTGTGTTTCATCAACACTCTGAAGGTCCACAGATTACAGAATGCCTGCAGATGTGCTTCGGAAACTATTACTACTCTTCCAGGGAACGATCAAAGCGTAAACAGCCTAAGACATTACTCCCATGGAGAGAAGTCCTAATGGTGCTTATTGTGTTCGATGAAGATGCAATTTCTTTGTTTCATCAAAACTCTGAACGTCCACAGATTACAGAATTCCTCCAGATGTGCTTCGGAAACTACTACTAGTCTTCCAGTGTACGATCAAAGCGTAGGGAGTTTAAGCCATTACTCCCATGGAGAAAAGTCTCATGGTGCTTATTGTGTTCAATGCCGATGCAATTTTTGTGTTTCATCAACACTCTGAAGGTTCACGGAGTGAAGAATGCCTCCAGATGTGCTTCAGAAACTACTACTAGTCTTCCAGTGTACGATCAAAGCGTAGACAGTTTAAGACATTACTCCCATGGAGAAAAGTCCGCATGGTGCTTATTGTGTTCAATGCCGATGTAATTTTTGTGTTTCATCAACACTCTGAACGTCCACAGATTACAGAATGCCTCCAGATGTGCTTCGGAAACTACTACTAGTCTTCCAGAGAACGATCAAAGCGTAGACAGTTAAAGACATTACTCCCAAGGAGAAAAGTCCGCATGGTGGTTATTTTGTTCAATGCCGATGCAATTTTTGCGTTTCATCAACACTCTGAAGGTTCACAGAGTGCAGAATGCCTCCAGATGTGCTTCGGAAACTACTACTAGTCTTCCAGTGTACGATCAAAGCGTAAACAGCCTAAGACATTACTCCCATGGAGAAAAGTCCTAATGGTGCTTATTGTGTTCGATGAAGATGCAATTTTTTTGTTTCATCAAAACTCTGAACGTCCACAGATTACAGAATTCCTCCAGTTGTGCTTCGGAAACTACTACTAGTCTTCCAGTGTACGATCAAAGCGTAGGTAGTTTAAGCCATTAATCCCACGGAGAAAAGTCCTGATGGTGCTTATTGTGTTCAATGCCGATGCAATTTTTGTGTTTCATCAAAACTCTGAAGGTTCACAGAGTGAAGAATGCCTCCAGATGTGCTTCACAAACTACTACTAGTCTTCCAGTGTACGATCAAAGCGTAGACAATTTAAGACATTACTCCCATGGAGAAAAGTCCGCATGGTGCTTATTGTGTTCAATGAAGATTCAATTTCTGTGTTTCATCAACACTCTGAAGGTTCACAGATTACAGAATGCATCCAGATGTGCTTCGGAAACTACTACTAGTCTTCAATTGAACGATCAAAGCGTAGACAGTTTAAGACATTACTCTCATGAAGAAAAGTCCGCATGGTGCTTATTGTGTTCAATGCCGATGCAATTTTTGTGTTTCATCAACTCTCTGAAGGTCCACAGATTACAGAATGCCTCCTGATGTGCTTCGGAAACTACTACTAGTCTACCAGGGAACGATCAAAGCGTAGACAGTTTCACACATTACTCCAATGGAGAAAAGTCCTTATGGTGCTTATTGTCTTCAATGCCGATGCAATTTTTGTGTTTCATCAACACTCTGAAGGTCCAAAGATTACTGAATGCATCCAGATGTGCTTCGGAAACTACTACTAGTCTTCCAGGGAACGATCAAAGCGTAGACAGTTTAAGACTTTACTCTCATGAAGAAAAGTCCGCATGGTGCTTATTGTGTTCAATTCCGATGCAATTTCTGTGTTTCATCAACACTCTAAACGTCCACAGATTACAGTATGCCTCCAGATATGCTTCGGAAACTACTGCTAGTCTTCCAGTGAACGATTACAGCGTAGACAGTTTAAGACATTACTCTCATGGAGAAAAGTCCGCATGGTGCTTATTGTGTTCAATGACGATTCAATTTCTGTGTTTCATCAACACTCTGAAGGTCCACAGATTACAGAATGCATCCAGATGTGCTTCGGAACTACTACGAGTCTTCCAGGGAACGATAAAATTGTAGACAGTTTAAGACATTACTCCCACGGAGAAAAGTCCACATGGTGCTTATTGTGTTCAATTCCGATGCAATTTTTGTGTTTAATCAACACTCTGAACGTCCACAGATTACAGAATGCCTCCAGAAGTGCTTCGGAAACTACTACTAGTCTTCCAGAGAACGATCAAAGCGTAGACAGTTTAAGACGTTACTCCCATGGAGAAAAGTCCACATGGTGCTTATTGTGTTCATCTACATCTACATCTACATGACTACTCTGCAATTCACATTTAAGTGCTTGGCAGAGGGTTCATCGAACCACAATCATACTATCTCTCTACTATTCCACTCCCGAACAGCGAGCGGGAAAAACGAACACCTAAACCTTTCTGTTCGAGCTCTGATTTCTCTTATTTTATTTTGATGATCATTCCTACCTATGTAGGTTGGGCTCAACAAAATATTTTCGCATTCGGAAGAGAAAGGTGGTGATTGAAATTTCGTAAAAAGGTCTCGCCGCGACGAAAAACGTCTATGCTGTAATGACTTCCATCCCAACTCGTGTATCATATCTGCCACACTCTCTCCCCTATAACGCGATAATACAAAACGAGCTGCCCTTCTTTGCACCCTCTCGATGTCCTCCGTCAATCCCACCTGGTAAGGATCCCACACCGCGCAGCAATATTCTAACAGAGGACGAACGAGTGTAGTGTAAGCTGTCTCTTTAGTGGACTTGTTGCATCTTCTAAGTGTCCTGCCAATGAAACGCAACCTTTGGCTCGCCTTCCCGACAATATTATCTATGTGGTCCTTCCAACTGAAGTTGTTTGTAATTTTAACACCCAGGTACTTAGTTGAATTGACAGCCTTGATAATTGTACTATTTATCGAGTAATCGAATTCCAACGGATTTCTTTTGGAACTCATGTGGATGCCGATGCAATTTTTGTGTTTCATCAACTCTCTGAAGGTCCACAGATTACAGAATGCCTCCAGATGTGCTTCGGAAACTATTGCTAGTCTTCCAGTGAACGATCAAATCGTAGACAATTAAGACATTACTCTCATGGAGAAAAGTCTGCATGGTGCTTATTGTGTTCAATGCCGATGCAATTTTTGTGTTTCATCAACTCTCTGAAGGTCCACAGATTACAGAATGCCTTCAGATGTGCTTCGGAAACTACTACTAGTCTACCAGGGAACGATCAAAGCGTAGACATTTTAAGACATTACTCCAATAGAGGAAAGTCCGCATGGTGCTTATTGTGTTCAATGAAGATTCAATTTCTGTGTTTCATCAACACTCTTAAGGTTCACAGATTACATAATGCATCCAGATATGCTTCGGAAACTTCTACTAGTATTCCAGGGAACGATCAAAGCGTAGACAGTTTAAGACATTACTCTCATGAGGAAAAGTCCGCATGGTGCTTATTGTGTTCAATGCCGATGCAACTTCTGTGTTTCATCAACACTCTGAAGGTCCACAGATTACAGAATGCCTCCAGATGTGCTTCGGAAACTACTGCTAGTCTTCCAGTGAACGATCACAGCGTAGACAGTTTAAGACATTACTCCCATGGAGAAAAGTCCGCATGGTGTTTATTGTGTTCAATGCCGATGTAATTTTTGTGTTTCATCAACACTCTGAACGTCCACAGATTACAGAATGCCTCCAGATGTGCTACGGAAACTACTACTAGTCTTCCAGGGTACGATCAAAGCGTAGACAGTTTGAGACATAACTCCCAAGGAAAAAAGTCCGCATGGTAATTATTGTGTGCAATGCCGATGTAATTTTTGTGTTTCATCAACACTCAGAAGGTCCACAGATAACAGAATGCATCCAGATATGCTTCGGACACTACTACTAGTCTTCCAGTGAACGATCAAAGCGCAGACAGTTTAATACATTACTGTCATGGCGAAAAGTCCGCATGGTGCTTATTGTGTTCAATGCCGATGCAATTTTTGTGTTTCATCAACACTCTGAAGGTCCACAGGTTACAGAATGCCTCCAGATGTGCTTCGGAAACTACTACTAGTCTTCCAGTGAACGATCAAAGCGTAGACAGTTCGAGACATTACTCCCATGGAGAAAAGTCCGCATGGTGGTTATTGTGTTCAATGCTGATTCAATTTCTGTGTTTCATCAACACTCTGAAGGTTCACAGATTACAGAATGCATCCAGATCTGCTTCGGAAACTACTACTAGTCTTCCAGTGAACGATCAAGGCGTAGACAGTTTAAGACATTACTCTCATGGAGAAAAGTCCGCATGGTGCTTATTGTGTTTAATGCCGATGCAATTTTTGTGTTTCATCAACTCTCTGAAGGTCCACAGATTACAGAATGCCTCCAAATGTGCTTCGGAAACTACTACTAGTCTACCAGGGAACGATCATAGCGTAGACAGTTTAAGACATTACTCCCATGGAGAAAAGTCCTCATGGTGCTTATTGTGTTCAATGCCAATGCAATTTTTGTGTTTCATCAACACTCAGAAGGTCCACAGATTACTGAATGCATCCAGATGTGCTTCGGAAACTACTACTAGTCTTCCAGGGAACGATCAAAACGTAGACAGTTTAAGACATTACTCTCATGGAGAAAAGTCCGCATGGTGCTTATTGTGTTCAATGCCGATGCAATTTTTGTGTTTTATCAAAACTCTGAACGTCCACAGATTACAGAATGCCTCCAGATGTGCTTCGGAAACTACTACTAGTCTTCCAGTGAACGATCAAAGTGTAGACCGTTTAAGACATTTATCTCATGGAGAAAAGTCCGCATGGTGCTTATTGTGTTCAATGCCGATGCAATTTTTGTGTTTCATCAACTCTCTGAAGGTCCACAGATTACAGAATGCCTCCAGATGTGCTTCGGAAACTACTACTAGTCTACCAGGGAACGATCAAAGCGTAGACAGTTTAAGACATTACTCCCATGGAGAAAAGTCCTCATGGTGCTTATTGTGTTCAATGCCGATGCAATTTTTGTGTTTCATCAACACTCTGAAGGTCCACAGATTACTGAATGCAACCAGATGTGCTTCGGAAGCTACTACTTGTCTTCCAGGGAACGATCAAAGCGTAGACAGTTTGAGACATAACTCCCAAGGAAAAAAGTCCGCATGGTAATTATTGTGTTCAATGCCGATGTAATTTTTGTGTTTCATCAACACTCAGAAGGTCCACAGATAACAGAATGCATCCAGATGTGCTTCAGAAACTACTACGAGTCTTCCAGGGAACGATAAAATTGTAGACAGTTTAAGACATTACTCCCATGGAGAAAAGTCCGCATGGTGTTTATTGTGTTCAATGCCGATGTAATTTTTGTGTTTCATCAACACTCTGAACGTCCACAGATTACAGAATGCCTCCAGATGTGCTACGGAAACTACTACTAGTCTTCCAGGGTACGATCAAAGCGTAGACAGTTTGAGACATAACTACCAAGGAAAAAAGTCCGCATGGTAATTATTGTGTTCAATGCCGATGTAATTTTTGTGTTTCATCAACACTCAGAAGGTCCACAGATAACAGAATGCATCCAGATATGCTTCGGACACTACTACTAGTCTTCCAGGGAACGATCAAAGAGTAGACAGTTTAAGACATTACTCCCATGGAGAGAAGTCCGCATGGTGCTTATTGTGTTCAATGACGATGCAATTTATGTGTTTCATCAACACTCTGAAAGTACACAGATTTCAGAATGCATCCAGATCTGCTTCGGAAACTACTACTAGTCTTCCAGTGAACGATCAAAGCGTAGACAGTTTAATACATTACTCTCATGGCAAAAAGTCCGCATGGTGCTTATTGTGTTCAATGCTGATGCAATTTTTGTGTTTCATCAACACTCTGAAGCTCCACAGATTACAGAATGCCTCCAGATCTGCTTCGGAAACTACTACTCGTCTTCCAGTGAACGATCAAGGCGTAGACAGTTTAAGACATTACTCTCATGGAGAAAAGTCCGCATGGTGCTTATTGTGTTTAATGCCGATGCAATTTTTGTGTTTCATCAACTCTCTGAAGGTCCACAGATTACAGAATGCCTCCAGATGTGCTTCGGAAACTACTACTAGTCTACCAGGGAACGATCAAATCGTAGACAGTTTAAGACATTACTCCCATGGAGAAAAGTCCTCATGGTGCTTATTGTGTTCAATGCCGATGCAATTTTTGTGTTTCATCAACACTCAGAAGGTCCACAGATTACTGAATGCATCCAGATGTGCTTCGGAAACTACTACTAGTCTTCCAGGGAACGATCAAAACGTAGACAGTTTAAGACATTACTCTCATGGAGAAAAGTCCGCATGGTGCTTATTGTGTTCAATGCCGATGCAATTTTTGTGTTTTATCAAAACTCTGAACGTCCACAGATTACAGAATGCCTCCAGATGTGCTTCGGAAACTACTACTAGTCTTCCAGTGAACGATCAAAGTGTAGACCGTTTAAGACATTTATCTCATGGAGAAAAGTCCGCATGGTGCTTATTGTGTTCAATGCCGATGCAATTTTTGTGTTTCATCAACTCTCTGAAGGTCCACAGATTACAGAATGCCTCCAGATGTGCTTCGGAAACTACTACTAGTCTACCAGGGAACGATCAAAGCGTAGACAGTTTAAGACATTACTCCCATGGAGAAAAGTCCTCATGGTGCTTATTGTGTTCAATGCCGATGCAATTTTTGTGTTTCATCAACACTCTGAAGGTCCACAGATTACTGAATGCCTCCAGATGTGCTACGGAAACTACTACTAGTCTTCCAGGGTACGATCAAAGCGAAGACAGTTTGAGACATAACTACCAAGGAAAAAAGTCCGCATGGTAATTATTGTGTTCAATGCCGATGTAATTTTTGTGTTTCATCAACACTCAGAAGGTCCACAGATAACAGAATGCATCCAGATATGCTTCGGACACTACTACTAGTCTTCCAGGGAACGATCAAAGAGTAGACAGTTTAAGACATTACTCCCATGGAGAGAAGTCCGCATGGTGCTTATTGTGTTCAATGACGATGCAATTTATGTGTTTCATCAACACTCTGAAAGTACACAGATTTCAGAATGCATCCAGATCTGCTTCGGAAACTACTACTAGTATTCCAGTGAACGATCAAAGCGTAGACAGTTTGAGACATTACTCCCATGGAGAAAAGTCCGCATGGTGGTTATTGTGTTCAATGCTGATTCAATTTCTGTGTTTCACTAACACTCTGAAGGTTCACAGATTACAGAATGCATCCAGATCTGCTTCGGAAACTACTACTCGTCTTCCAGTGAACGATCAAGGCGTAGACAGTTTAAGACATTACTCTCATGGAGAAAAGTCCGCATGGTGCTTATTGTGTTTAATGCCGATGCAATTTTTGTGTTTCATCAACTCTCTGAAGGTCCACAGATTACAGAATGCCTCCAGATGTGCTTCGGAAACTACTACTAGTCTACCAGGGAACGATCAAATCGTAGACAGTTTAAGACATTACTCCCATGGAGAAAAGTCCTCATGGTGCTTATTGTGTTCAATGCCGATGCAATTTTTGTGTTTCATCAACACTCAGAAGGTCCACAGATTACTGAATGCATCCAGATGTGCTTCGGAAACTACTACTAGTCTTCCAGGGAACGATCAAAACGTAGACAGTTTAAGACATTACTCTCATGGAGAAAAGTCCGCATGGTGCTTATTGTGTTCAATGCCGATGCAATTTTTGTGTTTCATCAACTCTCTGAAGGTCCACAGATTACAGAATGCCTCCAGATGTGCTTCAGAAACTACTACGAGTCTTCCAGGAAACGATAAAATTGTAGACAGTTTAAAACATTACTCCCAGGGAGAAAAGTCCACATGGTGCTTATTGTGTTCAATGCCGATGCAATTTTTGTGTTTCATCAACACTCAGAACGTCCACAGATTACAGAATGCCTCCAGAAGTTTTTCGGAAACTAGTACTAGTCTTCCAGAGAACGATCAAAGCGTAGAACGTTTAAGACGTTACTCCCATGGAGAGAAGTCAGCATGGTGCTTATTGTGTTCAATGCCGATGCAATTTTTGTGTTTCTTCAACACCCTGAAGGTTTACAGATTACAGAATGCATCCAGATGTGCTTCGGAAACTACTACTAGTCTTCCAGGGAACGATCAAAGTGTAGACAGTTTAAGACATTACTCCCATGGAGAAAAGTCCGCATGGTGCTTATTGTGTTCAATGCCGATGCAAGTTCTGTGTTTCATCAACACTCTGAAGCTCCACAGATTACAGAATGCCTCCAGATGTGCTTCGGAAACTACTACTAGTCTTCCAGTGAACGATCAAAACGTAGACAGTTTAAGACATTACTCTCATGGAGAAAAGTCCACATGGTGCTTATTGTGTTCAATGCCGATGCAATTTTTGTGTTTCATCAACTCTCGGAAGGTCCACAGATTACAGAATGCCTTCAGATGTGCTTCGGAAACTACTACTAGTCAACCAGGGAACGATCAAAGCGTAGACAGTTTAAGACATTACTCCCATGGAGAAAAGTCCTCATGGTGCTTATTGTGTTCAATGCCGATGCAATTTTTGTGTTTTATCAACACTCTGAAGGTCCAGAGATTACTGAATGCATCTAGATGTCCTTCGGAAACTTCTACTAGTCTTCCAGGGAACGATCAAAGCGTACACAGTTTAAGACATTACTCTCATGAAGAAAAGTCCGCATGGTGCTTATTGTGTTCAATTCCGATGGAATTTCTGTGTTTCATCAACACTCTGAAGGTCCACTGATTACAGAATGCCCCCAGATGTGCTTCGGAAACTACTGCTAGTCTTCCAGTGAACGATCACAGCGTAGACAGTTTAAGACATTACTCTCATGGAGAAATGTCCGCATGGTGCTTATTGTGTTCAATGCCGTTGCAATTTCTGTGTTTCATCAACACTCTGAAGGTCCACAGATTACAGAATGCATCCAGATGTGCTTCGGAAACTAATACGAGTCTTCCAGGGAACGATAAAATTGTAGACAGTATAAGACATTCCTCCCATGGAGAAAAGTCCACATGGTGCTTATTGTGTTCAATGCAGATGCAATTTTTGTGTTTCATCAACACTCTGAACGTCCAAAGATTACAGAATGCCTCCAGAAGTGCTTCGGAGACTACTACTAGTCTTCCAGAGAACGATCAAAGCGTAGACAGTTTAAGACTTTACTCCCATCGAGAAAAGTCAGCATGGTGCTTATTGTGTTCAATGCCGATGCAATTTTTGTGTTTCATCAACACTCTGAACGTCCACAGATTACTGAATGAATCCCGATGTGCTTCGGAAACTACTACTAGTCTTGCAGGGAACGATCAAAGCGTAGACATTTTAAGACATTACTCCAATGGAGGAAGGTCCGCATGGTGCTTATTGTGTTCAATGCCGAAGTAATTTTTGTGTTTCATCAACACTCTGAACGTCCACAGATTACAGAATGCCTCCAGATGTGCTACGGAAACTACTACTAGTCTTCCAGGGTACGATCAAAGCGTAGACAGTTTGAGACACAACTCCCACGGAAAAAAGTCCACATGGTAATTATTGTGTTCAATGCCGATGTAATTTTTGTGTTTCATCAACACTCAGAAGGTCCACAGATAACAGAATGCATCCAGATATGCTTCGGACACTTCTACTAGTCTTCCAGGGAACGATCAAAGCGTAGACAGTTTAAGACATTACTCCCATGGAGAGAAGTCCGCATGGTGCTTATTGTGTTCAATGACGATGCAATTTATGTGTTTCATCAGCACTCTGAAGGTTCAAAGATTACATAATGCATCCAGATGTGCTTCGGAAACTACTACTAGTCTCCCAGGGAACGATCAAAGCGTAGACAGTTTAAGACATTACTCTCATGAAGAAGAGTCCGCATGGTGCTTATTGTGTTCAATGCCGATGCAATTTTTGTGTTTCATCAACACTCTGAAGGTTCACAGTTTTCAGAATGCATCCAGATCTGCTTCGGAAACTACTACTAGTCTTCCAGTGAACGATCAAACCGTAGACAGTTTAAGACATTACTCTCATGGAGAACAGTCCACATGGTGCTTATTGTGTTCAATGCTGATGCAATTTTTGTGTTCCATCAACTCTCTGAAGGTCCACAGATTACATAATGCCTCCAGATGTGCTTCTGACACTACTACTAGACTACCAGGGAACGATCAAAGCGTAGACAGTTTAAGACATTACTCCCATGGAGAAAAGTCCTCATGGTGCTTATTGTGTTCAATGCCGATGCAATTTTTGTGTCTCATCAACACTCTGAAGGTCCACAGATTACTGAATGCATCCAGATGTCCTTCGGAAACTACTACTAGTCTTCCAGGGAACGATCAAAGCGTAGACAGTTTAAGACATTACTCTCATGAAGAAAAGTCCGCATGGTGCTTATTGTGTTCAATTCCGATGCAATTTTAGTGTTTCATCAACACTCTGAACGTCCACAGATTACAGAATGCCTCCAGATGTGCTTGGGAAACTACTACTAGTCTCCCAGGGAACGATCAAAGCGTAGACAGTTTTAGACATTACTCCCATGGAGAAAAGTCCGCATGGTGCTTATTGTGTTCAATGCCGATGCAATTTTTGTGTTTCATCAACACTCTGGACGTCAACAGATTACAGAATGCCTCCAGATGTGCTTCGGAAACTACTACTAGTCTTCCAGTGAACGATCAAAGCGTAGACAGTTTAAGACTTTACTCCCATGGAGAAAAGTCAGCATGGTGCTTATTATGTTCAATGCCGATGCAATTTTTGTGTTTCATCAACACTCTGAAGGTCCAAAGATTACAGAATGCCTCCAGAAGTGCTTCGGAAACTACTACTAGTCTTCCAGAGAACGATCAAAGCGTAGACAGTTTAAGACTTTACTCCCATGGAGAAAAGTCAGCATGGTGCTTATTATGTTCAATGCCGATGCAATTTTTGTGTTTCATCTACACTCTGAACTCCCACAGATTACAGAATGCCTCCAGATGTGCTACGGAAACTACTACTAGTCTTCCAGGGTACGATCAAAGCGTAGACAGTTTGAGACACAACTAACAAGGAAAAAAGTCCACATGGTAATTATTGTGTTCAATGCCGATGTAATTTTTGTGTTTCATCAACAATCAGAAGGTCCACAGATAACAGAATGCAGCCAGATATGCTTCGGACACTTCTACTAGTCTTCCAGGGAACGATCAAAGCGTAGTCAGTTTAAGACATTACTCCCATGGAGAGAAGTCCGCATGGAGCTTATTGTGTTCAATGACGATGCAATTTATGTGTTTCATCAACACTCTGAAGGTTCAAAGATTACATAATGCCTCCAGATGTGCTTCGGAAACTACTACTAGTCTCCCAGGGAACGATCAAAGCGTAGACAGTTTAAGACATTACTCTCATGAAGAAGAGTCCGCATGGTGCTTATTGTGTTCAATGCCGATGCAATTTTTGTGTTTCATCAACACTCTGAAGGTTCACAGATTTCAGAATGCATACAGATCTGCTTCGGAAACTACTACTAGTCTTCCAGTGAACGATCAAAACGTAGACAGTTTAAGACATTACTCTCATGGAGAAAAGTCCGCATGGTGCTTATTGTGTTCAATGCCGATGCAATTTTTGTGTTTCATCAACACTCTGAACGTCAACAGATTACAGAATGCCTCCAGATGTGCTTCGGAAACTACTACTAGTCTTCCAGTGAACGATCAAAGCGTAGACAGTTTGAGACATTACTCCCATGGAGAAAAGTCCGCATGTTGGTTATTGTGTTCAATGCCGTTTCAATTTCTGTGTCTCATCAACACTCTGAAGGTTCACAGATTACAGAATGCATCCAGATCTGCTTCGGAAACTACTACTAGTCTTCCAGAGAACGAACAAACCGTAGACAGTTTAAGATATTACTCTCATGGAGAAAAGTCCACATGGTGCTTATTGTGTTAAACGCTGATGCAATTTTTGTGTTTCATCAACTCTCTGAAGGTCCACAGATTACAGAATGCCTCCACATGTGCTTCGGACACTACTACTAGTCTACCAGGGAACGATTAAAGCGTAGACAGTTTAAGATATTACTCCCATGGAGAAAAGTCCTCATGGTGCTTATTGTGTTCAATGCCGATGCAATTTTTGTGTTTCATCAACACTCTGAAGGTCCACAGATTACTGAATGCATCCAGATGTCCTTCGGAAACTACTAATAGTCTTCCAGGGAACGATCAAAGCGTAGACAGTTTAAGACATTACTCTCATGAAGAAAAGTCCGTATGGTGCTTATTGTGTTCAATTCCGATGCAATTTCTGTGTTTCATCAACACTCTGAAGGTCCACAGATTACAGAATGCCTCCAGATGTGCTTCGGAAACTACTGCTGGTGTTCCAGTGAACGATAACAGCGTAGACAGTTTAAGACATTACTCTCATGGAGAAAAGTCCGCATGGTGCTTATTGTGTTCAATGCCGATGAAACTTCTGTGTTTCATCAACACTCTGAAGGTCCACAGATTACAGAATGCATCCAGATGTGCTTCGGAAACTACTACGAGTCTTCCAGGGAACGATAAAATTGTAGACTTTTTAAGACATTACTACCATGGAGAAAAGTCCACATGATGCTTATTGTGTTCAATGACGATGCAATTTTTGTGTTTCATCAACACTCTGAACGTCCACAGATTACAGAATGACTCCAGAAGTGCTTCGGAAACTACTACTAGTCTTCCAGAGAACGATCAAAGCGTAGACAGTTTAAGACATTACACCCATGGAGAAAAGTCAGCATGGTGCTTATTGTGTTCAATGCCGATGCAATTTTTGTGTTTCATCAACAATCAGAAGGTCCACAGATAACAGAATGCAGCCAGATATGCTTCGGACACTTCTACTAGTCTTCCAGGGAACGATCAAAGCGTAGTCAGTTTAAGACATTACTCCCATGGAGAGAAGTCCGCATGGAGCTTATTGTGTTCAATGACGATGCAATTTATGTGTTTCATCAACACTCTGAAGGTTCAAAGATTACATAATGCCTCCAGATGTGCTTCGGAAACTACTACTAGTCTCCCAGGGAACGATCAAAGCGTAGACAGTTTAAGACATTACTCTCATGAAGAAGAGTCCGCATGGTGCTTATTGTGTTCAATGCCGATGCAATTTTTGTGTTTCATCAACACTCTGAAGGTTCACAGATTTCAGAATGCATACAGATCTGCTTCGGAAACTACTACTAGTCTTCCAGTGAACGATCAAAACGTAGACAGTTTAAGACATTACTCTCATGGAGAAAAGTCCGCATGGTGCTTATTGTGTTCAATGCCGATGCAATTTTTGTGTTTCATCAACACTCTGAACGTCAACAGATTACAGAATGCCTCCAGATGTGCTTCGGAAACTACTACTAGTCTTCCAGTGAACGATCAAAGCGTAGACAGTTTGAGACATTACTCCCATGGAGAAAAGTCCGCATGTTGGTTATTGTGTTCAATGCCGTTTCAATTTCTGTGTCTCATCAACACTCTGAAGGTTCACAGATTACAGAATGCATCCAGATCTGCTTCGGAAACTACTACTAGTCTTCCAGAGAACGAACAAACCGTAGACAGTTTAAGACATTACTCTCATGGAGAAAAGTCCACATGGTGCTTATTGTGTTAAACGCTGATGCAATTTTTGTGTTTCATCAACTCTCTGAAGGTCCACAGATTACAGAATGCCTCCACATGTGCTTCGGACACTACTACTAGTCTACCAGGGAACGATTAAAGCGTAGACAGTTTAAGATATTACTCCCATGGAGAAAAGTCCTCATGGTGCTTATTGTGTTCAATGCCGATGCAATTTTTGTGTTTCATCAACACTCTGAAGGTCCACAGATTACTGAATGCATCCAGATGTCCTTCGGAAACTACTAATAGTCTTCCAGGGAACGATCAAAGCGTAGACAGTTTAAGACATTACTCTCATGAAGAAAAGTCCGTATGGTGCTTATTGTGTTCAATTCCGATGCAATTTCTGTGTTTCATCAACACTCTGAAGGTCCACAGATTACAGAATGCCTCCAGATGTGCTTCGGAAACTACTGCTGGTGTTCCAGTGAACGATAACAGCGTAGACAGTTTAAGACATTACTCTCATGGAGAAAAGTCCGCATGGTGCTTATTGTGTTCAATGCCGATGAAACTTCTGTGTTTCATCAACACTCTGAAGGTCCACAGATTACAGAATGCATCCAGATGTGCTTCGGAAACTACTACGAGTCTTCCAGGGAACGATAAAATTGTAGACTTTTTAAGACATTACTACCATGGAGAAAAGTCCACATGATGCTTATTGTGTTCAATGACGATGCAATTTTTGTGTTTCATCAACACTCTGAATGTCCACAGATTACAGAATGCATCCAGATGTGCTTCGGAAACTACTACTAGTCTTCCAGGGAACGATCAAAGCGTAGACAGTTTAAGACATCACTCCCATGAAGAAAAGTCCGCATGGTGCTTATTGTGTTCAATGCCGATGTAATTTTTGTGTTTCATCAACACTCTGAACGTCCACAGATTACAGAATGCCTCCAGATGTGCTACGGAAACTACTACTAGTCTTCCAGGGTACGATCAAAGCGTAGACAGTTTGAGACACAACTCCCAAGGAAAAAAGTCCACAGGGTAATTATTGTGTTCAATGCCGATGTAATTTTTGTGTTTCATCAACACTCAGAAGGTCCACAGATGACAGAATGCATCCAGATATGCTTCGGACACTACTACTAGTCTTCCATTGAACGATCAAAGCGTAGACAGTTTAAGACATTACTCCCATGGAGAGAAGTCCGCATGGTGCTTATTGTGTTCAATGACGATGCAATTTATGTGTTTCATCAACACTCTGAAGGTTCAAAGATTACATAATGCATCCAGATGTGCTTCGGAAACTACTACTAGTCTCCCAGGGAACGATCAAAGCGTAGACAGTTTAAGACATTACTCTCATGAAGACAAGTCCGCATGCTGCTTATTGTGTTCAATGCCGATGCAATTTTTGTGTTTCATCAACACTCTGAAGGTCCAAAGATTACAGAATGCCTCCAGAAGTGCTTCGGAAACTACTACTAGTCTTCCAGAGAACGATCAAAGCGTAGACAGTTTAAGACTTTACTCCCATGGAGAAAAGTCAGCATGGTGCTTATTATGTTCAATGCCGATGCAATTTTTGTGTTTCATCTACACTCTGAACGCCCACAGATTACAGAATGCCTCCAGATGTGCTACGGAAACTACTACTAGTCTTCCAGGGTACGATCAAAGCGTAGACAGTTTGAGACACAACTAACAAGGAAAAAAGTCCACATGGTAATTATTGTGTTCAATGCCGATGTAATTTTTGTGTTCCATCAACAATCAGAAGGTCCACAGATAACAGAATGCAGCCAGATATGCTTCGGACACTTCTACTAGTCTTCCAGGGAACGATCAAAGCGTAGTCAGTTTAAGACATTACTCCCATGGAGAGAAGTCCGCATGGAGCTTATTGTGTTCAATGACGATGCAATTTATGTGTTTCATCAACACTCTGAAGGTTCAAAGATTACATAATGCCTCCAGATGTGCTTCGGAAACTACTACTAGTCTCCCAGGGAACGATCAAAGCGTAGACAGTTTAAGACATTACTCTCATGAAGAAGAGTCCGCATGGTGCTTATTGTGTTCAATGCCGATGCAATTTTTGTGTTTCATCAACACTCTGAAGGTTCACAGATTTCAGAATGCATACAGATCTGCTTCGGAAACTACTACTAGTCTTCCAGTGAACGATCAAAACGTAGACAGTTTAAGACATTACTCTCATGGAGAAAAGTCCGCATGGTGCTTATTGTGTTCAATGCCGATGCAATTTTTGTGTTTCATCAACACTCTGAACGTCAACAGATTACAGAATGCCTCCAGATGTGCTTCGGAAACTACTACTAGTCTTCCAGTGAACGATCAAAGCGTAGACAGTTTGAGACATTACTCCCATGGAGAAAAGTCCGCATGTTGGTTATTGTGTTCAATGCCGTTTCAATTTCTGTGTCTCATCAACACTCTGAAGGTTCACAGATTACAGAATGCATCCAGATCTGCTTCGGAAACTACTACTAGTCTTCCAGAGAACGAACAAACCGTAGACAGTTTAAGACATTACTCTCATGGAGAAAAGTCCACATGGTGCTTATTGTGTTAAACGCTGATGCAATTTTTGTGTTTCATCAACTCTCTGAAGGTCCACAGATTACAGAATGCCTCCACATGTGCTTCGGACACTACTACTAGTCTACCAGGGAACGATTAAAGCGTAGACAGTTTAAGATATTACTCCCATGGAGAAAAGTCCTCATGGTGCTTATTGTGTTCAATGCCGATGCAATTTTTGTGTTTCATCAACACTCTGAAGGTCCACAGATTACTGAATGCATCCAGATGTCCTTCGGAAACTACTAATAGTCTTCCAGGGAACGATCAAAGCGTAGACAGTTTAAGACATTACTCTCATGAAGAAAAGTCCGTATGGTGCTTATTGTGTTCAATTCCGATGCAATTTCTGTGTTTCATCAACACTCTGAAGGTCCACAGATTACAGAATGCCTCCAGATGTGCTTCGGAAACTACTGCTGGTGTTCCAGTGAACGATAACAGCGTAGACAGTTTAAGACATTACTCTCATGGAGAAAAGTCCGCATGGTGCTTATTGTGTTCAATGCCGATGAAACTTCTGTGTTTCATCAACACTCTGAAGGTCCACAGATTACAGAATGCATCCAGATGTGCTTCGGAAACTACTACGAGTCTTCCAGGGAACGATAAAATTGTAGACTTTTTAAGACATTACTACCATGGAGAAAAGTCCACATGATGCTTATTGTGTTCAATGACGATGCAATTTTTGTGTTTCATCAACACTCTGAACGTCCACAGATTACAGAATGACTATAGAAGTGCTTCGGAAACTACTACTAGTCTTCCAGAGAACGATCAAAGCGTAGACAGTTTAAGACATTACACCCATGGAGAAAAGTCAGCATGGTGCTTATTGTGTTCAATGCCGATGTAATTTTTGTGTTTCATCAACAATCAGAAGGTCCACAGATAACAGAATGCAGCCAGATATGCTTCGGACACTTCTACTAGTCTTCCAGGGAACGATCAAAGCGTAGTCAGTTTAAGACATTACTCCCATGGAGAGAAGTCCGCATGGAGCTTATTGTGTTCAATGACGATGCAATTTATGTGTTTCATCAACACTCTGAAGGTTCAAAGATTACATAATGCCTCCAGATGTGCTTCGGAAACTACTACTAGTCTCCCAGGGAACGATCAAAGCGTAGACAGTTTAAGACATTACTCTCATGAAGAAGAGTCCGCATGGTGCTTATTGTGTTCAATGCCGATGCAATTTTTGTGTTTCATCAACACTCTGAAGGTTCACAGATTTCAGAATGCATACAGATCTGCTTCGGAAACTACTACTAGTCTTCCAGTGAACGATCAAAACGTAGACAGTTTAAGACATTACTCTCATGGAGAAAAGTCCGCATGGTGCTTATTGTGTTCAACGCCGATGCAATTTTTGTGTTTCATCAACACTCTGAACGTCAACTGATTACAGAATGCCTCCAGATGTGCTTCGGAAACTACTACTAGTCTTCCAGTGAACGATCAAAGCGTAGACAGTTTGAGACATTACTCCCATGGAGAAAAGTCCGCATGTTGGTTATTGTGTTCAATGCCGTTTCAATTTCTGTGTCTCATCAACACTCTGAAGGTTCACAGATTACAGAATGCATCCAGATCTGCTTCGGAAACTACTACTAGTCTTCCAGAGAACGAACAAACCGTAGACAGTTTAAGACATTACTCTCATGGAGAAAAGTCCACATGGTGCTTATTGTGTTAAACGCTGATGCAATTTTTGTGTTTCATCAACTCTCTGAAGGTCCACAGATTACAGAATGCCTCCACATGTGCTTCGGACACTACTACTAGTCTACCAGGGAACGATTAAAGCGTAGACAGTTTAAGATATTACTCCCATGGAGAAAAGTCCTCATGGTGCTTATTGTGTTCAATGCCGATGCAATTTTTGTGTTTCATCAACACTCTGAAGGTCCACAGATTACTGAATGCATCCAGATGTCCTTCGGAAACTACTAATAGTCTTCCAGGGAACGATCAAAGCGTAGACAGTTTAAGACATTACTCTCATGAAGAAAAGTCCGTATGGTGCTTATTGTGTTCAATTCCGATGCAATTTCTGTGTTTCATCAACACTCTGAAGGTCCACAGATTACAGAATGCCTCCAGATGTGCTTCGGAAACTACTGCTGGTGTTCCAGTGAACGATAACAGCGTAGACAGTTTAAGACATTACTCTCATGGAGAAAAGTCCGCATGGTGCTTATTGTGTTCAATGCCGATGAAACTTCTGTGTTTCATCAACACTCTGAAGGTCCACAGATTACAGAATGCATCCAGATGTGCTTCGGAAACTACTACGAGTCTTCCAGGGAACGATAAAATTGTAGACTTTGTAAGACATTACTACCATGGAGAAAAGTCCACATGATGCTTATTGTGTTCAATGACGATGCAATTTTTGTGTTTCATCAACACTCTGAATGTCCACAGATTACAGAATGCATCCAGATGTGCTTCGGAAACTACTACTAGTCTTCCAGGGAACGATCAAAGCGTAGACAGTTTAAGACATCACTCCCATGAAGAAAAGTCCGCATGGTGCTTATTGTGTTCAATGCCGATGTAATTTTTGTGTTTCATCAACACTCTGAACGTCCACAGATTACAGAATGCCTCCAGATGTGCTACGGAAACTACTACTAGTCTTCCAGGGTACGATCAAAGCGTAGACAGTTTGAGACACAACTCCCAAGGAAAAAAGTCCACAGGGTAATTATTGTGTTCAATGCCGATGTAATTTTTGTGTTTCATCAACACTCAGAAGGTCCACAGATAACAGAATGCATCCAGATATGCTTCGGACACTACTACTAGTCTTCCATTGAACGATCAAAGCGTAGACAGTTTAAGACATTACTCCCATGGAGAGAAGTCCGCATGGTGCTTATTGTGTTCAATGACGATGCAATTTATGTGTTTCATCAACACTCTGAAGGTTCAAAGATTACATAATGCATCCAGATGTGCTTCGGAAACTACTACTAGTCTCCCAGGGAACGATCAAAGCGTAGACAGTTTAAGACATTACTCTCATGAAGACAAGTCCGCATGCTGCTTATTGTGTTCAATGCCGATGCAATTTTTGTGTTTCATCAACACTCTGAAAGTTCATAGATTTCAGAATGAATCCTGATCTGCTTCGGAAGCTACTACTAGTCTTCCAGTGAACGATCAAACCGTAGACAGTTTAATACATTACTCTCATGGAGAAAAGTACGCATGGAGCTTATTGTGTTAATTGCCGAAGCAATTTTTGTGTTTCATCAACACTCTGAACGTCCACAGATTACAGAATGCCTCCAGATGTGCTTCGGAAACTACTACTAGTCTACCAGGGAACGATCAAAGCGTAGACAGTTTAAGACATTATTCCCATGGAGAAAAGTCCGCATGGTGCTTATTGTGTTCAATGCCGATGCAATTTTTGTGTTTCATCAACACTCTGAACGTCAACAGATTACAGAATGCCTAGAGATGTGCTTCGGAAACTACTACTAGTCTTACAGTGAACGATCAAAGCGTACACAGTTTGAGACATTACTCCCATGGAGAAAAGTCCGCATGGTGGTTATTGTGTTCAATGCCGATTCAATTTCTGTGTCTCATCAACACTCTGAAGGTTCACAGATTACAGAATGCATCCAGATCTGCTTCGGAAACTACTACTAATCTTCCAGAGAACGATCAAACCGTAGACAGTTTAAGACATTACTCTCATGGAGAAAAGTCCACATGGTGCTTATTGTGTTCAATGCCGATGCAATTTTTGTGTTTCATCAACTCTCTGAAGGTCCACAGATTACAGAATGCCTCCAGATGTGCTTCGGACACTACTACTAGTCTACCAGGGAACGATCAAATCGTAGACAGTTTAAGACATTACTCCCATGGAGAAAAGTCCTCATGGTGCTTATTGTGTTCAATGCCGATGCAATTTTTGTGTTTCATCAACACTCTGAAGGTCCACAGATTACTGAATGCCTCCAGATGTCCTTCGGAAACTACTACTAGTCTTCCAGGGAACGATCAAAGCGTAGACAGTTTGAGACATTACTCCCATGGAGAAAAGTCCGCATGGTGGTTATTGTGTTCAATGCCGATTCAATTTCTGTGTTTCATCAACACTCTGAAGGTTCACAGATTACAGAATGCATCCAGATGTGCTTCAGAAACTACTACTAGTCTACCAGGGAACGATTAAAGCGTAGACAGTTTAAGACATTACTCACATGGAGAAAAGTCCTCATGGTGCTTATTGTGTTCAATGCCGAATCAATTTTTGTGTTTCATCAACGCTCTGAAGGTCCCCAGGATACTGAATGCATCCAGATGTCCTTCGGAAACTACTACTAGTCTTCCAGGGAACGATCAAAGCGTAGACAGTTTAAGACATTACTCTCATGAAGAAATGTCCGCATGGTGCTTATTGTGTTCAATTCCGATGCAATTTCTGTGTTTCATCAACACTCTGAAGGTCCTCAGATTACAGAATGCTTCCAGATGTGCTTCGGAAACTACTACTAGTCTTCCAGTGAACGATCACAGCGTAGACAGTTTAAGACATTACTCTCATGGAGAAAAGTTCGCATGATGCTTATTGTGTTCAATGCCGATGCAATTTCTTTGTTTCATCAACACTCTGAAGATCCACAGATTACAGAATGCATCCAGATGTGCTTCGGAAACTACTATGAGTCTTCCATTGAACGATAAAATTGTAGACAGTTTAAGACATTACACCCATGGAGAAAAGTCCACATGGTGCTTATTGTGTTCAATGCTGATGCAATTTTTCTGTTTCATCAACACTCTGAACGTCCACAGATTACAGAATGCCTCCAGAAGTGCTTCGGAAACTACTACTAGTCTTCCAGAGAACGATCAAAGCGTAGACAGTTTAAGACGTTACACCCATGGAGAAAAGTCAGCATGGTGCTTATTGTGTTCAATGCGGATGCAATTTTTGTGTTTCATCAACAATCAGAACGTCCACAGATTACAGAATGCCTCCAGATGTGCTTCGGAAACTACTACTAGTCTTGCAGGGAACGATCAAAGCGTAAACATTTTAAGACATTACTCCAATGGAGGAAAGTCCGCATTGTGCTTATTGTGTTCAATGCAGATTCAATTTCTGTGTTTCATCAACACTCTGAATGTCCACAGATTACAGAATGCATGCAGATGTTCTTCGGAAACTACTACTAGTCTTCCAGGGAACGATCAAAGCGTAGACAGTTTAAGACATCACTCCCATGAAGAAAAGTCCGCATGGTGCTTATTGTGTTCAATTCCGATGCAATTTCTGTGTTTCATCAACACTCTGAAGGTCCACAGACTACAGAATGCCTCCAGATGTGCTTCGGAAACTACTGCTAGTATTCCAGTGAACGATCACAGCGTAGACATTTTAAGACATTACTCTCATGGAGAGAAGTCCGCATGGTGCTTATTGTGTTCAATGCCGATTCATTTTCTGTGTTTCATCAACACTCTGAAGGTCCACAGATTACAGAATGCATCCAGATGTGCTTCGGAAACTACTGCTAGTCTTCCAGTGAACGATCACAGCGTAGACAGTTTAAGACATTACTCTCATGGAGAAAAGTCCGCATGGTGCTTATTTTGTTCAATGCCGATTCAATTTCAGTGTTTCATCAGTACTCTGAAGGTCCACAGACTAAAGAATGCATCCAGATGCGCTTCGGAAACTACTACTAGTCTTCCAGGGAACGATAAAAGTGTAGACAGTTTAAGACATTACTCCCATGGAGAAAAGTCCACATGATGCTTATTGTGTTCAATGCAGATGCAATTTTTCTGTTTCATCAACACTCTGAAGGTCCACAGATTACAGAATGCCTCCAGATGTGCTTCGGAAACTACTACTAGTCTTCCAGGGAACGATCAATGCGTAGACAGTTTAAGACATTACTCCCATGGAGAAAAGTCCGCATGGTGCTTATAGTGTTAAATGCCGATGCAATTTCTGTGTTTCATCAACACTCTGAAGGTCCACAGATTACAGAATGCCTCCAGATGTGCTTCGGAAACTACTACTAGTCTTCCAGGGAACGATCAAAGCGTAGACAGTTTAAGACATCACTCCCATGAAGAAAAGTCCGCATGGTGCTTATTGTGTTCAATTCCGATGCAATTTCTGTGTTTCATCAACACTCTGAAGGTCCACAGATTACAGAATGCATCCAGATGTGCTTCGGAAACTACTACGAGTCTTCCAGGGAACGATAAAATTGTAGACAGTTTAAGACATTACTCCCATGGAGAAAAGTCCACATGGTGCATATTGTGTTCAATGCCGATGCAATTTTTGTGTTTCATCAACACTCTGAACGTCCACAGATTACAGAATGCCTCCAGAAGTGCTTCGGAAACTACTACTAGTTTTCCAGAGAACGATCAAAGCGTAGACAGTTTAAGACGTTACTCCCATGGAGAAAAGTCAGCATGGTGCTTATTGTGTTCAATGCCGATGCAATTTTTGTGTTTCATCAACACTCTGAAGTTCCACAGATTTCAGAATGCCTGCAGATGAGCTTCGGAAACTACTACTAATCTTCCAGGGAACGATCAAAGCGTAGACAGTTTAAGACATTACTCCCATGGAGAAAAGTCCGCATGGTGTTTATTGTGTTCTATGCCGATGCAATTTTTGTGTTTCATCAACACTCTGAAGGTCCACAGATTACAGAATGCCTCCAGATGTGCTTCGGACACTACTACTAGTCTACCAGGGAACGATCAAATCGTAGACAGTTTAAGACATTACTCCCATGGAGAAAAGTCCTCATGGTGCTTATTGTGTTCAATGCCGATGCAATTTTTGTGTTTCATCAACACTCTGAAGGTCCACAGATTACTGAATGCCTCCAGATGTCCTTCGGAAACTACTACTAGTCTTCCAGGGAACGATCAAAGCGTAGACAGTTTGAGACATTACTCCCATGGAGAAAAGTCCGCATGGTGGTTATTGTGTTCAATGCCGATTCAATTTCTGTGTTTCATCAACACTCTGAAGGTTCACAGATTACAGAATGCATCCAGATCTGCTTCGGAAACTACTACTAGTCTTCCAGAGAACGATCAAAGCGTAGACAGTTTAAGACATTACTCTCATGGAGAAAAGTCCACATGGTGCTTATTGTGTTCAATGCCAATGCAATTTTTGTGTTTCATCAACTCTCTGAAGGTCCACAGATTACAGAATGCCTCCAGATGTGCTTCGGAAACTACTACTAGTCTACCAGGGAACTATTAAAGCGTAGACAGTTTAAGACATTACTCACATGGAGAAAAGTCCTCATGGTGCTTATTGTGTTCAATGCCGAATCAATTTTTGTGTTTCATCAACGCTCTGAAGGTCCCCAGATTACTGAATGCATCCAGATGTCCTTCGGAAACTACTACTAGTCTTCCAGGGAACGATCAAAGCGTAGACAGTTTAAGACATTACTCTCATGAAGAAATGTCCGCATGGTGCTTATTGTGTTCAATTCCGATGCAATTTCTGTGTTTCATCAACACTCTGAAGGTCCTCAGATTACAGAATGCTTCCAGATGTGCTTCGGAAACTACTACTAGTCTTCCAGTGAACGATCACAGCGTAGACAGTTTAAGACATTACTCTCATGGAGAAAAGTTCGCATGGTGCTTATTGTGTTCAATGCCGATGAAATTTCTTTGTTTCATCAACACTCTGAAGGTCCACAGATTACAGAATGCATCCAGATGTGCTTCGGAAACTACTATGAGTCTTCCATTGAACGATAAAATTGTAGACAATTTAAGACATTACACCCATGGAGAAAAGTCCACATGGTGCTTATTGTGTTCAATGCTGATGCAATTTTTCTGTTTCATCAACACTCTGAACGTCCACAGATTACAGAATGCCTCCAGAAGTGCTTCGGAAACTACTACTAGTCTTCCAGAGAACGATCAAAGCGTAGACAGTTTAAGACGTTACACCCATGGAGAAAAGTCAGCATGGTGCTTATTGTGTTCAATGCCGATGCAATTTTTGTGTTTCATCAACAATCAGAACGTCCACAGATTACAGAATGCCTCCAGATGTGCTTCGGAAACTACTACTAGTCTTGCAGGGAACGATCAAAGCGTAAACATTTTAAGACATTACTCCAATGGAGGAAAGTCCGCATTGTGCTTATTGTGTTCAATGCAGATTCAATTTCTGTGTTTCATCAACACTCTGAATGTCCACAGATTACAGAATGCATCCAGATGTTCTTCGGAAACTACTACTAGTCTTCCAGGGAACGATCAAAGCGTAGACAGTTTAAGACATCACTCCCATGAAGAAAAGTCCGCATGGTGCTTATTGTGTTCAATTCCGATGCAATTTCTGTGTTTCATCAACACTCTGAAGGTCCACAGATTACAGAATGCCTCCAGATGTGCTTCGGAAACTACTGCTTGTATTCCAGTGAACGATCACAGCGTAGACATTTTAAGACATTACTCTCATGGAGAGAAGTCCGCATGGTGCTTATTGTGTTCAATGCCGATGCACGTTCTGTGTTTCATCAACACTCTGAAGGTCCACAGATTACAGAATGCCTCCAGATGTGCTTCGGAAACTACTACTAGTCTTCCAGAGTACGATCAAAGCGTAGACAGCTTGTGACATAACTCCCAAGGAAAAAAGTCCCCATGGTATTTATTTTGTTCAATGCCGATGTAATTTTTGTGTTTCATCAACACTCTGAACGTCCACAGATTACAGAATGCCTCCAGATGTGCTACGGAAACTACTACTAGTCTTCCAGGGTACGGTCAAAGCGTAGACAGTTTGAGACATAACTCTCAATGAAAAAAGTCCGCATGGTAATTATTGTGTTCAATGCCGATGTAATTTTTGTGTTTCATCAACACTCAGAAGGTTCACAGATAACAGAATGCATCCAGATATGCTTCGGACACTACTACTAGTCTTCCAGGGAACGATCAAAGCGTAGACAGTTTAAGACATTACTCTCATGCAGAAAAGTCCACATGGTGCTTGTTGTGTTCAATGCCGATGCAATTTTTGTGTTTCATCAACTCTCTGAACGTCAACAGATTACAGAATGCATCCCGATGCGCTTCGGAAACTACTACTAGTCTTCTGGGGAACGATAAAAGTGTAGACAGTTTAAGACATTACTCCCATGGAGAAAAGTCCACATGGTGCTTATTGTGTTCAATGCCGATGCATTTTTTCTGTTTCATCAACACTCTGAAGGTCCACAGATTACAGAATGCCTCCAGATGTGCTTCGGAAACTACTACTAGTCTTCCAGTGAACGATCACAGCGTAGACAGTTTAAGACATTACTCTCATGGAGAAAAGTCCGCATGGTGCTTATTGTGTTCAATGCCGATTCAATTTCAGTGTTTCATCAATACTCTGAAGGTCCACAGACTAAAGAATGCATCCAGATGCGCTTCGGAAACTACTACTAGTCTTCCAGGGAACGATAAAAGTGTAGACAGTTTAAGACATTACTCCCATGGAGAAAAGTCCACATGATGCTTATTGTGTTCAATGCCGATGCAATTTTTCTGTTTCATCAACACTCTGAAGGTCCACAGATTACAGAATGCCTCCAGATGTGCTTCGGAAACTACTACTAGTCTTCCAGGGAACGATCAATGCGTAGACAGTTTAAGACATTACTCCCATGGAGAAAAGTCCGCATGGTGCTTATAGTGTTAAATGCCGATGCAATTTCTGTGTTTCATCAACACTCTGAAGGTCCACAGATTACAGAATGCCTCCAGATGTGCTTCGGAAACCACTACTAGTCTTCCAGGGAACGATCAAAGCGTAGACAGTTTAAGACATCACTCCCATGAAGAAAAGTCAGCATGGTGCTTATTGTGTTCAATTCCGATGCAATTTCTGTGTTTCATCAACACTCTGAAGGTCCACAGATTACAGAATGCATCCAGATGTGCTTCGGAAACTACTACGAGTCTTCCAGGGAACGATCAAAGCGTAGACAGTTTAAGACGTTACTCCCATGGAGAAAAGTCAGCATGGTGCTTATTGTGTTCAATGCCGATGCAATTTCTGTGTTTCATCAACACTCTGAAGTTCCACAGATTTCAGAATGCCTGCAGATGAGCTTCGGAAACTACTACTAATCTTCCAGGGAACGATCAAAGCGTAGACAGTTTAAGACATTTTTCCCATGGAGAAAAGTCCGCATGGTGCTTATTGTGTTCAATGCCGATGCACGTTCTGTGTTTCATCAACACTCTGAAGGTCCACAGATTACAGAATGCCTCCAGATGTGCTTCGGAAACTACTACTAGTCTTCCAGAGTACGATCAAAGCGTAGACAGCTTGAGACATAACTCCCAAGGAAAAAAGTCCCCATGGTATTTATTTTGTTCAATGCCGATGTAATTTTTGTGTTTCATCAACACTCTGAACGTCCACAGATTACAGAATGCCTCAAGATGTGCTACGGAAACTACTACTAGTCTTCTAGGGTACGGTCAAAGCGTAGACAGTTTGAGACATAACTCCCAAGGAAGAAAGTCCGCATGGTAATTATTGTGTTCAATGCCGATGTAATTTTTGTGTTTCATCAACACTCAGAAGGTCCACAGATAACAGAATGCATCCAGATATGCTTCGGACACTACTACTAGTCTTCCAGGGAACGATCAAAGCGTAGACAGTTTAAGACATTACTCTCATGCAGAAAAGTCCACATGGTGCTTATTGTGTTCAATGCCGATGCAATTTTTGTGTTTCATCAACTCTCTGAAGGTCCACAGATTACAGAATGCATCCCGATGCGCTTCGGAAACTACTACTAGTCTTCTGGGGAACGATAAAAGTGTAGACAGTTTAAGACATTACACCCATGGAGAAAAGTCCACATGGTGCTTATTGTGTTCAATGCCGATGCAATTTTTCTGTTTCATCAACACTCTGAAGGTCCACAGATTACAGAATGCCTCCAGATGTGCTTCGGAAACTACTGCTAGTCTTCCAGTGAACGATCACAGCGTAGACAATTTAAGACATTACTCTCATGGAGAAAATCCGCATGGTGCTTATTGTGTTCAATGCCGATTCAATTTCAGTGTTTCATCAATACTCTGAAGGTCCACAGACTACAGAATGCATCCAGATGCGCTTCGGAAACTACTACTAGTCTTCCGGGGAACGATAAAAGTGTAGACAGTTTAAGACATTACTCCCATGGAGAAAAGTCCACATGATGCTTATTGTGTTCAATGCCGATGCAATTTTTCTGTTTCATCAACACTCTGAAGGTCCACAGATTACAGAATGCCTCCAGATGTGCTTCGGAAACTACTACTAGTCTTCCAGGGAACGATCAAAGCGTAGACAGTTTAAGACATTACTCCCATCGAGAAAAGTCCGCATGGTGCTTATAGTGTTAAATGCCGATGCAATTTCTGTGTTTCATCAACACTCTGAAGGTCCACAGATTACAGAATGCATCCAGATGTGCTTCGGAAACTACTACTAGTCTTCCAGGGAACGATCAAAGCGTAGACAGCTTAAGACATCACTCCCATTAAGAAAAGTCCGCATGGTGCTTATTGTGTTCAATTCCGATGCAATTTCTGTGTTTCATCAACACTCTGAAGGTCCACAGATTACAGAATGCCTCCAGATGTGCTTCGGAAACTACTGCTAGTCTTCCAGTGAACGATCACAGCGTAGACATTTTAAGACATTACTCTCATGGAGAAAAGTCCGCATGGTGCTTATTGTGTTCAATGCCGATTCAATTTCTGTGTTTGATCAACACTCTGAAGGTCCACAGATTACAGAATGCATCCAGATGTGCTTCGGAAACTACTACTAGTCTTCCAGGAAACGATCAAAGCGTAGACAGTTTAAGACATTACTCCCATGGAGAAAAGTCCGCATGGTGCTTATTGTGTTAAATGCCGATGCAATTTCTGTGTTTCATCAACACTCTGAAGGTCCACAGATTACAGAATGCATCCAGATGTGCTTCGGAAATTACTACTAGTCTTCCAGGGAACGATCAAAGCGTAGACAGTTTAATACATCACTCCCATGAAGAAAAGTCCGCATGGTGCTTATTGTGTTCATTTCCGATGCAATTTCTGTGTTTCATCAACACTCTGAAGGTCCACAGATTACAGAATGCCTCCAGATGTGCTTCGGAAACTACTGCTAGTCTTCCAGTGAACGATCACAGCGTAGACAGTTTAAGACACTACTCTCATGGAGAAAAGTCCGCATGGTGCTTATTGTGTTCAATGCCGATTCAATTTCTGTGTTTGATCAACACTCTGAAGGTCCACAGATTACAGAATGCATCCAGATGTGCTTCGGAAACTACTACGAGTCTTCCAGGAAACGATAAAATTGTAGACAGTTTAAGACATTACACCCATGGAGAAAAGTCCGCATGGTGCTTATTGTGTTAAATGCCGATGCACGTTCTGTGTTTCATCAACACTCTGAAGGTCCACAGATTACAGAATGCCACCAGATGTGCTTCGGAAACTACTACTAGTCTTCCAGAGTACGATCAAAGCGTAGACAGCTTGAGACATAACTCCCAAGGAAAAAAGTCCCCATGGTAAATATTTTGTTCAATGCCGATGTAATTTTTGTGTTTCATCAACACTCTGAACGTCCACAGATTACAGAATGCCTCCAGATGTGCTACGGAAACTACTACTAGTCTTCTAGGGTACGGTCAAAGCGTAGACAGTTTGAGACATAACTCCCAAGGAAAAAAGTCCGCATGGTAATTATTGTGTTCAATGCCGATGTAATTTTTGTGTTTCATCAACACTCAGAAGGTCCACAGATAACAGAATGCATCCAGATATGCTTCGGACACTACCACTAGTCTTCTGGGGAACGATAAAAGTGTAGACAGTTTAAGACATTACTCCCATGGAGAAAAGTGCACATGGTGCTTATTGTGTTCAATGCCGATGCAATTTTTCTGTTTCATCAACACTCTGAAGGTCCACAGATTACAGAATGCCTCCAGATGTGCTTCGGAAACTACTGCTAGTCTTCCAGTGAACGATCACAGCGTAGACAGTTTAAGACATTACTCTCATGGAGAAAAGTCCGCATGGTGCTTATTGTGTTCAATGCCGATTCAATTTCAGTGTTTCATCAATACTCTGAAGGTCCACAGACTACAGAATGCATCCAGATGCGCTTCGGAAACTACTACTAGTCTTCCGGGGAACGATAAAAGTGTAGACAGCTTAAGACATTACTCCCATGGAGAAAAGTCCACATGATGCTTATTGTGTTCAATGCCGATGCAATTTTTCTGTTTCATCAACACTCTGAAGGTCCACAGATTACAGAATGCCTCCAGATGTGCTTCGGAAACTACTACTAGTCTTCCAGGGAACGATCAAAGCGTTGACAGTTTAAGACATTACTCCCATCGAGAAAAGTCCGCATGGTGCTTATAGTGTTAAATGCCGATGCAATTTCTGTGTTTCATCAACACTCTGAAGGTCCACAGATTACAGAATGCATCCAGATGTGCTTCGGAAACTACTACTAGTCTTCCAGGGAACGATCAAAGCGTAGACAGTTTAAGACATCACTCCCATGAAGAAAAGTCCGCATGGTGCTTATTGTGTTCAATTCCGATGCAATTTCTGTGTTTCATCAACACTGTGAAGGTCCACAGATTACAGAATGCCTCCAGATGTGCTTCGGAAACTATTGCTAGTCTTCCAGTGAACGATCACAGCGTAGACATTTTAAGACATTACTCTCATGGAGAAAAGTCCGCATGGTGCTTATTGTGTTCAATGCCGATTCAATTTCTGTGTTTGATCAACACTCTGAAGGTCCACAGATTACAGAATGCATCCAGATGTGCTTCGGAAACTACTACTAGTCTTCCAGGGAACAATCAAAGCGTAGAGAGTTTAAGACATTACTCCCATGGAGAAAAGTCCGCATGGTGCTTATCGTGTTAAATGCCGATGCAATTTCTGTGTTTCATTAACACTCTGAAGGTCCACAGATTACAGAATGCATCCAGATGTGCTTCGGAAATTACTACTAGTCTTCCAGGAAACGATCAAAGCGTAGACAGTTTAATACATCACTCCCATGAAGAAAAGTCCGCATGGTGCTTATTGTGTTCATTTCCGATGCAATTTCTGTGTATCATCAACACTCTGAAGGTCCACAGATTACAGAATGCCTCCAGATGTTCTTCGGAAACTACTGCTAGTCTTCCAGAGAACGATCACAGCGTAGACAGTTTAAGACATTACTCTCATGGAGAAAAGTCCGCATGGTGCTTATTGTGTTCAATGCCGATTCAATTTCTGTGTTTCATCAATACTCTGAAGATCCACAGACTACAGAGTGCATCCAGATGCGCTTAGGAAACTACTACTAGTCTTCCAGGGAACGATTAAAGTGTAGACAGTTTAAGACATTACTCCCATGGAGAAAAGTCCGCATGGTGCTTATTGTGTTAAATGCCGATGCAATTTCTGTGTTTCATCAACACTCTGAAGGTCCACAGATTACAGAATGCCTCCAGATGTGCTTCGGAAACTACTACTAGTCTTCCAGGGAACGATCAAACCGTAGACATTTTAAGACATTACTCCCATGGAGAAAAGTCCGCATGGTGCTTATTGTGTTAAATGCCGATGCAATTTCTGTGTTTCATCAACACTCTGAAGGTCCACAGATTACAAAATGCATCCAGATGTGCTTCGGAAACTACTACTAGTCTTCCTGGGAACGATCAAAGCGTAGACAGTTTAAGACATCACTCCCATGAAGAAAAGACCGCATGGTGCTTATTGTGTTCATTTTCGATGCAATTTCTGTGTTTCATCAATACTCTGAAGGTCCACAGATTACAGAAAGTCTCCAGATGTGCTTCGGAAACTACTGCTAGTCTTCCAGTGAACGATCAAAGCGTAGACAGTTTAAGACATTACTCCCATGGAGAAAAGTCCGCATGGTGCTTATTGTGTTAAATGCCGATGCAATTTCTGTGTTTCATCAACACTCTGAAGGTCCACAGATTACAGAATGCATCCAGATGTGCTTCGGAAATTACTACTAGTCTTCCAGGGAACGATCAAAGCGTAGACAGTTTAATACATCACTCCCATGAAGAAAAGTCCGCATGGTGCTTATTGTGTTCATTTCCGATGCAATTTCTGTGTTTCATCAACACTCTGAAGGTCCACAGATTACAGAATGCCTCCAGATGTGCTTCGGAAACTACTGCTAGTCTTCCAGTGAACGATCACAGCGTAGACAGTTTAAGACACTACTCTCATGGAGAAAAGTCCGCATGGTGCTTATTGTGTTCAATGCCGATTCAATTTCTGTGTTTGATCAACACTCTGAAGGTCCACAGATTACAGAATGCATCCAGATGTGCTTCGGAAACTACTACGAGTCTTCCAGGAAACGATAAAATTGTAGACAGTTTAAGACATTACACCCATGGAGAAAAGTCCGCATGGTGCTTATTGTGTTAAATGCCGATGCACGTTCTGTGTTTCATCAACACTCTGAAGGTCCACAGATTACAGAATGCCACCAGATGTGCTTCGGAAACTACTACTAGTCTTCCAGAGTACGATCAAAGCGTAGACAGCTTGAGACATAACTCCCAAGGAAAAAAGTCCCCATGGTAAATATTTTGTTCAATGCCGATGTAATTTTTGTGTTTCATCAACACTCTGAACGTCCACAGATTACAGAATGCCTCCAGATGTGCTACGGAAACTACTACTAGTCTTCTAGGGTACGGTCAAAGCGTAGACAGTTTGAGACATAACTCCCAAGGAAAAAAGTCCGCATGGTAGTTATTGTGTTCAATGCCGATGTAATTTTTGTGTTTCATCAACACTCAGAAGGTCCACAGATAACAGAATGCATCCAGATATGCTTCGGACACTACCACTAGTCTTCTGGGGAACGATAAAAGTGTAGACAGTTTAAGACATTACTCCCATGGAGAAAAGTGCACATGGTGCTTATTGTGTTCAATGCCGATGCAATTTTTCTGTTTCATCAACACTCTGAAGGTCCACAGATTACAGAATGCCTCCAGATGTGCTTCGGAAACTACTGCTAGTCTTCCAGTGAACGATCACAGCGTAGACAGTTTAAGACATTACTCTCATGGAGAAAAGTCCGCATGGTGCTTATTGTGTTCAATGCCGATTCAATTTCAGTGTTTCATCAATACTCTGAAGGTCCACAGACTACAGAATGCATCCAGATGCGCTTCGGAAACTACTACTAGTCTTCCGGGGAACGATAAAAGTGTAGACAGCTTAAGACATTACTCCCATGGAGAAAAGTCCACATGATGCTTATTGTGTTCAATGCCGATGCAATTTTTCTGTTTCATCAACACTCTGAAGGTCCACAGATTACAGAATGCCTCCAGATGTGCTTCGGAAACTACTACTAGTCTTCCAGGGAACGATCAAAGCGTTGACAGTTTAAGACATTACTCCCATCGAGAAAAGTCCGCATGGTGCTTATAGTGTTAAATGCCGATGCAATTTCTGTGTTTCATCAACACTCTGAAGGTCCACAGATTACAGAATGCATCCAGATGTGCTTCGGAAACTACTACTAGTCTTCCAGGGAACGATCAAAGCGTAGACAGTTTAAGACATCACTCCCATGAAGAAAAGTCCGCATGGTGCTTATTGTGTTCAATTCCGATGCAATTTCTGTGTTTCATCAACACTGTGAAGGTCCACAGATTACAGAATGCCTCCAGATGTGCTTCGGAAACTATTGCTAGTCTTCCAGTGAACGATCACAGCGTAGACATTTTAAGACATTACTCTCATGGAGAAAAGTCCGCATGGTGCTTATTGTGTTCAATGCCGATTCAATTTCTGTGTTTGATCAACACTCTGAAGGTCCACAGATTACAGAATGCATCCAGATGTGCTTCGGAAACTACTACTAGTCTTCCAGGGAACAATCAAAGCGTAGAGAGTTTAAGACATTACTCCCATGGAGAAAAGTCCGCATGGTGCTTATCGTGTTAAATGCCGATGCAATTTCTGTGTTTCATTAACACTCTGAAGGTCCACAGATTACAGAATGCATCCAGATGTGCTTCGGAAATTACTACTAGTCTTCCAGGAAACGATCAAAGCGTAGACAGTTTAATACATCACTCCCATGAAGAAAAGTCCGCATGGTGCTTATTGTGTTCATTTCCGATGCAATTTCTGTGTATCATCAACACTCTGAAGGTCCACAGATTACAGAATGCCTCCAGATGTTCTTCGGAAACTACTGCTAGTCTTCCAGAGAACGATCACAGCGTAGACAGTTTAAGACATTACTCTCATGGAGAAAAGTCCGCATGGTGTTTATTGTGTTCAATGCCGATTCAATTTCTGTGTTTCATCAATACTCTGAAGATCCACAGACTACAGAGTGCATCCAGATGCGCTTAGGAAACTACTACTAGTCTTCCGGGGAACGATTAAAGTGTAGACAGTTTAAGACATTACTCCCATGGAGAAAAGTCCGCATGGTGCTTATTGTGTTAAATGCCGATGCAATTTCTGTGTTTCATCAACACTCTGAAGGTCCACAGATTACAGAATGCCTCCAGATGTGCTTCGGAAACTACTACTAGTCTTCCAGGGAACGATCAAACCGTAGACATTTTAAGACATTACTCCCATGGAGAAAAGTCCGCATGGTGCTTATTGTGTTAAATGCCGATGCAATTTCTGTGTTTCATCAACACTCTGAAGGTCCACAGATTACAAAATGCATCCAGATGTGCTTCGGAAACTACTACTAGTCTTCCTGGGAACGATCAAAGCGTAGACAGTTTAAGACATCACTCCCATGAAGAAAAGACCGCATGGTGCTTATTGTGTTCATTTTCGATGCAATTTCTGTGTTTCATCAATACTCTGAAGGTCCACAGATTACAGAAAGTCTCCAGATGTGCTTCGGAAACTACTGCTAGTCTTCCAGTGAACGATCACAGCGTAGACATTTTAAGACATTACTCTCATGGAGAAAAGTCCGCATGGTGCCTATTGTGTTCAATGCCGATTCAATTTCTGTGTTTGATCAACACTCTGAAGGTCCACAGATTACAGAATGCATCCAGATGTGCTTCGGAAACTACTACGAGTCTTCCAGGGAACGATAAAATTGTAGACAGTTTAAGACATTACACCCATGGAGAAAAGTCCGCATGGTGCTTATTGTGTTCAATGCCGATGCAATTTCTGTGTTTCATCAACACTATGAAGGTCCACAGATTACTGAATGCATCCAGATGTGCTTCGGAAACTACTGCTAGTCTTCCAGTGAACGATCACAGCGTAGACAGTTTAAGACATTACTATCATGGAGAGAAGTCCGCATGGTGCATATTGTGTTCAATGCCGATTCTATTTCTGTGATTCATCAAAACTCTGAAGGTCCACAGATTACAGAATGCATCCAGATGTGCTTTGGAAACTACTACTAGTCTTCCAGGGAACGATCAAAGTGTAGACAGTTTAAGACATTTTTCCCATGGAGAAAAGTCCGCATGGTGCTTATTGTGTTAAATGCCGATGCACGTTCTGTGTTTCATCAACACTCTGAAGGTCCACAGATTACAGAATGCCTCCAGATGTGCTTCGGAAACTACTACTAGTCTTCCAGAGTACGATCAAAGCGTAGACAGCTTGAGACATAACTCCCAAGGAAAAAAGTCCCCATGGTATTTATTTTGTTCAATGCCGATGTAATTTTTGTGTTTCATCAACACTCTGAACGTCCACAGATTACAGAATGCCTCCAGATGTGCTACGGAAACTACTACTAGTCTTCTAGGGTACGGTCAAAGCGTAGACAGTTTGAGACATAACTCCCAAGGAAAAAAGTCCGCATGGTAATTATTGTGTTCAATGCCGATGTAATTTTTGTGTTTCATCAACACTCAGAAGGTCCACAGATAACAGAATGCATCCAGATATGCTTCGGACACTACTACTAGTCTTCCAGGGAACGATCAAAGCGTAGACAGTTTAAGACATTACTCTCATGCAGAAAAGTCCACATGGTGCTTATTGTGTTCAATGCCGATGCAATTTTTGTGTTTCATCAACTCTCTGAAGGTCCACAGATTACAGAATGCATCCCGATGCGCTTCGGAAACTACTGCTAGTCTTCCAGTGAACGATCACAGCGTAGACAGTTTAAGACATTACTCTCATGGAGAAAAGTCCGCATGGTGCTTATTGTGTTCAATGCCGATTCAATTTCAGTGTTTCATCAATACTCTGAAGGTCCACAGACTACAGAATGCATCCAGATGCGCTTCGGAAACTACTACTAGTCTTCCGGGGAACGATAAAAGTGTAGACAGTTTAAGACATTACTCCCATGGAGAAAAGTCCACATGATGCTTATTGTGTTCAATGCCGATGCAATTTTTCTGTTTCATCAACACTCTGAAGGTCCACAGATTACAGAATGCCTCCAGATGTGCTTCGGAAACTACTACTAGTCTTCCAGTGTACGATCAAAGCGTTGACAGTTTAAGACATTACTCCCATCGAGAAAAGTCCGCATGGTGCTTATAGTGTTAAATGCCGATGCAATTTCTGTGTTTCATCAACACTCTGAAGGTCCACAGATTACAGAATGCATCCAGATGTGCTTCGGAAACTACTACTAGTCTTCTGGGGAACGATCAAAGCGTAGACAGTTTAAGACATCACTCCCATGAAGAAAAGTCCGCATGGTGCTTATTGTGTTCAATTCCGATGCAATTTCTGTGTTTCATCAACACTGTGAAGGTCCACAGATTACAGAATGCCTCCAGATGTGCTTCGGAAACTACTGCTAGTCTTCCAGTGAACGATCACAGCGTAGACATTTTAAGACATTACTCTCATGGAGAAAAGTCCGCATGGTGCTTATTGTGTTCAATGCCGATTCAATTTCTGTGTTTGATCAACACTCTGAAGGTCCACAGATTACAGAATGCATCCAGATGTGCTTCGGAAACTACTACTAGTCTTCCAGGGAACGATCAAAGCGTAGAGAGTTTAAGACATTAGTCCCATGGAGAAAAGTCCGCATGGTGCTTATCGTGTTAAATGCCGATGCAATTTCTGTGTTTCATCAACACTCTGAAGGTCCACAGATTACAGAATGCATCCAGATGTGCTTCGGAAATTACTACTAGTCTTCCAGGAAACGATCAAAGCGTAGACAGTTTAATACATCACTCCCATGAAGAAAAGTCCGCATGGTGCTTATTGTGTTCATTTCCGATGCAATTTCTGTGTTTCATCAACACTCTGAAGGTCCACAGATTACAGAATGCCTCCAGATGTGCTTCGGAAACTACTGCTAGTCTTCCAGTGAACGATCACAGCGTAGACAGTTTAAGACACTACTCTCATGGAGAAAAGTCCGCATGGTGCTTATTGTGTTCAATGCCGATTCAATTTCTGTGTTTGATCAACACTCTGAAGGTCCACAGATTACAGAATGCATCCAGATGTGCTTCGGAAACTACTACGAGTCTTCCAGGGAACGATAAAATTGTAGACAGTTTAAGACATTACACCCATGGAGAAAAGTCCGCATGGTGCTTATTGTGTTCAATGCCGATGCAATTTCTGTGTTTCATCAACACTCTGAAGGTCCACAGATTACTGAATGCATCCAGATGTGCTTCGGAAACTACTGCTAGTCTTCCAGTGAACGATCACAGCGTAGACAGTTTAAGACATTACTCTCATGGAGAAAAGTCCGCATGGTGCTTATTGTGTTCAATGCCGATTCACTTTCTGTGTTTCATCAATACTCTGAAGATCCACAGACTACAGAGTGCATCCAGATGCGCTTAGGAAACTACTACTAGTCTTCCGGGGAACGATTAAAGTGTAGACAGTTTAAGACATTACTCCCATGGAGAAAAGTCCGCATGGTGCTTATTGTGTTCAATGCCGATGCAATTTCTGTGTTTCATCAACACTCTGAAGGTCCACAGATTACAGAATGCCTCCAGATGTGCTTCGGAAACTACTACTAGTCTTCCAGGGAACGATCAAAGCGTAGACATTTTAAGACATTACTCCCATGGAGAAAAGCCCGCATGGTACTTATTGTGTTAAATGCCGATGCAATTTCTGTGTTTCATCAACACTCTGAAGGTCCACAGATTACAGAATGCATCCAGATGTGCTTCGGAAACTACTACTAGTCTTCCAGGGAACGATCAAAGCGTAGACAGTTTAAGACATCACTCCCATGAAGAAAAGTCCGCATGGTGCTTATTGTGTTCATTTTCGATGCAATTTCTGTGTTTCATCAATACTCTGAAGGTCCACGGATTACAGAAAGTCTCCAGATGTGCTTCGGAAACTACTGCTAGTCTTCCAGTGAACGATCACAGCGTAGACATTTTAAGACATTACTCTCATGGAGAAAAGTCCGCATGGTGCTTATTGTGTTCAATGCCGATTCAATTAATGTGTTTGATCAACACTCTGAAGGTCCACAGATTACAGAATGCATCCAGATGTGCTTCGGAAACTACTACTAGTCTTCCAGGGAACGATCAAAGCGTAGAGAGTTTAAGACATTACTCTCATGAAGAAAAGTCCGCATGGTGCTTATTGTGTTCAATGCCGATGCAATGTCTGTGTTTCATCAACACTCAGAAGGTCCACAGATTAAAGAATGCCTCCAGATGTGCTTCGGAAACTACTGCTAGTCTTCCAGTGAACGATCACAGCGTAGACAGTTTAAGACATTACTCTCATGGAGAAAAGTCCGCATGGTGCTTATTGTGTTCAATGCCGATTCAATTTCTGTGTTTCATCAATACTCTGAAGGTCCACAGACTACAGAATGCATCCAGATGCGCTTCAAAAACTAATACTAGTCTTCCGGGGAACGATAAAAGTTTAGACAGTTTAAGACATTACTCCCATGGAGAAAAGTCCACATGGTGCTTATTGTCTTCAATGCCGATGCAATTTTTCTGTTTCATCAACACTCTGAAGGTCCACAGATTACAGAATGCCTCCAGATGTGCTTCGGAAACTACTACTAGTCTTCCAGAGAACGATCACAGCGTAGACAGTTTAAGACATTACTCTCATGGAGAAAAGTCCGCAGGGTGCATATTGTGTTCAATGCCGATTCAATATCTGTGTTTCATCAATACTCTGAAGGTCCACAGACTACAGAATCAACCAGATGCGCTTCGGAAACTACTACTAGTCTTCCGGGGAACGATAAAATTGTAGACAGTTTAAGACATTTCTCCCATGGAGAAAAGTCCACATGGTGCTTATTGTGTTCAATGCCGATGCAATTTTTCTGTTTCATCAACATTCTGAAGGTCCACAGATTACAGAATGCCTCCAGATGTGCTTCGGAAACTAGTACTAGTCTTCCAGGGAACGATCAAAGCGTAGACAGTTTAAGACATCACTCCCATGAAGAAAATTCCGCATGGTGCTTATTGTGTTCAATTCCGATGCAATTTCTGTGTTTCATCAACAATCTGAAGGACCACAGATTACAGAATGCCTCCAGATGTGCTTCGGAAACTACTACTAGTCCTCCAGGGAACGATCAAAGCGTAGACAGTTTAAGACATTACTCCCATGGAGAAAAGTCCGCATCTTGCTTATTGTGTTAAATGCCGATGCAATTTCTGTGTTTCATCAACACTCTGAAGGTCCACAGATTACAGAATGCATCCAGATGTGCTTCGGAAACTACTACTAGTCTTCCAGGGAACGATCAAAGCGTAGACAGTTTAAGACATCACTCCCATGAAGAAAAGTCCGCATGGTGCTTATTGTGTTCAATTCCGATGCAATTTCTGTGTTTCATCAACACTCTGAAGGTCCACAGATTACAGAATGCCTCCAGATGTGCTTCGGAAACTACTGCTAGTCTTCCAGTGAACGATCACAGCGTAGACATTTTAAGACATTACTCTCATGGAGAAAAGTCCACATGGTGCTTATTGTGTTCAATGCCGATGCAATTTCTGTGTTTCATCAACACTCTGAAGGTCCACAGATTACAGAATGCCTCCAGATGTGCTTCGGAAACTACTGCTAGTCTTCCAGTGAACGATCACAGCGTAGACAGTTTAAGACATTACTCCCATGGAGAAAAGTCCGCATGGTGCTTATAGTGTTAAATGCCGATGCAATTTCTGTGTTTGATCAACACTCTGAAGGTCCACAGATTACAGAATGCATCCAGATGTGCTTCGGAAACTACTACTAGTCTTCCAGGGAACGATCAAAGCGTAGACAGTTTAAGACATCACTCCCATGAAGAAAAGTCCGCATGGTGCTTATTGTGTTCAATTCCGATGCAATTTCTGTGTTTCATCAACACTGTGAAGGTCCACAGATTACAGAATGCCTCCAGATGTGCTTCGGAAACTACTGCTAGTCTTCCAGTGAACGATCACAGCGTAGACATTTTAAGACATTACTCTCATGGAGAAAAGTCCGCATGGTGCTTATTGTGTTCAATGCCGATTCAATTTCTGTGTTTGATCAACACTCTGAAGGTCCACAGATTACAGAATGCATCCAGATGTGCTTCGGAAACTACTACTAGTCTTCCAGGGAACGATCAAAGCGTAGACAGTTTAAGACATCACTCCCATGAAGAAAAGTCCGCATGGTGCTTATTGTGTTCATTTTCGATGCAATTTCTGTGTTTCATCAATACTCTTAAGGTCCACAGATTACAGAAAGTCTCCAGATGTGCTTCGGAAACTACTGCTAGTCTTCCAGTGAACGATCACAGCGTACACATTTTAAGACATTACTCTCATGGAGAAAAGTCCGCATGGTGCTTATTGTGTTCAATGCCGATTCAATTAATGTGTTTGATCAACACTCTGAAGGTCCACAGATTACAGAATGCATCCAGATGTGCTTCGGAAACTACTACGAGTCTTCCAGGGAACGATAAAATTGTAGACAGTTTAAGACATTACTCCCATGGAGAAAATTCCGCATGGTGCTTATTGTGTTCAATGCCGATGCAATTTCTGTGTTTCATCAACACTCTGAAGGTCCTCAGATTACTGAATGCATCCAGATGTGCTTCGGAAACTACTACTAGTCTTCCAGGGAACGATCAAAGCGTAGAGAGTTTAAGACATTACTCTCATGAAGAAAAGTCCGCATGGTGCTTATTGTGTTCAATGCCGATGCAATGTCTGTGTTTCATCAACACTCAGAAGGTCCACAGATTAAAGAATGCCTCCAGATGTGCTTCGGAAACTACTGCTAGTCTTCCAGTGAACGATCACAGCGTAGACAGTTTAAGACATTACTCTCATGGAGAAAAGTCCGCAGGGTGCATATTGTGTTCAATGCCGATTCAATATCTGTGTTTCATCAATACTCTGAAGGTCCACAGACTACAGAATCAACCAGATGCGCTTCGGAAACTACTACTAGTCTTCCGGGGAACGATAAAATTGTAGACAGTTTAAGACATTTCTCCCATGGAGAAAAGTCCACATGGTGCTTATTGTGTTCAATGCCGATGCAATTTTTCTGTTTCATCAACACTCTGAAGGTCCACAGATTACAGAATGCCTCCAGATGTGCTTCGGAAACTAGTACTAGTCTTCCAGGGAACGATCAAAGCGTAGACAGTTTAAGACATCACTCCCATGAAGAAAATTCCGCATGGTGCTTATTGTGTTCAATTCCGATGCAATTTCTGTGTTTCATCAACAATCTGAAGGACCACAGATTACAGAATGCCTCCAGATGTGCTTCGGAAACTACTACTAGTCCTCCAGGGAACGATCAAAGCGTAGACAGTTTAAGACATTACTCCCATGGAGAAAAGTCCGCATCTTGCTTATTGTGTTAAATGCCGATGCAATTTCTGTGTTTCATCAACACTCTGAAGGTCCACAGATTACAGAATGCATCCAGATGTGCTTCGGAAACTACTACTAGTCTTCCAGGGAACGATCAAAGCGTAGACAGTTTAAGACATCACTCCCATGAAGAAAAGTCCGCATGGTGCTTATTGTGTTCAATTCCGATGCAATTTCTGTGTTTCATCAACACTCTGAAGGTCCACAGATTACAGAATGCCTCCAGATGTGCTTCGGAAACTACTGCTAGTCTTCCAGTGAACGATCACAGCGTAGACATTTTAAGACATTACTCTCATGGAGAAAAGTCCACATGGTGCTTATTGTGTTCAATGCCGATGCAATTTCTGTGTTTCATCAACACTCTGAAGGTCCACAGATTACAGAATGCCTCCAGATGTGCTTCGGAAACTACTGCTAGTCTTCCAGTGAACGATCACAGCGTAGACAGTTTAAGACATTACTCCCATGGAGAAAAGTCCGCATGGTGCTTATAGTGTTAAATGCCGATGCAATTTCTGTGTTTCATCAACACTCTGAAGGTCCACAGATTACAGAATGCATCCAGATGTGCTTCGGAAACTACTACTAGTCTTCCAGGGAACGATCAAAGCGTAGACAGTTTAAGACATCACTCCCATGAAGAAAAGTCCGCATGGTGCTTATTGTGTTCAATTCCGATGCAATTTCTGTGTTTCATCAACACTGTGAAGGTCCACAGATTACAGAATGCCTCCAGATGTGCTTCGGAAACTACTGCTAGTCTTCCAGTGAACGATCACAGCGTAGACATTTTAAGACATTACTCTCATGGAGAAAAGTCCGCATGGTGCTTATTGTGTTCAATGCCGATTCAATTTCTGTGTTTGATCAACACTCTGAAGGTCCACAGATTACAGAATGCATCCAGATGTGCTTCGGAAACTACTACTAGTCTTCCAGGGAACGATCAAAGCGTAGAGAGTTTAAGACATTACTCCCATGGAGAAAAGTCCGCATGGTGCTTATCGTGTTAAATGCCGATGCAATTTCTGTGTTTCATCAACACTCTGAAGGTCCACAGATTACAGAATGCATCCAGATGTGCTTCGGAAATTACTACTAGTCTTCCAGGAAACGATCAAAGCGTAGACAGTTTAATACATCACTCCCATGAAGAAAAGTCCGCATGGTGCTTATTGTGTTCATTTCCGATGCAATTTCTGTGTTTCATCAACACTCTGAAGGTCCACAGATTACAGAATGCCTCCAGATGTGCTTCGGAAACTACTGCTAGTCTTCCAGTGAACGATCACAGCGTAGACAGTTTAATACACTACTCTCATGGAGAAAAGTCCGCATGGTGCTTATTGTGTTCAATGCCGATTCAATTTCTGTGTTTGATCAACACTCTGAAGGTCCACAGATTACAGAATGCATCCAGATGTGCTTCGGAAACTACTACGAGTCCTCCAGGGAACGATAAAATTGTAGACAGTTTAAGACATTACACCCATGGAGAAAAGTCCGCATAATGCTTATTGTGTTCAATGCCGATGCAATTTCTGTGTTTCATCAACACTCTGAAGGTCCACAGATTACTGAATGCATCCAGATGTGCTTCGGAAACTACTGCTAGTCTTCCAGTGAACGATCACAGCGTAGACAGTTTATGACATTACTCTCATGGAGAAAAGTCCGCATGGTGCTTATTGTGTTCAATGCCGATTCAATTTCTGTGTTTCATCAATACTCTGAAGATCCACAGACTACAGAGTGCATCCAGATGCGCTTAGGAAACTACTACTAGTCTTCCGGGGAACGATTAAAGTGTAGACAGTTTAAGACATTACTCCCATGGAGAAAAGTCCGCATGGCGCTTATTGTGTTCAATGCCGATGCAATTTCTGTGTTTCATCAACACTCTGAAGGTCCACAGATTACAGAATGCCTCCAGATGTGCTTCGGAAACTACTACTAGTCTTCCAGGGAACGATCAAAGCGTAGACATTTTAAGACATTACTCTCATGGAGAAAAGTCCGCATGGTGCTTATTGTGTTAAATGCCGATGCAATTTCTGTGTTTCATCAACACTCTGAAGGTCCACAGATTACAGAATGCATCCAGATGTGCTTCGGAAACTACTACTAGTCTTCCAGGGAACGATCAAAGCGTAGACAGTTTAAGACATCACTCCCATGAAGAAAAGTCCGCATGGTGCTTATTGTGTTCATTTTCGATGCAATTTCTGTGTTTCATCAATACTCTGAAGGTCCACAGATTACAGAAAGTCTCCAGATGTGCTTCGGAAACTACTGCTAGTCTTCCAGTGAACGATCACAGCGTAGACATTTTAAGACATTACTCTCATGGAGAAAAGTCCGCATGGTGCTTATTGTGTTCAATGCCGATTCAATTTCTGTGTTTGATCAACACTCTGAAGGTCCACAGATTACAGAATGCATCCAGATGTGCTTCGGAAACTACTACGAGTCTTCCAGGGAACGATAAAATTGTAGACAGTTTAAGACATTACTCCCATGGAGAAAATTCCGCATGGTGCTTATTGTGTTCAATGCCGATGCAATGTCTGTGTTTCATCAACACTCAGAAGGTCCACAGATTAAAGAATGCCTCCAGATGTGCTTCGGAAACTACTGCTAGTCTTCCAGTGAACGATCACAGCGTAGACAGTTTAAGACATTACTCTCATGGAGAAAAGTCCGCATGGTGCTTATTGTGTTCAATGCCGATTCAATTTCTGTGTTTCATCAATACTCTGAAGGTCCACAGACTACAGAATCAACCAGATGCGCTTCGGAAACTACTACTAGTCTTCCGGGGAACGATAAAAGTGTAGACAGTTTAAGACATTTCTCCCATGGAGAAAAGTCCACATAGTGCTTATTGTGTTCAATGCCGATGCAATTTTTCTGTTTCATCAACACTCTGAAGGTCCACAGATTACAGAATGTCTCCAGATGTGCTTCGGAAACTAGTACTAGTCTTCCAGGGAACGATCAAAGCGTAGACAGTTTAAGACATCACTCCCATGAAGAAAATTCCGCATGGTGCTTATTGTGTTCAATTCCGATGCAATTTCTGTGTTTCATCAACAATCTGAAGGACCACAGATTACAGAATGCCTCCAGATGTGCTTCGGAAACTACTACTAGTCTTCCAGGAAACGATCAAAGCGTAGACAGTTTAAGACATTACTCCCATGGAGAAAAGTCCGCATCTTTGCTTATTGTGTTAAATGCCGATGCAATTTCTGTGTTTCATCAACACTCTGAAGGTCCACAGATTACAGAATGCATCCACATGTGCTTCGGAAACTACTACTAGTCTTCCAGGGAACGATCAAATCGTAGACAGTTTAAGACATCACTCCCATGAAGAAAAGTCCGCATGGTGCTTATTGTGTTCAATTCCGATGCAATTTCTGTGTTTCATCAACACTCTGAAGGTCCACAGATTACAGAATGCCTCCAGATGTGCTTCGGAAACTACTGCTAGTCTTCCAGTGAACGATCACAGCGTAGACATTTTAAGACATTACTCTCATGGAGAAAAGTCGGCATGGTGCTTATTGTGTTCAATGCCGATTCAATTTCTGTGTTTGATCAAGACTCTGAAGGTCCACAGATTACAGAATGCATCCAGATGTGCTTCGGAAACTACTACGAGTCTTCCAGGGAACGATAAAATTGTAGACAGTTTAAGACATTACTCCCATGGAGGAACGTCCGCATCTTGCTTATTGTGTTAAATGCCGATGCAATTTCTATGTTTCATCAACACTCTGAAGGTCCACAGATTACAGAATGCCTCCAGATGTGCTTCGGAAACTACTGCTAGTCTTCCAGTGAACGATCACAGCGTAGACAGTTTAAGACATTACTCTCATGGAGAAAAGTCCGCATGGTGCTTATTGTGTTCAATGCCGATTCAATTTCTGTGTTTCATCAATACTCTGAAGGTCCACAGACTACAGAATGCATCCAGATGCGCTTCGGAAACTACTACTAGTCTTCCGGGGAACGAAAAAAGTGTAGACAGTTTAAGACATTACTCCCATGGAGAAAAGTCCACATGGTGCTTATTGTGTTCAATGCCGATGCAATTTCTGTGTTTCATCAACACTCTGAAGGTCCACAGATTACAGAATGCCTCCAGATGTGCTTCGGAAACTACTGCTAGTCTTCCAGTGAACGATCACAGCGTAGACAGTTTAAGACATTACTCCCATGGAGAAAAGTCCGCATGGTGCTTATAGTGTTAAATGCCGATGCAATTTCTGTGTTTCATCAACACTCTGAAGGTCCACAGATTACAGAATGCATCCAGATGTGCTTCGGAAACTACTACTAGTCTTCCAGGGAACGATCAAAGCGTAGACAGTTTAAGACATCACTCCCATGAAGAAAAGTCCGCATGGTGCTTATTGTGTTCAATGCCGATTCAATTTCTGTGTTTGATGAACACTCTGAAGGTCCACAGATTACAGAATGCATCCAGATGTGCTTCGGAAACTACTACTAGTCTTCCAGGGAACGATCAAAGCGTAGACAGTTTAAGACATTACTCCCATGGAGAAAAGTCCGCATGGTGCTTATTGTGTTAAATGCCGATGCAATTTCTGTGTTTCATCAACACTCTGAAGGTCCACAGATTACAGAATGCATCCAGATGTGCTTCGGAAATTACTACTAGTCTTCCAGGGAACGATCAAAGCGTAGAGAGTTTAAGACATTACTCCCATGGAGAAAAGTCCGCATGGTGCTTATTGTGTTAAATGCCGATGCAATTTCTGTGTTTCATCAACACTCTGAAGGTCCACAGATTACAGAATGCATCCAGATGTGCTTCGGAAACTACTACGAGTCTTCCAGGGAACGATAAAATTGTAGACAGTTTAAGACATTACACCCATGGAGAAAAGTCCGCATGGTGCTTATTGTGTTCAATGCCGATGCAATTTCTGTGTTTCATCAACACTCTGAAGGTCCACAGATTACTGAATGCATCCAGATGTGCTTCGGAAACTACTACTAGTCTTCCAGGGAACGATAAAATTTTAGACAGTTTAAGACATTACTCCCATGGAGAAAATTCCGCATGGTGCTTATTGTGTTCAATGCCGATGCAATTTCTGTGTTTCATCGACACTCTGAAGGTCCACAGATTACTGAATGCATCCAGATGTGCTTCGGAAACTACTACTAGTCTTCCAGGGAACGAACAAAGCGTAGAGAGTTTAAGACGTTACTCTCATGACGAAAAGTCCGCATGGTGCTTATTGTGTTCAATGCCGATGCAATGTCTGTGTTTCATCAACACTCTGAAGGTCCACAGATTACAGAATGCCTCCAGATGTGCTTCGGAAACTACTGCTAGTCTTCCAGTGAACGATCACAGCGTAGACAGTTTAAGACATTACTCTCATGGAGAAAAGTCCGCATGGTGCTTATTGTGTTCAATGCCGATTCAATTTCTGTGTTTCATCAATACTCTGAAGGTCCACAGACTACAGAATGCATCCAGATGCGCTTGGGAAACTACTACTAGTCTTCCGGGGAACGATAAAAGTTTAGACAGTTTAAGACATTACTCCCATGGAGAAAAGTCCACATGGTGCTTATTGTGTTCAATGCCGATGCAATTTTTCTGTTTCATCAACACTCTGAAGGTCCACAGATTACAGAATGCCTCCAGATGTGCTTCGGAAACTACTACTAGTCTTCCAGAGAACGATCACAGCGTAGACAGTTTAAGACATTACTCTCATGGAGAAAAGTCCGCAGGGTGCATATTGTGTTCAATGCCGATTCAATTTCTGTGTTTCATCAATACTCTGAAGGTCCACAGACTACAGAATGAACCAGATGCGCTTCGGAAACTACTACTAGTCTTCCGGGGAACGATAAAAGTGTAGACAGTTTAAGACATTACTCCCATGGAGAAAAGTCCACATGGTGCTTATTGTGTTCAATGCCGATGCAATTTTTCTATTTCATCAACACTCTGAAGGTCCACAGATTACAGAATGCCTCCAGATGTGCTTCAGAAACTAGTACTAGTCTTCCAGGGAACGATCAAAGCGTAGACAGTTTAAGACATCACTCCCATGAAGAAAATTCCGCATGGTGCTTATTGTGTTCAATTCCGATGCAATTTCTCTGTTTCATCAACAATCTGAAGGTCCACAGATTACAGAATGCCTCCAGATGTGCTTCGGAAACTACTACTAGTCTTCCAGGGAACGATCAAAGCGTAGACAGTTTAAGACATTACTCCCACGGAGAAAAGTCCGCATGGTGCTTATTGTGTTAAATGCCGATGCAATTTCTGTGTTTCATCAACACTCTGAATGTCCACAGATTACAGAATGCCACCAGATGTGCTTCGGAAACTACTACTTGTGTTAGAGGGAACGATCAAAGCGTAGACAGTTTGAGACATTAGTCCCATATAGAAAAGTCCGCATGGTGCCTGTTGTATTCAATCCAGATGCAATATCTATGTTTCATCAACACTCTGAAGGTCCACAGATTACAGAATGCCTCCAGATGTGCTTCGGAAACTACTGCTAGTCTTCCAATGAACGATCACAGCGTTGACAGTTTAAGACATTACTCTCATGGAGAAAAGTCCGCATGGTGCTTATTGTGTTCAATGCCGATTCAATTTCTGTGTTTCATCAATACTCTGAAGGTCCACAGACTACAGAATGCATCCAGATGCGTTTCGGAAACTACTACTAGTCTTCCGGGGAACGATAAAAGTGTAGACAGTTTAAGACATTTCTCCCATGGAGAAAAGTCCACATGGTGCTTATTGTGTTCAATGCCGATGCAATTTTTCTGTTTCATCAACACTCTGAAGGTCCACAGATTACAGAATGCCTCCAGATGTGCTTCGGAAACTACTGCTAGTCTTCCAGGGAACGATCAAAACGTAGACAGTTTAAGACATTACTCCCATGGAGAAAAGTCCGCATGGTGCTTATTGTGTTAAATGCCGATGCAATTTCTGTGTTTCATCAACACTCTGAAGGTCCACAGATTACAGAATGCATCCAGATGTGCTTCGGAAACTACTACGAGTCTTCCAGGGAACGATGAAATTGTAGACAGTTTAAGACATTACTCCCATGGAGAAAATTCCGCATGGTGCTTATTGTGTTCAATGCCGATGCAATTTCTGTGTTTCATCAACACTCTGAAGGTCCACAGATTACTGAATGCATCCAGATGTGCTTCGGAAACTACTACTAGTCTTCCAGGGAACGATCAAAGCGTAGAGAGTTTAAGACATTACTCTCATGAAGAAAAGTCCGCATGGTGCTTATTGTGTTCAATGCCGATGCAATTTCTGTGTTTCATCAACACTCTGAAGGTCCACAGATTACAGAATGCCTCCAGATGTGCTTCGGAAACTACTGCTAGTCTTCCAGTGAACGATCACAGCGTAGACAGTTTAAGACATTACTCTCATGGAGAAAAGTCCGCTTGGTGTTTATTGTGTTCAATGCCGATTCAATTTCTGTGTTTCATCAATACTCTGAAGGTCCACAGACTACAGAATGCATCCAGATGCGCTTCGGAAACTACTACTAGTCTTCCGGGGAACGATAAAAGTGTAGACAGTTTAAGACATTACTCCCATGAAGAAAAGTCCACATGGTGCTTATTGTGTTCAATGCCGATGCAATTTTTCTGTTTCATCAACACTCTGAAGGTCCACAGATTACAGAATGCCTCCAGATGTGCTTCGGAAACTACTACTAGTCTTCCAGAGAACGATCACAGCGTAGACAGTTTAAGACATTACTGCCATGGAGAAAAGTCCGCAGGGTGCATATTGTGTTCAATGCCGATTCAATTTCTGTGTTTCATCAACACTCAGAAGGTCCACAGATTAAAGAATGCCTCCAGATGTGCTTCGGAAACTACTGCTAGTCTTCCAGTGAACGATCACAGCGTAGACAGTTTAAGACATTACTCTCATGGAGAAAAGTCCGCATGGTGCTTATTGTGTTCAATGCCGATTCAATTTCTGTGTTTCATCAACAATCTGAAGGACCACAGATTACAGAATGCCTCCAGATGTGCTTCGGAAACTACTACTAGTCTTCCAGGGAACGATCAAAGCGTAGACAGTTTAAGACATTACTCCCATGGAGAAAAGTCCGCATCTTTGCTTATTGTGTTAAATGCCGATGCAATTTCTGTGTTTCATCAACACTCTGAAGGTCCACAGATTACAGAATGCATCCACATGTGCTTCGGAAACTACTACTAGTCTTCCAGGGAACGATCAAATCGTAGACAGTTTAAGACATCACTCCCATGAAGAAAACTCCGCATGGTGCTTATTGTGTTCAATTCCGATGCAATTTCTGTGTTTCATCAACACTCTGAAGGTCCACAGATTACAGAATGCCTCCAGATGTGCTTCGGAAACTACTGCTAGTCTTCCAGTGAACGATCACAGCGTAGACAGTTTAAGACATTACTCCCATGGAGAAAAGTCCGCATGGTGCTTATAGTGTTAAATGCCGATGCAATTTCTGTGTTTCATCAACACTCTGAAGGTCCACAGATTACAGAATGCATCCAGATGTGCTTCGGAAACTACTACTAGTCTTCCAGGGAACGATCAAAGCGTAGACAGTTTAAGACATCACTCCCATGAAGAAAAGTCCGCATGGTGCTTATTGTGTTCAATGCCGATTCAATTTCTGTGTTTGATGAACACTCTGAAGGTCCACAGATTACAGAATGCATCCAGATGTGCTTCGGAAACTACTACTAGTCTTCCAGGGAACGATCAAAGCGTAGACAGTTTAAGACATTACTCCCATGGAGAAAAGTCCGCATGGTGCTTATTGTGTTAAATGCCGATGCAATTTCTGTGTTTCATCAACACTCTGAAGGTCCACAGATTACAGAATGCATCCAGATGTGCTTCGGAAATTACTACTAGTCTTACAGGGAACGATCAAAGCGTAGAGAGTTTAAGACATTACTCCCATGGAGAAAAGTCCACATGGTGCTTATTGTGTTAAATGCCGATGCAATTTCTGTGTTTCATCAACACTCTGAAGGTCCACAGATTACAGAATGCATCCAGATGTGCTTCGGAAACTACTACGAGTCTTCCAGGGAACGATAAAATTGTAGACAGTTTAAGACATTACACCCATGGAGAAAAGTCCGCATGGTGCTTATTGTGTTCAATGCCGATGCAATTTCTGTGTTTCATCAACACTCTGAAGGTCCACAGATTACTGAATGCATCCAGATGTGCTTCGGAAACTACTACTAGTCTTCCAGGGAACGATAAAATTTTAGACAGTTTAAGACATTACTCCCATGGAGAAAATTCCGCATGGTGCTTATTGTGTTCAATGCCGATGCAATTTCTGTGTTTCATCGACACTCTGAAGGTCCACAGATTACTGAATGCATCCAGATGTGCTTCGGAAACTACTACTAGTCTTCCAGGGAACGATCAAAGCGTAGAGAGTTTAAGACGTTACTCTCATGACGAAAAGTCCGCATGGTGCTTATTGTGTTCAATGCCGATGCAATGTCTGTGTTTCATCAACACTCTGAAGGTCCACAGATTACAGAATGCCTCCAGATGTGCTTCGGAAACTACTGCTAGTCTTCCAGTGAACGATCACAGCGTAGACAGTTTAAGACATTACTCTCATGGAGAAAAGTCCGCATGGTGCTTATTGTGTTCAATGCCGATTCAATTTCTGTGTTTCATCAATACTCTGATGGTCCACAGACTACAGAATGCATCCAGATGCGCTTGGGAAACTACTACTAAGTCTTCCGGGGAACGATAAAAGTTTAGACAGATTAAGACATTACTCCCATGGAGAAAAGTCCACATGGTGCTTATTGTGTTCAATGCCGATGCAATTTTTCTGTTTCATCAACACTCTGAAGGTCCACAGATTACAGAATGCCTCCAGATGTGCTTCGGAAACTACTACTAGTCTTCCAGAGAACGATCACAGCGTAGACAGTTTAAGACATTACTCTCATGGAGAAAAGTCCGCAGGGTGCATATTGTGTTCAATGCCGATTCAATTTCTGTGTTTCATCAATACTCTGAAGGTCCACAGACTACAGAATGAACCAGATGCGCTTCGGAATCTACTACTAGTCTTCCGGGGAACGATAAAAGTGTAGACAGTTTAAGACATTTCTCCCATGGAGAAAAGTCCACATGGTGCTTATTGTGTTCAATGCCGATGCAATTTTTCTGTTTCATCAACACTCTGAAGGTCCACAGATTACAGAATGCCTCCAGATGTGCTTCGGAAACTACTGCTAGTCTTCCAGTGAACGATCACATCGTAGACAGTTTAAGACATTACTCTCATGGAGAAAAGTCCGCATGGTGCTTATTGTGTTCAATGCCGATTCAATTTCTGTGTTTCATCAATACTCTGAAGGTCCACAGACTACAGAATGCATCCAGATGCGCTTCGGAAACTACTACTAGTCTTCCGAGGAACGATAAAAGTGTAGACAGTTTAAGACATTTCTCCCATGGAGAAAAGTCCACATGGTGCTTATTGTGTTCAATGCCGATGCAATTTTTCTGTTTCATCAACACTCTGAAGGTCCACAGATTACAGAATGCCTCCAGATGTGCTTCGGAAACTACTGCTAGTCTTCCAGTGAACGATCACAGTGTAGACAGTTTAAGTCATTACTCTCATGGAGAAAAGTCCGCATGGTGCTTATTGTGTTCAATGCCGATTCAATTTCTGTGTTTCATCAATACTCTGAAGGTCCACAGACTACAGAATGCATCCAGATGCGCTTCGGAAACTACTACTAGTCTTCCGGGGAACGATAAAAGTGTAGACAGTTTAAGACATTACTCCCATGGAGAAAAGTCCTCATGGTGCTTATTGTGTTCAATGCCGATGCAATTTTTCTGTTTCATCAACACTCTGAAGGTCCACAGATTACAGAGTGCCTCCAGATGTGCTTCGGAAAGTACTACTAGTCTTCCAGGGAACGATCAAAACGTAGACAGTTTAAGACATTACTCCCATGGAGAAAAGTCCGCATGGTGCTTATTGTGTTAAATGCCGATGCAATTTCTGTGTTTCATCAACACTCTGAAGGTCCACAGATTACAGAATGCATCCAGATGTGCTTCGGAAACTACTACGAGTCTTCCAGGGAACGATGAAATTGTAGACAGTTTAAGACATTACTCCCATGGAGAAAATTCCGCATGGTGCTTATTGTGTTCAATGCCGATGCAATTTCTGTGTTTCATCAACACTCTGAAGGTCCACAGATTACTGAATGCATCCAGATGTGCTTCGGAAACTACTACTAGTCTTCCAGGGAACGATCAAAACGTAGAGAGTTTAAGACATTACTCTCATGAAGAAAAGTCAGCATGGTGCTTATTGTGTTCAATGCCGATGCAATTTCTGTGTTTCATCAACACTCTGAAGGTCCACAGATTACAGAATGCCTCCAGATGTGCTTCGGAAACTACTGCTAGTCTTCCAGTGAACGATCACAGCGTAGACAGTTTAAGACATTACTCTCATGGAGAAAAGTCCGCTTGGTGCTTATTGTGTTCAATGCCGATTCAATTTCTGTGTTTCATCAATACTCTGAAGGTCCACAGACTACAGAATGCATCCAGATGCGCTTCGGAAACTACTACTAGTCTTCCGGGGAACGATAAAAGTGTAGACAGTTTAAGACATTACTCCCATGAAGAAAAGTCCACATGGTGCTTATTGTGTTCAATGCCGATGCAATTTTTCTGTTTCATCAACACTCTGAAGGTCCACAGATTACAGAATGCCTCCAGATGTGCTGCGGAAACTACTACTAGTCTTCCAGAGAACGATCACAGCGTAGACAGTTTAAGACATTACTGCCATGGAGAAAAGTCCGCAGGGTGCATATTGTGTTCAATGCCGATTCAATTTCTGTGTTTCATCAATACTCTGAAGGTCCACAGACTACAGAATGCATCCAGATGCGCTTCGGAAACTACTACTAGTCTTCTGGGGAACGATAAAAGTGTAGACAGTTTAAGACATTTCTCCCATGGAGAAAAGTCCACATGGTGCTTATTGTGTTCAATGCCGATGCAATTTTTCTGTTTCATCAACACTCTGAAGGTCCACAGATTACAGAATGCCTCCAGATGTGCTTCGGAAACTACTGCTAGTCTTCCAGTGAACAATCACAGCGTAGACAGTTTAAGTCATTACTCTCATGGAGAAAAGTCCGCATGGTGCTTATTGTGTTCAATGCCGATTCAATTTCTGTGTTTCATCAATACTCTGAAGGTCCACAGACTACAGAATGCATCCAGATGCGCTTCGGAAACTACTACCAGTCTTCCGGGGAACGATAAAAGTGTAGACAGTTTAAGACATTACTCCCATGTAGAAAAGTCCACATGTTGCTTATTGTGTTCAATGCCGATGCAATTTTTCTGTTTCATCAACACTCTGAAGGTCCACAGATTACAGAATGCCTCCAGATGTGCTTCGGAAAGTACTACTAGTCTTCCAGGGAACGATAAATTTGTAGACAGTTTAAGACAATACTCCCATGGAGAAAATTCCGCATGGTGCTTATTGTGTTCAATGCCGATGCAATTTCTGTGTTTCATCAACACTCTGAAGGTCCACAGATTACTGAATGCATCCAGATGTGCTTCGGAAACTACTACTAGTCTTCCAGGGAACGATCAAAGCGTAGAGAGTTTAAGACATTACTCTCATGAAGAAAAGTCCGCATGGTGCTTATTGTGTTCAATGCCGATGCAATTTCTGTGTTTCATCAACACTCTGAAGGTCCACAGATTACAGAATGCCTCCAGATGTGCTTCGGAAACTACTGCTAGCCTTCCAGTGAACGATCACAGCGTAGACAGTTTAAGACATTACTCTCATGGAGAAAAGTCCGCATGGTGCTTATTGTGTTCAATGCCGATTCAATTTCTGTGTTTCATCAATACTCTGAAGGTCCACAGACTACAGAATGCATCCAGATGCGCTTCGGAAACTACTACTAGTCTTCCGGGGAACGATAAAAGTGTAGACAGTTTAAGACATTACTCCCATGGAGAAAAGTCCACATGGTGCTTATTGTGTTCAATGCCGATGCAATTTTTCTGTTTCATCAACACTCTGAAGGTCCACAGATTGCAGAATGCCTCCAGATGTGCTTCGGAAACTACTACTAGTCTTCCAGAGAACGATCACAGCGTAGGCAGTTTAAGACATTACTCTCATGGAGAAAAGTCCGCAGGGTGCATATTGTGTTCAATGCCGATTCAATTTCTGTGTTTCTTCAATACTCTGAAGGTCCACAGACTACAGAATGCATCCAGATGCGCTTCGGAAACTACTACTAGTCTTCCGGGGAACGATAAAAGTGTAGACAGTTTAAGACATTTCTCCCATGGAGAAAAGTCCACATGGTGCTTATTGTGTTCAATGCCGATGCAATTTTTCTGTTTCATCAACACTCTGAAGGTCCACAGATTACAGAATGCCTCCAGATGTGCTTCGGAAACTACTGCTAGTCTTCCAGTGAACGATCACAGCGTAGACAGTTTAAGTCATTACTCTCATGGAGAAAAGTCCGCATGGTGCTTATTGTGTTCAATGCCGATTCAATTTCTGTGTTTCATCAATACTCTGAAGGTCCACAGACTACAGAATGCATCCAGATGCGCTTCGGAAACTACTACTAGTCTTCCGGGGAACGATAAAAGTGTAGACAGTTTAAGACATTACTCCCATGGAGAAAAGTCCACATGGTAGTTATTGTGTTCAATGCCGATGCAATTTTTCTGTTTCATCAACACTCTGAAGGTCCACAGATTACAGAGTGCCTCCAGATGTGCTTCGGAAAGTACTACTAGTCTTCCAGGGAACGATCAAAGCGTAGACAGTTTAAGACATTACTCCCATGGAGAAAAGTCCGCATGGTGCATATTGTGTTAAATGCCGATGCAATTTCTGTGTTTCATCAACACTCTGAAGGTCCACAGATTACAGAATGCATCCAGATGTGCTTCGGAAAGTACTACTAGTCTTCCAGGGAACGATAAATTTGTAGACAGTTTAAGACAATACTCCCATGGAGAAAATTCCGCATGGTGCTTATTGTGTTCAATGCCGATGCAATTTCTGTGTTTCATCAACACTCTGAAGGTCCACAGATTACTGAATGCATCCAGATGTGCTTCGGAAACTACTACTAGTCTTCCAGGGAACGATCAAAGCGTAGAGAGTTTAAGACATTACTCTCATGAAGAAAAGTCCGCATGGTGCTTATTGTGTTCAATGCCGATGCAATTTCTGTGTTTCATCAACACTCTGAAGGTCCACAGATTACAGAATGCCTCCAGATGTGCTTCGGAAACTACTGCTAGCCTTCCAGTGAACGATCACAGCGTAGACAGTTTAAGACATTACTCTCATGGAGAAAAGTCCGCATGGTGCTTATTGTGTTAAATGCCGATGCAATTTCTGTGTTTCATCAACACTCTGAATGTCCACAGATTACGGAATGCCACCAGATGTGCTTCGGAAACTACTACTAGTCTTCCGGGGAACGATAAAAGTGTAGACAGTTTAAGACATTACTCCCATGGAGAAAAGTCCACATGGTGCTTATTGTGTTCAATGCCGATGCAATTTTTCTGTTTCATCAACACTCTGAAGGTCCACAGATTGCAGAATGCCTCCAGATGTGCTTCGGAAACTACTACTAGTCTTCCAGAGAACGATCACAGCGTAGGCAGTTTAAGACATTACTCTCATGGAGAAAAGTCCGCATGGTGCTTATTGTGTTAAATGCCGATGCAATTTCTGTGTTTCATCAACACTCTGAATGTCCACAGATTACGGAATGCCACCAGATGTGCTTCGGAAACTACTACTAGTCTTCCGGGGAACGATAAAAGTGTAGACAGTTTAAGACATTACTCCCATGGAGAAAAGTCCACATGGTGCTTATTGTGTTCAATGCCGATGCAATTTTTCTGTTTCATCAACACTCTGAAGGTCCACAGATTGCAGAATGCCTCCAGATGTACTTCGGAAACTACTACTAGTCTTCGAGAGAACGATCACAGCGTAGGCAGTTTAAGACATTACTCTCATGGAGAAAAGTCCGCAGGGTGCATATTGTGTTCAATGCCGATTCAATTTCTGTGTTTCTTCAATACTCTGAAGGTCCACAGACTACAGAATGCATCCAGATGCGCTTCGGAAACTACTACTAGTCTTCCGGGGAACGATAAAAGTGTAGACAGTTTAAGACATTTCTCCCATGGAGAAAAGTCCACATGGTGCTTATTGTGTTCAATGCCGATGCAATTTTTCTGTTTCATCAACACTCTGAAGGTCCACAGATTACAGAATGCCTCCAGATGTGCTTCGGAAACTACTGCTAGTCTTCCAGTGAACGATCACAGCGTAGACAGTTTAAGTCATTACTCTCATGGAGAAAAGTCCGCATGGTGCTTATTGTGTTCAATGCCGATTCAATTTCTGTGTTTCATCAATACTCTGAAGGTCCACAGACTACAGAATGCATCCAGATGCGCTTCGGAAACTACTACTAGTCTTCCGGGGAACGATAAAAGTGTAGACAGTTTAAGACATTACTCCCATGGAGAAAAGTCCACATGGTGCTTATTGTGTTCAATGCCGATGCAATTTTTCTGTTTCATCAACACTCTGAAGGTCCACAGATTACAGAGTGCCTCCAGATGTGCTTCGGAAAGTACTACTAGTCTTCCAGGGAACGATCAAAGCGTAGACAGTTTAAGACATTACTCCCATGGAGAAAAGTCCGCATGGTGCATATTGTGTTAAATGCCGATGCAATTTCTGTGTTTCATCAACACTCTGAAGGTCCACAGATTACAGGATGCCTCCAGATGTGCTTCGGAAAGTACTACTAGTCTTCCAGGGAACGATAAATTTGTAGACCGTTTAAGACAATACTCCCATGGAGAAAATTCCGCATGGTGCTTATTGTGTTCAATGCCGATGCAATTTCTGTGTTTCATCAACACTCTGAAGGTCCACAGATTACTGAATGCATCCAGATGTGCTTCGGAAACTACTACTAGTCTTCCAGGGAACGATCAAAGAGTAGAGAGTTTAAGACATTACTCTCATGAAGAAAAGTCCGCATGGTGCTTATTGTGTTCAATGCCGATGCAATTTCTGTGTTTCATCAACACTCTGAAGGTCCACAGATTACAGAATGCCTCCAGATGTGCTTCGGAAGCTACTGCTAGCCTTCCAGTGAACGATCACAGCGTAGACAGTTTAAGACATTACTCTCATGGAGAAAAGTCCGCATGGTGCTTATTGTGTTCAATGCCGATTCAATTTCTGTGTTTCATCAATACTCTGAAGGTCCACAGACTACAGAATGCATCCAGATTCGCTTCGGAAACTACTACTAGTCTTCCGGGGAACGATAAAAGTGTAGACAGTTTAAGACATTACTCCCATGGAGAAAAGTCCACATGGTGCTTATTGTGTTCAATGCCGATGCAATTTTTCTGTTTCATCAACACTCTGAAGGTCCACAGATTGCAGAATGCCTCCAGATGTGCTTCGGAAACTACTACTAGTCTTCCAGAGAACGATCACAGCGTAGGCAGTTTAAGACATTACTCTCATGGAGAAAAGTCCGCATGGTGCTTATTGTGTTAAATGCCGATGCAATTTCTGTGTTTCATCAACACTCTGATTGTCCACAGATTACAGAATGCCACCAGATGTGCTTCGGAAACTACTACTTGTGTTACAGGGAACGATCAAAGCGTAGACAGTTTGAGACATTAGTCCCATATAGAAAAGTCCGCATGGTGCCTGTTGTATTCAATCCAGATGCAATATCTATGTTTCATCAACACTCTGAAGGTCCACAGATTACAGAATGCCTCCAGATGTGCTTCGGAAACTACTGCTAGTCTTCCAGTGAACGATCACAGCGTTGACAGTTTAAGACATTACTCTCATGGAGAAAAGTCCGCATGGTGCTTATTGTGTTCAATGCCGATTCAATTTCTGTGTTTCATCAATACTCTGAAGGTCCACAGACTACAGAATGCATCCAGATGCGCTTCGGAAACTACTACTAGTCTTCCGGGGAACGATAAAAGTGTAGACAGTTTAAGACATTTCTCCCATGGAGAAAAGTCCACATGGTGCTTATCGTGTTCAATGCCGATGCAATTTTTCTGTTTCATCAACACTCTGAAGGTCCACAGATTACAGAATGCCTCCAGATGTGCTTCGGAAACTACTTCTAGTCTTCCAGTGAACGATCACAGCGTAGACAGTTTAAGTCATTACTCTCATGGAGAAAAGTCCGCATGGTGCTTATTGTGTTCAATGCCGATTCAATTTCTGTGTTTCATCAATACTCTGAAGGTCCACAGACTACAGAATGCATCCAGATGCGCTTCGGAAACTACTACTAGTCTTCCGGGGAACGATAAAAGTGTAGACAGTTTAAGACATTACTCCCATGGAGAAAAGTCCACATGGTGCTTATTGTGTTCAATGCCGATGCAATTTTTCTGTTTCATCAACACTCTGAAGGTCCACAGATTACAGAGTGCCTCCAGATGTGCTTCGGAAAGTACTACTAGTCTTCCAGGGAACGATCAAAACGTAGACAGTTTAAGACATTACTCCCATGGAGAAAAGTCCGCATGGTGCTTATTGTGTTAAATGCCGATGCAATTTCTGTGTTTCATCAACACTCTGAAGGTCCACAGATTACTGAATGCATCCAGATGTGCTTCGGAAACTACTACTAGTCTTCCAGGGAACGATCAAAGCGTAGAGAGTTTAGGACATTACTCTCATGAAGAAAAGTCCGCATGGTGCTTATTGTGTTCAGTGCCGATGCAATTTCTGTGTTTCATCAACACTCTGAAGGTCCACAGATTACAGAATGCCTCCAGATGTGCTTCGGAAACTACTGCTAGTCTTCCAGTGAACGATCACAGCGTAAACAGTTTAAGACATTACTCTCATGGAGAAAAGTCCGCTTGGTGCTTATTGTGTTCAATGCCGATTCAATTTCTGTGTTTCATCAATACTCTGAAGGTCCACAGACTACAGAATGCATCCAGATGCGCTTCGGAAACTACTACTAGTCTTCCGGGGAACGATAAAAGTGTAGACAGTTTAGGACATTACTCCCATGAAGAAAAGTCCACATGGTGCTTATTGTGTTCAATGCCGATGCAATTTTTCTGTTTCATCAACACTCTGAAGGTCCACAGATTACAGAATGCCTCCAGATGTGCTTCGGAAACTACTACTAGTCTTCCAGAGAACGATCACAGCGTAGACAGTTTAAGACATTACTGCCATGGAGAAAAGTCCGCAGGGTGCATATTGTGTTCAATGCCGATTCAATTTCTGTGTTTCATCAATACTCTGAAGGTCCACAGACTACAGAATGCATCCAGATGCGCTTCGGAAACTACTACTAGTCTTCTGGGGAACGATAAAAGTGTAGACAGTTTAAGACATTTCTCCCATGGAGAGAAGTCCACATGGTGCTTATTGTGTTCAATGCCGATGCAATTTTTCTGTTTCATCAACACTCTGAAGGTCCACAGATTACAGAATGCCGCCAGATGTGCTTCGGAAACTACTGCTAGTCTTCCAGTGAACGATCACAGCGTAGACAGTTTAAGTCATTACTCTCATGGAGAAAAGTCCGCATGGTGCTTATTGTGTTCAATGCCGATTCAATTTCTGTGTTTCATCAATACTCTGAAGGTCCACAGACTACAGAATGCATCCAGATGCGCTTCGGAAACTACTACTAGTCTTCCGGGGAACGATAAAAGTGTAGACAGTTTAAGACATTACTCCCATGGAGAAAAGTCCACATGTTGCTTATTGTGTTCAATGCCGATGCAATTTTTCTGTTTCATCAACACTCTGAAGGTCCACAGATTACAGAATGCCTCCAGATGTGCTTCGGAAAGTACTACTAGTCTTCCAGGGAACGATAAATTTGTAGACAGTTTAAGCCAATACTCCCATGGAGAAAATTCCGCATGGTGCTTATTGTGTTCAATGCCGATGCAATCTCTGTGTTTCATCAACACTCTGAAGGTCCACAGATTACTGAATGCATCCAGATGTGCTTCGGAAACTACTACTAGTCTTCCAGGGAACGATCAAAGCGTAGAGAGTTTAAGACATTACTCTCATGAAGAAAAGTCCGCATGGTGCTTATTGTGTTCAATGCCGATGCAATTTCTGTGTTTCATCAACACTCTGAAGGTCCACAGATTACAGAATGCCTCCAGATGTGCTTCGGAAACTACTGCTAGCCTTCCAGTGAACGATCACAGCGTAGACAGTTTAAGACATTACTCTCATGGAGAAAAGTCCGCATGGTGCTTATTGTGTTCAATGCCGATTCAATTTCTGTGTTTCATCAATACTCTGAAGGTCCACAGACTACAGAATGCATCCAGATGCGCTTCGGAAACTACTACTAGTCTTCCGGGGAACGATAAAAGTGTAGACAGTTTAAGACATTACTCCCATGGAGAAAAGTCCACATGGTGCTTATTGTGTTCAATGCCGATGCAATTTTTCTGTTTCATCAACACTCTGAAGGTCCACAGATTGCAGAATGCCTCCAGATGTGCTTCGGAAACTACTACTAGTCTTCCAGAGAACGATCACAGCGTAGGCAGTTTAAGACATTACTCTCATGGAGAAAAGTCCGCAGGGTGCATATTGTGTTCAATGCCGATTCAATTTCTGTGTTTCTTCAATACTCTGAAGGTCCACAGACTACAGAATGCATCCAGATGCGCTTCGGAAACTACTACTAGTCTTCCGGGGAACGATATAAGTGTAGACAGTTTAAGACATTTCTCCCATGGAGAAAAGTGCACATGGTGCTTATTGTGTTCAATGCCGATGCAATTTTTCTGTTTCATCAACACTCTGAAGGTCCACAGATTACAGAATGCATCCAGATGTGCTTCGGAAACTACTGCTAGTCTTCCAGTGAACGATCACAGCGTAGACAGTTTAAGTCATTACTCTCATGGAGAAAAGTCCGCATGGTGCTTATTGTGTTCAATGCCGATTCAATTTCTGTGTTTCATCAATACTCTGAAGGTCCACAGACTACAGAATGCATCCAGATGCGCTTCGAAAACTACTACTAGTCTTCCGGGGAACGATAAAAGTGTAGACAGTTTAAGACATTACTCCCATGGAGAAAAGTCCACATGGTGCTTATTGTGTTCAATGCCGATGCAATTTTTCTGTTTCATCAACACTCTGAAGGTCCACAGATTACAGAGTGCCTCCAGATGTGCTTCGGAAAGTACTACTAGTCTTCCAGGGAACGATCAAAGCGTAGACAGTTTAAGACATTACTCCCATGGAGAAAAGTCGCATGGTGCATATTGTGTTAAATGCCGATGCAATTTCTGTGTTTCATCAACACTCTGAAGGTCCACAGATTACAGAATGCCTCCAGATGTGCTTCGGAAAGTACTACTAGTCTTCCAGGGAACGATAAATTTGTAGACAGTTTAAGACAATACTCCCATGGAGAAAATTCCGCATGGTGCTTATTGTGTTCAATGCCGATGCAATTTCTGTGTTTCATCAACACTCTGAAGGTCCACAGATTACTGAATGCATCCAGATGTGCTTCGGAAACTACTACTAGTCTTCCAGGGAACGATCAAAGCGTAGAGAGTTTAAGACATTACTCTCATGAAGAAAAGTCCGCATGGTGCTTATTGTGTTCAATGCCGATGCAATTTCTGTGTTTCATCAACACTCTGAAGGTCCACAGATTACAGAATGCCTCCAGATGTGCTTCGGAAACTACTGCTAGCCTTCCAGTGAACGATCACAGCGTAGACAGTTTAAGACATTACTCTCATGGAGAAAAGTCCGCATGGTGCTTATTGTGTTCAATGCCGATTCAATTTCTGTGTTTCATCAATACTCTGAAGGTCCACAGACTACAGAATGCATCCAGATGCGCTTCGGAAACTACTACTAGTCTTCCGGGGAACGATAAAAGTGTAGACAGTTTAAGACATTACTCCCATGGAGAAAAGTCCACATGGTGCTTATTGTGTTCAATGCCGATGCAATTTTTCTGTTTCATCAACACTCTGAAGGTCCACAGATTGCAGAATGCCTCCAGATGTGCTTCGGAAACTACTACTAGTCTTCCAGAGAACGATCACAGCGTAGGCAGTTTAAGACATTACTCTCATGAAGAAAAGTCCGCATGGTGCTTATTGTGTTCAATGCCGATGCAATTTCTGTGTTTCATCAACACTCTGAAGGTCCACAGATTACAGAATGCCTCCAGATGTGCTTCGGAAACTACTGCTAGCCTTCCAGTGAACGATCACAGCGTAGACAGTTTAAGACATTACTCTCATGGAGAAAAGTCCGCATGGTGCTTATTGTGTTCAATGCCGATTCAATTTCTGTGTTTCATCAATACTCTGAAGGTCCACAGACTACAGAATGCATCCAGATGCGCTTCGGAAACTACTACTAGTCTTCCGGGGAACGATAAAAGTGTAGACAGTTTAAGACATTACTCCCATGGAGAAAAGTCCACATGGTGCTTATTGTGTTCAATGCCGATGCAATTTTTCTGTTTCATCAACACTCTGAAGGTCCACAGATTGCAGAATGCCTCCAGATGTGCTTCGGAAACTACTACTAGTCTTCCAGAGAACGATCACAGCGTAGGCAGTTTAAGACATTACTCTCATGGAGAAAAGTCCGCAGGGTGCATATTGTGTTCAATGCCGATTCAATTTCTGTGTTTCTTCAATACTCTGAAGGTCCACAGACTACAGAATGCATCCAGATGCGCTTCGGAAACTACTACTAGTCTTCCGGGGAACGATATAAGTGTAGACAGTTTAAGACATTTCTCCCATGGAGAAAAGTGCACATGGTGCTTATTGTGTTCAATGCCGATGCAATTTTTCTGTTTCATCAACACTCTGAAGGTCCACAGATTACAGAATGCATCCAGATGTGCTTCGGAAACTACTGCTAGTCTTCCAGTGAACGATCACAGCGTAGACAGTTTAAGTCATTACTCTCATGGAGAAAAGTCCGCATGGTGCTTATTGTGTTCAATGCCGATTCAATTTCTGTGTTTCATCAATATTCTGAAGGTCCACAGACTACAGAATGCATCCAGATGCGCTTCGAAAACTACTACTAGTCTTCCGGGGAACGATAAAAGTGTAGACAGTTTAAGACATTACTCCCATGGAGAAAAGTCCACATGGTGCTTATTGTGTTCAATGCCGATGCAATTTTTCTGTTTCATCAACACTCTGAAGGTCCACAGATTACAGAGTGCCTCCAGATGTGCTTCGGAAAGCACTACTAGTCTTCCAGGGAACGATCAAAGCGTAGACAGTTTAAGACATTACTCCCATGGAGAAAAGTCGCATGGTGCATATTGTGTTAAATGCCGATGCAATTTCTGTGTTTCATCAACACTCTGAAGGTCCACAGATTACAGAATGCCTCCAGATGTGCTTCGGAAAGTACTACTAGTCTTCCAGGGAACGATAAATTTGTAGACAGTTTAAGACAATACTCCCATGGAGAAAATTCCGCATGGTGCTTATTGTGTTCAATGCCGATGCAATTTCTGTGTTTCATCAACACTCTGAAGGTCCACAGATTACTGAATGCATCCAGATGTGCTTCGGAAACTACTACTAGTCTTCCAGGGAACGATCAAAGCGTAGAGAGTTTAAGACATTACTCTCATGAAGAAAAGTCCGCATGGTGCTTATTGTGTTCAATGCCGATGCAATTTCTGTGTTTCATCAACACTCTGAAGGTCCACAGATTACAGAATGCCTCCAGATGTGCTTCGGAAACTACTGCTAGCCTTCCAGTGAACGATCACAGCGTAGACAGTTTAAGACATTACTCTCATGGAGAAAAGTCCGCATGGTGCTTATTGTGTTCAATGCCGATTCAATTTCTGTGTTTCATCAATACTCTGAAGGTCCACAGACTACAGAATGCATCCAGATGCGCTTCGGAAACTACTACTAGTCTTCCGGGGAACGATAAAAGTGTAGACAGTTTAAGACATTACTCCCATGGAGAAAAGTCCACATGGTGCTTATTGTGTTCAATGCCGATGCAATTTTTCTGTTTCATCAACACTCTGAAGGTCCACAGATTGCAGAATGCCTCCAGATGTGCTTCGGAAACTACTACTAGTCTTCCAGAGAACGATCACAGCGTAGGCAGTTTAAGACATTACTCTCATGGAGAAAAGTCCGCAGGGTGCATATTGTGTTCAATGCCGATTCAATTTCTGTGTTTCTTCAATACTCTGAAGGTCCACAGACTACAGAATGCATCCAGATGCGCTTCGGAAACTACTACTAGTCTTCCGGGGAACGATAAAAGTGTAGACAGTTTAAGACATTACTCCCATGGAGAAAAGTCCACATGGTGCTTATTGTGTTCAATGCCGATGCAATTTTTCTGTTTCATCAACACTCTGAAGGTCCACAGATTACAGAGTGCCTCCAGATGTGCTTCGGAAAGTACTACTAGTCTTCCAGGGAACGATCAAAGCGTAGACAGTTTAAGACATTACTCCCATGGAGAAAAGTCCGCATGGTGCATATTGTGTTAAATGCCGATGCAATTTCTGTGTTTCATCAACACTCTGAAGGTCCACAGATTACAGAATGCATCCAGATGTGCTTCGGGAACTACTACTAGTCTTCCGAGGAACGATAAAAGTGTAGACAGTTTAAGACATTTCTCCCATGGAGAAAAGTCCACATGGTGCTTATTGTGTTCAATGCCGATGCAATTTTTCTGTTTCATCAACACTCTGAAGGTCCACAGATTACAGAGTGCCTCCAGATGTGCTTCGGAAAGTACTACTAGTCTTCCAGGGAACGATCAAAACGTAGACAGTTTAAGACATTACTCCCATGGAGAAAAGTCTGCATGGTGCTTATTGTGTTCAATGCCGATTCAATTTCTGTGTTTGATCAACACTCTGAAGGTCCACAGATTACAGAATGCATCCAGATGTGCTTCGGAAACTACTACGAGTCTTCCAGGGAACGATAAAATTGTAGACAGTTTAAGACATTACTCCCATGGAGAAAAGTCCGCATGGTGCTTATTGTGTTCAATGCCGATGCAATTTCTGTGTTTCATCAACAACCTGAAGGTCCACAGATTACAGAATGCCTCCAGATGTGCTTCGTAAACTACTACTAGTCTTCCAGGGAACGATCAAAGCGTAGACAGTTTAAGACATTACTCCCATGGAGAAAAGTCCGCATGGTGCATATTGTGTTAAATGCCGATGCAATTTCTGTGTTTCATCAACACTCTGAAGGTCCACAGATTACAGAATGCATCCAGATGTGCTTCGGAAACTACTACTAGTCTTCCGGGGAACGATAAAAGTGTAGACAGTTTAAGACATTACTCCCATGGAGAAAAGTCCACATGGTGCTTATTGTGTTCAATGCCGATGCAATTTTTCCTTTTCATCAACACTCTGAAGGTCCACAGATTACAGAGTGCCTCCAGATGTGCTTCGGAAAGTACTACTAGTCTTCCAGGGAACGATCAAAACGTAGACAGTTTAAGACATTACTCCCATGGAGAAAAGTCTGCATGGTGCTTATTGTGTTCAATGCCGATTCAATTTCTGTGTTTGATCAACACTCTGAAGGTCCACAGATTACAGAATGCATCCAGATGTGCTTCGGAAACTACTACGAGTCTTCCAGGGAACGTTAAAATTGTAGACAGTTTAAGACATTACTCCCATGGAGAAAAGTCCGCATGGTGCTTATTGTGTTCAATGCCGATGCAATTTCTGTGTTTCATCAACACTCTGAAGGTCCACAGATTACTGAATGCATCCAGATGTGCTTCGGAAACTACTACTAGTCTTCCAGGGAACGATCAAAGCGTAGAGAGTTTAAGACATTACTCTCATGAAGAAAAGTCCGCATGGTGCTTATTGTGTTCAATGCCGATTTAATTTCTGTGTTTCATCAATACTCTGAAGGTAAACAGACTACAGAATGCATCCAGATGCGCTTCGGAAACTACTACTAGTCTTCCGGGGAACGATAAAAGTGTAGACAGTTTAAGACATTACTCCCATGGAGAAAAGTCCACATGGTGCTTATTGTGTTCAATGCCGATGCAATTTTTCTGTTTGATCAACACTCTGAAGGTCCACAGATTACAGAATGCATCCAGATGTGCTTTGGAAACTACTACGAGTCTTCCAGGGAACGATAAAATTGTAGACAGTTTAAGACATTACTCCCATGGAGAAAAGTCCACATGGTGCTTATTGTGTTCAATGCCGATGCAATTTTTGTGTTTCATCAACACTCTGAAGGTCCACAGATTACAGAATGCATCCAGATGTGCTTCGGAAACTACTACGAGTCTTCCAGGGAACGATAAAATTGTAGACAGTTTAAGACATTACTCCCATGGAGAAAAGTCCGCATGGTGCTTATTGTGTTCAATGCCGATGCAATTTCTGTGTTTCATCAACAACCTGAAGGTCCACAGATTACAGAATGCATCCAGATGCGCTTCGGAAACTACTACTAGTCTTCCGGGGAACGATAAAAGTGTAGACAGTTTAAGACATTACTCCCATGAAGAAAAGTCCACATGGTGCTTATTGTGTTCAATGCCGATGCAATTTTTCTGTTTCATCAACACTCTGAAGGTCCACAGATTACAGAATGCCTCCAGATGTGCTTCGGAAACTACTACTAGTCTTCCAGAGAACGATCACAGCGTAGACAGTTTAAGACATTACTGCCATGGAGAAAAGTCTGCAGGGTGCATATTGTGTTCAATGCCGATTCAATTTCTGTGTTTCATCAATACTCTGAAGGTCCACAGACTACAGAATGCATCCAGATGCGCTTCGGAAACTACTACTAGTCTTCTGGGGAACGATAAAAGTGTAGAAAGTTTAAGACATTTCTCCCATGGAGAAAAGTCCACATGGTGCTTATTGTGTTCAATGCCGATGCAATTTTTCTGTTTCATCAACACTCTGAAGGTCCACAGATTACAGAATGCCGCCAGATGTGCTTCGGAAACTACTGCTAGTCTTCCAGTGAACGATCACAGCGTAGACAGTTTAAGTCATTACTCTCATGGAGAAAAGTCCGCATGGTGCTTATTGTGTTCAATGCCGATTCAATTTCTGTGTTTCATCAATACTCTGAAGGTCCACAGACTACAGAATGCATCCAGATGCGCTTCGGAAACTACTACTAGTCTTCCGGGGAACGATAAAAGTGTAGACAGTTTAAGACATTACTCCCATGGAGAAAAGTCCACATGTTGCTTATTGTGTTCAATGCCGATGCAATTTTTCTGTTTCATCAACACTCTGAAGGTCCACAGATTACAGAATGCCTCCAGATGTGCTTCGGAAAGTACTACTAGTCTTCCAGGGAACGATAAATTTGTAGACAGTTTAAGACAATACTCCCATGGAGAAAATTCCGCATGGTGCTTATTGTGTTCAATGCCGATGCAATCTCTGTGTTTCATCAACACTCTGAAGGTCCACAGATTACTGAATGCATCCAGATGTGCTTCGGAAACTACTACTAGTCTTCCAGGGAACGATCAAAGCGTAGAGAGTTTAAGACATTACTCTCATGAAGAAAAGTCCGCATGGTGCTTATTGTGTTCAATGCCGATGCAATTTCTGTGTTTCATCAACACTCTGAAGGTCCACAGATTACAGAATGCCTCCAGATGTGCTTCGGAAACTACTGCTAGCCTTCCAGTGAACGATCACAGCGTAGACAGTTTAAGACATTACTCTCATGGAGAAAAGTCCGCATGGTGCTTATTGTGTTCAATGCCGATTCAATTTCTGTGTTTCATCAATACTCTGAAGGTCCACAGACTACAGAATGCATCCAGATGCGCTTCGGAAACTACTACTAGTCTTCCGGGGAACGATAAAAGTGTAGACAGTTTAAGACATTACTCCCATGGAGAAAAGTCCACATGGTGCTTATTGTGTTCAATGCCGATGCAATTTTTCTGTTTCATCAACACTCTGAAGGTCCACAGATTGCAGAATGCCTCCAGATGTGCTTCGGAAACTACTACTAGTCTTCCAGAGAACGATCACAGCGTAGGCAGTTTAAGACATTACTCTCATGGAGAAAAGTCCGCAGGGTGCATATTGTGTTCAATGCCGATTCAATTTCTGTGTTTCTTCAATACTCTGAAGGTCCACTGACTACAGAATGCATCCAGATGCGCTTCGGAAACTACTACTAGTCTTCCGGGGAACGATATAAGTGTAGACAGTTTAAGACATTTCTCCCATGGAGAAAAGTGCACATGGTGCTTATTGTGTTCAATGCCGATGCAATTTTTCTGTTTCATCAACACTCTGAAGGTCCACAGATTACAGAATGCCTCCAGATGTGCTTCGGAAACTACTGCTAGTCTTCCAGTGAACGATCACAGCGTAGACAGTTTAAGTCATTACTCTCATGGAGAAAAGTCCGCATGGTGCTTATTGTGTTCAATGCCGATTCAATTTCTGTGTTTCATCAATACTCTGAAGGTCCACAGACTACAGAATGCATCCAGATGCGCTTCGAAAACTACTACTAGTCTTCCGGGGAACGATAAAAGTGTAGACAGTTTAAGACATTACTCCCATGGAGAAAAGTCCACATGGTGCTTATTGTGTTCAATGCCGATGCAATTTTTCTGTTTCATCAACACTCTGAAGGTCCACAGATTACAGAGTGCCTCCAGATGTGCTTCGGAAAGTACTACTAGTCTTCCAGGGAACGATCAAAGCGTAGACAGTTTAAGACATTACTCCCATGGAGAAAAGTCCGCATGGTGCATATTGTGTTAAATGCCGATGCAATTTCTGTGTTTCATCAACACTCTGAAGGTCCACAGATTACAGAATGCCTCCAGATGTGCTTCGGAAAGTACTACTAGTCTTCCAGGGAACGATAAATTTGTAGACAGTTTAAGACAATACTCCCATGGAGAAAATTCCGCATGGTGCTTATTGTGTTCAATGCCGATGCAATTTCTGTGTTTCATCAACACTCTGAAGGTCCACAGATTACTGAATGCATCCAGATGTGCTTCGGAAACTACTACTAGTCTTCCAGGGAACGATCAAAGCGTAGAGAGTTTAAGACATTACTCTCATGAAGAAAAGTCCGCATGGTGCTTATTGTGTTCAATGCCGATGCAATTTCTGTGTTTCATCAACACTCTGAAGGTCCACAGATTACAGAATGCCTCCAGATGTGCTTCGGAAACTACTGCTAGCCTTCCAGTGAACGATCACAGCGTAGACAGTTTAAGACATTACTCTCATGGAGAAAAGTCCGCATGTTGCTTATTGTGTTCAATGCCGATTCAATTTCTGTGTTTCATCAATACTCTGAAGGTCCACAGACTACAGAATGCATCCAGATGCGCTTCGGAAACTACTACTAGTCTTCCGGGGAACGATAAAAGTGTAGACAGTTTAAGACATTACTCCCATGGGGAAAAGTCCACATGGTGCTTATTGTGTTCAATGCCGATGCAATTTTTCTGTTTCATCAACACTCTGAAGGTCCACAGATTGCAGAATGCCTCCAGATGTGCTTCGGAAACTACTACTAGTCTTCCAGAGAACGATCACAGCGTAGGCAGTTTAAGACATTACTCTCATGGAGAAAAGTCCGCAGGGTGCATATTGTGTTCAATGCCGATTCAATTTCTGTGTTTCTTCAATACTCTGAAGGTCCACAGACTACAGAATGCATCCAGATGCGCTTCGGAAACTACTACTAGTCTTCCGGGGAACGATAAAAGTGTAGACAGTTTAAGACATTACTCCCATGGAGAAAAGTCCACATGGTGCTTATTGTGTTCAATGCCGATGCAATTTTTCTGTTTCATCAACACTCTGAAGGTCCACAGATTACAGAGTGCCTCCAGATGTGCTTCGGAAAGTACTACTAGTCTTCCAGGGAACGATCAAAGCGTAGACAGTTTAAGACATTACTCCCATGGAGAAAAGTCCGCATGGTGCATATTGTGTTAAATGCCGATGCAATTTCTGTGTTTCATCAACACTCTGAAGGTCCACAGATTACAGAATGCATCCAGATGTGCTTCGGAAACTACTACTAGTCTTCCGGGGAACGATAAAAGTGTAGACAGTTTAAGACATTACTCCCATGGAGAAAAGTCCACATGGTGCTTATTGTGTTCAATGCCGATGCAATTTTTCTGTTTCATCAACACTCTGAAGGTCCACAGATTACAGAGTGCCTCCAGATGTGCTTCGGAAAGTACTACTAGTCTTCCAGGGAACGATCAAAACGTAGACAGTTTAAGACATTACTCCCATGGAGAAAAGTCTGCATGGTGCTTATTGTGTTCAATGCCGATTCAATTTCTGTGTTTGATCAACACTCTGAAGGTCCACAGATTACAGAATGCATGCAGATGTGCTTCGGAAACTACTACGAGTCTTCCAGGGAACGATAAAATTGTAGACAGTTTAAGACATTACTCCCATGGAGAAAAGTCCGCATGGTGCTTATTGTGTTCAATGCCGATGCAATTTCTGTGTTTCATCAACAACCTGAAGGTCCACAGATTACAGAATGCCTCCAGATGTGCTTCGTAAACTTCTACTAGTCTTCCAGGGAACGATCAAAGCGTAGACAGTTTAAGACATTACTCCCATGGAGAAAAGTCCGCATGGTGCATATTGTGTTAAATGCCGATGCAATTTCTGTGTTTCATCAACACTCTGAAGGTCCACAGATTACAGAATGCATCCAGATGTGCTTCGGAAACTACTACTAGTCTTCCGGGGAACGATAAAAGTGTAGACAGTTTAAGACATTACTCCCATGGAGAAAAGTCCACATGGTGCTTATTGTGTTCAATGCCGATGCAATTTTTCTGTTTCATCAACACTCTGAAGGTCCACAGATTACAGAGTGCCTCCAGATGTGCTTCGGAAAGTACTACTAGTCTTCCAGGGAACGATCAAAACGTAGACAGTTTAAGACATTACTCCCATGGAGAAAAGTCTGCATGGTGCTTATTGTGTTCAATGCCGATTCAATTTCTGTGTTTGATCAACACTCTGAAGGTCCACAGATTACAGAATGCATCCAGATGTGCTTCGGAAACTACTACGAGTCTTCCAGGGAACGATAAAATTGTAGACAGTTTAAGACATTACTCCCATGGAGAAAAGTCCGCATGGTGCTTATTGTGTTCAATGCCGATGCAATTTCTGTGTTTCATCAACATTCTGAAGGTCCACAGATTACTGAATGGATCCAGATGTGCTTCGGAAACTACTACTAGTCTTCCAGGGAACGATCAAAGCGTAGAGAGTTTAAGACATTACTCTCATGAAGAAAAGTCCGCATGGTGCTTATTGTGTTCAATGCCGATTTAATTTCTGTGTTTCATCAATACTCTGAAGGTAAACAGACTACAGAATGCATCCAGATGCGCTTCGGAAACTACTACTAGTCTTCCGGGGAACGATAAAAGTGTAGACAGTTTAAGACATCACTCCCATGGAGAAAAGTCCACATGGTGCTTATTGTGTTCAATGCCGATGCAATTTTTCTGTTTCATAAACACTCTGAAGGTCCACAGATTACAGAGTGCCTCCAGATGTGCTTCGGAAAGTACTACTAGTCTTCCAGGGAACGATCAAAACGTAGACAGTTTAAGACATTACTCCCATGGAGAAAAGTCTGCATGGTGCTTATTGTGTTCAATGCCGATTCAATTTCTGTGTTTGATCAACACTCTGAAGGTCCACAGATTACAGAATGCATCCAGATGTGCTTCGGAAACTACTACGAGTCTTCCAGGGAACGATAAAATTGTAGACAGTTTAAGACATTACTCCCATGGAGAAAAGTCCGCATGGTGCTTATTGTGTTCAATGCCGATGCAATTTCTGTGTTTCATCAACACTCTGAAGGTCCACAGATTACTGAATGCATCCAGATGTGCTTCGGAAACTACTACTAGTCTTCCAGGGAACGATCAAAGCGTAGAGAGTTTAAGACATTACTCTCATGAAGAAAAGTCCGCATGGTGCTTATTGTGTTCAATGCCGATTTAATTTCTGTGTTTCATCAATACTCTGAAGGTAAACAGACTACAGAATGCATCCAGATGCGCTTCGGAAACTACTACTAGTCTTCCGGGGAACGATAAAAGTGTAGACAGTTTAAGACATTACTCCCATGGAGAAAAGTCCACATGGTGCTTATTGTGTTCAATGCCGATGCAATTTTTCTGTTTGATCAACACTCTGAAGGTCCACAGATTACAGAATGCATCCAGATGTGCTTCGGAAACTACTACGAGTCTTCCAGGGAACGATAAAATTGTAGACAGTTTAAGACATTACTCCCATGGAGAAAAGTCCACATGGTGCTTATTGTGTTCAATGCCGATGCAATTTTTGTGTTTCATCAACACTCTGAACGTCCACAGATTACAGAATGCCTCCAGATGTGCTTCGGGAACTACTACTAGTCTTTCAGAGAACGATCAAAGCGTAGACAGGTTAAGACATTACTCCCATGGAGAAAAGTCCGCATGGTGCTTATAGTGTTCAATGCCGATGCAATTTTTGTGTTTCGTCAACACTCTTAAGGTCCACAGATTACTGAATGCATCCAGATGTGCTTCGGAAACTACTACTAGTCTTCCAGGGAACGATCAAAGCGTAGAGAGTTTAAGACATTACTCTCATGAAGAAAAGTCCGCATGGTGCTTATTGTGTTCAATGCCGATGCAATTTCTGTGTTTCATCAACACTCTGAAGGTCCACAGATTACAGAATGCCCCAGATGTGCTTCGGAAACTACTGCTAGTCTTCCAGTGAACGATCACATCGTAGACAGTTTAAGACATTACTCTCATGGAGAAAAGTCCGCATGGTGCTTATTGCGTTCAATGCCGATTCAATTTCTGTGTTTCATCAATACTGTGAAGGTCCACAGACTACAGAATGCATCGAGATGCGCCTCGGAAACTACTACTAGTCTTCCGGGGAACGATAAAAGTGTAGATAGTTTATGACATTACTCCCAAGGAGAAAAGTCCACATGGTGCTTATTGTGTTCAATGCCGATGCAATTTTTCTGTTTCATCAACACTCTGAAGGTCCACAGATTACAGAATACCTCCAGATGTGCTTCGGAAACTACTACTAGTCTTGCAGGGAACGATTAAACCGTAGACATTTTAAGACATTACTCCAATGGAGGAAAGTCCGCATATTGCTTATTGTGTTCAATGCCGATGCAATTTTTCTGTTTCATCAACACTCTGAAGGTCCACAGATTACAGAATGCATCCAGATGTGCTCGGAAACTACTACTAGTCTTCCAGGGAACGATCAAAGCGTAGACATTTTAAGACATTATTCCCATAGAGAAAAGTCCGCATGGTGTTTATTTTGTTTAATGCCGATGCAATTTTTGTGTTTCATCAACACTCTGAACGTCCACAGATTACAGAATAACTCCAGATGTGCTTCGGGAACTACTACTAGTCTTTCAGAGAACGATCAAAGCGTAGACAGGTTAAGACATTACTCCCATGGAGAAAAGTCCGCATGGTGCTTATAGTGTTCAATGCCGATGCAATTTTTGTGTTTCATCAACACTTTAAGGTCCACAGATTATAGAATGCATCCAGATGTGCTTCGGAAACTACTACTAGTCTTCCAGGGAACGATCAAAGCGTAGACAGTTTAAGACATTACTCTCATGGAGAAAAGTCCGCATGGTGCTTATTGTGTTCAATGCCGATGCATTTTTTGTGTTTCATCAACACTCTGAACGTCCACAGATTACAGAATGCCTAAAGATGTGCTTCGGAAACTACTACTAGTCTTGCAGGGAACGATTAAAGCGTAGACATTTTAAGACATTACTCCAATGGAGGAAAGTCCGCATATTGCTTATTGTGTTCAATGCCGATGCAATTTTTGTTTTTCATCAACAATCTGAAGGTAAACAGATTACATAATGCATCCAGATGTGCTTCGGAAACTACTACTAGTCTTCCAGTGAACGATCAAAGCGTAGACAGTTTATGAGATTACTCCCATGGAGAAAAGTCCGCATGGTGCTTATTGTGTTCAATGCCGATGTAATATTTGTGTTTCATCAACACTCTGAACGTCCACAGATTACAGAATGCCTCCAGATGTGCTACGGAAACTACTACTAGTCTTCCAGGGTACGATCAAAGCGTAGACAGTTTGAGACATAACTCCCAAGGAAAAAAGTCCGCATGGTAATTATTGTGTTCAATGCCGATGTAATTTTTGTGTTTCATCAACACTCAGAAGGTCCACAGATAACAGAATGCATCCAGATATGCTTCGGACACTACTACTAGTCCTCCAGGGAACGATCAAAGCGTAGACAGTTTATGACATTACTCCCATGGAGAGAAGTCCGCATGGTGCTTATTGTGTTCAATGATGATGCAATTTATGTGTTTCATCAACACTCTGAGAGTCCACAGATTACTGAATGCATACAGATGTGCTTCAGAAACTACTACTAGTCTTGCAGGGAACGATCAAAGCGTAGAGAGTTTAAGACATTACTTTAATGAAGAAAAGTCCGCATGGTGCTTATTGTGTTCAATGCCGATGGAATTTCTGTGTTTCATCAACACTCTGAAGGTCCACAGATTACAGAATGTCTCCAGATGTGCTTCGGAAACTACTGCTAGTCTTCCAGTGAACGATCACAGCGTAGACAGTTTAAGACATTACTCTCATGGAGAAAAGTCCGCATGGTGCTTATTGTGTTCAATGTCGATTCAATTTCTGTGTTTCATCAATACTCCGAAGGTCCACAGACTACAGAATGCATCCAGATGCGCTTCGGAAACTACTACTAGTCTTCCAGGGAACGATAAAAGTGTAGACAGTTTAAGACACTACGCCCATGGATAAAAGTCCACATGGTGCTTATTGTGTTCAATGCCGATGCAATTTTTCTGTTTCATCAACACTCTGAAGGTCCACAGATTACAGAAAGCCTCCAGATGTGCTTCGGAAACTACTACTAGTCTTCCAGTGAACAATCAAAGCGTAGACAGTTTAAGACATTACTCCCATGGAAAAAAATTCGCATGGTGCTTATTGTGTTAAATGCCGATGCAATTTCGGTGTTTCATCAACACTCTGAAGTTCCACAGATTACAGAATGCATCAAGATGTGCTCGGATACTACTACTAGTCTTCCAGGGAACGATCAAAGCGTATACAGTTTAAGACATTAGTTCCATGGAGAAAAGTCCGCATGGTGCCTATTGTGTTCAATGCCGTTGCAATTTTTGTGTTTCATCCTCTGGTCCACAGATTATAGAATGCATCCTGATATGCTTCAGAAACTACTACTAGTCTTCCAGGGAACGATCAGAGCTTAGACGGTATAATACATTACACCCATGGAGAAAAGTCCGCATGGTGTTTATTTTGTTCAATGCCGATGCAATTTTTGTGTTTCATCAACACTCTTAAGGTCCACAGATTACTGAATGCATCCAGATGTGCTTCGGAAACTACTACTAGTCTTCCAGGGAACGATCAAAGCGTAGACAGTTTAAGACTTTACTCTCGTGGAGAAAAGTCCACATGGTGCTTATTGTGTTCAATGCCGATGCAATTTCTGTGTTTCATCAACTATCTGAAGGTCCACAGATTACAGAATGCATCCAGATGTGCTTCGGAAACTACTACTAGTCGTCCAGGGAACGATTAAAGCGTACACAGTTTAAGACATTACTCCCATGGAGAGAAGTCCGCATGGTGCTTATAGTGTTCAATGCCGATGCAATTTTTGTGTTTCATCAACAATCTGAAGGTAAACAGATTACAGAATGCATCCAGATGTGCTTCGGAAACTACTACTAGTCTTCCAGGGAACGATCAAAGCGTAGACAGTTTAAGACATTACTCCCATGGAGAAAAGTCAGCATGGTGCTTATTGTGTTCAATGCCGATGCAATTTCTGTGTTTCATCAACACTCTGAAGGTCCACAGATTACACATTCCCTCCAGATGTGCTTCGGAAACTACTACTAGTCTTCCAGTGTACGATCAAAGCGTAAACAGTTTAAGACATTACTCCCATGGAGAAAAGTCCGGATGGTGCTTATTGCGTTCAATGCCGATGCAATTTTTGTGTTTCTTCAACACTCTGAAGGTCCACAGATTACAGAATGCCTCCAGATGTGCCTCGGAAACTACTAGTACTCTTCCAGGTAACGATCAAAGCGTAGACAGTTTAAGACATTACCGTCATGGAGAAAAGTCCGCATGGTGATTATTGTGTTCAATGCCGATTCAATTTCTGCTTTTCATCAACACTCTGAAGGTCCACAGATTACAGAATGCCTCCAGGTGTGCTTCGGAAACTACCACTAGTCTTTCAGTGAACGATCAAAGCGTAGACAGTTTAAGACATTACTCCCATGGAGAAAAGTCTGCATGGTGCTTATTGTGTTCAATGCCGATGCAATGTTTGTCTTTCATCAACACTCTGAAGGTCCACAGATTTCAGAATGCCTCCAGATGTGCTTCGGAAACTACTACTAGTCTTCCAGTGTAGGATCAAAGGGTAGACAGTTTTAGACATTACTCCCATGGAGAAAAGTCTGCATGGTGATTATTGTGTTCAATGCCGATGCAATTTTTGTGTTTCATCAACACTCTGAAGGTCCTCAGATTACAGAATGTATCCAGATGTGCTTCGGAAACTACTACTAGTCTTCCAAGGAACGATCAAAGCGTAGACAGTTTAAGACATTACTCCCACGGAGAAAAGTCCACATGGTACTTATTGTGTTCAATGATGATGCAATTTTTGTGTTTCATCGACACACTGAAGGTCCACAGATTACAGAATGCATCCAGATGTGCTTCGGAAACTACTACTAGTCTTCCAGTGTACGATCAATGCGTAGAAAGTTTATGACATTACTCCCATGGAGAAAAGTCCGCATGGTGCTTATTGTGTTCAATGCCGATGTAATTTTTGTGTTTCATCAACACTCTGAACGTCCACAGATTACAGAATGCCTCCAGATGTGCTACGGAAACTACTACTAGTCTTCCAGGGTACGATCAAAGCGTAGACAGTTTGAGACATAACTCCCAAGGAAAAAAGTCCGCATGGTAATTATTGTGTTCAATGCCGATGTAATTTTTGTGTTTCATCAACACTCAGAAGGTCCACAGATAACAGAATGCATCCAGATATGTTTCGGACACTTCTACTAGTCTTCCAGGGAACGATCAAAGCGTAGACAGTTTAAGACATTACTCCCATTGTGAAAAGTCCGCATGGTGCTTATAGTGTTCAATGACGATGCAATTTATGTGTTTCATCAACACTCTGAATGTAAACAGATTACTGAATGCATACAGATGTTCTTCGGATACTACTACTAGTCTTGCAGGGAACGATCAAAGCGTAGACAGTTTAAGACATTACTACCACGGAGAAAAGTCCGCATGGTGCTTGTTGTGTTCAATGCCGATGCAATTTCTGTGTTTCATCAACACTCTGAAGGTCAACAGATTACTGAATGCATCCAGATGTGCTTCGGAAACTATTACTAGTCTTCCAGGGAACGATCAAAGCGTAGAGAGTTTAAGACATTACTCTCATGAAGAAAAGTCCGCATGCTGCTTATTGTGTTCAATGCCGATTCAATTTCTGTGTTTCATCAATACTCCGAAGGTCCACAGACTACAGATTGCATCCAGATGCGCTTCGGAAACTACTACTAGTCTTCCAGGGAACGATAAAAGTGTAGACAGTTTAAGACACTACGCCCATGGATAAAAGTCCACATGGTGCTTATTGTGTTCAATGCCGATGCAATTTTTCTGTTTCATCAACACTCTGAAGGTCCACAGATTACAGAATTCCTCCAGATGTGCTTCGGAAACTACTGCTAGTCTTCCAGTGAACGATCACAGCGTAGACAATGTAAGACATTACTCTCATGGAGAAAAGTCCGCATGGTGCTTATTGTGTTCAATGCTGATTCAATTTCTGTGTTTCATCAATACTCTGAAGGTCCACAGACTACAGAATGCATCCAGATGCGCTTCGGAAACTACTACTAGTCTTCTGGGGAACGATAAAAGTGTAGACAGTTTAAGACATTACTCCCATGGAGAAAAGTCCGCATGTTGATTATTGTATTCTATGCCGATGCAATTTATGTGTTTCATCAACACTATGAAGGTCCACAGATTACAGAATGCATCCAGATGTGCTTCGGAAACTACTACTAGTCTTCCAGGGAACGATCAAAGTGTAGACAGTTTAAGACATTACTCCCATGGAGAAAAGTCCGCATGGTAATTATTGTGTTCAATGCCAATGTAATTTTTGTGTTTCATCAACACTCAGAAGGTCCACCGATAACAGAATGCATCCATATATGCTTCGGACACTACTAGAATTCCAGGGAACGATCAAAGCGTAGACAGTTTAAGACATTACTCCCATGGAGAAAAGTCCGCATGGTGCTTATTGTGTTCAATGACGATGCAATTTATGTGTTTCATCAACACTCTGAAAGTCCACAGATTACTGAATGCATACAGATGTGCTTCGGAAACTACTACTAGTCTTGCAGGGAACGATCAAAGCGTAGACAGTTTAAGACATTACTACCACGGTGAAAAGTCCGCATGGTGCTTATTGTGTTCAATGCCGATGCAATTTCTGTGTTTCATCAGCACTCTGAAGGTCCACAGATTACTGAATGCATCCAGATGTGCTTCGGAAACTACTACTAGTCTTCCAGGGAACGATCAAAGCGTAGAGAGTTTAAGACATTACTCTCATGAAGAAAAGTCCGCATGGTGCTTATTGTGTTCAATGCCGATGCAATTTCTGTGTTTCATCAACACTCTGAAGGTCCACAGATTACAGAATGCCCCCAGATGTGCTTCGGAAACTACTGCTAGTCTTCCAGTGAACGATCACATCGTAGACAGTTTAAGACATTACTCTCATGGAGAAAAGTCCGCATGGTGCTTATTGCGTTCAATGCCGATTCAATTTCTGTGTTTCATCAATACTGTGAAGGTCCACAGACTACAGAATGCATCGAGATGCGCCTCGGAAACTACTACTAGTCTTCCGGGGAACGATAAAAGTGTAGATAGTTTATGACATTACTCCCAAGGAGAAAAGTCCACATGGTGCTTATTGTGTTCAATGCCGATGCAATTTTTCTGTTTCATCAACACTCTGAAGGTCCACAGATTACAGAATACCTCCAGATGTGCTTCGAAAACTACTACTAGTCTTCCAGTGAACGATCAAAGCGTAGACAGTTTAAGACATTACTCCCATGGAGAAAAGTCCGCATGGTGCTTATTGTGTTAAATGCCGATGCAATTTCTGTGTTTCAAAAACTCTCTGAAGGTGCACAGATTACAGAATGCATCCAGATGTGCTCGGAAACTACTACTAGTCTTCCAGGGAACGATCAAAGCGTAGACATTTTAAGACATTACTCCCATGGAGAAAAGTCCGCATGGTGTTAATTTTGTTCAATGCCGATGCAATTTTTGTGTTTCATCAACACTCTGAACGTCCACAGATTACAGAATGCCTCCAGATGTGCTTCGGGAACTACTACTAGTCTTTCAGAGAACGATCAAAGCGTAGACAGGTTAAGACATTACTCCAATGGAGAAAAGTCCGCATGGTGCTTATTGTGTTCAATGCCGATGCAATTTTTGTGTTTCATCAACACTCTTAAGGTCCACAGATTATAGAATGCATCCAGATGTGCTTCGGAAACTACTACTAGTCTTCCAGGGAACGTTCAAAGCGTAGACAGTTTAAGACATTACTCACATGGAGAAAAGTCCGCATGGTGCTTATTGTGTTCAATGCCGATGCATTTTTTGTGTTTCATCAACACTCTGAACGTCCACAGATTACAGAATGCCTCCAGATGTGCTACGGAAACTACTACTAGTCTTCCAGGGTACGATCAAATCGTAGACAGTTTGAGTCATAACTCCCAAGGAAAAAAGTCCGCATGGTAATTATTGTGTTCAATGCCGATGTAATATTTGTGTTTCATCAACACTCAGAAAGTCCACAGATAACAGAATGCATCCAGATATGCTTCGGACACTACTACTAGTCTTCCAGTGAACGATCACAGCGTAGACAGTTTAAGACATTACTCTCATGGAGAAAAGTCCGCATGGTGCTTATTGTGTTCAATGCCGATTCAATTTCTGTGTTTCATCAACACTCCGAAGGTCCACAGACTACAGAATGCATCCAGATGCGCTTCGGAAACTACTACTAGTCTTCCAGGGAACGATAAAAGTGTAGACAGTTTAAGACACTACGCCCATGGATAAAAGTCCACATGGTGCTTATTGTGTTCAATGCCGACGCAATTTTTCTGTTTCATCAACACTCTGAAGGTCCACAGATTACAGAAAGCCTCCAGATGTGCTTCGGAAACTACTACTAGTATTCCAGTGAACAATCAAAGCGAAGACAGTTTAAGACATTACTCCCATGGAAAAAAATTCGCATGGTGCTTATTGTGTTAAATGCCGATGCAATTTCGGTGTTTCATCAACACTCTGAAGTTCCACAGATTACAGAATGCATCAAGATGTGCTCGGATACTACTACTAGTCTTCCAGGGAACGATCAAAGCGTAAACAGTTTAAGACATTAGTTCCATGGAGAAAAGTCCGCATGGTGCCTATTGTGTTCAATGCCGTTGCAATTTTTGTGTTTCATCCTCTGGTCCACAGATTATAGAATGCATCCAGATATGCTTCAGAAACTACTAATAGTCTTCCAGGGAACGATCAGAGCTTAGACGGTATAATACATTACTCCCATGGAGAAAAGTCCGCATGGTGTTTATTTTGTTCAATGCCGATGCAATTTTTGTGTTTCATCAACACTCTTAAGGTCCACAGATTACAGAATGCATCCAGATGTGCTTCGGAAACTACTACTAGTCTCCCAGGGAACGATCAAAGCGTAGACAGTTTAAGACTTTACTCTCATGGAGAAAAGTCCACATGATGCTTATTGTGTTCAATGCCGATGCAATTTCTGTGTTTCATCAACTATCTGAAGGTCCACAGATTACAGAATGCATCCAGATGTGCTTCGGAAACTACTACTAGTCGTCCAGGGAACGATTAAAGCGTACACAGTTTAAGACATTACTCCCATGGAGAAAAGTCCGCATGGTGCTTATTGTGTTCAATGCCGATGCAATTTTTGTGTTTCATCAACAATCTGAAGGTAAACAAATTACAGAATGCATCCAGATGTGCTTCGGAAACTACTACTAGTCTTCCAGGGAACGATCAAAGCGTAGACAGTTTAAGACATTACTCCCATGGAGAAAAGTCCGCATGGTGCTTATTGTGTTCAATGCCGATGCAATTTCTGTGTTTCATCAACACTCTGAAGGTCCACAGATTACACATTCCCTCCAGATGTGCTTCGGAAACTACTACTAGTCTTCCAGTGTACGATCAAAGCGTAAACAGTTTAAGACATTACTCCCATGGAGAAAAGTCCGGATGGTGCTTATTGCGTTCAATGCCGATGCAATTTTTGTGTTTCTTCAACACTCTGAAGGTCCACAGATTACAGAATGCCTCCAGATGTGCCTCGGAAACTACTACTACTCTTCCAGGTAACGATCAAAGCGTAGACAGTTTAAGACATTACCGTCATGGAGAAAAGTCCCATGTTGATTATTGTGTTCAATGCCGATTCAATTTCTGCGTTTCATCAACACTCTGAAGGTCCACAGATTACAGAATGCCTCCAGGTGTGCTTCGGAAACTACCACTAGTCTTTCAGTGAACGATCAAAGCGTAGACAGTTTAAGACATTACTCCCATGGAGAAAAGTCTGCATGGTGCTTATTGTGTTCCATGCCGATGCAATGTTTGTCTTTCATCAACACTCTGAAGGTCCACAGATTTCAGAATGCCTCCAGATGTGCTTCGGAAACTACTACTAGTCTTCCAGTGTACGATCAAAGGGTAGACAGTTTTAGACAGTACTCCCATGGAGAAAAGTCTGCATGGTGATTATTGTGTTCAATGCCGATGCAATTTTTGTGTTTCATCAACACTCTGAAGGTCCTCAGATTACAGAATGTATCCAGATGTGCTTCGGAAACTACTACTAGTCTTCCAGGGAACGATCAAAGCGTAGACAGTTTAAGACATTACTCCCATGGAGAAAAGTCCACATGGTACTTATTGTGTTCAATGATGATGCAATTTTTGTGTTTCATCGACACACTGAAGGTCCACAGATTACAGAATGCATCCAGATGTGCTTCGGAAACTACTACTAGTCTTCCAGTGTACGATCAATGCGTAGAAAGTTTATGACATTACTCCCATGGAGAAAAGTCCGCATGGTGCTTATTGTGTTCAATGCCGATGTAATTTTTGTGTTTCATCAACACTCTGAACGTCCACAGATTACAGAATGCCTCCAGATGTGCTACGGAAACTACTACTAGTCTTCCAGGGTACGATCAAAGCGTAGACAGTTTGAGACATAAGTCCCAAGGAAAAAAGTCCGCATGGTAATTATTGTGTTCAATGCCGATGTAATTTTTGTGTTTCATCAACACTCAGAAGGTCCACAGTTAACAGAATGCATCCAGATATGCTTCGGACACTACTACTAGTCTTCCAGGGAACGATCAAGCGTAGACAGTTTAAGACATTACTCCCATTGTGAAAAGTCCGCATGGTGCTTATTGTGTTCAATGACGATGCAATTTATGTGTTTCATCAACACTCTGAATGTAAACAGATTACTGAATGCATACAGATGTGCTTCGGATACTACTACTAGTCTTGCAGGGAACGATCAAAGCGTAGACAGTTTAAGACATTACTACCACGGAGAAAAGTCCGCATGGTGCTTGTTGTGTTCAATGCCGATGCAATTTCTGTGTTTCATCAACACTCTGAAGGTCAACAGATTACTGAATGCATCCAGATGTGCTTCGGAAACTATTACTAGTCTTCCAGGGAACGATCAAAGCGTAGAGAGTTTAAGACATTACTCTCATGAAGAAAAGTCCGCATGCTGCTTATTGTGTACAATGCCGATTCAATTTCTGTGTTTCATCATTACTCCGAAGGTCCACAGACTACAGAATGCATCCAGATGCGCTTCGGAAACTACTACTAGTCTTCCAGGGAACGATAAAAGTGTAGACAGTTTAAGACACTACGCCCATGGATAAAAGTCCACATGGTGCTTATTGTGTTCAATGCCGATTCAATTTCTGTGTTTCATCAATACTCTGAAGGTCAGTAGACTACAGAATGCATCCAGATGCGCTTCGGAAACTACTACTAGTCTTCCGGGGAACGATAAAAGTGTAGACAGTTTAAGACATTACCCCCATGGAGAAAAGTCCACGTGGTGCTTATTGTGTTCAATGCCGATGCAATTTCTGTGTTTCATCAACACTCTGAAGGTCCACAGATTACAGAATGCCTCCAGATGTCCTTCGGAAACTACTACTAGTCTTCCAGTGAACGATCAAAGCGTAGACAGTTTAAGACATTACTCCCATGGAGAAAAGACCGCATGGTGCTTATTGTGTTAAATGCCGATGCAATTTCGGTGTTTCATCAACACTCTGAAGGTCCACAGATTACAGATTGCCTCTAGATGTCCTTCGGAAACTACTGCTAGTCTTCCAGTGAACGATCACAGCGTAGACAGTTTAAGACATTACTCTCACGGAGAAAAGTCCGAATGGTGCTTATTGTGTTCAATGCCGATTCAATTTCTGTGTTTCATCAATACTCTGATGGTCCACAGACTACAGAATGCATCCAGATGCGCTTCGGAAACTACTACTAGTCTTGCAGGGAACGATAAAAGTGTAGACAGTTTAAGACATTACGCCCATGGAGAAAAGTCCACATGGTGCTTATTGTGTTCAATGCCGATGCAATTTTTCTGTTTCATCAACACTCTGAAGGTCCACAGATTACAGAATGCCTCCAGATGTGCTTCGGAAACTACTACTAGGCTTCCAGTGAACGACCAAAGCGTAGACAGTTTAAGTCATTACTCCCATGGAGAAAAGTCCGCATGGTGCTTATTGTATTAAATGCCGATGCAATTTCGGTGTTTCATCAACACTCCTAAGGTCCACAGATTACAGAATGCGTCCAGATGTGCTCGGAAACTACTACTAGTCTTCCAGGGAACGATCAAAGCGTAGACAGTTTAAGACATTACTTCCATGGAGAAAAGTCCGCATGGTGTCTATTGTGTTCAATGCCGATGCAAATTTTGTGTTTCATCCTCTGGTCCACAGATTACAGAATGCATCCAGATATGCTTCAGAAACTACATCTAGTCTTCCGGGGACCGATCACAGCTTAGACGGTATAATACATTACTCCCATGGAGAAATGTCCGCATGGTGTTTATTTTGTTCAATGCCAATGCAATTTTTGTGTTTCATCAACACTCTGAACGTCCACGGATTACAGAATGCCTCCGGATGTGCTTCGAGAACTACTACTAGTCTTTCAGAGAACGATCAAAGCGTAGGCAGGTTAAGACAATACTCCCATGGAGAAAAGTCCGCATGGTGCTTATTGTGTTCAATGCCGATGCAATTTTTGTGTTTCATCAACAATCTGAAGGTCCACAGATTACAGAATGCATCCAGATGTGCTTTTGAAACTACTACTAGTCGTCCAGGGAACGATTAAAGCGTAAACAGTTTAAGACATTACTCCCATGGAGAAAAGTCATTATGGTGCTTATTGTGTTCAATGCCGATGCAATTTTTGTGTTTCTTAAACACTCTGAAGGTCCACAGATTACAGAATGCCTCCAGATGTGCCTCGGAAACTACTACTACTCTTCCAGGGAACTATCAAAGCGTAGACAGTTTAAGACATTACTGTCATGGAGAAAAGAACGCATGGTGATTATTGTGTTCAATGCCGATTCAATTTCTGCGTTTCATCAACACTCTGAAGTTCCACAGTTTACAGAATGCCTCCAGGTGTGCTTCGGAAACTACCACTAGTCTTTCAGTGAACGATCAAAGCGTAGACCATTTAAGACATTACTCCCATGGAGAAAAGTCTGCATGGTGCTTATTGTGTTCAATGCCGATGCAATGTTTGTGTTTCATCAACACTCTGAAGGTCCACAGATTACAGAATGCCTCCAGATGTGCTTCGGAAACTATTACTAGTCTTCCAGTGTACGATCAAAGCGTAGACAGTTTTAGACATTACTCCCATGGAGAAAAGTCTGCATGGTGATTATTGTGTTCAATGCCGATTCAATTTTTGTGTTTCATCAACACTCTGAAGGTTCACAGATTATAGAATGCATCCAGATGTGCTTCGGAAACTACTACTAGTCTTCCAGGGAACGATCAAAGCGTAGACAGTTTAAGACAATTCTCTCATTTAGAAAAGTCCGCATCGTGCTTATTGTGTTCAATGCCGATGCAATTTCTGTGTTTCATCCACACTCTGAAGGTCCACAGATTACGGAATGCATCCAGATGTGCTTCGGAAACTACTACTAGTCTTCCAGTGTACGATCAAAGCATAGACAGTTTAAGACATTACTCCCATGGAGAAAAGTCCGCATGGTGATTATTGTGTTCAATGCCGCTGCAATTTTTTTGTTTCATCAACATTCTGAAGGTCCACAGATTACAGAATGCCTCCAGATATGCCTCGGAAACTACTACTAGTCTTCCAGTGTACGATCAAAGAGTAGACAGTTAAAGACACTACTCCCATGGAAAAGAATCCGCATGGTGCTTATTGTGTTCAATGCCGACGCAATTTTTGAGTACCATCAACACTCTGAAGGTCCTCAGATTACAGAATGCATCCAGATGTGCTTCGGAAACTACTACTAGTCTTCCAGGGTACGAACAAAGCGTAGACAGTTTATGATATTACTCCCATGGAGAAAAGTCTGCATGGTGCTTATTGTGTTAATGCCGATACAATCTTTGTGTTTCATCAAAACTCTGAAGGTCCACAGATTACAGAATGCCTCCAGATGTGCTACGGAAACTACTTCTAGTCTTCCAGGGAACGATCAAAGCGTAGACAGTTTAAGACATTACTCCCATGGAGAAAAGTCCGCATGGTGCCTATTGTGTTCAATGCCGATGCAATTTTTGTGTTTCATCCTCTGGTCCACAGATTACAGAATGCATCCAGATATGCTTTAGAAACTACTACTAGTCTTCCAGGGAACGATCAGAGCTTAGACAGTATAATACATTACTCCCATGGTGAAAAGTCCGCATGGTGTTTATTTTGTTCAATGCCGATGCAATTTTTGTGTTTCATCAACACTCTGAACGGCCACAGATTACAGAATGCCTCCAGATGTGCTTCGGGAACTACTACTAGTCTTTCACAGAACGATCAAAGCGTAGACAGGTTAAGACATTACTCCCATGGAGAAAAGTCCGCATGGTGCTTATTGTGTTCAATGCCGATGCAATTTTTGTGTTTCATCAACACTCTGAAGGTCCACAGATTACAGAATGCCTCCAGATGTGCTTCGGAAACTACTGCTAGTGTTCCAGTGAACGATCACAGCGTAGACAGTTTAAGACATTACTCTCATGGAGAAAAGTCCGCATGGTGCTTATTGTGTTCAATGCCGATTCAATTTCTGTGTTTCATCAATACTCTGAAGGTCAATAGACTACAGAATGCATCCAGATGCGCTTCGGAAACTACTACTAGTCTTCCGGGGAACGATAAAAGTGTAGACAGTTTAAGACATTACCCCCATGGAGAAAAGTCCACGTGGTGCTTATTGTGTTCAATGCCGATGCAATTTCTGTGTTTCATCAACACTCTGAAGGTCCACAGATTACAGAATGCCTCCAGATGTCCTTCGGAAACTACTACTAGTCTTCCAGTGAACGATCAAAGCGTAGACAGTTTAAGACATTACTCCCATGGAGAAAAGTCCGCATGGTGCTTATTGAGTTAAATGCCGATGCAATTTCGGTGTTTCATCAACACTCTCAAGGTCCACAGATTACAGAATGCCTCCAGATGTCCTTCGGAAACTACTGCTAGTCTTCCAGTGAACGATCACAGCGTAGACAGTTTAAGACATTACTCTCATGGAGAAAAGTCCGAATGGTGCTTATTATGTTCAATGCCGATTCAATTTCTGTGTTTCATCAATACTCTGATGGTCCACAGACTACAGAATGCATCCAGATGCGCTTCGGAAACTACTACTAGTCTTGCAGGGAACGATAAAAGTGTAGACATTTTAAGACATTACGCCCATGGAGAAAAGTCCACATGGTGCTTATTGTGTTCAATGCCGATGCTATTTTTCTGTTTCATCAACACTCTGAAGGTCCACAGATTACAGAATGCCTCCAGATGTGCTTCGGAAACTACTACTAGTCTTCCAGTGAACGATCAAAGCGTAGACAGTTTAAGACATTACTCCCATGGAGAAAAGTCCGCATGGTGCTTATTGTGTTAAATGCCGATGCAATTTCGGTGTTTCATCAACACTCTTAAGGTCCACAGATTACAGAATGCGTCCAGACGTGCTCGGAAACTACTACTAGTCTTCCAGGGAACGATCAAAGCGTAGACAGTTTAAGACATTACTTCCATGGAGAAAAGTCCGCATGGTGCCTATTGTGTTCAATGCCGATGCAATTTTTGTGTTTCATCCTCTGGTCCACAGATTACAGAATGCATCCAGATATGCTTCAGAAACTACTACTAGTCTTCCAGGGAACGATCACAGCTTAGACGGTATAATACATTACTCCCATGGAGAAATGTCCGCATGGTGTTTATTTTGTTCAATGCCAATGCAATTTTTGTGTTTCATCAACACTCTGAACGTCCACGGATTACAGAATGCCTCCGGATGTGCTTCGAGAACTACTACTAGTCTTTCAGAGAACGATCAAAGCTTAGGCAGGTTAAGACAATACTCTCATGGAGAAAAGTCCGCATGGTGCTTATTGTGTTCAATGCCGATGCAATTTTTGTGTTTCATCAACAATCTGAAGGTCCACAGATTACAGAATGCATCCAGATGTGCTTTTGAAACTACTACTAGTCATCCAGGGAACGATTAAAGCGTAAACAGTTTAAGACATTACTCCCATGGAGAAAAGTCCGCATGGTGCTTATTGTGTTCAATGCCGATGCAATTTTTGTGTTTCTTAAACACTCTGAAGGTCCACAGATTACAGAATGCCTCCAGATGTGCCACGGAAACTACTACTACTCTTCCAGGGAACTATCAAAGCGTAGACAGTTTAAGACATTACTGTCATGGAGAAAAGAACGCATGGTGATTATTGTGTTCAATGCCGATTCAATTTCTGCGTTTCTTCAACACTCTGAAGTTCCACAGATTACAGAATGCCTCCAGGTGTGCTTCGGAAACTACCACTAGTCTTTCAGTGAACGATCAAAGCGTAGACAGTTTAAGACATTACTCCCATGGAGAAAAGTCTGCATGGTGCTTATTGTGTTCAATGCCGATGCAATGTTTGTGTTTCATCAACACTCTGAAGGTCCACAGATTACAGAATGCCTCCAGATGTGCTTCGGAAACTATTACTAGTCTTCCAGTGTACGATCAAAGCGGAGACAGTTTTAGACATTACTCCCATGGAGAAAAGTCTGCATGGTGATTATTGTGTTCAATGCCGATGCAATTTTTGTGTTTCATCAACACTCTGAAGGTTCACAGATTATAGAATGCATCCAGATGTGCTTCGGAAACTACTACTAGTCTTCCAGGGAACGATCAAAGAGTTGACAGTTTAAGACAATTCTCTCATTTAGAAAATTCCGCATCGTGCTTATTGTGTTCAATGCCGATGCAATTTCTGTGTTTCATCAACACTCTGTAGGTCCACAGATTACGGAATGCATCCAGATGTGCTTCGGAAACTATTACTAGTCTTCCAGGGAACGATCAAAGCGTAGAGAGTTTAAGACATTACTCTCATGAAGAAAAGTCCGCATGCTGCTTATTGTGTACAATGCCGATTCAATTTCTGTGTTTCATCATTACTCCGAAGGTCCACAGACTACAGAATGCATCCAGATGCGCTTCGGAAACTACTACTAGTCTTCCAGGGAACGATAAAAGTGTAGACAGTTTAAGACACTACGCCCATGGATAAAAGTCCACATGGTGCTTATTGTGTTCAATGCCGATTCAATTTCTGTGTTTCATCAATACTCTGAAGGTCAATAGACTACAGAATGCATCCAGATGCGCTTCGGAAACTACTACTAGTCTTCCGGGGAACGATAAAAGTGTAGACAGTTTAAGACTTTACCCCCATGGAGAAAAGTCCACGTGGTGCTTATTGTGTTCAATGCCGATGCAATTTCTGTGTTTCATCAACACTCTGAAGGTCCACAGATTACAGAATGCCTCCAGATGTCCTTCGGAAACTACTACTAGTCTTCCAGTGAACGATCAAAGCGTAGACAGTTTAAGACATTACTCCCATGGAGAAAAGACCGCATGGTGCTTATTGTGTTAAATGCCGATGCAATTTCGGTGTTTCATCAACACTCTGAAGGTCCACAGATTACAGATTGCCTCTAGATGTCCTTCGGAAACTACTGCTAGTCTTCCAGTGAACGATCACAGCGTAGACAGTTTAAGACATTACTCTCACGGAGAAAAGTCCGAATGGTGCTTATTGTGTTCAATGCCGATTCAATTTCTGTGTTTCATCAATACTCTGATGGTCCACAGACTACAGAATGCATCCAGATGCGCTTCGGAAACTACTACTAGTCTTGCAGGGAACGATAAAAGTGTAGACAGTTTAAGACATTACGCCCATGGAGAAAAGTCCACATGGTGCTTATTGTGTTCAATGCCGATGCAATTTTTCTGTTTCATCAACACTCTGAAGGTCCACAGATTACAGAATGCCTCCAGATGTGCTTCGGAAACTACTACTAGTCTTCCAGTGAACGATCAAAGCGTAGACAGTTTAAGTCATTACTCCCATGGAGAAAAGTCCGCATGGTGCTTATTGTATTAAATGCCGATGCAATTTCGGTGTTTCATCAACACTCCTAAGGTCCACAGATTACAGAATGCGTCCAGATGTGCTCGGAAACTACTACTAGTCTTCCAGGGAACGATCAAAGCGTAGACAGTTTAAGACATTACTTCCATGGAGAAAAGTCCGCATGGTGCCTATTGTGTTCAATGCCGATGCAAATTTTGTGTTTCATCCTCTGGTCCACAGATTACAGAATGCATCCAGATATGCTTCAGAAACTACATCTAGTCTTCCGGGGACCGATCACAGCTTAGACGGTATAATACATTACTCCCATGGAGAAATGTCCGCATGGTGTTTATTTTGTTCAATGCCAATGCAATTTTTGTGTTTCATCAACACTCTGAACGTCCACGGATTACAGAATGCCTCCGGATGTGCTTCGAGAACTACTACTAGTCTTTCAGAGAACGATCAAAGCGTAGGCAGGTTAAGACAATACTCCCATGGAGAAAAGTCCGCATGGTGCTTATTGTGTTCAATGCCGATGCAATTTTTGTGTTTCATCAACAATCTGAAGGTCCACAGATTACAGAATGCATCCAGATGTGCTTTTGAAACTACTATTAGTCGTCCAGGGAACGATTAAAGCGTAAACAGTTTAAGACATTACTGTCATGGAGAAAAGAACGCATGGTGATTATTGTGTTCAATGCCGATTCAATTTCTGCGTTTCATCAACACTCTGAAGTTCCACAGTTTACAGAATGCCTCCAGGTGTGCTTCGGAAACTACCACTAGTCTTTCAGTGAACGATCAAAGCGTAGACCATTTAAGACATTACTCCCATGGAGAAAAGTCTGCATGGTGCTTATTGTGTTCAATGCCGATGCAATGTTTGTGTTTCATCAACACTCTGAAGGTCCACAGATTACAGAATGCCTCCAGATGTGCTTCGGAAACTATTACTAGTCTTCCAGTGTACGATCAAAGCGTAGACAGTTTTAGACATTACTCCCATGGAGAAAAGTCTGCATGGTGATTATTGTGTTCAATGCCGATGCAATTTTTGTGTTTCATCAACACTCTGAAGGTTCACAGATTATAGAATGCATCCAGATGTGCTTCGGAAACTACTACTAGTCTTCCAGGGAACGATCAAAGCGTAGACAGTTTAAGACAATTCTCTCATTTAGAAAAGTCCGCATCGTGCTTATTGTGTTCAATGCCGATGCAATTTCTGTGTTTCATCCACACTCTGAAGGTCCACAGATTACGGAATGCATCCAGATGTGCTTCGGAAACTACTACTAGTCTTCCAGTGTACGATCAAAGCATAGACAGTTTAAGACATTACTCCCATGGAGAAAAGTCCGCATGGTGATTATTGTGTTCAATGCCGCTGCAATTTTTTTGTTTCATCAACATTCTGAAGGTCCACAGATTACAGAATGCCTCCAGATATGCCTCGGAAACTACTACTAGTCTTCCAGTGTACGATCAAAGAGTAGACAGTTAAAGACACTACTCCCATGGAAAAAAATCCGCATGGTGCTTATTGTGTTCAATGCCGACGCAATTTTTGAGTACCATCAACACTCTGAAGGTCCTCAGATTACAGAATGCATCCAGATGTGCTTCGGAAACTACTACTAGTCTTCCAGGGTACGAACAAAGCGTAGACAGTTTATGATATTACTCCCATGGAGAAAAGTCTGCATGGTGCTTATTGTGTTAATGCCGATACAATCTTTGTGTTTCATCAAAACTCTGAAGGTCCACAGATTACAGAATGCCTCCAGATGTGCTACGGAAACTACTTCTAGTCTTCCAGGGAACGATCAAAGCGTAGACAGTTTAAGACATTACTCCCACGGAGAAAAGTCCGCATGGTGCCTATTGTGTTCAATGCCGATGCAATTTTTGTGTTTCATCCTCTGGTCCACAGATTACAGAATGCATCCAGATATGCTTCAGAAACTACTACTAGTCTTCCAGGGAACGATCAGAGCTTAGACAGTATAATACATTACTCCCATGGAGAAAAGTCCGCATGGTGTTTATTTTGTTCAATGCCGATGCAATTTTTGTGTTTCATCAACACTCTGAACGGCCACAGATTACAGAATGCCTCCAAATGTGCTTCGGAAACTACTGCTAGTGTTCCAGTGAACGATCACAGCGTAGACAGTTTAAGACATTACTCTCATGGAGAAAAGTCCGCATGGTGCTTATTGTGTTCAATGCCGATTCAATTTCTGTGTTTCATCAATACTCTGAAGGTCAATAGACTACAGAATGCATCCAGATGCGCTTCGGAAACTACTACTAGTCTTCCGGGGAACGATAAAAGTGTAGACAGTTTAAGACATTACCCCCATGGAGAAAAGTCCACGTGGTGCTTATTGTGTTCAATGCCGATGCAATTTCTGTGTTTCATCAACACTCTGAAGGTCCACAGATTACAGAATGCCTCCAGATGTCCTTCGGAAACTACTACTAGTCTTCCAGTGAACGATCAAAGCGTAGACAGTTTAAGACATTACTCCCATGGAGAAAAGTCCGCATGGTGCTTATTGAGTTAAATGCCGATGCAATTTCGGTGTTTCATCAACACTCTCAAGGTCCACAGATTACAGAATGCCTCCAGATGTCCTTCGGAAACTACTGCTAGTCTTCCAGTGAACGATCACAGCGTAGACAGTTTAAGACATTACTCTCATGGAGAAAAGTCCGAATGGTGCTTATTATGTTCAATGCCGATTCAATTTCTGTGTTTCATCAATACTCTGATGGTCCACAGACTACAGAATGCATCCAGATGCGCTTCGGAAACTACTACTAGTCTTGCAGGGAACGATAAAAGTGTAGACAGTTTAAGACATTACGCCCATGGAGAAAAGTCCACATGGTGCTTATTGTGTTCAATGCCGATGCTATTTTTCTGTTTCATCAACACTCTGAAGGTCCACAGATTACAGAATGCCTCCAGATGTGCTTCGGAAACTACTACTAGTCTTCCAGTGAACGATCAAAGCGTAGACAGTTTAAGACATTACTCCCATGGAGAAAAGTCCGCATGGTGCTTATTGTGTTAAATGCCGATGCAATTTCGGTGTTTCATCAACACTCTTAAGGTCCACAGATTACAGAATGCGTCCAGACGTGCTCGGAAACTACTACTAGTCTTCCAGGGAACGATCAAAGCGTAGACAGTTTAAGACATTACTTCCATGGAGAAAAGTCCGCATGGTGCCTATTGTGTTCAATGCCGATGCAATTTTTGTGTTTCATCCTCTGGTCCACAGATTACAGAATGCATCCAGATATGCTTCAGAAACTACTACTAGTCTTCCAGGGAACGATCACAGCTTAGACGGTATAATACATTACTCCCATGGAGAAATGTCCGCATGGTGTTTATTTTGTTCAATGCCAATGCAATTTTTGTGTTTCATCAACACTCTGAACGTCCACGGATTACAGAATGCCTCCGGATGTGCTTCGAGAACTACTACTAGTCTTTCAGAGAACGATCAAAGCTTAGGCAGGTTAAGACAATACTCTCATGGAGAAAAGTCCGCATGGTGCTTATTGTGTTCAATGCCGATGCAATTTTTGTGTTTCATCAACAATCTGAAGGTCCACAGATTACAGAATGCATCCAGATGTGCTTTTGAAACTACTACTAGTCATCCAGGGAACGATTAAAGCGTAAACAGTTTAAGACATTACTCCCATGGAGAAAAGTCCGCATGGTGCTTATTGTGTTCAATGCCGATGCAATTTTTGTGTTTCTTAAACACTCTGAAGGTCCACAGATTACAGAATGCCTCCAGATGTGCCTCGGAAACTACTACTACTCTTCCAGGGAACTATCAAAGCGTAGACAGTTTAAGACATTACTGTCATGGAGAAAAGAACGCATGGTGATTATTGTGTTCAATGCCGATTCAATTTCTGCGTTTCATCAACACTCTGAAGTTCCACAGATTACAGAATGCCTCCAGGTGTGCTTCGGAAACTACCACTAGTCTTTCAGTGAACGATCAAAGCGTAGACAGTTTAAGACATTACTCCCATGGAGAAAAGTCTGCATGGTGCTTATTGTGTTCAATGCCGATGCAATGTTTGTGTTTCATCAACACTCTGAAGGTCCACAGATTACAGAATGCCTCCAGATGTGCTTCGGAAACTATTACTAGTCTTCCAGTGTACGATCAAAGCGGAGACAGTTTTAGACATTACTCCCATGGAGAAAAGTCTGCATGGTGATTATTGTGTTCAATGCCGATGCAATTTTTGTGTTTCATCAACACTCTGAAGGTTCACAGATTATAGAATGCATCCAGATGTGCTTCGGAAACTACTACTAGTCTTCCAGGGAACGATCAAAGAGTAGACAGTTTAAGACAATTCTCTCATTTAGAAAATTCCGCATCGTGCTTATTGTGTTCAATGCCGATGCAATTTCTGTGTTTCATCAACACTCTGTAGGTCCACAGATTACGGAATGCATCCAGATGTGCTTTGGAAACTACTACTAGTCTTCCAGTGTACGATCAAAGAGTAGACAGTTAAAGACACTACTCCCATGGAAAAAAATCCGCATGGTGCTTATTGTGTTCAATGCCGATGCAATTTTTGAGTACCATCAACACTCTGAAGGTCCACAGATTACAGAATGCTTCCAGATGTGCTTTGGAAACTACTACTAGTCTTCCAGTGTACGATCAAAGAGTAGACAGTTAAAGACACTACTCCCATGGAAAAAAATCCGCATGGTGCTTATTGTGTTCAATGCCGATGCAATTTTTGAGTACCATCAACACTCTGAAGGTCCTCAGATTACAGAATGCATCCAGATGTGCTTCGGAAAATACTTCTAGTCTTCCAGGGAACGATCAAAGCGTAGACAGTTTAAGACATTACTCCCACGGAGAAAAGTCCGCATGGTGCCTATTGTGTTCAATGCCGATGCAATTTTTGTGTTTCATCCTCTGGTCCACAGATTACAGAATGCATCCAGATATGCTTCAGAAACTACTACTAGTCTTCCAGGGAACGATCAGAGCTTAGACAGTATAATACATTACTCCCATGGAGAAAAGTCCGCATGGTGTTTATTTTGTTCAATGCCGATGCAATTTTTGTGTTTCATCAACACTCTGAACGTCCACAGATTAAAGAATGCCTCCAGATGTGCTTCGGGACCTACTACTAGTCTTTCAGAGAACGAACAAAGCGTAGACAGGTTAAGACATTACTCCCATGGAGAAAAGTCCGCATGGTGCTTATTGTGTTCAATGCCGATGCAATTTTTGTGTTTCATCAACACTCTTAAGGTACACAGATTACAGAATGAATCCAGATGTGCTTCGGAAACTACTACTAGTCTTCCAGGGAACGATCAAAGCGTAGACAGTTTAAGACATTACTCCCATGGAGAAAACTCCGAATGGTGCTTATTGTGTTCAATGCCGATGCAATGTTTGTGTTTCATCAACAACCTGAAGGTAAACAGATTACAGAATGCATCCAGATGTGCTTCGGAAACTACTACTAGTCTTCCAGGGAACGATCAATGCGTAGACAGTTTAAGAAATTACTCCCATGGAGAAAAGTCAGCATGGTGCTTATTGTGTTCAATGCCGATGCAATTTTTGTGTTTCATCAACACTCTGAAGGTCCTCAGATTACAGAATGTATCCAGATGTGCTTCGGAAACTACTACTAGTCTTCCAGAGATCGATCAAAGCGTAGACAGTTTAAGACAATTCTCTCATGGAGAAAAGTCCGCATCGTGCTTATTGTGTTCAATGCCGATGCAATTTCTGTCTTTCATCAACACTCCTAAAGTAAACAGATTACAGAATGCATCCAGATGTGCTTCGGAAACTACTACTAGTCTTCCAGTGTACGATCAAAGCGTAGACAGTTTAAGACATTACTCCCATGGAGAAAAAACCGCATGGTGATTATTGTGTTCAATGCCGATGCAATTTTTGTGTTTCATCAACACTCTGAAGGTCCACAGATTACAGAATGCCTCCAGATATGCCTCGGAAACTACTACTAGTCTTCCAGTGTACGATCAAAGCGTAGACAGTTTATGACATTACTCCCATGGAGAAAAGTCCGCATGGTGATTATTGTGTTCAATGCCGATGCAATTTTTGTGTTTCATCAACACTCTGAAGGTCCACAGATTACAGAATGCCTCCAGATATGCCTCGGAAACTACTACTAGTCTTCCAGTGTACGATCAAGGCGTAGTTAGTTTAAGACATTAATCTCATGGAGATAAGACCGCATGGTGCTTATTGTGTTCAATGCCGATGCAATTTTTGTGTTTCATCAACACTCTGAATGTCCACAGATTACAGAATGCATCCAGATGTGCTTCGGAAACTACTACTAGTCTTCCAGTGTACGATCAAAGAGTAGACAGTTAAAGACACTACTCCCATGGAAAAAAATCCGCATGGTGCTTATTGTGTTCAATGGCGATGCAATTTTTGAGTTCCATCAACACTCTTAAGGTCCTCAGATTACAGAATGCATCCAGATGTGCTTCGGAAACTACTACTAGTCTTCCAGGGAACGATCAAAGCGTAGACAGTTTAACACATTACTCCCATGGAGAATAGTCTGCATAGTGCTTATTGTGTTAATGCCGATACAATCTTTGTGTTTCATCAAAACTCTGAAGGTCCACAGATTACAGAATGCATCCAGATGTGCTTAGGAAACTACTACTAGTCTTCCAGGGAACGATCAAAGCGTAGACAGTTTAACACATTACTCCCATGGAGAGAAGTCAGCATGGTGCTTATTGTGTTCAATGCCAATTCAATTTCTGTGTTTCATCAACACTCTGAAGGTTCACAGATTATAGAATGCATCCAGATGTGCTTCGGAAACTACTACTAGTCTTCCAGGGAACGATCAAAGCGTAGACAGTTTAAGACAATTCTCTCATGGAGAAAAGTCCGCATCGTGCTTATTGTGTTCAATGCTGATGCAATTTCTGTGTTTCATCAACACTCTGTAGCTCCACAGATTACGGAATGCAACCAGATGTGCTTCGGAAACTACTACTAGGCTTCCAGGGAACAATCAAATCGTAGATAGTTTAAGACACTACTCCCATGGAGAAAAGTCCGCATGGTGCTTATTGTGTTCAATGCCGACGCAATTTTTGTGTTTCATCAACACTCTGAAGGTAAACAGATTACAGAATGCATCCAGAGTTGGTTCGGAAACTACTACTAGTCTTCCAGGGAACGATCAAAGCGTAGACAGTTTAAGACATTACTCCCAAGGAATAAAGTCCGCATGGTGCTTATTGTGTTCAATGCCGATGCAATTTTTGTATTTCATCAATATTCTGAAGGTTCACAGATTACACAATGCATTCAGATATGCTTCGGAAACTACTACTAGTCTTCCAGGGAACGATCAAAGCGTAGACTGTTTAAGACATTACTCCCATGGAGAAATGTCCGCATGGTGCTTATTGTGATCAATGCCGATGCAATTTTTGAGTACCATCAACACTCTGAAGGTCCACAGATTACAGAATGCTTCCAGATGTGCTTTGGAAACTACTACTAGTCTTCCAGTGTACGATCAAAGAGTAGACAGTTAAAGACACTACTCCCATGGAAAAAAATCCGCATGGTGCTTATTGTGTTCAATGCCGATGCAATTTTTGAGTACCATCAACACTCTGAAGGTCCTCAGATTACAGAATGCATCCAGATGTGCTTCGGAAACTACTTCTAGTCTTCCAGGGAACGATCAAAGCGTAGACAGTTTAAGACATTACTCCCACGGAGAAAAGTCCGCATGGTGCCTATTGTGTTCAATGCCGATGCAATTTTTGTGTTTCATCCTCTGGTCCACAGATTACAGAATGCATCCAGATATGCTTCAGAAACTACTACTAGTCTTCCAGGGAACGATCAGAGCTTAGACAGTATAATACATTACTCCCATGGAGAAAAGTCCGCATGGTGTTTATTTTGTTCAATGCCGATGCAATTTTTGTGTTTCATCAACACTCTGAACGTCCACAGATTAAAGAATGCCTCCAGATGTGCTTCGGGACCTACTACTAGTCTTTCAGAGAACGAACAAAGCGTAGACAGGTTAAGACATTACTCCCATGGAGAAAAGTCCGCATGGTGCTTATTGTGTTCAATGCCGATGCAATTTTTGTGTTTCATCAACACTCTTAAGGTACACAGATTACAGAATGCATCCAGATGTGCTTCGGAAACTACTACTAGTCTTCCAGGGAACGATCAAAGCGTAGACAGTTTAAGACATTACTCCCATGGAGAAAACTCCGAATGGTGCTTATTGTGTTCAATGCCGATGCAATGTTTGTGTTTCATCAACAACCTGAAGGTAAACAGATTACAGAATGCATCCAGATGTGCTTCGGAAACTACTACTAGTCTTCCAGGGAACGATCAATGCGTAGACAGTTTAAGAAATTACTCCCATGGAGAAAAGTCAGCATGGTGCTTATTGTGTTCAATGCCGATGCAATTTTTGTGTTTCATCAACACTCTGAAGGTCCTCAGATTACAGAATGTATCCAGATGTGCTTCGGAAACTACTACTAGTCTTCCAGAGATCGATCAAAGCGTAGACAGTTTAAGACAATTCTCTCATGGAGAAAAGTCCGCATCGTGCTTATTGTGTACAATGCCGATGCAATTTCTGTCTTTCATCAACACTCCTAAAGTAAACAGATTACAGAATGCATCCAGATGTGCTTCGGAAACTACTACTAGTCTTCCAGTGTACGATCAAAGCGTAGACAGTTTAAGACATTACTCCCATGGAGAAAAACCCGCATGGTGATTATTGTGTTCAATGCCGATGCAATTTTTGTGTTTCATCAACACTCTGAAGGTCCACAGATTACAGAATGCCTCCAGATATGCCTCGGAAACTACTACTAGTCTTCCAGTGTACGATCAAAGCGTAGACAGTTTATGACATTACTCCCATGGAGAAAAGTCCGCATGGTGATTATTGTGTTCAATGCCGATGCAATTTTTGTGTTTCATCAACACTCTGAAGGTCCACAGATTACAGAATGCCTCCAGATATGCCTCGGAAACTACTACTAGTCTTCCAGTGTACGATCAAGGCGTAGTTAGTTTAAGACATTAATCTCATGGAGATAAGACCGCATGGTGCTTATTGTGTTCAATGCCGATGCAATTTTTGTGTTTCATCAACACTCTGAATGTCCACAGATTACAGAATGCATCCAGATGTGCTTCGGAAACTACTACTAGTCTTCCAGTGTACGATCAAAGAGTAGACAGTTAAAGACACTACTCCCATGGAAAAAAATCCGCATGGTGCTTATTGTGTTCAATGGCGATGCAATTTTTGAGTTCCATCAACACTCTTAAGGTCCTCAGATTACAGAATGCATCCAGATGTGCTTCGGAAACTACTACTAGTCTTCCAGGGAACGATCAAAGCGTAGACAGTTTAACACATTACTCCCATGGAGAATAGTCTGCATAGTGCTTATTGTGTTAATGCCGATACAATCTTTGTGTTTCATCAAAACTCTGAAGGTCCACAGATTACAGAATGCATCCAGATGTGCTTAGGAAACTACTACTAGTCTTCCAGGGAACGATCAAAGCGTAGACAGTTTAACACATTACTCCCATGGAGAGAAGTCAGCATGGTGCTTATTGTGTTCAATGCCAATTCAATTTCTGTGTTTCATCAACACTCTGAAGGTTCACAGATTATAGAATGCATCCAGATGTGCTTCGGAAACTACTACTAGTCTTCCAGGGAACGATCAAAGCGTAGACAGTTTAAGACAATTCTCTCATGGAGAAAAGTCCGCATCGTGCTTATTGTGTTCAATGCTGATGCAATTTCTGTGTTTCATCAACACTCTGTAGCTCCACAGATTACGGAATGCATCCAGATGTGCTTCGGAAACTACTACTAGGCTTCCAGGGAACGATCAAATCGTAGATAGTTTAAGACACTACTCCCATGGAGAAAAGTCCGCATGGTGCTTATTGTGTTCAATGCCGACGCAATTTTTGTGTTTCATCAACACTCTGAAGGTAAACAGATTACAGAATGCATCCAGAGTTGGTTCGGAAACTACTACTAGTCTTCCAGGGAACGATCAAAGCGTAGACAGTTTAAGACATTACTCCCAAGGAAAAAAGTCCGCATGGTGCTTATTGTGTTCAATGCCGATGCAATTTTTGTATTTCATCAATATTCTGAAGGTTCACAGATTACACAATGCAATCAGATATGCTTCGGAAACTACTACTAGTGTTCCAGGGAACGATCAAAGCGTAGACTGTTTAAGACATTACTCCCATGGAGAAATGTCCGCATGGTGCTTATTGTGATCAATGCCGATGCAATTTTTGTGTTTCATCAACACTCTGAAGGTCCACAGATTACAGAATGCATCCAGATGTGATTCATAAACTACTACTAGTCTTCCAGGGAACGATCAAAGCGTCGACATTCTAAGTCATTTTTCCCATGGAGAAAAGTCCGCATGGTGCTTATTGTGTTCAATGCAGATTCAATTACTGTGTTTCATCGACACACTGAAGGTCACAGATTACAGAATGAATCCAGATGTGCTTCAGAAACTACTACTAGTCTTCCAGTGTACGATCAAAGCGTAGACAGTTTATGACATTACTCCCATGGAGAAAAGTCGGCATGGTGCTTATTGTGTTCAATGCCGATGCAATTTCTGTGTTTCTTCAACACTGTGAAGGTCCACAGATTACAAAATCCCTCCAGATGTGCTTCGGAATCTGCTACTAGTCTTCCAGTGTACGATCAAACCGTAGACAGTTTAAGACATTACTCCCATGGCGAAACGTGCGCATGGTGCCTATTGTGTTCAATGCCGACGCAATTTCTGTGTTTCATCAACACTCTGAAGTTCCACAGATTACAGAATGCCTCCAGATGTGCTTCGGAAACTACTAGTAGTCTTCCAGTGAACGATCAAAGCGTAGTCTGTTTAAGACATTACTCTCATGGAGAAAAGTCCGCATAGTGCTTATTGTGGTCAATGCCAATGCAATTTTTGCGTTTCATCAACAATCGGAAGGTCCACAGATTACAGAATGGATCCAGATGTGCTTCGAAAACTACTACTAGTCTTCCAGTGAACGATCAAATCGTAGACAGTTTAAGACATACTCCCATGGAGAAAAGTCCGCATGGTGCTTATTGTGTTAAATGCCGATGCAATTTCTGTGTTTCATCAACACTCTGAAGGTCCACAGATTACAGAATGCCTCCAGATGTGCTTCGGAAACTACTACTAGTCTTCCAGTGAACGATCACAGCGTAGACAGTTTAAGACATTACACTGATGGAGATAAGTCCGCATGGTGCTTATTGTGTTCAATGCCGATTCAATTTCTGTGTTTTATCAACACTCTGAAGGTCCATAGATTACAGAATGCCTCCAGATGTGCTTCGAAAACTACTACTAGTCTTCCAGTGTACGATCAAAGCGTGACAGTTTAAGACATACTCCCATGGAGAAAAGTCCGCATGGTGCTTATTGTGTTAAATGTCGATGCAATTTCTGTGTTTCATCAACACTCTGAAGGTCCACAGATTACAGAATGCCTCCAGATGTGCTTCGGAAACTACTACTAGTTTTCCAGTGTACGATCAAAGCGTAGACCGTTTAAGATATTACTCCCATGGTGAAAAGTCCCCACGGTGCCTATTGTGTTCAATGCCGATGCAATTTCTGTGTTTCATCAACACTCTGAAGGTATATAGATTACAGAATGCCTCCAAATGTGCTTCGGAAACTACTGCTAGTCTCCCAGTGAACGATCACAGCGTAGACAGTTTAAGACATTACTCTCATGGAGATAAGTCCGCATGCTGCTTATTGTGTTAAATGCCGATGCAATATCTGTGTTTCATCAACAGCCTGAAGGTCCACAGATTACAGAATGCCTCCAGATGTGCTTCGGAAACTAATACTAGACTTCCAGTGAACGATCAAAGCGTAGAAAGCTTAAGACATTACTCCCATGGAGAAAAGTCCGCACGGTGCTTATTGTGTTCAATGCCGATGCAATTTCTGTGTTTCATCAACACTCTGAAGGTATACAGATTACAGAATGCCTCCAAATGTGCTTCGGAAACTACTGCTAGTCTTCTAGTGAACGATCACAGCGTAGACTGATTAAGGCATTTCTCTCATGGAGATAAGTCCGCATGGTGCTTATTGTGTTCAATGCCGATTCAATTTCTGTGTTTCATCAACACTCTGAAGGTCCACAGATTACAGAATGCCTCCAGATGTGCATCGGAAAGTAGCACTAGTCTTCCAATGAACGATCAATGCGTAGACAGTATAAGACATTACTCTCATGGAGAGAAGTCCGCATAGTGCTTATTGTGGTAAATGCCGATGCAGTTTTTGTGTTTCATCAACACCCTGAAGGTAAACAGATTACAGAATCCCTCCTGATGTGCTTCGGAAACTACTGCTAGTCTTCCAGTGAACGATCACAGCGTAGACAGTTTAGGACATTACTCTCATGGAGATAAGTCCGCATAGTGCTTATTATGTTCAATGCCGATTCAATTTCTGTGTTTCATCAACACTCTGAAGGTCCACAGATTGCAGAATGCCTCCAGATGTGCTTCGGAAACTAATACTAGTCTTCCAGTGTACGATCAAAGCGTAGAGAGTTTAAGACATTACTCCCATGGAGAAAAGTCCGCATGGTGCTTATTGTGTTAAATGCCGATGCAATTTCTGTGTTTCATCAACACTCTGAAGGTCAACAGATTACAGAATGCCTCCAGGTGTGATTCGAAAACTACTACTAGTCTTCCAGTGTACGATCAAATCGTAGACATTTTAAGACATACTCCCATGGAGAAAAGTCCGCATGGTGCATATTGTGTTAAATGCCGATGCAATTTCTGTGTTTCATCAACACTCTGAAGGTCCACAGATTACAGAATGCCTCCTGATGTGCTTCGGAAACTACTACTAGTCTTCCAGTGTACGATCGAAGCGTAGACGGTTTAAGACATTACTCCCATGGAGAAAAGTCCGCATGGTGCTTATTTTGTTCAATGAAGATGCAATTTCTGTGTTTCATCAACACTCTGAAGGTATACAGATTATAAAATGCCTCCAAATTTGCTTCGAAAATTACTACTAGTCTTCCAGTGTACGATCAAAGCGTAGACAGTTTAAGACATACTCCCATGGAGAAAAGTCCGCATGGTGCTTATTGTGTTAAATGTCGATGCAATTTCTTTGTTTCATCAACACTCTGAAGATCCACAGATTACAGAATGCCTCCAGATGTGCTTCGGAAACTACTACTAGTCTTCCAGTGTACGATCAATGCGTAGACAGTTTAAGACATTACTCCCATGGAGAAAAGTCCGCACGGTGCTTATTGTGTTCAATGCCGATGCAATTTCTGTGTTTCATCAACACTCCGAAGGTATACAGATTACAGAATGCCTCCAAATGTGCTTCGGAAACTACTGCTAGTCTCCCAGTGAACGATCACAGCGAAGACAGTTTAAGACATTACTCTCATGGAGATAAGTCCGCATGGTGCTTATTGTGTTAAATGCCGATGCAATTTCTGTGTTTCATCAACACTCTGAAGGACCACAGATTACAGAATGCCTCCAGATGTGATTCGGAAACTAATACTAGTCTTCCAGTGAACGATCAAAGCGTAGTCAGTGTAAGACATTACTCCCATGGAGAAAAGTCCGCACGGTGCTTATTGTGTTCAATGCCGATGCAATTTCTGTGTTTCATCAACACTCTGAAGGTATACAGATTACAGAATGCCTCCAAATGTGCTTCGGAAACTACTGCTAGGCTTCTAGTGAACTATCACAGTGTAGACAGATTAAGGCATTACTCTCATGTAGATAAGTCCGCATGGTGCTTATTGTGTTCAATGCCGATTCAATTTCTGTGTTTCATCAACACTCTGAAGGTCCACAGATTACAGAATGCCTCCAGATGTGCTTCGGAAAGTAGCACTTGTCTTCCAGTGAACGATCAATGCGTAGACAGTATAAGACATTACTCTCATGGAGAAAAGTCCGCATAGTGCTTATTGTGGTAAATGCCGATGCAATTATTGTGTTTCATCAACAATCTGAAGGTCCACAGATTACAGAATGCATCCAGATGTGCTTCGAAAACTACTACTAGCCTTCCAGTGTACGATCAAAGCGTAGACAGTTTAAGACATTACTCTCATGGAGAAAAGTCCGCATGGTGCTTATTGTGTTAAATTCCGATGCAATTTTTGTGTTTCATCAACACCCTGAAGGTAAACAGATTACAGAATCCCTCCAGATGTTCTTCGAAAACTACTGCTAGTCTTCCAGTGAACGATCACAGCGTAGACAGTTTAAGACATTACTCTCATGGAGATAAGTCCGCATAGTGCTTATTATGTTCAATGCCGATTCAATTTCTGTGTTTCATCAACACTCTGAAGGTCCACAGATTACAGAATGCCTCCAGATGTGCTTCGGAAACTAATACTAGTCTTCCAGTGTACGATCAAAGCGTAGAGAGTTTAAGACATTACTCCCATGGAGAAAAGTCCTCATGGTGCTAATTGTGTTAAATGCCGATGCAATTTCTGTGTTTCATCAACACTCTGAAGGTCCACAGGTTACAGAATGCCTCCGGATGTGCTTCGGAAACTACTACTAGTCTTCCAGTGTACGATGAAAGCGTAGACAATTTAAGAAATTACTCCCATGGAGAAAAGTACGCATGGTGCTTATTGTGTTCAATGCCGATGCAATTTCTGTGTTTCATCAACACTCTGAAGGTATACAGATTACAGAATGCCTCCAAATGTGCTTCGGAATCTACTGCTAGTCATCCAGTGAACGATCACAGCGTAGCCAGTTTAAGACATTACTCTCATGGACATAAGTCCGCATGGTGCTTATTGAGTTCAATGCCGATTCAATTTCTGTGTTTCATCAACACTCTGAAGGTCCATACATTACAGAATGCCTCCAGGTGTGCTTCGAAAACTACTACTAGTCTTCCAGTGTACGATCAAATCGTAGACAGTTTAAGACAAACTCCCATGGAGAAAAGTCGGCATGGTGCTTATTGTGTTAAATGCCGATGCAATTTCTGTGTTTCATCAACACTCTGAAGGTCCACAGATTACAGAATGCCTCCAGATGTGCTTCGGAAACTACTACTAGTCTTCCAGTGTACGATCAAAGCGTAGACAGTTTAAGACATTACTCCCATGGAGAAAAGTCCGCATGGTGCTTATTGTGTTAAATGCCGATGCAATTTCTGTGTTTCATTAACACTCTGAAGGTCCACAGATTACAGAATGCCTCCAGATGTGCTTCGGAAACTACTACTAGTCTTCCAGTGTACGATCAAAGCGTAGACAGTTTAAGACATTACTCCCATGGAGAAAAGTCCGCATGGTGCTTATTTTGTTCAATGAAGATGCAATTTCTGTGTTTCATCAACACTCTGAAGGTATACAGATTACAGAATGCCTATAAATGTGCTTCGGAAACTACTGCTAGTCTTCCAGTGAACGATCACAGCGTAGACAGTTTAAGACATTACTCTCATGGAGATAAGTCCGCATGGTGCTTATTGTGTTCAATGCCGATTCAATTTCTGTGTTTCATCAACACTCTGAAGGTATACAGATTACAGAATGCCTCCAAATGTGCTTCGGAAACTACTGCTAGTCTTCCAGTGAACGATCACAGCGTAGACAGTTGAAGACTTACTCCCATGGAGAAAAGTCCGCATGGTGCTTATTGTGTTAAATGTCGATGCAATTTCTGTGTTTCATCAACACTCTGAAGGTCCACAGATTACAGAATGCCTCCAGATGTGCTTCGGAAACTACTGCTAGTCTCCCAGTGAACGATCACAGCGAAGACAGTTTAAGACATTACTCTCATGGAGATAAGTCCGCATGGTGCTTATTGTGTTAAATGCCGATGCAATTTCTGTGTTTCATCAACACTCTGAAGGACCACAGACTACAGAATGCCTCCAGATGCGATTCGGAAACTAATACTGGTCTTCCAGTGAACGATCAAAGCGTAGTCAGTGTAAGACATTACTCCCATGGAGAAAAGTCCGCACGGTGCTTATTGTGTTCAATGCCGATGCAATTTCTGTGTTTCATCAACACTCTGAAGGTATACAGATTACAGAATGCCTCCAAATGTGCTTCGGAAACTACTGCTAGTCTTCTAGTGAACTATCACAGTGTAGACAGATTAAGGCATTACTCTCATGTAGATAAGTCCGCATGGTGCTTATTGTGTTCAATGCCGATTCAATTTCTGTGTTTCATCAACACTCTGAAGGTCCACAGATTACAGAATGCCTCCAGATGTGCTTCGGAAAGTAGCACTTGTCTTCCAGTGAACGATCAATGCGTAGACAGTATAAGACATTACTCTCATGGAGAAAAGTCCGCATAGTGATTATTGTGGTAAATGCCGATGCAATTATTGTGTTTCATCAACAATCTGAAGGTCCACAGATTACAGAATGCATCCAGATGTGCTTCGAAAACTACTACTAGCCTTCCAGTGTACGATCAAAGCGTAGACAGTTTAAGACATTACTCTCATGGAGAAAAGTCCGCATGGTGCTTATTGTGTTAAATTCCGATGCTATTTTTGTGTTTCATCAACACCCTGAAGGTAAACAGATTACAGAATCCCTCCAGATGATCTTCGAAAACTACTGCTAGTCTTCCAGTGAACGATCACAGCGTAGACAGTTTAAGACATTACTCTCATGGAGATAAGTCAGCATAGTGCTTATTATGTTCAATGCCGATTCAATTTCTGTGTTTCATCAACACTCTGAAGGTCCACAGATTACAGAATGCCTTCAGATGTGCTTCGGAAACTAATACTAGTCTTCCAGTGTACGATCAAAGCGTAGAGAGTTTAAGACATTACTCCCATGGAGAAAAGTCCGCATGGTGCTAATTGTGTTAAATGCCGATGCAATTTCTGTGTTTCATCAACACTCTGAAGGTCCACAGGTTACAGAATGCCTCCAGATGTGCTTCGGAAACTACTACTAGTCTTCCAGTGTACGATGAAAGCGTAGACAATTTAAGACATTACTCCCATGGAGAAAAGTACGCATGGTGCTTATTGTGTTCAATGCCGATGCAATTTCTGTGTTTCATCAACACTCTGAAGGTATACAGATTACAGAATGCCTCCAAATGTGCTTCGGAATCTACTGCTAGTCTTCCAGCGAACGATCACAGCGTAGCCAGTTTAAGACATTACTCTCATGGACATAAGTCCGCATGGTGCTTATTGAGTTCAATGCCGATTCAATTTCTGTGTTTCATCAACACTCTGAAGGTCCATAGATTACAGAATGCCTCCAGGTGTGCTTCGAAAACTACTACTAGTCTTCCAGTGTACGATCAAATCGTAGACAGTTTAAGACAAACTCCCATGGAGAAAAGTCGGCATGGTGCTTATTGTGTTAAATGCCGATGCAATTTCTGTGTTTCATCAACACTCTGAAGGACCACAGATTACAGAATGCCTCCAGATGTGCTTCGGAAACTACTACTAGTCTTCCAGTGTACGATCAAAGCGTAGACAGTTTAAGACATTACTCCCATGGAGAAAAGTCCGCATGGTGCTTATTGTGTTAAATGCCGATGCAATTTCTGTGTTTCATTAACACTCTGAAGGTCCACAGATTACAGAATGCCTCCAGATGTGCTTCGGAAACTACTACTAGTCTTCCAGTGTACGATCAAAGCGTAGACAGTTTAAGACATTACTCCCATGGAGAAAAGTCCGCATGGTGCTTATTTTGTTCAATGAAGATGCAATTTCTGTGTTTCATCAACACTCTGAAGGTATACAGATTACAGAATGCTTATAAATGTGCTTCGGAAACTACTGCTAGTCTTCCAGTGAACGATCACAGCGTAGACAGTTTAAGACATTACTCTCATGGAGATAAGTCCGCATGGTGCTTATTGTGTTCAATGCCGATTCAATTTCTGTGTTTCATCAACACTCTGAAGGTATACAGATTACAGAATGCCTCCAAATGTGCTTCGGAAACTACTGCTAGTCTTCCAGTGAACGATCACAGCGTAGACAGTTGAAGACTTACTCCCATGGAGAAAAGTCCGCATGGTGCTTATTGTGTTAAATGTCGATGCAATTTCTGTGTTTCATCAACACTCTGAAGGTCCACAGATTACAGAATGCCTCCAGATGTGCTTCGGAAACTACTGCTAGTCTCCCAGTGAACGATCACAGCGAAGACAGTTTAAGACATTACTCTCATGGAGATAAGTCCGCATGGTGCTTATTGTGTTAAATGCCGATGCAATTTCTGTGTTTCATCAACACTCTGAAGGACCACAGATTACAGAATGCCTCCAGATGCGATTCGGAAACTAATACTAGTCTTCCAGTGAACGATCAAAGCGTAGTCAGTGTAAGACATTACTCCCATGGAGAAAAGTCCGCACGGTGCTTATTGTGTTCAATGCCGATGCAATTTCTGTGTTTCATCAACACTCTGAAGGTATACAGATTACAGAATGCCTCCAAATGTGCTTCGGAAACTACTGCTAGTCTTCTAGTGAACTATCACAGTGTAGACAGATTAAGGCATTACTCTCATGTAGATAAGTCCGCATGGTGCTTATTGTGTTCAATGCCGATTCAATTTCTGTGTTTCATCATCACTCTGAAGGTCCACAGATTACAGAATGCCTCCAGATGTGCTTCGGAAAGTAGCACTTGTCTTCCAGTGAACGATCAATGCGTAGACAGTATAAGACATTACTCTCATGGAGAAAAGTCCGCATAGTGCTTATTGTGGTAAATGCCGATGCAATTATTGTGTTTCATCAACAATCTGAAGGTCCACAGATTACAGAATGCATCCAGATGTGCTTCGAAAACTACTACTAGCCTTCCAGTGTACGATCAAAGCGTAGACAGTTTAAGACATTACTCTCATGGAGAAAAGTCCGCATGGTGCTTATTGTGTTAAATTCCGATGCAATTTTTGTGTTTCATCAACACCCTGAAGGTAAACAGATTACAGAATCCCCCCAGATGATCTTCGAAAACTACTGCTAGTCTTCCAGTGAACGATCACAGCGTAGACTGTTTAAGACATTACTCTCATGGAGATAAGTCCGCATAGTGCTTATTATGTTCAATGCCGATTCAATTTCTGTGTTTCATCAACACTCTGAAGGTCCACAGATTACAGAATGCCTCCAGATGTGCTTCGGAAACTAATACTAGTCTTCCAGTGTACGATCAAAGCGTAGAGAGTTTAAGACATTACTTTCATGGAGAAAAGTCCGCATGGTGCTAATTGTGTTAAATGCCGATGCAATTTCTGTGTTTCATCAACACTCTGAAGGTCCACAGGTTACAGAATGCCTCCAGATGTGCTTCGGAAACTACTACTAGTCTTCCAGTGTACGATGAAAGCGTAGACAATTTAAGACATTACTCCCATGGAGAAAAGTACGCATGGTGCTTATTGTGTTCAATGCCGATGCAATTTCTGTGTTTCATCAACACTCTGAAGGTATACAGATTACAGAATGCCTCCAAATGTGCTTCGGAATCTACTGCTAGTCTTCCAGCGAACGATCACAGCGTAGCCAGTTTAAGACATTACTCTCATGGACATAAGTCCGCATGGTGCTTATTGAGTTCAATGCCGATTCAATTTCTGTGTTTCATCAACACTCTGAAGGTCCATAGATTACAGAATGCCTCCAGGTGTGCTTCGAAAACTACTACTAGTCTTCCAGTGTACGATCAAATCGTAGACAGTTTAAGACATACTCCCAGGGAGAAAAGTCGGCATGGTGCTTATTGTGTTAAATGCCGATGCAATTTCTGTGTTTCATCAACACTCTGAAGGTCCACAGATTACAGAATGCCTCCAGATGTGCTTCGGAAACTACTACTAGTCTTCCAGTGTACGATCAAAGCGTATACAGTTTAAGACATTACTCCCATGGAGAAAAGTCCGCATGGTGCTTATTGTGTTAATTGCCGATGCAATTTCTGTGTTTCATTAACACTCTGAAGGTCCACAGATTACAGAATGCCTCCAGATGTGCTTCGGAAACTACTACTAGTCTTCCAGTGTACGATCAAAGCGTAGACAGTTTAAGACATTACTCCCATGGAGAAAAGTCCGCATGGTGCTTATTTTGTTCAATGAAGATGCAATTTCTGTGTTTCATCAACACTCTGAAGGTATACAGATTACAGAATGCCTATAAATGTGCTTCGGAAACTACTGCTAGTCTTCCAGTGAACGATCACAGCGTAGACAGTTTAAGACATTACTCTCATTGAGATAAGTCCGCATGGTGCTTATTGTGTTCAATGCCGATTCAATTTCTGTGTTTCATCAACACTCTGAAGGTATACAGATTACAGAATGCCTCCAAATGTGCTTCGGAAACTACTGCTAGTCTTCCAGTGAACGATCACAGCGTAGACAGTTGAAGACTTACTCCCATGGAGAAAAGTCCGCATTGTGCTTATTGTGTTAAATGTCGATGCAATTTCTGTGTTTCATCAACACTCTGAAGGTCCACAGATTACAGAATGCCTCCAGATGTGCTTCGGAAACTACTACTAGTCTTCCAGTGTACGATCAAAGCGTAGACAGTTTAAGACATTACTCCCATGGAGAAAAGTCCGCATGGTGCTTATTGGGTTCAAAGCCGATGCAATTTCTGTGTTTCATCAACACTCTGAAGGTATACAGATTACAGAATGCCTGCAAATGTGCTTCGGAATCTACTGCTAGTCTTCCAGTGAACGATCACAGCGTAGCCAGTTTAAGACATTACTCTCATGGATATAAGTCCGCATGGTGCTTATTGAGTTCAATGCCGATTCAATTTCTGTGTTTCATCAACACTCTGAAGGTCCATAGATTACAGAATGCCTCCAGGTGTGCTTCGAAAACTACTACTAGTCTTCCAGTGTACGATCAAAGCGTAGACAGTTTAAGACATTACTCCCATGGAGAAAAGTCCGCATGGTGCTTATTGTGTTAAATGCCGATGCAATTTCTGTGTTTCATTAACACTCTGAAGGTCCACAGATTACAGAATGCCTCCAGATGTGCTTCGGAAACTACTACTAGTCTTCCAGTGTACGATCAAAGCGTAGACAGTTTAAGACATTACTCTCATGGAGAAAAGTCCGCATGGTGCCTATTTTGTTCAATGAAGATGCAATGTCTGTGTTTCATCAACTCTCTGAAGGTATACAGATTACAGAATGCCTCCAAATGTGCTTCGGAAACTACTGCTAGTCTTCCAGTGAACGATCACAGCGTAGACAGTTTAAGACATTACTCTCATGGAGATAAGTCCGCAAGGTGCTTATTGTGTTCAATGCTGATTCAATTTCTGTGTTTCATCAACACTCTGAAGGTATACAGATTACAGAATGCCTCCAAATGTGCTTCGGAAACTACTGCTAGTCTTACAGTGAACGATCACAGCGTAGACAGTTGAAGACTTACTCCCATGGAGAAAAGTCCGCATGGTGCTTATTGTGTTAAATGTCGATGCAATTTCTGTGTTTCATCAACACTCTGAAGGTATACAGACTACAGAATGCCTCCAAATGTGCTTCGGAAACTACTGCTAGTCTCCCAGTGAACGATCACAGCGTAGACAGTTTAAGACATTACTCTCATGGAGATAAGTCCGCATGGTGCTTATTGTGTTTAATGCCGATGCAATTTCTGTGTTTCATCAACACTCTGAAGGTCCACAGATTACAGAATGCCTCCAGATGTGCTTCGGAAACTAATACTAGTCTTCCAGTGAACGATCAAAGCGTAGACAGTTTAAGACATTACTCCCATGGAGAAAAGTCCGCATGGTGCTTTTTGTGTTAAATGCCGATGCAATTTCTGTGTTTCATCAACACTCTGAAGGTATACAGATTACAGAATGCCTCCAAATGTGCTTCGGAATCTACTGCTAGTCTTCCAGTGAACGATCACAGCGTAGCCAGTTTAAGACATTACTCTCATGGACATAAGTCCGCATGGTGCTTATTGAGTTCAATGCCGATTCAATTTCTGTGTTTCATCAACACTCTGAAGGTCCATAGATTACAGAATGCCTCCAGGTGTGCTTCGAAAACTACTACTAGTCTTCCAGTGTACGATCAAATCGTAGACAGTTTAAGACATACTCCCATGGAGAAAAGTCGGCATGGTGCTTATTGTGTTAAATGCCGATGCAATTTCTGTGTTTCATCAACACTCTGAAGGTCCACAGATTACAGAATGCCTCCAGATGTGCTTCGGAAACTACTACTAGTCTTCCAGTGTACGATCAAAGCGTAGACAGTTTAAGACATTACTCCCATGGAGAAAAGTCCGCATGGTGCTTATTTTGTTCAATGAAGATGCAATTTCTGTGTTTCATCAACACTCTGAAGGTATACAGATTACAGAATGCCTCCAAATGTGCTTCGGCAACTACTGCTAGTCTTCCAGTGAACGATCACAGCGTAGACAGTTTAAGACATTACTCTCATGGAGATAAGTCCGCACGGTGCTTATTGTGTTCAATGCCGATTCAATTTCTGTGTTTCATCAACACTCTGAAGGTATACAGATTACAGAATGCCTCCAAATGTGCTTCGGAAACTACTGCTAGTCTTCCAGTGAACGATCACAGCGTAGACAGTTGAAGACTTACTCCCTTGGAGAAAAGTCCGCATGGTGCTTATTGTGTTAAATGTCGATGCAATTTCTGTGTTTCATCAACACTCTGAAGGTCCACAGATTACAGAATGCCTCCAGATGTGCTTCGAAAACTACTACTAGTCTTCCAGTGTACGATCAAAGCGTAGACAGTTTAAGACATTACTCCCATGGAGAAAAGTCCGCATGGTGCTTATTGGGTTCAAAGCCGATGCAATTTCTGTGTTTCATCAACACTCTGAAGGTATACAAACTACAGAATGCCTCCAAATGTGCTTCGGAAACTACTGCTAGTCTCCCAGTGAACGATCACAGCGTAGACAGTTTAAGACATTACTCTCATGGAGATAAGTCCGCATGGTGCTTATTGTGTTTAATGCCGATGCAATTTCTGTGTTTCATCAACACTCTGAAGGTCCACAGATTACAGAATGCCTCCAGATGTGCTTCGGAAACTAATACTAGTCTTCCAGTGTACGATCAAAGCGTAGAGAGTTTAAGACATTACTTCCATGGAGAAAAGTCCGCATGGTGCTTATTGTGTTAAATGCCGATGAAATTTCTGTGTTTCATCAACACTCTGAAGCTCCACAGATTACAGAATGCCTCCAGATGTGCTTCGGAAACTACTACTAGTCTTCCAGTGAACGATCACAGCGTAGACAGTTTAAGACATTACTCTCATGGAGATAAGTCCGCATGGTGCTTATTGTGTTCAATGCCGATTCAATTTCTGTGTTTCATCAACACTCTGAAGGTATACAGATTACAGAATGCCTCCAAATGTGCTTCGGAAACTACTGCTAGTCTTCCAGTGAACGATCACAGCGTAGACAGTTGAAGACTTACTCCCATGGAGAAAAGTCCGCATGGTGCTTATTGTGTTAAATGTCGATGCAATTTCTGTGTTTCATCAACACTCTGAAGGTCCACAGATTACAGAATGCCTCCAGATGTGCTTCTGAAACTACTACTAGTCTTCCAGTGTACGATCAAAGCGTAGACAGTTTAAGACATTACTCCCATGGAGAAAAGTCCGCATGGTGCTTATTGGGTTCAAAGCCGATGCAATTTCTGTGTTTCATCAACACTCTGAAGGTATACAGATTACAGAATGCCTCCAAATGTGCTTCGGAATCTACTGCTAGTCTTCCAGTGAACGATCACAGCGTAGCCAGTTTAAGACATTACTCTCATGGACATAAGTCCGCATGGTGCTTATTGAGTTCAATGCCGATTCAATTTCTGTGTTTCATCAACACTCTGAAGGTCCATAGATTACAGAATGCCTCCAGGTGTGCTTCGAAAACTACTACTAGTCTTCCAGTGTACGATCAAATCGTAGACAGTTTATGACATACTCCCATGGAGAAAAGTCTGCATGGTGCTTATTGTGTTAAATGCCGATTCAATTTCTGTGTTTCATCAACACTCTGAAGGTCCACAGATTACAGAATGCCTCCAGATGTGCTTCGGAAACTACTACTGGTCTTCCAGTGTACGATCAAAGCGTAGACAGTTTAAGACATTACTCCCATGGAGAAAAGTCCGCATGGTGCTTATTGTGTTAAATGCCGATGCAATTTCTGTGTTTCATTAACACTCTGAAGGTCCACAGATTACAGAATGCCTCCAGATGTGCTTCGGAAACTACTACTAGTCTTCCAGTGTACGATCAGAGCGTAGACAGTTTAAGACATTACTCTCATGGAGAAAAGTCCGCATGGTGCTTATTTTGTTCAATGAAGATGCAATGTCTGTGTTTCATCAACTCTCTGAAGGTATACAGATTACAGAATGCCTCCAAATGTGCTTCGGAAGCTACTGCTAGTCTTCCAGTGAACGATCACAGCGTAGACAGTTTAAGACATAACTCTCATGGAGATAAGTCCGCAAGGTGCTTATTGTGTTCAATGCTGATTCAATTTCTGTGTTTCATCAACACTCTGAAGGTATAGAGATTACAGAATGCCTCCAAATGTGCTTCGGAAACTACTGCTAGTCTTCCAGTGAACGATCACAGCGTAGACAGTTGAAGACTTACTCCCATGGAGAAAAGTCCGCATGGTGCTTATTGTGTTAAATGTCGATGCAATTTCTGTGTTTCATCAACACTCTGAAGGTCCACAGATTACAGAATGCCTCCAGATGTGCTTCGGAAACTAATACTAGTCTTCCAGTGAACGATCAAAGCGTAGACAGTTTAAGACATTACTCTCATGGAGGAAAGTCCGCATGGTGCTTTTTGTGTTAAATGCCGATGCAATTTCTGTGTTTCATCAACACTCTGAAGGTATACAGATTACAGAATGCCTCCAAATGTGCTTCGGAATCTACTGCTAGTCTTCCAGTGAACGATCACAGCGTAGCCAGTTTAAGACATTACTCTCATGGACATAAGTCCGCATGGTGCTTATTGAGTTCAATGCCGATTCAATTTCTGTGTTTCATCAACACTCTGAAGGTCCATAGATTACAGAATGCCTCCAGGTGTGCTTCGAAAACTACTACTAGTCTTCCAGTGTACGATCAAATCGTAGACAGTTTAAGACATACTCCCATGGAGAAAAGTCGGCATGGTGCTTATTGTGTTAAATGCCGATTCAATTTCTGTGTTTCATCAACACTCTGAAGGTCCACAGATTACAGAATGCCTCCAGATGTGCTTCGGAAACTACTACCAGTCTTCCAGTGTACGATCAAAGCGTAGACAGTTTAAGACATTACTCCCATGGGAAAAGTCCGCATGGTGCTTATTGTGTTAAATGCCTATGCAATTTCTGTGTTTCATCAACACTCTGAGGGTCCACAGATTACAGAATGCCTCCAGATGTGCTTCGGAAACTACTACTAGTCTTCCAGTGTACGATCAAAGCGTAGACACTTTAAGACATTACTCCCATGGAGAAAAGTCCGCATGGTGCTTATTTTGTTCAATGAAGATGCAATTTCTGTGTTTCATCAACACTCTGAAGGTATACTGATTACAGAATGCCTCCAAATGTGCTTCGGCAACTACTGCTAGTCTTCCAGTGAACGATCACAGCGTAGACAGTTTAAGACATTACTCTCATGGAGATAAGTCCGCATGGTGCTTATTGTGTTCAATGCCGATTCAATTTCTGTGTTTCATCAACACTCTGAAGGTATACAGATTACAGAATGCCTCCAAATGTGCTTCGGAAACTACTGCTAGTCTTCCAGTGAACGATCACAGCGTAGACAGTTGAAGACTTACTCCCATGGAGAAAAGTCCGCATGGTGCTTATTGTGTTAAATGTCGATGCAATTTCTGTGTTTCATCAACACTCTGAAGGTCCACAGATTACAGAATGCCTCCAGATGTGCTTCGGAAACTACTACTAGTCTTCCAGTGTACGATCAAAGCGTATACAGTTTAAGACATTACTCCCATGGAGAAAAGTCCGCATGGTGCTTATTGGGTTCAAAGCCGATGCAATTTCTGTATTTCATCAACACTCTGAAGGTATACAAACTACAGAATGCCTCCAAATGTGCTTCGGAAACTACTGCTAGTCTCCCAGTGAACGATCACAGCGTAGACAGTTTAAGACATTACTCTCATGGAGATAAGTCCGCATGGTGCTTATTGTGTTTAATGCCGATGCAATTTCTGTGTTTCATCAACACTCTGAAGGTCCACAGATTACCCGCCTCCAGATGTGCTTCGGAAACTAATACTAGTCTTCCAGTGAACGATCAAAGCGTAGACAGTATAAGACATTACTCCCATGGAGAAAAGTCCGCATGGTGCTTATTGTGTTAAATGCCGATGCAATTTCTGTGTTTCATCAACACTCTGAAGGTATACAGATTACAGAATGCCTCCAAATGTGCTTCGGAAACTACTGCTAGGCTTCTAGTGAACGATCACAGCGTAGACAGATTAAGACATTACTCTCATGGAGATAAGTCCGCATAGTGCTTATTATGTTCAATGCCGATTCAATTTCTGTGTTTCATCAACACTCTGAAGGTCCACAGATTACAGAATGCCTCCAGATGTGCTTCGGAAACTAATACTAGTCTTCCAGTGTACGATCAAAGCGTAGAGAGTTTAAGACATTACTTCCATGGAGAAAAGTCCGCATGGTGCTTATTGTGTTAAATGCCGATGAAATTTCTGTGTTTCATCAACACTCTGAAGCTCCACAGATTACAGAATGCCTCCAGATGTGCTTCGGAAACTACTACTAGTCTTCCAGTGTACGATCAAAGCGTAGACAGTTTAATACATTACTCCCAAGGAGAAAAGTACGCATGGTGCTTATTGTGTTCAATGCCGATGCAATATCTGTGTTTCATCAACACTCTGAAGGTATACAGATTACAGAATGCCTCCAAATGTGCTTCGGAAACTACTGCTAGTCTTCCAGTGAACGATCACAGCGTAGACAGTTGAAGACTTACTCCCATGGAGAAAAGTCCGCATGGTGCTTATTGTGTTAAATGTCGATGCAATTTCTGTGTTTCATCAACACTCTGAAGGTCCACAGATTACAGAATGCCTCCAGATGTGCTTCGGAAACTACTACTAGTCTTCCAGTGTACGATCAAAGCGTATACAGTTTAAGACATTACTCCCATGGAGAAAAGTCCGCATGGTGCTTATTGGGTTCAAAGCCGATGCAATTTCTGTATTTCATCAACACTCTGAAGGTATACAAACTACAGAATGCCTCCAAATGTGCTTCGGAAACTACTGCTAGTCTCCCAGTGAACGATCACAGCGTAGACAGTTTAAGACATTACTCTCATGGAGATAAGTCCGCATAGTGCTTATTATGTACAATGCCGATTCAATTTCTGTGTTTCATCAACACTCTGAAGGTCCACAGATTACAGAATGCCTCCAGATGTGCTTCGGAAACTAATACTAGTCTTCCAGTGTACGATCAAAGCGTAGAGAGTTTAAGACTTTACTCCCATGGAGAAAAGTCCGCATGGTGCCTATTGTGTTAAATATCGATGCAATTTCTGTGTTTCATCAACACTCTGAAGCTCCACAGATTACAGAATGCCTCCAGATGTGCTTCGGAAACTACTACTAGTCTTCCAGTGTACGATCAAAGCGTAGACAGTTTAATACATTACTCCCAAGGAGAAAAGTACGCATGGTGCTTATTGTGTTCAATGCCGATTCAATTTCTGTGTTTCATCAACACTCTGAAGGTATACAGATTACAGAATGCCTCCAAATGTGCTTCGGAAACTACTGCTAGTCTTCCAGTGAACGATCTCAGCGTAGACAGTTTAAGACATTACTCTCATGGACATAAGTCCACATAGTGCTTATTGTGTTCAATGCCGATTCAATTTCTGTGTTTCATCAACAGTCTGAAGGTCCATAGATTACAGAATGCCTCCAGGTGTGCTTCGAAAACTACTACTAGTCTTCCAGTGTACGATCAAATCGTAGACAGTGTAAGGCATACTCCCATGGAGAAAAGTCCGCATGGTGCTTATTGTGTTAAATGCCGATGCAACTTCTGTGTTTCATCAACACTCTGAAGGTCCACAGATTACAGAATGCCTCCAGATGTGCTTCGGAAACTACTACTAGTCTTCCAGTGTACGATCAAAGCGTAGACAGTTTAAGACATTGCTCCCATGGAGAAAAATCCGTATGGTCCTTATTTTGTTCAATGAAGATGCAATTTCTGTGTTTCATCAACACTCTGAAGGTATACAGATTACAGAATGCCTCCAAATGTGCTTCGAAAACTACTACTAGTCTTCCAGTGTACGATCAAAGCGTAGACAGTTTAAGACATACTCCCCTGGAGAAAAGTCTGAATGGTGCTTATTGTGTTAAATGTCTATGCAATTTCTGTGTTTCATCAACACTCTGAAGGTCCACAGATTACAGAATGCCTCCAGATGTGCTTCGGAAACTACTGCTAGTCTTCCAGTGTACGATCAAAGCGTAGACAGTTTAAGACATTACTCCCATGATGAAAAGTCCGCACGGTGCTTATTGTGTTCAATGCCGATGCAATTTCTGTGTTTCATCAACACTCTGAAGGTATACAGATTACAGGATGCCTCCAAATGTGCTTCGGAAACTACTGCTAGTCTCAGAGTGAACGATCACAGCGTAGACAGTTTAAGACATTACTCTCATGGAGATAAGTCCGCATGGTGTTTATTGTGTTAAATGCCGATGCAATTTCTGTGTTTCATCAACACTCTGAAGGTATACAGATTACAGAATGCCTCCAAATGTGCTTCGGAAACTACTGCTAGTCTCCCAGTGAACGATCACAGCGTAGACAGTTTAAGACATTACTCCCATGGAGAAAAGTCCGCATGGTGCTTATTGTGTTCAATGCCGATGCAATTTCTGTATTTCATCAACACTCTGAAGGTTTACAGACCACAGAATGCCTCCAAATGTGCTTCGGAAACTACTGCTAGTCTCCCAGTGAACGATCACAGCGTAGACAGTTTAAGACATTACTCTCATGGAGATAAGTCCGCATGGTGCTTATTGTGTTAAATGCCGATGCAATTTCTGTGTTTCATCAACACTCTGAAGGTCCACAGATTACAGAATGCCTCCAGATGTGCTTCGGAAACTAATACTAGTCTTCCAGTGAACGATCAAAGCGTAGACAGTTTAAGACATTACTCCCATGGAGAAAAGTCCGCATGGTGCTTATTGTGTTCAATGCCGATGCAATTTCTGTGTTTCATCAACACTCTGAAGGTATACAGATTACAGAATGCCTCCAAATGTGCTTCGGAAACTACTGCTAGCTTTCTAGTGAACGATCACAGCGTAGACAGATTAAGACATTACTCCCATGGAGAAAAGTCTGCATGGTGCTTATTGTGTTAAATGCCGATGCAATTTCTGTGTTTCATCAACACTCTGAAGGTCCACAGATTACAGAATGCCTCCAGATGTGCTTCGGAAACTAATACTAGTCTTCCAGTGTACGATCAAAGCGTAGACAGTTTAAGACATTACTCTCATGGAGAAAAGTCCGCATGGTGCTTATTGTGTTCAATGCCGATGAAATTTCTGTGTTTCATCAACACCCTGAAGGTAAACAGATTACAGAATCCCTCCAGATGTGCTTCGGATACTACTGCTAGTCTTCCAGTGAACGATCGCAGCGTAGACAGTTTAAGACATTACTCTCATGGAGATAAGTCGGCATAGTGCTTATTATGTTCAATGCCGATTCAATTTCTGTGTTTCATCAACACTCTGAGGGTCCACAGATTACAGAATGCGTCCAGATGTGCTTCGGAAACTAATACTAGTCTTCCAGTGTACGATCAAAGCGTAGACAGTTTAAGACATTACTCCCATGATGAAAAGTCCGCACGGTGCTTATTGTGTTATATGCCGATGCAATTTCTGTGTTTCATCAACACTCTGAAGGTATACAGATTACAGGATGCCTCCAAATGTGCTTCGGAAACTACTGCTAGTCTCAGAGTGAACGATCACAGCGTAGACAGTTTAAGACATTACTCTCATGGAGATAAGTCCGCATGGTGTTTATTGTGTTAAATGCCGATGCAATTTCTGTGTTTCATCAACACTCTGAAGGTCCACAGATTACAGAATGCCTCCAGATGTGCTTCGGAAACTAATACTAGTCTTCCAGTGAACGATCAAAGCGTAGACAGTTTAAGACATTACTCCCATAGAGAAAAGCCCGCATGGTGCTTATTGTGTTAAATGCCGATGCTATTTCTGTGTTTCATCAACACTCTGAAGGTATACAGATTACAGAATGCCTCCAAATGTGCTTCGGAATCTACTGCTAGTCTTCTAGTGAACGATCACAGCGTAGACAGATTAAGGCATTACTCTCATGGAGATAAGTCCGCATGGTGCTTATTGTGTTCAATGCCGATTCAATTTCTGTGTTTCATCAACACTCTGAAGGTCCACAGATTACAGAATGCCTCCAGATGTGCTTCGGAAACTAATACTAGTCTTCCAGTGAACGATCAAAGCGTAGACAGTATAAGACATTACTCCCATGGAGAAAAGTCCGCATGGTGCTTATTGTGTTAAATGCCGATGCAATTTCTGTGTTTCATCAACACTCGGAAGGTATACAGATTACAGAATGCCTCCAAATGTGCTTCGGAAACTACTGCTAGGCTTCTAGTGAACGATCACAGCGTAGACAGAATAAGACATTACTATCATGGAGATAAGTCCGCATAGTGCTTATTATGTTCTATGCCGATTCAATTTCTGTGTTTCATCAACACTCTGAAGGTCCACAGATTACAGAATGCCTCCAGATGTGCTTCGGAAACTAATACTAGTCTTCCAGTGTACGATCAAAGCGTAGAGAGTTTAAGACATTACTCCCATGGAGAAAAGTCCGCATGGTGCTTATTGTGATAAATGCCGATGCACTTTCTGTGTTTCATCAACACTCTGAAGCTCCACAGATTACAGAATGCCTCCAGATGTGCTTCGGAAACTACTACTAGTCTTCCAGTGTACGATCAAAGCGTAGACAGTTTAATACATTACTCCCAAGGAGAAAAGTACGCATGGTGCTTATTGTGTTCAATGCCGATGCAATATCTGTGTTTCATCAACACTCTGAAGGTATACAGATTACAGAATGCCTCCAAATGTGCTTCGGAAACTACTGCTAGTCTTCCTGTGAACGATCACAGCGTAGACAGTTTAAGACATTACTCTCATGGACATAACTCCACATGGTGCTTATTGTGTTCAATGCCGATTCAATTTCTGTGTTTCATCAACACTCTGAAGGTCCATAGATTACAGAATGCCTCCAGGTGTGCTTCGAAAACTACTACAAGTCTACCAGTGTACGATCAAATCGTAGACAGTTTAAGACATACTCCCATGGAGAAAAGTCCGCATGGTGCTTATTGTGTTAAATGCCGATGCAATTTCTGTGTTTCATCAATACTCTGAAGGTCCACAGATTACAGAATGCCTCCAGATGTGCTTCGGAAACTACTACTAGTCTTCCAGTGTACGATCAAAGCGTAGACAGTTTAAGACATTACTCCCATGGAGAAAAGTCCGCATGGTGCTTATTGTGTTAAATGCCGATGCAATTTCTGTGTTTCATCAACACTCTGAAGGTCCACAGATTACAAAATGCCTCCAGATGTGCTTCGGAAACTACTACTAGTCTTCCAGTGTACGATCAAAGCGTAGACAGTTTAAGACATTACTCCCATGGAGAAAAGTCCGTATGGTCCTTATTTTGTTCAATGAAGATGCAATTTCTGTGTTTCATCAACAATCTGAAGGTATACAGATTACAGAATGGCTCCAAATGTGCTTCGGAAACTACTGCTAGTCTTCCAGTGAACGATCACAGCGTAGACAATTTAAGACATTACTCCCATGGAGAAAAGTCCGCATGATGCTTATTTTGTTCAATGAAGATGCAATTTCTGTGTTTCATCAACACTCTGAAGGTATACAGATTACAGAATGCCTCCAAATGTGCTTCGGAAACTACTGCTAGTCTTCCAGTGAACGATCACAGCGTAGACAGTTTAAGACTTACTCCCATGGAGAAAAGTCCGCATGGTGCTTATTGTGTTAAATGTCGATGCAATTTCTGTGTTTCATCAACACTCTGAAGGTCCACAGATTACAGAATGCCTCCAGATGTGCTTCGGAAACTACTACTAGTCTTCCAGTGTACGATCAAAGCGTAGACAGTTTAAGGCATTACTCCCATGGAGAAAAGTCCGCATGGTGCTTATTGGGTTCAAAGCCGATGCAATTTCTGTGTTTCATCAACACTCTGAAGGTATACAGATTACAGAATGCCTCCAAATGTGCTTCGGAAACTACTGCTAGTCTCCCAGTGAACGATCACAGCGTAGACAGTTTAAGACATTACTCCCATGGAGAAAAGTCCGCATGGTGCTTATTGTGTTCAATGCCGATGCAATTTCTGTATTTCATCAACACTCTGAAGGTTTACAGACCACAGAATGCCTCCAAATGTGCTTCGGAAACTACTGCTAGTCTCCCAGTGAACGATCACAGCGTAGACAGTTTAAGACGTTACTCTCATGGAGATAAGTCCGCATGGTGCTTATTGTGTTAAATGCCGATGCAATTTCTGTGGTTCATCAACACTCTGAAGGTCCACAGATTACAGAATGCCTCCAGATGTGCTTCGGAAACTAATACTAGTCTTCCAGTGAACGATCAAAGCGTAGACAGTTTAAGACATTACTCCCATGGAGAAAAGTCCGCATGGTGCTTATTGTGTTCAATGCCGATGCAATTTCTGTGTTTCATCAACACTCTGAAGGTATACAGATTACAGAATGCCTCCAAATGTGCTTCGGAAACTACTGCTAGCTTTCTAGTGAACGATCACAGCGTAGACAGATTAAGACATTACTCCCATGGAGAAAAGTCTGCATGGTGCTTATTGTGTTAAATGCCGATGCAATATCTGTGTTTCATCAACACTCTGAAGGTATACAGATTACAGAATGCCTCCAAATGTGCTTCGGAAACTACTGCTAGTCTTCCTGTGAACGATCACAGCGTAGACAGTTTAAGACATTACTCTCATGGACATAACTCCACATGGTGCTTATTGTGTTCAATGCCGATTCAATTTCTGTGTTTCATCAACACTCTGAAGGTCCATAGATTACAGAATGCCTCCAGGTGTGCTTCGAAAACTACTACTAGTCTACCAGTGTACGATCAAATCGTAGACAGTTTAAGACATACTCCCATGGAGAAAAGTCCGCATGGTGCTTATTGTGTTAAATGCCGATGCAATTTCTGTGTTTCATCAATACTCTGAAGGTCCACAGATTACAGAATGCCTCCAGATGTGCTTCGGAAACTACTACTAGTCTTCCAGTGTACGATCAAAGCGTAGACAGTTTAAGACATTACTCCCATGGAGAAAAGTCCGCATGGTGCTTATTGTGTTAAATGCCGATGCAATTTCTGTGTTTCATCAACACTCTGAAGGTCCACAGATTACAAAATGCCTCCAGATGTTCTTCGGAAACTACTACTAGTCTTCCAGTGTACGATCAAAGCGTAGACAGTTTAAGACATTACTCCCATGGAGAAAAGTCCGTATGGTCCTTATTTTGTTCAATGAAGATGCAATTTCTGTGTTTCATCAACACTCTGAAGGTATACAGATTACAGAATGGCTCCAAATGTGCTTCGGAAACTACTGCTAGTCTTCCAGTGAACGATCACAGCGTAGACAATTTAAGACATTACTCACATGGAGAAAAGTCCGCATGATGCTTATTTTGTTCAATGAAGATGCAATTTCTGTGTTTCATCAACACTCTGAAGGTATACAGATTACAGAATGCCTCCAAATGTGCTTCGGAAACTACTGCTAGTCTTCCAGTGAACGATCACAGCGTAGACAGTTTAAGACTTACTCCCATGGAGAAAAGTCCGCATGGTGCTTATTGTGTTAAATGTCGATGCAATTTCTGTGTTTCATCAACACTCTGAAGGTCCACAGATTACAGAATGCCTCCAGATGTGCTTCGGAAACTACTACTAGTCTTCCAGTGTACGATCAAAGCGTAGACAGTTTAAGACATTACTCCCATGGAGAAAAGTCCGCATGGTGCTTATTGGGTTCAAAGCCGATGCAATTTCTGTGTTTCATCAACACTCTGAAGGTATACAGATTACAGAATGCCTCCAAATGTGCTTCGGAAACTACTGCTAGTCTCCCAGTGATCGATCACAGCGTAGACAGTTTAAGACATTACTCCCATGGAGAAAAGTCCGCATGGTGATTATTGTGTTCAATGCCGATGCAATTTCTGTATTTCATCAACACTCTGAAGGTTTACAGACCACAGAATGCCTCCAAATGTGCTTCGGAAAATACTGCTAGTCTCCCAGTGAACGATCACAGCGTAGACAGTTTAAGACGTTACTCTCATGGAGATAAGTCCGCATGGTGCTTATTGTGTTAAATGCCGATGCAATTTCTGTGGTTCATCAACACTCTGAAGGTCCACAGATTACAGAATGCCTCCAGATGTGCTTCGGAAACTAATACTAGTCTTCCAGTGAACGATCAAAGCGTAGACAGTTTAAGACATTACTCCCATGGAGAAAAGTCCGCATGGTGCTTATTGTGTTCAATGCCGATGCAATTTCTGTGTTTCATCAACACTCTGAAGGTATACAGATTACAGAATGCCTCCAAATGTGCTTCGGAAACTAATACTAGTCTTCCAGTGTACGATCAAAGCGTAGAGAGTTTAAGACATTACTCCCATGAAGAAAAGTCCGCATGGTGCTTATTGTGTTAAATGCCGATGCAATTTCTGTGTTTCATCAACACTCTGAAGCTCCACAGATTACAGAATGCCTCCAGATGTGCTTCGGAAACTACTACTAGTCTTCCAGTGTACGATCAAAGCGTAGACAGTTTAATACATTACTCCCAAGGAGAAAAGTACGCATGGTGCTTATTGTGTTCAATGCCGATGCAATTTCTGTGTTTCATCAACACTCTGAAGGTGTACAGATTACAGAATGCCTCCAAATGTGCTTCGGAAACTACTGCTAGTCTTCTAGTGAACGATCACAGCGTAGACAGTTTAAGACATTACTCTCATGGACATAAGTCCACATAGTGCTTATTGTGTTCAATGCCGATTCAATTTCTGTGTTTCATCAACACTCTGAAGGTCCATAGATTACAGAATGCCTCCAGGTGTGCTTCGAAAACTACTACTAGTCTTCCAGTGTACGATCAAATCGTAGACAGTTTAAGGCATACTCCCATGGAGAAAAGTCCGCATGGTGCTTATTGTGTTAAATGCCGATGCAATTTCTGTGTTTCATCAATACTCTGAAAGTCCACAGATTACAGAATGCCTCCAGATGTGCTTCGGAAACTACTACTAGTCTTCCAGTGTACGATCAAAGCGTAGACAGTTTAAGACATTACTCCAATGGAGAAAAGTCCGCATGGTGCTTATTGTGTTAAATGCCGATGCAATTTCTGTGTTTCATCAACACTCTGAAGGTCCACAGATTACAGAATGCCTCCAGATGTGCTTCGGAAACTACTACTAGTCTTCCAGTGTACGATCAAAGCGTAGACAGTTTAAGACATTGCTCCCAATGGAGAAAAGTCCGTATGGTCCTTATTTCGTTCAATGAAGATGCAATTTCTGTGTTTCATCAACACTCTGAAGGTATACAGATTACAGAATGCCTCCAAATGTGCTTCGGAAACTACTGCTAGTCTTCCAGTGAACGATCACAGCGTAGACAGTTTAAGACATTACTCTCATGGAGACAAGTCCGCATGGTGCTTATTGTGTTCAATGCCGATTCAATTTCTGTGTTTCATCAACACTCTGAAGGTCCATAGATTACAGAATGCCTCCAGATGTGCTTCGAAAACTACTACTAGTCTTCCAGTGTACGATCAAAGCGTAGACAGTTTAAGACATACTCCCATGGAGCAAAGTCCGAATTGTGCTTATTGTGTTAAATGTCGATGCAATTTCTGTGTTTCATCAACACTCTGAAGGTCCACAGATTACAGAATGCCTCCAGATGTGCTTCGGGAACTACTGCTAGTCTTCCAGTGTACGATCAAAGCGTAGACAGTTTAAGACATTACTCCCATGGTGAAAAGTCCGCACGGTGCTTATTGTGTTCAATGCCGATGCAATATCTGTGTTTCATCAACACTCTGAAGGTATACAGATTACAGAATGCCTCCAAATGTGCTTCGGAAACTACTGCTAGGCTTCTAGTGAACGATCACAGCGTAGACAGATTAAGACATTACTCTCATGGAGATAAGTCCGCATAGTGCTTATTATGTTCATTGCCGATTCAATTTCTGTGTTTCATCAACACTCTGAAGGTCCACAGATTACAGAATTCCTCCAGATGTGCTTCGGAAACTAATACTAGTCTTCCAGTGTACGATCAAAGCGTAGAGAGTTTAAGACATTACTCCCATGGAGAAAAGTCCGCATGGTGCTTATTGTGTTAAATGCCGATGCAATTTCTGTGTTTCATCAACACTCTGAAGCTCCACAGATTACAGAATGCCTCCAGATGTGCTTCGGAAACTACTACTAGTCTTCCAGTGTACGATCAAAGCGTAGACAGTTTAATACATTACTCCCCAGGAGAAAAGTACGCATGGTGCTTATTGTGTTCAATGCCGATGTAATATCTGTGTTTCATCAACACTCTGAAGGTATACAGATTACAGAATGCCTCCAAATGTGCTTCGGAAACTACTGCTAGTCTTCCTGTGAACGATTACAGCGTAGACAGTTTAAGACATTACTCTCATGGACATAACTCCACATGGTGCTTATTGTGTTCAATGCCGATTCAATTTCTGTGTTTCATCAACACTCTGAAGGTCCATAGATTCCAGAATGCCTCCAGGTGTGCTTCGAAAACTACTACTAGTCTTCCATTGTACGATCAAATCGTAGACAGTTTAAGACATACTCCCATGGAGAAAAGTCCGCATGGTGCTTATTGTGTTAAATGCCGATGCAATTTCTGTGTTTCATCAATACTCTGAAGGTCCACAGATTACAGAATGCCTCCAGATGTGCTTCGGAAACTACTACTAGTCTTCCAGTGTACGATCAAAGCGTAGACAGATTAAGACATTACTCCCATGGAGAAAAGTCCGCAAGGTGCTTATTGTGTTAAATGCCGATGCAATTTCTGTGTTTCATCAACACTCTGAAGCTCCACAGATTACAGACTGCCTCCAGATGTGCTTCGGAAACTGCTACTAGTCCTCCAGTGTACGATCAAAGCGTAGACAGTTTAAGACATTACTCCCATGGAGAAAAGTCCGTATGGTCCTTATTTTGTTCAATGAAGATGCAATTTCTGTGTTTCATCAACACTCTGAAGGTATACAGATTACAGAATTGCTCCAAATGTGCTTCGGAAACTACTGCTAGTCTTCCAGTGAACGATCACAGCGTAGACAGTTTAAGACATTACTCCCATGGAGAAAAGTCCGCATGATGCTTATTTTGTTCAATGAAGATGCAATTTCTGTGTTTCATCAACACTCTGAAGGTATACAGATTACAGAATGCCTCCAAATGTGCTTCGGAAACTACTGCTAGTCTCCCAGTGATCGATCACAGCGTAGACAGTTTAAGACATTACTCCCATGGAGTAAAGTCCGCATGTTGCTTATTGTGTTCAATGCCGATGCAATTTCTGTGTTTCATCAACACTCTGAAGGTTTACAGACCACAGAATGCCTCCAAATGTGCTTCGGAAACTACTGCTAGTTTCCCAGTGAACGATCACAGCGTAGACAGTTTATGACATTACTCTCATGGGGATAAGTCCGCATGGTGCATATTGTGTTAAATGCCGATGCAATTTCTGTGTTTCATCAACACTCTGAAGGTCCACAGATTACAGAATGCCTCCAGATGTGCTTCGGAAACTAATACTAGCCTTCCAGTGAACGATCAAAGCGTAGACAGTTTAAGACATTACTCCCATGGAGAAAAGTCCGCATGGTGCTTATTGTGTTCAATGCCGATGCAATTTCTGTGTTTCATCAACACTCTGAAGGTATACAGATTACAGAATGCCTCCAAATGTGCTTCGGAAACTACTGCTAGCTTTCTAGTGAGCGATCACAGCGTAGACAGATTAAGACATTACTCCCATGGAGAAAAGTCTGCATGGTGCTTATTGTGTTAAATGCCGATTGCAATTTCTGTGTTTCATCAACACTCTGAAGGTCCACAGATTACAGAATGCCTCCAGATGTGCTTCGGAAACTAATACTAGTCTTCCAGTGTACGATCAAAGCGTAGACAGTTTCAGACATTACTCTCATGGAGAAAAGTCCGCATGGTGCTTATTGTGTTCAATGCCGATGAAATTTTTGTGTTTCATCAACACCCTGAAGGTAAACAGATTACAGAATCCCTCCAGATGTGCTTCGGAAACTACTGCTAGTCTTCCAGTGAACGATCACAGCGTAGACAGTTTAAGACATTACTCTCATGGACATAAGTCCGCATGGTGCTTATTGAGTTCAATGCCGATTCAATTTCTGTGTTTCATCAACACTCTGAAGGTCCATAGATTACAGAATGCCTCCAGATGTGCTTCGAAACTAATACTAGTCTTCCAGTGTACGATCAAAGCGTAGAGAGTTTAAGACATTACTCCCATGGAGAAAAGTCCGCATGGTGCTTATTGTGTTAAATGCCGATGCAATTTCTGTGTTTCATCAACACTCTGAAGCTCCACAGATTACAGAATGCCTCCAGATGTGCTTCGGAAACTACTACTAGTCTTCCAGTGTACGATCAAAGCGTAGACAGTTTAATACATTACTCCCAAGGAGAAAAGTACGCATGGTGCTTATTGTGTTCAATGCCGATGCAATTTCTGTGTTTCATCAACACTCTGAAGGTATACAGATTACAGAATGCCTCCAAATGTGCTTCGGAAACTACTGCTAGTCTTCCAGTGAACGATCACAGCGTAGACAGTTTAAGACATTACTCTCATGGACATAAGTCCACATAGTGCTTATTGTGTTCAATGCCTATTCAATTTCTGTGTTTCATCAACACTCTGAAGGTCCATAGATTACAGAATGCCTAGAGGTGTGCTTCGAAAACTACTACTAGTCTTCCAGTGTACGATCAAATCGTAGACAGTTTAAGGCATACTCCCATGGAGATAAGTCCGCATGGTGCTTATTGTGTTAAATGCCGATGCAATTTCTGTGTTTCATCAATACTCTGAAAGTCCACAGATTACAGAATGCCTCCAGATGTGCTTCGGAAACTACTACTAGTCTTCCAGTGTACGATCAAAGCGTAGACAGTTGAAGACATTACTCCAATGGAGAAAAGTCCGCATGGTGCTTATTGTGTTAAATGCCGATGCAATTTCTGTGTTTCATCAACACTCTGAAGGTCCACAGATTACAGAATGCCTCCAGATGTGCTTCGGAAACTACTACTAGTCTTCCAGTGTACGATCAAGGCGTAGACAGTTTAAGACATTGCTCCCATGGAGAAAAGTCCGTATGGTCCTTAATTTGTTCAATGAAGATGCAATTTCTGTGTTTCATCAACACTCTGAAGGTATACAGATTACAGAATGCCTCCAAATGTGCTTCGGAAACTACTGCTAGTCTTCCAGTGAACGATCACAGCGTAGACAGTTTAAGACATTACTCTCATGGAGACAAGTCCGCATGGTGCTTATTGTGTTCAATGCCGATTCAATTTCTGTGTTTCATCAACACTCTGAAGGTCCATAGATTACAGAATGCCTCCAGATGTGCTTCGAAAACTACTACTAGTCTTCCAGTGTACGATCGAAGCGTAGACAGTTTAAGACATACTCCCATGGAGAAAAGTCCGAATGGTGCTTATTGTGTTAAATGTCGATGCAATTTCTGTGTTTCATCAACACTCTGAAGGTCCACAGATCACAGAATGCCTCCAGATGTGCTTCGAAACTACTGCTAGTCTTCCAGTGTACGATCAAAGCGTAGACAGTTTAAGACATTACTCCCATGGTGAAAAGTCCGCACGGTGCTTATTGTGTTCAATGCCGATGCAATTTCTGTGTTTCATCAACACCCTGAAGGTATACAGATTACAGGATGCCTCCAAATGTGCTTCGGAAACTACTGCTAGTCTCAGAGTGAACGATCACAGCGTAGACAGTTTAAGACATTACTCTCATGGAGATAAGTCCGCATGGTGCTTATTGTGTTAAATGCCGATGCAATTTCTGTGTTTCATCAACACTTTGAAGGTCCACAGATTACAGAATGCCTCCAGATGTGCTTCGGAAACTAATACTAGTCTTCCAGTGAACGATCAAAGCGTAGACAGTTTAAGACATTACTCCCATGGAGAAAAGTCCGCATGGTGCTTATTGTGTTAAATGCCGATGCAATTTCTGTGTTTCATCAACACTCTGAAGGTCCACAGATTACAGAATACCTCCAGATGTGCTTCGGAAACTAGCACTAGTCTTCCAGTGAACGATCAAAGCGTAGACAGTATAAGACATTACTCTCATGGAGAGAAGTCCGCATAGTGCTTATTGTGGTAAATGCCGATGCAATTTTTGTGTTTCATCAACACCCTGAAGGTAAACAGATTACAGAATCCCTCCAGATGTGCTTCGGAAACTACTGCTAGTCTTCCAGTGAACGATCACAGCGTAGACAGTTTAAGACATTACTCTCATGGAGATAAGTCCGCATAGTGCTTATTATGTTCAATGCCGATTCAATTTCTGTGTTTCATCAACACTCTGAAGGTCCACAGATTACAGAATGCCTCCAGATGTGCTTCGGAAACTAATACTAGTCTTCCAGTGTACGATCAAAGCGTAGAGAGTTTAAGACATTACTCCCATGGAGAAAAGTCCGCATGGTGCTTATTGTGTTAAATGCCGATGCAATTTCTGTGTTTCATCAACACTCTGAAGGTCCACAGATTACAGAATGCCTCCAGATGTGCTTCGGAAACTACTACTAATCTTCCAGTGTACGATCAAAGCGTAGACAGTTTAAGACATTACTCTCATGGAGAAAAGTCCGCATGGTGCTTATTGTGTTCAATGCCGATGAAATTTTTGTGTTTCATCAACACCCTGAAGGTAAACACATTACAGAATCCCTCCAGATGTGCTTCGGAAACTACTGCTAGTCTTCCAGTGAACGATCACAGCGTAGACAGTTTAAGACATTACTCTCATGCAGATAAGTCCGCATAGTGCTTATTATGTTCAATGCCGATTCAATTTCTGTGTTTCATCAACACTCTGAAGGTCCACAGATTACAGAATGCCTCCAGATGTGCTTCGGAAACTAATACTAGTCTTCCAGTGTACGATCAAAGCGTAGAGAGTTTAAGACATTACTCCGATGGAGAAAAGTCCGCATGGTGCTTATTGTGTTAAATGCCGATGCAATTTCTGTGTTTCATCAACACTCTGAAGGTCCACAGATTACAGAATCCCTCCAGATGTTCTTCGGGAACTACTACTAGTCTTCCAGTGTACGATCAAAGCGTAGACAGTTTAATACATTACTCCCATGGAGAAAAGTACGCATGGTGCTTATTGTGTTCAATGCCGATGCAATTTCTGTGTTTCATCAACACTCTGAAGGTATACAGATTACAGAATGCCTCCAAATGTGCTTCGGAAACTACTGCTAGTCTTCCAGTGAACGATCACAGCGTAGACAGTTTAAGACTTACTCTCATGGACATAAGTCCGCATGGTGCTTATTGTGTTCAATGCCGATTCCATTTCTGTGTTTCATCAACACTCTGAAGGTCCATAGATTACAGAATGCCTCCAGGTGTGCTTCGAAAACTACTACTAGTCTTCCAGTGTACGATCAAATCGTAGACAGTTTAAGACATACTCCCATGGAGAAAAGTCCGCATGGTGCTTATTGTGTTAAATGCCGATGCAATTTCTGTGTTTCATCAACACTCTGAAGGTCCACAGATTACAGAATGCCTCCAGGTGTGCTTCGGAAACTACTATTAGTCTTCCAGTGTACGATCAAAACGTAGACAGTTTAAGACATTACTCCCATGGAGAAAAGTCCGCATGGTGCTTATTGCGTTAAATGCCGATGCAATTTCTGTGTTTCATCAACACTCTGAATGTCCACAGATTACAGAATGCCTCCAGATGTGCGTCGGAAACTACTACTAGTCTTCCAGTGTACGATCAAAGCGAAGACAGTTTAAGACATTACTCCCATGGACAAAAGTCCGTATGGTACTTATTTTGTTCAATGAAGATGCAATTTCTGTGTTTCAATAACACTCTGAAGGTATACAGATTACAGAATGCCTCCAAATGTGCTTCGGAAACTACTGCTAGTCTTCCAGTGAACGATCACAGCGTAGACAGTTTAAGACATTACTCTCATGGAGACAAGTCCGCATGGTGATTATTGTGTTCAATACCGATTCAATTTCTGTGGTTCATCAACACTCTGAAGGTCCATAGTTTACAGAATGCCTCCAGATGTGCTTCGAAGACTACTACTAGTCTTCCAGTGTACGATTAAAGCGTAGACAGTTTAAGACATACTCCCATGGAGAAAAGTCCGCATGGTGCTTATTGTGTTAAATGTCGATGCAATATCTGTGTTTCATCAACACTCTGAAGGTCCACAGATTACAGAATGCCTCCAGATGAGCTTCGCAAACTACTGCTAGTCTTCCAGTGTACGATCAAAGCGTAGACAGTTTAAGACATTACTCCCAAGGAGAAAAGTCCGCACGGTGCTTATTGTGTTCAATGCCGATGCAATTTCTGTGTTTCATCAACACTCTGAAGGTATACAGATTACAGAATGCCTCCAAATGTGCTTCTGAAACTACTGCTAGTCTTCTAGTGAACGATCACAGCGTAGACAGATTAAGAAATTACTCTCATCGAGATAAGTCCGCAAGGTGCTTATTGTGTTCAATGCCGATTCAATTTCTGTGTTTCATCAATACTCTGAAGGTCCACAGATTACAGAATGCCTCCAGATGTGGTTCGGATACTAGCACTAGTCTTCCAGTGAACGATCAAAGCGTAGACAGTATAAGACATTACTCTCATGGAGAGAAGTCCGCATAGTGCTTATTGTGGTAAATGCCGATGCAATTTCTGTGTTTCATCAACAATCTGAAGGTTCACAGATTACAGAATGCATCCAGGTGTGCTTCGAAAACTACTACTAGCCTTCCAGTGTACGATCAAAGCGTAGACAGTATAAGACATTACTCTCATGGAGAAAAGTGCGCATGGTGCTTATTGTGTTAAATGCCGATGCAATTTCTGTGTTTCATCAACACTCTGAAGGTCCACAGATTACAGAATGCCTCCAGATGTGCTTCGAAAACAACTAATAGTCTTCCAGTGTACGATCAAAGCGTAGACAGTTTAAGACATTACTCCCATGGAGAAAAGTCCGCATGGTGCTTATTGTGTTCAAGGCCGATGCAATTTCTGTGTTTCATCAACACTCTGAAGGTCCACAGATTACAGAATGCCTCCAGATGTGCTTCGGAAACTTCTACTAGTCTTCCAGTGTACGATCAAAGCGTAGACAGTTTAAGACATTACTCCCATGGAGAAAAGTCCACATGGTGCTTATTTTGTTCAATGAAGATGCAATTTCTGTGTTTCATCAACACTCTGAAGGTATACAGATTAAGAGAATGCCTCCAAATGTGCTTCGGAAACTACTGCTAGTCTTCCAGTGAACGATCACAGCGTAGACAGTTTAAGACATTACTCTCATGGAGATAAGTCCGCATGGTGCTTATTGTGTGCAATGCCGATTCAATTTCTGTGTTTCATCAACACTCTGAAGATCCATAGATTACAGAATGCATCCAGATGTGCTTCGAAAACTACTACTAGTCTTCCAGTGTACGATCAAAGCGTAGACAGTTTAAGACATACTCCCATGGAGAAAAGTCCGCATGGTGCTTATTGTGTTAAATGCCGATGCAATTTTTGGGTTTCATCAATACTCTGAAGGTCCACAGATTACAGAATGCCTCCAGATGTGCTTCGGAAACTACTACTAGTCTTCCAGTGTACGATCAAAGCGTAGACAGTTTAAGACATTACTCCCATGGAGAAAAGTCCGCACGGTGCTTATTGTGTTCAATGCCGATGCAATTTCTGTGTTTCATCAACACTCTGAAGGTATACAGATTACAGAATGCCTCCAAATGTGCTTCGGAAACTACTGCTAGTCTCCCAGTGAACGATCACAGCGTAGACAGTTTAAGACATTACTCCCATGGAGAAAAGTCCGCACGGTGCTTATTGTGTTCAATGCCGATGCAATTTCTGTGTTTCATCAACACTCTGAAGGTATACAAATTACAGAATGCCTCCAAATGTGCTTCGGAAACTACTGCTAGTCTCCCAGTGAACGATCACAGCGTAGAGAGTTTAAGACATTACCCTCATGGAGATAAGTCCGCATGGTGCTTATTGTGTTAAATGCCGATGCAATTTCTGTGTTTCATCAACACTCTGAAGGTCCACAGATTACAGAATGCCTCCAGATGTGCTTCGGAAACTAATACTAGTCTTCCAGTGAACGATCAAAGCGTAGACAGTTTAAGACATTACTCCCATGGAGAAAAGTCCGCATGGTGCTTATTGTGTTAAATGCCGATGCAATTTCGGTGTTTCATCAACACTCTGAAGGTATACAGATTACAGAATGCCTCCAAATGTGCTTCGGAAACTACCGCTAGTCTTCTAGTGAACGATCACAGCGTAGACAGATTAAGGCATTACTCTCATGGAGATAAGTCCGCATGGTGCTCATTGTGTTCAATGCCGACTCAATTTCTGTGTTTCATCAACACTCTGAAGGTCCACAGATTACAGAATGCCTCCAGATGTGCTTCGGAAACTAGCACTAGTCTTTCAGTGAACGATCAAAGCGTAGACAATATAAGACATTACTCTCATGGAGAGAAGTCCGCATAGTGCTTATTGTGGTAAATGCCGATGCAATTTTTGTGTTTCATCAACAATCTGAAGGTCCACAGATTACAGAATGCCTCCAGATGTGCTTCGGAAACTACTACTAGTCTTCCAGTGTACGATCAAACCGTAGACATTTTAAGACACTATTCTCATGGAGAAATGTCCGCATAGTGCTTCTTGTGGTCAATGCCGATGCAATTTTTGTGTTTCATCAACAATCGGAAGGTCCACAGATTACAGAATGCATCCAGATGTGCTTCGGAAACTACTACTAGCCTTAAAGTATACGATCAAAGCGTAGACAGTTTAAGACATTACTCTCATGGAGAAAAGCCCGCATGGTGCTTATTGTGTTCAATGCCGATGAAATTTTTGTGTTTCATCAACACTCTGAAGGTCCACAGATTACAGAATGCCTCCAGATGTGCTTCGGAAACTAATACTAGTCTTCCAGTGTACGATCAAAGCGTAGAGAGTTTAAGACATTACTCCCATGGAGAAAAGTCCGCATGGTGCTTATTGTGTTCAATGCCGATTCAATTTCTGTGTTTCATCAACACTCTGAAGGTCCACAGATTACAGAATGCCTCCAGATGTGCTTCGGAAACTACTACTAGTCTTCCAGTGTACGATCAAAGCGTAGACAGTTTAAGACATTACTCCCATGGGGAAAAGTCCGCATGGTGCTTATTGTGTTAAATGCCGATGCAATTTCTGTGTTTCATCAACACTCTGAAGGTCCACAGATTACAGAATGCATCCAGATGTGCTTCGGAAACTACTACTAGTCTTCCAGTGTACGATCAAAGCGTAGACAGTTTAAGACATACCCCCATGGAGAAAAGTCCGCATGGTGCTTATTGTGTTAAATGCCGATGCAATTTCTGTGTTTCATCAACATTCTGAAGGTCCACAGATTACAGAATGCCTCCAGATGTGCTTCGGAAACTCCTACTAGTCTTCCAGTGTACGATCAAATCGTAGACAGTTTAAGACATTAATCCCATGGAGAAAAGTCCGCACGGTGCTTATTGTGTTCAATGCCGATGCAATGTCTGTGTTTCATCAACACTCTGAAGGTATACAGATTACAGAATGCCTCCAAATGTGCTTCGGAAACTACTGCTAGTCTTCCAGTGAACGATCACAGCGTAGACAGTTTAAGACATTACTCTCGTGGACAAAGGTCCGCATGGTGCTTATTGTGTTCAATGCCGATGCAATTTCTGTGTTTTATCAGCACTCTGTAGGTCCACAGATTACAGAATGCATCCAGATGTGCTTCGGAAACTAATACTAGTCTTCCAGTGAACGATCAAAGCGTAGACAGTTTAAGACATTACTCTCATGGAGAAAAGTCCGCATGGTGCTTATTGTGTTCAATGCCGATTCAATTTCTGTGTATCATCAACACTCTGAAGGTCCACAGATTACAGAATGCCTCCAGATGTGCTTCGGAAACTACCACTAGTCTTCCAGTGTACGATTAAAGCGTAGACAGGTTAAGACATTACTCCCATGGAGAAAAGTTCGCATTGTGCTTATTGTGATGAATGCCGATGCAATTTTTGTGTTTCATCAACACTCTCAAGGTCCACAGGTTACAGAATGCTTCCAGATGTGCTTCGGAAACTACTACTAGTTTTCCAGTGTACGATCAAAGCGTAAACAGTTTAAGACATTTGTCCCATGCAGAAAATTCCGCATGGTGCTTATTGTGTTCAATGCCGATGCAATTTCTGTGTTTCATCAACACTCTGAAGGTCCACAGATAACGGAATGCATCCAGATATGCTTCGGAAACTACTACTAGTCTTCCAGTGTACGATCAAAGCGTAGACAGTTTAAGACATTACTCCCATTTAGAAAAGTCCGCATGGTGCTTATTGTGTTCAATGCCGATGCAATTTTTGTGTTTCATCAACACTCTGAAGGTCCACAGATTACAGAATGCATCCAGATATGCTTCAAAAACTACTACTAGTCGTCCAGGGAACGATCAAAGCGTAGACAGTTTAAGACATTATTCCCATGGAGAAAAGTCCGCATGGTGCTTATTGTGTTCAATGCCGATGCAATTTTTGGGTTTCATCAACACTCTGAAGGTCCAGAGATTACAGAATGCATCCAGAAGTGCTTCAGAAACTACTACTAGTCTTCCAGTGTACGATCAAAGCGTAGTCAGTTGAAGACATTTCTCCCATGGAGATAAGTTCGCATGGTGCTTATTGTGTTCAATGCCGATGCAATTTTTGTGTTTAATCAACACTCTGAAGGGCCACAGGTTACAGAATGCTTCCAGATGTGGTTGGGAAACTACTACTAGTCTTCCAGTGTACGATCAAAGCGTAGACAGTTTAAGACATTACTCCCATGGAGAAAAGACCGCATGGTGCTTATTGTGTTCAATGCCGATGCAATTTCTGTGCTTCATCAACACCCTGATGGTCCACAGATTACAGAATGCTTCCAGATATGCTTCGGAAACTACTACTAGTCTTCCAGGGAACGATCAAAGTGTAGACAGTTTAAGACATTACTCCCATGGAGAAAAGTCTGCATGGTGCTTATTGTGTTAAATGCCGATTGCAATTTCTGTGTTTCATCAACACTCTGAAGGTCCACAGATTACAGAATGCCTCCAGATGTGCTTCGGAAACTAATACTAGTCTTCCAGTGTACGATCAAAGCGTAGACAGTTTAAGACATTACTCTCATGGAGAAAAGTCCGCATGGTGCTTATTGTGTTCAATGCCGATGAAATTTTTGTGTTTCATCAACACCCTGAAGGTAAACAGATTACAGAATCCCTCCAGATGTGCTTCGGAAACTACTGCTAGTCTTCCAGTGAACGATCACAGCGTAGACAGTTTAAGACATTACTCTCATGGACATAAGTCCGCATGGTGCTTATTGAGTTCAATGCCGATTCAATTTCTGTGTTTCATCAACACTCTGAAGGTCCATAGATTACAGAATGCCTCCAGATGTGCTTCGAAACTAATACTAGTCTTCCAGTGTACGATCAAAGCGTAGAGAGTTTAAGACATTACTCCCATGGAGAAAAGTCCGCATGGTGCTTATTGTGTTAAATGCCGATGCAATTTCTGTGTTTCATCAACACTCTGAAGCTCCACAGATTACAGAATGCCTCCAGATGTGCTTCGGAAACTACTACTAGTCTTCCAGTGTACGATCAAAGCGTAGACAGTTTAATACATTACTCCCAAGGAGAAAAGTACGCATGGTGCTTATTGTGTTCAATGCCGATGCAATTTCTGTGTTTCATCAACACTCTGAAGGTCCATAGATTACAGAATGCCTAGAGGTGTGCTTCGAAAACTACTACTAGTCTTCCAGTGTACGATCAAATCGTAGACAGTTTAAGGCATACTCCCATGGAGATAAGTCCGCATGGTGCTTATTGTGTTAAATGCCGATGCAATTTCTGTGTTTCATCAATACTCTGAAAGTCCACAGATTACAGAATGCCTCCAGATGTGCTTCGGAAACTACTACTAGTCTTCCAGTGTACGATCAAAGCGTAGACAGTTGAAGACATTACTCCAATGGAGAAAAGTCCGCATGGTGCTTATTGTGTTAAATGCCGATGCAATTTCTGTGTTTCATCAACACTCTGAAGGTCCACAGATTACAGAATGCCTCCAGATGTGCTTCGGAAACTACTACTAGTCTTCCAGTGTACGATCAAGGCGTAGACAGTTTAAGACATTGCTCCCATGGAGAAATGTCCGTATGGTCCTTATTTTGTTCAATGAAGATGCAATTTCTGTGTTTCATCAACACTCTGAAGGTATACAGATTACAGAATGCCTCCAAATGTGCTTCGGAAACTACTGCTAGTCTTCCAGTGAACGATCACAGCGTAGACAGTTTAAGACATTACTCTCATGGAGACAAGTCCGCATGGTGCTTATTGTGTTCAATGCCGATTCAATTTCTGTGTTTCATCAACACTCTGAAGGTCCATAGATTACAGAATGCCTCCAGATGTGCTTCGAAAACTACTACTAGTCTTCCAGTGTACGATCGAAGCGTAGACAGTTTAAGACATACTCCCATGGAGAAAAGTCCGAATGGTGCTTATTGTGTTAAATGTCGATGCAATTTCTGTGTTTCATCAACACTCTGAAGGTCCACAGATTACAGAATGCCTCCAGATGTGCTTCGGAAACTACTGCTAGTCTTCCAGTGTACGATCAAAGCGTAGACAGTTTAAGACATTACTCCCATGGTGAAAAGTCCGCACGGTGCTTATTGTGTTCAATGCCGATGCAATTTCTGTGTTTCATCAACACTTTGAAGGTCCACAGATTACAGAATGCCTCCAGATGTGCTTCGGAAACTAATACTAGTCTTCCAGTGAACGATCAAAGCGTAGACAGTTTAAGACATTACTCCCATGGAGAAAAGTCCGCATGGTGCTTATTGTGTTAAATGCCGATGCAATTTCTGTGTTTCATCAACACTCTGAAGGTCCACAGATTACAGAATGCCTCCAGATGTGCTTCGGAAACTAGCACTAGTCTTCCAGTGAACGATCAAAGCGTAGACAGTATAAGACATTACTCTCATGGAGAGAAGTCCGCATAGTGCTTATTGTGGTAAATGCCGATGCAATTTTTGTGTTTCATCAACACCCTGAAGGTAAACAGATTACAGAATCCCTCCAGATGTGCTTCGGAAACTACTGCTAGTCTTCCAGTGAACGATCACAGCGTAGACAGTTTAAGACATTACTCTCATGGAGATAAGTCCGCATAGTGCTTATTATGTTCAATGCCGATTCAATTTCTGTGTTTCATCAACACTCTGAAGGTCCACAGATTACAGAATGCCTCCAGATGTGCTTCGGAAACTAATACTAGTCTTCCAGTGTACGATCAAAGCGTAGAGAGTTTAAGACATTACTCCCATGGAGAAAAGTCCGCATGGTGCTTATTGTGTTAAATGCCGATGCAATTTCTGTGTTTCATCAACACTCTGAAGGTCCACAGATTACAGAATGCCTCCAGATGTGCTTCGGAAACTACTACTAATCTTCCAGTGTACGATCAAAGCGTAGACAGTTTAAGACATTACTCTCATGGAGAAAAGTCCGCATGGTGCTTATTGTGTTCAATGCCGATGAAATTTTTGTGTTTCATCAACACCCTGAAGGTAAACACATTACAGAATCCCTCCAGATGTGCTTCGGAAACTACTGCTAGTCTTCCAGTGAACGATCACAGCGCAGACAGTTTAAGACATTACTCTCATGCAGATAAGTCCGCATAGTGCTTATTATGTTCAATGCCGATTCAATTTCTGTGTTTCATCAACACTCTGAAGGTCCACAGATTACAGAATGCCTCCAGATGTGCTTCGGAAACTAATACTAGTCTTCCAGTGTACGATCAAAGCGTAGAGAGTTTAAGACATTACTCCCATGGAGAAAAGTCCGCATGGTGCTTATTGTGTTAAATGCCGATGCAATTTCTGTGTTTCATCAACACTCTGAAGGTCCACAGATTACAGAATCCCTCCAGATGTTCTTCGGAAACTACTACTAGTCTTCCAGTGTACGATCAAAGCGTAGACAGTTTAATACATTATTCCCATGGAGAAAAGTCCGCATGGTGCTTATTGTGTTCAATGCCGATGCAATTTCTGTGTTTCATCAACACTCTGAAGGTATACAGATTACAGAATGCCTCCAAATGTGCTTCGGAAACTACTGCTAGTCTTCCAGTGAACGATCACAGCGTAGACAGTTTAAGACTTACTCTCATGGACATAAGTCCGCATGGTGCTTATTGTGTTCAATGCCGATTCCATTTCTGTGTTTCATCAACACTCTGAAGGTCCATAGATTACAGAATGCCTCCAGGTGTGCTTCGAAAACTACTACTAGTCTTCCAGTGTACGATCAAATCGTAGACAGTTTAAGACATACTCCCATGGAGAAAAGTCCGCATGGTGCTTATTGTGTTAAATGCCGATGCAATTTCTGTGTTTCATCAACACTCTGAAGGTCCACAGATTACAGAATGCCTCCAGATGTGCTTCGGAAACTACTATTAGTCTTCCAGTGTACGATCAAAACGTAGACAGTTTAAGACATTACTCCCATGGAGAAAAGTCCGCATGGTGCTTATTGCGTTAAATGCCGATGCAATTTCTGTGTTTCATCAACACTCTGAAGGTCCACAGATTACAGAATGCCTCCAGATGTGCGTCGGAAACTACTACTAGTCTTCCAGTGTACGATCAAAGCGAAGACAATTTAAGACATTACTCCCATGGACAAAAGTCCGTATGGTACTTATTTTGTTCAATGAAGATGCAATTTCTGTGTTTCAATAACACTCTGAAGGTATACAGATTACAGAATGCCTCCAAATGTGCTTCGGAAACTACTGCTAGTCTTCCAGTGAACGATCACAGCGTAGACAGTTTAAGACATTACTCTCATGGAGACAAGTCCGCATGGTGATTATTGTGTTCAATACCGATTCAATTTCTGTGGTTCATCAACACTCTGAAGGTCCATAGTTTACAGAATGCCTCCAGATGTGCTTCGAAGACTACTACTAGTCTTCCAGTGTACGATTAAAGCGTAGACAGTTTAAGACATACTCCCATGGAGAAAAGTCCGCATGGTGCTTATTGTGTTAAATGTCGATGCAATATCTGTGTTTCATCAACACTCTGAAGGTCCACAGATTACAGAATGCCTCCAGATGAGCTTCGCAAACTACTGCTAGTCTTCCAGTGTACGATCAAAGCGTAGACAGTTTAAGGCATTACTCCCAAGGAGAAAAGTCCGCACGGTGCTTATTGTGTTCAATGCCGATGCAATTTCTGTGTTTCATCAACACTCTGAAGGTATACAGATTACAGAATGCCTCCAAATGTGCTTCGGAAACTACTGCTAGTCTTCTAGTGAACGATCACAGCGTAGACAGATTAAGAAATTACTCTCATCGAGATAAGTCCGCAAGGTGCTTATTGTGTTCAATGCCGATTCAATTTCTGTGTTTCATCAATACTCTGAAGGTCCACAGATTACAGAATGCCTCCAGATGTGGTTCGGAAACTAGCACTAGTCTTCCAGTGAACGATCAAAGCGTAGACAGTATAAGACATTACTCTCATGGAGAGAAGTCCGCATAGTGCTTATTGTGGTAAATGCCGATGCAATTTCTGTGTTTCATCAACAATCTGAAGGTTCACAGATTACAGAATGCATCCAGGTGTGCTTCGAAAACTACTACTAGCCTTCCAGTGTACGATCAAAGCGTAGACAGTTTAAGACATTACTCTCATGGAGAAAAGTGCGCATGGTGCTTATTGTGTTAAATGCCGATGCAATTTCTGTGTTTCATCAACACTCTGAAGGTCCACAGATTACAGAATGCCTCCAGATGTGCTTCGAAAACAACTAATAGTCTTCCAGTGTACGATCAAAGCGTAGACAGTTTAAGACATTACTCCCATGGAGAAAAGTCCGCATGGTGCTTATTGTGTTCAAGGCCGATGCAATTTCTGTGTTTCATCAACACTCTGAAGGTCCACAGATTACAGAATGCCTCCAGATGTGCTTCGGAAACTACTACTAGTCTTCCAGTGTACGATCAAAGCGTAGACAGTTTAAGACATTACTCCCATGGAGAAAAGTCCGCATTGTGCTTATTTTGTTCAATGAAGATGCAATTTCTGTGTTTCATCAACACTCTGAAGGTATACAGATTAAGAGAATGCCTCCAAATGTGCTTCGGAAACTACTGCTAGTCTTCCAGTGAACGATCACAGCGTAGACAGTTTAAGACATTACTCTCATGGAGATAAGTCCGCATGGTGCTTATTGTGTGCAATGCCGATTCAATTTCTGTGTTTCATCAACACTCTGAAGGTCCATAGATTACAGAATGCATCCAGATGTGCTTCGAAATCTACTACTAGTCTTCCAGTGTACGATCAAAGCGTAGACAGTTTAAGACATACTCCCATGGAGAAAAGTCCGCATGGTGCTTATTGTGTTAAATGCCGATGCAATTTTTGGGTTTCATAAATACTCTGAAGGTCCACAGATTACAGAATGCCTCCAGATGTGCTTCGGAAACTACTACTAGTCTTCCAGTGTACGATCAAAGCGTAGACAGTTTAAGACATTAGTCCCATGGAGAAAAGTCCGCACGGTGCTTATTGTGTTCAATGCCGATGCAATTTCTGTGTTTCATCAACACTCTGAAGGTATACAGATTACAGAATGCCTCCAAATGTGCTTCAGAAACTACTGCTAGTCTCCCAGTGAACGATCACAGCGTAGACAGTTTAAGACATTACTCCCATGGAGAAAAGTCCGCACGGTGCTTATTGTGTTCAATGCCGATGCAATTTCTGTGTTTCATCAACACTCTGAAGTTATACAAATTACAGAATGCCTCCAAATGTGCTTCGGAAACTACTGCTAGTCTCCCAGTGAACGATCACAGCGTAGACAGTTTAAGACATTACCCTCATGGAGATAAGTCCGCATGGTGCTTATTGTGTTAAATGCCGATGCAATTTCTGTGTTTCATCAACACTCTGAAGGTCCACAGATTACAGAATGCCTCCAGATGTGCTTCGGAAACTAATACTAGTCTTCCAGTGAACGATCAAAGCGTAGACAGTTTAAGACATTACTCCCATGGAGAAAAGTCCGCATGGTGCTTATTGTGTTAAATGCCGATGCAATTTCTGTGTTTCATCAACACTCTGAAGGTATACAGATTACAGAATGCCTCCAAATGTGCTTCGGAAACTACCGCTAGTCTTCTAGTGAACGATCACAGCGTAGACAGATTAAGGCATTACTCTCATGGAGATAAGTCCGCATGGTGCTCATTGTGTTCAATGCCGACTCAATTTCTGTGTTTCATCAACACTCTGAAGGTCCACAGATTACAGAATGCCTCCAGATGTGCTTCGGAAACTAGCACTAGTCTTTCAGTGAACGATCAAAGCGTAGACAATATAAGACATTACTCTCATGGAGAGAAGTCCGCATAGTGCTTATTGTGGTAAATGCCGATGCAATTTTTGTGTTTCATCAACAATCTGAAGGTCCACAGATTACAGAATGCCTCCAGATGTGCTTCGGAAACTACTACTAGTCTTCCAGTGTACGATCAAACCGTAGACAGTTTAAGACACTATTCTCATGGAGAAATGTCCGCATAGTGCTTCTTGTGGTCAATGCCGATGCAATTTTTGTGTTTCATCAACAATCGGAAGGTCCACAGATTACAGAATGCATCCAGATGTGCTTCGGAAACTACTACTAGCCTTAAAGTATACGATCAAAGCGTAGACAGTTTAAGACATTACTCTCATGGAGAAAAGCCCGCATGGTGCTTATTGTGTTCAATGCCGATGAAATTTTTGTGTTTCATCAACACTCTGAAGGTCCACAGATTACAGAATGCCTCCAGATGTGCTTCGGAAACTAATACTAGTCTTCCAGTGTACGATCAAAGCGTAGAGAGTTTAAGACATTACTCCCATGGAGAAAAGTCCGCATGGTGCTTATTGTGTTCAATGCCGATTCAATTTCTGTGTTTCATCAACACTCTGAAGGTCCACAGATTACAGAATGCCTCCAGATGTGCGTCGGAAACTACTACTAGTCTTCCAGTGTACGATCAAAGCGAAGACAGTTTAAGACATTACTCCCATGGACAAAAGTCCGTATGGTACTTATTTTGTTCAATGAAGATGCAATTTCTGTGTTTCAATAACACTCTGAAGGTATACAGATTACAGAATGCCTCCAAATGTGCTTCGGAAACTACTGCTAGTCTTCCAGTGAACGATCACAGCGTAGACAGTTTAAGACATTACTCTCATGGAGACAAGTCCGCATGGTGATTATTGTGTTCAATACCGATTCAATTTCTGTGGTTCATCAACACTCTGAAGGTCCATAGTTTACAGAATGCCTCCAGATGTGCTTCGAAGACTACTACTAGTCTTCCAGTGTACGATTAAAGCGTAGACAGTTTAAGACATACTCCCATGGAGAAAAGTCCGCATGGTGCTTATTGTGTTAAATGTCGATGCAATATCTGTGTTTCATCAACACTCTGAAGGTCCACAGATTACAGAATGCCTCCAGATGAGCTTCGCAAACTACTGCTAGTCTTCCAGTGTACGATCAAAGCGTAGACAGTTTAAGACATTACTCCCAAGGAGAAAAGTCCGCACGGTGCTTATTGTGTTCAATGCCGATGCAATTTCTGTGTTTCATCAACACTCTGAAGGTATACAGATTACAGAATGCCTCCAAATGTGCTTCGGAAACTACTGCTAGTCTTCTAGTGAACGATCACAGCGTAGACAGATTAAGAAATTACTCTCATCGAGATAAGTCCGCAAGGTGCTTATTGTGTTCAATGCCGATTCAATTTCTGTGTTTCATCAATACTCTGAAGGTCCACAGATTACAGAATGCCTCCAGATGTGGTTCGGAAACTAGCACTAGTCTTCCAGTGAACGATCAAAGCGTAGACAGTATAAGACATTACTCTCATGGAGAGAAGTCCGCATAGTGCTTATTGTGGTAAATGCCGATGCAATTTCTGTGTTTCATCAACAATCTGAAGGTTCACAGATTACAGAATGCATCCAGGTGTGCTTCGAAAACTACTACTAGCCTTCCAGTGTACGATCAAAGCGTAGACAGTTTAAGACATTACTCTCATGGAGAAAAGTGCGCATGGTGCTTATTGTGTTAAATGCCGATGCAATTTCTGTGTTTCATCAACACTCTGAAGGTCCACAGATTACAGAATGCCTCCAGATGTGCTTCGAAAACAACTAATAGTCTTCCAGTGTACGATCAAAGCGTAGACAGTTTAAGACATTACTCCCATGGAGAAAAGTCCGCATGGTGCTTATTGTGTTCAAGGCCGATGCAATTTCTGTGTTTCATCAACACTCTGAAGGTCCACAGATTACAGAATGCCTCCAGATGTGCTTCGGAAACTTCTACTAGTCTTCCAGTGTACGATCAAAGCGTAGACAGTTTAAGACATTACTCCCATGGAGAAAAGTCCGCATTGTGCTTATTTTGTTCAATGAAGATGCAATTTCTGTGTTTCATCAACACTCTGAAGGTATACAGATTAAGAGAATGCCTCAAAATGTGCTTCGGAAACTACTGCTAGTCTTCCAGTGAACGATCACAGCGTAGACAGTTTAAGACATTACTCTCATGGAGATAAGTCCGCATGGTGCTTATTGTGTGCAATGCCGATTCAATTTCTGTGTTTCATCAACACTCTGAAGGTCCATAGATTACAGAATGCATCCAGATGTGCTTCGAAAACTACTACTAGTCTTCCAGTGTACGATCAAAGCGTAGACAGTTTAAGACATACTCCCATGGAGAAAAGTCCGCATGGTGCTTATTGTGTTAAATGCCGATGCAATTTTTGGGTTTCATCAATACTCTGAAGGTCCACAGATTACAGAATGCCTCCAGATGTGCTTCGGAAACTACTACTAGTCTTCCAGTGTACGATCAAAGCGTAGACAGTTTAAGACATTACTCCCATGGAGAAAAGTCCGCACGGTGCTTATTGTGTTCAATGCCGATGCAATTTCTGTGTTTCATCAACACTCTGAAGGTATACAGATTACAGAATGCCTCCAAATGTGCTTCGGAAACTACTGCTAGTCTCCCAGTGAACGATCACAGCGTAGACAGTTTAAGACATTACTCCCATGGAGAAAAGTCCGCACGGTGCTTATTGTGTTCAATGCCGATGCAATTTCTGTGTTTCATCAACACTCTGAAGTTATACAAATTACAGAATGCCTCCAAATGTGCTTCGGAAACTACTGCTAGTCTCCCAGTGAACGATCACAGCGTAGACAGTTTAAGACATTACCCTCATGGAGATAAGTCCGCATGGTGCTTATTGTGTTAAATGCCGATGCAATTTCTGTGTTTCATCAACACTCTGAAGGTCCACAGATTACAGAATGCCTCCAGATGTGCTTCGGAAACTAATACTAGTCTTCCAGTGAACGATCAAAGCGTAGACAGTTTAAGACATTACTCCCATGGAGAAAAGTCCGCATGGTGCTTATTGTGTTAAATGCCGATGCAATTTCTGTGTTTCATCAACACTCTGAAGGTATACAGATTACAGAATGCCTCCAAATGTGCTTCGGAAACTACCGCTAGTCTTCTAGTGAACGATCACAGCGTAGACAGATTAAGGCATTACTCTCATGGAGATAAGTCCGCATGGTGCTCATTGTGTTCAATGCCGACTCAATTTCTGTGTTTCATCAACACTCTGAAGGTCCACAGATTACAGAATGCCTCCAGATGTGCTTCGGAAACTAGCACTAGTCTTTCAGTGAACGATCAAAGCGTAGACAATATAAGACATTACTCTCATGGAGAGAAGTCCGCATAGTGCTTATTGTGGTAAATGCCGATGCAATTTTTGTGTTTCATCAACAATCTGAAGGTCCACAGATTACAGAATGCCTCCAGATGTGCTTCGGAAACTACTACTAGTCTTCCAGTGTACGATCAAACCGTAGACAGTTTAAGACACTATTCTCATGGAGAAATGTCCGCATAGTGCTTCTTGTGGTCAATGCCGATGCAATTTTTGTGTTTCATCAACAATCGGAAGGTCCACAGATTACAGAATGCATCCAGATGTGCTTCGGAAACTACTACTAGCCTTAAAGTATACGATCAAAGCGTAGACAGTTTAAGACATTACTCTCATGGAGAAAAGCCCGCATGGTGCTTATTGTGTTCAATGCCGATGAAATTTTTGTGTTTCATCAACACTCTGAAGGTCCACAGATTACAGAATGCCTCCAGATGTGCTTCGGAAACTAATACTAGTCTTCCAGTGTACGATCAAAGCGTAGAGAGTTTAAGACATTACTCCCATGGAGAAAAGTCCGCATGGTGCTTATTGTGTTCAATGCCGATTCAATTTCTGTGTTTCATCAACACTCTGAAGGTCCACAGATTACAGAATGCCTCCAGATGTGCTTCGGAAACTACTACTAGTCTTCCAGTGTACGATCAAAGCGTAGACAGTTTAAGACATTACTCCCATGGGGAAAAGTCCGCATGGTGCTTATTGTGTTAAATGCCGATGCAATTTCTGTGTTTCATCAACACTCTGAAGGTCCACAGATTACAGAATGCATCCAGATGTGCTTCGGAAACTACTACTAGTCTTCCAGTGTACGATCAAAGCGTAGACAGTTTAAGACATTACTCTCATGGACAAAGGTCCGCATGGTGCTTATTGTGTTCAATGCCGATGCAATTTCTGTGTTTCATCAACACTCTGAAGTTATACAGATTACAGAATGCCTCCAGATGTGCTTCGGAAACTACTGCTAGTCTTCCAGTGAACGATCACAGCGTAGACAGTGTAAGGCATTACTCCCATGGAGAGAAGTCCGCATGCTGCTTATTGTGTTCAATGCCGATTTAATTTCTGTGTTTTAACAACACTCTGAAGGTCCATAGATTACAGAATGCCTCCAGATGTGCTTCGGAAACTAATACTAGTCTTCCAGTGAACGATCAAAGCGTAGACAGTGTAAGCCATACCCCCATGGAGAAAAGTCCGCATGGTGCTTATTGTGTTAAATGCCGATGCAATTTCTGTGTTTCATCAACATTCTGAAGGTCCACAGATTACAGAATGCCTCCAGATGTGCTTCGGAAACTCCTACTAGTCTTCCAGTGTACGATCAAATCGTAGACAGTTTAAGACATTAATCCCATGGAGAAAAGTCCGTATGGTGCTTATTGTGTTCAATGCCCATGCAATTTCTGTGTTTTATCAGCACTCTGTAGGTCCACAGATTACAGAATGCATCCAGATGTGCTTCGGAAACTAATACTAGTCTTCCAGTGAACGATCAAAGCGTAGACAGTTTAAGACATTACTCTCATTTAGAAAAGTCCGCATGGTGCTTATTGTGTTCAATGCCGATTCAATTTCTGTGTATCATCAACACTCTGAAGGTCCACAGATTACAGAATGCCTCCAGATGTGCTTCGGAAACTACCACTAGTCTTCCAGTATACGATTAAAGCGTAGACAGGTTAAGACATTACTCCCATGGAGAAAAGTTCGCATTGTGCTTATTGTGATGAATGCCGATGCAATTTTTGTGTTTCATCAACACTCTCAAGGTCCACAGGTTACAGAATGCTTCCAGATGTGCTTCGGAAACTACTACTAGTTTTCCAGTGTACGATCAAAGCGTAAACAGTTTAAGACATTTGTCCCATGCAGAAAATTCCGCATGGTGCTTATTGTGTTCAATGCCGATGCAATTTCTGTGTTTCATCAACACTCTGAAGGTCCACAGATAACGGAATGCATCCAGATATGCTTCGGAAACTACTACTAGTCTTCCAGTGTACGATCAAAGCGTAGACAGTTTAAGACATTACTCCCATTTAGAAAAGTCCGCATGGTGCTTATTGTGTTCAATGCCGATGCAATTTTTGTGTTTCATCAACACTCTGAAGGTCCACAGATTACAGAATGCATCCAGATATGCTTCAAAAACTACTACTAGTCGTCCAGGGAACGATCAAAGCGTAGACAGTTTAAGACATTATTCCCATGGAGAAAAGTCCGCATGGTGCTTATTGTGTTCAATGCCGATGCAATTTTTGGGTTTCATCAACACTCTGAAGGTCCAGAGATTACAGAATGCATCCAGAAGTGCTTCAGAAACTACTACTAGTCTTCCAGTGTACGATCAAAGCGTAGTCAGTTGAAGACATTTCTCCCATGGAGATAAGTTCGCATGGTGCTTATTGTGTTCAATGCCGATGCAATTTTTGTGTTTAATCAACACTCTGAAGGGCCACAGAGTACAGAATGCTTCCAGATGTGGTTGGGAAACTACTACTAGTCTTCCAGTGTACGATCAAAGCGTAGACAGTTTAAGACATTACTCCCATGGAGAAAAGACCGCATGGTGCTTATTGTGTTCAATGCCGATGCAATTTCTGTGCTTCATCAACACCCTGATGGTCCACAGATTACAGAATGCTTCCAGATATGCTTCGGAAACTACTACTAGTCTTCCAGGGAACGATCAAAGTGTAGACAGTTTAAGACATTACTCCCATGGAGAAAAGTCTGCATGGTGCTTATTGTGTTCAATGCTTATGCAATTTCTGTGTTTCATCAACACTCTGAAGGTCCACAGGTTACAAAATGCCTCCAGATGTGCTTCGGAAACTACTGCTAGTCTTCCAGGGAACTATCACAGCGTAGACAGTTTAAGACATTACTCCCATGGAGATAAGTCCGCATGGTGCTTATTGTGTTCAATGCCGATGCAATTTCTGTGTTTCATCAACACTCTGAAGGTCCACAGATTACAGAATGCCTCCAGATGTGCTTCGGAAACTACTACTCGTCTTCCAGGGAATGATCAAAGCGTAGACAGTTTAAGACAATTCTCTCATGGAGAAAATTCCGCATGGTGCTTATTGTGTTCAATACCGATGCAATTTTTGTGTGTCATCAACACTCTGATGGTCCACAGATTACAGAATGCATCCAGATGTGCTTCGGAAACTACTGCTAGTCTTCCAGTGAACGATCACAGCGTAGACAGTTTAAGACATTACTCTCATGGAGATAAGTCCGCATGGTGCTTATTGTGTTCAATGCCGATTCAAATTCGGTGTTTCATCAACACTCTGAAGGTCCATAGATTACATTATGCCTCCAGATGTGCTTCGAAAACTACTACGAGTCTTCCAGTGTACGATCAAAGCGTAGACAGTTTAAGACTTACTCCCATGGAGAAAAGTCCGCATGGTGCTTCTTGTGTTAAATGCCGATGCAATTTCTGTGTTTCATCAACACTCTGAAGGTATACAGATTACAGAATGCCTACAGATGTGCTTCGGAAACTACTGCTAGTCTTCCAGTGAACGATCACAGCGTAGACAGTTTAAGACTTTACTGTCATGGAGATAAGTCCGCATGGTGCTTATTGTGTTCAATGCCGTTTCAATTTCTGTGTTTCATCAACACTCTGAAGGTCCATAGATTACAGAATGCATCCAGATGTGCTTCGGAAACTACTGCTAGTCTTCCAGTGAACGATCAAGGCGTAGACAGTTTAAGACATTACTCTCATGGAGATAAGTCCGCATGGTGCTTATTGTGTTCAATGCCGATTCAAATTCGGTGTTTCATCAACACTCTGAAGGTCCATAGATTACATTATGCCTCCAGATGTGCTTCGAAAACTACTACTAGTCTTCCAGTGTACGATCAAAGCGTAGACAGTTTAAGACTTACTCCCATGGAGAAAAGTCCGCATGGTGCTTCTTGTGTTAAATGCCGATGCAATTTCTGTGTTTCATCAACACTCTGAAGGTCCACAGATTACAGAATGCCTTCAGATGTACTTCGGAAACTACTACTAGTCTTCCAGTGTACGATCAAAACGTACAGTTTAAGACATTACTCATATGGAGAAAAGTCCGCATGGTGCTTATTGTGTTCAATGCCGATGCAATTCTTGTGTTTCATCAACACTCTGAAGATAAACAGATAATAGAATGCATCAAGATGTGCTTTGGAAACTAATACTAGTCATCCAGTATACGATCAAAGCGTAGACAGTTTAAGACATTACTCCCATGGAGAAAAAGTCCGCATGGTGCTTATTGTGTTCAATGCCGATGCAATTTTTGGGTTTCATCATCACTCTGAAGGTCCACAGATTACAGAATGCATCCAGAAGTGCTTCAGAAACTCCTACTAGTCTTCCAGTGTACGATCAAAGCGTAGAAAGTTAAAGACATTACTCCCATGGAGATAAGTTCGCATGGTGCTTATTGTGTTCAATGCCGATGCAATTTTTGTGTTTTATCAACACTCTGAAGGTCCACAGGTTACAGAATGCTTCCAGATGTGGTTGGGAAACTACTACTAGTCTTCCAGTGTACGATCAAAGCGTAGACAGTTTAAGACATTACTCCCATGGAGAAAAGTCCGCATGGTGCTTATTGTGTTCAATGCCGATGCAATTTCTGTGTTTCATCAACAACCTGATGGTCCACAGATTACAGAATGCATCCAGATATGCTTCGGAAACTACTACTAGTCTTCCAGGGAACGATCAAAGCGTAGACAGTTTAAGACATTACTCCCATGGAGAAAAGTCTGCATGGTGCTTATTGTGTTCAATGCCGATGCAATTTCTGTGTTTCATCAACACTCTGAGGGTCCACAGGTTACAAAATGCCTCCAGATGTGCTTCGGAAACTACTACTAGTCTTCCAGGGAACGATCACAGCGTAGACAGTTTAAGACATTACTCCCATGGAGATAAGTACGCATGGTGCTTATTGTGTTCAATGCCGATGCAATTTTTGTGTTTCATCAACACCCTGATGGTCCACAGATTACAGAATGCATCCAGATGTGCTTCGGAAACTACTGCTAGTCTTCCAGTGAACGATCAAGACGTAGACAGTTTAAGACATTACTCTCATGGAGATAAGTCCGCATGGTGCTTATTGTGTTCAATGCCGATTTAATTTCTGTGTTTCATCAACACTCTGAAGGTCCATAGATTACAGAATGCCTTTAGATGTGCTTCGAAAACTACTACTAGTCTTCCAGTGTACGATCAAAGCGTAGACAGTTTAAAACATACTCCCATGGAGAAAAGTCCGCATGGTGCTTCTTGTGTTAAATGCCGATGCAATTTCTGTGTTTCATCAACACTCTGAAGGTATACAGATTACAGAATGCCTACAGATGTGCTTCGGAAACTACTGCTAGTCTTCCAGTGAACGATCACAGCGTAGACAGTTTAAGACATTACTCTCATGGAGATAAGTCCGCATGGTGCTTATTGTGTTCAATGCCGATTCAATTTCTGTGTTTCATCAACACTCTGAAGGTCCATAGATTACAGAATGCCTCCAGATGTGCTTCGAAAACTACTACTAGTCTTCCAGTGTATGATTAAAGCATAGACAGTTTAAGACATACTCCCATGGAGAAAAGTCCGCATGGTGCTTATTGTGTTAAATGCCGATGCAATTTCTATGTTTCATCAACACTCTGAAGGTCCACAGATTACAGAATGCCTCCAGATGTGCTTCGGAAACTACTACTAGTCTTCCAGTGTACGATCAAAGCGTAGACAGTTTAAGACATTACTCCCATGGAGAAAAGTCCGCACGGTGCTTATTGTGTTCAATGCCGATGCAATTTCTGTGTTTCATCAACACTCTGAAGGTATACAGATTACAGAATGCCTCCAAATGTGTTTCGAAAGCTACTGCTAGTCTTCCAGTGAACGATCAAAGCGTAGACAGTTTAAGACATTACTCCCATGGAGAAAAGTCGGCATGGTGCTTCTTGTGTTCAATGCCGATGCAATTTTTGTGTTTCATCAACACTCTGAAGGTCAACAGATTACAGAATGCCTCCAGATGTGCTTCGGAAACTACTACTAGTCTTCCAGTGTACGATCAAAGCGTAGACAGTTTAAGACATTACTCCCATGGAGAAAAGTCCGCATGGTGATTATTGTGTTCAATGCCGATGCAATTTCTGTTTTTCATCAACACTCTGAAGGTATACAGATTACAGAATGCATCCAGATGTGCTTCGGAAACTAGCACTAGTCTTCCAGTGAACGATCAAAGCGTAGACAGTATAAGACATTACTCTCATGGAGAAAAGTCCGCATAGTGCTTATTGTGGTCAATGCCGATGCAATTTTTGTGTTTCATCCACAATCTAAAGGTCCACAGATTACAGAATGCATCCAGATGTGCTTCGAAAACTACTACTAGCCTTCCAGTGTACGATCAAAGCTTAGGGAGTTTAAGACATTTCTCCCATGGAGAAAAGTCCGCATGGTGCTTATTGTGTTAAATGCCGATGCAATTTCTGTGTTTCATCAACACTCTGAAGGTCCACAGATTACAGAATACCTCCAGATGTGTTTCGGAAACTACTACTAGTCTTCCAGTGTACGATCAAAGCTTAGAGAGTGTAAGACATTACTCCCATGGAGAAAAGTCGGCATGGTGCTTATTGTGTTAAATGCCGATGCAATTTCTGTGTTTGATCAACACTCTGAAGGTATATAGATTACAGAATGCCTCCAAATGTGCTTCGGAAACTACTGCTAGTCTTCCAGTGAACGATCACAGCGTAGACAGTATAAGACATTACTCTCATGGAGAGAAGTCCGCATAGTGCTTATTGTGGTCAATGCCGATGCAATTTTTGTGTTTCATCAACAATCTGAAGGTCCACAGATTACAGAATGCATCCAGGTGTGCTTCGAAAACTACTACTAGCCTTCCAGTGTGCGATCAAAGCGTAGACAGTTTAAGACATTACTCTCATGGAGAAAAGTCCGCATGCTGCTTATTGTGTTCAATGCCGATTCAATTTCTGTGTTTCATCAACACTCTGAAGGTCCACAGATTACAGAATACCTCCAGATGTGTTTCGGAAACTACTACTAGCCTTCCAGTGTACGATCAAAGCTTAGGGAGTTTAAGACATTACTCCCATGGCGAAAAGTCCGCATGGTGCTTATTGTATTAAATGCCGATGCTATTTCTGTGTTTCATCAACACTCTGAAGGTCCACAGATTACAGAATGCCTTCAGATGCGCTTGGGAAACTACTACTAGTCTTCCAGTGTACGATCAAAGCGTAGACAGTTTAAGACATTACTCCCATGGCGAAAAGTCCGCCCGGTACTTAATGTTTTCAATGCCGATGCAATTTCTGTGTTTCATCAACACTCTGAAGGTATATAGATTACAGAATGCCTCCAAATGTGCTTCGGAAACTACTGCTAGTCTTCCAGTGAACGATCACAGCGTAGACAGGCTAAGACATTACTCTCATGGAGATAAGTCCGCATGGTGCTTATTGTGTTCAATGCCGATTCAATTTCTGTGTTTCATCAACACTCTGAAGGTCCATAGATTACAGAATGCCTCCAGATGTGCTTCGAAAACTACTACTAGTCTTCCAGTGTACGATCAAAACGTAGACAGTTTAAGACATACTCCCATGGAGAAAAGTCCGCATGGTGCTTATTGTGTTAAGTGCCGATGCAATTTCTGTGTTTCATCAACACTCTGAAGGTCCACAGATTACTGAATGCCTCCAGATGTGCTTCGGAAACTACTACTAGTCTTCCAGTGTACGGTCAAAGCGTAGACAGTTTAAGACATTACTCTCATGGAGAAAACTCCGCACGGTGCTTATTGTGTTCAATGCCAATGCAATTTCTGTGTTTCATCAACACTCTGAAGGTATACAGATTACAGAATGTTTCCAAATGTGCTTCGGAAACTACTGCTAGTCTTCCAGTGAACGATCACTGCGTAGACAGTTTAAGACATTACTCTCATGGAGATAAGTCCGCATGGTGCTTATTGTGTTAAATGCCGATGCAATTTCTGTGTTTCATCAACACTCTGAAGGTCCACAGATTACTGAATGCCTCCAGATGTGCTTCGGAAACTAATACTAGTCTTCCAGTGAACGATCAAAGCGTAGAAAGTTTAAGACATTACTCTCATGGAGAAAAGTCCGCATGGTGCTTATTGTGTTCAATGCCGATTCAATATCTGTGTTTGATCTACACTCTGAAGGTCCTCTGATTACAGAATGCCTCCAGATGTGCTTCGGAAACTACCACTAGTCTTCCAGTGAACGATCAAAGCGTAGACAGTTTAAGACATTACTTCCATGGAGAAAAGTCCCCATGGTGCTTATTGTGTTCAATGCCGATGCAATTTTTGTGTTTCATCAACACTCTGAAGGTCCACAGATTACTGAATGCCTCCAGATGTGCTTCGGAAACTGCTACTAGTCTTCCAGTGTACGATCAAAGCGTAGACAGTTTAAGACATTACTCCCATGGAGAAAAGTCCGCATGGTGCTTATTGTGTTCAATGCCGATGCAATTTCTGTGTTTCATCAACACTCTGAAGGTATACAGATTACAGAATGCCTCCAAATGTGCTTCGGAAACTACTGCTAGTCTTCCAGTGATCGATCACAGCGTAGACAGATTAAGGCATTACTCTCATGGAGATAAGTCCGCATGGTGCTTATTGTGTTCAATGCCGATTCAATTTCTGTGTTTCATCAACACTCTGAAGGTCCATAGATTACAGAATGCCTAAAGATGTGCTTCGAAACTACTACTAGTCTTCCAGTGTACGATCAAAGTGTAGACAGTTTAAGACATACTCCCATGGAGAAAAGTCCGCATGGTGCTTCTTGTGTTCAATGCCGATGCAATTTCTGTGTATCATCAACACTCTGAAGGTATACAGATTACAGAATGCCTCCAAATGTGCTTCGGGAACTCCTGCTAGTCTTCCAGTGAACGATCACAGCGTAGACAGTTTAAGACATTACTCTCATGGAGATAAGTCCGCATGGTGCTTACTGTGTTAAATGCCGATGCAATTTCTGTGTTTCATCAACACTCTGAAGGTCCACAGATTACAGAATGCCTCCAGATGTGCTTCGGAAACTACCACTAGTCTTCCAGTGAACGATCAAAGCGTAGACAGTTTAAGACATTACTCCCATGGAGAAAAGTTCGCATGGTGCTTATTGTGTTCAATTCCGATGCAATTTTTGTGTTTCATCAACACTCTGAAGGTCCACAGATTACAGAACGCCCTCATATGTGCTTCGGAATCTACTACTAGTCTTCCAGTGTACGATTAAAGCGTAGACAGTTTAAGACATACTCCCATGGTGATAAGTCCGCATGGTGCTTATTGTGTTAAATGCCGATGCAATTTCTGTGTTTCATCAACAATCTGAAGGTCCACAGATTACAGAATGCCTCCAGATGTGCTTCGGAAACTAATACTAGTCTTCCAGTGAACGATCACAGCGTACACAGTTTAAGACATTACTCTCATGGAGATAAGTCCGCATGGTGCTTACTGTGTTAAATGCCGATGCAATTTCTGTGTTTCATCAACACTCTGAAGGTCCACAGATTACAGAATGCCTCCAGATGTGCTTCGGAAACTACCACTAGTCTTCCAGTGAACGATCAAAGCGTAGACAGTTTATGACATTACTTCCATGGAGAAAAGTCCGCATGGTGCTTATTGTGTTCAATGCCGATGCAATTTTTGTGTTTCATCAACACTCTGAAGGTCCACAGATTACAGAATGCCTCCATATGTGCTTCGAAACTACTACTAGTCTTCCAGTGTACGATCAAAGCGTAGACAATTTAAGACATACCCCCATGGAGAAAAGTCCGCATGGTGCTACTTGTGTTCAATGCCGATGCAATTTCTGTGTTTCATCAACACTCTGAAGGTATACAGATTACAGAATGATTCCAAATGTGCTTCGCAAACTACTGCTAGTCTTCCAGTGAACGATCAAAGCGTAGACAGTTTAAGACATTACTCTCATGGAGATAAGTCCGCATGGTGCTTACTGTGTTAAATGCAAATGCAATTTCTGTGTTTCATCAACACTCTGAAGGTCCACAGATTACAGAATGCCTCCAGATGTGCTTCGGAAACTAATACTAGTCTTCCAGTGAACGATCAAAGCGTAGACAGTTTAAGACATTACTCTCATGGAGAAAAGTCCGCATGGTGCTTATTGTGTTCAATGCCGATTCAATTTCTGTGTTTCATCAACACTCTGAAGGTCCTCAGATAACAGAATGCTTCCAGATGTGCTTCGGAAACTACCACTAGTCTTCCAGTGAACGATCAAAGCGTAGACAGTTTAAGAAATTACTTCCATGGCGAAAAGTCCGCATGGTGCTTATTGTGTTCAATGCCGATGCAATTTTTGTGTTTCATCAACACTCTGAAGGTCCACAGATTACAGAATGCCTCCAGATGTGCTTCGGAAACTACTACTAGTCTTCCAGTGTACGATCAAAGCGTAGACAGTTTAAGACATTCCTCCCATGGAGAAAAGTCCGCACGGTGCTTATTGTGTTCAATGCCGATGCAATTTCTGTGTTTCATCAACACTCTGAAGGTATACAGATTACAGAATGCCTCCAAATGTGTTTCGGAAACTACTGCTAGTCTTCCAGTGAACGATCACAGCGTAGACAGTTTAAGACATTACTCTCATGGAGATAAGTCCGCATAGTGCTTATTGTGTTCAATGCCGATTCAATTTCTGTGTTTCATCAACACTCTGAAGGTCCACAGATTACAGAATGCCTCCAGATGTGTTTCGGAAACTACTACTAGCCTTCCAGTGTACGATCAAAGCTTAGGGAGTTTAAGACATTACTCCCATGGCGAAAAGTCCTCATGGTGCTTATTGTATTAAATGCCGATGCAATTTCTGTGTTTCATCAACACTCTGAAAGTCCACAGATTACAGAATGCCTCCAGATGCGCTTGGGAAACTACTACTAGTCTTCCAGTGTACGATCAAAGCGTAGACAGTTTAAGACATTACTCCCATGGCGAAAAGTCCGCCCGGTACTTAATGTTTTCAATGCCGATGCAATTTCTGTGTTTCATCAACACTCTGAAGGTATATAGATTACAGAATGCCTCCAAATGTGCTTCGGAAACTACTGCTAGTCTTCCAGTGAACGATCACAGCGTAGACAGTTTAAGACATTATTCTCATGGAGATAAGTCCGCATGGTGCTTATTGTGTTCAATGCCGATTCAATTTCTGTGTTTCATCAACACTCTGAAGGTCCATAGATTACAGAATTTCTCCAGATGTGCTTCGAAAACTACTACTAGTCTTCCAGTGTACGATCAAAACGTAGACAGTTTAAGACATACTCCCATGGAGAAAAGTCCGCATGGTGCTTATTGTGTTAAATGCCGATGCAATTTCTGTGTTTCATCAACACTCTGAAGGTCCACAGATTACTGAATGCCTCCAGATGTGCTTCGGAAACTACTACTAGTCTTCCAGTGTACGGTCAAAGCGTAGACAGTTTAAGACAATACTCTCATGGAGAAAAGTCCGCACGGTGCTTATTGTGTTCAATGCCGATGCAATTTCTGTGTTTCATCAACACTCTGAAGGTATACAGATTACAGAATGTTTCCAAATGTGCTTCGGAAACTACTGCTAGTCTTCCAGTGAACGATCACAGCATAGACAGTTTAAGACATTACTCTCATGGAGATAAGTCCGCATGGTGCTTATTGTGTTAAATGCCGATGCAATTTCTGTGTTTCATCAACACTCTGAAGGTCCACAGATTACTGAATGCCTCCAGATGTGCTTCGGAAACTAATACTAGTCTTCCAGTGAACGATCAAAGCGTAGACAGTTTAAGACATTACTCTCATGGAGAAAAGTCCGCATGGTGCTTATTGTGTTCAATGCCGATTCAATTTCTGTGTTTCATCTACACTCTGAAGGTCCTCTGATTACAGAATGCCTCCAGATGTGCTTCGGAAACTACCACTAGTCTTCCAGTGAACGATCAAAGCGTAGGCAGTTTAAGACATTACTTCCATGGAGAAAAGTCCCCATGGTGCTTATTGTGTTCAATGCCGATGCAATTTTTGTGTTTCATCAACACTCTGAAGGTCCACAGATTACAGAATGCCTCCAGATGTGCTTCGGAAACTACTACTAGTCTTCCAGTGTACGATCAAAGCGTAGACAGTTTAAGACATTACTCCCATGGAGAAAAGTCCGCATGGTGCTTATTGTGTTCAATGCCGATGCAATTTCTGTGTTTCATCAACACTCTGAAGGTATACAGATTACAGAATGCCTCCAAATGTGCTTCGGAAACTACTGCTAGTCTTCCAGTGATCGATCACAGCGTAGACAGATTAAGGCATTACTCTCATGGAGATAAGTCCGCATGGTGCTTATTGTGTTCAATGCCGATTCAATTTCTGTGTTTCATCAACACTCTGAAGGTCCATAGATTACAGAATGCCTAAAGATGTGCTTCGAAACTACTACTAGTCTTCCAGTGTACGATCAAAGTGTAGACAGTTTAAGACATACTCCCATGGAGAAAAGTCCGCATGGTGCTTCTTGTGTTCAATGCCGATGCAATTTCTGTGTATCATCAACACTCTGAAGGTATACAGATTACAGAATGCCTCCAAATGTGCTTCGGGAACTACTGCTAGTCTTCCAGTGAACGATCACAGCGTAGACAGTTTAAGACATTACTCTCATGGAGATAAGTCCGCATGGTGCTTACTGTGTAAATGCCGATGCAATTTCTGTGTTTCATCAACACTCTGAAGGTCCACAGATTACAGAACGCCCTCAGATGTGCTTCGGAATCTACTACTAGTCTTCCAGTGTACGATCTAAGCGTAGACAGTTTAAGACATACTCCCATGGAGAAAAGTCCGCATGGTGCTTATTGTGTTAAATGCCGATGCAATTTCTGTGTTTCATCAACACTCTGAAGGTCCACAGATTACAGAATGCCTCCAGATGTGCTTCGGAAACTACTACTAGTCTTCCAGTGTACGATCAAAGCGTAGACAGTTTAAGAAATTACTCCCATGGAGAAAAGTCCGCACGGTGCTTATTGTGTTCAATGCCGATGCAATTTCTTTGTTTCATCAACACTCTGAAGGTATACAGATTACAGAATGCCTCCAAATGTGCTTCGGAAACTACTGCTAGTCTTCCAGTGAACGATCACAGCGTAGACAGTTTAATACATTACTCTCATGGAGATAAGTCCGCATGGTGCTTATTGTGTTAAATGCCGATGCAATTTGTGTGTTTCACCAACACTCTGAAGGTCCACAGATTACTGAATGCCTCCAGATGTGCTTCGGAAACTAATACTAGTCTTCCAGTGAACTTTCAAAGCGTAGACAGTTTAAGACATTACTCTCATGGAGAAAAGTCCGCATGGTGCTTATTGTGTTCAATGCCGATTCAATTTCTGTGTTTCATCAACACTCTGAAGGTCCTCAGATAACAGAATGCTTCCAGATGTGCTTCGGAAACTACCACTAGTCTTCCAGTGAACGATCAAAGCGTAGACAGTTTAAGATATTACTTCCATGGAGAAAAGTCTGCATGGTGCTTATTGTGTTCAATGCCGATTCAATTTCTGTGTTTCATCTACACTCCGAAGGTCCTCTGATTACAGAATGCCTCCAGATGTGCTTCGGAAACTACCACTAGTCTTCCAGTGAACGATCAAAGCGTAGACAGTTTAAGACATTACTTCCATGGAGAAAAGTCCCCATGGTGCTTATTGTGTTCAATGCCGATGCAATTTTTGTGTTTCATCAACACTCTGAAGGTCCACAGATTACAGAATGCCTCCAGATGTGCTTCGGAAACTACTACTAGTCTTCCAGTGTACGATCAAAGCGTAGACAGTTTAAGACATTACTCCCATGGAGAAAAGTCCGCATGGTGCTTATTGTGTTCAATGCCGATGCAATTTCTGTGTTTCATCAACACTCTGAAGGTATACAGATTACAGAATGCCTCCAAATGTGCTTCGGAAACTACTGCTAGTCTTCCAGTGATCGATCACAGCGTAGACAGATTAAGGCATTACTCTCATGGAGATAAGTCCGCATGGTGCTTATTGTGTTCAATGCCGATTCAATTTCTGTGTTTCATCAACACTCTGAAGGTCCATAGATTACAGAATGCCTAAAGATGTGCTTCGAAACTACTACTAGCCTTCCAGTGTACGATCAAAGTGTAGACAGTTTAAGACATACTCCCATGGAGAAAAGTCCGCATGGTGATTCTTGTGTTCAATGCCGATGCAATTTCTGTGTATCATCAACACTCTGAAGGTATACAGATTACAGAATGCCTCCAAATGTGCTTCGGGAACTACTGCTAGTCTTCCAGTGAACGATCACAGCGTAGACAGTTTAAGACATTACTCTCATGGAGATAAGTCCGCATGGTGCTTACTGTGTTAAATGCCGATGCAATTTCTGTGTTTCTTCAACACTCTGAAGGTCCACAGATTACAGAATGCCTCCAGATGTGCTTCGGAAACTACCACTAGTCTTCCAGTGAACGATCAAAGCGTAGACAGTTTAAGACATTACTCCCATGGAGAAAAGTTCGCATGGTGCTTACTGTGTTCAATTCCGATGCAATTTTTGTGTTTCATCAACACTCTGAAGGTATACAGATTACAGAATGCCTCCAAATGTGCTTCGGAAACTACTGCTAGTCTTCCAGTGAACGATCACAGCGTAGACAGTTTAATACATTACTCTCATGGAGATAAGTCCGCATGGTGCTTATTGTGTTAAATGCCGATGCAATTTCTGTGTTTCACCAACACTCTGAAGGTCCACAGATTACTGAATGCCTCCAGATGTGCTTCGGAAACTAATACTAGTCTTCCAGTGAACTTTCAAAGCGTAGACAGTTTAAGACATACTCCCATGGAGAAAAGTCCGCATGGTGCTTCTTGTGTTCAATGCCGATGCAATTTCTGTGTATCATCAACACTCTGAAGGTATACAGATTACAGAATGCCTCCAAATGTGCTTCGGGAACTACTGCTAGTCTTCCAGTGAACGATCACAGCGTAGACAGTTTAAGACATTACTCTCATGGAGATAAGTCCGCATGGTGCTTACTGTGTTAAATGCCGATGCAATTTCTGTGTTTCATCAACACTCTGAAGGTCCACAGATTACAGAATGCCTCCAGATGTGCTTCGGAAACTACCACTAGTCTTCCAGTGAACGATCAAAGCGTAGACAGTTTAAGACATTACTCCCATGGAGAAAAGTTCGCATGGTGCTTACTGTGTTCAATTCCGATGCAATTTTTGTGTTTCATCAACACTCTGAAGGTCCACAGATTACAGAACGCCCTCAGATGTGCTTCGGAATCTACTACTAGTCTTCCAGTGTACGATCAAAGCGTAGACAGTTTAAGACATACTCCCATGGAGAAAAGTCCGCATGGTGCTTATTGTGTTAAATGCCGACGCAATTTCTGTGTTTCATCAACACTCTGAAGGTCCACAGATTACAGAATGCCTCCAAATGTGCTTCGGGAACTACTGCTAGTCTTCCAGTGAACGATCACAGCGTAGACAGTTTAATACATTACTCTCATGGAGATAAGTCCGCATGGTGCTTATTGTGTTAAATGCCGATGCAATTTCTGTGTTTCACCAACACTCTGAAGGTCCACAGATTACTGAATGCCTCCAGATGTGCTTCGGAAACTAATACTAGTCTTCCAGTGAACTTTCAAAGCGTAGACAGTTTAAGACATTACTCTCATGGAGAAAAGTCCGCATGGTGCTTATTGTGTTCAATGCCGATTCAATTTCTGTGTTTCATCAACACTCTGAAGGTCCTCAGATAACAGAATGCTTCCAGATGTGCTTCGGAAACTACCACTAGTCTTCCAGTGAACGATCAAAGCGTAGACAGTTTAAGATATTACTTCCATGGAGAAAAGTCTGCATGGTGCTTATTGTGTTCAATGCCGATTCAATTTCTGTGTTTCATCTACACTCCGAAGGTCCTCTGATTACAGAATGCCTCCAGATGTGCTTCGGAAACTACCACTAGTCTTCCAGTGAACGATCAAAGCGTAGACAGTTTAAGACATTACTTCCATGGAGAAAAGTCCCCATGGTGCTTATTGTGTTCAATGCCGATGCAATTTTTGTGTTTCATCAACACTCTGAAGGTCCACAGATTACAGAATGCCTCCAGATGTGCTTCGGAAACTACTACTAGTCTTCCAGTGTACGATCAAAGCGTAGACAGTTTAAGACATTACTCCCATGGAGAAAAGTCCGCATGGTGCTTATTGTGTTCAATGCCGATGCAATTTCTGTGTTTCATCAACACTCTGAAGGTATACAGATTACAGAATGCCTCCAAATGTGCTTCGGAAACTACTGCTAGTCTTCCAGTGATCGATCACAGCGTAGACAGATTAAGGCATTACTCTCATGGAGATAAGTCCGCATGGTGCATATTGTGTTCAATGCCGATTCAATTTCTGTGTTTCATCAACACTCTGAAGGTCCATAGATTACAGAATGCCTAAAGATGTGCTTCGAAACTACTACTAGTCTTCCAGTGTACGATCAAAGTGTAGACAGTTTAAGACATACTCCCATGGAGAAAAGTCCGCATGGTGATTCTTGTGTTCAATGCCGATGCAATTTCTGTGTATCATCAACACTCTGAAGGTATACAGATTACAGAATGCCTCCAAATGTGCTTCGGGAACTACTGCTAGTCTTCCAGTGAACGATCACAGCGTAGACAGTTTAAGACATTACTCTCATGGAGATAAGTCCGCATGGTGCTTACTGTGTTAAATGCCGATGCAATTTCTGTGTTTCATCAACACTCTGAAGGTCCACAGATTACAGAATGCCTCCAGATGTGCTTCGGAAACTACCTCTAGTCTTCCAGTGAACGATCAAAGCGTAGACAGTTTAAGACATTACTCCCATGGAGAAAAGTTCGCATGGTGCTTACTGTGTTCAATTCCGATGCAATTTTTGTGTTTCATCAACACTCTGAAGGTCCACAGATTACAGAACGCCCTCAGATGTGCTTCGGAATCTACTACTAGTCTTCCAGTGTACGATCAAAGCGTAGACAGTTTAAGACATACTCCCATGGAGAAAAGTCCGCATGGTGCTTATTGTGTTAAATGCCGATGCAATTTTTGTGTTTCATCAACACTCTGAAGGTCCACAGATTACAGAATGCCTCCAGATGTGCTTCGGAAACTACTACTAGTCTTCCAGTGTACGATCAAAGCGTAGACAGTTTAAGACATTACTCCCATGGAGAAAAGTCCGCACGGTGCTTATTGTGTTCAATGCCGATGCAATTTCTTTGTTTCATCAACACTCTGAAGGTATACAGATTACAGAATGCCTCCAAATGTGCTTCGGAAACTACTGTTAGTCTTCCAGTGAACGATCAAAGCGTAGACAGTTTAAGACATACTCCAATGGAGAAAAGTCCGCATGGTGCTTATTGTGTTAAATGCCGATGCAATTTCTGTGTTTCATCAACACTCTGAAGGTCCACAGATTACAGAATGCCTCCAAATGTGCTTCGGGAACTACTGCTAGTCTTCCAGTGAACGATCACAGCGTAGACAGTTTAATACATTACTCTCATGGAGATAAGTCCGCATGGTGCTTATTGTGTTAAATGCCGATGCAATTTCTGTGTTTCACCAACACTCTGAAGGTCCACAGATTACTGAATGCCTCCAGATGTGCTTCGGAAACTAATACTAGTCTTCCAGTGAACTTTCAAAGCGTAGACAGTTTAAGACATTACTCTCATGGAGAAAAGTCCGCATGGTGCTTATTGTGTTCAATGCCGATTCAATTTCTGTGTTTCATCAACACTCTGAAGGTCCTCAGATAACAGAATGCTTCCAGATGTGCTTCGGAAACTACCACTAGTCTTCCAGTGAACGATCAAAGCGTAGACAGTTTAAGATATTACTTCCATGGAGAAAAGTCTGCATGGTGCTTATTGTGTTCAATGCCGATTCAATTTCTGTGTTTCATCTACACTCCGAAGGTCCTCTGATTACAGAATGCCTCCAGATGTGCTTCGGAAACTACCACTAGTCTTCCAGTGAACGATCAAAGCGTAGACAGTTTAAGACATTACTTCCATGGAGAAAAGTCCCCATGGTGCTTATTGTGTTCAATGCCGATGCAATTTTTGTGTTTCATCAACACTCTGAAGGTCCACAGATTACAGAATGCCTCCAGAGGTGCTTCGGAAACTACTACTAGTCTTCCAGTGTACGATCAAAGCGTAGACAGTTTAAGACATTACTCCCATGGAGAAAAGTCCGCATGGTGCTTATTGTGTTCAATGCCGATGCAATTTCTGTGTTTCATCAACACTCTGAAGGTATACAGATTACAGAATGCCTCCAAATGTGCTTCGGAAACTACTGCTAGTCTTCCAGTGATCGATCACAGCGTAGACAGATTAAGGCATTACTCTCATGGAGATAAGTCCGCATGGTGCATATTGTGTTCAATGCCGATTCAATTTCTGTGTTTCATCAACACTCTGAAGGTCCATAGATTACAGAATGCCTAAAGATGTGCTTCGAAACTACTACTAGTCTTCCAGTGTACGATCAAAGTGTAGACAGTTTAAGACATACTCCCATGGAGAAAAGTCCGCATGGTGATTCTTGTGTTCAATGCCGATGCAATTTCTGTGTATCATCAACACTCTGAAGGTATACAGATTACAGAATGCCTCCAAATGTGCTTCGGGAACTACTGCTAGTCTTCCAGTGAACGATCACAGCGTAGACAGTTTAAGACATTACTCTCATGGAGATAAGTCCGCATGGTGCTTACTGTGTTAAATGCCGATGCAATTTCTGTGTTTCATCAACACTCTGAAGGTCCACAGATTACAGAATGCCTCCAGATGTGCTTCGGAAACTACCACTAGTCTTCCAGTGAACGATCAAAGCGTAGACAGTTTAAGACATTACTCCCATGGAGAAAAGTTCGCATGGTGCTTACTGTGTTCAATTCCGATGCAATTTTTGTGTTTCATCAACACTCTGAAGGTCCACAGATTACAGAACGCCCTCAGATGTGCTTCGGAATCTACTACTAGTCTTCCAGTGTACGATCAAAGCGTAGACAGTTTAAGACATACTCCCATGGAGAAAAGTCCGCATGGTGCTTATTGTGTTAAATGCCGATGCAATTTCTGTGTTTCATCAACACTCTGAAGGTCCACAGATTACAGAATGCCTCCAGATGTGCTTCGGAAACTACTACTAGTCTTCCAGTGTACGATCAAAGCGTAGACAGTTTAAGACATTACTCCCATGGAGAAAAGTCCGCATGGTGCTTATTGTGTTCAATGCCGATGCAATTTCTTTGTTTCATCAACACTCTGAAGGTATACAGATTACAGAATGCCTCCAAATGTGCTTCGGAAACTACTGCTAGTCTTCCAGTGAACGATCACAGCGTAGACAGTTTAATACATTACTCTCATGGAGATAAGTCCGCATGGTGCTTATTGTGTTAAATGCCGATGCAATTTCTGTGTTTCACCAACACTCTGAAGGTCCACAGATTACTGAATGCCTCCAGATGTGCTTCGGAAACTAATACTAGTCTTCCAGTGAACTTTCAAATCGTAGACAGTTTAAGACATTACTCTCATGGAGAAAAGTCCGCATGGTGCTTATTGTGTTCAATGCCGATTCAATTTCTGTGTTTCATCAACACTCTGAAGGTCCTCAGATAACAGAATGCTTCCAGATGTGCTTCGGAAACTACCACTAGTCTTCCAGTGAACGATCAAAGCGTAGACAGTTTAAGATATTACTTCCATGGAGAAAAGTCTGCATGGTGCTTATTGTGTTCAATGCCGATGCAATTTTTGTGTTTCATCAACACTCTGAAGGTCAACAGATTACAGAATGCCTCCAGATGTGCTTCGGAAACTACTACTAGTCTTCCAGTGAACGATCAAAGCGTAGACAGTTTAAGACATTACTCCCATGGAGAAAAGTTCGCATGGTGCTTACTGTGTTCAATTCCGATGCAATTTTTGTGTTTCATCAACACTCTGAAGGTATACAGATTACAGAATGCCTCCAAATGTGCTTCGGAAACTACTGCTAGTCTTCCAGTGATCGATCACAGCGTAGACAGATTAAGGCATTACTCTCATGGAGATAAGTCCGCATGGTGCTTATTGTGTTCAATGCCGATTCAATTTCTGTGTTTCATCAACACTCTGAAGGTCCATAGATTACAGAATGCCTAAAGATGTGCTTCGAAACTACTACTAGTCTTCCAGTGTACGATCAAAGTGTAGACAGTTTAAGACATACTCCCATGGAGAAAAGTCCGCATGGTGCTTCTTGTGTTCAATGCCGATGCAATTTCTGTGTATCATCAACACTCTGAAGGTATACAGATTACAGAATGCCTCCAAATGTGCTTCGGGAACTACTGCTAGTCTTCCAGTGAACGATCACAGCGTAGACAGTTTAAGACATTACTCTCATGGAGATAAGTCCGCATGGTGCTTACTGTGTTAAATGCCGATGCAATTTCTGTGTTTCATCAACACTCTGAAGGTCCACAGATTACAGAATGCCTCCAGATGTGCTTCGGAAACTACCACTAGTCTTCCAGTGAACGATCAAAGCGTAGACAGTTTAAGACATTACTCCCATGGAGAAAAGTTCGCATGGTGCTTACTGTGTTCAATTCCGATGCAATTTTTGTGTTTCATCAACACTCTGAAGGTCCACAGATTACAGAACGCCCTCAGATGTGCTTCGGAATCTACTACTAGTCTTCCAGTGTACGATCAAAGCGTAGACAGTTTAAGACACACTCCCATGGAGAAAAGTCCGCATGGTGCTTATTGTGTTAAATGCCGATGCAATTTCTGTGTTTCATCAACACTCTGAAGGTCCACAGATTACAGAATGCCTCCAGATGTGCTTCGGAAAGTACTACTAGTCTTCCAGTGTACGATCAAAGCGTAGACAGTTTAAGACATTACTCCCATGGAGAAAAGTCCGCACGGTGCTTATTGTGTTCAATGCCGATGCAATTTCTTTGTTTCATCAACACTCTGAAGGTATACAGATTACAGAATGCCTCCAAATGTGCTTCGGAAACTACTGCTAGTCTTCCAGTGAACGATCACAGCGTAGACAGTTTAATACATTACTCTCATGGAGATAAGTCCGCATGGTGCTTATTGTGTTAAATGCCGATGCAATTTCTGTGTTTCACCAACACTCTGAAGGTCCACAGATTACTGAATGCCTCCAGATGTGCTTCGGAAACTAATACTAGTCTTCCAGTGAACTTTCAAATCGTAGACAGTTTAAGACATTACTCTCATGGAGAAAAGTCCGCATGGTGCTTATTGTGTTCAATGCCGATTCAATTTCTGTGTTTCATCAACACTCTGAAGGTCCTCAGATAACAGAATGCTTCCAGATGTGCTTCGGAAACTACCACTAGTCTTCCAGTGAACGATCAAAGCGTAGACAGTTTAAGATATTACTTCCATGGAGAAAAGTCTCCATGGTGCTTATTGTGTTCAATGCCGATGCAATTTTTGTGTTTCATCAACACTCTGAAGGTCAACAGATTACAGAATGCCTCCAGATGTGCTTCGGAAACTACTACTAGTCTTCCAGTGTACGATCAAAGTGTAGACAGTTTAAGACATACTCCCATGGAGAAAAGTCCGCATGGTGCTTATTGTGTTCAATGCCGATGCAATTTCTGTGTATCATCAACACTCTGAAGGTATACAGATTACGGAATGCCACCAAATGTGCTTCGGGAACTACTGCTAGTCTTCCAGTGAACGATCACAGCGTAGACAGTTTGAGACGTTACTCTCATGGAGATAAGTCCGCATGGTGCTTACTGTGTTAAATGCCGATGCAATTTCTGTGTTTCATCAACACTCTGAAGGTCCACAGATTACAGAATGCCTCCAGATGTGCTTCGGAAACTAACACTAGTCTTCCAGTGAACGATCAAAGCGTAGACAGTTTAAGACATTACTCCCATGGAGAAAAGTTCGCATGGTGCTTATTGTGTTCAATTCCGATGCAATTTCTGTGTTTCATCAACACTCTGAAGGTCCACAGATTACTGAATGCCTCCAGATGTGCTTCGGAAACTAATACTAGTCTTCCAGTGTACGATCAAAGCGTAGACAGTTTAAGACATTACTCTCATGGAGAAAAGTCCGCATGGTGCTTATTGTGTTCAATGCCGATTCAATTTCTGTGTTTCATCTACACTCCGAAGGTCCTCTGATTACAGAATGCCTCCAGATGTGCTTCGGAAACTACCACTAGTCTTCCAGTGAACGATCAAAGCGTAGACAGTTTAAGACATTACTTCCATGGAGAAAAGTCCCCATGGTGCTTATTGTGTTAAATGCCGATGCAATTTTTGTGTTTCATCAACACTCTGAAGGTCCACAGATTACAGAATGCCTCCAGATGTGCTTCGGAAACTACTACTAGTCTTCCAGTGTACGATCAAAGCGTAGACAGTTTAAGACATTACTCCCATGGAGAAAAGTCCGCATGGTGCTTATTGTGTTCAATGCCGATGCAATTTCTGTGTTTCATCAACACTCTGAAGGTATACAGATTACAGAATGCCTCCAAATGTGCTTCGGAAACTACTGCTAGTCTTCCAGTGATCGATCACAGCGTAGACAGATTAAGGCATTACTCTCATGGAGATAAGTCCGCATGGTGCTTATTGTGTTCAATGCCGATTCAATTTCTGTGTTTCATCAACACTCTGAAGGTCCATAGATTACAGAATGCCTAAAGATGTGCTTCGAAACTACTACTAGTCTTCCAGTGTACGATCAAAGTGTAGACAGTTTAAGACATACTCCCATGGAGAAAAGTCCGCATGGTGATTCTTGTGTTCAATGCCGATGCAATTTCTGTGTATCATCAACACTCTGAAGGTATACAGATTACAGAATGCCTCCAAATGTGCTTCGGGAACTACTGCTAGTCTTCCAGTGAACGATCACAGCGTAGACAGTTTAAGACATTACTCTCATGGAGATAAGTCCGCATGGTGCTTACTGTGTTAAATGCCGATGCAATTTCTGTGTTTCTTCAACACTCTGAAGGTCCACAGATTACAGAATGCCTCCAGATGTGCTTCGGAAACTACCACTAGTCTTCCAGTGAACGATCAAAGCGTAGACAGTTTAAGACATTACTCCCATGGAGAAAAGTTCGCATGGTGCTTACTGTGTTCAATTCCGATGCAATTTTTGTGTTTCATCAACACTCTGAAGGTCCACAGATTACAGAACGCCCTCAGATGTGCTTCGGAATCTACTACTAGTCTTCCAGTGTACGATCAAAGCGTAGACAGTTTAAGACATACTCCCATGGAGAAAAGTCCGCATGGTGCTTATTGTGTTAAATGCCGATGCAATTTCTGTGTTTCATCAACACTCTGAAGGTCCACAGATTACAGAATGCCTCCAGATGTGCTTCGGAAACTACTACTAGTCTTCCAGTGTACGATCAAAGCGTAGACAGTTTAAGACATTACTCCCATGGAGAAAAGTCCGCACGGTGCTTATTGTGTTCAATGCCGATGCAATTTCTTTGTTTCATCAACACTCTGAAGGTATACAGATTACAGAATGCCTCCAAATGTGCTTCGGAAACTACTGCTAGTCTTCCAGTGAACGATCACAGCGTAGACAGTTTAATACATTACTCTCATGGAGATAAGTCCGCATGGTGCTTATTGTGTTAAATGCCGATGCAATTTCTGTGTTTCACCAACACTCTGAAGGTCCACAGATTACTGAATGCCTCCAGATGTGCTTCGGAAACTAATACTAGTCTTCCAGTGAACTTTCAAAGCGTAGACAGTTTAAGACATTACTCTCATGGAGAAAAGTCCGCATGGTGCTTATTGTGTTCAATGCCGATTCAATTTCTGTGTTTCATCAACACTCTGAAGGTCCTCAGATAACAGAATGCTTCCAGATGTGCTTCGGAAACTACCACTAGTCTTCCAGTGAACGATCAAAGCGTAGACAGTTTAAGATATTACTTCCATGGAGAAAAGTCTGCATGGTGCTTATTGTGTTCAATGCCGATGCAATTTTTGTGTTTCATCAACACTCTGAAGGTCAACAGATTACAGAATGCCTCCAGATGTGCTTCGGAAACTACTACTAGTCTTCCAGTGTACGATCAAAGTGTAGACAGTTTAAGACATACTCCCATGGAGAAAAGTCCGCATGGTGCTTATTGTGTTCAATGCCGATGCAATTTCTGTGTATCATCAACACTCTGAAGGTATACAGATTACGGAATGCCACCAAATGTGCTTCGGGAACTACTGCTAGTCTTCCAGTGAACGATCACAGCGTAGACAGTTTAAGACGTTACTCTCATGGAGATAAGTCCGCGTGGTGCTTACTGTGTTAAATGCCGATGCAATTTCTGTGTTTCATCAACACTCTGAAGGTCCACAGATTACAGAATGCCTCCAGATGTGCTTCGGAAACTAACACTAGTCTTCCAGTGAACGATCAAAGCGTAGACAGTTTAAGACATTACTCCCATGGAGAAAAGTTCGCATGGTGCTTATTGTGTTCACTTCCGATGCAATTTCTGTGTTTCATCAACACTCTGAAGGTCCACAGATTTCTGAATGCCTCCAGATGTGCTTCGGAAACTAATACTAGTCTTCCAGTGAACGATCAAAGCGTAGACAGTTTAAGACATTACTCTCATGGAGAAAAGTCCGCATGGTGCTTATTGTGTTCAATGCCGATTCAATTTCTGTGTTTCATCTACACTCCGAAGGTCCTCTGATTACAGAATGCCTCCAGATGTGCTTCGGAAACTACCACTAGTCTTCCAGTGAACGATCAAAGCGTAGACAGTTTAAGACATTACTTCCATGGAGAAAAGTCCCCATGGTGCTTATTGTGTTCAATACCGATGCAATTTTTGTGTTTCATCAACACTCTGAAGGTCCACAGATTACAGAATGCCTCCAAATGTGCTTCGGAAACTACTACTAGTCTTCCAGTGTACGATCAAAGCGTAGACAGTTTAAGACATTACTCCCATGGAGAAAAGTCCGCATGGTGCTTATTGTGTTCAATGCCGATGCAATTTCTGGGTTTCATCAACACTCTGAAGGTATACAGATTACAGAATGCCTCCAAATGTGCTTCGGAAACTACTGCTAGTCTTCCAGTGATCGATCACAGCGTAGACAGATTAAGGCATTACTCTCATGGAGATAAGTCCGCATGGTGCTTATTGTGTTCAATGCCGATTCAATTTCTGTGTTTCATCAACACTCTGAAGGTCCATAGATTACAGAATGCCTAAAGATGTGCTTCGAAACTACTACTAGTCTTCCAGTGTACGATCAAAGTGTAGACAGTTTAAGACATACTCCCATGGAGAAAAGTCCGCATGGTGCTTCTTGTGTTCAATGCCGATGCAATTTCTGTGTATCATCAACACTCTGAAGGTATACAGATTACAGAATGCCTCCAAATGTGCTTCGGGAACTACTGCTAGTCTTCCAGTGAACGATCACAGCGTAGACAGTTTAAGACATTACTCTCATGGAGATAAGTCCGCATGGTGCTTACTGTGTTAAATGCCGATGCAATTTCTGTGTTTCTTCAACACTCTGAAGGTCCACAGATTACAGAATGCCTCCAGATGTGCTTCGGAAACTACCACTAGTCTTCCAGTGAACGATCAAAGCGTAGACAGTTTAAGACATTACTCCCATGGAGAAAAGTTCGCATGGTGCTTACTGTGTTCAATTCCGATGCAATTTTTGTGTTTCATCAACACTCTGAAGGTCCACAGATTACAGAACGCCCTCAGATGTGCTTCGGAATCTACTACTAGTCTTCCAGTGTACGATCAAAGCGTAAACAGTTTAAGACATACTCCCATGGAGAAAAGTCCGCATGGTGCTTATTGTGTTAAATGCCGATGCAATTTCTGTGTTTCATCAACACTCTGAAGGTCCACAGATTACAAAATGCCTCCAGATATGCTTCGGAAACTACTACTAGTCTTCCAGTGTACGATCAAAGCGTAGACAGTTTAAGACATTACTCCCATGGAGAAAAGTCCGCACGGTGCTTATTGTGTTCAATGCCGATGCAATTTCTTTGTTTCATCAACACTCTGAAGGTATACAGATTACAGAATGCCTCCAAATGTGCTTCGGAAACTACTGCTAGTCTTCCAGTGAACGATCACAGCGTAGACAGTATAATACATTACTCTCATGGAGATAAGTCCGCATGGTGCTTATTGTGTTAAATGCCGATGCAATTTCTGTGTTTCACCAACACTCTGAAGGTCCACAGATTACTGAATGCCTCCAGATGTGCTTCGGAAACTAATACTAGTCTTCCAGTGAACGATCAAAGCGTAGACAGTTTAAGACATTACTCCCATGGAGAAAAGTTCGCATGGTGCTTATTGTGTTCAATTCCGATGCAATTTTTGTGTTTCATCAACACTCTGAAGGTCCACAGATTACAGAACGCCCTCATATGTGCTTCGGAATCTACTACTAGTCTTCCAGTGTACGATTAAAGCGTAGACAGTTTAAGACATACTCCCATGGAGAAAAGTCCGTATGGTGCTTATTGTGTTAAATGCCGATGCAATTTCTGTGTTTCATCAACACTCTGAAGGTCCACAGATTACAGAATGCCTCCAGATGTGCTTCGGAAACTAATACTAGTCTTCCAGTGAACGATCACAGCGTAGACAGTTTAAGACATTACTCTCATGGAGATAAGTCCGCATGGTGCTTACTGTGTTAAATGCCGATGCAATTTCTGTGTTTCATCAACACTCTGAAGGTCCACAGATTACAGAATGCCTCCAGATGTGCTTCGGAAACTACCACTAGTCTTCCAGTGAACGATCAAAGGGTAGACAGTTTATGACATTACTTCCATGGAGAAAAGTCCGCATGGTGCTTATTGTGTTCAATGCCGATGCAATTTTTGTGTTTCATCAACACTCTGAAGGTCCACAGATTACAGAATGCCTCCAGATGTGCTTCGGAAACTACTACTAGTCTTCCAGTGTACGATCAAAGCGTAGACAGTTTAAGACATTACTCCCATGGAGAAAAGTCTGCATGGTGCTTATTGTGTTCATTGCCGATGCAATTTCTGTGTTTCATCAACACTCTGAAGGTATACAGATTACAGAATTTCTCCAAATGTGCTTCGGAAACTACTGCTAGTCTTCCAGTGAACGATCACAGCGTAGACAGATTAAGGCATTACTCCCATGGAGATAAATGCGCATGGTGCTTATTGTGTTCAATGCCGATTCAATTTCTGTGTTTCATCAACACTCTGAAGGTCCATAGATTACAGAATGCCTCCATATGTGCTTCGAAACTACTACTAGTCTTCCAGTGTACGATCAAAGCGTAGACAATTTAAGACATACCCCCATGGAGAAAAGTCCGCATGGTGCTACTTGTGTTCAATGCCGATGCAATTTCTGTGTTTCATCAACACTCTGAAGGTATACAGATTACAGAATGATTCCAAATGTGCTTCGGAAACTACTGCTAGTCTTCCAGTGAACGATCACAGCGTAGACAGTTTAAGACATTACTCTCATGGAGATAAGTCCGCATGGTGCTTATTGTGTTAAATGCAAATGCAATTTCTGTGTTTCATCAACACTCTGAAGGTCCACAGATTACAGAATGCCTCCAGATGTGCTTCGGAAACTAATACTAGTCTTCCAGTGAACGATCAAAGCGTAGACAGTTTAAGACATTACTCTCATGGAGAAAAGTCCGCATGGTGCTTATTGTGTTCAATGCCGATGCAATTTTTGTGTCTCATCAACACTCTGAAGGTCCACAGATTACAGAATGCCTCCAGATGTGCTTCGGAAACTACTACTAGTCTTCCAGTGTACGATCAAAGCGTAGACAGTTTAAGACATTACTCCCATGGAGAAAAGTCCGCACGGTGCTTATTGTGTTCAATGCCGATGCAAATTCTGTGTTTCATCAACACTCTGAAGGTATACAGATTACAGAATGCCTCCAAATGTGTTTCGGAAACTACTGCTAGTCTCCCAGTGAACGATCACAGCGTAGACAGTTGAAGACATTACTCTCATGGAGATAAGTTCGCATGGTGCTTATTGTGTTAAATGCCGATGCAATTTCTGTGTTTCATCAACACTCCGAAGGTCCACAGATTACAGAAGGCCTCCAGATGTGCTTCGGAAACTAATACTAGTCTTCCAGTGAACGATCAAAGCGTAGACAGTTTAAGACATTACTCTCATGGAGAAAAGTCCGCATGGTGCTTATTGTGTTCAATGCCGATTCAATTTCTGTGTTTCATGAACACTCTGAATGTCCACAGATTACAGAATGCCTCCAGATGTGCTTCGGAAACTACCACTAGTCTTCCAGTGAACGATCAAAGCGTAGACAGTTTAAGACATTACTCCCATGGAGAAAAGTCGGCATGGTGCTTATTGTGTTCAATGCCGATGCAATTTTTGTGTTTCATTAACACTCTGAAGGTCAACAGATTACAGAATGCCTCCAGATGTGCTTCGGAAACTACTACTAGTCTTACAGTGTACGATCAAAGCGTAGACAGTTTAAGACATTACTCCCATGGAGAAAAGTCCGCATGGTGATTATTGTGTTCAATGCCGATGCAATTTCTGTTTTTCATCAACACTCTGAAGGTATACAGATTACAGAATGCCTCCAAATGTACTTCGGAAACTACTGCTAGTCTTCCAGTGAACGATCACAGCGTGGCAGATTAAGGCATTACTCTCATGGAGATAAGTCCGCATGGTGCTTATTGTGTTAAATGCCGATGCAATTTCTGTGTTTCATCAACACTCTGAAGGTCCACAGATTACTGAATGCCTCCAGATGTGCTTCGGAAACTAATACTAGTCTTCCAGTGAACTATCAAAGCGTAGACAGTTTAAGACATTACTCACATGGAGAAAAGTCCGCATGGTGCTTATTGTGTTCAATGCCGATTCAATTGCTGTGTTTCATCTACACTCTGAAGGTCCTCTGATTACAGAATGCCTCCAGTTGTCCTTCGGAAACTACCACTAGTCTTCCAGTGAACGATCAAAGCGTAGGCAGTTTAAGACATTACTTCCATGGAGAAAAGTCCCCATGGTGCTTAATGTGTTCAATGCCGATGCAATTTTTGTGTTTCATCAACACTCTGAAGGTCCACAGATTACAGAATGCCTCCAGATGTGCTTCGGAAACTACTACTAGTCTTCCAGTGTACGATCAAAGCGTAGACAGTTTAAGACATTACTCCCATGGAGAAAAGTCCGCATGGTGCTTATTGTGTTCAATGCCGATGCAATTTCTGTGTTTCATCAACACTCTGAAGGTATACAGATTACAGAATGCCTCCAAATGTGCTTCGGAAACTACTGCTAGTCTTCCAGTGATCGATCACAGCGTAGACAGATTAAGGCATTACTCTCATGGAGATAAGTCCGCATGGTGCTTATTGTGTTCAATGCCGATTCAATTTCTGTGTTTCATCAACACTCTGAAGGTCCATAGATTACAGAATGCCTAAAGATGTGCTTCGAAACTACTACTAGTCTTCCAGTGTTCGATCAAAGTGTAGACAGTTTAAGACATACTCCCATGGAGAAAAGTCCGCATGGTGATTCTTGTGTTCAATGCCGATGCAATTTCTGTGTATCATCAACACTCTGAAGGTATACAGATTACAGAATGCCTCCAAATGTGCTTCGGGAACTACTGCTAGTCTTCCAGTGAACGATCACAGCGTAGACAGTTTAAGACATTACTCTCATGGAGATAAGTCCGCATGGTGCTTACTGTGTTAAATGCCGATGCAATTTCTGTGTTTCTTCAACACTCTGAAGGTCCACAGATTACAGAATGCCTCCAGATGTGCTTCGGAAACTACCACTAGTCTTCCAGTGAACGATCAAAGCGTAGACAGTTTAAGACATTACTCCCATGGAGAAAAGTTCGCATGGTGCTTACTGTGTTCAATTCCGATGCAATTTTTGTGTTTCATCAACACTCTGAAGGTCCACAGATTACAGAACGCCCTCAGATGTGCTTCGGAATCTACTACTAGTCTTCCAGTGTACGATCAAAGCGTAGACAGTTTAAGACATACTCCCATGGAGAAAAGTCCGCATGGTGCTTATTGTGTTAAATGCCGATGCAATTTCTGTGTTTCATCAACACTCTGAAGGTCCACAGATTACAGAATGCCTCCAGATGTGCTTCGGAAACTACTACTAGTCTTCCAGTGTACGATCAAAGCGTAGACAGTTTAAGACATTACTCCCATGGAGAAAAGTCCGCACGGTGCTTATTGTGTTCAATGCCGATGCAATTTCTTTGTTTCATCAACACTCTGAAGGTCCACAGATTACTGAATGCCTCCAGATGTGCTTCGGAAACTAATACTAGTCTTCCAGTGAACTTTCAAAGCGTAGACAGTTTAAGACATTACTCTCATGGAGAAAAGTCCGCATGGTGCTTATTGTGTTCAATGCCGATTCAATTTCTGTGTTTCATCAACACTCTGAAGGTCCTCAGATAACAGAATGCTTCCAGATGTGCTTCGGAAACTACCACTAGTCTTCCAGTGAACGATCAAATCGTAGACAGTTTAAGATATTACTTCCATGGAGAAAAGTCTGCATGGTGCTTATTGTGTTCAATGCCGATGCAATTTTTGTGTTTCATCAACACTCTGAAGGTCAACAGATTACAGAATGCCTCCAGATGTGCTTCGGAAACTACTACTAGTCTTCCAGTGTACGATCAAAGTGTAGACAGTTTAAGACATACTCCCATGGAGAAAAGTCCGCATGGTGCTTATTGTGTTCAATGCCGATGCAATTTCTGTGTATCATCAACACTCTGAAGGTATACAGATTACGGAATGCCACCAAATGTGCTTCGGGAACTACTGCTAGTCTTCCAGTGAACGATCACAGCGTAGACAGTTTAAGACGTTACTCTCATGGAGATAAGTCCGCGTGGTGCTTACTGTGTTAAATGCCGATGCAATTTCTGTGTTTCATCAACACTCTGAAGGTCCACAGATTACAGAATGCCTCCAGATGTGCTTCGGAAACTAACACTAGTCTTCCAGTGAACGATCAAAGCGTAGACAGTTTAAGACATTACTCCCATGGAGAAAAGTTCGCATGGTGCTTATTGTGTTCACTTCCGATGCAATTTCTGTGTTTCATCAACACTCTGAAGGTCCACAGATTTCTGAATGCCTCCAGATGTGATTCGGAAACTAATACTAGTCTTCCAGTGAACGATCAAAGCGTAGACAGTTTAAGACATTACTCTCATGGAGAAAAGTCCGCATGGTGCTTATTGTGTTCAATGCCGATTCAATTTCTGTGTTTCATCTACACTCCGAAGGTCCTCTGATTACAGAATGCCTCCAGATGTGCTTCGGAAACTACCACTAGTCTTCCAGTGAACGATCAAAGCGTAGACAGTTTAAGACATAACTTCCATGGAGAAAAGTCCCCATGGTGCTTATTGTGTTCAATGCCGATGCAATTTTTGTGTTTCATCAACACTCTGAAGGTCCACAGATTACAGAATGCCTCCAGATGTGCTTCGGAAACTACTACTAGTCTTCCAGTGTACGATCAAAGCGTAGACAGTTTAAGACATTATTCCCATGGAGAAAAGTCCGCATGGTGCTTATTGTGTTCAATGCCGATGCAATTTCTGGGTTTCATCAACACTCTGAAGGTATACAGATTACAGAATGCCTCCAAATGTGCTTCGGAAACTACTGCTAGTCTTCCAGTGATCGATCACAGCGTAGACAGATTAAGGCATTACTCTCATGGAGATAAGTCCGCATGGTGCTTATTGTGTTCAATGCCGATTCAATTTCTGTGTTTCATCAACACTCTGAAGGTCCATAGATTACAGAATGCCTAAAGATGTGCTTCGAAACTACTACTAGTCTTCCAGTGTACGATCAAAGTGTAGACAGTTTAAGACATACTCCCATGGAGAAAAGTCCGCATGGTGATTCTTGTGTTCAATGCCGATGCAATTTCTGTGTATCATCAACACTCTGAAGGTATACAGATTACAGAATGCCTCCAAATGTGCTTCGGGAACTACTGCTAGTCTTCCAGTGAACGATCACAGCGTAGACAGTTTAAGACATTACTCTCATGGAGATAAGTCCGCATGGTGCTTACTGTGTTAAATGCCGATGCAATTTCTGTGTTTCTTCAACACTCTGAAGGTCCACAGATTACAGAATGCCTCCAGATGTGCTTCGGAAACTACCACTAGTCTTCCAGTGAACGATCAAAGCGTAGACAGTTTAAGACATTACTCCCATGGAGAAAAGTTCGCATGGTGCTTACTGTGTTCAATTCCGATGCAATTTTTGTGTTTCATCAACACTCAGAAGGTCCACAGATTACAGAACGCCCTCAGATGTGCTTCGGAATCTACTACTAGTCTTCCAGTGTACGATCAAAGCGTAGACAGTTTAAGACATACTCCCATGGAGAAAAGTCCGCATGGTGCTTATTGTGTTAAATGCCGATGCAATTTCTGTGTTTCATCAACACTCTGAAGGTCCACAGATTACAGAATGCCTCCAGATATGCTTCGGAAACTACTACTAGTCTTCCAGTGTACGATCAAAGCGTAGACAGTTTAAGACATTACTCCCATGGAGAAAAGTCCGCACGGTGCTTATTGTGTTCAATGCCGATGCAATTTCTTTGTTTCATCAACACTCTGAAGGTATACAGATTACAGAATGCCTCCAAATGTGCTTCGGAAACTACTGCTAGTCTTCCAGTGAACGATCACAGCGTAGACAGTTTAATACATTACTCTCATGGAGATAAGTCCGCATGGTGCTTATTGTGTTAAATGCCGATGCAATTTCTGTGTTTCACCAACACTCTGAAGGTCCACAGATTACTGAATGCCTCCAGATGTGCTTCGGAAACTAATACTAGTCTTCCAGTGAACTTTCAAAGCGTAGACAGTTTAAGACATTACTCTCATGGAGAAAAGTCCGCATGGTGCTTATTGTGTTCAATGCCGATTCAATTTCTGTGTTTCATCAACACTCTGAAGGTCCTCAGATAACAGAATGCTTCCAGATGTGCTTCGGAAACTACCACTAGTCTTCCAGTGAACGATCAAAGCGTAGACAGTTTAAGATATTACTTCCATGGAGAAAAGTCTGCATGGTGCTTATTGTGTTCAATGCCGATGCAATTTTTGTGTTTCATCAACACTCTGAAGGTCAACAGATTACAGAATGCCTCCAGATGTGCTTCGGAAACTACTACTAGTCTTCCAGTGTACGATCAAAGTGTAGACAGTTTAAGACATACTCCCATGGAGAAAAGTCCGCATGGTGCTTATTGTGTTCAATGCCGATGCAATTTCTGTGTATCATCAACACTCTGAAGGTATACAGATTACGGAATGCCACCAAATGTGCTTCGGGAACTACTGCTAGTCTTCCAGTGAACGATCACAGCGTAGACAGTTTAAGACGTTACTCTCATGGAGATAAGTCCGCGTGGTGCTTACTGTGTTAAATGCCGATGCAATTTCTGTGTTTCATCAACACTCTGAAGGTCCACAGATTACAGAATGCCTCCAGATGTGCTTCGGAAACTAACACTAGTCTTCCAGTGAACGATCAAAGCGTAGACAGTTTAAGACATTACTCCCATGGAGAAATGTTCGCATGGTGCTTATTGTGTTCACTTCCGATGCAATTTCTGTGTTTCATCAACACTCTGAAGGTCCACAGATTTCTGAATGCCTCCAGATGTGCTTCGGAAACTAATACTAGTCTTCCAGTGAACGATCAAAGCGTAGACAGTTTAAGACATTACTCTCATGGAGAAAAGTCCGCATGGTGCTTATTGTGTTCAATGCCGATTCAATTTCTGTGTTTCATCTACACTCCGAAGGTCCTCTGATTACAGAATGCCTCCAGATGTGCTTCGGAAACTACCACTAGTCTTCCAGTGAACGATCAAAGCGTAGACAGTTTAAGACATTACTTCCATGGAGAAAAGTCCGCATGGTGCTTATTGTGTTCAATGCCGATGCAATTTTTGTGTTTCATCAACACTCTGAAGGTCCACAGATTACAGAATGCCTCCAGATGTGCTTCGGAAACTACTACTAGTCTTCCAGTGTACGATCAAAGCGTAGACAGTTTAAGACATTACTCCCATGGAGAAAAGTCCGCATGGTGCTTATTGTGTTCAATGCCGATGCAATTTCTGGGTTTCATCAACACTCTGAAGGTATACAGATTACAGAATGCCTCCAAATGTGCTTCGGAAACTACTGCTAGTCTTCCAGTGATCGATCACAGCGTAGACAGATTAAGGCATTACTCTCATGGAGATAAGTCCGCATGGTGCTTATTGTGTTCAATGCCGATTCAATTTCTGTGTTTCATCAACACTCTGAAGGTCCATAGATTACAGAATGCCTAAAGATGTGCTTCGAAACTACTACTAGTCTTCCAGTGTACGATCAAAGTGTAGACAGTTTAAGACATACTCCCATGGAGAAAAGTCCGCATGGTGCTTCTTGTGTTCAATGCCGATGCAATTTCTGTGTATCATCAACACTCTGAAGGTATACAGATTACAGAATGCCTCCAAATGTGCTTCGGGAACTACTGCTAGTCTTCCAGTGAACGATCACAGCGTAGACAGTTTAAGACATTACTCTCATGGAGATAAGTCCGCATGGTGCTTACTGTGTTAAATGCCGATGCAATTTCTGTGTTTCTTCAACACTCTGAAGGTCCACAGATTACAGAATGCCTCCAGATGTGCTTCAGAAACTACCACTAGTCTTCCAGTGAACGATCAAAGCGTAGACAGTTTAAGACATTACTCCCATGGAGAAAAGTTCGCATGGTGCTTACTGTGTTCAATTCCGATGCAATTTTTGTGTTTCATCAACACTCTGAAGGTCCACAGATTACAGAACGCCCTCAGATGTGCTTCGGAATCTACTACTAGTCTTCCAGTGTACGATCAAAGCGTAGACAGTTTAAGACAAACTCCCATGGAGAAAAGTCCGCATGGTGCTTATTGTGTTAAATGCCGATGCAATTTCTGTGTTTCATCAACACTCTGAAGGTCCACAGATTACAAAATGCCTCCAGATATGCTTCGGAAACTACTACTAGTCTTCCAGTGTACGATCAAAGCGTAGACAGTTTAAGACATTACTCCCATGGAGAAAAGTCCGCACGGTGCTTATTGTGTTCAATGCCGATGCAATTTCTTTGTTTCATCAACACTCTGAAGGTATACAGATTACAGAATGCCTCCAAATGTGCTTCGGAAACTACTGCTAGTCTTCCAGTGAACGATCACAGCGTAGACAGTATAATACATTACTCTCATGGAGATAAGTCCGCATGGTGCTTATTGTGTTAAATGCCGATGCAATTTCTGTGTTTCACCAACACTCTGAAGGTCCACAGATTACTGAATGCCTCCAGATGTGCTTCGGAAACTAATACTAGTCTTCCAGTGAACGATCAAAGCGTAGACAGTTTAAGACATTACTCCCATGGAGAAAAGTTCGCATGGTGCTTATTGTGTTCAATTCCGATGCAATTTTTGTGTTTCATCAACACTCTGAAGGTCCACAGATTACAGAACGCCCTCATATGTGCTTCGGAATCTACTACTAGTCTTCCAGTGTACGATTAAAGCGTAGACAGATTAAGGCATTACTCCCATGGAGATAAATGCGCATGGTGCTTATTGTGTTCAATGCCGATTCAATTTCTGTGTTTCATCAACACTCTGAAGGTCCATAGATTACAGAATGCCTCCATATGTGCTTCGAAACTACTACTAGTCTTCCAGTGTACGATCAAAGCGTAGACAATTTAAGACATACCCCCATGGAGAAAAGTCCGCATGGTGCTACTTGTGTTCAATGCCGATGCAATTTCTGTGTTTCATCAACACTCTGAAGGTATACAGATTACAGAATGATTCCAAATGTGCTTCGGAAACTACTGCTAGTCTTCCAGTGAACGATCACAGCGTAGACAGTTTAAGACATTACTCTCATGGAGATAAGTCCGCATGGTGCTTATTGTGTTAAATGCAAATGCAATTTCTGTGTTTCATCAACACTCTGAAGGTCCACAGATTACAGAATGCCTCCAGATGTGCTTCGGAAACTAATACTAGTCTTCCAGTGAACGATCAAAGCGTAGACAGTTTAAGACATTACTCTCATGGAGAAAAGTCCGCATGGTGCTTATTGTGTTCAATGCCGATGCAATTTTTGTGTCTCATCAACACTCTGAAGGTCCACAGATTACAGAATGCCTCCAGATGTGCTTCGGAAACTACTACTAGTCTTCCAGTGTACGATCAAAGCGTAGACAGTTTAAGACATTACTCCCATGGAGAAAAGTCCGCACGGTGCTTATTGTGTTCAATGCCGATGCAAATTCTGTGTTTCATCAACACTCTGAAGGTATACAGATTACAGAATGCCTCCAAATGTGTTTCGGAAACTACTGCTAGTCTCCCAGTGAACGATCACAGCGTAGACAGTTGAAGACATTACTCTCATGGAGATAAGTTCGCATGGTGCTTATTGTGTTAAATGCCGATGCAATTTCTGTGTTTCATCAACACTCCGAAGGTCCACAGATTACAGAAGGCCTCCAGATGTGCTTCGGAAACTAATACTAGTCTTCCAGTGAACGATCAAAGCGTAGACAGTTTAAGACATTACTCTCATGGAGAAAAGTCCGCATGGTGCTTATTGTGTTCAATGCCGATTCAATTTCTGTGTTTCATGAACACTCTGAATGTCCACAGATTACAGAATGCCTCCAGATGTGCTTCGGAAACTACCACTAGTCTTCCAGTGAACGATCAAAGCGTAGACAGTTTAAGACATTACTCCCATGGAGAAAAGTCGGCATGGTGCTTATTGTGTTCAATGCCGATGCAATTTTTGTGTTTCATTAACACTCTGAAGGTCAACAGATTACAGAATGCCTCCAGATGTGCTTCGGAAACTACTACTAGTCTTACAGTGTACGATCAAAGCGTAGACAGTTTAAGACATTACTCCCATGGAGAAAAGTCCGCATGGTGATTATTGTGTTCAATGCCGATGCAATTTCTGTTTTTCATCAACACTCTGAAGGTATACAGATTACAGAATGCCTCCAAATGTACTTCGGAAACTACTGCTAGTCTTCCAGTGAACGATCACAGCGTGGCAGATTAAGGCATTACTCTCATGGAGATAAGTCCGCATGGTGCTTATTGTGTTAAATGCCGATGCAATTTCTGTGTTTCATCAACACTCTGAAGGTCCACAGATTACTGAATGCCTCCAGATGTGCTTCGGAAACTAATACTAGTCTTCCAGTGAACTATCAAAGCGTAGACAGTTTAAGACATTACTCACATGGAGAAAAGTCCGCATGGTGCTTATTGTGTTCAATGCCGATTCAATTGCTGTGTTTCATCTACACTCTGAAGGTCCTCTGATTACAGAATGCCTCCAGATGTCCTTCGGAAACTACCACTAGTCTTCCAGTGAACGATCAAAGCGTAGGCAGTTTAAGACATTACTTCCATGGAGAAAAGTCCCCATGGTGCTTAATGTGTTCAATGCCGATGCAATTTTTGTGTTTCATCAACACTCTGAAGGTCCACAGGTTACAGAATGCCTCCAGATGTGCTTCGGAAACTACTACTAGTCTTCCAGTGTACGATCAAAGCGTAGACAGTTTAAGACATTACTCCCATGGAGAAAAGTCCGCATGGTGCTTATTGTGTTCAATGCCGATGCAATTTCTGTGTTTCATCAACACTCTGAAGGTATACAGATTACAGAATGCCTCCAAATGTGCTTCGGAAACTACTGCTAGTCTTCCAGTGATCGATCACAGCGTAGACAGATTAAGGCATTACTCTCATGGAGATAAGTCCGCATGGTGCTTATTGTGTTCAATGCCGATTCAATTTCTGTGTTTCATCAACACTCTGAAGGTCCATAGATTACAGAATGCCTAAAGATGTGCTTCGAAACTACTACTAGTCTTCCAGTGTACGATCAAAGTGTAGACAGTTTAAGACATACTCCCATGGAGAAAAGTCCGCATGGTGCTTCTTGTGTTCAATGCCGATGCAATTTCTGTGTATCATCAACACTCTGAAGGTATACAGATTACAGAATGCCTCCAAATGTGCTTCGGGAACTACTGCTAGTCTTCCAGTGAACGATCACAGCGTAGACAGTTTAAGACATTACTCTCATGGAGATAAGTCCGCATGGTGCTTACTGTGTTAAATGCCGATGCAATTTCTGTGTTTCATCAACACTCTGAAGGTCCACAGATTACAGAATGCCTCCAGATGTGCTTCGGAAACTACCACTAGTCTTCCAGTGAACGATCAAAGCGTAGACAGTTTAAGACATTACTCCCATGGAGAAAAGTTCGCATGGTGCTTACTGTGTTCAATTCCGATGCAATTTTTGTGTTTCATCAACACTCTGAAGGTCCACAGATTACAGAACGCCCTCAGATGTGCTTCGGAATCTACGACTAGTCATCCAGTGTACGATCAAAGCGTAGACAGTTTAAGACATACTCCCATGGAGAAAAGTCCGCATGGTGCTTATTGTGTTAAATGCCGATGCAATTTCTGTGTTTCATCAACACTCTGAAGGTCCACAGATTACAGAATGCCTCCAGATGTGCTTCGGAAACTACTACTAGTCTTCCAGTGTACGATCAAAGCGTAGACAGTTTAAGACATTACTCCCATGGAGAAAAGTCCGCACGGTGCTTATTGTGTTCAATGCCGATGCAATTTCTTTGTTTCATCAACACTCTGAAGGTATACAGATTACAGAATGCCTCCAAATGTGCTTCGGAAACTACTGCTAGTCTTCCAGTGAACGATCACAGCGTAGACAGTATAATACATTACTCTCATGGAGATAAGTCCGCATGGTGCTTATTGTGTTAAATGCCGATGCAATTTCTGTGTTTACCAACACTCTGAAGGTCCACAGATTACTGAATGCCTCCAGATGTGCTTCGGAAACTAATACTAGTCTTCCAGTGAACGATCAAAGCGTAGACAGTTTAAGACATTACTCCCATGGAGAAAAGTTCGCATGGTGCTTATTGTGTTCAATTCCGATGCAATTTTTGTGTTTCATCAACACTCTGAAGGTCCACAGATTACAGAACGCCCTCATATGTGCTTCGGAATCTACTACTAGTCTTCCAGTGTACGATTAAAGCGTAGACAGTTTAAGACATACTCCCATGGAGAAATGTCCGCATGGTGCTTATTGTGTTAAATGCGATGCAATTTCTGTGTTTCATCAACTCTCTGAAGGTCCACAGATTACAGAATGCCTCCAGATGTGCTTCGGAAACTAATACTAGTCTTCCAGGGAACGATCACAGCGTAGACAGTTTAAGACATTACTCTCATGGAGATAAGTCCGCATGGTGCTTACTGTGTTAAATGCCGATGCAATTTCTGTGTTTCATCAACACTCTGAAGGTCCACAGATTACAGAATGCCTCCAGATGTGCTTCGGAAACTACCACTAGTCTTCCAGTGAACGATCAAAGCGTAGACAGTTTATGACATTACTTCCATGGAGAAAAGTCCGCATGGTGCTTATTGTGTTCAATGCCGATGCAATTTTTGTGTTTCATCAACACTCTGAAGGTCCACAGATTACAGAATGCCTCCAGATGTGCTTCGGAAACTACTACTAGTCTTCCAGTGTACGATCAAAGCGGAGACAGCTTAAGACATTACTCCCATGGAGGAAAGTCTGCATGGTGCTTATTGTGTTCAATGCCGATGCAATTTCTGTGTTTCATCAACACTCTGAAGGTCCACAGATTACAGAATTTCTCCAAATGTGCTTCGGAAACTACTGCTAGTCTTCCAGTGAACGATCACAGCGTAGACAGATTAAGGCATTACTCCCATGGAGATAAATGCGCATGGTGCTTATTGTGTTCAATGCCGATTCAATTTCTGTGTTTCATCAACACTCTGAAGGTCCATAGATTACAGAATGCCTCGATATGTGCTTCGAAACTACTACTAGTCTTCCAGTGTACGATCAAAGCGTAGACAATTTAAGACATACATCCATGGAGAAAAGTCCGCATGGTGCTACTTGTGTTCAATGCCGATGCAATTTCTGTGTTTCATCAACACTCTGAAGGTATACAGATTACAGAATGATTCCAAATGTGCTTCGGAAACTACTGCTAGTCTTCCAGTGAACGATCACAGCGTAGACAGTTTAAGACATTACTCTCATGGAGATAAGTCCGCATGGTGCTTATTGTGTTAAATGCAAATGCAATTTCTGTGGTTCATCAGCACTCTGAAGGTCCACAGATTACAGAATGCCTCCAGATGTGCTTCGGAAATTAATACTAGTCTTCCAGTGAACGATCAAAGCGTAGACAGTTTAAGACATTACTCCCATGGAGAAAAGTCTGCATGGTGCTTATTGTGTTCAATGCCGATGCAATTTCTGTGTTTCATCAACACTCTGAAGGTCCACAGATTACAGAATTTCTCCAAATGTGCTTCGGAAACTACTGCTAGTCTTCCAGTGAACGATCACAGCGTAGACAGATTAAGGCATTACTCCCATGGAGATAAATGCGCATGGTGCTTATTGTGTTCAATGCCGATTCAATTTCTGTGTTTCATCAACACTCTGAAGGTCCATAGATTACAGAATGCCTCCATATGTGCTTCGAAACTACTACTAGTCTTCCAGTGTACGATCAAAGCGTAGACAATTTAAGACATACCCCCATGGAGAAAAGTCCGCATGGTGCTACTTGTGTTCAATGCCGATGCAATTTCTGTGTTTCATCAACACTCTGAAGGTATACAGATTACAGAATGATTCCAAATGTGCTTCGGAAACTACTGCTAGTCTTCCAGTGAACGATCACAGCGTAGACAGTTTAAGACATTACTCTCATGGAGATAAGTCCGCATGGTGCTTATTGTGTTAAATGCAAATGCAATTTCTGTGTTTCATCAACACTCTGAAGGTCCACAGATTACAGAATGCCTCCAGATGTGCTTCGGAAACTAATACTAGTCTTCCAGTGAACGATCAAAGCGTAGACAGTTTAAGACATTACTCTCATGGAGAAAAGTCCGCATGGTGCTACTTGTGTTCAATGCCGATGCAATTTCTGTGTTTCATCAACACTCTGAAGGTATACAGATTACAGAATGATTCCAAATGTGCTTCGGAAACTACTGCTAGTCTTCCAGTGAACGATCAAAGCGTAGACAGTTTAAGACATTACTTCCATGGAGAAAAGTCCGCATGGTGCTTATTGTGTTCAATGCCGATGCAATTTTTGTGTTTCATCAACACTCTGAAGGTCCACAGATTACAGAATGCCTCCAGATGTGCTTCGGAAACTACTACTAGTCTTCCAGTGTACGATCAAAGCGTAGACAGTTTAAGACATTACTCCCATGGAGAAAAGTCCGCACGGTGCTTATTGTGTTCAATGCCGATGCAAATTCTGTGTTTCATCAACACTCTGAAGGTATACAGATTACAGAATGCCTCCAAATGTGTTTCGGAAACTACTGCTAGTCTCCCAGTGAACGATCACAGCGTAGACAGTTGAAGACTTTACTCTCATGGAGATAAGTTCGCATGGTGCTTATTGTGTTAAATGCCGATGCAATTTCTGTGTTTCATCAACACTCCGAAGGTCCACAGATTACAGAAGGCCTCCAGATGTGCTTCGGAAACTAATACTAGTCTTCCAGTGAACGATCAAAGCGTAGACAGTTTAAGACATTACTCTCATGGAGAAAAGTCCGCATGGTGCTTATTGTGTTCAATGCCGATTCAATTTCTGTGTTTCATCAACACTCTGAATGTCCACAGATTACAGAATGCCTCCAGATGTGCTTCGGAAACTACCACTAGTCTTCCAGTGAACGATCAAAGCGTAGACAGTTTAAGACATTACTCCCATGGAGAAAAGTCGGCACGGTGCTTATTGTGTTCAATGCCGATGCAATTTTTGTGTTTCATCAACACTCTGAAGGTCAACAGATTACAGAATGCCTCCAGATGTGCTTCGGAAACTACTACTAGTCTTCCAGTGTACGATCAAAGCGTAGACAGTTTAAGACATTACTCCCATGGAGAAAGGTCCGCATGGTGATTATTGTGTTCAATGCCGATGCAATTTCTGTTTTTCATCAACACTCTGAAGGTATACAGATTACAGAATGCCTCCAAATGTACTTCGGAAACTACTGCTAGTCTTCCAGTGAACGATCACAGCGTGGCAGATTAAGGCATTACTCTCATGGAGATAAGTCCGCATGGTGCTTATTGTGTTAAAAGCCGATGCAATTTCTGTGTTTCATCAACACTCTGAAGGTCCTCTGATTACAGAATGCCTCCAGATGTGCTTCGGAAACTACCACTAGTTTTCCAGTGAACGATCAAAGCGTAGGCAGTTTAAGACATTACTTCCATGGAGAAAAGTCCCCATGGTGCTTATTGTGTTCAATGCCGATGCAATTTTTGTGTTTCATCAACACTCTGAAGGTATACAGATTACAGAATGCCTCCAAATGTGCTTCGGAAACTACTGCTAGTCTTCCAGTGATCGATCACAGAGTAGACAGATTAAGGCATTACTCTCATGGAGATAAGTCCGCATGGTGCTTATTGTGTTCAATGCCGATTCAATTTCTGTGTTTCATCAACACTCTGAAGGTCCATAGATTACAGAATGCCTAAAGATGTGCTTCGAAACTACTACTAGTCTTCCAGTGTACGATCAAAGTGTAGACAGTTTAAGACATACTCCCATGGAGAAAAGTCCGCATGGTGCTTCTTGTGTTCAATGCCGATGCAATTTCTGTGTATCATCAACACTCTGAAGGTATACAGATTACAGAATGCCTCCAAATGTGCTTCGGGAACTACTGCTAGTCTTCCAGTGAACGATCACAGCGTAGACAGTTTAAGACATTACTCTCATGGAGATAAGTCCGCATGGTGCTTACTGTGTTAAATGCAAATACAATTTCTGTGTTACATCAACACTCTGAAGGTCCACAGATTACAGAATGCCTCCAGATGTGCTTCGGAAACTAATACTAGTCTTCCAGTGAACGATCAAAGCGTAGACAGTTTATGACATTACTCTCATGGAGAAAAGTCCGCATGGTGCTTATTGTGTTCAATGCCGATTCAATTTCTGTGTTTCATCAACACTCTGAAGGTCCTCAGATAACAGAATGCTTCCAGATGTGCTTCGGAAACTGCCACTAGTCTTCCAGTGAACGATCAAAGCGTAGACAGTTTAAGACATTACTTCCATGGAGAAAAGTCCGCATGGTGCTTATTGTGTTCAATGCCGATGCAATTTTTGTGTTTCATCAACACTCTGAAGGTCCACAGATTACAGAATGCCTCCAGATGTGCTTCGGAAACTACTACTAGTCTTCCAGTGTACGATCAAAGCGTTGACAGTTTAAGACATTACTCCCACGGAGAAAAGTCCGCACGGTGCTTATTGTGTTCAATGCCGATGCAAATTCTGTGTTTCATCAACACTCTGAAGGTATACAGATTACAGAATGCCTCCAAATGTGTTTCGGAAACTACTGCTAGTCTCCCAGTGAACGATCACAGCGTAGACAGTTGAAGACATTACTCTCATGGAGATAAGTTCGCATGGTGCTTATTGTGTTAAATGCCGATGCAATTTCTGTGTTTCATCAACACTCCGAAGGTCCACAGATTACAGAAGGCCTCCAGATGTGCTTCGGAAACTAATACTAGTCTTCCAGTGAACGATCAAAGCGTAGACAGTTTAAGACATTACTCTCATGGAGAAAAGTCCGCATGGTGCTTATTGTGTTCAATGCCGATTCAATTTCTGTGTTTCATCAACACTCTGAATGTCCACAGATTACAGAATGCCTCCAGATGTGCTTCGGAAACTACTACTAGTCTTCCAGTGTACGATCAAAGCGGAGACAGCTTAAGACATTACTCCCATGGAGGAAAGTCTGCATGGTGCTTATTGTGTTCAATGCCGATGCAATTTCTGTGTTTCATCAACACTCTGAAGGTCCACAGATTACAGAATTTCTCCAAATGTGCTTCGGAAACTACTGCTAGTCTTCCAGTGAACGATCACAGCGTAGACAGATTAAGGCATTACTCCCATGGAGATAAATGCGCATGGTGCTTATTGTGTTCAATGCCGATTCAATTTCTGTGTTTCATCAACACTCTGAAGGTCCATAGATTACAGAATGCCTCGATATGTGCTTCGAAACTACTACTAGTCTTCCAGTGTACGATCAAAGCCTAGACAATTTAAGACATACATCCATGGAGAAAAGTCCGCATGGTGCTACTTGTGTTCAATGCCGATGCAATTTCTGTGTTTCATCAACACTCTGAAGGTATACAGATTACAGAATGATTCCAAATGTGCTTCGGAAACTACTGCTAGTCTTCCAGTGAACGATCACAGCGTAGACAGTTTAAGACATTACTCTCATGGAGATAAGTCCGCATGGTGCTTATTGTGTTAAATGCAAATGCAATTTCTGTGGTTCATCAGCACTCTGAAGGTCCACAGATTACAGAATGCCTCCAGATGTGCTTCGGAAATTAATACTAGTCTTCCAGTGAACGATCAAAGCGTAGACAGTTTAAGACATTACTCCCATGGAGAAAAGTCTGCATGGTGCTTATTGTGTTCAATGCCGATGCAATTTCTGTGTTTCATCAACACTCTGAAGGTCCACAGATTACAGAATTTCTCCAAATGTGCTTCGGAAACTACTGCTAGTCTTCCAGTGAACGATCACAGCGTAGACAGATTAAGGCATTACTCCCATGGAGATAAATGCGCATGGTGCTTATTGTGTTCAATGCCGATTCAATTTCTGTGTTTCATCAACACTCTGAAGGTCCATAGATTACAGAATGCCTCCATATGTGCTTCGAAACTACTACTAGTCTTCCAGTGTACGATCAAAGCGTAGACAATTTAAGACATACCCCCATGGAGAAAAGTCCGCATGGTGCTACTTGTGTTCAATGCCGATGCAATTTCTGTGTTTCATCAACACTCTGAAGGTATACAGATTACAGAATGATTCCAAATGTGCTTCGGAAACTACTGCTAGTCTTCCAGTGAACGATCACAGCGTAGACAGTTTAAGACATTACTCTCATGGAGATAAGTCCGCATGGTGCTTATTGTGTTAAATGCAAATGCAATTTCTGTGTTTCATCAACACTCTGAAGGTCCACAGATTACAGAATGCCTCCAGATGTGCTTCGGAAACTAATACTAGTCTTCCAGTGAACGATCAAAGCGTAGACAGTTTAAGACATTACTCTCATGGAGAAAAGTCCGCATGGTGCTACTTGTGTTCAATGCCGATGCAATTTCTGTGTTTCATCAACACTCTGAAGGTATACAGATTACAGAATGATTCCAAATGTGCTTCGGAAACTACTGCTAGTCTTCCAGTGAACGATCAAAGCGTAGACAGTTTAAGACATTACTTCCATGGAGAAAAGTCCGCATGGTGCTTATTGTGTTCAATGCCGATGCAATTTTTGTGTTTCATCAACACTCTGAAGGTCCACAGATTACAGAATGCCTCCAGATGTGCTTCGGAAACTACTACTAGTCTTCCAGTGTACGATCAAAGCGTAGACAGTTTAAGACATTACTCCCATGGAGAAAAGTCCGCACGGTGCTTATTGTGTTCAATGCCGATGCAAATTCTGTGTTTCATCAACACTCTGAAGGTATACAGATTACAGAATGCCTCCAAATGTGTTTCGGAAACTACTGCTAGTCTCCCAGTGAACGATCACAGCGTAGACAGTTGAAGACTTTACTCTCATGGAGATAAGTTCGCATGGTGCTTATTGTGTTAAATGCCGATGCAATTTCTGTGTTTCATCAACACTCCGAAGGTCCACAGATTACAGAAGGCCTCCAGATGTGCTTCGGAAACTAATACTAGTCTTCCAGTGAACGATCAAAGCGTAGACAGTTTAAGACATTACTCTCATGGAGAAAAGTCCGCATGGTGCTTATTGTGTTCAATGCCGATTCAATTTCTGTGTTTCATCAACACTCTGAATGTCCACAGATTACAGAATGCCTCCAGATGTGCTTCGGAAACTACCACTAGTCTTCCAGTGAACGATCAAAGCGTAGACAGTTTAAGACATTACTCCCATGGAGAAAAGTCGGCACGGTGCTTATTGTGTTCAATGCCGATGCAATTTTTGTGTTTCATCAACACTCTGAAGGTCAACAGATTACAGAATGCCTCCAGATGTGCTTCGGAAACTACTACTAGTCTTCCAGTGTACGATCAAAGCGTAGACAGTTTAAGACATTACTCCCATGGAGAAAGGTCCGCATGGTGATTATTGTGTTCAATGCCGATGCAATTTCTGTTTTTCATCAACACTCTGAAGGTATACAGATTACAGAATGCCTCCAAATGTACTTTGGAAACTACTGCTAGTCTTCCAGTGAACGATCACAGCGTGGCAGATTAAGGCATTACTCTCATGGAGATAAGTCCGCATGGTGCTTATTGTGTTAAAAGCCGATGCAATTTCTGTGTTTCATCAACACTCTGAAGGTCCACAGATTACTGAATGCCTCCAGATGTGCTTCGGAAACTAATACTAGTCTTCCAGTGAACGATCAAAGCGTAGACAGTTTAAGACATTACTCACATGGAGAAACGTCCGCATGGTGCTTATTGTGTTCAATGCCGATTCAATTTCTGTGTTTCATCTACACTCTGAAGGTCCTCTGATTACAGAATGCCTCCAGATGTGCTTCGGAAACTACCACTAGTTTTCCAGTGAACGATCAAAGCGTAGGCAGTTTAAGACATTACTTCCATGGAGAAAAGTCCCCATGGTGCTTATTGTGTTCAATGCCGATGCAATTTTTGTGTTTCATCAACACTCTGAAGGTCCACAGATTACAGAATGCCTCCAGATGTGCTTCGGAAACTACTACTAGTCTTCCAGTGTACGATCAAAGCGTAGACAGTTTAAGACATTACTCCCATGGAGAAAAGTCCGCATGGTGCTTATTGTGTTCAATGCCGATGCAATTTCTGTGTTTCATCAACACTCTGAAGGTATACAGATTACAGAATGCCTCCAAATGTGCTTCGGAAACTACTGCTAGTCTTCCAGTGATCGATCACAGCGTAGACAGATTAAGGCATTACTCTCATGGAGATAAGTCCGCATGGTGCTTATTGTGTTCAATGCCGATTCAATTTCTGTGTTTCATCAACACTCTGAAGGTCCATAGATTACAGAATGCCTAAAGATGTGCTTCGAAACTACTACTAGTCTTCCAGTGTACGATCAAAGTGTAGACAGTTTAAGACATACTCCCATGGAGAAAAGTCCGCATGGTGCTTCTTGTGTTCAATGCCGATGCAATTTCTGTGTATCATCAACACTCTGAAGGTATACAGATTACAGAATGCCTCCAAATGTGCTTCGGGAACTACTGCTAGTCTTCCAGTGAACGATCACAGCGTAGACAGTTTAAGACATTACTCTCATGGAGATAAGTCCGCATGGTGCTTACTGTGTTAAATGCAAATGCAATTTCTGTGTTACATCAACACTCTGAAGGTCCACAGATTACAGAATGCCTCCAGATGTGCTTCGGAAACTAATACTAGTCTTCCAGTGAACGATCAAAGCGTAGACAGTTTATGACATTACTCTCATGGAGAAAAGTCCGCATGGTGCTTATTGTGTTCAATGCCGATTCAATTTCTGTGTTTCATCAACACTCTGAAGGTATACAGATTACAGAATGCCTCCAAATGTGTTTCGGAAACTACTGCTAGTCTCCCAGTGAACGATCACAGCGTAGACAGTTGAAGACATTACTCTCATGGAGATAAGTTCGCATGGTGCTTATTGTGTTAAATGCCGATGCAATTTCTGTGTTTCATCAACACTCCGAAGGTCCACAGATTACAGAAGGCCTCCAGATGTGCTTCGGAAACTAATACTAGTCTTCCAGTGAACGATCAAAGCGTAGACAGTTTAAGACATTACTCTCATGGAGAAAAGTCCGCATGGTGCTTATTGTGTTCAATGCCGATTCAATTTCTGTGTTTCATCAACACTCTGAATGTCCACAGATTACAGAATGCCTCCAGATGTGCTTCGGAAACTACCACTAGTCTTCCAGTGAACGATCAAAGCGTAGACAGTTTAAGACATTACTCCCATGGAGAAAAGTCGGCACGGTGCTTATTGTGTTCAATGCCGATGCAATTTTTGTGTTTCATCAACACTCTGAAGGTCAACAGATTACAGAATGCCTCCAGATGTGCTTCGGAAACTACTACTAGTCTTCCAGTGTACGATCAAAGCGTAGACAGTTTAAGACATTACTCCCATGGAGAAAAGTCCGCATGGTGATTATTGTGTTCAATGCCGATGCAATTTCTGTTTTTCATCAACACTCTGAAGGTATACAGATTACAGAATGCCTCCAAATGTACTTCGGAAACTTCTGCTAGTCTTCCAGTGAACGATCACAGCGTGGCAGATTAAGGCATTACTCTCATGGAGATAAGTCCGCATGGTGCTTATTGTGTTAAATGCCGATGCAATTTCTGTGTTTCATCAACACTCTGAAGGTCCACAGATTACTGAATGCCTCCAGATGTGCTTCGGAAACTAATACTAGTCTTCCAGTGAACGATCAAAGCGTAGACAGTTTAAGACATTACTCACATGGAGAAAAGTCCGCATGGTGCTTATTGTATTCAATGCCGATTCAATTTCTGTGTTTCATCTACACTCTGAAGGTCCTCTGATTACAGAATGCCTCCAGATGTGCTTCGGAAACTACCACTAGTTTTCCAGTGAACGATCTAAGCGTAGGCAGTTTAAGACATTACTTCCATGGAGAAAAGTCCCCATGGTGCTTATTGTGTTCAATGCCGATGCAATTTTTGTGTTTCATCAACACTCTGAAGGTCCACAGATTACAGAATGCCTCCAGATGTGCTTCGGAAACTACTACTAGTCTTCCAGTGTACGATCAAAGCGTAGACAGTTTAAGACATTACTCCCATGGAGAAAAGTCCGCATGGTGCTTATTGTGTTCAATGCCGATGAAATTTCTGTGTTTCATCAACACTCTGAAGGTATACAGATTACAGAATACCTCCAAATGTGCTTCGGAAACTACTGCTAGTCTTCCAGTGATCGATCACAGCGTAGACAGATTAAGGCATTACTCTCATGGAGATAAGTCCGCATGGTGCTTATTGTGTTCAATGCCGATTCAATTTCTGTGTTTCATCAACACTCTGAAGGTCCATAGATTACAGAATGCCTAAAGATGTGCTTCGAAACTACTACTAGTCTTCCAGTGTACGATCAAAGTGTAGACAGTTTAAGACATACTCCCATGGAGAAAAGTCCGCATGGTGCTTCTTGTGTTCAATGCCGATGCAATTTCTGTGTTTCATCAACACTCTGAAGGTCACAGATTACAGAATGCCTCCAGATGTGCTTCGGAAACTACCACTAGTCTTCCAGTGAACGATCAAAGCGTAGATAGTTTAAGACATTACTCCCATGGAGAAAAGTTCGCATGGTGCTTACTGTGTTCAATTCCGATGCAATTTTTGTGTTTCATCAACACTCTGAAGGTCCACAGATTACAGAACGCCCTCAGATGTGCTTCGGAATCTACTACTAGTCTTCCAGTGTACGATCAAAGCGTAGACAGTTTAAGACATACTCCCATGGAGAAAAGTCCGCATGGTGCTTATTGTGTTAAATGCCGATGCAATTTCTGTGTTTCATCAACACTCTGAAGGTCCACAGATTACAGAATGCCTCCAGATGTGCTTCGGAAACTACTACTAGTCTTCCAGTGTACGATCAAAGCGTAGACAGTTTAAGACATTACTCCCATGGAGAAAAGTCCGCACGGTGCTTATTGTGTTCAATGCCGATGCAATTTCTTTGTTTCATCAACACTCTGAAGGTATACAGATTACAGAATGCCTCCAAATGTGCTTCGGAAACTACTGCTAGTCTTGCAGTGAACGATCACAGCGTAGACAGTTTAATACATTACTCTCATGGAGATAAGTCCGCATGGTGCTTATTGTGTTAAATGCCGATGCAATTTCTGTGTTTCACCAACACTCTGAAGGTCCACAGATTACTGAATGCCTCCAGATGTGCTTCGGAAACTAATACTAGTCTTCCAGTGAACTTTCAAAGTATAGACAGTTTAAGACATTACTCTCATGGAGAAAAGTCCGCATGGTGCTTATTGTGTTCAATGCCGATTCAATTTCTGTGTTTCATCAACACTCTGAAGGTCCGCAGATAACAGAATGCTTCCAGATGTGCTTCGGAAACTACCACTAGTCTTCCAGTGAACGATCAAAGCGTAGACAGTTTAAGATATTACTTCCATGGAGAAAAGTCTGCATGGTGCTTATTGTGTTCAATGCCGATGCAATTTTTGTGTTTCATCAACACTCTGAAGGTCAACAGATTACAGAATGCCTCCAGATGTGCTTCGGAAACTACTACTAGTCTTCCAGTGTACGATCAAAGTGTAGACAGTTTAAGACATACTCCCATGGAGAAAAGTCCGCATGGTGCTTATTGTGTTCAATGCCGATGCAATTTCTGTGTATCATCAACACTCTGAAGGTATACATATTACGGAATGCCACCAAATGTGCTTCGGGAACTACTGCTAGTCTTCCAGTGAACGATCACAGCGTAGACAGTTTAAGACGTTACTCTCTTGGAGATAAGTCCGCATGGTGCTTACTGTGTTAAATGCCGATTCAATTTCTGTGTTTCATCAACACTCTGAAGGTCCACAGATTACAGAATGCCTCCAGATGTGCTTCGGAAACTACCACTAGTCTTCCAGTGAACGATCAAAGCGTAGACAGTTTAAGACATTACTCCCATGGAGAAAAGTTCGCATGGTGCATATTGTGTTCAATTCCGATGCAATTTCTGTGTTTCATCAACACTCTGAAGGTCCACAGATTACTGAATGCCTCCAGATGTGCTTCGGAAACTAATACTAGTCTTCCAGTGAACGATCAAAGCGTAGACAGTTTAAGACATTACTCTCATGGAGAAAAGTCCGCATGGTGCTTATTGTGTTCAATGCCGATTCAATTTCTGTGTTTCATCTACACTCTGAAGGTCCTCTGATTACAGAATGCCTCCAGATGTGCTTCGGAAACTACCACTAGTCTTCCAGTGAACGATCAAAGCGTAGACAGTTTAAGACATTACTTCCATGGAGAAAAGACCCCATGGTGCTTATTGTGTTCAATGCCGATGCAATTTTTGTGTTTCATCAACACTCTGAAGGTCCACAGATTACAGAATGCCTCCAGATGTGCTTCGGAAATACTACTAGTCTTCCAGTGTACGATCAAAGCGTAGACAGTTTAAGACATTACTCCCATGGAGAAAAGTCCGCATGGTGCTTATTGTGTTCAATGACGATGCAATTTCTGTGTTTCATCAACACTCTGAAGGTATACAGATTACAGAATGCCTCCAAATGTGCTTCGGAAACTACTGCTAGTCTTCCAGTGATCGATTACAGCGTAGACAGTTTAAGACATTACTCCCATGGAGAAAAGTCCGCATGGTGCTTCTTGTGTTCAATGCCGATGCAATTTCTGTGTTTCATCAACACTCTGAAGGTCCACAGATTACAGAATGCCTCCAGATGTGCTTCGGAAACTACCACTAGTCTTCCAGTGAACGATCAAAGCGTAGACAGTTTAAGACATTACTCCCATGGAGAAAAGTTCGCATGGTGCTTACTGTGTTCAATTCCGATGCAATTTTTGTGTTTCATCAACACTCTGAAGGTCCACAGATTACAGAACGCCCTCAGATGTGCTTCGGAATCTACTACTAGTCTTCCAGTGTACGATCAAAGCGTAGACAGTTTAAGACATACTCCCATGGAGAAAAGTCCGCATGGTGCTTATTGTGTTAAATGCCGATGCAATTTCTGTGTTTCATCAACACTCTGAAGGTCCACAGATTACAGAATGCCTCCAGATGTGCTTCGAAAACTACTACTAGTCTTCCAGTGTACGATCAAAGCGTAGACAGTTTAAGACATTACTCCCATGGAGAAAAGTCCGCACGGTGCTTATTGTGTTCAATGCCGATGCAATTTCTTTGTTTCATCAACACTCTGAAGGTATACAGATTACAGAATGCCTCCAAATGTGCTTCGGAAACTACTGCTAGTCTTGCAGTGAACGATCACAGCGTAGACAGTTTAATACATTACTCTCATGGAGAAAAGTCTGCATGGTGCTTATTGTGTTCAATGCCGATGCAATTTTTGTGTTTCATCAACACTCTGAAGGTCAACAGATTACAGAATGCCTCCAGATGTGCTTCGGAAACTACTACTAGTCTTCCAGTGTACGATCAAAGTGTAGACAGTTTAAGACATACTCCCATGGAGAAAAGTCCGCATGGTGCTTATTGTGTTCAATGCTGATGCAATTTCTGTGTATCATCAACACTCTGAAGGTATACAGATTACGGAATGCCACCATATGTGCTTCGCGAACTACTGCTAGTCTTCCAGTGAACGATCACAGCGTAGACAGTTTAAGACGTTACTCTCATGGAGATAAGTCCGCATGGTGCTTACTGTGTTAAATGCCGATTCAATTTCTGTGTTTCATCAACACTCTGAAGGTCCACAGATTACAGAATGCCTCCAGATGTGCTTCGGAAACTACCACTAGTCTTCCAGTGAACGATCAAAGCGTAGACAGTTTAAGACATTACTCCCATGGAGAAAAGTTCGCATGGTGCTTATTGTGTTCAATTCCGATGCAATTTCTGTGTTTCATCAACACTCTGAAGGTCCACAGATTACTAAATGCCTCCAGATGTGCTTCGGAAACTAATACTAGTCTTCCAGTGAACGATCAAAGCGTAGACAGTTTAAGACATTACTCTCATGGAGAAAAGTCCGCATGGTGCTTATTGTGTTCAATGCCGATTCAATTTCTGTGTTTCATCTACACTCTGAAGGTCCTCTGATTACAGAATGCCTCCAGATGTGCTTCGGAAACTACCACTAGTCTTCCAGTGAACGATCAAAGCGTAGACAGTTTAAGACATTACTTCCATGGAGAAAAGTCCCCATGGTGCTTATTGTGTTCAATGCCGATGCAATTTTTGTGTTTCATCAACACTCTGAAGGTCCACAGATTACAGAATGCCTCCAGATGTGCTTCGGAAACTACTACTAGTCTTCCAGTGTACGATCAAAGCGTAGACAGTTTAGGACATTACTCCCATGGAGAAAAGTCCACATGGTGCTTATTGTGTTCAATGCCGATGCAATTTCTGTGTTTCATCAACACTCTGAAGGTATACAGATTACAGAATGCCTCCAAATGTGCTTCGGAAACTACTGCTAGTCTTCCAGTGATCGATCACAGCGTAGACAGATTAAGGCATTACTCTCATGGAGATAAGTCCGCATGGTGCTTATTGTGTTCAATGCCGATTCAATTTCTGTGTTTCATCAACACTCTGAAGGTCCATAGATCACAGAATGCCTAAAGATGTGCTTCGAAACTACTACTAGTCTTCCAGTGTAGGATCAAATGTAGACAGTTTAAGACATACTCCCATGGAGAAAAGTCCGCATGGTGCTTCTTGTGTTCAATGCCGATGCAATTTCTGTGTATCATCAACACTCTGAAGGTATACAGATTACAGAATGCCTCCAAATGTGCTTCGGGAACTACTGCTAGTCTTCCAGTGAACGATCACAGCGTAGACAGTTTGAGACATTACTCTCATGGAGACAAGTCCGCATGGTGCTTACTGTGTTAAATGCCGATGCAATTTCTGTGTTTCATAAACACTCTGAAGGTCCACAGATTACAGAATGCCTCCAGATGTGCTTCGGAAACTACCACTAGTCTTCCAGTGAACGATCAAAGCGTAGACAGTTTAAGACATTACTCCCATGGAGAAAAGTTCGCATGGTACTTACTGTGTTCAATTCCGATGCAATTTTTGTGTTTCATCAACACTCTGAAGGTCCACAGATTACAGAACGCCCTCAGAAGTGCTTCGGAATCTACTACTAGTCTTCCAGTGTACGATCAAAGCGTAGACAGTTTAAGACATACTCCCATGGAGAAAAGTCCGCATGGTGCTTATTGTGTTAAATGCCGATGCAATTTCTGTGTTTCATCAACACTCTGAAGGTCCACAGATTACAGAATGCCTCCAGATGTGCTTCGGAAACTACTACTAGTCTTCCAGTGTACGATCAAAGCGTAGACAGTTTAAGACATTACTCCCATGGAGAAAAGCCCGCACGGTGCTTATTGTGTTCAATGCCGATGCAATTTCTTTGTTTTATCAACACTCTGAAGGTATACAGATTACAGAATGCCTCCAAATGTGCTTCGGAAACTACTGCTAGTCTTCCAGTGAACGATCACAGCGTAGACAGTATAATACATTACTCTCATGGAGATAAGTCCGCATGGTGCTTATTGTGTTAAATGCCGATGCAATTTCTGTGTTTCACCAACACTCTGAAGGTCCACAGATTACTGAATGCCTCCAGATGTGTTTCGGAAACTACTACTAGTCTTCCAGTGTACGATCAAAGTGTAGACAGTTTAAGACATACTCCCATGGAGAAAAGTCCGCATGGTGCTTCTTGTGTTCAATGCCGATGCAATTTCTGTGTATCATCAACACTCTGAAGGTATACAGATTACAGAATGCCTCCAAATGTGCTTCGGGAACTCCTGCTAGTCTTCCAGTGAACGATCACAGCGTAGACAGTTTAAGACATTACTCTCATGGAGATAAGTCCGCATGGTGCTTACTGTGTTAAATTCCGATGCAATTTCTGTGTTTCATCAACACTCTGAAGGTCCACAGATTACAGAATGCCTCCAGATGTGCTTCGGAAACTACCACTAGTCTTCCAGTGAACGATCAAAGCGTAGACAGTTTAAGACATTACTCCCATGGAGAGAAGTTCGCATGGTGCTTATGGTGTTCAATTCCGATGCAATTTTTGTGTTTCATCAACACTCTGAAGGTCCACAGATTACAGAACGCCCTCATATGTGCTTCGGAATCTACTACTAGTCTTCCAGTGTACGATTGAAGCGTAGACAGTTTAAGACATACTCCCATGGAGAAAAGTCCGCATGGTGCTTATTGTGTTAAATCCCGATGCAATTTCTGTGTTTCATCAACACTCTGAAGGTCCACAGATTACACAATGCCTCCAGATGTGCTTCGGAAACTAATACTAGTCTTCCAGTGAACGATCACAGCGTAGACAGTTTAAGACATTACTCTCATGGAGATAAGTCCGCATGGTGCTTACTGTGTTAAATGCCGATGCAATTTCTGTGTTACATCAACACTCTGAAGGTCCACAGATTACAGAATGCCTCCAGATGTGCTTCGGAAACTACCACTAGTCTTCCAGTGAACGATCAAAGCGTAGACAGTTTATGACATTACTTCCATGGAGAAAAGTCCGCATGGTGCTTATTGTGTTCAATGCCGATGCAATTTTTGTGTTTCATCAACACTCTGAAGGTCCACAGATTACAGAATGCCTCCAGATGTGCTTCGGAAACTACTACTAGTCTTCCAGTGTACGATCAAAGCGTAGACAGTTTAAGACATTACTCCCATGGAGAAAGTCTGCATGGTGCTTATTGTGTTCAATGCCGATGCAATTTCTGTGTTTCATCAACACTCTGAAGGTATACAGATTACATAATTTCTCCAAATGTGCTTCGGAAACTACTGCTAGTCTTCCAGTGAACGATCACAGCGTAGACAGGTTAAGGCATTACTCCCATGGAGATAAATGCGCATGGTGCTTATTATGTTCAATGCCGATTCAATTTCTGTGTTTCATCAACACTCTGAATGTCCATAGATTACAGAATGCCTCCATATGTGCTTCGAAACTACTACTAGTCTTCCAGTGTACGATCAAAGCGTAGACAATTTAAGACGTACCCCCATGGAGAAAAGTCCGCATGGTGCTACTTGTGTTCAATGCCGATGCAATTTCTGTGTTTCGTCAACACTCTGAAGGTATACAGATTACAGAATGATTCCAAATGTGCTTCGGAAACTACTGCTAGTCTTCCAGTGAACGATCACAGCGTAGACAGTTTAAGACATTACTCTCATGGAGATAAGTCCGCATGGTGCTTACTGTGTTAAATGCAAATGCAATTTCTGTGTTTCATCGACACTCTGAAGGTCCACAGATTACAGAATGCCTCCAGATGTGCTTCGGAAACTAATACTAGTCTTCCAGTGAACGATCAAAGCGTAGACAGTTTAAGACATTACTCTCATGGAGAAAAGTCCGCATGGTGCTTATTGTGTTCAATGCCGATTCAATTTCTGTGTTTCATCAACACTCTGAAGGTCCTCAGATAACAGAATGCTTCCAGATGTGCTTCGGAAACTACCACTAGTCTTCCAGTGAACGATCAAAGCGTAGACAGTTTAAGACATTACTTCCATGGAGAAAAGTCCGCATGGTGCTTATTGTGTTCAATGCCGATGCAATTTTTGTGTTTCATCAACACTCTGAAGGTCCACAGATTACAGAATGCCTCCAGATGTGCTTCGGAAACTACTACTAGTCTTCCAGTGTACGATCAAAGCGTAGACAGTTTAAGACATTACTCCCATGGAGAAAAGTCCGCACGGTGCTTATTGTGTTCAATGCCGATGCAAATTCTGTGTTTCATTAACACTCTGAAGGTATACAGATTACAGAATGCCTCCAAATGTGTTTCGGAAACTACTGCTAGTCTCCCAGTGAACGATCACAGCGTAGACAGTTGAAGACATTACTCTCATGGAGATAAGTTCGCATGGTGCTTATTGTGTTAAATGCCGATGCAATTTCTGTGTTTCATCAACACTCCGAAGGTCCACAGATTACAGAATGCCTCCAGATGTGCTTCGGAAACTAATACTAGTCTTCCAGTGAACGATCAAAGCGTAGACAGTTTAAGACATTACTCTCATGGAGAAAAGTCCGCATGGTGCTTATTGTGTTCAATGCCGATTCAATTTCTGTGTTTCATCAACACTCTGAATGTCCACAGATTACAGAATGCCTCCAGATGTGCTTCGGAAACTACCACTAGTCTTCCAGTGAACGATCAAAGCGTATACAGTTTAAAACATTACTCCCATGGAGAAAAGTCGCCATTGTGCTTATTGTGTTCAATGCCGATGCAATTTTTGTGTTTCATCAACACTCTGAAGGTCAACAGATTACAGAATGCCTCCAGATGTGCTTCGGAAACTACCACTAGTCTTCCAGTGAACGATCAAAGCGTAGACAGTTTAAGACATTACTCCCATGGAGAAAAGTTCGCATGGTGCTTACTGTGTTCAATTCCGATGCAATTTTTGTGTTTCATCAACACTCTGAAGGTCCACAGATTACAGAACGCCCTCAGATGTGCTTCGGAATCTACTACTAGTCTTCCAGTGTACGATCAAAGCGTAGACAGTTTAAGACATACTCCCATGGAGAAAAGTCCGCATGGTGCTTATTGTGTTAAATGCCGATGCAATTTCTGTGTTTCATCAAAACTCTGAAGGTCCACAGATTACAGAATGCCTCCAGATGTGCTTCGGAAACTACCACTAGTCTTCCAGTGAACGATCAAAGCGTAGACAGTTTAAGACATTACTCCCATGGCGAAAAGTCCGCATGGTGCTTATTGTATTAAATGCCGATGCAATTTCTGTGTTTCATCAACACTCTGAAGGTCCACAGATTACAGAATGCCTCCAGATGCGCTTGGGAAACTACTACTAGTCTTCCAGTGTACGATCAAAGCGTAGACAGTTTAAGACATTACTCCCATGGCGAAAAATCCGCCCGGTACTTAATGTTTTCAATGCCGATGCAATTTCTGTGTTTCATCAACACTCTGAAGGTATACAGATTACAGAATGCCTCCAAATGTACTTCGGAAACTACTGCTAGTCTTCCAGTGAACGATCACAGCGTGGCAGATTAAGGCATTACTCTCATGGAGATAAGTCCGCATGGTGCTAATTGTGTTCTATGCCGATGCAATTTCTGTGTTTCATCAACAATCTAAAGGTCCACAGATTACAGAATGCATCCAGATGTGCTTCGAAAACTACTACTAGCCTTCCAGTGTACGATCAAAGCTTAGAGAGTTTAAGACATTTCTCCCATGGAGAAAAGTCCGCATGGTGCTTATTGTGTTAAATGCCGATGCAATTTCTGTGTTTCATCAACACTCTGAAGGTCCACAGATTACAGAATACCTCCAGATGTGTTTCGGAAACTACTACTAGTCTTCCAGTGTACGATCAAAGCTTAGAGAGTGTAAGACATTACTCCCATGGAGAAAAGTCCGCATGGTGCTTATTGTGTTAAATGCCGATGCAATTTCTGTGTTTCATCAACACTCTGAAGGTATATAGATTACAGAATGCCTCCAAATGTGCTTCGGAAACTACTGCTAGTCTTCCAGTGAACGATCACAGCGTAGACAGTATAAGACATTACTCTCATGGAGAGAAGTCCGCATAGTGCTTATTGTGGTCAATGCCGATGCAATTTTTGTGTTTCATGAACAACCTGAAGGTCCACAGATTACAGAATGCATCTAGATGTGCTTCGAAAACTACTACTAGCCTTCCAGTGTGCGATCAAAGCGTAGACAGTTTAAGACATTACTCTCATGGAGAAAAGTCCGCATGGTGCTTATTGTGTTCAATGCCGATTCAATTTCTGTGTTTCATCAACACTCTGAAGGTCCATAGATTACAGAATGCCTCCAGATGTGCTCCGAAAACTACTACTAGTCTTCCAGTGTACGATCAAAACGTAGACAGTTAAAGACATACTCCCATGGTGAAAAGTCCGCATGGTGCTTATTGTGTTAAATGCCGATGCAATTTCTGTGTTTCATCAACACTCTGAAGGTCCACAGATTACTGAATGCCTCCAGATGTGCTTCGGAAACTACTACTAGTCTTCCAGTGTACGGTCAAAGCGTAGACAGTTTAAGACATTACTCTCATGGAGAAAAGTCCGCACGGTGCTTATTGTGTTCAATGCCGATGCAATTTCTGTGTTTCATCAACACTCTGAAGGTATACAGATTACAGAATGTTTCCAAATGTGCTTCGGAAACTACTGCTAGTCTTCCAGTGAACGATCACAGCGTAGACAGTTTAAGACATTACTCTCATGGAGATAAGTCCCTATGGTGCTTATTGTGTTAAATGCCGATGCAATTTCTGTGTTTCATCAACACTCTGAAGGTCCACAGATTACTGAATGCCTCCAGATGTGCTTCGGAAACTAATACTAGTCTTCCAGTGAACGATCAAAGCGTAGACAGTTTAAGACATTACTCTCATGGAGAAAAGTCCGCATGGTGCTTATTGTGTTCAATGCCGATTCAATTTCTGTGTTTCATCTACACTCTGAAGGTCCTCTGATTACAGAATGCCTCCAGATGTGCTTCGGAAACTACCACTAGTCTTCCAGTGAACGATCAAAGCGTAGGCAGTTTAAGACATTACTTCCATGGAGAAAAGTCCCCATGGTGCTTATTGTGTTCAATGCCGATGCAATTTTTGTGTTTCATCAACACTCTGAAGGTCCACTGATTACAGAATGCCTCCAGATGTGCTTCGGAAACTACTACTAGTCTTCCAGTGTACGATCAAAGCGTAGACAGTTTAAGACATTACTCCCATGGAGAAAAGTCCGCATGGTGCTTATTGTGTTCAATGCCGATGCAATTTCTGTGTTTCATCAACACTCTGAAGGTATACAGATTACAGAATGCCTCCAAATGTGCTTCGGAAACTACTGCTAGTCTTCCAGTGATCGATCACAGCATAGACAGATTAAGGCATTACTTTCATGGAGATAAGTCCGCATGGTGCTTATTGTGTTCAATGCCGATTCAATTTCTGTGTTTCATCAACACTCTGAAGGTCCATAGATCACAGAATGCCTAAAGATGTGCTTCGAAACTACTACTAGTCTTCCAGTGTACGATCAAAGTGTAGACAGTTTAAGACATACTCCCATGGAGAAAAGTCCGCATGTTGCTTCTTGTGTTCAATGCCGATGCAATTTCTGTGTATCATCAACACTCTGAAGGTATACAGATTACAGAATGCCTCCAAATGTGCTTCGGGAACTACTGCTAGTCTTCCAGTGAACGATCACAGCGTAGACAGTTTAAGACATTACTCTCATGGAGATAAGTCCGCATGGTGCTTACTGTGTTAAATGCCGATGCAATTTCTGTGTTTCATCAACACTCTGAAGGTCCACAGATTACAGAATGCCTCCAGATGTGCTTCGGAAACTACCACTAGTCTTCCAGTGAACGATCAAAGCGTAGACAGTTTAAGACATTACTCCCATAGAGAAAAGTTCGCATGGTGCTTACTGTGTTCAATTCCGATGCAATTTTTGTGTTTCATCAACACTCTGAAGGTCCACAGATTACAGAACGCCCTCAGATGTGCTTCGGAATCTACTACTAGTCTTCCAGTGTACGATCAAAGCGTAGACAGTTTAAGACATACTCCCATGGAGAAAAGTCCGCATGGTGCTTATTGTGTTAAATGCCGATGCAATTTCTGTGTTTCATTAACACTCTGAAGGTATACAGATTACAGAATGCCTCCAAATGTGTTTCGGAAACTACTGCTAGTCGCCCAGTGAACGATCACAGCGTAGACAGTTGAAGACATTACTCTCATGGAGATAAGTTCGCATGGTGCTTATTGTGTTAAATGCCGATGCAAATTCTGTGTTTCATCAACACTCCGAAGGTCCACAGATTACAGAAGGCCTCCAGATGTGCTTCGGAAACTAATACTAGTCTTCCAGTGAACGATCAAAGCGTAGACAGTTTAAGACATTACTCTCATGGAGAAAAGTCCGCATGGTGCTTATTGTTTCAATGCCGATTCAATTTCTGTGTTTCATCAACACTCTGAATGTCCACAGATTACAGAATGCCTCCAGATGTGCTTTGGAAACTACCACTAGTCTTCCAGTGAACGATCAAAGCGTAGACAGTTTAAGACATTACTCCCATGGAGAAAAGTCGGCATGGTGCTTATTGTGTTCAATGCCGATGCAATTTTTGTGTTTCATCAACACTCTGAAGGTCAACAGATTACAGAATGCCTCCAGATGTGCTTGGGAAACTACTACTAGTCTTCCAGTGTACGATCAAAGCGTAGACAGTTTAAGACATTACTCCCATGGAGAAAAGTCCGCATGGTATATTATTGTGTTCAATGCCGATGCAATTTCTGTTTTTCATCAACACTCTGAAGGTATACAGATTACAGAATGCCTCCAAATGTACTTCGGAAACTACTGCTAGTCTTCCAGTGAACGATCACAGCGTGGCAGATTAAGGCATTACTCTCATGGAGATAAGTCCGCATGGTGCTAATTGTGTTCAATGCCGATGCAATTTTTGTGTTTCATCAACAATCTAAAGGTCCACAGATTACAGAATGCATCCAGATGTGCTTCGAAAACTACTACTAGCCTTCCAGTGTACGAACAAAGCTTAGAGAGTTTAAGACATTTCTCCCATGGAGAAAAGTCCGCATGGTGCTTATTGTGTTAAATGCCGATGCAATTTCTGTGTTTCATCAACACTCTGAAGGTCCACAGATTACAGAATACCTCCAGATGTGTTTCGGAAACTACTACTAGTCTTCCAGTGTACGATCAAAGCTTAGAGAGTGTAAGACATTACTCCCATGGAGAAAAGTCCGCATGGTGCTTATTGTGTTAAATGCCGATGCAATTTCTGTGTTTCATCAACACTCTGAAGGTATATAGATTACAGAATGCCTCCAAATGTGCTTCGGAAACTACTGCTAGTCTTCCAGTGAACGATCACAGCGTAGACAGTATAAGACATTACTCTCATGGAGAGAAGTCCGCATAGTGCTTATTGTGGTCAATGCCGATGCAATTTTTGTGTTTCATCAACAATCTGAAGGTCCACAGATTACAGAATGCATCCAGATGTGCTTCGAAAACTACTACTAGCCTTCCATTGTGCGATCAAAGCGTAGACAGTTTAAGACATTACTCTCATGGAGAAAAGTCCGCATGGTGCTTATTGTGTTCAATGCCGATGCAATTTTTGTGTTTCATCAACACCCTGAAGGTAAACAGATTACAGAATCCCACCAGATGTGCTTCGGAAACTACTGCTAGTCTTCCAGTGAACGATCACAGCGTAGACAGTTTAAGACATTACTCTCATGGAGATAAGTCCGCATTGTGCTTATTGTGTTCAATGCCGATTCAATTTCTGTGTTTCATCAACACTCTGAAGGTCCACAGATTACAGAATGCCTCCAGATGTGTTTCGGAAACTACTACTAGCCTTCTAGTGTACGATCAAATCTTAGGGAGTTTAAGACATTACTCCCATGGCGAAAAGTCCGCATGGTGCTTATTGTATTAAATGCCGATGCAATTTCTGTGTTTCATCAACACTCTGAAGGTCCACAGATTACAGAATGCCTCCAGATGCGCTTGGGAAACTACTACTAGTCTTCCAGTGTACGATCAAAGCGTAGACAGTTTAAGACATTACTCCCATGGCGAAAAGTCCGCCCGGTACTTAATGTTTTCAATGCCGATGCAATTTCTGTGTTTCATCAACACTCTGAAGGTATATAGATTACAGAATGCATCCAAATGTGCTTCGGAAACTACTGCTAGTCTTCCAGTGAACGATCACAGCGTAGACAGTTTAAGACATTACTCTCATGGAGATAAGTCCGCATGGTGCTTATTGTGTTCAATGCCGATTCAATTTCTGTGTTTCATCAACACTCTGAAGGTCCATAGATTACAGAATGCCTCCAGATGTGCTTCGAAAACTACTACTAGTCTTCCAGTGTACGATCAAAACGTAGACAGTTTAAGACATACTCCCATGGAGAAAAGTCCGCATGGTGCTTATTGTGTTAAATGCCGATGTAATTTCTGTGTTTCATCAACACTCTAAAGGTCCACAGATTACTGAATGCCTCCAGATGTGCTTCGGAAACTACTACTAGTCTTCCAGTGTACGGTCAAAGCGTAGACAGTTTAAGACATTACTCTCATGGAGAAAAGTCCGCACGGTGCTTATTGTGTTCAATGCCGATGCAATTTCTGTGTTTCATCAACACTCTGAAGGTATACAGGTTACAGAATGTTTCCAAATGTGCTTCGGAAACTACTGCTAGTCTTCCAGTGAACGATCACAGCGTAGACAGTTTAAGACATTACTCTCATGGAGATAAGTCCGCATGGTGCTTATTGTGTTAAATGCCGATGCAATTTCTGTGTTTCATCAACACTCTGAAGGTCCACAGATTACTGAATGCCTCCAGATGTGCTTCGGAAACTAATACTAGTCTTCCAGTGAACGATCAAAGCGTAGACAGTTTAAGACATTACTCTCATGGAGAAAATTCCGCATGGTGCTTATTGTGTTCAATGCCGATTCAATTTCTGTGTTTCATCTACACTCTGAAGGTCCTCTGATTACAGAATGCCTTAGATGTGCTTCGGAAACTACCACTAGTCTTCCAGTGAACGATCAAAGCATAGGCAGTTTAAGACATTACTTCCATGGAGAAAAGTCCCCATGGTGCTTATTGTGTTCAATGCCGATGCAATTTTTGTGTTTCATCAACACTCTGAAGGTCCACAGATTACAGAATGCCTCCAGATGTGCTTCGGAAACTACTACTAGTCTTCCAGTGAACGATCAAAGCGTAGACAGTTTAAGACATTACTCCCACGGAGAAAAGTCCGCATGGTGCTTATTGTGTTCAATGCCGATGCAATTTCTGTGTTTCATCAACACTCTGAAGGTATACAGATTACAGAATGCCTCCAAATGTGCTTCGGAAACTACTGCTAGTCTTCCAGTGATCGATCACAGCATAGACAGATTAAGGCATTACTCTCATGGAGATAAGTCCGCATGGTGCTTATTGTGTTCAATGCCGAATCATTTTGTGTGTTTCATCAACACTCTGAAGGTCCATAGATCACAGAATGCCTAAAGATGTGCTTCGAAACTACTACTAGTCTTCCAGTGTACGATCAAAGTGTAGACAGTTTAAAACATACTCCCATGGAGAAAAGTCCGCATGGTGCTTCTTGTGTTCAATGCCGATGCAATTTCTGTGTATCATCAACACTCTGAGGGTATACAGATTACAGAATGCCTCCAAATGTGCTTCGGGAACTACTGCTAGTCTTCCAGTGAACGATCACAGCGTAGACAGTTTAAGACATTACTCTCATGGAGATAAGTCCGCATGGTGCTTACTGTGTTAAATGCCGATGCAATTTCTGTGTTTCATCAACACTCTGAAGGTCCACAGATTACAGAATGCCTCCAGATGCGCTTCGGAAACTACCACTAGTCTTACAGTGAACGATCAAAGCGTAGACAGTTTAAGACATCACTCCCATGGAGAAAAGTTCGCATGGTGCTTACTGTGTTCAATTCCGATGTAATTTTTGTGTTTCATCAACACTCTGAAGGTCCACAGATTACAGAACGCCCTCAGATGTGCTTCGGAATCTACTACTAGTCTTCCAGTGTACGATCAAAGCGTAGACAGTTTAAGACATACTCCCATGGAGAAAAGTCCGCATGGTGCTTATTGTGTTAAATGCCGATGCAATTTCTGTGTTTCATCAAAACTCTGAAGGTCCACAGATTACAGAATGCCTCCAGATGTGTTTCGGAAACTACTACTAGTCTTCCAGTGTACGATCAAAGCGTACACAGTTTATGACATTACTCCCATGGAGAAAAGTCCGCACGGTGCTTATTGTGTTCAATGCCGATGCAATTTCTTTGTTTCATCAACACTCTGAAGGTATACAGATTACAGAATGCCTCCAAATGTGCTTCGGAAACTACTGCTAGTCTTCCAGTGAACGATCACAGCGTAGAAAGCTTAATACATTACTCTCATGGAGATAAGTCCGCATGGTGCTTATTGTGTTAAATGCCGATGCAATTTCTGTGTTTCACCAACACTCTGAAGGTCCATAGATTACAGAATGCCTCCATATGTGCTTCGAAACTACTACTAGTCTTCCAGTGTACGATCAAAGCGTAGACAATTTAAGACATACCCCCATGGAGAAAAGTCCGCATGGTGCTACTTGTGTTCAATGCCGATGCAATTTCTGTGTTTCATCAACACTCTGAAGGTATACAGATTACAGAATGATTCCAAATGTGCTTCGGAAACTACTGCTAGTCTTCCAGTGAACGATCACAGCGTAGACAGTTTAAGACATTACTCTCATGGAGATAAGTCCGCATGGTGCTTACTGTGTTAAATGCAAATGCAATTTCTGTGTTTCATCAACACTCTGAAGGTCCACAGATTACAGAATGCCTCCAGATGTGCTTCGGAAACTAATACTAGTCTTCCAGTGAACGATCAAAGCGTAGACAGTTTAAGACATTACTCTCATGGAGAAAAGTCCGCATGGTGCATATTGTGTTCAATGCCGATTCAATTTCTGTGTTTCATCAACACTCTGAAGGTCCTCAGATAACAGAATGCTTCCAGATGTGCTTCGGAAACTACCACTAGTCTTCCAGTGAACGATCAAAGCGTAGACAGTTTAAGATACTACTTCCATGGAGAAAAGTCTGCATGGTGCTTATTGTGTTCAATGCCGATGCAATTTTTGAGTTTCATCAACACTCTGAAGGTCAACAGATTACAGAATGCCTCCAGATGTGCTTCGGAAACTACTACTAGTCTTCCAGTGTACGATCAAAGTGTAGACAGTTTAAGACATACTCCCATGGAGAAAAGTCCGCATGGTGCTTATTGTGTTCAATGCCGATGCAATTTCTGTGTATCATCAACACTCTGAAGGTATACAGATTACGGAATGCCTCCAAATGTGCTTCGGGAACTACTGCTAGTCTTCCAGTGAACGATCACAGCGTAGACAGTTTAAGACGTTACTCTCATGGAGATAAGTCCGCATGGTGCTTACTGTGTTAAATGCCGATGCAATTTCTGTGTTTCATCAACACTCTGAAGGTCCACAGATTACAGAATGCCTCCAGATGTGCTTCGGAAACTAACACTAGTCATCCAGTGAACGATCAAAGCGTAGACAGTTTAAGACATTACTCCCATGGAGAAAAGTTCGCATGGTGCTTATTGTGTTCAATTCCGTTGCAATTTTTGTGTTTCATCAACACTCTGAAGGTCCACAGATTACAGAATGCCTCCAGATGTGCTTCGGAAACTAACACTAGTCTTCCAGTGAACGATCAAAGCGTAGACAGTTTAAGACATTACTCCCATGGAGAAAAGTTCGCATGGTGCTTATTGTGTTCAATTCCGTTGCAATTTCTGTGTTTCATCAACACTCTGAAGGTATACAGAATTTCTCCAAATGTGCTTCGGAAACTACTGCTAGTCTTCCAGTGAACGATCACAGCGTAGACAGAAAAAGGCATTACTCCCATGGAGATAAATGCGCATGGTGCTTATTGTGTTCAATGCCGATTCAATTTCTGTGTTTCATCAACACTCTGAAGGTCCATAGATTACAGAATGCCTCCATATGTGCTTCGAAACTACTACTAGTCTTCCAGTGTACGATCAAAGCGTAGACAATTTAAGACATACCCCCATGGAGAAAAGTCCGCATGGTGCTACTTGTGTTCAATGCCGATGCAATTTCTGTGTTTCATCAACACTCTGAAGGTATACAGATTACAGAATGATTCCAAATGTGCTTCGGAAACTACTGCTAGTCTTCCAGTGAACGATCACAGCGTAGACAGTTTAAGACATTACTCTCATGGAGATAAGTCCGCATGGTGCTTACTGTGTTAAATGCAAATGCAATTTCTGTGTTTCATCAACACTCTGAAGGTCCACAGATTACAGAATGCCTCCAGATGTGCTTCGGAAACTAATACTAGTCTTCCAGTGAACGATCAAAGCGTAGACAGTTTAAGACATTACTCTCATGGAGAAAAGTCCGCATGGTGCATATTGTGTTCAATGCCGATTCAATTTCTGTGTTTCATCAACACTCTGAAGGTCCTCAGATAACAGAATGCTTCCAGATGTGCTTCGGAAACTACCACTAGTCTTCCAGTGAACGATCAAAGCGTAGACAGTTTAAGACATTACTTCCATGGAGAAAAGTCCGCATGGTGCTTATTGTGTTCAATGCCTATGCAATTTTTGTGTTTCATGAACACTCTGAAGGTCCACAGATTACAGAATGCCTCCAGATGTGCTTCGGAAACTACTACTAGTCTTCCAGTGTACGTTCAAAGCGTAGACAGTTTAAGACATTACTCCCATGAAGAAAAGTCCGCATGGTGCATATTGTGTTCAATGCCGATGCAATTTCTGTGTTTCATCAACACTCTGAAGGTATACAGATTACAGAATGCCTCCAAATGTGCTTCGGAAACTACTGCTAGTCTTCCAGTGATCGATCACAGCGTAGACAGATTAAGGCATTACTCTCATGGAGATAAGTCCGCATGGTGCTTATTGTGTTCAATGCCGATTCAATTTCTGTGTTTCATCAACACTCTGAAGGTCCATAGATTACAGAATGCCTACAGATGTGCTTCGAAACTACTACTAGTCTTCCAGTGTACGATCAAAGTGTAGACAGTTTAAGACATACTCCCATGGAGAAAAGTCCGCATGGTGCTTCTTATGTTCAATGCCGATGCAATTTCTGTGTATCATCAACACTCTGAAGGTATACAGATTACAGAATGCCTCCAAATGTGCTTCGGGAACTACTGCTAGTCTTCCAGTGAACGATCACAGCGTAGACAGTTTAAGACATTACTCTCATGGAGATAAGTCCGCATGGTGCTTATTGTGTTCAATGCCGATTCAATTTCTGTGTTTCATCAACACTCTGAAGGTCTATAGATTGCAGAATGCCTCCATATGTGCTTCGAAACTACTACTAGTCCTCCAGTGTACGATCAAAGCGTAGACAATTTAAGACATACTCCCATGGAGAAAAGACCGCATGGGGCTACTTGTGTTCAATGCCGATGCAATTTCTGTGTTTCATCAACACTCTGAAGGTATACAGAATTTCTCCAAATGTGCTTCGGAAACTACTGCTAGTCTTCCAGTGAACGATCACAGCGTAGACAGAAAAAGGCATTACTCCCATGGAGATAAATGCGCATGGTGCTTATTGTGTTCAATGCCGATTCAATTTCTGTGTTTCATCAACACTCTGAAGGTCCATAGATTACAGAATGCCTCCATATGTGCTTCGAAACTACTACTAGTCTTCCAGTGTACGATCAAAGCGTAGACAATTTAAGACATACCCCCATGGAGAAAAGTCCGCATGGTGCTACTTGTGTTCAATGCCGATGCAATTTCTGTGTTTCATCAACACTCTGAAGGTATACAGATTACAGAATGATTCCAAATGTGCTTCGGAAACTACTGCTAGTCTTCCAGTGAACGATCACAGCGTAGACAGTTTAAGACATTACTCTCATGGAGATAAGTCCGCATGGTGCTTACTGTGTTAAATGCAAATGCAATTTCTGTGTTTCATCAACACTCTGAAGGTCCACAGATTACAGAATGCCTCCAGATGTGCTTCGGAAACTAATACTAGTCTTCCAGTGAACGATCAAAGCGTAGACAGTTTAAGACATTACTCTCATGGAGAAAAGTCCGCATGGTGCATATTGTGTTCAATGCCGATTCAATTTCTGTGTTTCATCAACACTCTGAAGGTCCTCAGATAACAGAATGCTTCCAGATGTGCTTCGGAAACTACCACTAGTCTTCCAGTGAACGATCAAAGCGTAGACAGTTTAAGACATTACTTCCATGGAGAAAAGTCCGCATGGTGCTTATTGTGTTCAATGCCTATGCAATTTTTGTGTTTCATGAACACTCTGAAGGTCCACAGATTACAGAATGCCTCCAGATGTGCTTCGGAAACTACTACTAGTCTTCCAGTGTACGTTCAAAGCGTAGACAGTTTAAGACATTACTCCCATGAAGAAAAGTCCGCATGGTGCATATTGTGTTCAATGCCGATGCAATTTCTGTGTTTCATCAACACTCTGAAGGTATACAGATTACAGAATGCCTCCAAATGTGCTTCGGAAACTACTGCTAGTCTTCCAGTGATCGATCACAGCGTAGACAGATTAAGGCATTACTCTCATGGAGATAAGTCCGCATGGTGCTTATTGTGTTCAATGCCGATTCAATTTCTGTGTTTCATCAACACTCTGAAGGTCCATAGATTACAGAATGCCTACAGATGTGCTTCGAAACTACTACTAGTCTTCCAGTGTACGATCAAAGTGTAGACAGTTTAAGACATACTCCCATGGAGAAAAGTCCGCATGGTGCTTCTTATGTTCAATGCCGATGCAATTTCTGTGTATCATCAACACTCTGAAGGTATACAGATTACAGAATGCCTCCAAATGTGCTTCGGGAACTACTGCTAGTCTTCCAGTGAACGATCACAGCGTAGACAGTTTAAGACATTACTCTCATGGAGATAAGTCCGCATGGTGCTTATTGTGTTCAATGCCGATTCAATTTCTGTGTTTCATCAACACTCTGAAGGTCTATAGATTGCAGAATGCCTCCATATGTGCTTCGAAACTACTACTAGTCCTCCAGTGTACGATCAAAGCGTAGACAATTTAAGACATACTCCCATGGAGAAAAGACCGCATGGGGCTACTTGTGTTCAATGCCGATGCAATTTCTGTGTTTCATCAACACTCTGAAGGTATACAGATTACAGAATGATTCCAAATGTGCTTCGGAAACTACTGCTAGTCTTCCAGTGAACGATCACAGCGTAGACAGTTTAAGACATTACTCTCATGGAGATAAGTCCGCATGGTGCTTACTGTGTTAAATGCCGATTCAATTTCTGTGTTTCATCAACACTCTGAAGGTCCACAGATTACAGAATGCCTCCAGATGTGCTTCGGAAACTACCACTAGTCTTCCAATGAACGATTAAAGCGTAGACAGTTTAAGACATTACTCCCATGGAGAAAAGTTCGCATGGTGCTTATTGTGTTCAATGCCGAAGCAATTTTTGTGTTTCATCAACACTCTGAAGGTCCACAGATTACATAATGCCTTCAGATGTGCTTCGGAAACTACTACTATTCTTCCAGTGTACGATCAAAACGTAGACAGTTTAAGACGTTACTCCCATGGAGAAAAGTCCGCATGGTGCTTATTGTGTTCAATGCCGAAGCAATTTTTGTGTTTCATCAACACTCTGAAGATAAACAGATTACAGAATGCATCAAGATGTGCTTTGGAAACTACTACTAGTCATCCAGTATACGATCAAAGCGTAGACAGTTTAAGACATTACTCCCATGGAGAAAAGTCCGCATGGTGCTTATTGTGTTCAATGCCGATGCAATTTTTGTGTTTCATCAACACTCTGAAGGTACACAGATTACAGAATGCATTAAGAAGTGCTTGAGAAATTAATACTAGTCTTCCAGTGTACGATCAAATCGTAGACTGTTGAAGACATTACTCCCATGGAGATAAGTTCGCATGGTGCTTATTGTGTTCAATGCCGATGTAAATTTTGTGTTTGATCAACACTCTGAAGGTCCACTGGTTACAGAATGCTTCCAGATGTGGTTGGGAAACTACTACTAGTCTTCCAGCGTACGATCAAAGCGTAGACAGTTTAAGACATTACTCCCATGGAGAAAAGTCCGCATGGTGCTTATTGTGTTCAATGCCGATGCAATTTCTGTGTTTCATCAACACTCTGAAGGTCCACAGATTACAGAATGCATCCAGATATGCTTCGGAAACTACTACTAGTCTTCCAGGGAACGATCAAAGCGTAGACAGTTTAAGACATTACTCCCATGGTTAAAAGTCTGCATGGTGCTTATTGTGTTCAATGCCGATGCAATTTCTGTGTTTCATCAACACTCTGAAGGTCCACAGGTTACAAAATGCCTCCAGATGTGCTTCGGAAACTACTACTAGTCTTCCAGGGAACGATCAAAGCGTAGACAGTTTAAGACAATTCTCTCATGGAGAAAAGTCCGCATGGTGCTTATTGTGTTCAATGCCGATGCAATTTCGGTGTTTCAACAACACTCTGAAGGTCCACAGATTACAGAATGCATCCAGATGTGCATTGGAAACTACTACTAGTCTTCCAGGGAACGATCAAGGCGTAGACAGTTTAAGACATTACTCCCATTGAGATAAGTCCGCATGGTGCTTATTGTGTTCAATGCCGATGCAATTTCTGTGTTTCATCAACACTCTGAAGGTCCACAGATTACAGAATGCATCCAGATATGCTTCGGAAACTACTACTAGTCTTCCAGGGAACGATCAAAGCGTAGACAGTTTAAGACATTACTCCCATGGTTAAAAGTCTGCATGGTGCTTATTGTGTTCAATGCCGATGCAATTTCTGTGTTTCATCAACACTCTGAAGGTCCACAGGTTACAAAATGCCTCCAGATGTGCTTCGGAAACTACTACTAGTCTTCCAGGGAACGATCAAAGCGTAGACAGTTTAAGACAATTCTCTCATGGAGAAAAGTCCGCATGGTGCTTATTGTGTTCAATGCCGATGCAATTTCGGTGTTTCAACAACACTCTGAAGGTCCACAGATTACAGAATGCATCCAGATGTGCATTGGAAACTACTGCTAGTCTTCCAGGGAACGATCAAAGCGTAGACAGTTTAAGACATTACTCCCATTGAGATAAGTCCGCATGGTGCTTATTGTGTTCAATGCCGATGCAATTTCTGTGTTTCATCAACACTCTGAAGGTCCACAGATTACAGAATGCCTCCAGATGTGCTTCGGAAACTACTACTAGTCTTCCAGGGAACGATCAAAGCGTAGACAGTTTAAGACAATTCTCTCATGGAGAAAAGTCCGCATGGTGCTTATTGTGTTCAATGCCGATGCAATTTCGGTGTTTCAACAACACTCTGAAGGTATACAGATTACAGAATGCATTAAGAAGTGCTTGAGAAATTAATACTAGTCTTCCAGTGTACGATCAAATCGTAGACTGTTGAAGACATTACTCCCATGGAGATAAGTTCGCATGGTGCTTATTGTGTTCAATGCCGATGTAAATTTTGTGTTTCATCAACACTCTGAAGGTCCACAGATTACAGAATGCATCCAGATGTGCATTGGAAACTACTACTAGTCTTCCAGGGAACGATCAAAGCGTAGACAGTTTAAGACAATTCTCTCATGGAGAAAAGTCCGCATGGTGCTTATTGTGTTCAATGCCGATGCAATTTCTGTGTTTCATCAACACTCTGAAGGTCCACAGATTACAGAATGCCTCCAGATGTGCTTCGGAAACTACTACTAGTCTTCCAGGGAGCGATCAAAGCGTAGACAGTTTAAGACAATTCTCTCATGGAGAAAAGTCCGCATGGTGCTTATTGTGTTCAATGCCGATGCAATTTCTGTGTTTCATCAACACTCTGAAGGTCCACAGATTACAGAATGCCTCCAGATGTGCTTCGGAAACTACTACTAGTCTTCCAGGGAACGATCAAAGCGTAGACAGTTTAAGACAATTCTCTCATGGAGAAAAGTCCGCATGGTGCTTATTGTGTTCAATGCCGATGCAATTTCGGTGTTTCAACAACACTCTGAAGGTACACAGATTACAGAATGCATTAAGAAGTGCTTGAGAAATTAATACTAGTCTTCCAGTGTACGATCAAATCGTAGACTGTTGAAGACATTACTCCCATGGAGATAAGTTCGCATGGTGCTTATTGTGTTCAATGCCGATGTAAATTTTGTGTTTCATCAACACTCTGAAGGTCCACTGGTTACAGAATGCTTCCAGATGTGGTTGGGAAACTACTACTAGTCTTCCAGCGTACGATCAAAGCGTAGACAGTTTAAGACATTACTCCCATGGAGAAAAGTCCGCATGGTGCTTATTGTGTTCAATGCCGATGCAATTTCTGTGTTTCATCAACACTCTGAAGGTCCACAGATTACAGAATGCATCCAGATATGCTTCGGAAACTACTACTAGTCTTCCAGGGAACGATCAAATCGTAGACAGTTTAAGACATTACTCCCATGGTTAAAAGTCTGCATGGTGCTTATTGTGTTCAATGCCGATGCAATTTCTGTGTTTCATCAACACTCTGAAGGTCCACAGGTTACAAAATGCCTCCAGATGTGCTTCGGAAACTACTACTAGTCTTCCAGGTATCGATCAAAGCGTAGACAGTTTAAGACAATTCTCTCATGGAGAAAAGTCCGCATGGTGCTTATTGTGTTCAATGCCGATGCAATTTCGGTGTTTCAACAACACTCTGAAGGTCCACAGATTACAGAATGCATCCAGATGTGCATTGGAAACTACTACTAGTCTTCCAGGGAACGATCAAAGCGTAGACAGTTTAAGACATTACTCCCATTGAGATAAGTCCGCATGGTGCTTATTGTGTTCAATGCCGATGCAATTTCTGTGTTTCATCAACACTCTGAAGGTCCACAGATTACAGAATGCCTCCAGATGTGCTTCGGAAACTACTACTAGTCTTCCAGGGAACGATCAAAGCGTAGACAGTTTAAGACAATTCTCTCATGGAGAAAAGTCCGCATGGTGCTTATTGTGTTCAATGCCGATGCAATTTCGGTGTTTCAACAACACTCTGAAGGTCCACAGATTACAGAATGCATCCAGATGTGCATTGGAAACTACTACTAGTCTTCCAGGGAACGATCAAAGCGTAGACAGTTTAAGACATTACTCCCATGGAGAAAAGTCCGCATGGTGCTTATTGTGTTCAATGCCGATGCAATTTCTGTGTTTCATCAACACTCTGAAGGTCCACAGATTACAGAATGCATCCAGATGTGCTTCGGAAACTACTACTAGTCTTCCAGGGAACGATCAAAGCGTAGAAAGTTAAAGACACTACTCCCATGGAAAAAAGTCCGCATGGTGCTTATTGTGCTCATTGCCGGTGTAATTTTTGTGTTTCATCAACACTCTGAAGGTCCACAGATTACATATGCATCCAGATGTGCTTCGGAAACTACCACAAGTCTTCCAGTGAACGTTCAAAGCATAGACAGTTTAAGACATTACTCCCATGGAGAAAAGTCCGCATGGTGCTTCTTGTTTTCTATGCCGATGCAATTTTTGTGTTTCATCAACACTCTGAAGGTCCACAGATTAGAGAATGAATCCAGATGTGCTTCGGAAACTACTACTAGTCTTTCAGTGTACGATCAAAGCGTAGACAGTTTAAGACATTACTCCCATGGTTAAAAGTCTGCATGGTGCTTATTGTGTTCAATGCCGATGCAATTTCGGTGTTTCAACAACACTCTGAAGGTACACAGATTACAGAATGCATTAAGAAGTGCTTGCGAAATTAATACTAGTCTTCCAGTGTACGATCAAATCGTAGACTGTTGAAGACATTACTCCCATGGAGATAAGTTCGCATGGTGCTTATTGTGTTCAATGCCGATGTAAATTTTGTGTTTGATCAACACTCTGAAGGTCCACTGGTTACAGAATGCTTCCAGATGTGGTTGGGAAACTACTACTAGTCTTCCAGCGTACGATCAAAGCGTAGACAGTTTAAGACATTACTCCCATGGAGAAAAGTCCGCATGGTGCTTATTGTGTTCAATGCCGATGCAATTTCTGTGTTTCATCAACACTCTGAAGGTCCACAGATTACAGAATGCATCCAGATATGCTTCGGAAACTACTACTAGTCTTCCAGGGAACGATCAAAGCGTAGACAGTTTAAGACATTACTCCCATGGTTAAAAGTCTGCATGGTGCTTATTGTGTTCAATGCCGATGCAATTTCTGTGTTTCATCAACACTCTGAATGTCCACAGGTTACAAAATGCCTCCAGATGTGCTTCGGAAACTAGTACTAGTCTACCAGGGAACGATCAAAGCGTAGACAGTTTAAGACAATTCTCTCATGGAGAAAAGTCCGCATGGTGCATATTGTGTTCAATGCCGATGCAATTTCGGTGTTTCAACAACACTCTGAAGGTCCACAGATTACAGAATGCATCCAGATGTGCATTGGAAACTACTACTAGTCTTCCAGGGAACGATCAAAGCGTAGACAGTTTAAGACACTACTCCCATTGAGATAAGTCCGCATGGTGCTTATTGTGTTCAATGCCGATGCAATTTCTGTGTTTCATCAACACTCTGAAGGTCCACAGATTACAGAATGCCTCCAGATGTGCTTCGGAAACTACTACTAGTCTTCCAGGGAACGATCAAAGCGTAGACAGTTTAAGACAATTCTCTCATGGAGAAAAGTCCGCATGGTGCTTATTGTGTTCAATGCCGATGCAATTTCGGTGTATCAACAACACTCTGAAGGTCCACAGATTACAGAATGCATCCAGATGTGCATTGGAAACTACTACTAGTCTTCGAGGGAACGATCAAAGCGTAGACAGTTTAAGACATTACTCCCATGGAGAAAAGTCCGCATGGTGCTTATTGTGTTCAATGCCGATGCAATTTCTGTGTTTCATCAACACTCTGAAGGTCCACAGATTACAGAATGCATCCAGATGTGCTTCGGAAACTACTACTAGTCTTCCAGGGAACGATCAAAGCGTAGAAAGTTAAAGACACTACTCCCATGGAAAAAAGTCCGCATGGTGCTTATTGTGCTCATTGCCGGTGTAATTTTTGTGTTTCATCAACACTCTGAAGGTCCACAGATTACATATGCATCCAGATGTGCTTCGGAAACTACCACAAGTCTTCCAGTGAACGTTCAAAGCATAGACAGTTTAAGACATTACTCCCATGGAGAAAAGTCCGCATGGTGCTTCTTGTGTTAAATGCCGATGCAATCTCTGTGTTTCATCAACATTCTGAAGGTCCACAGATTACGGAAAGCATCCAGATGTGCTTCGGAATCTACTACTAGTCTTCCAGGGAACGATCAAATAGTAGACACTTTAAGACATTACTCCCATGGAGAAAAGGCCACATGGTGCTTATTGTGTTCAATGCCGACGGATTTTTTGTGTTTCATCAACACTCTGAAGGTAAACAGATTACAGAATGCATCCAGATGTGCTTCGGAAACTACTACTAGTCTTCCAGGGAACGATCAATGCGTCGACATTCTAAGACATTACTCCCATGGAGAAAATCAATGCGTCGACATTCTAAGACATTACTCCCATGGAGAAAAGTCCGCATGGTGCTTATTGTGTTCAATGCCGATTCAATTTCTGTGTTTCATCGACACACTGAAGGTCACAGATTACAGAATGCATCCAGATGTGCTTCAGAAACTACTACTAGTCTTCCAGTGTACGATCACAGCGTAGACATTTTAAGACATTACTCTCATGGAGATAAGTCCGCATGGTGCTTATTGTGTTCAATGCCGATTCAATTTCTGTGTTTCATCTACACTCTGAAAGTCCACAGATTACAGAATGCCTCCAGATTGCCTCGGAAACTACTACTAGTCTTCCAGTGTACGATCAACGCGTAGACAGATTAAGACATTACTCCCATGGAGATAAGTCTGCATGGTGCTTATTGTGTTCAATGCCGATGCAATTTTTGAGTTCCATCAACACTCTGAAGGTCCTCAGATTACAGAATGCATCCAGATGTGCTTCGGAAACTACTACTAGTCCTCCAGTAAACGTTCAAAGCGTAGACAGTTTAAGACATTACTCCCATGGAGATAAGTCCGCATGGTGCTTATTGTGTTCAATGCCGATTCAATTTCTGTGTTTCATCTACACTCTGAAAGTCCACAGATTACAGAATGCATCCAGATGTGCTTCGGAAACTACTACTAGTCTTCCAGTGTACGATAAAGCGTAGACAGTTTAAGGCATTACTCCCACGAAGAAAAGTCCGCATGGTGCTTATTGTGTTCAATTACGATGCAATTTCTGTGTTTCATCAACACTCTGAAGGTCCACAGATTACAGAATGCACGCAGATGTGCTTCGGAAACTACTACTGGTCTTCCAGTGTACGATCATAGCGTAGACAGTTTAAGACATTACTCCCATGGAGAAAAGTCCGCATGGTGCTTATTGTGTTCAATGCCGATGCAATTTCTGTTTTTCATCAACACTCTGAAGGTATATAGATTACAGAGTGCCTCCAAATGTTCTTCGGAAACTACTGATAGTCTTCCAGTGTACGATCAAAGAGTAGAGAGTTTAAGACACTACTCCCATGGAGAAAAATCCGCATGGTGCTTATTGTGTTCAATGCCGAAGCAATTTTTGTGTTCCATCAAAACTCTGAAGGTCCTCAGATTACAGAATGCATCCAGATGTGCATCGGAAACTACTACTAGTCTTCCAGGGAACGATAAAAGCGTAGACAGTTTAAGACAATTCTCTCATGGAGAAAAGTCCGCATGGTGCTTATTGTGTTCAATGCCGATTCAATTTCTGTGTTTCATCGACACACTGAAGGTCACAGATTACAGAATGCATCCAGATGTGCTTCGGAAACTACTACTAGTCTCCCAGGGAACGATCAAAGCGTAGACAGAATAAGACATTACTCCCATGGAGAAAAGTCCGCATGGTGCTTATTGTGTTCAATTCCGATTCAATTTCAGTGCTTCATTAACACTCTGAAGGTTCACAGATTATAGAATGCATCCAGATGTGCTTCGGAAACTACTACTAGTCTCCCAGGGAACGATAAAAGCGTAGACAGTTTAAGACAATTCTCTCATGGAGAAAAGTCCGCATGGTGCTTATTGTGTTCAATGCCGATTCAATTTCTGTGTTTCATCGACACACTGAAGGTCACAGATTACAGAATGCATCCAGATGTGCTTCGGAAACTACTACTAGTCTCCCAGGGAACGATCAAAGCGTAGTCAGTTTGAGACATTACTCCCATGGAGAAAAGTCCGCATGGTGCTTATTGAGTTCAACGCCGATGCAATTTTTTTGTTTCATCAACACTCTGAAGGTCCACAGATTACAGAATGCATCCAGCTGTGCTTCTGAAACTACTACTAGTCTTCCAGTGAACAATCAAAGCGTAGACAGTTTAATACATTACTCCCATGGAGAAAAGTCCGCATGGAGCTTCTTGTGTTAAATGCCGATGCAATTTCTGTGTTTCATCAACACTCTGAAGGTCCACAGATTACGGAAAGCATCCAGATGTGCTTCGGAAACTACTACTAGTCTTCCAGGGAACGATCAAGTAGTAGACACTTTAAGACATTACTCCCATGGAGAAAAGGCCACATGGTGCTTATTGTGTTCAATGCCGACGCAATTTTTGTGTTTCATCAACACTCTGAAGGTAAACAGATTACAGAATGCATCCAGATGTGCTTCGGAAACTACTACTAGTCTTCCAGGGAACGATCAATGCGTCGACATTCTAAGACATTACTCCCATGGAGAAAAGTCCGCATGGTGCTTATTGTGTTCAATGCCGATGCAATTTCTGTGTTTCATCAACACTCTGAAGGTATACAGATTACAGAATGCCTCCAAATGTTCTTCGGAAACTACTGATAGTCTTCCAGTGACCGATCACAGCGTAGACAGTTTAAGACATTACTCTCATGGAGATAAGTCCGCATGATGCTTATTGTGTTAAATGCCGATGCAATTTCTGTGTTTCATCAACACTCTGAAGGTCATCAGATTACAGAATGCCTCCAGATGTGCCTCGGAAACTAATACTAGTCCTCCAGTGAACGATCAAAGTGTAGACAGTTTAAGACATTACTCTCATGGAGAAAAGTCCGCATGGTGCTTATTGTGTTCAATGCCGATTCAATTTCTGTGTTTTATCAACACTCTGAAGGTCCACAGATTACAGAATGCCTCCAGATGTGTTTCGGAAACTACCACTAGTCTTCGAGTGAACGATCAAAGCGTAGACAGTTTAAGACATTACTCCCATGGAGAAAAGTCCGCATGGTGCTTATTGTGTTCAATGCCGATGCATTTTTTGTGTTTCATCAACACTCTGAAGGTCCTCAGATTACAGAATGCGTTCAGATGTGCTTCGGGAACTACTACTAGTCTTCCAGTGTACGATCAAATCTTAGACAGTTTAAGACATTACTCCCATGGAGAAAAGTCCGCATGGTGCTCATTGTGATAAATGCCGATGCAATTTCTTTGTTTCATCAACACTCTGAAGATAAACAGATTACAGAATGCATCCAGAATGCTTTGGAAACTACTACTAGTCATCCAGTATACGATCAAAGCGTAGACAGTTTAAGACATTACTAACATTAGAGAGAAGTCAGCATGGTGCTTATTGTGTTCAATGAAGATGCAATTTTTGTGTTTCATCAACACTCTGAAGGTCCACAGATTACAGAATGCATCCATATGTGCTCCGGAACCTACTACTAGTCTTCCAGTGTACGATTAAAGAGTAGACAGTTTAAGACATTACTCCCATGGAGAAAAGTTCGCATTGTGCTTATTGTGTTAAATGCCGATGCAATTTTTGTGTTTCATCAACACTCTGTAGGTCCACAGGTTACAGAATGCTTCCAGATGTGCTTCGGAAACTACTACTAGTTTTCCAGTGTACGATCAAAGCGTAGACAGTTTAAGACATTAGTCCCCTAGAGAAAATTCCGCATGGTGCATATTGTGCTCAATGCCGATGCAATTTCTGTGTTTCATCAACACTCTGAAGATCCACAGATAACGGAATGCATCCATATGTGCTTCGGAAACTACTACCAGTCTTCCAGTGAACGATCATAGCGTAGACAGTTTAAGACATTACTCCCATGGAGAAAAGTCCGCATGGTGCTTATTGTGTTCAATGCCGATGCAATTTCTGTGTATCATCAACACTCTGAAGGTCCACAGATTTCAGAATGCCTCCAGATGTGCTTCGGAAACTACTACGTGTCTTCCAGGGAACGATCAGAGAGTAGACAGTTTGAGATGTTACTCCCATGGAGACAAGTCCGCATGGTTCTTATTGTGTTCAATTCCGATGCAATTTCTGTGTTTCATCAACACTCTGATGGTCCACAGATTACGGAAAGCATCCAGATGTGCTACGGAAACTACTACGAGTCTTCCAGGAAACGATCAAATAGTAGAAACTTTAAGACATTACTCCCTTGGAGAAAAAGCCACATGGTGCTTATTGTGTTCAATGCCGACGCAATGTTTGTGTTTCATAAACACTCTGAAGGTAAACAGATTACAGAATGCATCCAGATGTGCTTCGGAAACTACTACTAGTCTTCCAGGGAACGATCAATGCGTCGACATTCTAAGACATTACTCCCATGGAAAAAAGTCCGCATGGTGCTTATTGTGTTCAATGCCGATTCAATTTCTGTGTTTCATCGACACACATAAGGTCACAGATTGCAGAATGCATCCAGATGTGCTTCAGAAACTACTACTAGTCTTCCAGTGAACGATCACAGCGTAGACAGTTTAAGACTTTACTCTCATGGAGATAAGTCGGCATGGTGCTTATTGTGTTCAATGCCGATTCAATTTCTGTGTTTCATCTACACTCTGAAGGTCCACAGATACAGAATGCCTCCAGATGTGCTTCGAAATCTACTACTAGTCTTCCAGTGTACGATCAAAGCGTAGACAGTTTAAGACATACTCCCATGGAGAAAAGTCCGCATGGTGCTTATTGTGTTAAATGCCGATGCAATTTCTTTGTTCCATCAACACTCTGAAAGTCCACAGATTACATAATGCCTCCAGATGTGCTTCGGAAACTAATACTAGTCTTCCAGTGTACGATCATAGCGTAGACAGTTTAAGACATTACTCTAATGGAGAAAAGCCCACATGGTGCTTATTGTATTCAATGCCGATGCAATTTCTGTGTTTCATCAACACTCTGAAGGTCCACAGATTACAGAATGCCTCCAGATGTGCTTCGGAAACTACTACTAGTCTTCCAGTGACTGATCAAAGCGTAGACAGTTTAAGACATTACTCCCATGGAGAAAAGTCCGCATGGAGCTTATTGTGTTCAATGCCGATGCAATTTTCGTGTTTCATGAACACTCTGAAGGTCCACAGATTACAGAATGCATCCAGTTGTGTTTCGGAAACTTGTAGTAGTCTTCCAGTGAACGATCAAATCGTAGACAGTTTAAGACATTACTCCTATTGAGAGAAGTCCGCATGGTGCTTATTGTGTACAATGCCGACGCAATTTTTGTGTTTCATCAACACTCTGAAGGTCCACAGATTTCAGAATGCCTCAAGATGTGCTTCGGAAACTACTACTATTCTTCCAGTGAACGATCAAAGCGTAGACAGTTTAAGACATTACTCCCATGGAGAAAAGTCCGCATGGTGTGTATTGTGTTTAATGCCGATGCAATTTCTGTGTTTCATCAACACTCTGAAGGTCCACAGATTACAGAATGCATCCAGATGTGCTTCGGAAACTACTACTAGTCTTCCAGTGAACGATCAAAGCGTAGACAGTTTAAGACATTACTCCCATGGACAAAAGTCCGCATGGTGCTTATTGTGTTCACTGCCGATGCAATTTCTGTGTATCATCAACACTCTGAAGATCCACAGATTTCAGGATGCCTCCAGATGTGCTTCGGAAACTACTACGTGTCTTCCAGGGAACGATCAAAGAGTAGACAGTTTGAGATGTTACTCCTATGGAGAAAAGTCCGCATGGTTCTTATTGTGTTCAATTTCGATGCAATTCCTGTGTTTCATCAACACTCTGAAGGTCCACAGATTTCAGAATGCATCCAGATGTGCTTCGGAAACTTCTACTAGTCTCCCAGGGAACGATCAAAGCGTAGACAGTTTAAGACAATTCTCTCATGGAGAAAAGTCCGCATGGTGCTTATTGTGTTCAATGCCGATGCAATTTCTGTGTTTCATCAACACTCTGAAGCTCCACAGATTATGGAAAGCATGCAGATGTGCTTCGGAAACTACTACTAGTCTTCCAGGGAACAATCAAATAGTAGACACTTTAAGACATTACTCCCATGGAGAGAAGGCCACATGGTGTTTATTGTGTTCAATGCCGATTCAATTTCTGTGTTTTATCTACACTCTGAAGGTCCACAGATTACAGAATGCCTCCAGACGTGCTTCGGAAACTACTGCTAGTCTTCCAGTGAACGATCACAGCGTAGACAGTTTAAGACATTACTCTCATGGAGATAAGTCCGCATGGTGCTTATTGTGCTCAATGCCGATTCAATTTCTGTGTTTCATCTACACTCTGAAGATAAACAGATTACAGAATGCATCCAGACGTGCTTCGGAAACTACTGCTAGTCTTCCAGTGAACGATCACAGCGTAGACAGTTTAAGACATTACTCTCATGGAGAAAAGTCCCCATGGTGCTTATTGTGTTAAATTCCGATGCAATTTCTGTGTTTCATCAACACTCTGAAGGTCCACAGATTACAGAATGCCTCCAGATGTGCTTCGGAAACTACCACTAGTTTTCCAGTGAACGATCAAAGCGTAGACAGTTTAAGACATTACTAACATTAGAGAGAAGTCAGCATGGTGCTTATTGTGTTCAATGAAGATGCAATTTTTGTGTTTCATCAACACTCTGAAGGTCCTCAGATTACAGAATGCGTTCAGATGTGCTTCGGACACTACTACTAGTCTTCCAGTGTACGATCAAATCTTAGACAGTTTAAGACATTACTCCCATGGAGAAAAGTTCGCATTGTGCTTATTGTGTTCAATGCCGATGCAATTTTTGTGTTTCATCAACACTCTGTAGGTCCACAGTTTACAGATTGCATCCAGAAGTGCTTCAGAAACTACTACTAGTCTTCCAGTGTACGATCAAAGCGTAGACAGTTTAAGACATTACTCCCATGGAGATAAGTTCGCATGGTGCTTATTGTGTTCAATGCCGATACAATTTTTGTGTTTCATCAACACTCTGAAGGTCCACAGGCTACAGAATGCTTCCAGATGTGCTTCGGAAACTACTACTAGTCTTCCAGTGTACGATCAAAGCGTAGACACTTTAAGACATTACTCCCATGGAGAAAAGTGTGCATGGTGCTTATTTTGTTCAATGCCGATGCAATTTCTGTGTTTTATCAACACTCTGAAGGTCCACAGGTTACAAAATGCTTCCAGATGTGCTTCGGAAACTACTACTAGTCTTCCAGTGAACGATCAAAGCGTAGACAGTTTAAGACATTACTCCCATGGAGATAAGGCCCGCATGGTGCTTATTGTGTTCAATTCCGATGAAATTTCTGCGTTTCATCAACACTCTGAAGGTCCACAGATTACAGAATTCCTCCAGATGTGCTTCGGAAACTACTACTAGTCTTCCAGGGAACGATAAAAGCGTAGACAGTTTAAGACAATTCTCTCATGGAGAAAAGTCCGCATGGTGATTATTGTGTTCAATGCCGATGCAATTTCTGTGTTTCATCGACACACTGAAGGTCACAGATTACAGAATGCATCCAGATGTGCTTCAGAAACTACTACTAGTCTTCCAGTGAACGATCACAGCGTAGACAGTTTAAGACATTACTCTCATGGAGATAAGTCCGCATGGTGCTTATTGTGTTCAATGCCGATTCAATTTCTGTGTTTCATCTACACTCTGAAAGTCCACGGATTACAGAATGAATCCAGATGTGCTTCGAAATCTACTACTAGTCTTCCAGTGTACGATCAAAGCGTAGACAGTTTAAGACATACTCCCATGGAGAAAAGTCCGCATGGTGCTTATTGTGTTAAATGACGATGCAATTTCTTTGTTTCATCAACACTCTGAAAGTCCACAGATTACAGAATGCCTCCAAATGTGCTTCGGAAACTACCACTAGTCTTCCAGTGTACGATCAAAGCGTAGACAGTTTAAGACATTACTCCCATGGAGAAAAGTCCGCATGGTGCTTATTGTGTTCAATGCCGATGCTTTTTTTGTGTTTCATCAACACTCTGAAGGTCCTCAGATTACAGAATGCGTTCAGATGTGCTTCGGAAACTACTACTAGTCTTCCAGTGTACGTTCAAATCTTAGACAGTTTAAGACATTACTGCCATGGAGAAAAGTCCGCATGGTGCTTATTGTGTTCAATAACGGAATGCATCCATATGTGCTTCGGAACCTACTACTAGTCGTCCAGGGAACGATCAAAACGTAGTCAGTTTAAGACATTACTCCCATGGAGATAAGTTCGCATGGTGCTTATTGTGTTCAATGAAGATACAATTATTGTGTTTCATCAACACTCTGAAGGTCCACAGGTTACAATATGCTTCCAGATGTGCTTCGGAAACTACTACTAGTCTTCCAGTGAACGATCAATGCGTCGACATTCTAAGACATTACTCCCATGGAGAAAAGTCCGCATGGTGCTTATTGTGTTCAATGCCGATTCAATTTCTGCGTTTCATCGACACACTGAAGGTCACAGATTACAGAATGCATCCAGATGTGCTTCAGAATCTACTACTAGTCTTCCAGTGAACGATCACAGCGTAGACAGTTTAAGACATTACCCTCATGGAGATAAGTCCGCATGGTGCTTATTGTGTTCAGTGCCGATTCAATTTCTGTGTTTCATCTACACTCTGAAAGTCCACAGATTACAGAATGCCTCCAGATGTGCTTCGAAATCTACTACTAGTCTTCCAGTGTACGATCAAAGCGTAGACAGTTTAAGACATACTCCCATGGAGAAAAGTCCGCATGGTGCTTATTGTGTTAAATGCCGATGCAATTTCTGTGTTTCATCAACACTCTGAAGGTCCACAGATTACAGAAAGCATCCAGATGTGCTTCGGAAACTACTACGAGTCTTCCAGGAAACGATCAAATAGTAGAAACTTTAAGACATTACTCCCATGGAGAAAAGGCCACATGGTGCTTATTGTGTTCAATGCCGACGCAATGTTTGTGTTTCATCAACACTCTGAAGGTAAACAGATAACAGAATGCATCCAGATGTGCTTCGGAAACTACTACTAGTCTTCCAGGGAACCATCAATGCGTCGACATTCTAAGACATTACTCCCATGGAAAAAAGTCCGCATGGTGCTTATTGTGTTCAATGCCGATTCAATTTCTGTGTTTCATTGACACACTGAAGGTCACAGATTACAGAATGCATCCAGATGTGCTTCAGAAACTACTACTAGTCTTCCAGTGAACGATCACAGCGTAGACAGTTTAAGACATTACTCTCATGGAGATAAGTCCGCATGGTGCTTATTGTGTTCAATATCGATACAATTTTTGTGTTTCATCAACACTCTGAAGGTCCGCAGATTACAGAATGCATCCATATGTGCTCCGGAAACTACTACTAGTCTTCCAGTGTACGATTAAAGAGTAGACAGTTTAAGACATTACTCCCATGGAGAAAAGTTCGCATTGTGCTTATTGTGTTCAATGCCGATGCAATTTTTGTGTTTCATCAACACTCTGTAGGTCCACAGGTTACAGAATGCTTCCAGATGTGCTTCGGAAACTACTACTAGTTTTCCAGTGTACGATGAAAGCCTAGACAGTTTAAGACATTAGTCCCCTAGAGAAAATTGCGCATGGTGCATATTGTGCTCAACGCCGATGCAATTTCTGTGTTTCATCAACACTCTGAAGGTCCACAGATAACGGAATGCATCCATATGTGCTTCGGAAACTACTACTAGTCGTCCAGGGAACGATCAAAGCGTAGTCAGTTTAAGACATTACTCCCATGGAGAAAAGTCCGCATGGTGCTTATTGTGTTCAATGCCGATGCAATTTTTGTGTTTCATCATTACTCTGAAGGTCCACAGGTTACAAAATGCTTCCAGATGTGCTTCGGAAACTACTACTAGTCTTCCAGTGAGCGATCAAAGCGTAGACAGTTTAAGACATTACTCCCATGGAGATAAGGCCCGCATGGTGCTTATTGTGTTCAATTCCGATGCAATTTCTGCGTTTCATCAACACTCTGAAGGTCCACAGATTACAGAATTCCTCCAGATGTGCTTCGGAAACTACTACTAGTCTTCCAGGGAACGATAAAAGCGTAGACAGTTTAAGACAATTCTCTCATGGAGAAAAGTCCGCATGGTGCTTATTGTGTTCAATGCCGATGCAATTTCTGTGTTTCATCAACACTCTGAAGGTCCACAGATTACGTAAAGCATCCAGATGTGCTTCGGAAACTACTACTAGTCTTCCAGGGAACGATCAAATAGTAGACACTTTAAGACATTACTCCCATGGAGAAAAGGCCACATGGTGCTTATTGTGTTCAATGCCGACGCAATTTTTGTGTTTCATCAACACTCTGAAGGTAAACAGATTACAGAATGCATCCAGATGTGCTTCGGAAACTACTACTAGTCTTCCAGGGAACGATCAATGCGTCGACATTCTAAGACATTACTCCCATGGAGAAAAGTCCGCATGGTGCTTATTGTGTTCAATGCCGATGCAATTTCTGTGTTTCATCTACACTCTGAAAGTCCACAGATTACAGAATGCCTCCAGATGTGCTTCGAAATCTACTACTAGTCTTCCAGTGTACGATCAAAGCGTAGACAGTTTAAGACATACTCCCATGGAGAAAAGTCCGCATGGTGCTTATTGTGTTAAATGCCGATGCAATTTCTTTGTTTCATCAACACTCTGAAAGTCCACAGATTACAGAATGCCTCCAAATGTGCTTCGGAAACTACCACTAGTCTTCCAGTGTACGATCAAAGCGTAGACAGTTTAAGACATTACTCCCATGGAGAAAAGTCCGCATGGTGCTTATTGTGTTCAATGCCGATGCTTTTGTTGTGTTTCATCAACACTCTGAAGGTCCTCAGATTACAGAATGCGTTCAGATGTGCTTCGGAAACTACTACTAGTCTTCCAGTGTACGATCAAAACTTAGACAGTTTAAGACATTACTGCCATGGAGAAAAGTCCGCATGGTGCTTATTGTGTTAAATGCCGATGCAATTTCTTTGTTTCATCAACACTCTGAATATAAACAGATTACAAAATGCATCCAGAATGCTTTGCAAACTACTACTAGTCATCCAGTATACGATCAAAGCGTAGACAGTTTAAGACATTACTAACATTAGAGAGAAGTCAGCATGGTGCTTATTGTGTTCAATGAAGATGCAATTTTTGTGTTTCATCAACACTCTGAAGGTCCACAGATTACAGAATGCATCCATATGTGCTCCGGAAACTACTACTAGTCTTCCAGTGTACGATTAAAGAGTAGACAGTTTAAGACATTACTCCCATGGAGAAAAGTTCTCATTGTGCTTATTGTGTTAAATGCCGATGCAATTTTTGTGTTTCATCAACACTCTGTAGGTCCACAGGTTACAGAATGCTTCCAGATGTGCTTCGGAAACTACTACTAGTTTTCCAGTGTACGATCAAAGCGTAGACAGTTTAAGACATTAGTCCCCTAGAGAAAATTTCGCATGGTGCATATTGTGCTCAATGCCAATGCAATTTCTGTGTTTCATCAACACTCTGAAGGTCCACAGATAACGGAATGCATCCATATGTGCTTCGGAAACTACTACTAGTCGTCCAGGGAACGATCAAAACGTAGTCAGTTTAAGACATTACTCCCATGGAGATAAGTTCGCATAATGCTTATTGTGTTCAATGAAGATACAATTGTTGTGTTTCATCAACACTCTGAAGGTCCACAGGTTACAATATGCTTCCAGATGTGCTTCGGAAACTACTACTAGTCTTCCAGTGAACGATCAATGCGTCGACATTCTAAGACATTACTCCCATGGAGAAAAGTCCGCATGGTGCTTATTGTGTTCAATGCCGATTCAATTTCTGTGTTTCATCGACACACTGAAGGTCACAGATTACAGAATGCATCCAGATGTGCTTCAGAAACTACTACTAGTCTTCCAGTGAACGATCACAGCGTAGACAGTTTAAGACATTACTCTCATGGAGATAAGTCCGCATGGTGCTTATTGTGTTCAATGCCGATTCAATTTCTGTGTTTCATCTACACTCTGAAAGTCCACAGATTACAGAATGCCTCCAGATGTGCTTCGAAATCTACTACTAGTCTTCCAGTGTACGATCAAAGCGTAGACAGTTTAAGACATACTCCCATGGAGAAAAGTCCGCATGGTGCTTATTGTGTTAAATGCCGATGCAATTTCTGTGTTTCATCAACACTCTGAAGGTCCACAGATTACGGAAAGCATCCAGATGTGCTTCGGAAACTACTACTAGTCTTCCAGGGAACGATCAAAGCGTAGACAGTTTAAGACATTACTCCCATGGAGAAAAGTCCGCATCTTTGCTTATTGTGTTAAATGCCGATGCAATTTCTGTGTTTCATCAACACTCTGAAGGTCCACAGATAACAGAATGCATCCAGATGTGCTTCGGAAACTACTACTAGTCTTCCAGGGAACCATCAATGCGTCGACATTCTAAGACATTACTCCCATGGAAAAAAGTCCGCATGGTGCTTATTGTGTTCAATGCCGATTCAATTTCTGTGTTTCATTGACACACTGAAGGTCACAGATTACAGAATGCATCCAGATGTGCTTCAGAAACTACTACTAGTCTTCCAGTGAACGATCACAGCGTAGACAGTTTAAGACATTACTCCCATGGAAAAAAGTCCGCATGGTGCTTATTGTGTTCAATGCCGATTCAATTTCTGAGTTTCATTGACACACTGAAGGTCACAGATTACAGAATGCATCCAGATGTGCTTCAGAAACTACTACTAGTCTTCCAGTGAACGATCACAGCGTAGACAGTTTAAGACATTACTCTCATGGAGATAAGTCCGCATGGTGCTTATTGTGTTAAATGCCGATGCAATTTCTTTGTTTCATCAACACTCTGAAAGTCCACAGATTACATAATGCCTCCAGATGTGCTTCGGAAACTACTGCTAGTCTTCCAGGGTATGATCATAGCGTAGACAGTTTAAGACATTACTCTAATGGTGAAAAGCCCACATGGTGCTTATTGTATTCAATGCCGATGCAATTTCTGTGTTTCATCAAAACTCTGAAGGTCCACAGATTACAGAATGCCTCCAGATGTGCTTCGGAAACTACTACTAGTCTTCCAGTGACTGATCAAAGCGTAGACAGTTTAAGACATTACTCCCATGGAGAAAAGTCCGCATGGAGCTTATTGTGTTCAATGCCGATGCAATTTTCGTGTTTCATCAACACTCTGAAGGTCCACAGATTACAGAATGCATCCAGTTGTGCTTCGGAAACTAGTAGTAGTCTTCCAGTGAACGATCAAAGCGTAGACAGTTTAAGACATTACTCCTATTGAGAGAAGTCCGCATGGTGCTTATTGTGTACAATACCGACGCAATTTTTGTGTTTCATCAACACTCTGAAGGTCCACAGATTTCAGAATGTCTCAAGATGTGCTTCGGAAACTACTACTATTCTTCCAGTGAACGATCAAAGCGTAGACAGTTTAAGACATTACTCCCATGGAGAAAAGTCCGCATGGTGTGTATTGTGTTCAATGCCGATGCAATTTCTGTGTTTCATCAACACTCTGAAGGTCCACAGATTACAGAATGCATCCAGATGTGCTTCGGAAACTACTACTAGTCTTCCAGTGAACGATCAAAGCGTAGACAGTTTAAGACATTACTCCCATGGACAAAAGTCCGCATGGTGCTTATTGTGTTCAATGCCGGTGTAATTTTTGTGTTTCATCAACACTCTGAAGGTCCACAGATTACAGAATGCATCCAGATGTGCTTCGGAAACTACTACTAGTCTTCCAGTGAACGTTCAAAACGTAGACAGTTTAAGACATTAATCCCATGGAGAAAAGTCCGCATGGTGCTTATTGTGTTCAATGCCGATGCAATTTCTGTGTATCATCAACACTCTGAAGGTCCACAGATTTCAGAATGCCTCCAGATGTGCTTCGGAAACTACTACGTGTCTTCCAGGGAACGATCAGAGAGTAGACAGTTTGAGATGTTACTCCTATGGAAAAAAGTCCGCATGGTTCTTATTGTGTTCAATTTCGATGCAATTTCTGTGTTTCATCAACACTCTGAAGGTCCACAGATTTCAGAATGCATACAGATGTGCTTCGGAAACTTCTACTAGTCTCCCAGGGAACGATCAAGGCGTAGACAGTTTAAGACAATTCTCTCATGGAGAAAAGTCCGCATGGTGCTTATTGTGTTCAATGCCGATGCAATTTCTGTGTTTCATCATCACTCTGAAGGTCCACAGATTACGGAAAGCATCCAGATGTGCTTCGGAAACTACTACTAGTCTTCCAGTGAACGATCAAATAGTAGACACTTTAAGACATTACTCCCATGGAGAAAAGGCCACATAGTGTTTATTGTGTTCAATGCCGATTCAATTTCTGAGTTTTATCTACACTCTGAAGGTCCACAGATTACAGAATGCCTCCAGACGTGCTTCGGAAACTACTGCTAGTATTCCAGTGAACGATCACAGCGTAGACAGTTTAAGACATTACTCTCATTGAGATAAGTCCGAATGGTGCTTATTGTGTTCAATGCCGATTCAATTTCTCTGTTTCATCTACACTCTGAAGGTCCACAGATTACAGAATGCCTCCAGATGTGCTTCGAAATCTACTACTAGTCTTCCAGTGTACGATCAAAGCGTAGACAGTTTAAGACATACTCCCATGGAGAAAAGTCCCCATGGTGCTTATTGTGTTAAATGCCGATGCAATTTCTTTGTTTCATCAACACTCTGAAAGTCCACAGGTTACAGAATGCCTCCAGATGTGCTTCGGAAACTACTACTAGTCTTCCAGTGTACGATCATAGCGTAGACAGTTTAAGACATTACTCCCATGGAGAAAAGTCCGCATGGTGCTTATTGTGTTCAATGCCGATGCAATTTCTGTGTTTCATGAACACTCTGAAGGTATACAGATTACAGAATGCCTTCAAATGTTCTTCGGAAACTACTGATAGTCTTCCAGTGAACGATCACAGCGTAGACAGTTTAAGACATTACTCTCATGGAGATAAGTCCGCATGATGCTTATTGTGTTAAATGCCGATGCAATTTCTGTGTTTCATCAACACTCTGAAGGTCCACAGATTACAGAATGCCTCCAGATGTGCTTCGGAAACTAATACTAGTCCTCCATTGAACGATCAAAGTGTAGACAGTTTAAGACATTACTCTCATGGAGAAAAGTCTGCATGCTGCTTATTGTGTTCAATGCCGATTCCATTTCTGTGTTTCATCAACACTCAAAAGGTCCACAGATTACAGAATGCCTCCAGATGTGCTTCGGAAACTACCACTAGTTTTCCAGTGAACGATCAAAGCGTAGACAGTTTAAGACATTACTCCCATGGAGAAAAGTCCGCATGGTGCTTATTGTGTTCAATGCCGATGCAATTTTTGTGTTTCATCAATACTCTGAAGCTCCACAGATTACAGAATGCATCCAGATGTGCATTGGAAACTACTACTAGTCTTCTAGGGAACGATCAAAACGTAGACAGTTTAAGACATTACTCCCATGGAGAAAAGTCCGCATGGTGCTTATTGTGTTCAATGCCGATGCAATTTTTGTGTTTCATCAACACTGTGAAGGTCCACAGATTACAGAATGAATCCAGATGTGCTTCAGAAACCACTACTAGTCTTCCAGTGAACGATCAAAGAGTAGACAGTTTAAGGCATTACTCTAATGGAGAAAAGCCCACATGGTGCTCATTGTATTCAATGCCGATGCAATTTCTGTGTTTCATCAACACTCTGAAAGTCCACAGATTACAGAATGCCTCCAGATGTGCTTCGGAAACTACTACTAGTCTTCCAGTGACTGATCAAAGCGTAGACAGTTTAAGACATTACTCCCATGGAGAAAAGTCGCATGGTGCTTATTGTGTTCGATGCCGATGCAATTTTTGTGTTTCATCAACACTCAGAAGGTCCACAGATTACAGAATGCATCCAGATGTGCTTCGGAAACTACTACTAATCTTCCAGGGAACGATCAAAGCCTAGACAATTTAAGACATTACTCCAATGAAAGAAAAATCCGCATGGTGCTTATTGTGTTCAATGCCGATGCAATTTTCGTGTTTCATCAACACTCTGAAGGTCCACAGATTACAGAATGCATCCAGTTGTGCTTCCGAAACTAGTAGTAGTCTTCCAGTGAACGATCAAAGCGTAGACAGTTTAAGACATTACTCCTATGAGGAGAAGTCGGCATGGTGCTTATTGTGTACAATGCCGACGCAATTTTTGTGTTTTATCAACACTCTGAAGGTCCACAGATTTCAGAATGCCTCCAGATGTGCTTCGGAAACTACTACGAGTCATCCAGGGAACGATCAGAGAGTAGACAGTTTGAGATGTTACTCCTATGGAGAAAAGTCCGCATGGTTCTTATTGTGTTCAATTCCGATGCAATTTCTGTGTTTCATCAACACCCTGAAGGTCCACAGATTTCAGAATGCATCCAGATGTGCTTCGGAAACTACTACTAGTCTTCCAGTGAACGTTCAAAACGTAGACAATTTAAGACATTACTCCCATGGAGAAAAGTCCGCATGGTGCTTCATGTGTTCAATGCCGTTGCAATTTTTGTGTTTCATCAACACTCTGAAGGTCCACAGATTACAGAATGCATCCAGATGTGCTTCGGAAACTACTACTAGTCTTCCAGGGAACGATCAAAGCGTAGACAGTTTAAGACAATACTCCCATGGAGAAAAATCCGCATGATGCTTATTGTGTTCATTGCCGATGCAATTTTTGTGTTTCATCAACACTCTGAAGGTCCTCATATTACAGAATGCATCTAGGTGTGCTTCGGAAACTACTACTATCTTCCAGGGAACGATCAAAGCGTAGACAGTTTAAGATATTACTCCCATGGAGAAAAGTCCACATGGTGCTTATTGTGTTCAATGCCGACGCAATTTTTGTGTTTCATCAACACTCTGAAGGTCCACAGATTTCAGAATGCCTCCAGATGTGCTTCGGAAACTACTACGAGTCTTCCAGGGAACGATCAAAGAGTAGACAGTTTGAGATGTTACTCCTATGGAGAAAAGTCCGCATGGTTCTTATTGTGTTCAATTCCGATGCAATTTCTGTGTTTCATCAACACTCTGAAGGTCCACATATTACAGAATGCATCCAGATGTGCTTCAGAAACCACTACTAGTCTTCCAGTGAACGATCAAAGAGTAGACAGTTTAAGGCATTACTCTAATGGAGAAAAGACCACATGGTGCTTTTGTATTCAATGCCGATGCAATTTCTGTGTTTCATCAACACTCTGAAGGTCCACAGATTACAGAATGCCTCCAGATGTGTTTCGGAAACTACTACTAGTCTTCCAGTGACTGATCAAAGCGTAGACAGTTTAAGACATTACTCCCATGGAGAAAAGTCCGCATGGTGCTTATTGTGTTCAATGCCGAAGCAATTTTTGTGTTTCATCAACACTCCGAAGGTCCACAGATTACAGAATGCATCCAGATGTGCTTCGGAAACTACTACTAATCTTCGAGGGAACGATCAAAACCTAGACAATTTAAGACATTACTCCAATGAAAGAAAAATCCGCATGGTGCTTATTGTGTTCAATGCCGCTGCAATTTTCGTGTTTCATCAACACTCTGAAGGTCCACAGATTACAGAATGCATCCAGTTGTGCTTCGGAAACTAGTAGTAGTCTTCCCGTGAACGATCAAAGCGTAGACAGTTTAAGACATTACTTCTCTTTAGAGAAGTCCGCATGGTGCTTATTGTGTTCAATGCCGACGCAATTTTTGTGTTTCATCAACACTCTGAAGGTCCACAGATTTCAGAATGCCTCCACATGTGCTTCGGAAACTACTTCTATTCTTCCAGTGAACGATCAAAGCGTAGACAGTTTAAGATATTACTCCCATGGAGAAAAGTCCGCATGGTGTTTATTGTGTTCAATGCCGATGCAATTTCTGTGTTTCATCAACACTCTGAAGGTCCACAGATTACAGAATGCATCCAGATGTGCTTCGGAAACTACTACAAGTCTTCCAGTGAACGATCAAAGCGTAGACAGTTTGAGACATTACTCCCATGGAGAAAAGTCCGCATGGTGCTTATTGTGTTCAATGCCGACGCAATTTTTGTGTTTCATCAACACTCTGAAGGTCCACAGATTACAGAATGCATCCAGTTGTGCTTCGGAAACTAGTAGTAGTCTTCCAGTGAACGATCAAAGCGTAGACAGTTTAAGACATTACTCCTATGGAGAGAAGTCGGCATGGTGCTTATTGTGTACAATGCCGACGCAATTTTTGTGTTTTATCAACACTCTGAAGGTCCACAGATTTCAGAATGCCTCCAGATGTGCTTCGGAAACTACTACGAGTCATCCAGAGAACGATCAGAGAGTAGACAGTTTGAGATGTTACTCCTATGGAGAAAAGTCCGCATGGTTCTTATTGTGTTCAATTCCGATGCAATATCTGTGTTTCATCAACACTCTGAAGGTCCACAGATTTCAGAATGCATCCAGATGTGCTTCGGAAACTACTACTAGTCTTCCAGTGAACGTTCAAAACGTAGACAAATTAAGACATTACTCCCATGGAGAAAAGTCCGCATGGTGCTTCTTGTGTTCAATGCCGTTGCAATTTTTGTGTTTCATCAACACTTTCAAGGTCCCCAGATTACAGAATGCATCCAGATGTGCTTCGGAAACTACTACTAGTTTTCCAGGGAACGATCAAAGCGTAGACAGTTTAAGACAATACTCCCATGGAGAAAAATCCGCATGATGCTTATTGTGTTCATTGCCGATGCAATTTTTGTGTTTCATCAACACTCTGAAGGTCCTCATATTACAGAATGCATCCAGGTGTGCTTCGGAAACTACTACTATCTTCCAGGGAACGATCAAAGCGTAGACAGTTTAAGACATTACTCCCATGGAGAAAAGTCCACATGGTGCTTATTGTGTTCAATGCCGACGCAATTTTTGTGTTTCATCAACACTCTGAAGGTCCACAGATTTCAGAATGCCTCCAGATGTGCTTCGGAAACTACTACGAGTCTTCCAGGGAACGATCAAAGGGTAGACAGTTTGAGATGTTACTCCTATGGAGAAAAGTGCGCATGGTTCTTATTGTGTTCAATTCCGATGCAATTTCTGTGTTTCATCAACACTCTGAAGGTCCACATATTACAGAATGCATCCAGATGTGCTTCAGAAACCACTACTAGTCTTCCAGTGAACGATCAAAGAGTAGACAGTTTAAGGCATTACTCTAATGGAGAAAAGACCACATGGTGCTTTTGTATTCAATGCCGATGCAATTTCTGTGTTTCATCAACACTCTAAAGGTCCACAGATTACAGAATGCCTCCAGATGTGCTTCGGAAACTACTACTAGTCTTCCAGTGACTGATCAAAGGGTAGACAGTTTAAGACATTACTCCCATGGAGAAAAATCCGCATGGTGCTTATTGTGTTCAATGCCGATGCAATTTTTGTGTTTCATCAACACTCAGAAGGTCCACAGATTACAGAATGCATCCAGATGTGCTTCGGAAACTACTACTAATCTTCGAGGGAACGATCAAAACCTAGACAATTTAAGACATTACTCCAATGAAAGAAAAATCCGCATGGTGCTTATTGTGTTCAATGCCGATGCAATTTTCGTGTTTCATCAACACTCTGAAGGTCCACAGATTACAGAATGCATCCAGTTGTGCTTCGGAAACTAGTAGTAGTCTTCCCGTGAACGATCAAAGCGTAGACAGTTTAAGATATTACTCCCATGGAGAAAAGTCCGCATGGTGTTTATTGTGTTCAATGCCGATACAATTTCTGTGTTTCATCAACACTCTGAAGGTCCACAGATTACAGAATGCATCCAGACGTGCTTCGGAAACTACTACAAGTCTTCCAGTGAACGATCAAAGCGTAGACAGTTTAATTCGTTACTCTAATGGAGGAAAGACCACATGGTGCTTGTTGTATTCAATTCCGATGCAATTTCTGTGTTTCATCAACACTCTGAAGGTCCACAGATTACAGAATGCCTCCAGATGTGCTTCGGAAACTACTACTAGTCTTCCAGTGACTGATCAAAGCGTAGACAGTTTAAGACATTACTCCCATGGAGAAAAGTCCGCATGGTGCTTATTGTGTTTAATACCGATGCAATTGTTGTGTTTCATCAACACTCAGAAGGTCCACAGATTACAGAATGCATCCAGATGTGCTTCGGAAACTACTACTAATCTTCCAGGGAACGATCAAAGCCTAGACAATTAAAAGACATTACTCCAATGAAAGAAAAATCCGCATGGTGCTTATTGTGTTCAATGCCGATGCAATTTTCGTGTTTCATCAACACTCTGATGGTCCACAGATTACAGAATGCATCCAGTTGTGCTTCGGAAACTAGTAGTAGTCTTCCAGTGAACGATCAAAGCGTAGACAGTTTAAGACATTACTCCTATGGAGAGAAGTCCGCATGGTGCTTATTGTGTTCAATGCCGACGCAATTTTTGTGTTTCATCAACACTCTGAAGGTCCACAGATTTCAGAATACCTCCAGTTGTGCTTCGGAAACTACTACCATTCTGCCAGTGAACGATCAAAGCGTAGACAGTTTAAGACATTACTCCCATGGAGAAAAGTCCGCATGGTGTTTATTGTGTTCAATGCCGATGCAATTTCTGTGTTTCATCAACACTCTGAAGGTCCACAGATTACAGAATGCATCCAGATGTGCTTCGGAAACTACTACTAGTCTTCCAGTGAAATATCAAAGCGTAGACAGTTTAAGACATTACTCCCATGGAGAAAGGTCCGCATGGTGCTTATTGTGTTCAATGCCGGTGTAATTTATGTTTTTCATCAACACTCTGAAGGTCCACAGATTACAGAATGCATCCAGATGTGCTTCGGAAACTACTACTAGTCTTCCAGTGAAAGTTCAAAGCGTAGACAATTTAAGACATTACTCCAATGAAAGAAAAATCCGCATGTTGCTTATTGTGTTCAATGCCGATGCAATTTTCGTGTTTCATCAACACTCTGAAGGTCCATAGATTACTGAATGCATCCAGTTGTGCTTCGGAAACTAGTAGTAGTCTTCCAGTGAACGATCAAAGCGTAGACAGTTTAAGACATTACTCCTATGGAGAGAAGTCGGCATGGTGCTTATTGTGTACAATACCGACGCAATTTTTGTGTTTCATCAACACTCTGAAGGTCCACAGATTTCAGAATGCCTCCAGATGTGCTTTGGAAACTACTAAGAGTCACCCAGGGAACGATCAGAGAGTAGACAGTTTGAGATGTTACTCCTATGGAGAAAAGTCCGCATGGTTCTTATTGTGTTCAATTCCGATGCAATTTCTGTGTTTCATCAACACTCTAAAGGTCCACAGATTTCAGAATGCATCCAGATGTGCTTCGGAAACTACTACTAGTCTTCCAGTGAACGTTCAAAACGTAGACAATTTAAGACATTACTCCCATGAAGAAAAGTCCGCATGGTGCTTCTTGTGTTCAATGCCGTTGCAATTTTTGTGTTTCATCAACACTCTGAAGGTCCTCATATTACAGAATGCATCCAGGTGTGCTTCGGAAACTACTACTATCTTCCAGGGAACGATCAAAGCGTAGACAGTTTAAGACATTACTCTCATGGAGAAAAGTCCACATGGTGCTTATTGTGTTGAATGCCGACGCAATTTTTGTGTTTTATCAACACTCTGAAGGTCCACAGATTTCAGAATGCCTCCAGATGTGCTTCGGAAACTAATACTATTCTTCCAGGGAACGATCAAAGAGTAGACAGTTTGAGATGTTACTCCTATGGAGAAAAGTCCGCATGGTTCTTATTGTGTTCAATTCCGATGCAATTTCTGTGTTTCATCAACACTCTGAAGGTCCAAATATTACAGAATGCATCCAGATGTGCTTCAGAAACCACTACTAGTCTTCCAGTGAACGATCAAAGAGTAGACAGTTTAAGGCATTACTCTAATGGAGAAAAGACCACATGGTGCTTTTGTATTCAATGCCGATGCAATTTCTGTGTTTCATCGACACTCTGAAGGTCCACAGATTACAGAATGCCTCCAGATGTGCTTCGGAAACTACTACTAGTCTTCCAGTGACTGATCAAAGCGTAGACAGTTTAAGACATTACTCCCATGGAGAAAAGTCCGCATGGTGCTTATTGTGTTCAATGCCGATGCAATTTTTGTGTTTCATCAACACTCAGAAGGTCCACAGATTACAGAATGCATCCAGATCTGCTTCGGAAACTACTACTAATCTTCGAGGGAACGATCAAAACCTAGACAATTTAAGACATTACTCCAATGAAAGAAAAATCCGCATGGTGCTTATTGTGTTCAATGCCGATGCAATTTTCGTGTTTCATCAACACTCTGAAGGTCCACAGATTACAGAATGCATCCAGTTGTGCTTCGGAAACTAGTAGTAGTCTTCCCGTGAACGATCAAAGCGTAGACAGTTTAAGACATTACTTCTATGAAGAGAAGTCCGCATGGTGCTTATTGTGTTCAATGCCGACGCAATTTTTGTGTTTCATCAACACTCTGAAGGTCCACAGATTTCAGAATGCCTCCACATGTGCTTCGGAAACTACTACTATTCTTCCAGTGAACGATCAAAGCGTAGACAGTTTAAGATATTACTCCCATGGAGAAAAGTCCGCATGGTGTTTATTGTGTTCAATGCCGATGCAATTTCTGTGTTTCATCAACACTCTGAAGGTCCACAGATTACAGAATGCATCCAGATGTGCTTCGGAAACTACTACAAGTCTTCCAGTGAACGATCAAAGCGTAGACAGTTTGAGACATTACTCCCATGGAGAAAAGTCCGCATGGTGCTTATTGTGTTCAATGTCGACGCAATTTTTGTGTTTCATCAACACTCTGAAGGTCCACAGATTTCAGAATGCCTCCAGATGTGCTTCGGAAACTACTACTATTCTTCCAGTGAACGATCAAAGCGTAGACAGTTTAAGACATTACTCCCATGGAGAAAAGTCCGCATGGTGCTTATTGTGTTCAATGCCGATGCAATTTCTGTGTATCATCAACACTCTGAAGGTCCACAGATTTCAGAATGCCTCCAGATGTGCCTCGGAAACTACTACGAGTCTTCCAGGGAACGATCAGAGAGTAGACAGTTTGAGATGTTACCCCTATGGAGAAAAGTCCGCATGGTTCTTATTGTGTTTAATTCCGATGCAATTTCTGTGTTTCATTAACACTCTGAAGGTCCACAGATTACAGAATGCATCCAGATGTGCTTCGGAAACTAGTACTAATCTTCCAGGGAACGATCAAAGAGTAGACAGTTTAAGGCATTACTCTAATGGAGGAAAGACCACATGGTGCTTGTTGTATTCAATTCCGATGCAATTTCTGTGTTTCATCAACACTCTGAAGGTCCACAGATTACAGAATGCCTCCAGATGTGCTTCGGAAACTACTACTAGTCTTCCAGTGACTGATCAAAGCGTAGACAGCTTAAGACATTACTCCCATGGAGAAAAGTCCGCATGGTGCTTATTGTGTTCAATGCCGATGCAATTGTTGTGTTTCATCAACACTCAGAAGGTCCACAGATTACAGAATGCTTCCAGATGTGCTTCGGAAACTACTACTAATCTTCCAGGGAACGATCAAAGCCTAGACAATTTAAGACATTACTCCAATGAAAGAAAAATCCGCATGGTGCTTATTGTGTTCAATGCCGATGCAATTTTCGTGTTTCATCAACACTCTGATGGTCCACAGATTACAGAATGCATCCAGTTGTGCTTCGGAAACTAGTAGTAGTCTTCCAGTGAACGATCAAAGCGTAGACAGTTTAAGACATTACTCCTATGGAGAGAAGTCCGCATGGTGCTTATTGTGTTCAATGCCGACGCAATTTTTGTGTTTCATCAACACTCTGAAGGTCCACAGATTTCAGAATACCTCCAGTTGTGCTTCGGAAACTACTACCATTCTTCCAGTGAACGATCAAAGCGTAGACAGTTTAAGACATTACTCCCATGGAGAAAAGTCCGCATGGTGTTTATTGTGTTCAATGCCGATGCAATTTCTTTGTTTCATCAACACTCTGAAGGCCCACAGATTACAGAATGCATCCAGATGTGCTTCGGAAACTACTACTAGTCTTCCAGTGAAATATCAAAGCGTAGACAGTTTAAGACATTACTCCCATGGAGAAAGGTCCGCATGGTGCTTATTGTGTTCAATGCCGGTGTAATTTATGTGTTTCATCAACACTCTGAAGGTCCACAGATTACAGAATGCATCCAGATGTGCTTCGGAAACTACTACTAGTCTTCCAGTGAAATTTCAAAGCGTAGACAATTTAAGACATTACTCCCATGATGAAAAGTCCGCATGGTGCTTATTGTGTTCATTGCCGATGCAATTTTTGTGTTTCATCAACACTCTGAAGGTCCACAGATTACAGAATGCATCCAGATGTGCTTCGGAAACTACTACTAGTCTTCCAGTGAACGATCAAAGCGTAGAGAGTTTAATACATTACTCCCATGGAGAAAAGTACGCATTGTGCATATTGTGTTCAATGCCGATGCAATTTCTGTGTATCATCAACACTCTGAAGGTCCACAGATTACAGAATGCATCCAGATGTGCTTCGGAAGCTACTACTAGTCTTCCAGTGAACGATCAAAGCGTAGACAGTTTAAGACAATACTCCCATGGAGAAAAATCCGCATGATGCTTAATGTGTTCATTGCCGATGCAATTTTTGTGTTTCATCAACACTCTGAAGGTCCTCAGATTACAGAATGCATCCAGATGTGCTTCGGAAACTACTACTATCTTCCAGGGAACGATCAAAGCGTAGACAGTTTAAGACATTACTCCCATGGAGAAAAGTCCACATGGTGCTTATTGTGTTCAATGCCGACGCAATTTTTGTGTTTCATCAACACTCTGAAGGTTCACAGATTTCAGAATGCCTCCAGATGTGCTTCGGAAACTACTACGAGTCTTCCACGGAACTATCTAAGAGTAGACAGTTTGAGATGTTACTCCTATGGAGAAAAGTTCGCATGGTTCTTATTGTGCTCAATTCCGATGCAATTTCTGTGTTTCATCAACACTCTGAAGGTCCACATATTACAGAATGCATCCAGATGTGCTTCAGAAACTACTACTAGTCTTCCAGTGAACGATCAAAGAGTAGACACTTTAAGGCATTACTCCCATGGAGAAAAGTCCACATGGTGCTTATTGTATTCAATGCCGATGCAATTTCTGTGTTTCATCAACACTCTGAAGGTCCACAGATTACAGAATGCCTCCAGATGTGCTTCGGAAACTACTACTAGCCTTCAGTGACTGATCAAATCGTAGACAGTTTAAGACATTACTCCCATGGAGAAAAGTCCGCATGGTGTTTATTGTGTTCAATGCCGATGCAATTTTTGTGTTTCATCAACACTCAGAAGGTCCACAGATTACAGAATGCAACTAGATGTGCTTCGGAAACTACTACTAGTCTTCCAGGGAACGATTAAAGCGCAGACAGTTTAAGACATTACTCCCATGGAGAAAAGTCCGCATGGTGCTTATTGTGTTCAATGCCGATGCAATTTTTGTGTTTCATCAACACTCTGAAGGTCCACAGATTACAGAATGCATCCAGATAAGCTTCGGAAACTACTGCTACTCTTCCAGTGAACGATCAAAGCGTAGAGAGTTTAATACATTACTCCCATGGAGAAAGGTACGCATTGTGCTTATTGTGTTCAATGCCGATGCAATTTCTGTGTATCATCAACACTCTGAAGGTCCACAGATTACAGAATGCATCCAGATGTGCTTCGGAAGCTACTACTAGTCTTCCAGTGAACGATCAAAGCGTAGACATTTTAAGACATTACTCCCATGGAGAAAAATCCGCATGATGCTTATTGTGTTCATTGCCGATGCAATTTTTGTGTTTCATCAACACTCTGAAGGTCCTCAGATTACAGAATGCATCTAGATGTGCTTCGGAAACTACTACTATCTTCCAGGGAACGATCAAAGCGTAGACAGTTTAAGACATTACACCCATGGAGAAAAGTCCACATGGTGCTTATTGTTTTCAATGCCGACGCAATTTTTGTGTTTCGTCAACACTCTGAAGGTCCACAGATTTCAGAATGCCTCCAGATTTGCTTCGGAAACTACTACGAGTCTTCCAGTTAACGATCAAAGAGTAGACAGTTTGAGATGTTACTCCCATGGAGAAAAGTCCGCATGGTTCTTATTGTGTTCAATTCCGATGCACTTTCTGTGTTTCATCAACACTCAGAAGGTCCACATATTACAGAATGCATCCAGATGTGCTTCAGAAACTACTACTAGTCTTCCAGTGACTGATCAAAGCGTAGACAGTTTAAGGCATTACTCCCATGGAGAAAAGTCCGCAGGGTGCTTATTGTGTTCAATGCCGATGCAATTTTTGTGTTTCATCAACACTCAGAAGGTCCCCAGATTACAGAATGCATCCAGATGTGCTTCGGAAACTACTACTAATCTTCCAGGGAACGATCAAAGCCTAGACAATTTAAGACATTACTCCAATGATAGAAAAATCCGCATGCTGCTTATTGTGTTCAATGCCGATGCAATTTTCGTGTTTCATCAACACTCTGAAGGTCCACAGATTACAGAATGCATCCAGTTGTGCTTCGGAAACTAGTAGTAGTCTTCCAGTGAACGATCAAAGCGTAGACAGTTTAAGACACTACTCCCATGGAGAGAAGTCCGCATGGTGCTTATTGTGTTCAATGCCGACGCAATTTTTGTGTTTCATCAACACTCTGAAGGTCCACATATGTCAGAATGCCTCCAGATGTGCTACAGAAAATACTACTATTCTTCCAGTGAACGATCAAAGCGTAGACAGTTTAAGACATTACTCCCATGGAGAAAAGTCCGCATGGTGCATATTGTGTTCAATGCCGATGCAATTTTTGTGTTTCATCGACACTCTGAAGGTCTACAGATTACAGAATGCATCCAGATGTGCTTGAAAAAACCACTACTAGTCTTTCAGTGAACGTTCAAAGCGTAGACAGTTTAAGACATTACTCCTATGGAGAAAAGTCCACATGGTGCTCCTTGTGTTCAATGCCGATGCAATTTTTGTGTTTCATCAACACTCAGAAGGTCCACAGATGACAGAATGCATCCAGATGTGCTTCGGAAACTACTACTAATCTTCCAGGGAACGATCAAAGCCTAGACAATTTAAGACATTACTCCCATGAAAGAAAAATCCGCATGGTGCTTATTGTGTTCAATGCCGATGCAATTTTCGTGTTTCATCAACACTCTGAAGGTCCACAGATTACAGAATGCATCCAGATGTGCTTCGGAAACTACTACAAGTCTTCCAGTGAACGATCAAAGCGTAGACAGTTTGAGACATTACTCCCATGGAGAAAAGTCCGCATGGTGCTTATTGTGTTCAATGCCGATGCAATTTCTGTGTTTCATCGACACTCTGAAGGTCCACAGATTACAGAATGCCTCCAGATGTGCTTCGGAAACTACTACTAGTCTTCCAGTGACTGATCAAAGCGTAGACAGTTTAAGACATTACTCCCATGGAGAAAAGTCCGCATGGTGCTTATTGTGTTCAATGCCGATGCAATTTTTGTGTTTCATCAACACTCAGAAGGTCCACAGATTACAGAATGCATCCAGATCTGCTTCGGAAACTACTACTAATCTTCGAGGGAACGATCAAAACCTAGACAATTTAAGACATTACTCCAATGAAAGAAAAATCCGCATGGTGCTTATTGTGTTCAATGCCGATGCAATTTTCGTGTTTCATCAACACTCTGAAGGTCCACAGATTACAGAATGCATCCAGTTGTGCTTCGGAAACTAGTAGTAGTCTTCCCGTGAACGATCAAATCGTAGACAGTTTAAGACATTACTTCTATGAAGAGAAGTCCGCATGGTGCTTATTGTGTTCAATGCCGACGCAATTTTTGTGTTTCATCAACACTCTGAAGGTCCACAGATTTCAGAATGCCTCCACATGTGCTTCGGAAACTACTACTATTCTTCCAGTGAACGATCAAAGCGTAGACAGTTTAAGATATTACTCCCATGGAGAAAAGTCCGCATGGTGTTTATTGTGTTCAATGCCGATGCAATTTCTGTGTTTCATCAACACTCTGAAGGTCCACAGATTACAGAATGCATCCAGATGTGCTTCGGAAACTACTACAAGTCTTCCAGTGAACGATCAAAGCGTAGACAGTTTGAGACATTACTCCCATGGAGAAAAGTCCGCATGGTGCTTATTGTGTTCAATGTCGACACAATTTTTGTGTTTCATCAACACTCTGAAGGTCCACAGATTTCAGAATGCCTCCAGATGTGCTTCGGAAACTACTACTATTCTTCCAGTGAACGATCAAAGCGTAGACAGTTTAAGACATTACTCCCATGGAGAAAAGTCCGCATGGTTCTTATTGTGTTTAATTCCGATGCAATGTCTGTGTTTCATTAACACTCTGAAGGTCCACAGATTACAGAATGCATCCAGATGTGCTTCGGAAACTAGTACTAATCTTCCAGGGAACGATCAAAGAGTAGACAGTTTAAGGCATTACTCTAATGGAGGAAAGACCACATGGTGCTTGTTGTATTCAATTCCGATGCAATTTCTGTGTTTCATCAACACTCTGAAGGTCCACAGATTACAGAATGCCTCCAGATGTGCTTCGGAAACTACTACTAGTCTTCCAGTGACTGATCAAAGCGTAGACAGCTTAAGACATTACTCCCATGGAGAAAAGTCCGCATGGTGCTTATTGTGTTCAATGCCGATGCAATTGTTGTGTTTCATCAACACTCAGAAGGTCCACAGATTACAGAATGCTTCCAGATGTGCTTCGGAAACTACTACTAATCTTCCAGGGAACGATTAAAGCCTAGACAATTTAAGACATTACTCCAATGAAAGAAAGATCCGCATGGTGCTTATTGTCTTCAATGCCGATGCAATTTTCGTGTTTCATCAACACTCTGATGGTCCACAGATTACAGAATGCATCCAGTTGTGCTTCGGAAACTAGTAGTAGTCTTCCAGTGAACGATCAAAGCGTAGACAGTTTAAGACATTACTCCTATGGAGAGAAGTCCGCATGGTGCTTATTGTGTTCAATGCCGACGCAATTTTTGTGTTTCATCAACACTCTGAAGGTCCACAGATTTCAGAATACCTCCAGTTGTGCTTCGGAAACTACTACCATTCTTCCAGTGAACGATCAAAGCGTAGACAGTTTAAGACATTACTCCCATTTAGAAAAGTCCGCATGGTGTTTATTGTGTTCAATGCCGATGCAATTTCTTTGTTTCATCAACACTCTGAAGGCCCACAGATTACAGAATGCATCCAGATGTGCTTCGGAAACTACTACTAGTCTTCCAGTGAAATATCAAAGCGTAGACAGTTTAAGACATTACTCCCATGGAGAAAGGTCCGCATGGTGCTTATTGTGTTCAATGCCGGTGTAATTTATGTGTTTCATCAACACTCTGAAGGTCCACAGATTACAGAATGCATCCAGATGTGCTTCGGAAACTACTACTAGTCTTCCAGTGAAAGTTCAAAGCGTAGACAATTTAAGACATTACTCCCATGGTGAAAAGTCCGCATGGTGCTTATTGTGTTCATTGCCGATGCAATTTTTGTGTTTCATCAACACTCTGAAGGTCCACAGATTACAGAATGCATCCAGATGTGCTTCGGAAACTACTACTAGTCTTCCAGTGAACGATCAAAGCGTAGAGAGTTTAATACATTACTCCCATGGAGAAAAGTACGCATTGTGCATATTGTGTTCAATGCCGATGCAATTTCTGTGTATCATCAACACTCTGAAGGTCCACAGATTACAGAATGCATCCAGATGTGCTTCGGAAGCTACTACTAGTCTTCCAGTGAACGATCAAAGCGTAGACAGTTTAAGACAATACTCCCATGGAGAAAAATCCGCATGATGCTTAATGTGTTCATTGCCGATGCAATTTTTGTGTTTCATCAACACTCTGAAGGTCCTCAGATTACAGAATGCATCCAGATGTGCTTCGGAAACTACTACTATCTTCCAGGGAACGATCAAAGCGTAGACAGTTTAAGACATTACTCCCATGGAGAAAAGTCCACATGGTGCTTATTGTGTTCAATGCCGACGCAATTTTTGTGTTTCATCAACACTCTGAAGGTTCACAGATTTCAGAATGCCTCCAGATGTGCTTCGGAAACTACTACGAGTCTTCCACGGAACTATCTAAGAGTAGACAGTTTGAGATGTTACTCCTATGGAGAAAAGTTCGCATGGTTCTTATTGTGCTCAATTCCGATGCAATTTCTGTGTTTCATCAACACTCTGAAGGTCCACATATTACAGAATGCATCCAGATGTGCTTCAGAAACTACTACTAGTCTTCCAGTGAACGATCAAAGAGTAGACAGTTTAAGGCATTACTCCCATGGAGAAAAGTCCACATGGTGCTTATTGTATTCAATGCCGATGCAATTTCTGTGTTTCATCAACACTCTGAAGGTCCACAGATTACAGAATGCCTCCAGATGTGCTTCGGAAACTACTACTAGCCTTCAGTGACTGATCAAATCGTAGACAGTTTAAGACATTACTCCCATGGAGAAAAGTCCGCATGGTGTTTATTGTGTTCAATGCCGATGCAATTTTTGTGTTTCATCAACACTCAGAAGGTCCACAGATTACAGAATGCAACTAGATGTGCTTCGGAAACTACTACTAGTCTTCCAGGGAACGATTAAAGCGCAGACAGTTTAAGACATTACTCCCATGGAGAAAAGTCCGCATGGTGCTTATTGTGTTCAATGCCGATGCAATTTTTGTGTTTCATCAACACTCTGAAGGTCCACAGATTACAGAATGCATCCAGATAAGCTTCGGAAACTACTGCTACTCTTCCAGTGAACGATCAAAGCGTAGAGAGTTTAATACATTACTCCCATGGAGAAAGGTACGCATTGTGCTTATTGTGTTCAATGCCGATGCAATTTCTGTGTATCATCAACACTCTGAAGGTCCACAGATTACAGAATGCATCCAGATGTGCTTCGGAAGCTACTACTAGTCTTCCAGTGAACGATCAAAGCGTAGACATTTTAAGACATTACTCCCATGGAGAAAAATCCGCATGATGCTTATTGTGTTCATTGCCGATGCAATTTTTGTGTTTCATCAACACTCTGAAGGTCCTCAGATTACAGAATGCATCTAGATGTGCTTCGGAAACTACTACTATCTTCCAGGGAACGATCAAAGCGTAGACAGTTTAAGACATTACACCCATGGAGAAAAGTCCACATGGTGCTTATTGTTTTCAATGCCGACGCAATTTTTGTGTTTCGTCAACACTCTGAAGGTCCACAGATTTCAGAATGCCTCCAGATTTGCTTCGGAAACTACTACGAGTCTTCCAGGGAACGATCAAAGAGTAGACAGTTTGAGATGTTACTCCCATGGAGAAAAGTCCGCATGGTTCTTATTGTGTTCAATTCCGATGCACTTTCTGTGTTTCATCAACACTCAGAAGGTCCACATATTACAGAATGCATCCAGATGTGCTTCAGAAACTACTACTAGTCTTCCAGTGACTGATCAAAGCGCAGACAGTTTAAGGCATTACTCCCATGGAGAAAAGTCCGCAGGGTGCTTATTGTGTTCAATGCCGATGCAATTTTTGTGTTTCATCAACACTCAGAAGGTCCCCAGATTACAGAATGCATCCAGATGTGCTTCGGAAACTACTACTAATCTTCCAGGGAACGATCAAAGCCTAGACAATTTAAGACATTACTCCAATGATAGAAAAATCCGCATGCTGCTTATTGTGTTCAATGCCGATGCAATTTTCGTGTTTCATCAACACTCTGAAGGTCCACAGATTACAGAATGCATCCAGTTGTGCTTCGGAAACTAGTAGTAGTCTTCCAGTGAACGATCAAAGCGTAGACAGTTTAAGACACTACTCCCATGGAGAGAAGTCCGCATGGTGCTTATTGTGTTCAATGCCGACGCAATTTTTGTGTTTCATCAACACTCTGAAGGTCCACATATGTCAGAATGCATCCAGATGTGCTACGGAAAATACTACTATTCTTCCAGTGAACGATCAAAGCGTAGACAGTTTAAGACATTACTCCCATGGAGAAAAGTCCGCATGGTGCATATTGTGTTCAATGCCGATGCAATTTTTGTGTTTCATCGACACTCTGAAGGTCTACAGATTACAGAATGCATCCAGATGTGCTTGAAAAAACCACTACTAGTCTTTCAGTGAACGTTCAAAGCGTAGACAGTTTAAGACATTACTCCTATGGAGAAAAGTCCACATGGTGCTCCTTGTGTTCAATGCCGATGCAATTTTTGTGTTTCATCAACACTCAGAAGGTCCACAGATGACAGAATGCATCCAGATGTGCTTCGGAAACTACTACTAATCTTCCAGGGAACGATCAAAGCCTAGACAATTTAAGACATTACTCCCATGAAAGAAAAATCCGCATGGTGCTTATTGTGTTCAATGCCGATGCAATTTTCGTGTTTCATCAACACTCAGAAGGTCCACAGATTACAGAATGCATCCTGATGTGCTTCGGAAACTACTACTAATCTTCCAGGGAACGATTAAATCCTAGACAATTTAAGACATTACTCCCATGAAAGAAAAATCGGCATGGTGCTTATTGTGTTCAATGCCGATGCAATTTTCGTGTTTCATCAACACTCTGAAGGTCCACAGATTACAGAATGCATCCAGTTGTGCTTCGGAAACTAGCACTAGTCTTCCAGTGAACGGTCAAAGCGTAGACAGTTTAAGACATTACTCCCATGGGGAGAAGTCCGCATGGTGCTTATTGTGTTCAATGAAGACGCAATTTTTGTGTTTCATCAACACTCTGAAGGTCCACAGATTTCAGAATGCCTCCAGATGTGCTTCGGAAACTACTACTAGTCTTCCAGGGAACGATCAAAGCGTAGACAGTTTAAGACATTACTCTCATGGAGAAAAGTCCGCATGGTGCTTATTGTGTTCAATGCCGATGCAATTTCTGTGTTTCATCAACACTCTGAAGGTCCACAGATTACAGAATGCCTCCAGATGTGCTTCGGAAACTACTACTAGTCTTCCAGTGTACGATCAAAGCGTAGACAGTTTAAGACATTAATCCCATGGAGAAAAGTCCGCATGGTGCTTATTGTGTTCAATGCCGATGCAATTTTTGTGTTTCATCGACACTCTGAAGGTCTACAGATTACAGAATGCATCCAGATGTGCTTGAGAAACTACTACTAGTCTTCCAGTGAACGTTCAAAGCGTAGACAATTTAAGACATTACTCCCATGGAGAAAAGTCCGCATGGCGCTACTTGTGTTCAATGCCGACGCAATTTTTATGTTTCATCAACACTCTGAAGGTCCACAGATTACAGAATGCATCCAGATGTGCTTCGGAAACTACTACTACTCTTCCAGTGAACGATCAAAGCGTAGAGAGTTTAATACATTACTCCCATGGAGAAAAGTACGCATTGTGCTTATTGTGTTCAATGCCGATGCAATTTCTGTGTATCATCAACACTCAGAAGGTCCACAGATTACAGAATGCATCCAGATGTGCTTCGGAAACTACTACTAATCTTCCAGGGAACGATCAAATCCTAGACAATTTAAGACATTACTCCCATGAAAGAAAAATCGGCATGGTGCTTATTGTGTTCAATGCCGATGCAAATTTCGTGTTTCCTCAACACTCTGAAGGTCCACAGATTACAGAATGCATCCAGTTGTGCTTCGGAAACTAGTAGTAGTCGTCCAGTGAACGATCAAAGCGTAGACAGTTTAAGACATTACTCCCATGGAGAGAAGTCCGCATGGTGCTTATTGTGTTCAATGCCGACGCAATTTTTGTCTTTCATCAACACTCTGAAGGTCCACAGATGTCAGAATGCCTCCAGATGTTCTACGGAAAATACTACTATTCTTCCAGTGAACGATCAAAGCGTAGACAGTTTAAGACATTACTCCCATGGAGAAAAGTCCGCATGGTGCATATTGTGTTCAATGCCGACGCAATTTTTGTGTTTCATCAACCCTCTGAAGGTCCACAGATTACAGAATTCATGCAGATGTGTTCCGAAAACTACTACTAGTCTTCCAGGGAACGATTAAAGCGTAGACAGTTTAAGACATTACTCCCATGGAGAAAAGTCCGCATTTTGCTTATTGTGTTCAATGCCGAAGCAATTTCTGTGTTTCATCAACACTCTGAAGGTCCACAGATTACAGAATGCCTCCAGATGTGCTTCGGAAACTACTACTAGTCTTCCAGTGAACGATCAAAGCGTAGACAGTTAAAGACATTACTCCCATGGAGAAAAGTCCGCATGGTGCTTATTGTGTTCAATGCCGATGCAATTTTTGTGTTTCATCGACACTCTGAAGGTCTACAGATTACAGAATGCATCCAGATGTGCTTGAAAAAACCACTACTAGTCTTTCAGTGAACGTTCAAACCGTAGACAATTTAAGACATTACTCCTATGGAGAAAAGTCCACATGGTGCTCCTTGTGTTCAATGCCGATGCAATTTTTGTGTTTCATCAACACTCAGAAGGTCCACAGATGACAGAATGCATCCAGATGTGCTTCGGAAACTACTACTAATCTTCCAGGGAACGATCAAAGCCTAGACAATTTAAGACATTACTCCCATGAAAGAAAAATCCGCATGGTGCTTATTGTGTTCAATGCCGATGCAATTTTCGTGTTTCATCAACACTCAGAAGGTCCACAGATTACAGAATGCATCCTGATGTGCTTCGGAAACTACTACTAATCTTCCAGGGAACGATCAAATCCTAGACAATTTAAGACATTACTCCCATGAAAGAAAAATCGGCATGGTGCTTATTGTGTTCAATGCCGATGCAATTTTTGTGTTTCATCAACACTCTGAAGGTCCACAGATTTCAGAATGCCTCCAGATGTGCTTCGGAAACTACTACTAGTCTTCCAGGGAACGATCAAAGCGTAGACAGTTTAAGACATTACTCTCATGGAGAAAAGTCCGCATGGTGCTTATTGTGTTCAATGCCGATGCAATTTCTGTGTTTCATCATCACTCTGAAGGTCCACAGATTACAGAATGCCTCCAGATGTGCTTCGGAAACTACTACTAGTCTTCCAGTGTACGATCAAAGCGTATACAGTTTAAGACATTAATCCCATGGAGAAAAGTCCGCATGGTGCTTATTGTGTTCAATGCCGATGCAATTTTTGTGTTTCATCGACACTCTGAAGGTCTACAGATTACAGAATGCATCCAGATGTGCTTGAGAAACTACTACTAGTCTTCTAGTGAACGTTCAAAGCGTAGACAATTTAAGACATTACTCCCATGGAGAAAAGTCCGCATGGCGCTACTTGTGTTCAATGCCGACGCAAATTTTATGTTTCATCAACACTCTGAAGGTCCACAGATTACAGAATGCATCCAGATGTGCTTCGGAAACTACTACTACTCTTCCAGTGAACGATCAAAGCGTAGAGAGTTTAATACATTACTCCCATGGAGAAAAGTACGCATTGTGCTTATTGTGTTCAATGCCGATGCAATTTCTGTGTATCATCAACACTCAGAAGGTCCACAGATTACAGAATGCATCCAGATGTGCTTCGGAAACTACTACTAATTTTCCAGGGAACGATCAAAGCCTAGACAATTTAAGACATTACTCCAATGAAAGAAAAATCCGCATGGTGCTTATTGTGTTCAATGCCGATGCAATTTTTGTGTTTCATCAACACTCAGAAGGTCCCCAGATTACAGAATGCATCCAGATGTGCTTCGGAAACTACTACTAATCTTCCAGGGAACGATCAAAGCCTAGACAATTTAAGACATTACTCCAATGATAGAAAAATCCGCATGCTGCTTATTGTGTTCAATGCCGATGCAATTTTCGTGTTTCATCAACACTCTGAAGGTCCACAGATTACAGAATGCATCCAGTTGTGCTTCGGAAACTAGTAGTAGTCTTCCAGTGAACGATCAAAGCGTAGACAGTTTAAGACACTACTCCCATGGAGAGAAGTCCGCATGGTGCTTATTGTGTTCAATGCCGACGCAATTTTTGTGTTTCATCAACACTCTGAAGGTCCACATATGTCAGAATGCCTCCAGATGTGCTACGGAAAATACTACTATTCTTCCAGTGAACGATCAAAGCGTAGACAGTTTAAGACATTACTCCCATGGAGAAAAGTCCGCATGGTGCATATTGTGTTTTATGCCGATGCAATTTTTGTGTTTCATCGACACTCTGAAGGTCTACAGATTACAGAATGCATCCAGATGTGCTTGAAAAAACCACTACTAGTCTTTCAGTGAACGTTCAAAGCGTAGACTGTTTAAGACATTACTCCTATGGAGAAAAGTCCACATGGTGCTCCTTGTGTTCAATGCCGATGCAATTTTTGTGTTTCATCAACACTCAGAAGGTCCACAGATGACAGAATGCATCCAGATGTGCTTCGGAAACTACTACTAATCTTCCAGGGAACGATCAAAGCCTAGACAATTTAAGACATTACTCCCATGAAAGAAAAATCCGCATGGTGCTTATTGTGTTCAATGCCGATGCAATTTTCGTGTTTCATCAACACTCAGAAGGTCCACAGATTACAGAATGCATCCTGATGTGCTTCGGAAACTACTACTAATCTTCCAGGGAACGATTAAATCCTAGACAATTTAAGACATTACTCCCATGAAAGAAAAATCGGCATGGTGCTTATTGTGTTCAATGCCGATGCAATTTTCGTGTTTCATCAACACTCTGAAGGTCCACAGATTACAGAATGCATCCAGTTGTGCTTTGGAAACTAGCACTAGTCTTCCAGTGAACGATCAAAGCGTAGACAGTTTAAGACATTACTCCCATGGGGAGAAGTCCGCATGGTGCTTATTGTGTTCAATGAAGACGCAATTTTTGTGTTTCATCAACACTCTGAAGGTCCACAGATTTCAGAATGCCTCCAGATGTGCTTCGGAAACTACTACTAGTCTTCCAGGGAACGATCAAAGCGTAGACAGTTTAAGACATTACTCTCATGGAGAAAAGTCCGCATGGTGTTTATTGTGTTCAATGCCGATGCAATTTCTGTGTTTCATCAACACTCTGAAGGTCCACAGATTACAGAATGCCTCCAGATGTGCTTCGGAAACTACTACTAGTCTTCCAGTGTACGATCAAAGCGTAGACAGTTTAAGACATTAATCCCATGGAGAAAAGTCCGCATGGTGCTTATTGTGTTCAATGCCGATGCAATTTTTGTGTTTCATCGACACTCTGAAGGTCTACAGATTACAGAATGCATCCAGATGTGCTTGAGAAACTACTACTAGTCTTCCAGTGAACGTTCAAAGCGTAGACAATTTAAGACATTACTCCCATGGAGAAAGGTCCGCATGGTGCTTATTGTGTTCAATGCCGATGCAATTTTTGTGTTTCATCGACACTCTGAAGGTCTACAGATTACAGAATGCATCCAGATGTGCTTGAAAAAACCACTACTAGTCTTTCAGTGAACGTTCAAACCGTAGACAGTTTAAGACATTACTCCTATGGAGAAAAGTCCACATGGTGCTCCTTGTGTTCAATGCCGATGCAATTTTTGTGTTTCATCAACACTCAGAAGGTCCACAGATGACAGAATGCATCCAGATGTGCTTCGGAAACTACTACTAATCTTCCAGGGAACGATCAAAGCCTAGACAATTTAAGACATTACTCCCATGAAAGAAAAATCCGCATGGTGCTTATTGTGTTCAATGCCGATGCAATTTTCGTGTTTCATCAACACTCAGAAGGTCCACAGATTACAGAATGCATCCTGATGTGCTTCGGAAACTACTACTAATCTTCCAGGGAACGATCAAATCCTAGACAATTTAAGACATTACTCCCATGAAAGAAAAATCGGCATGGTGCTTATTGTGTTCAATGCCGATGCAATTTTTGTGTTTCATCAACACTCTGAAGGTCCACAGATTTCAGAATGCCTCCAGATGTGCTTCGGAAACTACTACTAGTCTTCCAGGGAACGATCAAAGCGTAGACAGTTTAAGACATTACTCTCATGGAGAAAAGTCCGCATGGTGCTTATTGTGTTCAATGCCGATGCAATTTCTGTGTTTCATCATCACTCTGAAGGTCCACAGATTACAGAATGCCTCCAGATGTGCTTCGGAAACTACTACTAGTCTTCCAGTGTACGATCAAAGCGTATACAGTTTAAGACATTAATCCCAATGGAGAAAAGTCCGCATGGTGCTTATTGTGTTCAATGCCGATGCAATTTTTGTGTTTCATCGACACTCTGAAGGTCTACAGATTACAGAATGCATCCAGATGTGCTTGAGAAACTACTACTAGTCTTCTAGTGAACGTTCAAAGCGTAGACAATTTAAGACATTACTCCCATGGAGAAAAGTCCGCATGGCGCTACTTGTGTTCAATGCCGACGCAAATTTTATGTTTCATCAACACTCTGAAGGTCCACAGATTACAGATTGCATCCAGATGTGCTTCGGAAACTACTACTACTCTTCCAGTGAACGATCAAAGCGTAGAGAGTTTAATACATTACTCCCATGGAGAAAAGTACGCATTGTGCTTATTGTGTTCAATGCCGATGCAATTTCTGTGTATCATCAACACTCAGAAGGTCCACAGATTACAGAATGCATCCAGATGTGCTTCGGAAACTACTACTAATTTTCCAGGGAACGATCAAAGCCTAGACAATTTAAGACATTACTCCAATGAAAGAAAAATCCGCATGGTGCTTATTGTGTTCAATGCCGATGCAATTTTTGTGTTTCATCAACACTCAGAAGGTCCCCAGATTACAGAATGCATCCAGATGTGCTTCGGAAACTACTACTAATCTTCCAGGGAACGATCAAAGCCTAGACAATTTAAGACATTACTCCAATGATAGAAAAATCCGCATGCTGCTTATTGTGTTCAATGCCGATGCAATTTTCGTGTTTCATCAACACTCTGAAGGTCCACAGATTACAGAATGCATCCAGTTGTGCTTCGGAAACTAGTAGTAGTCTTCCAGTGAACGATCAAAGCGTAGACAGTTTAAGACACTACTCCCATGGAGAGAAGTCCGCATGGTGCTTATTGTGTTCAATGCCGACGCAATTTTTGTGTTTCATCAACACTCTGAAGGTCCACATATGTCAGAATGCCTCCAGATGTGCTACGGAAAATACTACTATTCTTCCAGTGAACGATCAAAGCGTAGACAGTTTAAGACATTACTCCCATGGAGAAAAGTCCGCATGGTGCATATTGTGTTCAATGCCGATGCAATTTTTGTGTTTCATCGACACTCTGAAGGTCTACAGATTACAGAATGCATCCAGATGTGCTTGAAAAAACCACTACTAGTCTTTCAGTGAACGTTCAAAGCGTAGACAGTTTAAGACATTACTCCTATGGAGAAAAGTCCACATGGTGCTCCTTGTGTTCAATGCCGATGCAATTTTTGTGTTTCATCAACACTCAGAAGGTCCACAGATGACAGAATGCATCCGGATGTGCTTCGGAAACTACTACTAATCTTCCAGGGAACGATCAAAGCCTAGACAATTTAAGACATTACTCCCATGAAAGAAAAATCCGCATGGTGCTTATTGTGTTCAATGCCGATGCAATTTTCGTGTTTCATCAACACTCAGAAGGTCCACAGATTACAGAATGCATCCTGATGTGCTTCGGAAACTACTACTAATCTTCCAGGGAACGATTAAATCCTAGACAATTTAAGACATTACTCCCATGAAAGAAAAATCGGCATGGTGCTTATTGTGTTCAATGCCGATGCAATTTTCGTGTTTCATCAACACTCTGAAGGTCCACAGATTACAGAATGCATCCAGTTGTGCTTCGGAAACTAGCACTAGTCTTCCAGTGAACGATCAAAGCGTAGACAGTTTAAGACATTACTCCCATGGGGAGAAGTCCGCATGGTGCTTATTGTGTTCAATGAAGACGCAATTTTTGTGTTTCATCAACACTCTGAAGGTCCACAGATTTCAGAATGCCTCCAGATGTGCTTCGGAAACTACTACTAGTCTTCCAGGGAACGATCAAAGCGTAGACAGTTTAAGACATTACTCTCATGGAGAAAAGTCCGCATGGTGCTTATTGTGTTCAATGCCGATGCAATTTCTGTGTTTCATCAACACTCTGAAGGTCCACAGATTACAGAATGCCTCCAGATGTGCTTCGGAAACTACTACTAGTCTTCCAGTGTACGATCAAAGCGTAGACAGTTTAAGACATTAATCCCATGGAGAAAAGTCCGCATGGTGCTTATTGTGTTCAATGCCGATGCAATTTTTGTGTTTCATCGACACTCTGAAGGTCTACAGATTACAGAATGCATCCAGATGTGCTTGAGAAACTACTACTAGTCTTCCAGTGAACGTTCAAAGCGTAGACAATTTAAGACATTACTCCCATGGAGAAAAGTCCGCATGGCGCTACTTGTGTTCAATGCCGACGCAATTTTTATGTTTCATCAACACTCTGAAGGTCCACAGATTACAGAATGCATCCAGATGTGCTTCGGAAACTACTACTACTCTTCCAGTGAACGATCAAAGCGTAGAGAGTTTAATACATTACTCCCATGGAGAAAAGTACGCATTGTGCTTATTGTGTTCAATGCCGATGCAATTTCTGTGTATCATCAACACTCAGAAGGTCCACAGATTACAGAATGCATCCAGATGTGCTTCGGAAACTACTACTAATCTTCAAGGGAACGATCAAATCCTAGACAATTTAAGACATTACTCCCATGAAAGAAAAATCGGCATGGTGCTTATTGTGTTCAATGCCGATGCAAATTTCGTGTTTCCTCAACACTCTGAAGGTCCACAGATTACAGAATGCATCCAGTTGTGCTTCGGAAACTAGTAGTAGTCGTCCAGTGAACGATCAAAGCGTAGACAGTTTAAGACATTACTCCCATGGAGAGAAGTCCGCATGGTGCTTATTGTGTTCAATGCCGACGCAATTTTTGTCTTTCATCAACACTCTGAAGGTCCACAGATGTCAGAATGCCTCCAGATGTTCTACGGAAAATACTACTATTCTTCCAGTGAACGATCAAAGCGTAGACAGTTTAAGACATTACTCCCATGGAGAAAAGTCCGCATGGTGCATATTGTGTTCAATGCCGACGCAATTTTTGTGTTTCATCAACCCTCTGAAGGTCCACAGATTACAGAATTCATGCAGATGTGTTCCGAAAACTACTACTAGTCTTCCAGGGAACGATTAAAGCGTAGACAGTTTAAGACATTACTCCCATGGAGAAAAGTCCGCATGGTGCTTATTGTGTTCAATGCCGAAGCAATTTCTGTGTTTCATCAACACTCTGAAGGTCCACAGATTACAGAATGCCTCCAGATGTGCTTCGGAAACTACTACTAGTCTTCCAGTGAACGATCAAAGCGTAGACAGTTAAAGACATTACTCCCATGGAGAAAAGTCCGCATGGTGCTTATTGTGTTCAATGCCGATGCAATTTTTGTGTTTCATCGACACTCTGAAGGTCTACAGATTACAGAATGCATCCAGATGTGCTTGAAAAAACCACTACTAGTCTTTCAGTGAACGTTCAAACCGTAGACAGTTTAAGACATTACTCCTATGGAGAAAAGTCCACATGGTGCTCCTTGTGTTCAATGCCGATGCAATTTTTGTGTTTCATCAACACTCAGAAGGTCCACAGATGACAGAATGCATCCAGATGTGCTTCGGAAACTACTACTAATCTTCCAGGGAACGATCAAAGCCTAGACAATTTAAGACATTACTCCCATGAAAGAAAAATCCGCATGGTGCTTATTGTGTTCAATGCCGATGCAATTTTCGTGTTTCATCAACACTCAGAAGGTCCACAGATTACAGAATGCATCCTGATGTGCTTCGGAAACTACTACTAATCTTCCAGGGAACGATCAAATCCTAGACAATTTAAGACATTACTCCCATGAAAGAAAAATCGGCATGGTGCTTATTGTGTTCAATGCCGATGCAATTTTTGTGTTTCATCAACACTCTGAAGGTCCACAGATTTCAGAATGCCTCCAGATGTGCTTCGGAAACTACTACTAGTCTTCCAGGGAACGATCAAAGCGTAGACAGTTTAAGACATTACTCTCATGGAGAAAAGTCCGCATGGTGCTTATTGTGTTCAATGCCGATGCAATTTCTGTGTTTCATCATCACTCTGAAGGTCCACAGATTACAGAATGCCTCCAGATGTGCTTCGGAAACTACTACTAGTCTTCCAGTGTACGATCAAAGCGTATACAGTTTAAGACATTAATCCCATGGAGAAAAGTCCGCATGGTGCTTATTGTGTTCAATGCCGATGCAATTTTTGTGTTTCATCGACACTCTGAAGGTCTACAGATTACAGAATGCATCCAGATGTGCTTGAGAAACTACTACTAGTCTTCTAGTGAACGTTCAAAGCGTAGACAATTTAAGACATTACTCCCATGGAGAAAAGTCCGCATGGCGCTACTTGTGTTCAATGCCGACGCAAATTTTATGTTTCATCAACACTCTGAAGGTCCACAGATTACAGAATGCATCCAGATGTGCTTCGGAAACTACTACTACTCTTCCAGTGAACGATCAAAGCGTAGAGAGTTTAATACATTACTCCCATGGAGAAAAGTACGCATTGTGCTTATTGTGTTCAATGCCGATGCAATTTCTGTGTATCATCAACACTCAGAAGGTCCACAGATTACAGAATGCATCCAGATGTGCTTCGGAAACTACTACTAATTTTCCAGGGAACGATCAAAGCCTAGACAATTTAAGACATTACTCCAATGAAAGAAAAATCCGCATGGTGCTTATTGTGATCAATGCCGACGCAATTTTTGTGTTTCATCATCACTCTGAAGGTCCTCAGATTACAGAATGCATCTAGATGTGCTTCGGAAACTACTACTATCTTCCAGGGAACGATCAAAGCGTAGACAGTTTAAGACATTACACAAATGGAGAAAAGTCCACATGGTGCTTATTGTGTTCAATGCCGACGCAAGTTTTGTGTTTCGTCAACACTCTGAAGGTCCACAGATTTCAGAATGCCTCCAGATGTGCTTCGAAAACTACTACGAGTCTTCCAGGGAACGATCAAAGAGTAGACAGTTTGAGATGTTGCTCCCATGGAGAAAAGTCCCCATGGTTCTTATTGTGTTCAATTCCGATGCACTTTCTGTGTTTCATCAACACTCTGAAGGTCCACATATTACAGAATGCATCCAGATGTGCTTCAGAAACTACTACTAGTCTTCCAGTGAACGATCAAAGCGTAGACAGTTTAAGGCATTACTCCCATGGAGAAAAGTCCGCATGGTGCTTATTGTGTTCAATGCCGATGAAATTTTTGTTTTTCATCGACACTCTGAAGGTCTACAGATTACAGAATGCATCCAGATGTGCTTGAGAAACTACTACTATTCTTCCAGTGAACGTTCAAAGCGTAGACAGTTTAAGACATTACTCCTATGGAGAAAAGTCCGCATGGTGCTTCTTGTGTTCAATGCCGATGCAATTTTTGTGTTTCATCAACACTCTGAAGGTCCACAGATTACAGAATGCATCCATATGTGCATTGGAAACTACTACTAGTCTTCCAGGGAACGATCAAAAACGTAGACAGTTTAAGACATTACTCCCATGGAGAAAAGTCCGCATGATGCTTATTGTGTTCAATGCCGATGCAATTTTTGTGTTTCATCAACACGCTGAAGGTCCACAGATTAACAATGCATCCATATGTGCATCGGAAACTACTACTAGTCTTCCAGTGAAAGATCAAAGCGTAGACAGTTTAAGACATTACTCCCATGGAGAAAAGTCCGCATGGTGCTTATTGTGTTCAATGCCGATGCAATTTCTGTGTTTCATCAACACTCTGAAGGTCCACAGATTACAGAATGCATCCAGATGTGCTTCGGAAACTACTACTAGTCTTCCAGTGAACGATCAAAGCGTAGACAGTTTAAGACATTACTCCCATGGAGAAAAGTCCGCATGGTGCTTTATGTGTTCAATGCCGATGCTATTTCTGTGTTTCGTCAACACTCTGAAGGTCCACAGATAACAGAATGCCTCCAGATGTGCTTCGGAAGCTAGTACTAGTCTTCCAGTGAACGATCAAAGCGTAGACAGGTTAAGACATTACTCCTATGGAGAGAAGTCCGCATGGTGCTTATTGTGTTCAATGCCGACGCAATTTTTGTGTTTCATCAACACTCTGAAGGTCCACATATTTCAGAATGCCTCCAGATGTGCTTCGGAAATTACTACTAGTCTTCCAGGGAACGATCAAAGCGTAGACAGTTTAAGACATTACTTTCATGGAGAGAATTCCGCAAGGTGCTTATTGTGTTCAATGCCGATGCAATTTCTGTGTTTCATCAACACTCTGAAGGTCAACAGATTACAGAATGCCTCCAGATGTGCTTCGGAAACTACTACTAGTCTTCCAGGGAACGATCAAAAACGTAGACAGTTTAAGACATTACTACCATGGAGAAAAGTCCGCATGGTGCTTATTGTGTTCAATGCCGATGCAATTTTTGTGTTTCATCAACACGCTGAAGGTCCACAGATTAACAATGCATCCAGATGTGCTTCGGAAACTACTACTAATCTTCCAGGGAACGATCAAAGGAAAGAAAAATCCGCATGGTGCTTATTGTGGTCAATGCCGACGCAATTTTTGTGTTTCATCAACACTCTGAAGGTCCTCAGATTACAGAATGCATCTACATGTGCTTCGGAAACTACTACTAGTCTTCCAGTGAACGATCAAAGCGAAGACAGTTTAATGCATTACTCCCATGGAGAAAAGTCCGCATGGTGCTTATTGTGTTCAATGCCGATGAAATTTTTGTGTTTCATCGACACTCTGAAGGTCTACAGATTACAGAATGCATCCAGATGTGCTTGAGAAACTGCTACTAGTCTTCCAGTGAACGTTCAAAGCGTAGACAGTTTAAGACATTACTCCTATGGAGAAAAGACCGCATGGTGCTTCTTGTGTTCAATGCCGATGCAATTTTTGTGTTTCATCAACACTCTGAAGGTCCACAGATTACAGAATGCATCCATATGTGCATTGGAAACTACTACTAGTCTTCCAGGGAACGATCAAAAACGTAGACAGTTTAAGACATTACTCCCATGGAGAAAAGTCCGCATGGTGCTTATTGTGTTCAATGCCGATGAAATTTTTGTGTTTCATCGACACTCTGAAGGTCTACAGATTACAGAATGCATCCAGATGTGCTTGAGAAACTGCTACTAGTCTTCCAGTGAACGTTCAAAGCGTAGACAGTTTAAGACATTACTCCTATGGAGAAAAGTCCGTATGGTGCTTCTTGTGTTCAATGCCGATGCAATTTTTGTGTTTCATCAACACTCTGAAGGTCCACAGATTACAGAATGCATCCATATGTGCATTGGAAACTACTACTAGTCTTCCAGGGAACGATCAAAAACGTAGACAGTTTAAGACATTACTCCCATGGAGAAAAGTCCGCATGGTGCTTATTGTGTTCAATGCCGATGCAATTTTTGTGTTTCATCAACACTCTGAAGGTCCACAGATTAACAATGCATCCAGATGTGCTTCGGAAACTACCACTAGTCTTCCAGTGAACGATCAAAGCGTAGACAGTTTAAGACATTACTCCCATGGAGAAAAGTCCGCATGGTGCTTATTGTGTTCAATGCCGATGCAATTTCTGTGTTTCATCAACACTCTGAAGGTCCACAGATTACAGAATGCATGCAGATGTGCTTCGGAAACTACTACTAGTCTGCCAGTGAACGATCAAAGCGTAGACAGTTTAAGACATTACTCCCATGGAGAAAAGTCCGCATGGTGCTTATTGTGTTCAATGCCGGTGTAATTTTTGTGTTTCATCAACACTCTGAAAGTCCACAGATTACAGAATGCATCCAGATGTGCTTCGGAAACTACTACTAATCTTCCATGGAACGATCAAAGCGTAGACAATTTAAGACATTACTCCCATGGAGAAAAGTCCGCATGGTGCTTCTTGTGTTCAATGCCGATGCAATTTTTGTGTTTCATCAACACTCTGAAGGTCCACAGATTACAGAATGCATCCAGATGTGCTTCGGAAACTACTACTAGTCTTCCAGTGAACGATCAAAACGTAGGGAGTTTAAGACATTACCCCCATAGAGAAAAGTACGCATTGTGCTTATTGTGTTCAATGCCGACGCAATTTCTGTGTATCATAAACACTCTGAAGGTCCACAGGTTACAGAATGCATCCAAATGTGCTTAGGAAACTACTACTAGTCTTCCAGTGAACGATCAAAGCGTAGACAGTTTAAGACATTACTCCCATGGAGAAAAGTCCGCATGGTGCTTTTTGTGTTCAATGCCGATGCTATTTCTGTGTTTCGTCAACACTCTGAAGGTCCACAGATAACAGAATGCCTCCAGATGTGCTTCGAAAGCTAGTACTAGTCTTCCAGTGAACGATCAAAGCGTAGACAGTTTAAGACATTACTCCCATGGAGAGAAGTCCGCATGGTGCTTATTGTGTTCAATGCCGACGCAATTTTTGTGTTTCATCAACACTCTGAAGGTCCACAGATTTCAGAATGCCTCCAGATGTGCTTCGGAAACTACTACTAGTCTTCCAGTGAACGATCAAAGCGTAGACTGTTTAAGACATTACTCCCATGGAGAAAAGTCCGCATGGTGCTTATTGTGTTCAATGCCGACGCAATTTTTGTGTTTCATCAACACTCTGAAGGTCCACAGATTACAGAATGCATCCAGATGTGCTTGGGAAACTACTACTAGTCTTCCAGTGAACGATCAAAGCGTAGACAGTTTAAGACATTACTCCAATGGAGAAAAGTCCGCATGGTGCTTATTGTGTTCAATGCCGATGGAATTTCTGTGTTTCATCAACACTCTGAAGGTCCACAGATTACAGAATGCCTCCAGATGTGCATCGGAAACTACTACTAGTCTTCCAGGGAACGATCAAAGCGTAGACAGTTTGAGTCATTACTCCCATGGAGAAAAGTCCGCATGGTGCTTATTGTGTTCAATGCCGATGCAATTTTTGTGTTTCATCGACACTCTGAAGGTCCACAGATTACAGAATGCATCCAGATGTGCTTCGGATAATACTACTAGTCTTCCATTGAGCGATCAAAGCGTAGACAGTTTAAGACATTACTCCCATGGAGAAAAGTCCGCATGGTGCTTATTGTGTTCAATGCCGATGCAATTTTTGTGTTTCATCAACACTCAGAAGGTCCACAGATGACAGAATGCATCCAGATGTGCTTCGGAAACTACTACTAATCTTCCAGGGAACGATCAAATTATAGACAATTTAAGACATTACTCCCATGAAAGAAAAATCCGCATGGTGCTTATTGTGTTCAATGCCGATGCAATTTTCGTGTTTCATCAACACTCTGAAGGTCCACAGATTACAGAATGCATCCAGTTGTGCTTCGGAAACTAGTCTAGTCTTCCAGTGAACGATCAAAGCGTAGACAGTTTAAGACATTACTCCCATGGAGAAAAGTCCGCATGGTGCTTATTGTGTTCAATGCCGACGCAATTTTTGTGTTTCATCAACACTCTGAAGGTCCACAGATTACAGAATTAATGCAGATGTGCTTCGGAAACTACTACTAGTCATCCAGGGAACGATTAAAGCGTAGACAGTTTAAGACATTACTGCAACGGAGAAAAGTCCGCATGGTGCTTATTGTGTTCAATGCCGATTCAATTCCTGTGTTTCATCAACCCTCTGAAGGTCCACAGATTACAGAATGCCTCCAGAAGTGCTTCGGAAACTACTACTAGTCTTCCAGTAGACGATCAAAGCGTAGACAATTTAAGACATTACTCCCATGAAGAAAATTCCGCATGGTGCTTATTGTGTTCAATGGCGCTGCAATTTTTGTGTTTCATCAACACTCTGAAGGTCCACAGATTACAGAATGCCTCCAGATGTGCTTCGGAAACTACTACTAGTCTTCCAGTATACGATCAAAGCGTAGACAGTTTAAGACATTACTCCAATGGAGAAAAGTCCGCATGGTGCTTATTGTGTTCAATGCCGATTCAATTCCTGTGTTTCATCAACCCTCTGAAGGCCCACAGATTACAGAATGCCTCCAGAAGTGCTTCGGAAACTACTACTAGTCTTCCAGTAGACGATCAAAGCGTAGACAATTTAAGACATTACTCCCATGAAGAAAATTCCGCATGGTGCTTATTGTGTTCAATGCCGCTGCAATTTTTGTGTTTCATCAACACTCTGAAGGTCCACAGATTACAGAATGCCTCCAGATGTGCTTCGGGAACTACTACTAGTCTTCCAGTATACGATCAAAGCGTAGACAGTTTAAGACATTACTCCCATGGAGAAAAGTCCGCATGGTGCTTATTGTGCTCAATGCCGATTCATTTCCTGTGTTTCATCAACCATCTGAAGGTCCACAGATTACAGAATGCCTCCAGAAGTGCTTCGGAAACTACTACTAGTCTTCCAGTGGACGATCAAAGCGTAGACAATTTAAGACATTACTCCTATGGAGAAAAGTCCGCATGGTGCTTCTCGTGTTCAATGCCGATGCAATTTCTGTGTTTCATCAACACTCTGAAGGTTCACAGATTACAGAATGCATCCAGTTGTGCTTCGGAAACTACTACTAGACTTCCAGGGAACGATCAAAACGTAGATAGTTTAAGACATTACTCCCATGGAGAAAAGTCCGCATGGTGCTTATTGTGTTCAATGGCGGTGTAATTTTTGTGTTTCATCAACACTCTGAAGCTCCACAGATTACGTAATGCATCCAGATGTGTTTGGGAAACTACTACTAATCTTCCAGAGAACGATCAAATGCTAGACAATTTAAGACATTACTCCCATGGAGAAAAGTCCGCATGGTGCTTCTTGTGTTCAATGCCGATGCAATTTTTGTGTTTCATCAACACTCTGAAGGTCCACAGATTACAGAATGCATCCAGATGTGCTTCGGAAACTACTACTAGTCTTCCAGTGAACGATCAAAGCGTAGAGAGTTTAAGGCGTTACTCCCATGGAGAAAAGTCCGCATGGTGCTTTCTGTGTTCAATGCCGATGCAATTTCTGTGTTTCATCAACACTCTGAAGGTCCACAGATAACAGAATGCCTCCAGATGTGCTTCGGAAGCTAGTACTAGTCTTCCTGTGAACGATCAAAACCTAGACAATTTAAGACATTACTCCCATGAAAGAAAAATCCGCATGGTGCTTATTGTGTTCAATGCCGATGCAGATTTCGTGTTTCATCAACACTCTGAAGGTCCACAGATTACAGAATACATCCAGTTGTGCTTCGGAAACTAGTACTAGTCTTCCAGTGAACGATCAAAGCGTAGACAGTTTAAGACATTACTCCCATGGAGAGAAGTATGCATGGTGCTTATTGTGTTCAATGCCGATGCAATCTCTGTGGTTCATCAACACTCTGAAGGTCCACAGATTACCGAATGCATCAAGATGTGCATTGGAAACTACCACTAGACTTCCAGGGAACGATCAAAACGTAGATAGTTTAAGACATTACTCCCATGGAGAAAAGTCCGCATGGTGCTTATTGTGTTCAATGGCGGAGTAATTTTTGTGTTTCATCAACACTCTGAAGCTCCACAGATTACGGAATGCATCCAGATGTGTTTCGGAAACTACTACTAATCTTCCAGTTAACGATCAAGTGCTAGACAATTTAAGACATTACTCCCATGGAGAAAAGTCCGCATGGTGCTTATTGTGTTCAATGCCGACGCAATTTTTGTGTTTCATCAACACTCTGAAGGTCCACAGATTACAGAATTAATGCAGGTGTGCTTCTAAACTACTACTAGTCTTCCAGGGAACGATTTAAGCGTAGACAGTTTAAGACATTACTCCAATGGAGAAAAGTCCGCATGGTGCTTATTGTGTTCAATGCCGTTGCAATTTTTGTGTTTCTTAAAAACTCTGATGGTCTACAGGTTACAGAATGCATCCAGATGTGCATCGGAAACTACTACTAGTCTTCCAGTGAACGATCAAAGCGTAGACAGTTTAAGACATTACTCCAATGGAGAAAAGTCCGCATGGTGCATTCTGTGTTCAATGCCGATGCAATCTCTGTGGTTCATCAACACTCTGAATTTCCACAGATTACAGAATGCCTCCTGATGTGCTTCGGAAACTACTACTAGTCTTCCAGTGAACGATCAAAGCGTAGACAGTTTAAGACATTACTCCCATGGAGAAAAGTCCGCATGGTGCTTATTGTGTTCAATGCCGATATAATTTCTGTGTTTCATCAACACTCTGAAAGTCCACAGATTACAGAATGCCGCAAGATGTGCTTCGGAAACTACTACTAGTCTTCCAGTGTACGATCAAAGCGTAGACAGTTTAAGACATTACTCCCATGGAGAAAAGTCCGCATGGTGCTTATTGTGTTCAATGCCGATGCAATTTTTGTGTTTCATCAACACGCTGAAGGTCCACAGATTAACAATGCATCCAGATGTGCTTCGGAAACTACTACTAATCTTCCAGGGAACGATCAAAGGAAAGAAAAATCCGCATGGTGCTTATTGTGGTCAATGCCGACGCCATTTTTGTGTTTCATCAACACTCTGAAGGTCCTCAGATTACAGAATGCATCGACATGTGCTTCGGAAACTACTACTAGTCTTCCAGTGAACGATCAAAGCGAAGACAGTTTAATGCATTACTCCCATGGAGAAAAGTCCGCATGGTGCTTATTGTGTTTAATGCCGATGAAATTTTTGTGTTTCATCGACACTCTGAAGGTCTACAGATTACAGAATGCATCCATATGTGCTTGAGAAACTGCTACTAGTCTTCCAGTGAAAGTTCAAAGCGTAGACAGTTTAAGACATTACTCCTATGGAGAAAAGTCCGCATGGTGCTTCTTGTGTTCAATGCCGGTGCAATTTTTGTGTTTCATCAACACTCTGAAGGTCCACAGATTACAGAATGCATCCATATGTGCATTGGAAACTACTACTAGTCTTCCAGGGAACGATCAAAAACGTAGACAGTTTAAGACATTACTCCCATGGAGAAAAGTCCGCATGGTGCTTATTGTGTTCAATGCCGATGCAATTTTTGTGTTTCATCAACACTCTGAAGGTCCACAGATTAACAATGCATCCAGATGTGCTTCGGAAACTACTACTAGTCTTCCAGTGAACGATCAAAGCGTAGACAGTTTAAGACATTACTCCCATGGAGAAAAGTCCGCATGGTGCTTATTGTGTTCAATGCGGATGCAATTTCTGTGTTTCATCAACACTCTGAAGGTCCACAGATTACAGAATGCATGCAGATGTGCTTCGGAAACTACTACTAGTCTTCCAGTGAACGATCAAAGCGTAGACAGTTTAAGACATTACTCCCATGGAGAAAAGTCCGCATGGTGCTTATTGTGTTCAATGCCGGTGTAATTTTTGTGTTTCATCAACACTCTGAAGGTCCACAGATTACAGAATGCATCCAGATGTGCTTCGGAAACTACTACTAATCTTCCAGGGAACGATCAAATGCTAGACAATTTAAGACATTACTCCCATGGAGAAGAGTCCGCATGGTGCTTCTTCTGTTCAATGCCGATGCAATTTTTGTGTTTCATCAACACTCTGAAGGTCCACAGATTACAGAATGCATCCAGATGTGCTTCGGAAACTACTACTAGTCTTCCAGTGAACGATCAAAACGTAGGGAGTTTAAGACATTACCCCCATGGAGAAAAGTACGCATTGTGCTTATTGTGTTCAATGCCGACGCAATTTCTGTGTATCATAAACTCATAAACACTCTGAAGGTCCACAGGTTACAGAATGCATCCAAATGTGCTTAGAAAACTACTACTAGTCTTCCAGTGAACGATCAAAGCGTAGACAGTTTAAGACATTACTCCCATGGAGAAAAGTCCGCATGGTGCTTTTTGTGTTCAATGCCGATGCTATTTCTGTGTTTCGTCAACACTCTGAAGGTCCACAGATAACAGAATGCCTCCAGATGTGCTTCGAAAGCTAGTACTAGTCTTCCAGTGAACGATCAAAGCGTAGACAGTTTAAGACATTACTCCCATGGAGAAAAGTCCGCATGGTGCTTATTGTGTTCAATGCCGACGCAATTTTTGTGTTTCATCAACACTCTGAAGGTCCACAGATTACAGAATTAATGCAGATGTGCTTCGGAAACTACTACTAGTTTTCCAGGGAACGATTAAAGCGTAGACAGTTTAAGACATTACTCCAATGGAGAAAAGTCCGCATGGTGCTTATTGTGTTCAATGCCGTTGCAATTTTTGTGTTTCTTAAAAACTCTGATGGTCCACAGGTTACAGAATGCATCCAGATGTGCTTGGGAAACTACTTCTAGTCTTCCAGTGAACGATCAAAGCGTAGACAGTTTAAGACATTACTCCAATGGAGAAAAGTCCGCATGGTGCTTATTGTGTTCAATGCCGATGGACTTTCTGTGTTTCATCAACACTCCGAAGGTCCACAGATTACAGAATGCCTCCAGATGTGCATCGGAAACTACTACTAGTCTTCCAGGGAACGATCAAAGCGTAGACAGTTTGAGTCATTACTCCCATGGAGAAAAGTCCGCATGGTGCTTATTGTGTTCAATGCCGATGCAATTTTTGTGTTTCATCGACACTCTGAAGGTCTACAGATTACAGAATGCATCCAGATGTGCTTCGGAAACTACTACTAGTCTTCCATTGAGCGATCAAAGCGTAGACAGTTTAAGACATTACTCCCATGGAGAAAAGTCCGCATGGTGCTTATTGTGTTCAATGCCGATGCAATTTTTGTGTTTCATCAACACTCAGAAGGTCCACAGATTACAGAATGCATCCAGATGTGCTTCGGAAACTACTACTAATCTTCCAGGGAACGATCAAATTGTAGACAATTTAAGACATTACTCCCATGAAAGAAAAATCCGCATGGTGCTTATTGTGTTCAATGCCGATGCAATTTTCGTGTTTCATCAACTCTCTGAAGGTCCACAGATTACAGAATGCATCCAGTTGTGCTTCGGAAACTAGTCTAGTCTTCCAGTGAACGATCAAAGCGTAGACAGTTTAAGACATTACTCCCATGGAGAAAAGTCCGCATGGTGCTTATTGTGTTCAATGCCGACGCAATTTTTGTGTTTCATCAACACTCTGAAGGTCCACAGATTACAGAATTAATGCAGATGTGCTTCGGAAACTACTACTAGTCTTCCAGGGAACGATTAAAGCGTAGACAGTTTAAGACATTACTCCAATGGAGAAAAGTCCGCATGGTGCTTATTGTGTTCAATGCCGATTCAATTCCTGTGTTTCATCAACCCTCTGAAGGTCCACAGACTACAGAATGCCTCCAGAAGTGCTTCGGAAACTACTACTAGTCTTCCAGTAGACGATCAAAGCGTAGACAATTTAAGACATTACTCCCATGAAGAAAATTCCGCATGGTGCTTATTGTGTTCAATGCCGCTGCAATTTTTGTGTTTCATCAACACTCTGAAGGTCCACAGATTACAGAATGCCTCCAGATGTGCTTCGGAAACTACTACTAGTCTTCCAGTATACGATCAAAGCGTAGACAGTTTAAGACATTACTCCAATGGAGAAAAGTCCGCATGGTGCTTATTGTGTTCAATGCCGACGCAATTTTTGTGTTTCATCAACCCTCTGAAGGTCCACAGATTACAGAATGCCTCCAGAAGTGCTTCGGAAACTACTACTAGTCTTCCAGTAGACGATCAAAGCGTATACAATTTAAGACATTACTCCCATGAAGAAAATTCCGCATGGTGCTTAGTGTGTTCAATGCCGCTGCAATTTTTGTGTTTCATCAACACTCTGAAGGTCCACAGATTACAGAATGCCTCCAGATGTGCTTCGGAAACTACTACTAGTCTTCCAGTATACGATCAAAGCGTAGACAGTTTAAGACATTACTCCCATGGAGAAAAGTCCGCATGGTGCTTATTGTGTTCAATGCCGATTCAATTCCTGTGTTTCATCAACCCTCTGAAGGTCCACAGATTACAGAATGCCTCCAGAAGTGCTTCGGAAACTACTACTAGTCTTCCAGTGGACGATCAAAGCGTAGACAATTTAAGACATTACTCCCATTGAGAAAAGTCCACATGGTGCTTATTGTGTTCAATGCCGATGCAATTTTTGTGTTTCATCAACACTCAGAAGGTCAACAGATTACAGAATGCATCCAGATGTGCTTAGGAAACTACTACTAATCTTCCAGGGAACGATCAAATTATAGACAATTTAAGACATTACTCCCATGAAAGATAAATCCGCATGGTGCTTATTGTGTTCAATGCCGATGCAATTTTCGTGTTTCATCAACACTCTGAAGGTCCACGGATTACAGAATGCATCCAGTTGTGCTTCGGAAACTAGTACTAGTCTTCCAGTGAACGATCAAAGCGTAGACAGTTTAAGACATTACTCCCATGGAGAGAAGTCCGCATGGTGTTTATTGTGTTCAATGCCGGCGCAATTTTTGTGTTTCATCAACACTCTGAAGGTCCACAGATTTCAAAATGCCTCCAGATGTGCTTCGGAAACTACTACTAGTCTTCCAGTGAACGATCATAGCGTAGATAGTTTAAGACATTACTCCCATGGAGAAAAGTCCGCATGGTGCTTATTGTGTTCAATGCCGACGCAATTTTTATGTTTCATCAACACTCTGAAGGTCCACAGATTACAGAATTCATTCAGATGTGCTTCGGAAACTACTACTAGTCTTCCAGGGAGCGATTAAAGCGTAGACAGTTTAAGACATTACTCCCATGGAGAAAAGTAGGCATGGTGCTTATTGTGTTCAATGCCGATGCAATTTTTGTGTTTCATCAACACTCTGAAGGTCCACAGGTTACAGAATGCATCCAGATGTGCTTTGGAAACTACTACTAGTCTTCCAGTGAACGATCAAAGCGTAGACAGATTAAGACATTACTCCCATAGAGAAAAGTCCGCATGGTGCTTATTGTGTTCAATGCCGATGGAATTTCTGTGTTTCATCAACACTCTGAAGGTATACAGATTACAGAATGGCTCCAGATGTGCTTCGGAAACTACTACTAGTCTTCCAGTATACGATCAAAGCGTAGACAGTTTAAGACATTACTCCCATGGAGAAAAGTCCGCATGGTGCTACTTGTGTTCAATGCCGATTCAATTCCTGTGTTTCATCAACCCTCTGAAGGTCCACAGGTTACAGAATGCATCCAGATGTGCTTAGGAAACTACTACTAGTATTCCAGTGAACGATCAAAGCGTAGACAGATTAAGACATTACTCCCATGGAGAAAAGTCCGCATGGTGCTTATTGTGTTCAATGCCGATTCAATTCCTGTGTTTCATCAACCCTCTGAAGGTCCACAGATTACAGAATGCCTCCAGAAGTGCTTCGGAAACTACTACTAGTCTTCCAGTGGACGATCAAAGCGTAGACAATTTAAGACATTACTCCCATTGAGAAAAGTCCACATGGTGCTTATTGTGTTCAATGCCGATGCAATTTTTGTGTTTCATCAACACTCAGAAGGTCAACAGATTACAGAATGCATCCAGATGTGCTTAGGAAACTACTACTAATCTTCCAGGGAACGATCAAATTATAGACAATTTAAGACATTAATCCCATGAAAGATAAATCCGCATGGTGCTTATTGTGTTCAATGCCGATGCAATTTTCGTGTTTCATCAACACTCTGAAGGTCCACGGATTACAGAATGCATCCAGTTGTGCTTCGGAAACTAGTACTAGTCTTCCAGTGAACGATCAAAGCGTAGACAGTTTAAGACATTACTCCCATGGAGAGAAGTCCGCATGGTGTTTATTGTGTTCAATGCCGGCGCAATTTTTGTGTTTCATCAACACTCTGAAGGTCCACAGATTTCAAAATGCCTCCAGATGTGCTTCGGAAACTACTACTAGTCTTCCAGTGAACGATCATAGCGTAGATAGTTTAAGACATTACTCCCATGGAGAAAAGTCCGCATGGTGCTTATTGTGTTCAATGCCGACGCAATTTTTGTGTTTCATCAACACTCTGAAGGTCCACAGATTACAGAATTCATTCAGATGTGCTTCGGAAACTACTACTAGTCTTCCAGGGAGCGATTAAAGCGTAGACAGTTTAAGACATTACTCCCATGGAGAAAAGTAGGCATGGTGCTTATTGTGTTCAATGCCGATGCAATTTTTGTGTTTCATCAACACTCTGAAGGTCCACAGGTTACAGAATGCATCCAGATGTGCTTCGGAAACTACTACTAGTCTTCCAGTGAACGATCAAAGCGTAGACAGATTAAGACATTACTCCCATAGAGAAAAGTCCGCATGGTGCTTATTGTGTTCAATGCCGATGGAATTTCTGTGTTTCATCAACACTCTGAAGGTCCACAGATTACAGAATGCCTCCAGATGTGCTTCGGAAACTACTACTAGTCTTCCAGTGTACGATCAAAGCGTAGACAGTTTAAGACATTACTCCTATGGAGAAAAGTCCGCATGGTGCTTCTCGTGTTCAATGCCGATGCAATTTCTGTGTTTCATCAACACTCTGAAGGTCCACAGATTACAGAATGCATCCAGATGTGCATTGGAAACTACTACTAGACTTCCAGGGAACGATCAAAACGTAGATAGTTTAAGACATTACTCCCATGGAGAAAAGTCCGCATGGTGCTTATTGTGTTCAATGGCGGTGTAATTTTTGTGTTTCATCAACACTCTGAAGCTCCACAGATTACGTAATGCATCCAGATGTGTTTCGGAAACTACTACTAATCTTCCAGGGAACGATCAAATGCTAGACAATTTAAGACATTACTCCCATGGACAAAAGTCCGCATGGTGCTTCTTGTGTTCAATGCCGATGCAATTTTTGTGTTTCATCAACACTCTGAAGGTCCACAGATTACAGAATGCATCCAGATGTGCTTCGGAAACTACTACTAGTCTTCCAGTGAACGATCAAAGCGTAGAGAGTTTAAGACGTTACTCCTACATCTACATCTACATCCGTACTCCGCAAGCCACCTGACGGTGTGTGGCGGAGGGTACCCTGAGTACCTCTATCGGTTCTCCCTTCTATTCCAGTCTCGTATTGTACGTGGAAAGAAGGACTGTCGGGATGCTTCTGTGTGGGCTCTAATCTCTCTGATTTTATCCTCATGGTCTCTTCGCGAGATATACGTAGGAGGGAGCAATATACTGCTTGACTCTTCGGTGAAGGTATGTTCTTGAAACTTCAACAAAAGCCCGTACCGAGCTACTGAGCGTCTCTCCTGCAGAGTCTTCCACTGGAGTTTATTTATCATCTCCGTAACGCTTTCACAATTACTAAATGATCCTGTAACGAAGCGCGCTGCTCTCCGTTGGATCTTCTCTATCTCTTCTATCAACCCTACCTGGTGCGGATCCCACACTGCTGAGCAGTATTCAAGCATTGGGCGAACAAGCGTACTGTAACCTACTTCCTTTGTTGTCGGATTGCATTTCCTTAGGATTCTTCCAATGAATCTCAGTCTGGCATCTGCTTTACCGACGATCAACTTTATATGATCATTCCATTTTAAATCACTCCTAATGCGTACTCCCATGGAGAAAAGTCCGCATGGTGCTTTCTGTGTTCAATGCCGATGCAATTTCTGTGTTTCATCAACACTCTGAAGGTCCACAGATAACAGAATGCCTCCAGATGTGCTTCGGAAGCTAGTACTAGTCTTCCTGTGAACGATCAAAGCGTAGACAGTTTAAGGCATTACTCCCATGGAGAAAAGTCCACATGGTGCTTATTGTATTCAATGCCGATGCAATTTTTGTGTTTCATCAACACTCAGAAGGTCCACAGAAATACAGAATGCATCCAGATGTGCTTCGGAAACTACTACTAATCTTCCAGGGAACGATCAAAACCTAGACTATTTAAGACATTACTCCCATGAAAGAAAAATCCGCATGGTGCTTATTGTGTTCAATGCCGATGCAATTTTCGTGTTTCATCAACACTCTGAAGGTCCACAGATTACAGAATACATCCAGTTGTGCTTCGGAAACTAGTACTAGTCTTCCAGTGAACGATCAAAGCGTAGACAGTTTAAGACATTACTCCCATGGAGAGAAGTATGCATGGTGCTTATTGTGTTCAATGCCGATGCAATCTCTGTGGTTCATCAACACTCTGAAGGTCCACAGATTACAGAATGCATCAAGATGTGCATTGGAAACTACCACTAGACTTCCAGGGAACGATCAAAACGTAGATAGTTTAAGACATTACTCCCATGGAGAAAAGTCCGCATGGTGCTTATTGTGTTCAATGGCGGTGTAATTTTTGTGTTTCATCAACACTCTGAAGCTCCACAGATTACGGAATGCATCCAGATGTGTTTCGGAAACTACTACTAATCTTCCAGGGAACGATCAAGTGCTAGACAATTTAAGACATTACTCCCATGGAGAAAAGTCCGCATGGTGCTTATTGTGTTCAATGCCGACGCAATTTTTGTGTTTCATCAACACTCTGAAGGTCCACAGATTACAGAATTAATGCAGGTGTGCTTCGAAACTACTACTAGTCTTCCAGGGAACGATTTAAGCGTAGACAGTTTAAGACATTACTCCAATGGAGAAAAGTCCGCATGGTGCTTATTGTGTTCAATGCCGTTGCAATTTTTGTGTTTCTTAAAAACTCTGATGGTCTACAGGTTACAGAATGCATCCAGATGTGCATCGGAAACTACTACTAGTCTTCCAGTGAACGATCAAAGCGTAGACAGTTTAAGACATTACTCCAATGGAGAAAAGTCCGCATGGTGCTTTCTGTGTTCAATGCCGATGCAATCTCTGTGGTTCATCAACACTCAGAAGGTCCACAGATTACAGAATGCCTCCTGATGTGCTTCGGAAACTACTACTAGTCTTCCAGTGAACGATCAAAGCGTAGACAGTTTAAGACATTACTCCCATGGAGAAAAGTCCGCATGGTGCTTATTGTGTTCAATGCCGATATAATTTCTGTGTTTCATCAACACTCTGAAAGTCCACAGATTACAGAATGCCTCCAGATGTGCTTCGGAAACTACTACTAGTCTTCCAGTGTACGATCAAAGCGTAGACAGTTTAAGACATTACTCCCATGGAGAAAAGTCCGCATGGTGCTTCTCGTGTTCAATGCCGATGCAATTTTTGTGTTTCATCAACACTCTGAAGGTCCACAGATTACAGAATGCATCCAGATGTGCATTGGAAACTACTACTAGTCTTCCAGTGAACGATCAAAACGTAGACAGTTTAAGACATTACTCCCATGGAGAAAAGTCCGCATGGTGCTTATTGTGTTCAATGGCGGTGTAATTTTTGTGTTTCATCAACACTCTGAAGGTCCACAGATTACAGAATTAATGCAGATGTGCTTCGGAAACTACTACTAGTCTTCCAGGGAACGATTAAAGCGTAGACAGTTTAAGACATTACTCCAATGGAGAAAAGTCCGCATGGTGCTTATTGTGTTCAATGCCGATTCAATTCCTGTGTTTCATCAACCCTCTGAAGGTCCACAGATTACAGAATGCCTCCAGAAGTGCTTCGGAAACTACAACTAGTCTTCCAGTAGACGATCAAAGCGTAGACAATTTAAGACATTACTCCCATGAAGAAAATTCCGCATGGTGCTTATTGTGTTCAATGCCGCTGCAATTTTTGTGTTTCATCAACACTCTGAAGGTCCACAGATTACAGAATGCCTCCAGATGTGCTTCGGAAACTACTACTAGTCTTCCAGTATAGGATCAAAGCGTAGACAGTTTAAGACATTACTCCCATGGAGAGAAGTCCGCATGGTGCTTATTGTGTTCAATGCCGATTCAATTCCTGTGTTTCATCAACCCTCTGAAGGTCCACAAATTACAGAATGCCTCCAGAAGTGCTTCGGAAACTACTACTAGTCTTCCAGTGGACGATCAAAGCGTAGACAATTTAAGACATTACGCCCATTGAGAAAAGTCCACATGGTGCTTATTGTGTTCAATGCCGATGAAATTTTTGTGTTTCATCAACACTCAGAAGGTCAACAGATTACAGAATGCATCCAGATGTGCTTCGGAAACTACTACTAATCTTCCAGGGAACGATCAAATTATAGACAATTTAAGACATTACCCCCATGAAAGATAAATCCGCATGGTGCTTATTGTGTTCAATGCCGATGCAATTTTCGTGTTTCATCAACACTCTGAAGGTCCACAGATTGCAGAATGCATCCAGTTGTGCTTCGGAAATTAGTACTAGTCTTCCAGTGAACGATCAAAGCGTAGACAGTTTAAGACATTACTCCCATGGAGAGAAGTCCGCATGGTGTTTATTGTGTTCAATGCCGGCGCAATTTTTGTGTTTCATCAACACTCTGAAGGTCCACAGATTTCAAAATGCCTCCAGATGTGCTTCGGAAACTACTACTAGTCTTCCAGTGAACGATCATAGCGTAGATAGTTTAAGACAGTACTCCCATGGAGAAAAGTCCGCATGGTGCTTATTGTGTTCAATGCCGACGCAATTTTTGTGTTTCATCAACACTCTGAAGGTCCACAGATTACAGAATTCATTCAGATGTGCTTCGGAAACTACTACTAGTCTTCCAGGGAGCGATTAAAGCGTAGACAGTTTAAGACATTACTCCCATGGAGAAAAGTAGGCATGGTGCTTATTGTGTTCGATGCCGATGCAATTTTTGTGTTTCATCAACACTCTGAAGGTCCACAGGTTACAGAATGCATCCAGATGTGCTTAGGAAACTACTACTAGTCTTCCAGTGAACGATCAAAGCGTAGACAGATTAAGACATTACTCCCATGGCGAAAAGTCCGCATGGTGCTTATTGTGTTCAATGCCGATGGAATTTCTGTGTTTCATCAACACTCTGAAGGTCCACAGATTACAGAATGCATCCAGATGTGCTTCGGAAACTACTACTAGTCTTCCAGTGGACGATCAAAGCGTAGACAATTTAAGACATTACTCCCATTGAGAAAAGTCCACATGGTGCTTATTGTGTTCAATGCCGATGCAATTTTTGTGTTTCATCAACACTCAGAAGGTCAACAGATTACAGAATGCATCCAGATGTGCTTCGGAAACTACTACTAATCTTCCAGGGAACGATCAAATTATAGACAATTTAAGACATTACTCCCATGAAAGATAAATCCGCATGGTGCTTATTGTGTTCAATGCCGATGCAATTTTCGTGTTTCATCAACACTCTGAAGGTCCACAGATTACAGAATGCATCCAGTTGTGCTTCGGAAACTAGTACTAGTCTTCCAGTGAACGATCAAAGCGTAGACAGTTTAAGACATTACTCCCATGGAGAGAAGTCCGCATGGTGTTTATTGTGTTCAATGCCGGCGGAATTTTTGTGTTTCTTCAACACTCTGAAGGTCCACAGATTTCAAAATGCCTCCAGATGTGCTTAGGAAACTACTACTAGTCTTCCAGTGAACGATCAAAGCGTAGACAGTTTATGACATTACTCCCATGGAGACAAGTCCGCATTGTGCTTATTGTGTTCAATGTCGATGCAATTTTTGTGTTTCATCGACACCCTGAAGTTCTACAGATTACAGAATGCATCCAGATGTGCTTGAGAAACTACTACTAGTCTTCCAGTGAACGTTCAAATCGTAGACAGTTTAAGACATTACTCCTATGTAGAAAAGTCCGCATGGTACTTCTCGTGTTCAATGCCGATGCAATTTTTGTGTTTCATCAACACTCTGAAGCTCCACAGATTACGTAATTCATCCAGATGTGTTTCGGAAACTACTACTAATCTTCCAGGGAACGATCAAATGCTAGACAATTTAAGACATTACTCCCATGGAGAAAAGTCCGCATGGTGCTTCTTGTGTTCAATGCCGATGCAATTTTTGTGTTTCATCAACACTCTGAAGGTCCACAGATTACAGAATTAATGCAGATGTGCTTCGGAAACTACTACTAGTCTTCCAGGGAACGATTAATGCGTAGACAGTTTAAGACATTACTCCAATGGAGAAAAGTCCGCATGGTGCTTATTGTGTTCAATGCCGATTCAATTCCTGTGTTTCATCAACCCTCTGAAGTTCCACAGATTACAGAATGCCTCCAGAAGTGCTTCGGAAACTACAACTAGTCTTCCAGTAGACGATCAAAGCGTAGACAATTTAAGACATTACTCCCATGAAGAAAATTCGGCATGGTGCTTATTGTGTTCAATGCCGCTGCAATTTTTGTGTTTCATCAACACTCTGAAGGTCCACAGATTACAGAATGCCTCCAGATGTGCTTCGGAAACTACTACTAGTCTTCCAGTATACGATCAAAGCGTAGACAGTTTAAGACATTACTCCCATGGAGAAAAGTCCGCATGGTGCTTATTGTGTTCAATGCCGATTCAATTCCTGTGTTTCATCAACCCTCTGAAGGTCCACAGATTACAGAATGCCTCCAGAAGTGCTTCGGAAACTACTACTAGTCTTCCAGTGGACGATCAAAGCGTAGACAATTTAAGACATTACTCCCATTGAGAAAAGTCCACATAGTGCTTATTGTGTTCAATGCCGATGCAATTTTTGTGTTTCATCAACACTCAGAAGGTCAACAGATTACAGAATGCATCCAGATGTGCTTCGGAAACTACTACTAATCTTCCAGGGAACGATCAAATTATAGACAATTTAAGACATTACTCCCATGAAAGAAAAATCCGCATGGTGCTTATTGTGTTCAATGCCGATGCAATATTCGTGTTTCATCAACACTCTGAAGGTCCACAGATTACAGAATGCATCCAGTTGTGCTTCGGAAACTAGACTAGTCTTCCAGTGAACGATCAAAGCGTAGACAGTTTAAGACATTACTCCCATGGAGATAAGTCCGCATGGTGCTTATTGTGTTCAATGCCGACGCAATTTTTGTGTTTCATCAACACTCTGAAGTTCCACAGATTACATAATTAATGCAGATGTGCTTCGGAAACTACTACTAGTCTTCCAGGGAACGATTAAAGCGTAGACAGTTTAAGACATTACTCCAATGGAGAAAAGTCCGCATGGTGCTTATTGTGTTCAATGCCGATTCAATTCCTGTGTTTCATCAACCCTCTGAAGGTCCACAGATTACAGAATGCCTCCAGAAGTGCTTCGGAAACTACAACTAGTCTTCCAGTAGGCGATCAAAGCGTAGACAATTTAAGACATTACTCCCATGAAGAAAATTCCGCATGGTGCTTATTGTGTTCAATGCCGCTGCAATTTTTGTGTTTCATCAACACTCTGAAGGTCCACAGATTACAGAATGCCTCCAGATGTGCTTCGGAAACTACTACTAGTCTTCCAGTATAGGATCAAAGCGTAGACAGTTTAAGACATTACTCCCATGGAGAGAAGTCCGCATGGTGCTTATTGTGTTCAATGCCGATTCAATTCCTGTGTTTCATCAACCCTCTGAAGGTCCACAAATTACAGAATGCCTCCAGAAGTGCTTCGGAAACTACTACTAGTCTTCCAGTGGACGATCAAAGCGTAGACAATTTAAGACATTACGCCCATTGAGAAAAGTCCACATGGTGCTTATTGTGTTCAATGCCGATGAAATTTTTGTGTTTCATCAACACTCAGAAGGTCAACAGATTACAGAATGCATCCAGATGTGCTTCGGAAACTACTACTAATCTTCCAGGGAACGATCAAATTATAGACAATTTAAGACATTACTCCCATGAAAGATAAATCCGCATGGTGCTTATTGTGTTCAATGCCGATGCAATTTTCGTGTTTCATCAACACTCTGAAGGTCCACAGATTGCAGAATGCATCCAGTTGTGCTTCGGAAATTAGTACTAGTCTTCCAGTGAACGATCAAAGCGTAGACAGTTTAAGACATTACTCCCATGGAGAGAAGTCCGCATGGTGTTTATTGTGTTCAATGCCGGCGCAATTTTTGTGTTTCATCAACACTCTGAAGGTCCACAGATTTCAAAATGCCTCCAGATGTGCTTCGGAAACTACTACTAGTCTTCCAGTGAACGATCATAGCGTAGATAGTTTAAGACAGTACTCCCATGGAGAAAAGTCCGCATGGTGCTTATTGTGTTCAATGCCGACGCAATTTTTGTGTTTCATCAACACTCTGAAGGTCCACAGATTACAGAATTCATTCAGATGTGCTTCGGAAACTACTACTAGTCTTCCAGGGAGCGATTAAAGCGTAGACAGTTTAAGACATTACTCCCATGGAGAAAAGTAGGCATGGTGCTTATTGTGTTCGATGCCGATGCAATTTTTGTGTTTCATCAACACTCTGAAGGTCCACAGGTTACAGAATGCATCCAGATGTGCTTAGGAAACTACTACTAGTCTTCCAGTGAACGATCAAAGCGTAGACAGATTAAGACATTACTCCCATGGCGAAAAGTCCGCATGGTGCTTATTGTGTTCAATGCCGATGGAATTTCTGTGTTTCATCAACACTCTGAAGGTCCACAGATTACAGAATGCATCCAGATGTGCTTCGGAAACTACTACTAGTCTTCCAGTGGACGATCAAAGCGTAGACAATTTAAGACATTACTCCCATTGAGAAAAGTCCACATGGTGCTTATTGTGTTCAATGCCGATGCAATTTTTGTGTTTCATCAACACTCAGAAGGTCAACAGATTACAGAATGCATCCAGATGTGCTTCGGAAACTACTACTAATCTTCCAGGGAACGATCAAATTATAGACAATTTAAGACATTACTCCCATGAAAGATAAATCCGCATGGTGCTTATTGTGTTCAATGCCGATGCAATTTTCGTGTTTCATCAACACTCTGAAGGTCCACAGATTACAGAATGCATCCAGTTGTGCTTCGGAAACTAGTACTAGTCTTCCAGTGAACGATCAAAGCGTAGACAGTTTAAGACATTACTCCCATGGAGAGAAGTCCGCATGGTGTTTATTGTGTTCAATGCCGGCGCAATTTTTGTGTTTCTTCAACACTCTGAAGGTCCACAGATTTCAAAATGCCTCCAGATGTGCTTAGGAAACTACTACTAGTCTTCCAGTGAACGATCAAAGCGTAGACAGTTTATGACATTACTCCCATGGAGACAAGTCCGCATTGTGCTTATTGTGTTCAATGTCGATGCAATTTTTGTGTTTCATCGACACCCTGAAGTTCTACAGATTACAGAATGCATCCAGATGTGCTTGAGAAACTACTACTAGTCTTCCAGTGAACGTTCAAATCGTAGACAGTTTAAGACATTACTCCTATGTAGAAAAGTCCGCATGGTACTTCTCGTGTTCAATGCCGATGCAATTTTTGTGTTTCATCAACACTCTGAAGCTCCACAGATTACGTAATTCATCCAGATGTGTTTCGGAAACTACTACTAATCTTCCAGGGAACGATCAAATGCTAGACAATTTAAGACATTACTCCCATGGAGAAAAGTCCGCATGGTGCTTCTTGTGTTCAATGCCGATGCAATTTTTGTGTTTCATCAACACTCTGAAGGTCCACAGATTACAGAATTAATGCAGATGTGCTTCGGAAACTACTACTAGTCTTCCAGGGAACGATTAATGCGTAGACAGTTTAAGACATTACTCCAATGGAGAAAAGTCCGCATGGTGCTTATTGTGTTCAATGCCGATTCAATTCCTGTGTTTCATCAACCCTCTGAAGTTCCACAGATTACAGAATGCCTCCAGAAGTGCTTCGGAAACTACAACTAGTCTTCCAGTAGACGATCAAAGCGTAGACAATTTAAGACATTACTCCCATGAAGAAAATTCCGCATGGTGCTTATTGTGTTCAATGCCGCTGCAATTTTTGTGTTTCATCAACACTCTGAAGGTCCACAGATTACAGAATGCCTCCAGATGTGCTTCGGAAACTACTACTAGTCTTCCAGTATACGATCAAAGCGTAGACAGTTTAAGACATTACTCCCATGGAGAAAAGTCCGCATGGTGCTTATTGTGTTCAATGCCGATTCAATTCCTGTGTTTCATCAACCCTCTGAAGGTCCACAGATTACAGAATGCCTCCAGAAGTGCTTCGGAAACTACTACTAGTCTTCCAGTGGACGATCAAAGCGTAGACAATTTAAGACATTACTCCCATTGAGAAAAGTCCACATAGTGCTTATTGTGTTCAATGCCGATGCAATTTTTGTGTTTCATCAACACTCAGAAGGTCAACAGATTACAGAATGCATCCAGATGTGCTTCGGAAACTACTACTAATCTTCCAGGGAACGATCAAATTATAGACAATTTAAGACATTACTCCCATGAAAGAAAAATCCGCATGGTGCTTATTGTGTTCAATGCCGATGCAATATTCGTGTTTCATCAACACTCTGAAGGTCCACAGATTACAGAATGCATCCAGTTGTGCTTCGGAAACTAGACTAGTCTTCCAGTGAACGATCAAAGCGTAGACAGTTTAAGACATTACTCCCATGAAAGATAAATACGCATGGTGCTTATTGTGTTCAATGCCGATGCAATTTTCGTGTTTCATCAACACTCTGAAGGTCCACAGATTGCAGAATGCATCCAGTTGTGCTTCGGAAATTAGTACTAGTCTTCCAGTGAACGATCAAAGCGTAGACAGTTTAAGACATTACTCCCATGGAGAGAAGTCCGCATGGTGTTTATTGTGTTCAATGCCGGCGCAATTTTTGTGTTTCATCAACACTCTGAAGGTCCACAGATTTCAAAATGCCTCCAGATGTGCTTCGGAAACTACTACTAGTCTTCCAGTGAACGATCATAGCGTAGATAGTTTAAGACAGTACTCCCATGGAGAAAAGTCCGCATGGTGCTTATTGTGTTCAATGCCGACGCAATTTTTGTGTTTCATCAACACTCTGAAGGTCCACAGATTACAGAATTCATTCAGATGTGCTTCGGAAACTACTACTAGTCTTCCAGGGAGCGATTAAAGCGTAGACAGTTTAAGACATTACTCCCATGGAGAAAAGTAGGCATGGTGCTTATTGTGTTCGATGCCGATGCAATTTTTGTGTTTCATCAACACTCTGAAGGTCCACAGGTTACAGAATGCATCCAGATGTGCTTAGGAAACTACTACTAGTCTTCCAGTGAACGATCAAAGCGTAGACAGATTAAGACATTACTCCCATGGCGAAAAGTCCGCATGGTGCTTATTGTGTTCAATGCCGATGGAATTTCTGTGTTTCATCAACACTCTGAAGGTCCACAGATTACAGAATGCATCCAGATGTGCTTCGGAAACTACTACTAGTCTTCCAGTGGACGATCAAAGCGTAGACAATTTAAGACATTACTCCCATTGAGAAAAGTCCACATGGTGCTTATTGTGTTCAATGCCGATGCAATTTTTGTGTTTCATCAACACTCAGAAGGTCAACAGATTACAGAATGCATCCAGATGTGCTTCGGAAACTACTACTAATCTTCCAGGGAACAATCAAATTATAGACAATTTAAGACATTACTCCCATGAAAGATAAATCCGCATGGTGCTTATTGTGTTCAATGCCGATGCAATTTTCGTGTTTCATCAACACTCTGAAGGTCCACAGATTACAGAATGCATCCAGTTGTGCTTCGGAAACTAGTACTAGTCTTCCAGTGAACGATCAAAGCGTAGACAGTTTAAGACATTACTCCCATGGAGAGAAGTCCGCATGGTGTTTATTGTGTTCAATGCCGGCGCAATTTTTGTGTTTCTTCAACACTCTGAAGGTCCACAGATTTCAAAATGCCTCCAGATGTGCTTAGGAAACTACTACTAGTCTTCCAGTGAACGATCAAAGCGTAGACAGTTTATGACATTACTCCCATGGAGACAAGTCCGCATTGTGCTTATTGCGTTCAATGTCGATGCAATTTTTGTGTTTCATCGACACCCTGAAGTTCTACAGATTACAGAATGCATCCAGATGTGCTTGAGAAACTACTACTAGTCTTCCAGTGAACGTTCAAATCGTAGACAGTTTAAGACATTACTCCTATGTAGAAAAGTCCGCATGGTACTTCTCGTGTTCAATGCCGATGCAATTTTTGTGTTTCATCAACACTCTGAAGCTCCACAGATTACGTAATTCATCCAGATGTGTTTCGGAAACTACTACTAATCTTCCAGGGAACGATCAAATGCTAGACAATTTAAGACATTACTCCCATGGAGAAAAGTCCGCATGGTGCTTCTTGTGTTCAATGCCGATGCAATTTTTGTGTTTCATCAACACTCTGAAGGTCCACAGATTACAGAATGCATCCAGATGTGCTTCGGAAACTACTACTAGTCTTCCAGTGAACGATCAAAGCGTAGAGAGTTTAAGACATTACTCCCATGGAGAAAAGTCCGCATGGTGCTTTCTGTGTTCAATGCCGATGCAATTTCTGTGTTTCATCAACACTCTGAAGGTCCACAGATAACAGAATGCCTCCAGATGTGCTTCGGAAGCTAGTACTAGTCTTCCAGGGAACGATCAAAGCGTAGACAGTTTAAGGCATTACTCCCATGGAGAAAAGTCCAGATGGTGCTTATTGTGTTCAATGCCGATGCAATTTCTGTGTTTCATCAACACTCTGAAGGTATACAGATTACAGAATGCCTCCAAATGTGCTTCGGAAACTACTACTAATCTTCCAGGGAACGATCAAATTATAGACAATTTAAGACATTACTCCCATGAAAGATAAATCCGCATGGTGCTTATTGTGTTCAATGCCGATGCAATTTTCGTGTTTCATCAACACTCTGAAGGTCCACAGATTACAGAATGCATCCAGTTGTCCTTCGGAAACTAGTACTAGTCTTCCAGTGAACGATCAAAGCGTAGACAGTTTAAGACATTACTCCCATGGAAAGAAGTCCGCATGGTGTTTATTGTGTTCAATGCCGCTGCAATTTTTGTGTTTCATCAACACTCTGAAGGTCCACAGATTACAGAATTAATGCAGATGTGCTTCGGAAACTACTACTAGTCTTCCAGGGAACGATTAATGCGTAGACAGTTTAAGACATTACTCCAATGGAGAAAAGTCCGCATGGTGCTTATTGTGTTCAATGCCGATTCAATTCCTGTGTTTCATCAACCCTCTGAAGTTCCACAGATTACAGAATGCCTCCAGAAGTGCTTCGGAAACTACAACTAGTCTTCCAGTAGACGATCAAAGCGTAGACAATTTAAGACATTACTCCCATGAAGAAAATTCCGCATGGTGCTTATTGTGTTCAATGCCGCTGCAATTTTTGTGTTTCATCAACACTCTGAAGGTCCACAGATTACAGAATGCCTCCAGATGTGCTTCGGAAACTACTACTAGTCTTCCAGTATACGATCAAAGCGTAGACAGTTTAAGACATTACTCCCATGGAGAAAAGTCCGCATGGTGCTTATTGTGTTCAATGCCGATTCAATTCCTGTGTTTCATCAACCCTCTGAAGGTCCACAGATTACAGAATGCCTCCAGAAGTGCTTCGGAAACTACTACTAGTCTTCCAGTGGACGATCAAAGCGTAGACAATTTAAGACATTACTCCCATTGAGAAAAGTCCACATAGTGCTTATTGTGTTCAATGCCGATGCAATTTTTGTGTTTCATCAACACTCAGAAGGTCAACAGATTACAGAATGCATCCAGATGTGCTTCGGAAACTACTACTAATCTTCCAGGGAACGATCAAATTATAGACAATTTAAGACATTACTCCCATGAAAGAAAAATCCGCATGGTGCTTATTGTGTTCAATGCCGATGCAATATTCGTGTTTCATCAACACTCTGAAGGTCCACAGATTACAGAATGCATCCAGTTGTGCTTCGGAAACTAGACTAGTCTTCCAGTGAACGATCAAAGCGTAGACAGTTTAAGACATTACTCCCATGGAGATAAGTCCGCATGGTGCTTATTGTGTTCAATGCCGACGCAATTTTTGTGTTTCATCAACACTCTGAAGTTCCACAGATTACATAATTAATGCAGATGTGCTTCGGAAACTACTACTAGTCTTCCAGGGAACGATTAAAGCGTAGACAGTTTAAGACATTACTCCAATGGAGAAAAGTCCGCATGGTGCTTATTGTGTTCAATGCCGATTCAATTCCTGTGTTTCATCAACCCTCTGAAGGTCCACAGATTACAGAATGCCTCCAGAAGTGCTTCGGAAACTACAACTAGTCTTCCAGTAGACGATCAAAGCGTAGACAATTTAAGACATTACTCCCATGAAGAAAATTCCGCATGGTGCTTATTGTGTTCAATGCCGCTGCAATTTTTGTGTTTCATCAACACTCTGAAGGTCCACAGATTACAGAATGCCTCCAGATGTGCTTCGGAAACTACTACTAGTCTTCCAGTATACGATCAAAGCGTAGACAGTTTAAGACATTACTCCCATGGAGAAAAGTCCGCATGGTGCTTATTGTGTTCAATGCCGATTCAATTCCTGTGTTTCATCAACCCTCTGAAGGTCCACAGGTTACAGAATGCATCCAGATGTGCTTAGGAAACTACTACTAGTATTCCAGTGAACGATCAAAGCGTAGACAGATTAAGACATTACTGCCATGGAGAAAAGTCCGCATGGTGCTTATTGTGTTCAATGCCGATGGAATTTCTGTGTTTCATCAACACTCTGAAGGTCCACAGATTACAGAATGCATCCAGATGTGCTTCGGAAACTACTACTAGTCTTCCAGTGAACGATCAAAGCGTAGACAATTTAAGACATTACTCCCATTGAGAAAAGTCCACATGGTGCTTATTGTGTTCAATGCCGATGCAATTTTTGTGTTTCATCAACACTCAGAAGGTCAACAGATTACAGAATGCATCCAGATGTGCTTCGGAAACTACTACTAATCTTCCAGGGAACGATCAAATTATAGACAATTTAAGACATTACTCCCATGAAAGATAAATCCGCATGGTGCTTATTGTGTTCAATGCCGATGCAATTTTCGTGTTTCATCAACACTCTGAAGGTCCACAGATTACAGAATGCATCCAGTTGTGCTTCGGAAACTAGTACTAGTCTTCCAGTGAACGATCAAAGCGTAGACAGTTTAAGACATTACTCCCATGGAGAGAAGTCCGCATGGTGTTTATTGTGTTCAATGCCGGCGCAATTTTTGTGTTTCATCAACACTCTGAAGGTCCACAGATTTCAAAATGCCTCCAGATGTGCTTAGGAAACTACTACTAGTCTTCCAGTGAACGATAAAAGCGTAGACAGTTTAAGACATTACTCCCATGGAGAAAAGTCCGCATTGTGCTTATTGTGTTCAATGTCGATGCAATTTTTGTGTTTCATCGACACCCTGGAGGCCTACAGATTACAGAATGCTTCCAGATGTGCTTGAGAAACTACTACTAGTCTTCCAGTGAACGTTCAAATCGTAGACAGTTTAAGACATTACTCCTATGGAGAAAAGTCCGCATGGTACTTCTCGTGTTCAATGCCGATGCAATTTTTGTGTTTCATCAACACTCTGAAGCTCCACAGATTACGTAATGCATCCAGATGTGTTTCGGAAACTACTACTAATCTTCCAGGGAACGATCAAATTCTAGACAATTTAAGACATTACTCCCATGGAGAAAAGTCTGCATGGTGCTTCTTGTGTTCAATGCCGATGCAATTTTTGTGTTTCATCAACACTCTGAAGGTCCACAGATTACAGAATGCATCCAGATGTGCTTCGGAAACTACTACTAGTCTTCCAGTGAACGATCAAAGCGTAGAGAGTTTAAGACATTACTCCCATGGAGAAAAGTCCGCATGTTCTATCTGTGTTCAATGCCGATGCAATTTCTGTGTTTCATCAACACTCTGAAGGTCCACAGATAACAGAATGCCTCAAGATGTGCTTCGGAAGCTAGTACTAGTCTTCCAGTGAACGATCAAAGCGTAGACAGTTTAAGGCATTACTCCCATGGAGAAAAGTCCACATGGTGCTTATTGTGTTCAATGCCGATGCACTTTTTGTGTTTCATCAACACTCAGAAGGTCAACAGATTACAGAATGCATCCAGATGTGCTTCGGAAACTACTACTAATCTTCCAGGGAACGTTCAAATTATAGACAATTTAAGACATTACTCCCATGAAAGATAAATCCGCATGGTGCTTATTGTGTTCAATGCCGATGCAATTTTCATGTTTGATCAACACTCTGAAGGTCCACAGATTACAGTATGCATCCAGTTGTGCTTCGGAAACTAGTACTAGTCTTCCAGTGAACGATCAAAGCGTAGACAGTTTAAGACATTACTCCTATGGAGAGAAGTCCGCATGGTGTTTATTGTGTTCAATGCCGGCGCAATTTTTGTGTTTCATCAACACTCTGAAGGTCCACAGATTACAGAATTCATTCAGATGTGCTTCGGAAACTACTACTAGTCTTCCAGGGAGCGATTAAAGCGTAGACAGTTTAAGACATTACTCCCATGGAGAAAAGTAGGCATGGTGCTTATTGTGTTCGATGCCGATGCAATTTTTGTGTTTCATCAACACTCTGAAGGTCCACAGGTTACAGAATGCATCCAGATGTGCTTAGGAAACTACTACTAGTCTTCCAGTGAACGATCAAAGCGTAGACAGATTAAGACATTACTCCCATGGAGAAAAGTCCGCATGGTGCTTATTGTGTTCAATGCCGATGGAATTTCTGTGTTTCATCAACACTCTGAAGGTCCACAGATTACAGAGTGCCTCCAGATGTGCTTCGGAAACTACTACTAGTCTTCCAGTGTACGATCAAAGCGTAGACAGTTTAAGACATTACTCCCATGGAGAAAAGTCCGCATGGTGCTTATTGTGTTCAATGTCGATGCAATTTTTGTGTTTCATCGACACCCTGAAGGTCTACAGATCACAGAATGCATCCAGATGTGCTTGAGAAACTACTACTAGTCTTCCAGTGAACGTTCAAATCGTAGACAGTTGAAGACATTACTCCTATGGAGAAAAGTCCGCATGGTACTTCTCGTGTTCAATGCCGATGCAATTTTTGTGTTTCATCAACACTCTGAAGCTCCACAGATTACGTAATGCATCCAGATGTGTTTCGGAAACTACTACTAATCTTCCAGGGAACGATCAAATGCTAGACAATTTAAGACATTACTCCCATGGAGAAAAGTCCGCATGGTGCTTCTTGTGTTCAATGCCGATGCAATTTTTGTGTTTCATCAACACTCTGAAAGTCCACAGATTACAGAATGCATCCAGATGTGCTTCGGAAACTACTACTAGTCTTCCAGTGAACGATCAAAGCGTAGAGAGTTTAAGACATTACTCCCATGGAGAAAAGTCCGCATGGTGCTTTCTGTGTTCAATGCCGATGCAATTTCTGTGTTTCATCAACACTCTGAAGGTCCACAGATAACAGAATGCCTCCAGATGTGCTTCGGAAGCTAGTACTAGTCTTCCAGTGAACGATCAAAGCGTAGACAGTTTAAGGCATTACTCCCATGGAGAAAAGTCCAGATGGTGCTTATTGTATTCAATGCCGATGCAATTTTTGTGTTTCATCAACACTCAGAAGGTCCACAGAAATACAGAATGCATCCAGATGTGCTTCGGAAACTACTACTAATCTTCCAGGGAACGATCAAAACCTAGACAATTTAAGACATTACTCCCATGAAAGAAAAATCCGCATGGTGCTTATTGTGTTCAATGCCGATGCAATTTTCGTGTTTCATCAACACTCTGAAGGTCCACAGATTACAGAATACATCCAGTTGTGCTTCGGAAAATAGTACTAGTCTTCCAGTGAACGATCAAAGCGTAGACAGTTTAAGACATTACTCCCATGGAGAGAAGTATGCATGGTGCTTATTGTGTTCAATGCCGATGCAATCTCTGTGGTTCATCAACACTCTGAAGGTCCACAGATTACAGAATGCATCCAGATGTGTTTCGGAAACGACTACTAATCTTCCAGGGAACGATCAAATGCTAGACAATTTAAGACATTACTCCCATGGAGAAAAGTCCGCATGGTGCTTATTGTGTTCAATGCCGACGCAATTTTTGTGTTTCATCAACACTCTGAAGGTCCACAGATTACAGAATTAATGCAGGTGTGCTTCTAATTTACTACTAGTCTTCCAGGGAACGATTTAAGCGTAGACAGTTTAAGACATTACTCCAATGGAGAAAAGTCCGCATGGTGCTTATTGTGTTCAATGCCGTTGCAATTTTTGTGTTTCTTAAAAACTCTGATGGTCCACAGGTTACAGAATGCATCCAGATGTGCATCGGAAACTACTACTAGTCTTCCAGTGAACGATCAAAGCGTAGACAGTTTAAGACATTACTCCAATGGAGAAAAGTCCGCATGGTGCTTATTGTGTTCAATGCCGATGCAATCTCTGTGGTTCATCAACACTCTGAAGGTCCACAGATTACAGAATGCCTCCTGATGTGCTTCGGAAACTACTACTAGTCTTCCAGTGAACGATCAAACCGTAGACAGTTTAAGACATTACTCCCATGGAGAAAAGTCCGCATGGTGCTTATTGTGTTCAATGCCGATATAATTTCTGTGTTTCATCAACACTCTGAAAGTCCACAGATTACAGAATGCCTCCAGATGTGCTTCGGAAACTACTACTAGTCTTCCAGTGTACGATCAAAGCGTAGACAGTTTAAGACATTACTCCCATGGAGATAAGTCCGCATGGTGCTTATTGTGTTCAATGCCGATGCAATTTTTGTGTTTCATCGACACTCTGAAGGTCTACAGATTAAAGAATGCATCCAGATGTGCTTGAAAAACTACTACTAGTCTTCTAGTGAACGTTCAAGGCGTAGACAGTTTAAGACATTATTCCTATGGAGAAAAGTCCGCATGGTGCTTCTCGTGTTCAATGCCGATGCAATTTTTGTGTTTCATCAACACTCTGAAGGTCCACAGATTACAGAATGCATCCAGATGTGCATTGGAAACTACTACTAGTCTTCCAGGGAACGATTAAAGCGTAGACAGTTTAAGACATTACTCCAATGGAGAAAAGTCCGCATGGTGCTTATTGTGTTCAATGGCGGTGTAATTTTTGTGTTTCATCAACACTCTGAAGCTCCACAGATTACGGAATGCTTCCAGATGTGCTTCGGAAACTACTACTAATCTTCCAGGGAACGATCAAATGCTAGACAATTAAAGACATTACTCCCATGGAGAAAAGTCCGCATGGTGCTTCTTGTGTTCAATGCCGTTGCAATTTTTGTGTTTCATCAACACTCTGAAGGTCCACAGATTACAGAATGCATCCAGATGTGCTTCGGAAACTACTACTAGTCTTCCAGTGAACGATCAAAGCGTAGAGAGTTTAAGACATTACTCCCATGGAGAAAAGTACGCATTGTGCTTATTGTGTTCAATGCCGATGCAATTTCTGTGTATCATCAACACTCTGAAGGTCCACAGGTTACAGAATGCATCCAGATGTGCTTAGGAAACTACTACTAGTCTTCCAGTGAACGTTCAAAGCGTAGACAGTTTAAGACATTACTCCCATGGAGAAAAGTCCGCATGGTGCTTATTGTGTTCAATGCCGATGCAATTTCTGTGTTTCATCAACACTCTGAAGGTCCACAGATAACAGAATGCCTCCAGATGTGCTTCGGAAGCTAGTACTAGTCTTACAGTGAACGATCAAAGCGTAGACAGTTTAAGGCATTACTCCCATGGAGAAAAGTGGACATGGTGCTTATTGTATTCAATGCCGATGCAATTTTTCTGTTTCATCAACACTCAGAAGGTCCACAGAAATACAGAATGCATCCAGATGTGCTTCGGAAACTACTACTAATCTTCCAGGGAACGATCAAAACCTAGACAATTTAAGACATTACTCCCATGAAAGAGAAATCCGCATATTGCTTATTGTGTTCAATGCCGATGCAATTTTCGTGTTTCATCAACACTCTGAAGGTCCACAGATTACAGAATACATCCAGTTGTGCTTCGGAAACTAGTACTAGTCTTCCAGTGAACGATCAAAGCGTAGACAGTTTAGGACATTACTCCCATGGAGAGAAGTCGGCATGGTGCATATTGTGTTCAATGCCGACGCAATTTTTGTGTTTCATCAACACTCTGAAGGTCCACAGATTTCAGAATGCCTCCATATGTGCTTCGGAAACTACTACTAGTCTTCCAGTGAACGATCAAAGCGTAGACAGTTTAACACATTACTCCCATGGAGAAAAGTCCGCATGGTGCTTATTGTGTTCAATGCCGACGCAATTTTTGTGTTTCATCAACATTCTGAAGGTCCACAGATTACAGAATTAATGCAGATGTGCTTCGGAAACTACTACTAGTCTTCCAGAGAACGATTTAAGCGTAGACAGTTTAAGACATTACTCCAATGGAGAAAAGTCCGCATTGTGCTTATTGTGTTCAATTCCGTTGTAATTTTTGTGTTTCTTAAAAACTCTGATGGTCCACAGGTTACAGAATGCATCCAGATGTGCATCGGAAACTACTACTAGTCTTCCAGTGAACGATCAAAGCGTAGACAGTTTAAGACATTACTCCAATGGAGAAAAGTCCGCATGGTGCTTATTGTGTTCAATGCCGACGCTATTTTTGTGTTTCATCAACACTCTGAAGGTCCACAGATAACAGAATTCATGCAGATGTGCTTCGGAAACTACAACTAGTCTTCCAGGGAACGATTAAAGCGTAGAAAGTTTAAGACATTACTCCCATGGAGAAAAGTAGGCATGGTGCTTATTGTGTTCAATGCCGATGCAATTTTTGTGTTTCATCAACACTCTGAAGGTCCACAGATTACAGAATGCATCCAGATGTGCTTAGGAAACTACTACTAGTCTTCCAGTGAACGATCAAAGCGTAGACAGTTTAAGACATTACTCCCATGGAAAAAAGTCCGCATGGTGCTTATTGTGTTCAATGCCGATGCAATCTCTGTGTTTCATCAACACTCTGAAGGTCCACAGATTACAGAATGCCTCCAGATGTGCTTCGGAAACTACTACAAGTCTTCCAGAGTACGATCAAAACGTAAACAGTTTAAGACATTACTCCCATGGAGAAAAGTCCGCATGGTGCTTATTGTGTTCAATGCCGATGCAATTTCTGTGTTTCATCGACACTCTGAAGGTCTACAGATTACATAATGCATCCAGATGTGCTTGAGAAACTACTACTAGTCTTCCAGTGAACGTTCAAAGCGTAGACAGTTTAAGAGATTACTCCTATGGAGAAAAGTCCGCATGGTGCTTCTCGTGTTCAATGCCGATGCAATTGTTGTGTTTCATCAACACTCTGAAGGTCCACAGATTACAGAGTGCATCCAGATGTGCATTGGAAACTACTACTGGTCTTCCAGGGAACGATCAAAATGTAGACAGTTTAAGACATTACTCCCATGGAGAAAAGTCCGCATGGTGCTTATTGTGTTCAATGCCAATGCAATTTTTGTGTTTCATCAACAGCCTGAAGGTCCACAGATTACAGAATGCATCCAGATGTGCTTCGGAAACTACTACTAGTCTTCCAGTGAACGATCAAAGCGTAGACAGTTTAAGACATTACTCACATGGAGAAAAGTCCGCATGGTGCTTATTGTGTTCTATGCCGATGCAATTTCTGTGTTTCATCAACACTCTGAAGGTCCACAGATTACAGAATGCATCCAGATGTGCTTTGGAAACTACTACTAGTCTTCCAGTGAACGATCAAAGCGTAGACAGTTTAAGACATTACTCCCATGGAGAAAAGTCCGCATGGTGCTTATTGTGTTCAATGCCGGTGTAATTTTAGTGTTTCATCAACACTCTGAAGGTCCACAGATTACAGAATGCATCCAGATGTGCTTCGGAAACTACTACTAATCTTCCAGGGAACGATCAAATCCTAGACAATTTAAGACATTACTCGCATGGAGAAAAGTTCGCATGGTGCTTCTTGTGCTCAATGCCGTTGCAATTTTTGTGTTTCATCAGCACTCTGAAGGTCCACAGATTACAGAATGCATCCAGATGTGCTTCGGAAACTACTACTAGTCTTCCAGTGAACGATCAAAGCGTAGAGAGTTTAAGACATTACTCCCATGGAGAAAAGTACGCATTGTGCTTATTGTGTTCAATGCCGATGCAATTTTTGTGTTTCATAAACACTCTGAAGGTCCACAGATTTCAGAATGCCTCCAGATGTGCTTCGGAAACTACTACTAGTCTTCCAGTGAACGATCAAAGCGTAGACAGTTTAAGACATTACTCCCATGGAGAAAAGTCCGCATGGTGCTTATTGTGTTCAATGCCGTTGGAATTTCTGTGTTTCATCAACACTCTGAAGGTCCACAGATAACGGAATGCCTCCAGATGTTCTTTGGATGCTAGCTCTAGTCTTCCAGTGAACGATCAAAGCGTAGACAGTTTAAGACATTACTCCCATGGAGAAAGTCCACATGGTGCTTATTGTGTTCAATGCCGACGCAATTTTTGTGTTTCATCAACACTCTGAAGGTCCACAGATTTCAGAATGCCTCCAGATGTGCTTCGGAAACTACTACGAGTCTTTCAGGGAACGACCAAAGAGTAGACAGTTTGAGATGTTACTCCCATGGAGAGAAGTCAGCATGGTTCTTATTGTGTTCAATTCCGATGCAATTTCTGTGTTTCATCAACAATCTGAAGGTCTACAGATTACATAATGCATCCAGATGTGCTTGAGAAACTACTACTAGTCTTCCAGTGAACGTTCAAAGCGTAGACAGTTTAAGAGATTACTCCTATGGAGAAAAGTCCGCATGGTGCTTCTCGTGTTCAATGCCGATGCAATTGTTGTGTTTCATCAACACTCTGAAGGTCCACAGATTACAGAATGCATCCAGATGTGCATTGGAATCTACTACTGATCTTCCAGGGAACGATCAAAATGTATACAGTTTAAGACATTACTCCCATGGAGAAAAGTCCGCATGGTGCTTATTGTGTTCAATGCCACTGCAATTTTTGTGTTTCATCAACACCCTGAAGGTCCACAGATTACAGAATGCATCCAGATGTGCTTTGGAAACTACTACTAGTCTTCCAGTGAACGATCAAAGCGTAGACAGTTTAAGACATTACTGCCATGGAGAAAAGTCCGCATGGTGCTTATTGTGTTCAATGCCGATGCAATTTCTGTGTTTCATCAACACTCTGAAGGTCCACAGATTACAGAATGCATCCAGATGTGCTTTGGAAACTACTACTAGTCTTCCAGTGAACGATCAAAGCGTAGAGAGTTTAAGACATTACTCCCACGGAGAAAAGTACGCATTGTGCTTATTGTGTTCAATGCCGATGCAATTTCTGTGTATCATCAACACTCTGAAGGTCCACAGGTTACAGAATGCATCCAGATGTGCTTAGGAAACTACTACTAGTCTTCCAGTGAACGATCAAAGCGTAGACAGTTTAAGACATTACTCCCATGGAGAAAAGTCCGCATGGTGCTTATTGTGTTCAATGCCGATGGAATTTCTGTGTTTCATCAACACTCTGAAGGTCCACAGATTACAGAATGCCTCCAGATGCCCTTCGGAAACTACTACTAGTCTTCCAGTGTACGATCAAAACGTAGACAGTTTAAGACATTACTCCCATGGAGAAAAGTCCTCATGGTGCTTATTGTGTTCAATGCCGATGCAATTTTTGTGTTTCATCAACACCCTGAAGGTCCACAGATTACAGAATTCATCCAGATGTGCTTCGGAAACTACTACTAGTCTTCCAGTGAACGATCAAAGCGTAGACAGTTTAAGACATTACTCCCATGGAGAAAAGTCAGCATGGTGCTTCTTGTGTTCAATGCCGATGCAATTTTTGTGTTTCATCAACACTCTGAAGGTCCACAGATTACAGAATGCATCCAGATGTGCTTCGGAAACTACTACTAATCTTCCAGTGAACGATCAAAGCGTAGAGAGTTTAAGACATTACTCCCATGGAGAAAAGTACGCATTGTGCTTATTGTGTTCAATGCCGATGCAATTTTTGTGTTTCATAAACACTCTGAAGGTCCACAGATTTCAGAATGCCTCCAGATGTGCTTCGGAAACTACTACTAGTCTTCCAGTGAACGATCAAAGCGTAGACAGTTTAAGACATTACTCCCATGGAGAAAAGTCCGCATGGTGCTTATTGTGTTCAATGCCGATGGAATTTCTGTGTTTCATCAACACTCTGAAGGTCCACAGATAACAGAATGCCTCCAGATGATCTTTGGAAGCTAGTTCTAGTCTTCCAGTGAACGATCAAAGCGTAGACAGTTTAAGACATTACTCCCATGGAGAAAGTCCACATGGTGCTTATTGTGTTCAATGCCGACGCAATTTTTGTGTTTCATCAACACTCTGAAGGTCCACAGATTTCAGAATGCCCCCAGATGTGCTTCGGAAACTACTACGAGTCTTTCAGGGAACGATCAATGAGTAGACAGTTTGAGATGTTACTCCCATGGAGAGAAGTCAGCATGGTTCTTATTGTGTTCAATTCCGATATAATTTCTGTGTTTCATCAACAATCTGAAGGTCCACAGATTACAGAATGCATCCAGATGTGCTTCAGAAACTACTACTAGTCTTCCAGTGAACGATAAAAGCGTAGACAGTTTAAGGCATTACTCCCATGGAGAAAAGTCCGCATGGTGCTTATTGTGTTCAATGCCGACGCAATTTTTGTGTTTCATAAACACTCTGAAGGTCCACAGATTTCAGAATGCCTCCAGATGTGCTTCGGAAACTACTACTAGTCTTCCAGTGAACGATCAAAGCGTAGACATTTTAAGACATTACTCCCATGGAGAAAAGTCCGCATGGTGCTTATTGTGTTCAATGCCGACGCAATTTTTGTGTTTCATCAACACTCTGAAGGTCCACAGATTACAGAATTAATGCAGATGTGCTTCGGAAACTACTACTAGTCTTCCAGGGAACGATTAAAGCGTAGACAGTTTAAGACATTACTCCAATGGAGAAAAGTCTGCATGGTGCTTATTGTGTTCAATGCCGTTGCAATTTTTGTGTTTCTTAAAAACTCTGATGGTCCACAGGTTACAGAATGCATCCAGATGTGCGTCGGAAACTACTACTAGTCTTCCAGTGAACGATCAAAGCGTAGACAGTTTAAGACATTACTCCATTGGAGAAAAGTCCGCATGGTGCTTATTGTGTTCAATGCCGATGCAATTTCTGTGTTTCATCAACACTCTGAAGGTCCACAGATTACAGAATGCCTCCAGATGTGCTTCGGAAACTACTACTAGTCTTCCAGTGTAGGATCAAAGCGTAGACAGTTTAAGACATTACTCCCATGGAGATAAGTCCGCATGGAGCTTATTGTGTTTAATGCGGATGCAATTTTTGTGTTTCATCGACACTCTGAAGGTCTACAGATTACAGAATGCATCCAGATGTGCTTCGGAAACTACTACTAGTATTCCAGTGAACGATCAAAGCGTAGACAGTTTAAGACATTACTCCCATGGAGAAAAGTCCGCAAGGTGCTTATTGTATTCAATGCCGATGCAATTTTTGTGTTTCAACAACACTCAGAAGGTCCACAGATTACAGAATGCATCCAGATGTGCAGCGGAAAATACTACTAATCTTCCAGGGAACGATCAAAACCTAGACAATTTAAGACATTACTCCCATGAAAGAAAAATCCGCATGGTGCTTATTGTGTTCAATGCCGATGCAATTTTCGTGTTTCATCAACACTCTGAAGGTCCACAGATTACAGAATACATCCAGTTGTGCTTCGGAAACTAGTAGTAGTCTTCCAGTGAACGATCAAAGCGTAGACAGTTTAAGAGATTAATCCCATGGAGAAAAGTCCGCATGGTGCTTATTGTGTTCAATGCCGATGCAATTTCTGTGTTTCATCGACACTCTGAAGGTCTACAGATTACATAATGCATCCAGATGTGCTTGAGAAACTACTACTAGTCTTCCAGTGAACGTTCAAAGCGTAGACAGTTTAAGAGATTACTCCTATGGAGAAAAGTCCGCATGGTGCTTCTCGTGTTCAATGCCGATGCAATTGTTGTGTTTCATCAACACTCTGAAGGTCCACAGATTACAGAGTGCATCCAGATGTGCATTGGAAACTACTACTGGTCTTCCAGGGAACGATCAAAATGTAGACAGTTTAAGACATTACTCCCATGGAGAAAAGTCCGCATGGTGCTTATTGTGTTCAATGCCAATGCAATTTTTGTGTTTCATCAACAGCCTGAAGGTCCACAGATTACAGAATGCATCCAGATGTGCTTCGGAAACTACTACTAGTCTTCCAGTGAACGATCAAAGCGTAGACAGTTTAAGACATTACTCACATGGAGAAAAGTCCGCATGGTGCTTATTGTGTTCTATGCCGATGCAATTTCTGTGTTTCATCAACACTCTGAAGGTCCACAGATTACAGAATGCATCCAGATGTGCTTTGGAAACTACTACTAGTCTTCCAGTGAACGATCAAAGCGTAGACAGTTTAAGACATTACTCCCATGGAGAAAAGTCCGCATGGTGCTTATTGTGTTCAATGCCGGTGTAATTTTAGTGTTTCATCAACACTCTGAAGGTCCACAGATTACAGAATGCATCCAGATGTGCTTCGGAAACTACTACTAATCTTCCAGGGAACGATCAAATCCTAGACAATTTAAGACATTACTCGCATGGAGAAAAGTTCGCATGGTGCTTCTTGTGCTCAATGCCGTTGCAATTTTTGTGTTTCATCAGCACTCTGAAGGTCCACAGATTACAGAATGCATCCAGATGTGCTTCGGAAACTACTACTAGTCTTCCAGTGAACGATCAAAGCGTAGAGAGTTTAAGACATTACTCCCATGGAGAAAAGTACGCATTGTGCTTATTGTGTTCAATGCCGATGCAATTTTTGTGTTTCATAAACACTCTGAAGGTCCACAGATTTCAGAATGCCTCCAGATGTGCTTCGGAAACTACTACTAGTCTTCCAGTGAACGATCAAAGCGTAGACAGTTTAAGACATTACTCCCATGGAGAAAAGTCCGCATGGTGCTTATTGTGTTCAATGCCGTTGGAATTTCTGTGTTTCATCAACACTCTGAAGGTCCACAGATAACAGAATGCCTCCAGATGTTCTTTGGATGCTAGCTCTAGTCTTCCAGTGAACGATCAAAGCGTAGACAGTTTAAGACATTACTCCCATGGAGAAAGTCCACATGGTGCTTATTGTGTTCAATGCCGACGCAATTTTTGTGTTTCATCAACACTCTGAAGGTCCACAGATTTCAGAATGCCTCCAGATGTGCTTCGGAAACTACTACGAGTCTTTCAGGGAACGACCAAAGAGTAGACAGTTTGAGATGTTACTCCCATGGAGAGAAGTCAGCATGGTTCTTATTGTGTTCAATTCCGATGCAATTTCTGTGTTTCATCAACAATCTGAAGGTCTACAGATTACATAATGCATCCAGATGTGCTTGAGAAACTACTACTAGTCTTCCAGTGAACGTTCAAAGCGTAGACAGTTTAAGAGATTACTCCTATGGAGAAAAGTCCGCATGGTGCTTCTCGTGTTCAATGCCGATGCAATTGTTGTGTTTCATCAACACTCTGAAGGTCCACAGATTACAGAATGCATCCAGATGTGCATTGGAATCTACTACTGGTCTTCCAGGGAACGATCAAAATGTATACAGTTTAAGACATTACTCCCATGGAGAAAAGTCCGCATGGTGCTTATTGTGTTCAATGCCAATGCAATTTTTGTGTTTCATCAACACCCTGAAGGTCCACAGATTACAGAATGCATCCAGATGTGCTTTGGAAACTACTACTAGTCTTCCAGTGAACGATCAAAGCGTAGACAGTTTAAGACATTACTGCCATGGAGAAAAGTCCGCATGGTGCTTATTGTGTTCAATGCCGATGCAATTTCTGTGTTTCATCAACACTCTGAAGGTCCACAGATTACAGAATGCATCCAGATGTGCTTTGGAAACTACTACTAGTCTTCCAGTGAACGATCAAAGCGTAGAGAGTTTAAGACATTACTCCCACGGAGAAAAGTACGCATTGTGCTTATTGTGTTCAATGCCGATGCAATTTCTGTGTATCATCAACACTCTGAAGGTCCACAGGTTACAGAATGCATCCAGATGTGCTTAGGAAACTACTACTAGTCTTCCAGTGAACGATCAAAGCGTAGACAGTTTAAGACATTACTCCCATGGAGAAAAGTCCGCATGGTGCTTATTGTGTTCAATGCCGATGGAATTTCTGTGTTTCATCAACACTCTGAAGGTCCACAGATTACAGAATGCCTCCAGATGCCCTTCGGAAACTACTACTAGTCTTCCAGTGTACGATCAAAACGTAGACAGTTTAAGACATTACTCCCATGGAGAAAAGTCCTCATGGTGCTTATTGTGTTCAATGCCGATGCAATTTTTGTGTTTCATCAACACCCTGAAGGTCCACAGATTACAGAATTCATCCAGATGTGCTTCGGAAACTACTACTAGTCTTCCAGTGAACGATCAAAGCGTAGACAGTTTAAGACATTACTCCCATGGAGAAAAGTCAGCATGGTGCTTCTTGTGTTCAATGCCGATGCAATTTTTGTGTTTCATCAACACTCTGAAGGTCCACAGATTACAGAATGCATCCAGATGTGCTTCGGAAACTACTACTAATCTTCCAGTGAACGATCAAAGCGTAGAGTGTTTAAGACATTACTCCCATGGAGAAAAGTACGCATTGTGCTTATTGTGTTCAATGCCGATGCAATTTTTGTGTTTCATAAACACTCTGAAGGTCCACAGATTTCAGAATGCCTCCAGATGTGCTTCGGAAACTACTACTAGTCTTCCAGTGAACGATCAAAGCGTAGACAGTTTAAGACATTACTCCCATGGAGAAAAGTCCGCATGGTGCTTATTGTGTTCAATGCCGATGGAATTTCTGTGTTTCATCAACACTCTGAAGGTCCACAGATAACAGAATGCCTCCAGATGATCTTTGGAAGCTAGTTCTGGTCTTCCAGTGAACGATCAAAGCGTAGACAGTTTAAGACATTACTCCCATGGAGAAAGTCCACATGGTGCTTATTGTGTTCAATGCCGACGCAATTTTTGTGTTTCATCAACACTCTGAAGGTCCACAGATTTCAGAATGCCCCCAGATGTGCTTCGGAAACTACTACGAGTCTTTCAGGGAACGATCAATGAGTAGACAGTGTGAGATGTTACTCCCATGGAGAGAAGTCAGCATGGTTCTTATTGTGTTCAATTCCGATATAATTTCTGTGTTTCATCAACAATCTGAAGGTCCACAGATTACAGAATGCATCCAGATGTGCTTCAGAAACTACTACTAGTCTTCCAGTGAACGATAAAAGCGTAGACAGTTTAAGGCATTACTCCCATGGAGAAAAGTCCGCATGGTGCTTATTGTGTTCAATGCCGACGCAATTTTTGTGTTTCATAAACACTCTGAAGGTCCACAGATTTCAGAATGCCTCCAGATGTGCTTCGGAAACTACTACTAGTCTTCCAGTGAACGATCAAAGCGTAGACATTTTAAGACATTACTCCCATGGAGAAAAGTCCGCATGGTGCTTATTGTGTTCAATGCCGACGCAATTTTTGTGTTTCATCAACACTCTGAAGGTCCACAGATTACAGAATTAATGCAGATGTGCTTCGGAAACTACTACTAGTCTTCCAGGGAACGATTAAAGCGTAGACAGTTTAAGACATTACTCCAATGGAGAAAAGTCTGCATGGTGCTTATTGTGTTCAATGCCGTTGCAATTTTTGTGTTTCTTAAAAACTCTGATGGTCCACAGGTTACAGAATGCATCCAGATGTGCGTCGGAAACTACTACTAGTCTTCCAGTGAACGATCAAAGCGTAGACAGTTTAAGACATTACTCCATTGGAGAAAAGTCCGCATGGTGCTTATTGTGTTCAATGCCGATGCAATTTCTGTGTTTCATCAACACTCTGAAGGTCCACAGATTACAGAATGCCTCCAGATGTGCTTCGGAAACTACTACTAGTCTTCCAGTGTAGGATCAAAGCGTAGACAGTTTAAGACATTACTCCCATGGAGATAAGTCCGCATGGAGCTTATTGTGTTTAATGCGGATGCAATTTTTGTGTTTCATCGACACTCTGAAGGTCTACAGATTACAGAATGCATCCAGATGTGCTTCGGAAACTACTACTAGTATTCCAGTGAACGATCAAAGCGTAGACAGTTTAAGACATTACTCCCATGGAGAAAAGTCCGCAAGGTGCTTATTGTATTCAATGCCGATGCAATTTTTGTGTTTCAACAACACTCAGAAGGTCCACAGATTACAGAATGCATCCAGATGTGCAGCGGAAAATACTACTAATCTTCCAGGGAACGATCAAAACCTAGACAATTTAAGACATTACTCCCATGAAAGAAAAATCCGCATGGTGCTTATTGTGTTCAATGCCGATGCAATTTTCGTGTTTCATCAACACTCTGAAGGTCCACAGATTACAGAATACATCCAGTTGTGCTTCGGAAACTAGTACTAGTCTTCCAGTGAACGATCAAAGCGTAGACAGTTTAAGACATTAATCCCATGGAGAGAAGTCCGCATGGTGCTTATTGTGTTCAATGCCGACGCAATTTTTGTGTTTCATCAACACTCTGAAGGTCCACAGATTTCAGAATGCCTCCAGATGTGCTTCGGAAACTACTACTAGTCTTCCAGTGAACGATCAAAGCGTAGACAGTTTAAGACATTAGTCCCATGGAGAAAAGTCCGCATGGTGCTTATTGTGTTCAATGCCGACGCAATTTTTGTGTTTCATCAACATTCTGAAGGTCCACAGATTACAGAATTAATGCAGATGTGCTTCGGAAACTACTACTAGTCTTCCAGGGAACGATTAAAGCGTAGACAGTTTAAGACATTACGCCCATGGAGAAAAGTCAGCATGGTTCTTATTGTGTTCAATTCCGATGCAATTTCTGTGTTTCATCAACAATCTGAAGGTCCACATATTACACAATGCATCCAGATGTGCTTCAGAAACTACTACTAGTCTTCCAGTGAACGATCAAAGCGTAGACAGTTTAAGGCATTACTCCCATGGAGAAAAGTCCGCATGGTGCTTATTGTGTTCAATGCCGACGCAATTTTTGTGTTTCATCAACACTCCGAAGGTCCACAGATTTCAGAATGCCTCCAGATGTGCTTCGGAAACTACTACTAGTCTTCCAGTGAACGATCAAAACGTAGACAGTTTAAGACATTACTCCCATGGAGAAAAGTCCGCATGGTGCTTATTGTGTTCAATGCCGACGTAATGTTTGTGTTTCATCAACACTCTGAAGGTCCACGGATTACAGAATTAATGCAGATGTGCTTTGGAAACTGCTACTAGTCTTCCAGGGAACGATTAAAGCGTAGACAGTTTAAGACATTACTCCAATGGAGAAAAGTCTGCATGGTGCTTATTGTGTTCAATGCCGTTGCAATTTTTGTGTTTCTTAAAAACTCTGATGGTCCACAGGTTACAGAATGCATCCAGATGTGCGTCGGAAACTACTACTAGTCTTCCAGTGAACGATCAAAGCGTAGACAGTTTAAGACATTACTCCAATGGAGAAAAGTCCGCATGGTGCTTATTGTGTTCAATACCGATGCAATTTCTGTGTTTCATCAACACTCTGAAGGTCCACAGATTACAGAATGCCTCCAGATGTGCTTCGGAAACTACTACTAGTCTTCCAGTGTAGGATCATAGCGTAGACAGTTTAAGACACTACTCCCATGGAGATAAGTCCGCATGGAGCTTATTGTGTTCAATGCGGATGCAATTTTTGTGTTTCATCGACACTCTGAAAGTCTACAGATTACAGAATGCATCCAGATGTGCTTCGGAAACTACTACTAGTATTCCAGTGAACGATCAAAGCGTAGACAGTTTAAGGCATTACTCCCATGGAGAAAAGTCCGCAAGGTGCTTATTGTATTCAATGCCGATGCAATTTTTGTGTTTCAACAACACTCAGAAGGTCCACAGATTACAGAATGCATCCAGATGTGCATCGGAAACTACTACTAATCTTCCAGGGAACGATCAAAACCTAGACAATTTAAGACATTACTCCCATGAAAGAAAAATCCGCATGGTGCTTATTGTGTTCAATGCCGATGCAATTTTCGTGTTTCATCAACACCCTGAAGGTCCACAGATTACAGAATACATCCAGTTGTGCTTCGGAAACTAGTACTAGTCTTCCAGTGAACGATCAAAGCGTAGACAGTTTAAGACATTAATCCCATGGAGAGAAGTCCGCATGGTGCTTATTGTGTTCAATGCCGACGCAATTTTTGTGTTTCATCAACACTCTGAAGGTCCACAGATTTCAGAATGCCTCCAGATGTGCTTCGGAAACTACTACTAGTCTTCCAGTGAACGATCAAAGCGTAGACAGTTTAAGACATTAGTCCCATGGAGAAAAGTCCGCATGGTGCTTATTGTGTTCAATGCCGACGCAATTTTTGTGTTTCATCAACATTCTGAGGGTCCACAGATTACAGAATTAATGCAGATGTGCTTCGGAAACTACCACTAGTCTTCCAGGGAACGATTAAAGCGTAGACAGTTTAAGACATTACTCCAATGGAGAAAAGTCCGCATGGTGCTTATTGTGTTCAATGCCGTTGTAATTTTTGTGTTTCTTAAAAACTCTGATGGTCCACAGGTTACAGAATGCATCCAGATGTGCATCGGAAGCTACTACTAGACTTCCAGTGAACGATCAAAGCGTAGACAGTTTAAGACATTACTCCAATGGAGAAAAGTCCGCATGGTGCTTATTGTGTTCAATGCCGATGCAATTTCTGTGTTTCATCAACACTCTGAAGGTCCACAGATTACAGAATGCCTCCAGATGTGCTTCGGAAACTACTACTAGTCTTCCAGTGTAAGATCAAAGCGTAAACAGTTTAAGACATTACTCCCATGGAGATAAGTCCGCATGGTGCTTATTGTGTTCAATGCCGATGCAATTTTTGTGTTTAATCGACATTCTGAAGGTCTAGAGATTACAGAATGCATCCAGATGTGCTTCGGAAACTACTACTAGTATTCCAGTGAACGATCAAATTGTAGACAGTTTAAGACATTACTCCCATGGAGAAAAGTCCGCAAGCTGCTAATTGTATTCATTGCCGATGCAATTTTTGTGTTTCATCAACACTCAGAAGGTCCACAGATTACAGAATGCCAACAGATGTGCTTCGGAAACTACTACGAGTCTTTCAGGGAACGATCAATGAGTAGACAGTTTGAGATGTTACTCCCATGGAGAAAAGTCAGCATGGTTCTTATTGTGTTCAATTCCGATGCAATTTCTGTGTTTCATCAACACTCTGATGGTCCACATATTACAGAATGCATCCAGATGTGCTTCAGAAACTACTACTAGTCTTCCAGTGAACGATCAAAGCGTAGACAGTTTAAGGCATTACTCCCATGGAGAAAAGTCCGCATGGTGCTTATTGTATTCAATGCCGATGCAATTTCTGTGTTTCATCAACACTCTGAAGGTCCACAGATTACGGAATCCATCCAGATGTGCTTCGGAAACTACTACCAGTTTTCCAGTGAACGATAAAAGCGTAGACAGTTTAAGACTTTACTCCCATGGAGAGAAGTCCGCATGGTGCTTATTGTGATCAATGCCGATGCAATTTTTGTGTTACATCAACACTCTGAAGGTCCACAGATTACAGAATGCCTCCAGATGTGCTTCGGAAACTACTACTAGTCTTCCAGTGTAGGATCAAAGCGTAGACAATTTAAGACACTACTCCCATGGAGATAAGTCCGCATGGAGCTTATTGTGTTCAATGCGGATGCAATTTTAGTGTTTCATCGACACTCTGAAAGTCTACAGATTACAGAATGCATCCAGATGTGCTTCGGAAACTACTACTAGTATTCCAGTGAACGATCAAAGCGTAGACAGTTTAAGGCATTACTCCCATGGAGAAAAGTCCGCAAGGTGCTTATTGTATTCAATGCCGATGCAATTTTTGTGTTTCAACAACACTCAGAAGTTCCACAGATTACAGAATGCATCCAGATGTGCAGCGGAAAATACTACTAATCTTCCAGGGAACGATCAAAACCTAGACAATTTAAGACATTACTCCCATGAAAGAAAAATCCGCATGGTGCTTATTGTGTTCAATGCCGATGCAATTTTCGTGTTTCATCAACACTCTGAAGGTCCACAGATTACAGAATACATCCAGTTGTGCTTCGGAAACTAGTACTAGTCTTCCAGTGAACGATCAAAGCGTAGACAGTTTAAGACATTAATCCCATGGAGAGAAGTCCGCATGGTGCTTATTGTGTTCAATGCCGACGCAATTTTTGTGTTTCATCAACACTCTGAAGGTCCACAGATTTCAGAATGCCTCCAGATGTGCTTCGGATACTACTACTAGTCTTCCAGTGAACGATCAAAGCGTAGACAGTTTAAGACATTAGTCCCATGGAGAAAAGTCCGCATGGTGCTTATTGTGTTCAATGCCGACGCAATTTTTGTGTTTCATCAACATTCTGAAGGTCCACAGATTACAGAATTAATGCAGATGTGCTTCGGAAACTACTACTAGTCTTCCAGGGAACGATTAAAGCGTAGACAGTTTAAGACATTACTCCCATGGAGAAAAGTCAGAATGGTTCTTATTGTGTTCAATTCCGATGCAATTTCTGTGTTTCATCAACAATCTGAAGGTCCACATATTACACAATGCATCCAGATGTGCTTCGGAAACTACTACTAGTCTTCCAGTGAACGATCAAAGCGTAGACAGTTTAAGGCATTACTCCCATGGAGAAAAGTCCGCATGGTGCTTATTGTGTTCAATGCCGACGCAATTTTTGTGTTTCATCAACACTCCGAAGGTCCACAGATTTCAGAATGCCTCCAGATGTGCTTCGGAAACTACTACTAGTCTTCCAGTGAACGATCAAAACGTAGACAGTTTAAGACATTACTCCCATGGAGAAAAGTCCGCATGGTGCTTATTGTGTTCAATGCCGACGTAATGTTTGTGTTTCATCAACACCCTGAAGGTCCACAGATTACAGAATGCATCCAGATGTGCTTTGGAAACTACTACTAGTCTTCCAGTGAACGATCAAAGCGTAGACAGTTTAAGACATTACTCCCATGGAGAAAAGTCCGCATGGTGCTTATTGTGTTCAATGCCGATGCAATTTCTGTGTTTCATCAACACTCTGAAGGTCCACAGATTACAGAATGCATCCAGATGTGCTTTGGAAACTACTACTAGTCTTCCAGTGAACGATCAAAGCGTAGAGAGTTTAAGACATTACTCCCACGGAGAAAAGTACGCATTGTGCTTATTGTGTTCAATGCCGATGCAATTTCTGTGTATCATCAACACTCTGAAGGTCCACAGGTTACAGAATGCATCCAGATGTGCTTAGGAAACTACTACTAGTCTTCCAGTGAACGATCAAAGCGTAGACAGTTTAAGACATTACTCCCATGGAGAAAAGTCCGCATGGTGCTTATTGTGTTCAATGCCGATGGAATTTCTGTGTTTCATCAACACTCTGAAGGTCCACAGATTACAGAATGCCTCCAGATGCCCTTCGGAAACTACTACTAGTCTTCCAGTGTACGATCAAAACGTAGACAGTTTAAGACATTACTCCCATGGAGAAAAGTCCTCATGGTGCTTATTGTGTTCAATGCCGATGCAATTTTTGTGTTTTATCAACACCCTGAAGGTCCACAGATTACAGAATTCATCCAGATGTGCTTCGGAAACTACTACTAGTCTTCCAGTGAACGATCAAAGCGTAGACAGTTTAAGACATTACTCCCATGGAGAAAAGTCAGCATGGTGCTTCTTGTGTTCAATGCCGATGCAATTTTTGTGTTTCATCAACACTCTGAAGGTCCACAGATTACAGAATGCATCCAGATGTGCTTCGGAAACTACTACTAATCTTCCAGTGAACGATCAAAACGTAGAGAGTTTAAGACATTACTCCCATGGAGAAAAGTACGCATTGTGCTTATTGTGTTCAATGCCGATGCAATTTTTGTGTTTCATAAACACTCTGAAGGTCCACAGATTTCAGAATGCCTCCAGATGTGCTTCGGAAACTACTACTAGTCTTCCAGTGAACGATCAAAGCGTAGACAGTTTAAGACATTACTCCCATGGAGAAAAGTCCGCATGGTGCTTATTGTGTTCAATGCCGATGGAATTTCTGTGTTTCATCAACACTCTGAAGGTCCACAGATAACAGAATGCCTCCAGATGATCTTTGGAAGCTAGTTCTAGTCTTCCAGTGAACGATCAAAGCGTAGACAGTTTAAGACATTACTCCCATGGAGAAAGTCCACATGGTGCTTATTGTGTTCAATGCCGACGCAATTTTTGTGTTTCATCAACACTCTGAAGGTCCACAGATTTCAGAATGCCCCCAGATGTGCTTCGGAAACTACTACGAGTCTTTCAGGGAACGATCAATGAGTAGACAGTTTGAGATGTTACTCCCATGGAGAGAAGTCAGCATGGTTCTTATTGTGTTCAATTCCGATATAATTTCTGTGTTTCATCAACAATCTGAAGGTCCACAGATTACAGAATGCATCCAGATGTGCTTCAGAAACTACTACTAGTCTTCCAGTGAACGATAAAAGCGTAGACAGTTTAAGGCATTACTCCCATGGAGAAAAGTCCGCATGGTGCTTATTGTGTTCAATGCCGACGCAATTTTTGTGTTTCATAAACACTCTGAAGGTCCACAGATTTCAGAATGCCTCCAGATGTGCTTCGGAAACTACTACTAGTCTTCCAGTGAACGATCAAAGCGTAGACATTTTAAGACATTACTCCCATGGAGAAAAGTCCGCATGGTGCTTATTGTATTCAATGCCGATGCAATTTCTGTGTTTCATCAACACTCTGAAGGTCCACAGATTACGGAATCCATCCAGATGTGCTTCGGAAACTACTACCAGTTTTCCAGTGAACGATAAAAGCGTAGACAGTTTAAGACTTTACTCCCATGGAGAGAAGTCCGCATGGTGCTTATTGTGATCAATGCCGATGCAATTTTTGTGTTACATCAACACTCTGAAGGTCCACAGATTACAGAATGCCTCCAGATGTGCTTCGGAAACTACTACTAGTCTTCCAGTGTAGGATCAAAGCGTAGACAATTTAAGACACTACTCCCATGGAGATAAGTCCGCATGGAGCTTATTGTGTTCAATGCGGATGCAATTTTAGTGTTTCATCGACACTCTGAAAGTCTACAGATTACAGAATGCATCCAGATGTGCTTCGGAAACTACTACTAGTATTCCAGTGAACGATCAAACGTAGACAGTTTAAGGCATTACTCCCATGGAGAAAAGTCCGCAAGGTGCTTATTGTATTCAATGCCGATGCAATTTTTGTGTTTCAACAACACTCAGAAGTTCCACAGATTACAGAATGCATCCAGATGTGCAGCGGAAAATACTACTAATCTTCCAGGGAACGATCAAAACCTAGACAATTTAAGACATTACTCCCATGAAAGAAAAATCCGCATGGTGCTTATTGTGTTCAATGCCGATGCAATTTTCGTGTTTCATCAACACTCTGAAGGTCCACAGATTACAGAATACATCCAGTTGTGCTTCGGAAACTAGTACTAGTCTTCCAGTGAACGATCAAAGCGTAGACAGTTTAAGACATTAATCCCATGGAGAGAAGTCCGCATGGTGCTTATTGTGTTCAATGCCGACGCAATTTTTGTGTTTCGTCAACACTCTGAAGGTCCACAGATTTCAGAATGCCTCCAGATGTGCTTCGGAAACTACTACTAGTCTTCCAGTGAACGATCAAAGCGTAGACAGTTTAAGACATTAGTCCCATGGAGAAAAGTCCGCATGGTGCTTATTGTGTTCAATGCCGACGCAATTTTTGTGTTTCATCAACATTCTGAAGGTCCACAGATTACAGAATTAATGCAGATGTGCTTCGGAAACTACTACTAGTCTTCCAGGGAACGATTAAAGCGTAGACAGTTTAAGACATTACTCCCATGGAGAAAAGTCAGCATGGTTCTTATTGTGTTCAATTCCGATGCAATTTCTGTGTTTCATCAACAATCTGAAGGTCCACATATTACACAATGCATCCAGATGTGCTTCGGAAACTACTACTAGTCTTCCAGTGAACGATCAAAGCGTAGACAGTTTAAGGCATTACTCCCATGGAGAAAAGTCCGCATGGTGCTTATTGTGTTCAATGCCGACGCAATTTTTGTGTTTCATCAACACTCCGAAGGTCCACAGATTTCAGAATGCCTCCAGATGTGCTTCGGAAACTACTACTAGTCTTCCAGTGAACGATCAAAACGTAGACAGTTTAAGACATTACTCCCATGGAGAAAAGTCCGCATGGTGCTTATTGTGTTCAATGCCGACGTAATGTTTGTGTTTCATCAACACCCTGAAGGTCCACAGATTACAGAATGCATCCAGATGTGCTTTGGAAACTACTACTAGTCTTCCAGTGAACGATCAAAGCGTAGACAGTTTAAGACATTACTCCCATGGAGAAAAGTCCGCATGGTGCTTATTGTGTTCAATGCCGATGCAATTTCTGTGTTTCATCAACACTCTGAAGGTCCACAGATTACAGAATGCATCCAGATGTGCTTTGGAAACTACTACTAGTCTTCCAGTGAACGATCAAAGCGTAGAACGTTTAAGACATTACTCCCACGGAGAAAAGTACGCATTGTGCTTATTGTGTTCAATGCCGATGCAATTTCTGTGTATCATCAACACTCTGAAGGTCCACAGGTTACAGAATGCATCCAGATGTGCTTAGGAAACTACTACTAGTCTTCCAGTGAACGATCAAAGCGTAGACAGTTTAAGACATTACTCCCATGGAGAATAGTCCGCATGGTGCTTATTGTGTTCAATGCCGATGGAATTTCTGTGTTTCATCAACACTCTGAAAGTCCACAGATTACAGAATGCCTCCAGATGCCCTTCGGAAACTACTACTAGTCTTCCAGTGTACGATCAAAACGTAGACAGTTTAAGACATTACTCCCATGGAGAAAAGTCCTCATGGTGCTTATTGTGTTCAATGCCGATGCAATTTTTGTGTTTTATCAACACCCTGAAGGTCCACAGATTACAGAATTCATCCAGATGTGCTTCGGAAACTACTACTAGTCTTCCAGTGAACGATCAAAGCGTAGACAGTTTAAGACATTACTCCCATGGAGAAAAGTCAGCATGGTGCTTCTTGTGTTCAATGCCGATGCAATTTTTGTGTTTCATCAACACTCTGAAGGTCCACAGATTACAGAATGCATCCAGATGTGCTTCGGAAACTACTACTAATCTTCCAGTGAACGATCAAAACGTAGAGAGTTTAAGACATTACTCCCATGGAGAAAAGTACGCATTGTGCTTATTGTGTTCAATGCCGATGCAATTTTTGTGTTTCATAAACACTCTGAATGTCCAGAGATTTCAGAATGCCTCCAGATGTGCTTCGGAAACTACTACTAGTCTTCCAGTGAACGATCAAAGCGTAGACAGTTTAAGACATTACTCCCATGGAGAAAAGTCCGCATGGTGCTTATTGTGTTCAATGCCGATGGAATTTCTGTGTTTCATCAACACTCTGAAGGTCCACAGATAACAGAATGCCTCCAGATGATCTTTGGAAGCTAGTTCTAGTCTTCCAGTGAACGATCAAAGCGTAGACAGTTTAAGACATTACTCCCATGGAGAAAGTCCACATGGTGCTTATTGTGTTCAATGCCGACGCAATTTTTGTGTTTCATCAACACTCTGACGGTCCACAGATTTCAGAATGCCCCCAGATGTGCTTCGGAAACTACTACGAGTCTTTCAGGGAACGATCAATGAGTAGACAGTTTGAGATGTTACTCCCATGGAGAGAAGTCAGCATGGTTCTTATTGTGTTCAATTCCGATATAATTTCTGTGTTTCATCAACAATCTGAAGGTCCACAGATTACAGAATGCATCCAGATGTGCTTCAGAAACTACTACTAGTCTTCCAGTGAACGATAAAAGCGTAGACAGTTTAAGGCATTACTCCCATGGAGAAAAGTCCGCATGGTGCTTATTGTGTTCAATGCCGACGCAATTTTTGTGTTTCATAAACACTCTGAAGGTCCACAGATTTCAGAATGCCTCCAGATGTGCTTCGGAAACTACTACTAGTCTTCCAGTGAACGATCAAAGCGTAGACATTTTAAGACATTACTCCCATGGAGAAAAGTCCGCATGGTGCTTATTGTGTTCAATGCCGACGCAATTTTTGTGTTTCATCAACACTCTGAAGGTCCACAGATTACAGAATTAATGCAGATGTGCTTCGGAAACTACTACTAGTCTTCCAGGGAACGATTAAAGCGTAGACAGTTTAAGACATTACTCCAATGGAGAAAAGTCTGCATGGTGCTTATTGTGTTCAATGCCGTTGCAATTTTTGTGTTTCTTAAAAACTCTGATGGTCCACAGGTTACAGAATGCATCCAGATGTGCGTCGGAAACTACTACTAGTCTTCCAGTGAACGATCAAAGCGTAGACAGTTTAAGACATTACTCCATTGGAGAAAAGTCCGCATGGTGCTTATTGTGTTCAATGCCGATGCAATTTCTGTGTTTCATCAACACTCTGAAGGTCCACAGATTACAGAATGCCTCCAGATGTGCTTCGGAAACTACTACTAGTCTTCCAGTGTAGGATCAAAGCGTAGACAGTTTAAGACATTACTCCCATGGAGATAAGTCCGCATGGAGCTTATTGTGTTTAATGCGGATGCAATTTTTGTGTTTCATCGACACTCTGAAGGTCTACAGATTACAGAATGCATCCAGATGTGCTTCGGAAACTACTACTAGTATTCCAGTGAACGATCAAAGCGTAGACAGTATAAGACATTACTCCCATGGAGAAAAGTCCGCAAGGTGCTTATTGTATTCAATGCCGATGCAATTTTTGTGTTTCAACAACACTCAGAAGGTCCACAGATTACAGAATGCATCCAGATGTGCAGCGGAAAATACTACTAATCTTCCAGGGAACGATCAAAACCTAGACAATTTAAGACATTACTCCCATGAAAGAAAAATCCGCATGGTGCTTATTGTGTTCAATGCCGATGCAATTTTCGTGTTTCATCAACACTCTGAAGGTCCACAGATTACAGAATACATCCAGTTGTGCTTTGGAAACTAGTACTAGTCTTCCAGTGAACGATCAAAGCGTAGACAGTTTAAGACATTAATCCCATGGAGAGAAGTCCGCATGGTGCTTATTGTGTTCAATGCCGACGCAATTTTTGTGTTTCATCAACACTCTGAAGGTCCACAGATTTCAGAATGCCTCCAGATGTGCTTCGGAAACTACTACTAGTCTTCCAGTGAACGATCAAAGCGTAGACAGTTTAAGACATTAGTCCCATGGAGAAAAGTCCGCATGGTGCTTATTGTGTTCAATGCCGACGCAATTTTTGTGTTTCATCAACATTCTGAAGGTCCACAGATTACGGAATTAATGCAGATGTGCTTCGGAAACTACTACTAGTCCTCCAGGGAACGATTAAAGCGTAGACAGTTTAAGACATTACTCCCATGGAGAAAAGTCAGCATGGTTCTTATTGTGTTCAATTCCGATGCAATTTCTGTGTTTCATCAACAATCTGAAGGTCCACATATTACACAATGCATCCAGATGTGCTTCAGAAACTACTACTAGTCTTCCAGTGAACGATCAAAGCGTAGACAGTTTAAGGCATTACTCCCATGGAGAAAAGTCCGCATGGTGCTTATTGTGTTCAATGCCGACGCAATTTTTGTGTTTCATCAACACTCCGAAGGTCCACAGATTTCAGAATGCCTCCAGATGTGCTTCGGAAACTACTACTAGTCTTCCAGTGAACGATCAAAGCGTAGACAGTTTAAGACATTACTCCCATGGAGAAAAGTCCGCATGGTGCTTATTGTGTTCAATGCCGACGTAATGTTTGTGTTTCATCAACACTCTGAAGGTCCACGGATTACAGAATTAATGCAGATGTGCTTTGGAAACTGCTACTAGTCTTCCAGGGAACGATTAAAGCGTAGACAGTTTAAGACATTACTCCAATGGAGAAAAGTCCGCATGGTGCTTATTGTGTTCAATGCCGATGCAATTTCTGTGTTTCATCAACACTCTGAAGGTCCACAGATTACAGAATGCCTCCAGATGTGCTTCGGAAACTACTACTAGTCTTCCAGTGAACGATCAAAGCGTAGACAGTTTAAGACATTAGTCCCATGGAGAAAAGTCCGCATGGTGCTTATTGTGTTCAATGCCGACGCAATTTTTGTGTTTCATCAACATTCTGAAGGTCCACAGATTACAGAATTAATGCAGATGTGCTTCGGAAACTACTACTAGTCTTCCAGGGAACGATTAAAGCGTAGACAGTTTAAGACATTACTCCCATGGAGAAAAGTCAGCATGGTTCTTATTGTGTTCAATTCCGATGCAATTTCTGTGTTTCATCAACAATCTGAAGGTCCACATATTACACAATGCATCCAGATGTGCTTCAGAAACTACTACTAGTCTTCCAGTGAACGATCAAAGCGTAGACAGTTTAAGGCATTACTCCCATGGAGAAAAGTCCGCATGGTGCTTATTGTGTTCAATGCCGACGCAATTTTTGTGTTTCATCAACACTCCGAAGGTCCACAGATTTCAGAATGCCTCCAGATGTGCTTCGGAAACTACTACTAGTCTTCCAGTGAACGATAAAAACGTAGACAGTTTAAGACATTACTCCCATGGAGAAAAGTCCGCATGGTGCTTATTGTGTTCAATGCCGACGTAATGTTTGTGTTTCATCAACACTCTGAAGGTCCACGGATTACAGAATTAATGCAGATGTGCTTTGGAAACTGCTACTAGTCTTCCAGGGAACGATTAAAGCGTAGACAGTTTAAGGCATTACTCCCATGGAGAAAAGTCCGCATGGTGCTTATTGTGTTCAATGCCGATGCAATTTCTGTGTTTCATCAACACTCTGAAGGTCCACAGATTACAGAATGCCTCCAGATGTGCTTCGGAAACTACTACTAGTCTTCCAGTGTAGGATCATAGCGTAGACAGTTTAAGACACTACTCCCATGGAGATAAGTCCGCATGGAGCTTATTGTGTTCAATGCGGATGCAATTTTTGTGTTTCATCGACACTCTGAAAGTCTACAGATTACAGAATGCATCCAGATGTGCTTCGGAAACTACTACTAGTATTCCAGTGAACGATCAAAGCGTAGACAGTTTAAGGCATTACTCCCATGGAGAAAAGTCCGCAAGGTGCTTATTGTATTCAATGCCGATGCAATTTTTGTGTTTCAACAACACTCAGAAGGTCCACAGATTACAGAATGCATCCAGATGTGCATCGGAAACTACTACTAATCTTCCAGGGAACGATCAAAACCTAGACAATTTAAGACATTACTCCCATGAAAGAAAAATCCGCATGGTGCTTATTGTGTTCAATGCCGATGCAATTTTCGTGTTTCATCAACACCCTGAAGGTCCACAGATTACAGAATACATCCAGTTGTGCTTCGGAAACTAGTACTAGTCTTCCAGTGAACGATCAAAGCGTAGACAGTTTAAGACATTAATCCCATGGAGAGAAGTCCGCATGGTGCTTATTGTGTTCAATGCCGACGCAATTTTTGTGTTTCATCAACACTCTGAAGGTCCACAGATTTCAGAATGCCTCCAGATGTGCTTCGGAAACTACTACTAGTCTTCCAGTGAACGATCAAAGCGTAGACAGTTTAAGACATTACTCCCATGGAGAAAAGTCCGCATGGTGCTTATTGTGTTCAATGCCGACGCAATTTTTGTGTTTCATCAACATTCTGAAGGTCCACAGATTACAGAATTAATGCAGATGTGCTTCGGAAACTACCACTAGTCTTCCAGGGAACGATTAAAGCGTAGACAGTTTAAGACATTACTCCAATGGAGAAAAGTCCGCATGGTGCTTATTGTGTTCAATGCCGTTGTAATTTTTGTGTTTCTTAAAAACTCTGATGGTCCACAGGTTACAGAATGCATCCAGATGTGCATCGGAAGCTACTACTAGACTTCCAGTGAACGATCAAAGCGCAGACAGTTTAAGACATTACTCCAATGGAGAAAAGTCCGCATGGTGCTTATTGTGTTCAATGCCGATGCAATTTCTGTGTTTCATCAACACTCTGAAGGTCCACAGATTACAGAATGCCTCCAGATGTGCTTCGGAAACTACTACTAGTCTTCCAGTGTAAGATCAAAGCGTAAACAGTTTAAGACATTACTCCCATGGAGATAAGTCCGCATGGTGCTTATTGTGTTCAATGCCGAAGCAATTTTTGTGTTTAATCGACATTCTGAAGGTCTAGAGATTACAGAATGCATCCAGATGTGCTTCGGAAACTACTACTAGTATTCCAGTGAACGATCAAATTGTAGACAGTTTAAGACATTACTCCCGTGGAGAAAAGTCCGCAAGCTGCTAATTGTATTCATTGCCGATGCAATTTTTGTGTTTCATCAACACTCAGAAGGTCCACAGATTACAGAATGCCAACAGATGTGCTTCGGAAACTACTACGAGTCTTTCAGGGAACGATCAATGAGTAGACAGTTTGAGATGTTACTCCCATGGAGAAAAGTCAGCATGGTTCTTATTGTGTTCAATTCCGATGCAATTTCTGTGTTTCATCAACACTCTGATGGTCCACATATTACAGAATGCATCCAGATGTGCTTCAGAAACTACTACTAGTCTTCCAGTGAACGATCAAAGCGTAGACAGTTTAAGGCATTACTCCCATGGAGAAAAGTCCGCATGGTGCTTATTGTATTCAATGCCGATGCAATTTCTGTGTTTCATCAACACTCTGAAGGTCCACAGATTACGGAATCCATCCAGATGTGCTTCGGAAACTACTACCAGTTTTCCAGTGAACGATAAAAGCGTAGACAGTTTAAGACTTTACTCCCATGGAGAGAAGTCCGCATGGTGCTTATTGTGATCTATGCCGATGCAATTTTTGTGTTACATCAACACTCTGAAGGTCCACAGATTACAGAATGCCTCCAGATGTGCTTCGGAAACTACTACTAGTCTTCCAGTGTAGGATCAAAGCGTAGACAATTTAAGACACTACTCCCATGGAGATAAGTCCGCATGGAGCTTATTGTGTTCAATGCGGATGCAATTTTAGTGTTTCATCGACACTCTGAAAGTCTACAGATTACAGAATGCATCCAGATGTGCTTCGGAAACTACTACTAGTATTCCAGTGAACGATCAAAGCGTAGACAGTTTAAGGCATTACTCCCATGGAGAAAAGTCCGCAAGGTGCTTATTGTATTCAATGCCGATGCAATTTTTGTGTTTCAACAACACTCAGAAGGTCCACAGATTACAGAATGCATCCAGATGTGCATCGGAAACTACTACTACTCTTCCAGGGAACCTTCAAAACCTAGACAATTTTAGACATTACTCCCATGAAAGAAAAATCCGCATGGTGCTTATTGTGTTCAATGCCGATGCAATTTTCGTGTTTCATCAACACCCTGAAGGTCCACAGATTACAGAATACATCCAGTTGTGCTTCGGAAACTAGTACTAGTCTTCCAGTGAACGATCAAAGCGTAGACAGTTTAAGACATTAATCCCATGGAGAGAAGTCCGCATGGTGCTTATTGTGTTCAATGCCGACGCAATTTTTGTGTTTCATCAACACTCTGAAGGTCCACAGATTTCAGAATGCCTCCAGATGTGCTTCGGAAACTACTACTAGTCTTCCAGTGAACGATCAAAGCGTAGACAGTTTAAGACATTACTCCCATGGAGAAAAGTCCGCATGGTGCTTATTGTGTTCAATGCCGACGCAATTTTTGTGTTTCATCAACATTCTGAAGGTCCACAGATTACAGAATTAATGCAGATGTGCTTCGGAAACTACCACTAGTCTTCCAGGGAACGATTAAAGCGTAGACAGTTTAAGACATTACTCCAATGGAGAAAAGTCCGCATGGTGCTTATTGTGTTCAATGCCGTTGTAATTTTTGTGTTTCTTAAAAACTCTGATGGTCCACAGGTTACAGAATGCATCCAGATGTGCATCGGAAGCTACTACTAGACTTCCAGTGAACGATCAAAGCGTAGACAGTTTAAGACATTACTCCAATGGAGAAAAGTCCGCGTGGTGCTTATTGTGTTCAATGCCGTTGCAATTTCTGTGATTCATCAACACTCTGAAGGTCCACAGATTACAGAATGCCTCCAGATGTGCTTCGGAAACTACTACTAGTCTTCCAGTGTAAGATCAAAGCGTAAACAGTTTAAGACATTACTCCCATGGAGATAAGTCCGCATGGTGCTTATTGTGTTCAATGCCGATGCAATTTTTGTGTTTAATCGACATTCTGAAGGTCTAGAGATTACAGAATGCATCCAGATGTGCTTCGGAAACTACTACTAGTTTTCCAGTGAACGATCAAATTGTAGACAGTTTAAGACATTACTCCCATGGAGAAAAGTCCGCAAGCTGCTAATTGTAATCAATGCCGATGCAATTTTTGTGTTTCATCAACACTCAGAAGGTCCACAGATTACAGAATGCCAACAGATGTGCTTCGGAAACTACTACGAGTCTTTCAGGGAACGATCAATGAGTAGACAGTTTGAGATGTTACTCCCATGGAGAAAAGTCAGCATGGTTCTTATTGTGTTCAATTCCGATGCAATTTCTGTGTTTCATCAACACTCTGAAGGTCCACATATTACAGAATGCATCCAGATGTGCTTCAGAAACTACTACTAGTATTCCAGTGAACGATCAAAGCGTAGACAGTTTAAGGCATTACTCCCATGGAGAAAAGTCCGCAAGGTGCTTATTGTATTCAATGCCGATGCAATTTTTGTGTTTCAACAACACTCAGAAGGTCCACAGATTACAGAATGCATCCAGATGTGCATCGGAAACTACTACTACTCTTCCAGGGAACGATCAAAACCTAGACAATTTTAGACATTACTCCATGAAAGAAAAATCCGCATGGTGCTTATTGTGTTCAATGCCGATGCAATTTTCGTGTTTCATCAACACCCTGAAGGTCCACAGATTACAGAATACATCCAGTTGTGCTTCGGAAACTAGTACTAGTCTTCCAGTGAACGATCAAAGCGTAGACAGTTTAAGACATTAATCCCATGGAGAGAAGTCCGCATGGTGCTTATTGTGTTCAATGCCGACGCAATTTTTGTGTTTCATCAACACTCTGAAGGTCCACAGATTTCAGAATGCCTCCAGATGTGCTTCGGAAACTACTACTAGTCTTCCAGTGAACGATCAAAGCGTAGACAGTTTAAGACATTACTCCCATGGAGAAAAGTCCGCATGGTGCTTATTGTGTTCAATGCCGACGCAATTTTTGTGTTTCATCAACATTCTGAAGGTCCACAGATTACAGAATTAATGCAGATGTGCTTCGGAAACTACCACTAGTCTTCCAGGGAACGATTAAAGCGTAGACAGTTTAAGGCATTACTCCCATGGAGAAAAGTCCGCATGGTGCTTATTGTATTCAATGCCGATGCAATTTCTGTGTTTCATCAACACTCTGAAGGTACACAGATTACAGAATCCATCCAGATGTGCTTCGGAAACTACTACCAATTTTCTAGTGAACGATAAAAGCGTAGACAGTTTAAGACATTACTCCCATGGAGAAAAGTCCGCATGGTGCTTATTGTGTTCAATGCCGATGCAATTTTCGTGTTTCATCAACACTCTGAAGGTCCACTGATTACAGAATACATCCAGTTGTGCTTCGGAAACTACTACTAGTCTTCCAGTGAACGATCAAAGCGTAGACAGTTTAAGACATCACTCCCATGGAGAGAAGTCCGCATGGTGCTTATTGTGTTCAATGCCGACGAAATTTTTGTGTTTCATCAACACTCTGAAGGTCCACAGATTTCAGAATGCCTCCAGACGTGCTTCGGAAACTACTACTAGTCTTCCAGTGAACGATCAAAGCGTAGACAGTTTAAGACATTACTCCCATGGAGAAAAGTCCGCATGGTGCTTATTGTGTTCAATGCCGACGCAATTTTTGTAGTTTCATCAACACTCTGAAGGTCCACAGATTACAGAATTAATGCAGATGTGCTTCGGAAACTACTACTAGTCTTCCAGGAAACGATTAAAGCGTAGACAGTTTAAGACATTACTCCAATGGAGAAAAGTCTGCATGGTGCTTATTGTGTTCAATGCCGTTGCAATTTTTGTGTTTCTTAATAACTCTGATGGTCCACAGGTTACAGAATGCATCCAGATGTGCGTCGGAAACTACTACTAGTCTTCCAGTGAACGATCAAAGCGTAGACAGTTTAAGACTTTACTCCAATGGAGAAAAGTCCGCATGGTGCTTATTGTGTTCAATGCCGATGCAATTTCTGTGTTTCATCAACACTCTGAAGGTCCACAGATTACAGAATGCCTCCAGATGTGCTTCGGAAACTACTACTAGTCTTCCAGTGTAGGATCAAAGCGTAGACAGTTTAAGACATTACTCCCATGGAGATAAGTCCGCATGGTGCTTATTGTGTTCAATGCGGATGCAATTTTTGTGTTTCATCGACACTCTGAAGGTCTACAGATTACAGAATGCATCCAGATGTGCTTTGGAAACTACTACTAGTATTCCAGTGAACGATCAAAGCGTAGAACGTTTAAGACATTACTCCCATGGAGAAAAGTCCGCAAGGTGCTTATTGTATTCAATGCCGATGCAATTTTTGTGTTTCAACAACACTCAGAAGGTCCACTGATTACAGAATGCATCCAGATGTGCATCGGAAACTACTACCAGTCTTCCAGGGAACGATCAAAACCTAGACAATTTAAGACATTACTCCCATGAAAGAAAAATCCGCATGGTGCTTATTGTGTTCAATGCCGTTGTAATTTTTGTGTTTCTTAAAAACTCTGATGGTCCACAGGTTACAGAATGCATCCAGATGTGCATCGGAAGCTACTACTAGACTTCCAGTGAACGATCAAAGCGTAGACAGTTTAAGACATTATTTGAATGAAGAAAAATCCGCACGGTGCTTATTGTGTTCAATGCCGATGCAATTTTCGTGTTTCATCAACACTCTGAAGGTCCACAGATTACAGAATGCATCCAGTTGTGCTTCGGAAACTAGTACTAGTCTTCCAGTGAACGATCAAAGCGTAGACAGTTTAAGACATTACTCCCATGGAGAGAAGTCCGCATGGTGCTTATTGTGTTCAATGCCGACGCAATTTTTGTGTTTCATCAACACTCTGAAGGTCCACAGATTTCAGAATGCCTCCAGATGTGCTTCGGAAACTACTACTAGTCTTCCAGGGAACGATTAAAGCGTAGAAAGTTTAAGACATTATTCCCATGGGGAAAAGTCCGCAAGTGCTTATTGTGTTCAATGCCGATGCAATTTCTGTGTTTCATCAACACTCTGAAGGTCCACAGATTACAGAATGCCTCCAGATGTGCTTCGGAAACTACTACTAGTCTTCCAGTGTACGATCAAAGCGTAGACAGTTTAAGACATTACTCCTATGGAGAAAAGTCCGCATGGTGCTTCTCGTGTTCAATGCCGATGCAATTGTTGTGTTTCATCAACACTCTGAAGGTCCACAGATTACAGAATGCATCCAGATGTGCATTGGAAACTTTAATTGGTCTTCCAGTGAACGATCGAAACGTAGACCATTTAAGACATTACTCCCATGGAGAAAAGTCCGCATGGTGCTTATTGTGTTCAATGCCGATGCAATTTTTGTGATTCATCAACACCCTGAATGTCCACAGATTACAGAATGCATCCAGATGTGCTTCGGAAACTACTAGTAGTCTTCCAGTGAACGATCAAAGCATAGACAGTTTAAGACATTACCCCCATGGAGAAAAGTCCGCATGGTGCTTATTGTGTTCAATGCCGATGCAATTTCTGTGTTTCATCAACACTCTGAAGGTCCACAGATTACAGAATGCATCCAGATGTGCTTCGGAAACTACTACTAGTCTTCCAGTGAACGATCAAAGCGTACACAGTTTAAGACATTACTCCCATGGAGAAAAGTCGGCATGGTGCTTATTGTGTTCAATGCCGGTGTAATTTTTGTGTTTCATCGACACTCTGAAGGTCCACAGATTACAGAATGCATCCAGATGTGCTTCGGAAACTACTACTAATCTTCCAGGGAAAGATAAAATCCTAGAAAATTTAAGACATTACTCCCATGGAGAAAAGTACGCATTGTGCTTATTGTGTTCAATGCCGATGCAACTTCTGTGTATCATCAACACTCAGAAGGTCCACAGGTTACAGAATGCATCCAGATGTGCTTAGGAAACTACTACTAGTCTTCCAGTGAACGATCAAAGCGTAGACAGTTTAAGACATTACTCCCATGGAGAAAAGTCCGCATGGTGCTTATTGTGTTCAATGCCGATGCAATTTCTGTGTTTCATCAACACTCTGAAGGTCCACAGATAACTGAATGCCTCCAGATGTGCTTCGGAAGCTAGTACTAGTCTTCCAGTGAACGATCAAAGCGTAGACAGTTTAAGACATTACTCCCATGGAGAAAAGTCCACATGGTGCTTATTGTGTTCAATGCCGACGAATTTTTGTGTTTCATCAACACTCTGAAGGTCCAGAGATTTCAGAATGCCTCCAGATGTGCTTCGGAAACTACTACGAGTCTTCCAGGGAACGATCAAAGAGTAGACACTTTGAGATGTTTCTCCCATGGAGAAAAGTCCGCATGGTTTTTATTGTGTTCAATTCCGATGCAATTTCTGTGTTTCATCAACACTCTGAAGGTCCACAGATTACAGAATGCATCCAGATGTGCTTCGGAAACTACTACTAGTCTTCCAGTGAACGATCAAAGCGTAGACAGTTTAAGACATTACTCCCATGGAGAAAAGTCCGCATGGTGCTTATTGTGTTCAATGCGGATGCAATTTTTGTGTTTCATCGACACTCTGAAGGTCTACAGATTACAGAATGCATCCAGATGTGCTTCGGAAACTACTACTAGTATTCCAGTGAACGATCAAAGCGTAGACAGTTTAAGACATTACTATCATGGAGAAAAGTCCGCAAGGTACTTATTGTATTCAATGCCGATGCAATTTTTGTGTTTCATCAACACTCAGAAGGTCCACAGATTACAGAATGCATCCAGACGTGCTTCGGAAACTACTACTAATCTTCCAGGGAACGATCAAATCCTAGACAATTTAAGACATTACTGCCATGGAGAAAAGTCCGCATTGTGCTTCTTGTGTTCAATGCCGATGCAATTTTCGTGTTTCATCAACACTCTGAAGGTCCACAGATTACCGAATGCATCCAGTTGTGCTTCGGAAACTAGTACTAGTCTTCCAGTGAACGATCAAAGCGTAGACAGTTTAAGACATTACTCCAATGGAGAAAAGTCCGCATGGTGCTTATTGTGTTCAATACCGACGCAATTTTTGTGTTTCATCAACACTCTGAAGGTCCACAGATTTCAGAATGCCTCCAGATGTGCTTCGGAAACTACTACTAGTCTTCCAGTGAACGATCATAGCGTAGACAGTTTAAGACATTACTCCCATGGAGAAAAGTCCGCATGGTGCTTATTGTGTTCAATGCCGACGCAATTTTTGTGTTTCATCAACACTCTGAAGGTCCACAGATTACAGAATTCATGCAGATGTGCTTCGGAAACTACTACCAGTCTTCCAGGGAACGATTAAAGCGTAGACAGTTTAAGACATTACTCCCATGGAGAAATGTAGGCATGGTGCTTATTGTTTTCAATGCCGATGCAATTTTTGTGTTTCATCAACACTCTGAAGGTCCACAGGTTACAGAATGCATCCAGATGTGCTTAGGAAACTACTACTAGTCTTCCAGTGAACGATCATAGCGTAGACAGTTTAAGACATTACTCCCATGGAGAAAAGTCCACATGGTGCTTATTATGTTCAATGCCGATGCAATTTCTGTGTTTCATCAACACTCTGAAGGTCCACAGATTACAGAATGCCTCCAGATGTGCTTCGGAAACTACTACTAGTCTTCCAGTGAACGATCAAATCCTAGACAATTTAAGACATTACTCCCATGAAAGAAAAATCCGCATGGTGCTTATTGAGTTCAATGCCGATGCAATTTTTGTGTTTCATCAACACTCAGAAGGTCCACAGATTACAGAATGCATCCAGATTTGCATTGGAAACTACTACTAGTCTTCCAGGGAACGATCAAAACGTAGACAGTTTAAGACATTACTCAAATGGAGAAAAGTCCGCATGGTGCTTATTGTGTTCAATGCGGATGCAATTTCTGTGTTTCATCAACACTCTGAAGGTCCACAGATTACAGAATGCATCCAGATGTGCTTCGGAAACTACTACTAGTCTTCCAGTGAACGATCAAAGCGTAGACAATTTATACATTACTCCCATGGAGAAAAGTCCGCATGGTGCTTATTGTGTTCAATGCCGGTGTAATTTTTTTGTTTCATCAACACTCTGAAGGTCCACAGACTACAGAATGCATCCAGATGTGCTTCGGAAACTACTACTAATCTTCCAGGGAACGATCAAATCCTAGACAATTTAAGACATTACTCCCATGGAGAAAAGTCCGCATTGTGCTTCTTGTGTTCAATGCCGATGCAATTTTTGTGTTTCATCAACACTCTGAAGGTCCACAGATTACAGAATGCATCCAGATGTGCTTCGGAAACTACTACTAGTCTTCCAGTGAACGATCAAAGCGTAGAAAATTTAAGACATTACTCCCATGGAGAAAAGTCCGCATGGTGCTTATTGTGTTCAATGCCGGTGTAATTTTTGTGTTTCATTAACACTCTGAAGGTCCACAGATTACAGAATGCATCCAGATGTGCTTCGGAAACTACTACTAATCTTCCAGGGAACGATCAAATCCTAGACAATTTAAGACATTACTCCCATGGAGAAAAGTCCGCATGGTGCTTATTGTGTTCAATGCCGACGCAATTTTTGTGTTTCATCAACACTCTGAAGGTCCACAGATTTCAGAATGCCTCCAGATGTGCTTCGGAAACTACTACGGGTCTTCCAGGGAACGATCAAAGAGTAGACAGTTTGAGATGTTACTCCCATGGAGAAAAGTCCGTATGGTTCTTATTGTGTTCAATTCCGATGAAATTTCTGTGTTTCATCAACACTCTGAAGTTCCACATATTACAGAATGCATCCGGATGTGCTTCAGAAACTACTACTAGTCTTCCAGTGAACGATCAAAGCGTAGACAGTTTAAGGCAGTACTCCCATGGAGAAAAGTCCACATGGTGCTTATTGTATTCAATGCCGATGAAATTTCTGTGTTTCATCAACACTCTGTAGGTCCACAGATTACAGAAACCATCCAGATGTGCTTCGGAAACTACTACTAGGCTTCCAGTGAACGATCAAAGCGTAGACAGTTTAAGACATTACTCCCATGGAGAAAAGTCCGCATGGTGCTTATTGTGTTCAATGCCGACGCAATTTTTGTGTTTCATCAACACTCAGAAGGTCCACAGAAATACAGCATGCATCCAGATGTGCTTCTGAAACTACTACTAATCTTCCAGGGAACGATCAAAACCTATACAATTTAAGACATTACTCCCATGAAAGAAAAATCCGCATGCTGCTTATTGTGTTCAATGCCGATGCAATTCTCGTGTTTCATTAACACTCTGAAGGTCCACAGATTACAGAATGCATCCAGATGTGCTTCGGAAACTACTACTAATCTTCCAGGGAACGATCAAATCCTAGACAATTTAAGACATTACTCCCATGGAGAAAAGTCCGCATGGTGCTTCTTGTGTTCAATGCCGATGCAATTGTTGTGTTTCATCAACACTCTGAAGGTCCACAGATTACAGAATGCATCCAGATGTGCTTCGGAAACTACTACTAGTCTTCCAGTGAACGATCAAAGCGTAGAGAGTTTAAGACATTACTCCCATGGAGAAAAGTCCACATGGTGCTTATTGTGTTCAATGACGAAGCAATTTTTGTGTTTCATCAACACTCTGAAGGTCCACAGATTTCAGAATGCGTCCAGATGTGCTTCGGAAACTACTACGAGTCTTCCAGGGAACGATCAAAGAGTAGACAGTTTGAGATGTTACTCCCATGGAGAAAAGCTCGTATGGTTCTTATTGTGTTCAATTCCGATGAAATTTCTGTGTTTCATCAACACTCTGAAGGTCCACATATTACAGAATGCATCCAGATGTGCTTCAGACACTTTTACTAGTCTTCCAGTGAACGATCAAAGCGTAGACAGTTTAAGGCAGTACTCCCATGGAGAAAAGTCCACATGGTGCTTATTGTATTCAATGCCGATGAAATTTCTGTGTTTCATCAACACTCTGAAGGTCCACAGATTACAGAAACCATCCAGATGTGCTTCGGAAACTACTACTAGGCTTCCAGTGAACGATCAAAGTGTAGACAGTTTAAGACATTACTCCCATGGAGAAAAGTCCGCATGGTGCTTATTGTGTTCAATGCCGATGCAATTTTTGTGTTTCATCAACACTCAGAAGGTCCACAGAAATACAGAATGCATCCAGATGTGCTTCGGAAACTACTACTAATCTTCCAGGGATCGATCAAAACCTATACAATTTAAGACATTACTCCCATGAAAGAAAAATCCGCATGGTGCTTATTGTGTTCAATGCCGATGCAATTTTCTTGTTTCATCAACACTCTGAAGGTCCACAGATTACAGAATACATCCAGTTGTGCTTCGGAAACTAGTATTAGTCTTCCAGTGAACGATCAAAGCGTAGACAGTTTAAGACATTACTCCCATGGAGAAAAGTCCGCATGGCGCTTATTGTGTTCAATGCCGACGCAATTTTTGTGTTTCATCAACACTCTAAAGGTCCACAGATTTCAGAATGCCTCCAGATGTGCTTCGGAAACTATTACTAGTCTTCCAGTGAACGATCAAAGCGTAGACAGTTTAAGACATTACTCCCATGGAGAAAAGTCCGCATGGTGCTTATTGTGTTCAATGCCGACGCAACTTTTGTGTTTCACCAACACTCTGAAGGTCCACAGATTGCAGAATTAATGCAGATGTGCTTTGGAAACTACTACTAGTCTTCCAGGGAACGATTAAAGCGTAGACAGTTTAAGACATTACTCCCATGGAGAAAAGTCCGCATGGTGCTTATTGTGTTTAATGCCGATGCAATTTTTGTGTTTCATCGACACTCTGAAGGTCTACAGATTACAGAATGCATCCAGATGTGCTTGAGAAACTACTACTAGTCTTCCAGTGAACGTTCAAGGCGTAGACAAATTAAGACATTACTCCCATGGAGAAAAGTTCGCAGTGTGCTTATTGTGTTCAATGCCGATGCAATTTTTGTCTTTCTTCAACTCTCTGAAGGTCCACAGATTAGAGAATGCATCCCGATGTCCTTCGGAAACTAATACTAGTCTTCCAGTGAACGATCAAAGCGTAGATAATTTAAGACATTACTACCACGGAGAGATGTCCGCATGGTGCTTATTGTGTTCAATGCCGACGCAATTTTTGTGTTTTATCAACACTCTGAAGGTCCACAGATTTCAGAATGCCTCCAGATGTGCTTCGGAAACTACTACTAGTCTTCCAGGGAACGATGAAAGCGTAGACAGATTAAGACATTACTCCCATGGAGAAAAGTCCGCATGGTGCTTATTGTGTTCAATGCCGATGCAATTTCTGTGTTTCATCAACACTCTGAAGGTCCAGAGATTACAGAATGCCCCCAGTTGTGCTTCGGAAACTACTACTAGTCTTCCAGGGAACGATGAAAGCGTAGACAGATTAAGACATTACTCCCATGGAGAAAAGTCCGCATGGTGCTTATTGTGTTCAATGCCGATGCAATTTCTGTGTTTCATCAACACTCTGAAGGTCCAGAGATTACAGAATGCCCCCAGTTGTGCTTCGAAAACTACTACTAGTCTTCCAGAGAACGATCAAAACGTAGAAAGTTTAAGACATTACTCTCATGGAGAAAAGTCCGCATGGTGCTTATTGTGTTCCATGCCGATTCAATCCCTGTGTTTCATCAACACTCTGAAGGTTTACAGATTACAGAATGCCTCCAGAAGTGCATCGGAAACTACTACTAGTCTTCCAGTATACGATGAAAGCGTAGACACTTTAAGACATTACTGCCATGGAGAAAATTCCGCATGGTGCTTATTGTGTTCAATGCCGATGCAATTTCTGTGTTTCATCAACACTCTGAAGGTCCACAGATTACAGAATGCCTCCAGATGTGTTTCGGAAACTACTACTAGTCCTCCAGTGTACGATCAAAGCGTAGACAGTTTAAGACATTACTCCCATGGAGATAAGTGAGCATTGTGCTTATTGTGTTCAATGCCGATGCAATTTTTGTTTCATCAATACTCTGAAGGTTCACAGATTACAGAATGCTTCCAAATGTGCTTCGGAAACTACTACTACTCTTCCAGTGTACGATCAAAGTGTAGACAGTTTAAGACATTACTCCCATGGAGAAAAGTCCGCATGGTGCTTATTGTGTTCAATGCCGATGCAATTTCTGTGTTTCATCAACACTCTGAAGGTCCACAGATTACAGAATGCATCCAGATGTGCTCCGGAAACTACTACTAGTCTTCCAGTGAACGATCAAAGCGTTTAAAATTTAAGACATTACTCCCATGGAGAAAAGTCCGCATGGTGCTTATTGTGTTCAATGCCGGTGCAATTTCTGTGTTTCATCAACACTCTGAAGGTCCACAGATTACAGAATGCATCCAGATGTGCATTGGAAACTACTACTAGTCTTCCAGGGAACGATCAAAACGTAGACAGTTTAAGACATTACTCCCATGGAGAAAAGTCCGCATGGTGCTTATTGTGTTCAATGCCGATGCAATTTCTGTGTTTCATCAACACTCTGAAGGTCCACAGATTACAGAATGCATCCAGATGTGCTCCGGAAACTACTACTAGTCTTCCAGTGAACGATCAAAGCGTTTAAAATTTAAGACATTACTCCCATGGAGAAAAGTCCGCATGGTGCTTATTGTGTTCAATGCCGGTGTAATTTTTGTGTTTCATCAACACTCTGAAGGTCCACAGATTACAGAATGCATCCAGATGTGCTTCGGAAACTACTACTAGTCTTCCAGTGAACGATCAAAGCGTAGACAATTTAAGACATTACTCCCATGGAGAAAAGTCCGCATGGTGCTTATTGTGTTCAATGCCGGTGAAATTTTTGTATTTCATCAACACTCTAAAGGTCCACAGATTACAGAATGCATCCAGATGTGCTTCGGAAACTACTACTAATCTTCCAGGGAACGATCAAATCCTAGACAATTTAAGACATTACTCCCATGGAGAAAAGTCCGCATGGTGCTTCTTGTGTTCAATGCCGATGCAATTTTTTTGTTTCATCAACACTCTGAAGGTCCACAGGTTACAGAATGCATCCAGATGTGCTTCGGAAACTACTACTAGTCTCCCAGTGAACGATCAAAGCGTAGAGAGTTTAAGACATTACTCCCATGGAGAAAAGTACGCATTGTGCTTATTGTGTTCAATGCCGATGCAATTTCTGTGTATCATCAACACTCTGAAGGTCCACAGATTACAGAATGCATCCAGATGTGCATTGGAAACTACTACTAGTCTTCCAGGGAACGATCAAAACGTAGACAGTTTAAGACATTACTCCCATGGAGAAAAGTCCACATGGTGCTTATTGTGTTCAATGCCGACGCAATTTTTGTGTTTCATCAACACTCTGAATGTCCACAGATTTCAGAATGCCTCCAGATCTGCTTCGGAAAGTGCTACGAGTCTTCCAGGGAACGATCAAAGAGTAGACAGTGAGATGTTACTCCCATGGAGAAAACAACGTAAGGTTCTGATTGTGTTCAATTATGATGAAATTTCTGTGTTTCATCAACACTCTGAAGGTCCACATATTACAGAATGCATCCAGGTGTGCTTCAGAAACTGCTACTAGTCTTCCAGTGAACGATCAAAGCGTAGACAGTTTAAGGCATTACTTCCATGGAGAAAAGTCCACATGGTGCTTATTGTATTCAATGCCGATGAAATTTCTGTGTTTCATCAACACTCTGAAGGTCCACAGATTACAGAAACCATCCAGATGTGCTTCGGAAACTACTACTAGTCTTCCAGTGAACGCTCAAAGCGTAGACAGTTTAAGACATTACTCCCATGGAGAAAAGTCCGCATGGTGCTTATTGTGTTCAATGCCGACGCAATTTTTGTGTTTCATTAACTTTCTGAAGGTCCACAGATTACAGAATTAATGCAGATGTGCTTCGGAAACTACTACTAGTCTTCCAGGGAACGATTAAAGCGTAGACAGTTTAAGACATTACTCCAATGGAGAAAAGTCCGCATGGTGCTTATTGTGTTCCATGCCGTTGCAATTTTTGTGTTTCATCAAAACTCTGAAGGTCCACAGGTTATAGAATGCATCCAGATGTGCTTCGGAAACTACTACTAGTCTTCCAGGGGACGATCAAAGGGTAGACAGTTTAAAACATTACTCCCATGAAGAAAAGTCCGCATGGTGCTTATTGTGTTCAATGCCGATGCAATTTCTGTGTTTCATCAACAGTCTGAAGGTCCACAGATTACAGAATGCATCCAGATGTGCTTCGGAGGCTACTACTAGTCTTCCAGTGAACGATCAAAGCGTAGACAGTTTAAGACATTACTCCTATGGAGAAAAATCCGCATGGTGCTTATTGTGTCCATTGCCGATGCATTTTTTGTGTTTCATCAACACTCTGAAGGTCCTCAGATGACAGAATGCATCCAGATGTGCTTCAGAAACTACTACTAGTCTTCCAGCGAACGATCAAAGCGTAGACCGTTTAAGACATTACTCCCATGGAGAAAAGTCTACAGGGTGCTTATTGTGTTCAATGCCGATGCAATTTTTGTCTTTCTTCAACACTCTGAAGGTCCACAGACTACAGAATGCATCCCGATGTCTTTCGGAAACTAATACTATTTTTCCAGTTAACGATCAAAGCGTAGATAGTTTAAAACATTACTCCCATGAAGAAAAGTCCGCATGGTGCTTATTGTGTTCAATGTCGACGCAATTTTTGGGTTTTATCAACACTCTGAAGGTCCACAGATTTCAGAATGCCTCCAGATGTGCTTCGGAAACTACTACTCGTCTTCCAGGGAACGATCAAAGCGTAGATAGATTAAGACATTACTCCCATGGAGAAAAGTCCGCATGGTGCTTATTGTGTTCAATGCCGATGCAATTTCTGTGTTTCATCAACACTCTGAAGGTCCAGAGATTACAGAATGCCTCCAGTTGTGCTTCGGAAACTACTACTAGTCTTCCAGAGAACGATCAAAACGTAGACAGTTTAAGACATTACTCTCATGGAGAAAAGTCGGCATGGTGCTTATTGTGTTCAATGCCGATTCAATTCCTGTGTTTCATCAACACTCTGAAGGTTTACAGATTACAGAATGCCTCCAGAAGTGCTTCGGAAACTACTACTAGTCTTCCAGTATACGATGAAAGCGTAGACACTTTAAGACATTACTCCCATGGAGAAAATTCCGCACGGTGCTTATTGTGTTCAATGCCGATGCAATTTCTGTGTTTCATCAACACTCTGAAGGTCCACAGATTACAGAATGCATCCAGATGTGCTTCGGAAACTACTACTAATCTTCCAGGGAACGATCAAATCCTAGACAATTTAAGACATTACTCCCATGGAGAAAAGTCAGCATGGTGCTTCTTGTGTTCAATGCCGATGCAATTTTTTTGTTTCATCAACACTCTGAAGGTCCACAGATTACAGAATGCATCCAGATGTGCTTCGGAAACTACTACTAGTCTCCCAGTGAACGATCAAAGCGTAGAGAGTTTAAGACATTACTCCCATGGAGAAAAGTACGCATTGTGCTTATTGTGTTCAATGCCGATGCAATTTCTGTGTATCATCAACACTCTGAAGGTCCACAGATTACAGAATGCGTCCAGATGTGCATTGGAAACTACTACTAGTCTTCCAGGGAACGATCAAAACGTAGACAGTTTAAGACATTACTCCCATGGAGAAAAGTCCACATGGTGCTTATTGTGTTCAATGCCGACGCAATTTTTGTGTTTCATCAACACTCTGAATGTCCACAGATTTCAGAATGCATCCAGATGTGCTTCGGAAAATGCTACGAGTCTTCCAGGGAACGATCAAAGAGTAGACAGTTTGAGATGTTACTCCCATGGAGAAAAGTCCGTAAGGTTCTGATTGTGTTCAATTATGATGAAATTTCTGTGTTTCATCAACACTCTGAAGGTCCACATATTACAGAATGCATCCAGATGTGCTTCAGAAACTGCTACTAGTCTTCCAGTGAACGATCAAAGCGTAGACAGTTTAAGGCATTACTCCCATGGAGAAAAGTCCACATGGTGCTTATTGTATTCAATGCCGATGTAATTTCTGTGTTTCATCAACACTCTGAAGGTCCACAGATTACAGAAACCATCCAGATGTGCTTCGGAAACTACTACTAGTCTTCCAGTGAACGATCAAAGCGTAGACAGTTTAAGACATTACTCCCATGGAGAAAAGTACGCATGGTGCTTATTGTGTTCAATGCCGACGCAATTTTTGTGTTTCATCAACACTCTGAAGGTCCACAGATTACAGAATTAATGCAGATGTGCTTCGGAAACTACTACTAGTCTTCCAGGGAACGATTAAAGCGTAGACAGTTTAAGACATTACTCCAATGGAGAAAAGTCCGCATGGTGCTTATTGTGTTCCATGCCGTTGCAATTTTTGTGTTTCATCAAAACTCTGAAGGTCCACAGGTTATAGAATGCATCCAGATGTGCTTCGGAAACTACTACTAGTCTTCCAGGGGACGATCAAAGGGTAGACAGTTTAAAACATTACTCCCATGAAGAAAAGTCCGCATGGTGCTTATTGTGTTCAATGCCGATGCAATTTCTGTGTTTCATCAACAGTCTGAAGGTCCACAGATTACAGAATGCATCCAGATGTGCTTCGGAGGCTACTACTAGTCTTCCAGTGAACGATCAAAGCGTAGACAGTTTAAGACATTAGTCCCATGGAGAAAAATCCGCATGGTGCTTATTGTGTCCATTGCCGATGCATTTTTTGTGTTTCATCAACACTCTGAAGGTCCTCAGATGACAGAATGCATCCAGTTGTGCTTCAGAAACTACTACTAGTCTTCCAGCGAACGATCAAAGCGTAGACCGTTTAAGACATTACTCCCATGGAGAAAAGTCCACAGGGTGCTTATTGTGTTCAATGCCGATGCAATTTTTGTCTTTCTTCAACACTCTGAAGGTCCACAGATTACAGAATGCATCCCGATGTCTTTCGGAAACTAATACCATTTTTCCAGTGAACGATCAAAGGGTAGATAGTTTAAAACATTACTCCCATGAAGAAAAGTCCGCATGGTGCTTATTGTGTTCAATGCCGACGCAATTTTTGTGTTTTATCAACACTCTGAAGGTCCACAGAATTCAGAATGCCTCCAGATGTGCTACGGAAACTACTACTAGTCTTCCAGGGAACGATCAAAGCGTAGATAGATTAAGACATTACTCCCATGGAGAAAAGTCCGCATGGTGCTTATTGTGTTCAATTCCGATGCAATTTCTGTGTTTCATCAACACTCTGAAGGACCAGAGATTACAGAATGCCTCCAGTTGTGCTTCGGAAACTACTACTAGTCTTCCAGAGAACGATCAAAACGTAGACAGTTTAAGACATTACTCTCATGGAGAAAAGTCGGCATGGTGCTTATTGTGTTCAATGCCGATTCAATTCCTGTGTTTCATCAACACTCTGAAGGTTTACAGATTACAGAATGCCTCCAGAAGTGCTTCGGAAACTACTACTAGTCTTCCAGTATACGATGAAAGCGTAGACACTTTAAGACATTACACCCATGGAGAAAATTCCGCACGGTGCTTATTGTGTTCAATGACGATGCAATTTCTGTGTTTCATCAACACTCTGAAGGTCCACAGATTACAGAATGCCTCCAGATGTGTTTCAGAAACTATTACTAGTCTTCCAGTGTACGATCAAAGTGTAGACAGTTTAAGACTTTACTCCCATGGAGAAAAGTCCGCATGGTGCTTATTGTGTTCAATGGCGATGCAATTTCTGTGCTTCATCAACACTCTGAAGGTCCACAGATTACAGAATGCATCCAGATATGCTTCGAAAACTACTACTAGTCTTCCAGGGAACGATCAAAGCGTAGACAGTTTAAGACATTACTCCCATGGGGAAATGTCTGCATGGTGCTTATTGTGTTCAATGCCGATGCAATTTCTGTGTTTCATCAACACTCTGAAGGTCCACAGGTTAAAAAATCCTCCAGATGTGCTTTGGAAACTACTACTAGTCTTCCAGGGAACGATCAAAGCGTAGACAGTTTAAGACATTACACCCATGGAGAAATGTCTGCATGGTTCTAATTGTGTTCAATGCCGATGCAATTTTTGTGTTTCATCAACACTCTAAAGGTCCACAGATTACAGAATGCATCCAGATGTGCTTCGGAAACTACTACTAGTCTCCCAGTGAACGATCAAAGCGTAGACAATTTAAGACATTACTCCCATGGAGAAAAGTCCGCATGGTGCTTATTGTGTTCAATGCCGGTGTAATTTTTGTGTTTCATCAACACTCTAAAGGTCCACAGATTACAGAATGCATCCAGATGTGCTTCGGAAACTACTACTAATCTTCCAGGGGACGATCAAATCCTAGACAATTTAAGACATTACTCCCATGGAGAAAAGTCCGCATGGTGCTTCTTGTGTTCAATGCCGATGCAATTTTTGTGTTTCATCAACACTCTGAAGGTCCACAGATTACAGAATGCATCCAGATGTGCTTCGGAAACTACTACTAGTCTTCCAGTGAACGATGAAAGCGTAGACAATTTAAGACATTACTCCCATGGAGAAAAGTCCGCATGGTGCTTATTGTGTTCAATGCCGGTGTAATTTTTGTGTTTCATCAACACTCTAAAGGTCCACAGATTACAGAATGCATCCAGATGTGCTTCGGAAACTACTACTAATCTTCCAGGGAACGATCAAATCCTAGACAATTTAAGACATTACTCCCATGGAGAAAAGTCCGCATGGTGCTTCTTGTGTTCAATGCCGATGCAATTTTTGTGTTTCATCAACACTCTGAAGGTCCACAGATTACAGAATGCATCCAGATGTGCTTCGGAAACTACTACTAGTCTTCCAGTGAACGATCAAAGCGTAGAGAGTTTAAGACATTACTCCCATGGAGAAAAGTACGCATTGTGCTTATTGTGTTCAATGCCGATGCAATTTCTGTGTATCATCAACACTCTGAAGGTCCACAGGTTACAGAATGCATCCAGATGTGCTTCGGAAGCTACTACTAATCTTCCAGTGAACGATCAAAGCGTAGACAGTTTAAGACATTACTCCCATGGAGAAAAGTCCACATGGTGCTTATTGTGTTCAATGCCGACGCAATTTTTGTGTTTCATCAACACTCTGAATGTCCACAGATTTCAGAATGCCTCCAGATGTGTTTCGGAAACTGCTACGAGTCTTCCAGGGAGCGATCAAAGAGTAGACAGTTTGAGATGTTACTCCCATGGAGAAAAGTCCGTAAGGTTCTGATTGTGTTCAATTATGATGAAATTTCTGTGTTTCATCAACACTCTGAAGGTCCACATATTACAGAATGCATCCAGATGTGCTTCAGAAACTGCTACTAGTCTTCCAGTGAACGATCAAAGCGTAGAGAGTTTAAGGCATTACTCCCATGGAGAAAAGTCCACATGGTGCTTATTGTATTCAATGCCGATGAAATTTCTGTGTTTCATCAACACTCTGAAGGTCCACAGATTACAGAAACCATCCAGATGAGCTTCGCAAACTACTACTAGTCTTCCAGTGAACGATCAAAGCGTAGACAGTTTAAGACATTACTCCCATGGAGAAAAGTCCGCATGGTGCTTATTGTGTTCAATACCGACGCAATTTTTGTGTTTCATCAACACTCTGAAGGTCCACAGATTACAGAATTAATGCAGAAGTGCTTCGGAAACTACTACTAGTCTTCCAGGGAACGATTAAAGCGTAGACAGTTTAAGACATTACTCCAATGGAGAAAAGTCCGCATGGTGCTTATTGTGTTCAATGCCGTTGCAATTTTTGTGTTTCATCAAAACTCTGAAGGTCCACAGGTTATAGAATGCATCCAGATGTGCTTCGGAAACTACTACTAGTCTTCCAGGGAACGATCAAAGGGTAGACAGTTTAAAACATTACTCCCATGAAGAAAAGTCCACATGGTGCTTATTGTGTTCAATGCCGACGCACCTTTTGTGATTAATCAACACTCTGAAGGTCCACAGATTTCAGAATGCCTCCAGATGTGCTTCGGAAACTACTACTAGTCTTCCAGGGAACGATCAAAGCGTAGACAGATTAAGACATTACTCCCATGGAGAAAAGTCCGCATGGTGCTTATTGTGTTCAATGCCGATGCAATTTCTGTGTTTCATCAACACTCTGAAGGTCCAGAGATTACAGAATGCCTCCAGTTGTGCTTCGGAAACTACTACTAGTCTTCCAGAGAACGATCAAAACGTAGACAGTTTAAGACATTATTCTCATGGAGAAAAGTCGGCATGGTGCTTATTGTGTTCAATGCCGATTCAATTCCTGTGTTTCATCAACACTCTGAAGGTTTACAGATTACAGAATGCCTCCAGAAGTGCTTCAGAAACTACTACTAGTCTTCCAGTATACGATGAAAGCGTAGACACTTTAAGACATTACTCCCATGGAGAAAATTCCGCACGGTGCTTATTGTGTTTAATGCTGATGCAATTTCTGTGTTTCATCAACACTCTGAAGGTCCACAGATTACAGAATGCCTCCAGATGTGTTTCGGAAACTACTACTAGTCTTCCAGTGTACGATCAAAGCGTAGACAGTTTAAGACATTACTCCCATGGAGATAAGTCAGGATTGTGCTTATTGTGTTCAATGCCGATGCAATTTTTGGGTTTCATCAAAACTCTGAAGGTTCACAGATTACAGAATGCTTCCAAATGTGCTTCGGAAACTACTACTAGTCTTCCAGTGTACGATCAAAGTGTAGACAGTTTAAGACATTACTCCCATGGAGAAAAGTCCGCATGGTGCTTATTGTGTTCAATGCCGATTCAATTCCTGTGTTTCATCAACACTCTGAAGGTCCACAGATTACAGAATGCATCCAGATATGCTTCGAAAACTACTACTAGTCTTCCAGGGAACGATCAAAGCGTAGACAGTTTAAGACATTACTCCCTTGGAGAAATGTCTGCATGGTGCTTATTGTGTTCAATTCCGATGCAATTTCTGTGTTTCATCAACACTCTGAAGGTCCACAGGTTACAAAATGCCTCCAAATGTGCTTTGGAAACTACTACTAGTCTTCCAGGGAACGATCAAAGCGTAGACAGTTTAAGACATTACTCCCATGGAGAAAAGTCTGCATGGTTCTTATTGTGTTCAATGCCGATGCAATTTCTGTGTTCCATCAACACTCTGAAGGTCCACAGATTACAGAATACCTCCAGATGTGCTTCGGAAACTACTACTAGTCTTCCAGGGAACGATCAAAGCGTAGACAGTTTAAGACATTACTCCAATGGAGAAAAGTCTGCATGGTGCTTATTGTGTTCAATGCCGATGCAATTTCTGTGTTTCATCAACACTCTGAAGGTCCAGAGATTACAGAATGCCTCCAGTATTACTTCGGAAACTACTACTAGTCTTCCAGTGAACGATCAAAACGTAGACAGTTTAAGACATTACTCTCATGGAGAAAAGTCCGCATGGTGCTTATTGTGTTCAATGCCGATTCAATTCCTGTGTTTCATCAACACTCTGAAGGTCCACAGATTACAGAATGCCTCCAGAAGTGCTTTGGAAACTACTACTAGTCTTCCAGTGGACGATCAAAGCGTAGACACTTTAAGACATTACTCCCATGAAGAAAATTCCGCATGGTGCTTATTGTGTTCAATGCGGATGCAATTTTTGTGTTTCATCAACACTCTGAAAGTCCACAGATTACAGAATGCCTCCAGATGTGTTTCGGAAACTACTACTAGTCTTACAGTGTACGATCGAAGCGTACACAGTTTAAGACATTACTCCCATGGAGAAGAGTCCGCAAGGTGCTTATTGTGTTCAATGCCGATGCAATTTCTGTTTTTCATCAACACTCTGAAGGTCCACAAATTACAGAAGGCCTCCAGTTGTCCATCGGGAACTACTGCTAGTCTTCCAGTCAACGATCACAGCGTAGACAGTTTAAGACATTACTCTCATGGAGAAAAGTCCGTATGGTGCCTATTGTGTTCGATGCCGAATCAATTACTGTATTTCATCAACACTCTGAAGGTCCACAGATAACAGAATGCCTCCAGATGTGCTTAGGAAACTACTACTAGTCTGCCAGGGAACGATCAAAGCGTAGACAGTTTAAGACATTACTCCCAAGGAGAAAAGTCCGCATGGTGCTTATTGTGTTCAATGCCGATGCAATTTCTGTGTTTCATCAACACTCTGAAGGTCCACAGATTACAGAATGCATCCAGATGTGCATTGGAAACTACTACTAGTCTTCCAGTGTACGATCAAAGCGTAGACAGTTTAAGACATTACTCCCTTGGAGAAAAGTCCGCATTGTGCTTATTCTGCTCAATGCCGATGCAATTTTTGTGTTTCATGAATACTCTGAAGGTCCACAGATTACAGAAAGCTTCCAGATGTGTTTCGGAAACTACTACTAGTCCTCCATTGTACGAACAAAGTGTAGACAGTTTAAAACAGTACTCCCATGGAGAAAAGTACGCATGGTGCTTACTGTGTTAAAAGACGATGCATATTCTGTGTTTCATCAACACTCTGAAGGTCCACAGATTACAGAATGCCTCCAGATGTACTTCGGAAACTGCTACTAGTCTTCCAGTGTACAATCAAAGCGTAGACAGTTTAAGACATTACTCCCATGGAGATAAGTCCGCATGGTGCTTATTGTGTTCAATGCCGATGCAATTTCTGTGTTTCATCAACACTCTGAAGATCCACGGAACAGAATGCATCCAGATGTGCTTCAGAAACTACTACTAGTCTTACAGGAAACGATCAAAGCGTAGGCAGTTTAAGATATTACTCCCATGGAGAAAAGTCCGCATGGTGCTTATTGTGTTCAATGCCGATGCAATTTTTGTGTTTCATCAACACTCTGAAGGTCCACAGATTACAGAATGCCTCCAGATGTGCTTCGGAAACTACTACTAGTCTTCCAATGTACGATCAAAGCGTAGACAGTTTAAGACATTACTCCCATGGAGATAAGTCAGGATTGTGCTTATTGTGTTCAATGCCGATGCAATTTTTGGGTTTCATCAAAACTCTGAAGGTTCACAGATTACAGAATGCTTCCAAATGTGCTTCGGAAACTACTACTAGTCTTCCAGTGTACGATCAAAGTGTAGACAGTTTAAGACATTACTCCCATGGAGAAAAGTCCGCATGGTGCTTATTGTGTTCAATGCCGATTCAATTCCTGTGTTTCATCAACACTCTGAAGGTCCACAGATTACAGAATGCATCCAGATATGCTTCGAAAACTACTACTAGTCTTCCAGGGAACGATCAAAGCGTAGACAGTTTAAGACATTACTCCCTTGGAGAAATGTCTGCATGGTGCTTATTGTGTTCAATTCCGATGCAATTTCTGTGTTTCATCAACACTCTGAAGGTCCACAGGTTACAAAATGCCTCCAAATGTGCTTTGGAAACTACTACTAGTCTTCCAGGGAACGATCAAAGCGTAGACAGTTTAAGACATTACTCCCATGGAGAAAAGTCTGCATGGTTCTTATTGTGTTCAATGCCGATGCAATTTCTGTGTTCCATCAACACTCTGAAGGTCCACAGATTACAGAATACCTCCAGATGTGCTTCGGAAACTACTACTAGTCTTCCAGGGAACGATCAAAGCGTAGACAGTTTAAGACATTACTCCAATGGAGAAAAGTCTGCATGGTGCTTATTGTGTTCAATGCCGATGCAATTTCTGTGTTTCATCAACACTCTGAAGGTCCAGAGATTACAGAATGCCTCCAGTATTACTTCGGAAACTACTACTAGTCTTCCAGTGAACGATCAAAACGTAGACAGTTTAAGACATTACTCTCATGGAGAAAAGTCCGCATGGTGCTTATTGTGTTCAATGCCGATTCAATTCCTGTGTTTCATCAACACTCTGAAGGTCCACAGATTACAGAATGCCTCCAGAAGTGCTTCGGAAACTACTACTAGTCTTCCAGTGGACGATCAAAGCGTAGACACTTTAAGACATTACTCCCATGAAGAAAATTCCGCATGGTGCTTATTGTGTTCAATGCGGATGCAATTTTTGTGTTTCATCAACACTCTGAAAGTCCACAGATTACAGAATGCCTCCAGATGTGTTTCGGAAACTACTACTAGTCTTACAGTGTACGATCGAAGCGTACACAGTTTAAGACATTACTCCCATGGAGAAGAGTCCGCAAGGTGCTTATTGTGTTCAATGCCGATGCAATTTCTGTTTTTCATCAACACTCTGAAGGTCCACAAATTACAGAAGGCCTCCAGTTGTCCTTCGGGAACTACTGCTAGTCTTCCAGTCAACGATCACAGCGTAGACAGTTTAAGACATTACTCTCATGGAGAAAAGTCCGTATGGTGCCTATTGTGTTCGATGCCGAATCAATTACTGTATTTCATCAACACTCTGAAGGTCCACAGATAACAGAATGCCTCCAGATGTGCTTAGGAAACTACTACTAGTCTGCCAGGGAACGATCAAAGCGTAGACAGTTTAAGACATTACTCCCAAGGAGAAAAGTCCGCATGGTGCTTATTGTGTTCAATGCCGATGCAATTTCTGTGTTTCATCAACACTCTGAAGGTCCACAGATTACAGAATGCATCCAGATGTGCATTGGAAACTACTACTAGTCTTCCAGTGTACGATCAAAGCGTAGACAGTTTAAGACATTACTCCCTTGGAGAAAAGTCCGCATTGTGCTTATTCTGCTCAATGCCGATGCAATTTTTGTGTTTCATGAATACTCTGAAGGTCCACAGATTACAGAAAGCTTCCAGATGTGTTTCGGAAACTACTACTAGTCCTCCATTGTACGAACAAAGTGTAGACAGTTTAAAACAGTACTCCCATGGAGAAAAGTACGCATGGTGCTTACTGTGTTAAAAGACGATGCATATTCTGTGTTTCATCAACACTCTGAAGGTCCACAGATTACAGAATGCCTCCAGATGTACTTCGGAAACTGCTACTAGTCTTCCAGTGTACAATCAAAGCGTAGACAGTTTAAGACATTACTCCCATGGAGATAAGTCCGCATGGTGCTTATTGTGTTCAATGCCGATGCAATTTCTGTGTTTCATCAACACTCTGAGGATCCACGGAACAGAATGCATCCAGATGTGCTTCAGAAACTACTACTAGTCTTACAGGAAACGATCAAAGCGTAGGCAGTTTAAGATATTACTCCCATGGAGAAAAGTCCGCATGGTGCTTATTGTGTTCAATGCCGATGCAATTTTTGTGTTTCATCAACACTCTGAAGGTCCACAGATTACAGAATGCCTCCAGATGTGCTTCGGAAACTACTACTACTCTTCCAATGTACGATCAAAGCGTAGACAGTTTAAGACATTACTCCCATGGAGAAAAGTCAACATGGTGCTTATTCAGTTCAATGCCGATGCAATTTTTGTGTTTCATCAACACTCTGAAGGTCCACAGATTACAGAATGCATCCAGATGTGCTTCGGAAACTACTACTAGTCTTCCAGGGAACGATCAAAGCGTAGACAGTTTAAGACATTACTAACAAGGAGAAGAGTCCGCAAGGTGCTTATTGTGTTCAATGCCGATGCAATTTCTGATTTTCATCAACACTCTGAAGGTCCACAAATTACAGAAGGCCTCCAGTTGTCCTTCGGGAACTACTGCTAGTCTTCCAGTCAACGATCACAGCGTAGACAGTTTAAGACATTACTCTCATGGAGAAAAGTCCGTATGGTGCCTATTGTGTTCGATGCCGAATCAATTACTGTATTTCATCAACACTCTGAAGGTCCACAGATAACAGAATGCCTCCAGATGTGCTTAGGAAACTACTACTAGTCTGCCAGGGAACGATCAAAGCGTAGACAGTTTAAGACATTACTCCCAAGGAGAAAAGTCCGCATGGTGCTTATTGTATTCAATGCCGATGCAATTTCTGTGTTTCATCAACATTCTGAAGGTCCACAGATTACAGAGTGCATCCAGAAGTGCTTCGGAAACTACTACTAGTCTTCCAGGGAACGATCAAAGCGTAGACACTTTAAGACATTACTCCCATGGAGAAAATTCCGCATGGTGCTTATTGTGTTCAATGCCGCTGCAATTTTTGTGTTTCATCAACACTCTGAAGGTCCACAGATTAAAGAATGCTTCCAGATGTGCATCGGAAGCTACTACTAGTCTTCCAGTGTACGATCAAAGCGTAGACAGTATAAGACATTACTCCCATGGAGAAAAGTCCGCATTGTGCTTATTGTGTTCAATGCCGGTGCAATTTTTGTGTTTCATCAATACTCTAAAGGTCCACAGATTACAGAATGCTTCCAGATGTGCTTCAGAAACTACTACTAGTCCTCCATTGTACGATCAAAGTGTAGACAGTTTAAAACAGTACTCCCATGGAGAAAAGTACGCATGGTGCTTACTGTGTTAAAAGACGATGCATATTCTGTGTTTCATCAACACTCTGAAGGTCCACAGATTACAGAATGCCTCCAGATGTACTTCGGAAACTGCTACTAGTCTTCCAGTGTACAATCAAAGCGTAGACAGTTTAAGACATTACTCCCATGGAGATAAGTCCGCATGGTGCTTATTGTGTTCAATGCCGATGCAATTTCTGTGTTTCAGCAACACTCTGAAGATCCACGGAACAGAATGCATCCAGATGTGCTTCAGAAACTACTACTAGTCTTACAGGAAACGATCAAAGCGTAGGCAGTTTAAGATATTACTCCCATGGAGAAAAGTCCGCATGGTGCTTATTGTGTTCAATGCCGATGCAATTTTTGTGTTTCATCAACACTCTGAAGGTCCACAGATTACAGAATGCCTCCAGATGTGCTTCGGAAACTACTACTAGTCTTCCAATGTACGATCAAAGCGTAGACAGTTTAAGACATTACTACCATGGAGAAAAGTCAACATGGTGCTTATTCAGTTCAATGCCGATGCAATTTTTGTGTTTCATCAACACTCTGAAGGTCCACAGATTACAGAATGCATCCAGATGTGCTTCGGAAACTACTACTAGTCTTCCAGGGAACGATCAAAGCGTAGACAGTTTAAGACATTACTAACAAGGAGAAGAGTCCGCAAGGTGCTTATTGTGTTCAATGCCGATGCAATTTCTGTTTTTCATCAACACTCTGAAGGTCCACAAATTACAGAAGGCCTCCAGTTGTCCTTCGGGAACTACTGCTAGTCTTCCAGTCAACGATCACAGCGTAGACAGTTTAAGACATTACTCTCATGGAGAAAAGTCCGTATGGTGCCTATTGTGTTCGATGCCGAATCAATTACTGTATTTCATCAACACTCTGAAGGTCCACAGATAACAGAATGCCTCCAGATGTGCTTAGGAAACTACTACTAGTCTGCCAGGGAACGATCAAAGCGTAGACAGTTTAAGACATTACTCCCAAGGAGAAAAGTCCGCATGGTGCTTATTGTATTCAATGCCGATGCAATTTCTGTGTTTCATCAACACTCTGAAGGTCCACAGATTACAGAATGCATCCAGAAGTGCTTCGGAAACTACTACTAGTCTTCCAGGGAACGATCAAAGCGTACACACTTTAAGACATTACTCCCATGGAGAAAATTCCGCATGGTGCTTATTGTGTTCAATGCCGCTGCAATTTTTGTGTTTCATCAACACTCTGAAGGTCCACAGATTAAAGAATGCTTCCAGATGTGCTTCGGAAGCTACTACTAGTCTTCCAGTGTACGATCAAAGCGTAGACAGTATAAGACATTACTCCCATGGAGAAAAGTCCGCATTGTGCTTATTGTGTTCAATGCCGGTGCAATTTTTGTGTTTCGTCAATACTCTAAAGGTCCACAGATTACAGAATGCTTCCAGATGTGCTTCGGAAACTACTACAAGTCCTCCAGTGTACGATCAAAGTGTAGACAGTTTAAGACAGTACTCCCATGGAGAAAAGTCCGCATGGTGCTTACTGTGTTAAATGCCGATGCAATTTCTGTGTTTCATCAACACTCTGAAGGTCCACAGATTACAGAATGTCTCCAGATGTACTTCGGAGACTACTACTAGTCTTCCAGGGAACGATCAAAGCGTAGACAGTTTAAGACATTACTCCCATGGAGAAAAGTCTGCATGGTGCTTATTGTGTTCAATGCCGATGCAATTTCTGTGTTTCATCAACACTCTGAAGGTCCACAGATTACAGAATGCCTCCAGATGTGCTTCTGAAACTACTACTAGTCTTCCAGTGTACGATCAAAGCGTAGACAGTTTAAGACATTACTCTCATGGAGAAAAGTCCGTATGGTGCCTATTGTGTTCAATGCCGAATCAATTTCTGTGTTTCTTCAACACTCTGAAGGTCCAGAGATAACAGAATGCATCCAGATATGCTTCGGAAACTGCTACTAGTCTTCCATGGAACGATCAAAGCGTAGACAGTTTAAGACATTACTCCCAAGAAGAAGAGTCCGCTTGGTGCTTATTGTGTTCAATGCCGATGCAATTTCTGTGTTTCATCAACACTCTGAAGGTCCACAGATTACAGAATGCATCCAGAAGTGCTTCGGAAACTACTACTAGTCTTCCAGTGAACGATCAAAGCGTAGACACCTTAAGACATTACTCCCATGGAGAAAATTCCGCATGGTGCTTATTGCGTTCAATGCCGCTGCAATTTTTGTGTTTCATCAACACTCTGAAGGTCCACAGATTACAGAATGAATCCAGATGTGCTTCGGAAACTACTACTAGTATTCCAGTGTACGATCAAAGCGTAGACAGTTTAAGACATTACTCCCACGGAGAAAAGTCCGCATGGTGCTTATTGTGTTAAATGCCGATGCAATTTCTGTGGTTCATCAACTCTCTGAAGGTCCACAGATTACAGAATGTCTCCAGATGTACTTCGGAAACTGCTACTAGTCTTCCAGTGTACAATCAAAGCGTAGACAGTTTAAGACATTACTCCCATGGAGATAAGTCGGCATGGTGCTTATTGTGTTCAATGCCGATGCAGTTTTTGTGTTTCATCAACACACTGAAGGTCCACAGATTACAGAATGCCTCCAGATGTGCTTCGGAAACTACTACTAGTCTTCCAGGGAACGATCAAAGCGTAGACAGTTTGAGACATTACTCCCATGGAGAAAAGTCCGCAAGGTGCTTATTGTGTTCAATGCCGATGCAATTTTTGTGTTTCATCAACACTCTGAAGGTCCACAGGTTACAGAATGCCTCCAGATGTGCTTCGGAAACTACTACTAATCTTCCAGGGAACGATCAAATCCTAGACAATTTAAGACATTACTCCCATGGAGAAAAGTCCGCATGGTGCTTCTTGTGTTCAATGCCGATGCAATTTTTGTGTTTCATCAACACTCTGAAGGTCCACAGATTACAGAATGCATCCAGATGTGCTTCGGAAACTACTACTAGTCTTCCAGTGAACGATGAAAGCGTAGACAATTTAAGACATTACTCCCATAGAGAAAAGTCCGCATGGTGCTTATTGTGTTCAATGCCGGTGTAATTTTTGTGTTTCATCAACACTCTAAAGGTCCACAGATTACAGAATGCATCCAGATGTGCTTCGGAAACTACTACTAATCTTCCAGGGAACGATCAAATCCTAGACAATTTAAGACACTACTCCCATGGAGAAAAGTCCGCATGGTGCTTATTGTGTTCAATGCCAATGCAATTTTTGTGTTTCATCAACACTCTGAAGGTCCACAGATTACAGAATGCATTCAGATGTGCTTCGGAAACTACTACTAGTCTTCCAGTGAACGATCAAAGCGTAGAGAGTTTAAGACATTACTCCCATGGAGAAAAGTACGCATTGTGCTTATTGTGTTCAATGCCGATGCAATTTCTGTGTATCATCAACTCTCTGAAGGTCCACAGGTTACAGAATGCATCCAGATGTGCTTCGGAAGCTACTACTAATCTTCCAGTGAACGATCAAAGCGTAGACAGTTTAAGACATTACTCCCATGGAGAAAAGTCCACATGGTGCTTATTGTGTTCAATGCCGACGCAATTTTTGTGTTTCATCAACACTCTGAATGTCCACAGATTTCAGAATGCCTCCAGATGTGTTTCGGAAACTGCTACGAGTCTTCCAGGGAGCGATCAAAGAGTAGACAGTTTGAGATGTTACTCCCATGGAGAAAAGTCCGTAAGGTTCTGATTGTGTTCAATTATGATGAAATTTCTGTGTTTCATCAACACTCTGAAGGTCCACATATTACAGAATGCATCCAGATGTGCTTCAGAAACTGCTACTAGTCTTCCAGTGAACGATCAAAGCGTAGAGAGTTTAAGGCATTACTCCCATGGAGAAAAGTCCACATGGTGCTTATTGTATTCAATGCCGATGAAATTTCTGTGTTTCATCAACACTCTGAAGGTCCACAGATTACAGAAACCATCCAGATGAGCTTCGCAAACTACTACTAGTCTTCCAGTGAACGATCAAAGCGTAGACAGTTTAAGACATTACTCCCATGGAGAAACGTCCGCATGGTGCTTATTGTGTTCAATGCCGACGCAATTTTTGTGTTTCATCAACACTCTGAAGGTCCACAGATTACAGAATTAATGCAGAAGTGCTTCGGAAACTACTACTAGTCTTCCAGGGAACGATTAAAGCGTAGACAGTTTAAGACATTACTCCAATGGAGAAAAGTCCGCATGGTGCTTATTGTGTTCAATGCCGTTGCAATTTTTGTGTTTCATCAAAACTCTGAAGGTCCACAGGTTATAGAATGCATCCAGATGTGCTTCGGAAACTACTACTAGTCTTCCAGGGAACGATCAAAGGGTAGACAGTTTAAAACATTACTCCCATGAAGAAAAGTCCGCATGGTGCTTATTGTGTTCAATGCCGATGTAATTTCTGTGTTTCATCAACACTCTGAAGGTCCACAGATTAAAGAATGCTTCCAGATGTGCTTCGGAAGCTACTACTAGTCTTCCAGTGTACGATCAAAGCGTAGACAGTATAAGACATTACTCCCATGGAGAAAAGTCCGCATTGTGCTTATTGTGTTCAATGCCGGTGCAATTTTTGTGTTTCATCGACACTCTGAAGGGCCACAGATTACAGAATTCCTCCACATGTGCTTCGGAAACTACTACTAGTCTTCCAGGGAACGATCAAAGCGTAGACAGTTTAAGACATTACTCCCAAGAAGAAGAGTCCGCTTGGTGCTTATTGTGTTCAATGCCGATGCAATTTCTGTGTTTCATCAACACTCTGAAGGTCCACAGATTACAGAATGCATCCAGAAGTGCTTCGGAAACTACTACTAGTCTTCCAGTGAACGATCAAAGCGTAGACACCTTAAGACATTACTCCCATGGAGAAAATTCCGCATGGTGCTTATTGCGTTCAATGCCGCTGCAATTTTTGTGTTTCATCAACACTCTGAAGGTCACAGATTACAGAATGCCTCCAGATGTGCTTCGGAAACTACTACTAGTATTCCAGTGTACGATCAAAGCGTAGACAGTTTAAGACATTACTCCCACGGAGAAAAGTCCGCATGGTGCTTATTGTGTTAAATGCCGATGCAATTTCTGTGGTTCATCAACTCTCTGAAGGTCCACAGATTACAGAATGTCTCCAGATGTACTTCGGAAACTGCTACTAGTCTTCCAGTGTACAATCAAAGCGTAGACAGTTTAAGACATTACTCCCATGGAGATAAGTCGGCATGGTGCTTATTGTGTTCAATGCCGATGCAGTTTTTGTGTTTCATCAACACACTGAAGGTCCACAGATTACAGAATGCCTCCACATGTGCTTCGGAAACTACTACTAGTCTTCCAGGGAACGATCAAAGCGTAGACAGTTTGAGACATTACTCCCATGGAGAAAAGTCCGCAAGGTGCTTATTGTGTTCAATGCCGATGCAATTTTTGTGTTTCATCAACACTCTGAAGGTCCACAGGTTACAGAATGCCTCCAGATGTGCTTCGGAAACTACTACTAATCTTCCAGGGAACGATCAAATCCTAGACAATTTAAGACATTACTCCCATGGAGAAAAGTCCGCATGGTGCTTCTTGTGTTCAATGCCGATGATATTTTTGTGTTTCATCAACACTCTGAAGGTCCACAGATTACAGAATGCATCCAGATGTGCTTCGGAAACTACTACTAGTCTTCCAGTGAACGATGAAAGCGTAGACAATTTAAGACATTACTCCCATGGAGAAAAGTCCGCATGGTGCTTATTGTGTTCAATGCCGGTGTAATTTTTGTGTTTCATCAACACTCTAAAGGTCCACAGATTACAGAATGCATCCAGATGTGCTTCGGAAACTACTACTAATCTTCCAGGGAACGATCAAATCCTAGACAATTTAAGACATTACTCCCATGGAGAAAAGTCCGCATGGTGCTTCTTGTGTTCAATGCCAATGCAATTTTTGTGTTTCATCAACACTCTGAAGGTCCACAGATTACAGAATGCATCCAGATGTGCTTCGGAAACTACTACTAGTCTTCCAGTGAACGATCAAAGCGTAGAGAGTTTAAGACATTACTCCCATGGAGAAAAGTACGCATTGTGCTTATTGTGTTCAATGCCGATGCAATTTCTGTGTATCATCAACTCTCTGAAGGTCCACAGGTTACAGAATGCATCCAGATGTGCTTCGGAAGCTACTACTAATCTTCCAGTGAACGATCAAAGCGTAGACAGTTTAAGACTTTACTCCCATGGAGAAAAGTCCACATGGTGCTTATTGTGTTCAATGCCGACGCAATTTTTGTGTTTCATCAACACTCTGAATGTCCACAGATTTCAGAATGCCTCCAGATGTGTTTCGGAAACTGCTACGAGTCTTCCAGGGAGCGATCAAAGAGTAGACAGTTTGAGATGTTACTCCAATGGAGAAAAGTCCGTAAGGTTCTGATTGTGTTCAATTATGATGAAATTTCTGTGTTTCATCAACACTCTGAAGGTCCACATATTACAGAATGCATCCAGATGTGCTTCAGAAACTGCTACTAGTCTTCCAGTGAACGATCAAAGCGTAGAGAGTTTAAGGCATTACTCCCATGGAGAAAAGTCCACATGGTGCTTATTGTATTCAATGCCGATGAAATTTCTGTGTTTCATCAACACTCTGAAGGTCCACAGATTACAGAAACCATCCAGATGAGCTTCGCAAACTACTACTAGTCTTCCAGTGAACGATCAAAGCGTAGACAGTTTAAGACATTACTCCCATGGAGAAACGTCCACATGGTGCTTATTGTGTTCAATGCCGACGCAATTTTTGTGTTTCATCAACACTCTGAAGGTCCACAGATTACAGAATTAATGCAGAAGTGCTTCGGAAACTACTACTAGTCTTCCAGGGAACGATTAAAGCGTAGACAGTTTAAGACATTACTCCAATGGAGAAAAGTCCGCATGGTGCTTATTGTGTTCAATGCCGTTGCAATTTTTGTGTTTCATCAAAACTCTGAAGGTCCACAGGTTATAGAATGCATCCAGATGTGCTTCGGAAACTACTACTAGTCTTCCAGGGAACGATCAAAGGGTGGACAGTTTAAAACATTACTCCCATGAAGAAAAGTCCGCATGGTGCTTATTGTGTTCAATGCCGATGTAATTTCTGTGTTTCATCAACAGTCTGAAGGTCCACAGATTACAGAATGCATCCAGATGTGCTTCGGAGGCTACTACTAGTCTTCCAGTGAACGATCAAAGCGTAGACAGTTTAAGACATTACTCCCATGGAGAAAAATCCGCATGGTGCTTATTGTGTCCATTGCCGATGCATTTTTTGTGTTTCATCAACACTCTGAAGGTCCTCAGATGACAGAATGCATCCAGATGTGCTTCAGAAACTACTACAAGTCTTCCAGCGAACGAGCAAAGCGTAGACAGTTTAAGACATTACTCCCATGGAGAAAAGTCCACAGGGAGCTTATTGTGTTCAATGCCGATGCAATTTTTGTCTTTCTTCAACACTCTGAAGGTCCACAGATTACAGAATGCATCCCGATGTCCTTCGGAAACTAATACTATTTTTCCAGTGAACGATCAAAGCGTAGATAGTTTAAAACATTACTCCCATGAAGAAAAGTCCGCATGGTGCTTATTGTGTTCAATGCCGACGCACCTTTTGTGATTAATCAACACTCTGAAGGTCCACAGATTTCAGAATGCCTCCAGATGTGCTTCGGAAACTACTACTAGTCTTCCAGGGAACGATCAAAGCGTAGACAGATTAAGACATTACTCCCATGGAGAAAAGTCCGCATGGTGCTTATTGTGTTCAATGCCGATGCAATTTCTGTGTTTCATCAACACTCTGAAGGTCCAGAGATTACAGAATGCCTCCAGTTGTGCTTCGGAAACTACTACTAGTCTTCCAGAGAACGATCAAAACGTAGACAGTTTAAGACATTATTCTCATGGAGAAAAGTCGGCATGGTGCTTATTGTGTTCAATGACGATTCAATTCCTGTGTTTCATCAACATTCTGAAGGTTTACAGATTACAGAATGCCTCCAGAAGTGCTTCAGAAACTACTACTAGTCATCCAGTATACGATGAAAGCGTAGACACTTTAAGACATTACTCCCATGGAGAAAATTCCGCACGGTGCTTATTGTGTTTAATGCTGATGCAATTTCTGTGTTTCATCAACACTCTGAAGGTCCACAGATTACAGAATGCCTCCAGATGTGTTTCGGAAACTACTACTAGTCTTCCAGTGTACGATCAAAGCGTAGACAGTTTAAGACATTACTCCCATGGAGATAAGTCAGGATTATGCTTATTGTGTTCAATGCCGATGCAATTTTTGGGTTTCATCAAAACTCTGAAGGTTCACAGATTACAGAATGCTTCCAAATGTGTTTCGGAAACTACTACTAGTCTTCCAGTGTACGATCAAAGTGTAGACAGTTTAAGACATTACTCCCATGGAGAAAAGTCCGCATGGTGCTTATTGTGTTCAATGCCGATTCAATTCCTGTGTTTCATCAACACTCTGAAGGTCCACAGATTACAGAATGCATCCAGATATGCTTCGAAAACTACTACTAGTCTTCCAGGGAACGATCAAAGCGTAGACAGTTTAAGACATTACTCCCTTGGAGAAATGTCTGCATGGTGCTTATTGTGTTCAATTCCGATGCAATTTCTGTGTTTCATCAACACTCTGAAGGTCCACAGGTTACAAAATGCCTCCAAATGTGCTTTGGAAACTACTACTAGTCTTCCAGGGAACGATCAAAGCGTAGACAGTTTAAGACATTACTCCCATGGAGAAAAGTCTGCATGGTTCTTATTGTGTTCAATGCCGATGCAATTTCTGTGTTCCATCAACACTCTGAAGGTCCACAGATTACAGAATACCTCCAGATGTGCTTCGGAAACTACTACTAGTCTTCCAGGGAACGATCAAAGCGTAGACAGTTTAAGACATTACTCCAATGGAGAAAAGTCTGCATGGTGCTTATTGTGTTCAATGCCGATGCAATTTCTGTGTTTCATCAACACTCTGAAGGTCCAGAGATTACAGAATGCCTCCAGTATTACTTCGGAAACTACTACTAGTCTTCCAGTGAACGATCAAAACGTAGACAGTTTAAGACATTACTCTCATGGAGAAAAGTCCGCATGGTGCTTATTGTGTTCAATGCCGATTCAATTCCTGTGTTTCATCAACACTCTGAAGGTCCACAGATTACAGAATGCCTCCAGAAGTGCTTCGGAAACTACTACTAGTCTTCCAGTGGACGATCAAAGCGTAGACACTTTAAGACATTACTCCCATGAAGAAAATTCCGCATGGTGCTTATTGTGTTCAATGCGGATGCAATTTTTGTGTTTCATCAACACTCTGAAAGTCCACAGATTACAGAATGCCTCTAGATGTGTTTCGGAAACTACTACTAGTCTTACAGTGTACGATCGAAGCGTACACAGTTTAAGACATTACTCCCATGGAGATAAGTCCGCATTGTGCTAATTAAGTTCAATGCCGATGCAATTTTTGTGTTTCATCAATACTCTGAAGGTCCACAGATTACAGAATGCTTCCAGATGTGCTTCGGAAATTACTACTAGTCTTCCAGTGTACGATCAAAGTGTAGACAGTCTAAGACATTACTCCCATGGAGAAATGTCCGCATGGTGCTTATTGTGTTCAATGCCGTTGCAATTTCTGTGTTTCATCAACAATCTGAAGGTCCAAAGATTACAGAATGCCTCCAGATGTGCTTCGGAAACTACTACTAGTCTTCCAGGGAACGATCAAAGCGTAGACAGTTTAAGACATTACTCCCAAGGAGAAACGTCCGCATGGTGCTTATTGTGTTCAATGCCGATGCAATTTCTGTGTTTCATTAACACTCTGAAGGTCCACAGATTACAGAATGCATCCAGATGTGCATTGGAAACTACTACTAGTCTTCCAGTGTACGATCAAAGCGTAGACAGTTTAAGACATTACTCCCATGGAGAAAAGTCCGCATTGTGCTTATTGTGCTCAATGCCGATGCAATTTTTGTGTTTCATGAATACTCTGAAGGTCCACAGATTACAGAAAGCTTCCAGATGTGTTTCGGAAACTACTACTAGTCCTCCATTGTACGATCAAAGTGTAGACAGTTTAAAACAGTACTCCCGTGGAGAAAAGTACGCATGGTGCTTACTGTGTTAAAAGACGATGCATATTCTGTGTTTCATCAACACTCTGAAGGTCCACAGATTACAGAATGCCTCCAGATGTTCTTCGGAAACTGCTACTAGTCTTCCAGTGTACAATCAAAGCGTAGACAGTTTAAGACATTACTCCCATGGAGATAAGTCCGCATGGTGCTTATTGTGTTCAATGCCGATGCAATTTCTGTGTTTCATCAACACTCTGAAGATCCACGGAACAGAATGCATCCAGATGTGCTTCAGAAACTACTACTAGTCTTACAGGAAACGATCAAAGCGTAGGCAGTTTAAGATATTACTCCCATGGAGAAAAGTCCGCATGGTGCTTATTGTGTTCAACGCCGATGCAATTTTTGTGTTTCATCAACACTCTGAAGGTCCACAGATTACAGAATGCCTCCAGATGTGCTTCGAAACTACTACTAGTCTTCCAGTGTACGATCAAAGCGTAGACAGTTTAAGACATTACTCCCATGGAGAAAAGTCAACATGGTGCTTATTCAGTTCAATGCCGATGCAATTTTTGTGTTTCATCAACACTCTGAAGGTCCACAGATTACAGAATGCATCCAGATGTGCTTCGGAAACTACTACTAGTCTTCCAGGGAACGATCAAAGCGTAGACAGTTTAAGACATTACTAACAAGGAGAAGAGTCCGCAAGGTGCTTATTGTGTTCAATGCCGATGCAATTTCTGTTTTTCATCAACACTCTGAAGGTCCACAAATTACAGAAGGCCTCCAGTTGTCCTTCGGGAACTACTGCTAGTCTTCCAGTCAACGATCACAGCGTAGACAGTTTAAGACATTACTCTCATGGAGAAAAGTCCGTATGGTGCCTATTGTGTTCGATGCCGAATCAATTACTGTATTTCATCAACACTCTGAAGGTCCACAGATAACAGAATGCCTCCAGATGTGCTTAGGAAACTACTACTAGTCTGCCAGGGAACGATCAAAGCGTAGACAGTTTAAGACATTACTCCCAAGGAGAAAAGTCCGCATGGTGCTTATTGTGTTCAATGCCGATGCAATTTCTGTGTTTCATCAACACTCTGAAGGTCCACAGATTACAGAATGCATCCAGATGTGCATTGGAAACTACTACTAGTCTTCCAGTGTACGATCAAAGCGTAGACAGTTTAAGACATTACTCCCATGGAGAAAAGTCCGCATTGTGCTTATTCTGCTCAATGCCGATGCAATTTTTGTGTTTCATGAATACTCTGAAGGTCCACAGATTACAGAAAGCTTCCAGATGTGTTTCGGAAACTACTACTAGTCCTCCATTGTACGAACAAAGTGTAGACAGTTTAAAACAGTACTCCCATGGAGAAAAGTACGCATGGTGCTTACTGTGTTAAAAGACGATGCATATTCTGTGTTTCATCAACACTCTGAAGGTCCACAGATTACAGAATGCCTCCAGATGTACTTCGGAAACTGCTACTAGTCTTCCAGTGTACAATCAAAGCGTAGACAGTTTAAGACATTACTCCCATGGAGATAAGTCCGCATTTTGCTTATTGTGTTCAATGCCGATGCAATTTCTGTGTTTCATCAACACTCTGAAGATCCACGGAACAGAATGCATCCAGATGTGCTTCAGAAACTACTACTAGTCTTACAGGAAACGATCAAAGCGTAGGCAGTTTATGATATTACTCCCATGGAGAAAAGTCCGCATGGTGCTTATTGTGTTCAATGCCGATGCAATTTTTGTGTTTCATCAACACTCTGAAGGTCCACAGATTACAGAATGCCTCCAGATGTGCTTCGGAAACTACTACTAGTCTTCCAATGTACGATCAAAGCGTAGTCAGTTTAAGACATTACTCCCATGGAGAAAAGTCTGCATGGTGCTTATTGTGTTCAATCCCGATGCAATTTCTGTGTTTCATCAACACTCTGAAGGTCCACAGATTACAGAATGCCTCCAGATGTGCTTCGGAAACTACTACTAGTCTTCCAGTGTACGATCAAAGCGTAGACAGTTTAAGACATTACTCCCATGGAGAAAAGTCCGCATGGCGCTTATTGTTTTCAGTGCTGATGCAATTTCTGTGTTTCATCAACTCTCTGAAGGTCCAGAGATTACAGAATGCCTCCAGTTGTACTTCGGAAACTACTACTAGTCTTCCAGTGAACGATCAAAACGTAGACAGTTTAAGACATTACTCCTATGGAGATAAGTCCGCATGGTGCTTATTGTGTTCAATGCCGATGCAATTTCTGTGTTTCATCAACACTCTGAAGATCCACGGAACAGAATGCATCCAGATGTGCTTCAGAAACTACTACTAGTCTTACAGGAAACGATCAAAGCGTATTCAGTTTAAGATATTACTCCCATGGAGAAAAGTCCGCATGGTGCTTATTGTGTTCAATGCCGATGCAATTTCTGTGTTTCATCAACACTCTGAATGTCCACAGATTACAGAATGCCTCCAGATGTGCTTTGAAAACTACTACTAGTCTTCCAGTGTACGATCAAATCGTAGACCGTTTAAGACATTACTCTCATTGAGAAAAGTCCGTATGGTGCCTATTGTGTTCAAAGCCGAATCAATTTCTGTGTTTCTTCAACACTCTGAAGGTCCAGAGATAACAGAATGCATCCAGATATGCTTCGGAAACTGCTACTAGTCTTCCATGGAACGATCAAAACGTAGACAGTTTAAGACATTACTCCCAAGGAGAAGAGACCGCATGATGCTTATTGTGTTCAATGCCGATTCAATTTCTGTGTTTCATCAACACTCTGAAGGTCCACAAATTACAGAATGCCTCCAGATGTCCTTCGGGAACTACTGCTAGTCTTCCAGTGAACGATTACAGCGTAGACAGTTTAAGACATTACTCCCATGGAGAAAAGTCCGCATGGTGCTTATTGTGTTCAATGCCGACGCAATTTTTGTGTTTCCTCAACACTCTGAAGGTCCACAGATTACAGAATTAATGCAGATGTGCTTCGGAAACTACTACTAGTCTTCCAGGGAACGATAAAAGGGTAGACAGTTTAAGACATTACTCCAATGGAGAAAAGTCCGCATGGTGCTTATTGTGTTCAATGCCGTTGCAATTTTTGTGTTTCATCAAAACTCTGAAGGTCCACAGGTTACAGAATGCATCCAGATGTGCTTCGGAAACTACTACTAGTCTTCCAGGGAACAATCAAAGCGTAGACAGTTTAAGACATTACTCCAATGGAGAAAAGTCCGCATGGTGCTTATTGTGTTCAATGCCGATGCAATTTCTGTGTTTCATCAACACTCTGAAGGTCCACAGATTACAGAATGCCTCCAGATGTGCTTCGGAAACTACTACTAGTCTTCCAGTGTACGACGAAAGCGTAGACAGTTTAAGACATTACTCCCATGGAGGAAAGTCCGCATGGTGCTTATTGTGTTCAATGCCGATGCAATTTTTGTGTTTCATCGACACTCTGAAGGTCTACAGATTACAGAATGCATCCAGATGTGCTAGAGAAACTACTACTAGGCTTCCAGTGAACGTTCAAAGCGTAGACAAATTAAGACTTTACTCATATGGAGAAAACACCGCATGGTGCTTCTTGTGTTCAATGCAGATGCAATTTTTGTGTTTCATCAACACTCTGAAGGTCCACAGATTATAGAATGCATCCAGATGTGCTTCGGAAACTACTACTAGTCTTCCACGGAACGATCAAAGCGTAGACAGTTTAAGACATTACTCCCATGGAGAAAAGTCCGCATGGTTCTTATTGTGTTCAATGCCGATGCAATTTCTGTGTTTCATCAACACTCTGAAGGTCCACAGATTTCAGAATGCATCCAGATGTGCTTCAGAAACTACTACTAGTCTTCCAGCGAACGATCAAAGCGTAGACAGTTTAAGACATTACTCCCATGGAGAAAAGTCCGCAGGGTGATTATTGTGTTCAATGCCGATGCAATTTTTGTCTTTCTTCAATACTCTGAAGGTCCACAGATTACAGAATGCATCCCGATGTCCTTCGGAAACTAATACTAGTCTTCCAGTGAACGATCAAAGCGTAGATAGTTTAAGACATTACTACCATGGAGAGAAGTCCGCATGGTGCTTATTGTGTTCAATGCCGACGCAATTTTTTTGTTTTATCAACACTCTGAAGGTCCACAGATTACAGAATGCATCCAGATGTGCTTCGGAAACTACTACTAGTCTTCCAGGGAACGATCAAAGCGTAGACAGTTTAAGACATTACTCCCATGGAGAAAAGTCCGCATGTTTCTTATTGTGTTCAATGCCGATGCAATTTCTGAGTTCCATCGACACTCTGAAGGTCCACAGATTACAGAATGCCTTTAGATGTGCTTCGGAAACTACTACTAGTCTTCCAGTGAACGATCAAAGCGTAGACAGTTTAAGACATTACTCCCATGGAGAAAAGTCTGCATGGGCCTTATTGTGTTCAATCCCGATGCAATTTCTGTGTTTCATCAACACTCTGAAGGTCCACAGATTACAGAATGCCTCCACATGTGCTTCGGAAACTACTACTAGTCTTCCAGTGTACGATCAAAGCGTAGACAGTTTAAGACATTACTCCCATGGAGAAAAGTCCGCATGGCGCTTATTGTTTTCAGTGCTGATGCAATTTCTGTGTTTCATCAACTCTCTGAAGGTCCAGAGATTACAGAATGCCTCCAGTTGTACTTCGGAAACTACTACTAGTCTTCCAGTGAACGATCAAAACGTAGACAGTTTAAGACATTACTCCTATGGAGATAAGTCCGCATGGTGCTTATTGTGTTCAATGCCGATGCAATTTCTGTGTTTCATCAACACTCTGAAGATCCACGGAACAGAATGCATCCAGATGTGCTTCAGAAACTACTACTAGTCTTACAGGAAACGATCAAAGCGTATTCAGTTTAAGATATTACTCCCATGGAGAAAAGTCCGCATGGTGCTTATTGTGTTCAATGCCGATGCAATTTCTGTGTTTCATCAACACTCTGAAGGTCCACAGATTACAGAATGCCTCCAGATGTGCTTCGGAAACTACTACTAGTCTTCCAGTGTACGATCAAAGCGTAGACAGTTTAAGACATTACTCAGGTGGAGAAAAGTCTGCATGGTGCTTATTGTGTTCAATGCCGATGCAATTTCTGTGTTTCATCAACACTCTGAATGTCCACAGATTACAGAATGCCTCCAGATGTGCTTTGAAAACTACTACTAGTCTTCCAGTGTACGATCAAATCGTAGACCGTTTAAGACATTACTCTCATTGAGAAAAGTCCGTATGGTGCCTATTGTGTTAAATGCCGAATCAATTTCTGTGTTTCTTCAACACTCTGAAGGTCCAGAGATAACAGAATGCATCCAGATATGCTTCGGAAACTGCTACTAGTCTTCCATGGAACGATCAAAACGTAGACAGTTTAAGACATTACTCCCAAGGAGAAGAGACCGCATGGTGCTTATTGTGTTCAATGCCGATTCAATTTCTGTGTTTCATCAACACTCTGAAGGTCCACAAATTACAGAATGCCTCCAGATGTCCTTCGGGAACTACTGCTAGTCTTCCAGTGAACGATTACAGCGTAGACAGTTTAAGACATTACTCCCATGGAGAAAAGTCCGCATGGTGCTTATTGTGTTCAATGCCGACGCAATTTTTGTGTTTCCTCAACACTCTGAAGGTCCACAGATTACAGAATTAATGCAGATGTGCTTCGGAAACTACTACTAGTCTTCCAGGGAACGATAAAAGGGTAGACAGTTTAAGACATTACTCCAATGGAGAAAAGTCCGCATGGTGCTTATTGTGTTCAATGCCGTTGCAATTTTTGTGTGTCATCAAAACTCTGAAGGTCCACAGGTTACAGAATGCATCCAGATGTGCTTCGGAAACTACTACTAGTCTTCCAGGGAACAATCAAAGCGTAGACAGTTTAAGACATTACTCCAATGGAGAAAAGTCCGCATGGTGCTTATTGTGTTCAATGCCGATGCAATTTCTGTGTTTCATCAACACTCTGAAGGTCCACAGATTACAGAATGCCTCCAGATGTGCTTCGGAAACTACTACTAGTCTTCCAGTGTACGATGAAAGCGTAGACAGTTTAAGACATAACTCCCATGGAGAAAAGTCCGCATGGTTCTTATTGTGTTCAATGCCGATGCAATTTCTGTGTTTCATCAACACTCTGAAGGTCCACAGATTACAGAATGCATCCAGATGTGCTTCAGAAACTACTACTAGTCTTCCAGCGAACGATCAAAGCGTAGACAGTTTAAGACATTACTCCCATGGAGAAAAGTCCGCAGGGTGATAATTGTGTTCAATGCCGATGCAATTTTTGTCTTTCTTCAATACTCTAAAGGTCCACAGATTACAGAATGCATCCCGATGTCCTTCGGAAACTAATACTAGTCTTCCAGTGAACGATCAAAGCGTAGATAGTTTAAGACATTACTACCATGGAGAGAAGTCCGCATGGTGCTTATTGTGTTCAATGCCGACGCAATTTTTTTGTTTTATCAACACTCTGAAGGTCCACAGATTACAGAATGCATCCAGATGTGCTTCGGAAACTACTACTAGTCTTCCAGGGAACGATCAAAGCGTAGACAGTTTAAGACATTACTCCCAAGGAGAAGAGTCCGCATGGTGCTTATTGTGTTCAATGCCGATGCAATTTCTGTTTTTCATCAACACTCTGAAGGTCCACAGATTATGGAATGCATCCAGATGTGCTTCGGAAACTACTACTAGTCTTCCACGGAACGATCAAAGCGTAGACAGTTTAAGACGTTACTCCCATGGAGAAAAGTCCGCATGGTTCTTATTGTGTTCAATGCCGATGAAATTTCTGTGTTTCATCAACACTCTGAAGGTCCACAGATTACAGAATGCATCCAGATGTGCTTCAGAAACTACTACTAGTCTTCCAGCGAACGATCAAAGCGTAGACAGTTTAAGACATTACTCCCATGGAGAAAAGTCCGCAGGGTGATTATTATGTTCAATGCCGATGCAATTTTTGTCTTTCTTCAACACTCTGAAGGTCCACAGATTACAGAATGCATCCCGATGTCCTTCGGAAACTAATACTAGTCTTCCAGTGAACGATCAAAGCGTAGATAGTTTAAGACATTACTACCATGGAGAGAAGTCCACATCGTGCTTATTGTGTTCAATGCCGACGCAATTTTTTTGTTTTATCAACACTCTGAAGGTCCACAGATTACAGAATGCATCCAGATATGCTTCGAAAACTACTACTAGTCTTCCAGCGAACGATCAAAGCGTAGACAGTTTAAGACATTACTCCCATGGAGAAAAGTCCGCATGTTTCTTTTTGTGTTCAATGCCGACGCAATTTCTGTGTTCCATCAACACTATGAAGGTCCACAGATTACAGAATGCCTTCAGATGTGCTTCGGAAACTACTACTAGTCTTCCAGGGAACGATCAAAGCGTAGACAGTTTAAGACATTACTCCCATGGGGAAAAGTCTGCATGGTGCTTATTGTGTTCAATGCCGTTGAAATTTCTGTGTTTCATCAACACTCTGAAGTTCCAAAGATTACAGAATGCATCCAGATGTGCTTCGGAAACTACTACTAGTCTTCCAGGGAACGATCAAAGCGTAGACAGTTTAAGACATTACTCCCATGGAGAAAAGTCTGCATGGTGCTTATTGTTTTCAATGCCGATGCAATTTCTGTGTTTCATCAACACTTTTAAGGTCCACAGGTTACAAAATGCCTCCAGATGTGCTTTGGAAACTACTACTAGTCTTCCAGGGAACGATCAAAGCGTAGACAGTTTAAGACATTACTCCCATGGAGAAAAGTCCGCATGTTTCTTTTTGTGTTCAATGCCGACGCAATTTCTGTGTTCCATCAACACTATGAAGGTCCACAGATTACAGAATGCCTTCAGATGTGCTTCGGAAACTACTACTAGTCTTCCAGGGAACGATCAAAGCGTAGACAGTTTAAGACATTACTCCCATGGGGAAAAGTCTGCATGGTGCTTATTGTGTTCAATGCCGATGCAATTTCTGTGTTTCATCAACACTCTGAAGGTCCACAGATTACAGAATGCCTCCAGATGTGCTTCGGAAACTACTACTAGTCTTCCAGTGTACGATCAAAGCGTAGACTGTTTAAGACATTACTCCCATGGAGAAAAGTCCGCATGGCGGTTATTGTGTTCAATGCTGATGCAATTTCTGTGTTTCATCAACACTCTGAAGGTCCTGAGATTACAGAATGCCTCCAGTTGTACTTCGGAAACTACGACTAGTCTTCCAGTGAACGATCAAAGCGTAGACAGTTTAAGACATTACTCCCATGGAGAAAAGTCCGCAGGGTGATTATTGTGTTCAATGCCGATGCAATTTTTGTCTTTCTTCAACACTCTGAAGGTCCACAGATTACAGAATGCATCCCGATGTCCTTCGGAAACTAATACTAGTCTTCCAGTGAACGATCAAAGCGTAGATAGTTTAAGACATTACTACCATGGAGAGAAGTCCACATGGTGCTTATTGTGTTCAATGCCGACGCAATTTTTTTGTTTTATCAACACTCTGAAGGTCCACAGATTACAGAATGCATCCAGATATGCTTCGAAATCTACTACTAGTCTTCCAGGGAACGATCAAAGCGTAGACAGTTTAAGACATTACTCCCATGGAGAAAAGTCTGCATGGTGCTTATTGTGTTCAATGCCGATGCAATTTCTGTGTTTCATCAACACTTTTAAGGTCCACAGGTTACAAAATGCCTCCAGATGTGCTTTGGAAACTACTACTAGTCTTCCAGGGAACGATCAAAGCGTAGACAGTTTAAGACATTACTCCCATGGAGAAAAGTCCGCAGTTTCTTTTTGTGTTCAATGCCGACGCAATTTCTGTGTTCCATCAACACTATGAAGGTCCACAGATTACAGAATGCCTTCAGATGTGCTTCGGAAACTACTACTAGTCTTCCAGGGAACGATCAAAGCGTAGACAGTTTAAGACATTACTCCCATGGGGAAAAGTCTGCATGGTGCTTATTGTGTTCAATTCCGTGAAATTTCTGTGTTTCATCAACACTCTGAAGTTCCAAAGATTACAGAATGCCTCCAGATGTGCTTCGGAAACTACTACTAGTCTTCCAGGGAACGATCAAAGCGTAGACAGTTTGAGACATTCCTCCCATGGAGATAAGTCCGCATGGTGCTTATTGTGTTCAATGCCGATGCAATTTCTGTGTTTCATCAACACTCTGAAGATCCAAGGAACAGAATGCATCCAGATGTGCTTCAGAAACAACTACTAGTCTAACAGGAAACGATCAAAGCGTAGGCAGTTTAAGATATTACTCCCATGGAGAAAAGTCCGCATGGTGCTTATTGTGTTCAATGCCGATGCAATTTTTGTGTTTCATCAACACTCTGAAGGTCCACAGATTACAGAATGCCTCCAGATGTGCTTCGGAAACTACTACTAGTCTTCCAGTGTACGATCAAAGCGTAGACAGTTTAAGACATTACTCAGGTGGAGAAAAGTCCGCATGGTGCTTTTTGTGTTCAATGCCGATGCAATTTTTGTGTTTCATCAACACTCTGAAGATCCACAGATTACAGAATGCCTCCAGATATGCTTCGGAAACTACTACTAGTTTTCCAGGGAACGATCAAAGCGTAGACAGTTTAAGACATTACTCCTATGGAGAAAAGTCTGCATGGTGCTTATTGTGTTCAATGCCGATGCAATTTCTGTGTTTCATCAACACTCTGAAGGTCCACAGATTACAGAATGCCTCCAGATGTGCATCGAAAACTACTACTAGTCTTCCAGTGTACGATCAAAGCGTAGACAGTTTAAGACATTACTCTCATGGAGAAAAGCCCGTATGGTGCCTATTGTGTTCAATGCCGAATCAATTTCTGTGTTTCTTCAACACTCTGAAGGTCCAGAGATAACAGAATGCATCCGGATATGCTTCGGAAACTGCTACTAGTCTTCATGGAACGATCAAAGCGTAGACAGTTTAAGACATTACTCCCAAGGAGAAGAGACCGCATGGTGCTTATTGTGTTCAATGCCGATTCAATTTCTGTGTTTCATCAACACTCTGAAGGTCCACAAATTACAGAATGCCTCCAGATGTGTTTCGGAAACTACTACTAGTCTTACAGTGTACGATCGAAACGTAGACAGTTTAAGACATTACTCCCATGGAGATAACTCCGCATTGTGCATATTGTGTTCAATGCCGATGCAGTTTTTGTGTATTATCAATACTCTGAAGGTCCACAGATTACAGAATGCTTCCAGATGTGCTTCGGAATTTACTACTTTTCTTCCAGTGTACGATCAAGTTGTAGACAGTCTAAGACATTACTCCCATGGAGAAAAGTCCGCATGGTGCTTATTGTGTTCAATGCCGTTGAAATTTCTGTGTTTCATCAACACTCTGAAGGTCCAAAGATTACAGAATGCCTCCAGATGTGCTTCGGAAACTACTACTAGTCTTCCAGGGAACGATCAAAGCGTAGACAGTTTGAGACATTCCTCCCATGGAGAAAAGTCAACATGGTGCTTATTCAGTTCAATGCCGATGCAATTTTTGTGTTTCATCAACACTCTGAACGTCCAGAGATTACAGAATGCATCCAGATGTGCTTCGGAAACTTCTACTAGTCTTCCAGGGAACGATCTAAGCGTAGACAGTTTAAGACATTACTCCCAAGGAGAAGAGTCCGCATGGTGCTTATTGTGTTCAATGCCGATGCAATTTCTGTTTTTCATCAACACTCTGAAGGTCCACAAATTACAGAAGGCTACCAGATGTCCTTCGGGAACTACTGCTAGTCTTCCAGTCAACGATCACAGCGTAGACAGTTTAAGACATTACTCTCATGGAGAAAAGTCCGTATGGTGCCTATTGTGCTCAATGCCGAATCAATTTCTGTGTTTCATCTACACTCTGAAGGTCCACAGATAACAGAATGCCTCCAGATGTGCTTAGGAAACTACTACTAGTCTGCCAGGGAACGATCAAAGCGTAGACAGTTTAAGACATTACTCCCAAGGAGAAAAGTCCGCATGGTGCTTATTGTGTTCAATGCCGCTGCAATTTTGGTGTTTCATCAACACTCTGAAGGTCCACAGATTACAGAATGCCTCCAGATGTGCTTCGGAAACTACCATTAGTCTTCCAGTGTACGATCAAAGCGTAGACAGTTTGAGACATTACTCCCATTTAGAAAAGTCCGCATTGTGCTTATTGTGTTCAATGCCGATGCAATTTTTGTGTTTCATCAATACTCTGAAGGTCCACAGATTACAGAATGCTTCCAGATGTGCATCGGAAACTACTACTAGTCCTCCAGTGTACGATCAAAGTGTAGACAGTTTAAGACAGTACTCCCATGGAGAAAGGTACGCATGGTGCTTACTGTGTTAAAAGCTGATGCAATTTCTGTGTTTCTTCAACACTCTGAAGGTCCACAGATTACATAATGCCTCCAGATGTACATCGGAAACTGCTACTAGTCTTCCCATGTACAATCAAAGCGTAGACAGTTTAAGACATTACTCCTATGGAGATAAGTCCGCATGGTGCTCATTGTGTTCAATGCCGATGCAATTTCTGTGTTTCATCAACACTCTGAAGATCCACGGAACAGAATGCATCCAGATGTGCTTCAGAAACTACTACTAGTCTTACAGGAACCGATCAAAGCGTAGGCAGTTTAAGATATTACTCCCATGGAGAAAAGTCCGCATGGTGCTTATTGTGTTCAATGCCGATGCAATTTTTGTGTTTCATCAACACTCTGAAGGTCCACAGATTACAGAATGCCTCCAGATGTGCTTCGGAAACTACTACTAGTCTTCCAGTGTACGATCAAAGCGTAGACAGTTTAAGACATTACTCAGGTGGAGAAAAGTCCGCATGGTGCTTTTTGTGTTCAATGCCGATGCAATTTTTGTGTTTCATCAACACTCTGAAGATCCACAGATTACAGAATGCATCCAGATATGCTTCGGAAACTACTACTAGTTTTCCAGGGAACGATCAAAGCGTAGACAGTTTAAGACATTACTCCTATGGAGAAAAGTCTGCATGGTGCTTATTGTGTTCAATGCCGATGCAATTTCTGTGTTTCATCAACACTCTGAAGGTCCACAGATTACAGAATGCCTCCAGATGTGCTTCGAAAACTACTACTAGTCTTCCAGAGTACGATCAAAGCGTAGACAGTTTAAGACATTACTCTCATGGAGAAAAGTCCGTATGGTGCCTATTGTGTTCAATGCCGAATCAATTTCTGTGTTTCTTCAACACTCTGAAGGTCCAGAGATAACAGAATGCATCCAGATATGCTTCGGAAACTGCTACTAGTCTTCCATGGAACGATCAAAGCGTAGACAGTTTAAGACATTACTCCCAAGGAGAAGAGACCGCATGGTGCTTATTGTGTTCAATGCCGATTCAATTTCTGTGTTCCATCAACACTCTGAAGGTCCACAAATTACAGAATGCCTCCAGATGTCCTTCGGGAACTACTGCTAGTCTTCCAGTGAACGATTACAGCGTAGACAGTATAAGACATTACACTGATGGAGAAAAGTCCGTATGGTGCCTATTGTGTTCAATGTCGAATCAATTTCTGTGTTTCATCAACACTCTGAAGGTCCACAGATTACAGAATGCCTCCAGATGTGCTTCGAAAACTACTACTAGTCTTCCAGAGTACGATCAAAGCGTAGACAGTTTAAGACATTACTCTCATGGAGAAAAGTCCGTATGGTGCCTATTGTGTTCAATGCCGAATCAATTTCTGTGTTTCTTCAACACTCTGAAGGTCCAAAGATAACAGAATGCATCCAGATATGCTTCGGAAACTGCTACTAGTCTTCCATGGAACGATCAAAGCGTAGACAGTTTAAGACATTACTCCCAAGGAGAAGAGACCGCATGGTGCTTATTGTGTTCAATGCCGATTCAATTTCTGTGTTTCATCAACACTCTGAAGGTCCACAAATTACAGAATGCCTCCAGATGTCCTTCGGAAACTACTACTACTCTTCCAGGGAACGATCAAAGCGTAGACAGTTTAAGACATTACTCCCAAGGAGAAAAGTCCGCATGGTGCTTAATGTGTTCAATGCCGATGCAATTTCTGCGTTTCATCAACACTCTGAAGGTCCACAGATTACAGAATGCATCCAGAAGTGCTTCGGAAACTACTACTAGTCTTCCAGTGAACGATTAAAGCGTAGACAGTTTAAGACATTACTCCCATGGAGAAAAGTCTGCATGGTGCTTATTGTGTTCAATGCCGATGCAATTTCTGTGTTTCATCAACACTCTGAAGGTCCACAGATTCAGAATGCCTCCAGAAGTGCTTCGAAAACTACTACTAGTCTTCCAGTGGACGATCAAAGCGTAGACACTTTAAGACATTACTACCATGAAGAAAATTCCGCATGGTGCTTATTGTGTTCAATGCGGATGCAATTTTTGTGTATCATCAACAGTCTGAAGGTCCACAGATTACAGAATGCCTCCAGATGTGTTTCGGAAACTACTACTAGTCTTACATTGTACGATCGAAGCGTTCACATTTTAAGACATTACTCCCATGGAGATAAGTCCGCATTGTGCTTATTGTGTTCAATGCCGATGCAATTTTTGTGTTTCATCAATACTCTGAAGGTCCACAGATTACAGAATGCTTCCAGATGTGCTTCGGAATTTACTACTAGTCTTCCAGGGAACGATCAAAGCGTAGACAGTTTAAGACATTACTCCCAAGGAGAAGAGTCCGCATGGTGCTTATTGTGTTCAATGCCGATGCAATTTCTGTTTTTCATCAACACTCTGAAGGTCCACAAATTACGGAAGGCCTCCAGATGTCCTTCGGGAACTACTGCTAGTCTTCCAGTCAACGATCACAGCGTAGACAGTTTAAGACATTACTCTCATGGAGAAAAGTCTGTATGGTGCCTATTGTGTTCAATGCCGAATCAAATACTGTGTTTCATCAACACTCTGAAGGTCCACAGATAACAGAATGCCTCTAGATGTGCTTAGGAAACTACTACTAGTCTGCCAGGGAACGATCAAAGCGTAGACAGTTTAAGACATTACTCCCAAGGAGAAAAGTCCGCATGGTGCTTATTGTGTTCAATGCCGATGCAATTTCTGTGTTTCATCAACACTCTGAAGGTCCACAGATTACAGAATTCATCCAGAAGTGCTTCGGAAACTACTACTAGTCTTCCAGTGAACGATCAAAGCGTAGACACTTTAAGACATTACTCCCATGGAGAAAATTCCGCATGGTGCTTATTGTGTTCAATGCCGCTGCAATTTTTGTGTTTCATCAACACTCTGAAGGTCCACAGATTACAGAATGCCTCCAGATGGCCTTCGGAGACTGCTACTAGTCTTCCAGTGTACAATCAAAGCGTAGACAGTTTAAGACATTACTCCCATGGAGATAAGTCCGCATGGTGCTTATTGTGTTCAATGCCGATGCAATTTCTGTGTTTCATCAACACTCTGAAGATCCACGGAACAGAAAGCATCCAGATGTGCTTCAGAAGCTACTACTAGACTTCCAGGAAACGACCAAAGCGTAGGCAGTTTAAGACATTACTCCCATGGAGAAAAGTCCGCATGGTGCTTATTGTGTTCAATGCCGATGCAATTTTTGTGTTTCATCAACACTCTGAAGGTCCACAGATTACAGAATGCCTCCAGATGTGCTTCGGAAACTACTACTAGTCTTCCAGTGTACGATCAAATCGTAGACAGTTTAAGACATTACTCCCATGGAGAAAAGTCCGCATGGTGCTTATTGTGTTCAATGCCGATGCAATTTTTGTGTTTCATCAACACTCTGAAGGTCCACAGATTACATAATGCATCCAGATATGCTTCGGAAACTACTACTAGTCTTCCAGGGAACGATCAAAGCGTAGACAGTTTAAGACATTACTCCCATGGAGAAAAGTCTGCATGGTGCTTATTGTGTTCAATGCCGATGCAATTTCTGTGTTTCATCAACACTCTGAAGGTCCACAGATTACAGAATGCCTCCAGATGTGCTTCGGAAACTACTACTTGTCTTCCAGTGTACGATCAAAGCGTAGACAGTTTAAGACATTACTCTCATGGAGAAAAGTCCGTATGGTGCCTATTGTGTTCAATGCCGAATCAATTTCTGTGGTTCTTCAACACTCTGAAGGTCCAGAGATAACAGAATGCATCCAGATATGCTTCGGAAACTGCTACTAGTCTTCCATGGAACGATCAAAGCGTAGACAGTTTAAGACATTACTCCCAAGGAGAAGAGACCGCATGGTGCTTATTGTGTTCAATGCCGATTCAATTTCTGTGTTTCATCAACACTCTGAAAGTCCACAAATTACAGAATGCCTCCAGATGTCCTTCGGGAACTACAGCTAGTCTTCCAGTGAACGATTACAGCGTAGACAGTATAAGACATTACACTGATGGAGAAAAGTCCGTATGGTGCCTATTGTGTTCAATGTCGAATCAATTTCTGTGTTTCATCAACACTCTGAAGGTCCACAGATAACAGAATGCCTCCAGATGTGCTTCGGAAACTACTACTACTCTTCCAGGGAACGATCAAAGCGTAGACAGTTTAATACATTACTCCCAAGGAGAAAAGTCCGCATGGTGCTTAATGTCTTCAATGCCGATGCAATTTCTGCGTTTCATCAACACTCTGAAGGTCCACAGATTACAGAATGCATCCAGAAGTGCTTCGGAAACTACTACTAGTCTTCCAGTGAACGATCAAAGCGTAGACAGTTTAAGACATTACTCCCATGGAGAAAAGTCCGCATGGTGCTTATTGTGTTAAGTGCCGATGCAATTTCTGTGTTTCATCAACACTCTGAAGGTCCACAGATTACAGAATGCCCCAGATGTACTTCGGAAACTGCTACTAGTCTTCCAGTGTACAATCAAAGCGTAGACAGTTTAAGACATTACTCCCATGGAGAAAAGTCCGCATGGTGTTTATTGTGTTAAATGCCGATGCAATTTCTGTGTTTCATCAACACACTGATGGTAAACAGATTACAGAATGCCTCCAGATGTGCTTCGGAAACTACTACTAGTCTTCCAGGGAACGATCAAAGCGTAGACAGTTTGAGACATTACTCCCATAAAGAAAAGTCCGCAAGGTGCTTATTGTGTTCAATGCCGATGCAATTTTTGTGTTTCATCAACACTCTGAAGGTCCACAGATTACAGAATGTATCCAGATGTGCTTCGGAAACTACTACTAGCCTTCCAGGGAACGATCAAACCGTAGACAATATAAGACATTACTCCCATGGAGAAAAGTCTGCATGGTGTTTATTGTGTTCAATGCCGATGCAATTTCTGTGTTTCATCAACACTCTGAAGGTCCACAGAATACAGAATGCATCCAGATGTGCTTCAGAAACTACTACTAGTCTTCCAGGAAACGATCAAAGCGTAGGCAGTTTAAGACATTACTCTCAAGGAGAAAAGTCCGCATGGTGCTTATTGTGTTCAATGCCTATGCAAATTTTGTGTTTCATCAACACTCTTAAGGTCCACAGATTACAGAATGCTTCCAGATGTGCTTCGGAAACTACTACTTTTCTTCCAGTGTACGATCAAAGCGTAGACAGTTTAAGACATTACTCCCATGGAGAAAAGTCCGCATGGTGCTTATTGTGTTCAATGTCGATGCAATTTATGTGTTTCATCAACACTCTGAAGGTCCACAGATTACAGAATGCATCCAGATATGCTTCGGAAACTACTACTAGTCTTCCAGGGAACGATCAAATCGTAGACAGTTTAAGACATTACTCCCATGGAGAAAAGTCTGCATGGTGTTTATTGTGTTCAATGCCGATGCAATTTCTGTGTTTCATCAACACTCTGAAGGTCCACAGATTACAGAATGCCTCCAGATGTGCTTCGGAAACTACTACTAGTCTTCCAGTGTACGATCAAAGCGTAGACAGTTTAAGACATTACTACCATGGAGAAATGTCCGCATTCCGCTTATGGTGTTCAATGCTGATGCAATTTCTGTGTTTCACCAACACTCTGAAGGTCCAGGGATTACAGAATGCCTCCAGCTGTGCTTCGGAAACGCTACTAGTCTTCCAGTGAACGATCAAAACGTAGACAGTTTAAGACATTACTCTCATGGAGAAAAGTCCGCATGGTGCTTATTGTGTACAATGCCGATGCAATTCCTGTGTTTCATCAACACTCTGAAGGTCCACAGATTACAGAATGCCTGCAGAAGTGCTTCGGAAACTACTACTAGTCTTCCAGTTAACGATCAAAGCGTAGACACTTTAAGACATTACTCCCATGAAGAAAATTCCGCACGGTGCTTATTGTGTTCAATGCCGATGCAATTATTGTGTTTCATCAACACTCTGACGTTCCAGGGATTACAGAATGCCTCCAGATGTGTTTCGGAAACTACTACTAGTCTTCCAGTGTACGATCAAAGCGGAGACAGTTTAAGACATTACTCCCTTGGAGATAAGTCCTCATTGTGCTTATTGTGTTCTATGCCGATGCAATTTTTGTGGGTCATCAATACTCTGAAGGTCCACAGATTACAGAATGCTTCCAGATGTGCTTCGGAATTTACTACTAGTCTTCCAGTGTACGATCAAAGTGTAGACGGTTTAAGACATTACTCCCATGGAGAAAAGTCCGCATGGTGCTTATTGTGTTCAATGCCGTTGCAATTTCTGTGTTTCATCAACACTCTGAAGGTCCAAAGATTACAGAATGCCTCCAGATGTGCTTCGGAAACTTCTACTAGTCTTCCAGTGTACGATCAAAGCGTAGACAGTTTAAGACATTACTACCATGGAGAAAAGTCCGCATGGCGCTTATTGTGTTCAATGCTGATGCAATTTCTGTGTTTCATCAACACTCTGAAGGTCCAGAGATTACAGAATGCCTCCAGTTGTGCTTCGGAAACTACTACTAGTCTTCCAGAGAACGATCAAAGCGTAGACAGTTTAAGATATTACGCTCATGGAGAAAAGTCCGCATGGTGCTTATTGTGTTCAATGCCGATGCAATTTTTGTGTTTCATCAACACTCTGAAGGTTCACAGATTACAGAATGCCTCCAGATGTGTTTCGGAAACTACTACTAGTCTTCCAGTGTACGATCAAAGCGTAGACAGTTTAAGACATTACTCCCTTGGAGATAAGTCCGCATTGTGCTTATTGTGTTCAATGGCGTTGCAACTTCTGTGTTTCATCAACACTCTGAATGTCCAAAGATTACAGAATGCCTCCAGATGTGCTTCGGAAACTTCTACTAGTCTTCCAGTTTCCAATCAAAGCGTAGACAGTTTAAGACATTACTCCCGTAGAGAAAAGTCCCCATGGTGCATATTGTGTTCAATGCCGATGCAGTTTTTGTGTTTCATCAACACTCTGATCGTCCACAGATAACAGAATGCCTCCAGATGTGCTTCGGAAACTACTACTAGAGTTCCAGGGAACGATCAAAGCGTAGACAGTTTAAAAAATTACTCCCAAGGAGAAAAGTCCGCATGGTGCATATTGTGTTCAATGCCGCTGCAATTTTTGTGTTTCATCAACACTCTGAAGGTCCACAGATTTCAGAATGCCTCCAGATGTGCTTCGGAAACTACTACTAGTCTTCCAGTGTACGATCAAAGCGTAGCCAGTTTAAGACATTACTCCCATGGAGAAATGTCCGCATTGTGCTTATTGTGTTCAATACCGATGCAAATTTTGTTTTTCATCAATACTCAAAGGTCCACAGATTACAGAATGCTCCCAGATGTGCTTCGGAAACTACTACTAGTCCTCCAGTGTACGATCAAAGTGTAGACAGTTTAAGACATTACTCCCATGGAGAAAAGTCCGCATGGTGCTTATTGTGTTCAATGCCGATGCAATTTTTGTGTTTCATCAACACTCTGAAGGTCCACAGATTTCAGAATGCCTCCAGATGTGCTTCGGAAACTTCTACTAGTCTTCCAGTGTACAATCAAAGCGTAGACAGTTTAAAACATTACTCCCATAGAGAAAACTCCCCATGGTGCCTATTGTGTTCAATGCCGATGCAGTTTTTGTGTTTCATCAACACTCTGATCGTCCACAGATAACAGAATGCCTCCAGATGTGCTTCGGAAACTACTACTAGTCTTCCAGGGAACGATCAAAGCGTAGACAGTTTAAGATATTACGCTCATGGAGAAAAGTCCGCATGGTGCTTATTGTGTTCAATGCCGATGCAATTTTTGTGTTTCATCAACACTCTGAAGTTTCACAGATTACAGAATGCCTCCAGATGTGTTTCGGAAAGTACTACTAGTCTTCCAGTGTACGATCAAAGCGTAGACGGTTTAAGACATTACTCCCTTGGAGATAAGTCCGCATTGTGCTTATTGTGTTCAATGGCGTGCAATTTCTGTGTTTCAACAACACTCTGAATGTCCAAAGATTACAGAATGCCTCCAGATGTGCTTCGGAAACTTCTACTAGTCTTCCAGTGTACAATCAAAGCGTAGACAGTTTAAGACATTACTCCAATAGAGAAAAGTCCCCATGGTGCATATTGTGTTCAATGCCGATGCAGTTTTTGTGTTTCATCAACACTCTGATCGTCCACAGATAACAGAATGCCTCCGGATGTGCTTAGGAAACTACTACTAGTCTTCCAGGGAACGATCAAAGCGTAGACAGTTTAAGACATTACTCCCAAGGAGAAAAGTCCGCATGGTGCTTATTGTGTTCAATGTCGATGCAATTTCTGTGTTTCATCAACACTCTGAAGGTCCACAGATTACAGAATACATCCAGAAGTGCTTCGGAAACTACTACTAGTCTTCCAGTGAACGATCAAAGCGTAGACACTTTAAGACATTACTCCCGTGGAGAGAATTCCGCATGGTACTTATTGTGTTCAATGCCGCTGCAATTTTTCTGTTTCATCAACACTCTTAAGGTCCACAGATTACAGAATGCCTCCAGATGTGCTTCGGAAACTACTACTAGTCTTCCAGTGAACGATCAAAACGTAGACAGTTTAAGACATTACTCTCATGGAGAAAATTCCGCAAGGTGCTTATTGTGTTCAATGCCGATTCAATACCTGTGTTTCATCAACACTCTGAAGGTCCACAGATTACAGAATGCCTCCAGAAGTGCTTCGGAAACTACTACTAGTCTTCCAGTGGACGATCAAAGCGTAGACAGTTTAAGACATTACTACCTTGGAGATAAGTCCGCATTGTGCTTATTGTGTTCAATGCCGATGCAATTTTTGTGTTTCATCAACACTCTGAAGGTCCATGGATTACAGAATGCCTCCAGTTGTGCTTCGGAAACTACTACTAGTCTTCCAGTGAATGATCAAAACGTAGACAGTTTAAGACATTACTCTCATGGAGAAAAGTCCGCATGGTGCTTATTGTGTTCAATGCCGATTCAATACCTGTGTTTCATCAACACTCTGAAGGTCCACAGATTACAGAATGCTTCCAGATGTGCTTCGGAATTTACTACTAGTCTTCCAGTGTACGATCAAGGTGTAGACAGTTTAAGACATTACTCCCATGGAGAAAAGTCTGCATGGTGCTTATTGTGTTCAATGCCGTTGCAATTTCTGTGTTTCATCAACTCTCTGAAGGTCCAAAGATTACAGAATGCCTCCAGATGTGCTTCGGAAACTTCTACTAGTTTTCCAGTGTACAATCAAAGCGTAGACAGTTTAAGACATTACTTCCATGGAGAAAAGCCCCATGGAGCATATTGTGTTCAATGCCGATGCAGTTTTTGTGTTTCATCAACACTCTGATCGTCCACAGATTAATGAATGCCTCCAGATGTGCTTCGGAAACTACTTCTAGTCTTCCAGGGAACGATCAAAGCGTAGACAGTTTGAGACATTACTCCCATGGAGAAAAGTCTGCATGGTGCTTATTGTGTTCAATGCCGTTGCAATTTTTGTGATTCATCAACACTCTGAAGGTCCACAGATTACAGAATGCATCCAGATATGCTTCGGAATCTACTATTAGTCTTCCAGGGAACGATCAAAACGAAGACAGTTTAAGACATTACTCCCATGGAGAAAAGTCTGCATGGTGCGTGTTGTGTTCAATGCCGATGCAACTTCTGTGTTTCATCAACACTCTGAAGGTCCACAGATTACAGAATGCCTCCAGATGTGCTTCGGAAACTACTACTAGTCTTCCAGTGTACGATCAAAGCGTAGACAGTTTAAGATATTACTCCCTTGGAGATAAGTCCGCATTGTGCTTATTGTGTTCAATGCCGATGCAATTTTTGTGGGTCATCAATACTCTGAAGGTCCACAGATTACAGAATGCTTCCAGATGTGCTTCGGAATTTACTACTAGTCTTCCAGTGTACGATCAAAGTGTAGACAGTTTAAGACATTACTCCCATGGAGAAAAGTCCTCATGGTGCTTATTGTGTTCAATGCCGTTGCAATTTCTGAGTTTCATCAACACTCTGAATGTCCAAGATTACAGAATGCCTCCAGATGTGCTTCGGAATCATCTACTAGTCTTCCAGTGTACAATCAAAGCGTAGAGAGTTTAAGACATTACTCCCATTCAGATAAGTCCGCAAGGTGCCTATTGTGTTAAATGCCGATGCAGTTTTTGTGTTTCATCAACACACTGAAGGTCCACAGATTACAGAATGCCTCCAGATGTGCTTCGGAAACTACTACTAGTCTTCCAGGGAACGATCAAAGCGTAGACAGTTTGAGACATTACTCCCATGGAGAAAAGTCCGCAAGGTGCTTATTGTGTTCAGTGCCGATGCAATTTTTGTGTTTCATCAACACTCTGAAGGTCCACAGATTACAGAATGTATCCAGATGTGCTTCGGAAACAAATACTAGCCTTCCAGTGTACGATCAAAGCGTAGACAGTTTAAGACATTACTCCCATGGGGAAAAGTCCGCATTGTGCTTATTGTGTTCAATGCCGATGCAGTTTTTGTGTTTCATCAACACTCTGAACGTCCACAGATTAGAGAATGCCTCCAGATGTGCTTCGGAAACTACTACTAGTCTTCCAGGACACGATCAAAGCGTAGACAGTTTGAGACATTACTCCCATGGAGAAAAGTCCGCATGGTGCTTATTGTGTTAAATGTCGATGCAATGTTTGTGTTTCGTCAACCCTCTGAAGGTCCACAGATTACAGAATGCATCCAGATATGCTTCGGAAACTACTACTAGTCTTCCAGGGAACGATCAAAGCGTAGACAGTTTAAGACATTACTCCCATGGAGAAATGTCTGCATGGTGTTTATTGTGTTCAATGCCGATGCAATTTCTGTGTTTCATCAGCACTCTGAAGGTCAACAGATTACAGAATGCATCCAGATGTGCTTCGGAAACTACTACTAGTCTTCCAGTGTACGATCAAAGCGTAGAAAGTTTAAGACATTACTACCATGGAGAAAAGTCCGCATGGTGCTTATTGTGTTCAATGCCGATGCAATTTTTGTGTTTCATCAACACTCTTAAGGTCCAGGGATTACAGAATGCCTCCAGATGTGTTTCGGAAACTACTACTAGTCTTCCAGTGTACGATCAAAGCGTAGACAGTTTAAGACATTACTCCCTTGGAGATAAGTCCGCATTGTGCTTATTGTGTTCAATGCCGATGCAATTTTTGTGGGTCATCAATACTCTGAAGGTCCACAGATTACAGATTGCTTCCAGATGTGCTTCGGAAACTACTACTAGTCTTCCAGTGTACGATCAAAGTGTAGACAGTTTAAGACATTACTCCCATGGAGAAAAGTCCGCATGGTGCTTATTGTGTTCAATGCCGTTGCAATTTCTGTGTTTCATCAACACTCTGAAGGTCCAAAGATTACAGAATGCCTCCAGATGTGCTTCGGAAACTTCTACCAGTCTTCCAGTGTACAATCAAAGCGTAGACAGTTTAAGACATTACTCCCATGGAGAAAAGTCCCCATGGTGCATATTGTGTTCAATGCCGACGCAGTTTTTGTGTTCCATCAACACTCTGATCGTCCACAGATTAATGAATGCCTCTAGATGGGCTTCGGAAACTACTACTAGATTTCCAGGGAACGATCAACGCGTAGACAGTTTGAGACATTACTCCCATGGAGAAAATTCCGCATGGTGCTTATTGTGTTCAAGGCTGATGCAATTTCTGTGTTTCACCAACACTCTGAAGGTCCAGGGATTACAGAATGCATCCAGATATGCTTCGGAAACTAGTATTAGTCTTCCAGGGAACTATCAAAACGAAGACAGTTAAAGACATTACTCCCATGGAGAAAAGTCTGCATGGTGCTTATTGTGTTCAATACCGATGCAATTTCTGTGTTTCATCAACACTCTGAAGGTCCACAGATTACAGAATGCCTCCAGATGTGCTTCGGAAACTACTACTAGTCTTCCAGTGTACAATCAAAGCGTAGACAGTTTAAGACATTACTCCCATGGAGAAAAGTCCCCATGGTGCATATCGTGTTCAATGCCGATGCAGTTTTTGTGTTTCATCAACACTCTGATCGTCCACAGATAACAGAATGCCTCCAGATGTTCTTCGGAAACTACTACTAGTCTTCCAGGGAACGATCAAAGCGTAGACAGTTTAAGACGTTACTCCCAAGGAGAAAAGTCCGCATGGTGCTTATTGTGTTCAATGCCGATGCAATTTCTGTGTTTCATCAACACTCTGAAGGTCCACAGATTACAGAATGCATCCAGAAGTGCTTCGGAAACTACTAATAGTCTTCCAGTGAACGATCAAAGCGTAGACACTTTAAGACATTACTCCCATGGAGAAAATTCCGCATGGTGCTTATTGTGTTCAATGCCGCTGCAATTTTTGTGTTTCATCAACACTCTGAAGGTCCACAGATTACAGAATGCCTCCAGATGTGCTTCGGCAACTACTACTAGTCTTCCAATGTACGATCAAAGCGTAGACAGTTTAAGACATTACTCAAATAGAGAAATGTCCGCATGGTGCTAATTGTATCCAATGCCGATGCAATTTTTGTGTTTCATCAACACTCTGAAGGTTCACAGATTACAGAATGTATCCAGATGTGCTTCGGAAACTACTACTAGCCTTCCAGGGAACGATCAAAGCGTAGACAATATAAGTCATTACTCCCATGGAGAAAAGTCTGCATGGTGTTTATTGTGTTCAATGCCGATGCAATTTCTGTGTTTCATCAACACTCTGAATTTCCACAGAATACAGAATACATCCAGATGTGCTTCAGAAACTACTACTAGTCTTTCAGGAAACGATCAAAGCGTAGGCAGTTTAAGACATTACTCCCCTGGAGAAAAGTCCGCATGGTGCTTATTGTGTTCAATGCCTATGCAATTTTTGTGTTTCATCAACACTCTGAAGGTCCGCAGATTACAGAATGCCTCCAGATGTGCTTCGGATACTACTACTAGTCTTCCAGTGTACGATCAAAGCGTAGACAGTTTAAGACATTACTCCCATGGAGAAAAGTCCGCATCGTGCTTATTGTGTTCAATGCCGATGCAGTTTTTGTTTTTCATCAACACTCTGAACGTCCACAGATTAGAGAATGCCTCCAGATGTGCTTCGGAAACTACTACTAGTCTTCCAGGGAACGATCAAAGCGTAGACAGTGTGAGACATTACTCCCATAGAGAAAAGTCCGCATGGTGCCTATTGTGTTCAATGTCGTTGCAATTTTTGTGTTTCATCAACACTCTGAAGGTCCACAGATTACAGAATGCCTCCAGATATGCTTCGGAAACTACTACTAGTCTTCCAGGGAACGATCAAAGCGTAGACAGTTTCAGACATTACTCCCATGGAGAAAAGTCTGCATGGTGTTTATTGTGTTCAATGCCGATGCAAATTCTGTGTTTCATCAACCCTCTGAAGGTCAACAGATTACAGAATGCCTCGAGATGTGCTTCGGAAACTACTACTAGTCTTCCTGTGGACGATCAAAGCGTAGACACTTTAAGACATTACTCCCATGAAGAAAATTCCGCATGGTGCTTATTGCGTTCAATGCCGATGCAATTTTTGTGTTTCATCAACACTCTGAAGGTTCACAGATTACAGAATGCCTCCAGATGTGTTTCGGAAACTACTACTAGTCTTCCAGTGTACGATCAAAGCGTAGACAGTTTAAGACATTACTCCCTTGGAGATAAGTCCGCATTGTGCTTATTGTGTTCAATGCCGATGCAATTTTTGTGGGTCATCAATACTCTGAAGGTCCACAGATTACAGAATGCTTCCAGATGTGCTTCGGAATTTACTACTAGTCTTCCAGTGTACGATCAAAGTGTAGACAGTTTAAGACATTACACCCATGGAGAAAAGTCCGCATGGTGCTTATTGTGTTCAATGCCGATTCAATTCCTGTGTTTCATCAACCCTCTGAAGGTCCACAGATTACAGAATGCATCCAGATGTGCTTCGGAAACTACTACTAGTCTTCCAGTGTACGATCAAAGCGTAGAAAGTTTAAGACATTACTACCATGGAGAAAAGTCCGCATGGTGCTTATTGTGTTCTATGCCGATGCAATTTTTGTGTTTCATCAACACTCTGAAGGTCCAGGGATTACAGAATGCCTCCAGATGTGTTTCGGAAACTACTACTAGTCTTCCAGTGTACGATCAAAGCGTAGACAGTTTAAGACATTACTCCCTTGGAGATAAGTCCGCATTGTGATTATTGTGTTCAATGCCGATGCAATTTTTGTGGGTCATCAATACTCTGAAGGTCCACAGATTACAGAATGCTTCCAGATGTGCTTCGGAAACTACTACTAGTCTTCCAGTGTACGATCAAAGTGTAGACAGTTTAAGACATTACTCCCATGGAGAAAAGTCCGCATGGTGCTTATTGTGTTCAATGCCGTTGCAATTTCTGTGTTTCATCAACACTCTGAAGGTCCAAAGATTACAGAATGCCTCCAGATGTGCTTCGGAAACTTCTACCAGTCTTCCAGTGTATAATCAAAGCGTAGACAGTTTAAGACATTACTCCCATGGAGAAAAGCCCCATGGTGCTTATTGTGTTCAATGCCGATGGAGTTTTTGTGTTCCATCAACACTCTGATCGTATACAGATTAATGAATGCCTCCAGATGTGCTTCGGAAACTACTACTACACTTCCAGGGAACGATCAAGGCGTAGACAGTTTGAGACATTACTCCCATGGAGAAAAGTCCGCATGGTGCTTATTGTGTTCAATGCTGATGCAATTTCTGTGTTTCACCAACACTCTGAAGGTCCAGGGTTTACAGAATGCATCCAGATATGCTTCGGAAACTACTATTAGTCTTCCAGGGAACTATCAAAACGAAGACAGTTAAAGACATTACTCCCCTGGGGAAAAGTCTGCATGGTGCTTATTGTGTTCAATGCCGATGCAATTTCTGTGTTTCATCAATACTCTGAAGGTCCACAGATTACAGAATGCCTCCAGATGTGCTTCCGAAACTACTACTAGTCTTCCAGTGGACGATCAAAGCGTAGACACTTTAAGACATTACTCCCATGAAGAAAATTCCGCATGATGCTTATTGTGTTCGATGCCGATGCAATTTTTGCGTTTCATCAACACTCTGAAGGTTCACAGATTACTGAATGCCTCCAGATGTGTTTCGGAAACTACTACTAGTCTTCTAGTGTACGATCAAGCGTAGACAGTTTAAGACATTACTCCCTTGGAGATAAGTCCGCATTGTGCTTATTGTGTTCAATGCCGATGCAATTTTTTGGGTCATCAATACTCTGAAGGTCCACAGATTACAGAATGCTTCCAGATGTGCTTCTGAATTTACTACTAGACTTCCAGTGTACGATCAAAATGTAGACAATTTGAGACATTACTCCCATGGAGAAAAGTCCGCATGGTGCTTATTGTGTTCAATGCCGATTCAATTCCTGTGTTTCATCAACCCTCTGAAGGTCCACAGATTACAGAATGCCTCCAGATGTGCTTCGGAAACCACTACTATTCTTCCAGTAAACGATCAAAGCGTAGACAGTTTAAGACATTACTCCCATGGAGAAAAGTCCGCATGGTGCTTTTTGTGTTCAATGCCGATGCAGTTTTTGTGTTTCATCAACACACTGAACGTCCACAGATTAGAGAATGCCTCCAGATGTGTTTCGGAAAGTACTACTAGTCTTCCAGTATACGATCAAATCGTAGACAGTTTAAGACATTACTCCCTCTGAGATAAGTTCGCATTGTGCTTAATGTGTTCAATGCCGATGCAATTTTTGTGGGTCATCAATACTCTGAAAGTCCACAGTTTACAGAATGCTTCCAGATGTGCTTCGGAATTTACTACTAGTCTTCCAGTGTACGATCAAAGTGTAGACAGTTTAAGACATTACTCCCATGGAGAAAAGTCCGCATGGTGCTTATTGTGTTGAATGTCGTTGCAATTTCTGTGTTTCATCAACACTCTGAAGGTCGAAAGATTACAGAATGATTCCAGATGTGCTTCGGAAACTTCTACTAGTCTTCCAGTGTACAATCAAAGCGTAGACAGTTTAAGACATTACTCCCATGGAGAAAAGTCCCCATGGTGCATATTGTGTTCAATGCCGATGCAGTTTTTGTGTTTCATCAACACTCTGATCGTCCACAGATTACAGAATGCCTCCAGATGTGCTTCGGAAACTACTACTAGTCTTCCAGGGAACGATCAACGCGTAGACAGTTTGAGACATTACTCCCATGGAGAAAAGTCGGCATGGCGCTTATTGTGTTCAATGCTGATGCAATTTCTGTGTTTCATCAACACTCTGAAGGTCCAGAGATTACAGAATGCCTCCAGTTGTGCTTCGGAAACTACGACTAGTCTTCCAGTGAACGATCAAATCGTAGACAGTTTAAGACATTACTCCCATGGAGAAAATTCCGCATGGTGCTTATTGTGTTCAATGCCGATGCAATTTTTGTGTTTCATCAACACTCTGAAGGTTCACAGATTACAGAATGCCTCCAGATGTGTGTCGCAAACTACTACTAGTCTTCCAGTGTACGATCAAAGCGTAGACAGTTTAAGACATTACTCCCTTGGAGATAAGTCCGCATTGTGCTTATTGTGTTCAATGCCGATGCAATTTTTTTGGGTCATCAATACTCTGAAGGTCCACAGATTACAGAATGCCTCCTGATGTGCTTCGGAAACTACTACTAGTCTTCCAGTGTACGATCAAAGCGTAGACAGTTTAAGACATTACTCCCTTGGAGATAAGTCCGCATTGTGCTTATTGTGTTCAATGCCGATGCAATTTTTGTGGGTCATCAATACTCTGAAGGTCCACAGATTACAGAATGCTTCCAGATGTGCTTCGGAATTTACTACTAGTCTTCCAGTGTACGATCAAATTGTAGACAGTTTAAGACATTACACCCATGGAGAAAAGTACGCATGGTGCTTATTGTGTTCAATGCCGATTCAATTCCTGTGTTTCATCAACCCTCTGAAGGTCCACAGATTACAGAATGCCTCCAGAAGTGCTTCGGAAACTACTACTAGTCTTCCAGTGGACGATCACAGCGTAGACAATTTAAGACATTACTCCCATGAAGAAAATTCCGCATGGTGCTTATTGTGTTCAATGCCGCTGCAATTTTTGTGTTTCATCAACACTCTGAAGGTCCACAGATTACAGAATGCCTCCAGATGTGCTTCGGAAACTACTACTAGTCTTCCAGTATACGATCAAAGCGTAGACATTTTAAGACATTACTCCCATGGAGAAAAGTCCGCGTGGTGCTTTTTGTGTTCAATGCCGATGCAGTTTTTGTGTTTCATCAACACTCTGAACGTCCACAGATTAGAGAATGCCTCCAGATGTGTTTCGGAAACTACTACTAGTCTTCCAGTGTACGATCAAAGCGTAGACAGTTTAAGACATTACTCCCTTGGAGATAAGTTCGCATTGTGCTTAATGTGTTCAATGCCGATGCAATTTTTGTGGGTCATCAATACTCTGAAGGTCCACAGATTACAGAATGCTTCCAGATGTGCTTCGGAATTTACTACTAGTCTTCCAGTGTACGATCAAAGTGTAGACAGTTTAAGACATTACTCCCATGGAGAAAAGTCCGCATGGTGCTTATTATGTTCAATGTCGTTGCAATTTCTGTGTTTCATCAACACTCTGAAGGTCGAAAGATTACAGTATGCCTCCAGATGTGCTTCGGAAACTTCTACTAGTCTTCCAGTGTACAATCAAAGCGTAGACAGTTTAAGACATTACTCCCATGGAGAAAAGTCCCCATGGTGCATATTGTGTTCAATGCCGATGCAGTGTTTGTGTTTCATCAACACTCTGATCGTCCACAGATTACAGAATGCCTCCAGATGTGCTTTGGAAACTACTACTAGTCTTCCAGGGAACGATCAACGCGTAGACAGTTTGAGACATTACTCCCATGGAGAAAAGTCCGCATGGCGCTTATTGTGTTCAATGCTGATGCAATTTCTGTGTTTCATCAACACTCTGAAGGTCCACAGATTACAGAATGCATCCAGAAGTGCTTCGGAAACTACTAATAGTCTTCCAGTGAATGATCAAAGCGTAGACACTTTAAGACATTACACCCATGGAGAAAATTCCGCATGGTGTTTATTGTGTTTAATGCCGCTGCAATTTTTGTGTTTCGTCAACACTCTGAAGGTTCACAGATTACAGAATATATCCAGATGTGCTTCGAAAACTACTACTAGCCTTCCAGGGAACGATCAGACCGTAGACAATATAAGTCATTTCTCCCATGGAGAAAAGTCTGCATGGTGTTTATTGTATTCAATGCCGATGCAATTTCTGTGTTTCATCTACACTCTGAAGGTCCACAGAATACAGAATGCATCCAGATGTGCTTCAGAAACTACTACTAGTCTTCCAGGAAACGATCAAAGCGTAGGCAGTTTAAGACATTACTCCCCTGGAGAAAAGTCTGCAAGGTGCTTATTGTGTTCAATGCCTATGCAATTTTTGTGTTTCATCAACACTCTGAAGGTCCGCAGATTACAGAATGACTCCAGATGTGCTTCGGATACTACTACTAGTCTTCCAGTGTACGATCAAAAGCGTAGACAGTTTAAGACATTACTCCCATGAAGAAAAGTCCGCATGGTGCTTATTGTGTTCAATGCCGATGCAGTTTTTGTGTTTCATCAACACTCTGAACGTCCACAGATTAGAGAATGCCTCCAGATGTGCTTCGGAAACTACTACTAGTCTTCCAGGGAACGATCAAAGCGTAGACAGTTTCAGACATTACTCCCATGGAGAAAGTCTGCATGGTGTATATTGTGTTCAATGCCGATTCAATTCCTGTGTTTCATCAATCCTCTGAAGGTCCACAGATTACAGAATGCCTCCGGAAGTGCTTCGGAAACTACTACTAGTCTTCCAGTGGACGATCAAAGCGTAGACAATTTAAGACATTACTCCCATGAAGAAAAATTCCGCACAGTGCTTATTGTGTTCAATGCCGCTGCAAATTTTGTGTTTCATCAACACTCTGAAGGTCCACAGATTACAGAATGCCTCCAGATGTGCTTCGGAAACTACTACTAGTCTTCCAGTATACGATCAAAGCGTAGACAGTTTAAAACATTACTCCCATGGAGAAAAGTCCGCATGGTGCTTTTCGTGTTCAATGCCGATGCAGTTTTTGTGTTTCATCAACACTCTGAACGTCCACAGATTAGAGAATGCCTCCAGATGTGTTTCGGAAACTACTACTAGTCTTCCAGTGTACGATAAAAGCGTAGACAGTTTAAGACATTACTCCCTTGGAGATAAGTTCGCATTGTGCTTAATGTGTTCAATGCCGATGCAATTTTTGTGGGTCATCAATACTCTGAAGGTCCACAGATTACAGAATGCTTCCAGATGTGCTTCGGAATTTACTACTAGTCTTCCAGTGGACGATCAAAGTGTAGACAGTTTAAGACATTACTCCCATGGAGAAAAGTCCGCATGGTGCTTATTGTGTTCAATGTCGTTGCAATCTCTGTGTTTCATCAACACTCTGAAGGTCGAAAGATTACAGAATGCCTCCAGATGTGCTTCGGAAACTTGTACTAGTCTTCCAGTGTACAATCAAAGCGTAGACAGTTTAAGACATTACTCCAATGGAGAAAAGTCCCCATGGTGCATATTGTGTTCAATGCCGATGCAGTTTTTGTGTTTCATCAACACTCTGATCGTCCACAGATTACAGAATGCCTCCTGATGTGCTTCGGAAACTACTAATAGTCTTCCAGGGATCGATCAACGCGTAGACAGTTTGAGACTATACCCCCGTGGAGAAAAGTCCGCATGGCGCTTATTGTGTTCAATGCTGATGCAATTTCTGTGTTTCATCAACACTCTGAAGGTCCAGAGATTACAGAATGCCTCCAGTTGTGCTTCGGAAACTACGACTAGTCTTCCAGTGAACGATCAAATCGTAGACAGTTTAAGACATTACTCCCATGGAGAAAAGTCTGCATGGTGCTTATTGCGTTCAATGTCGTTGCAATTTCTGTGTTTCATCAACACTCTGAAGGTCGAAAGATTACAGAATGCCTCCAGATGTGCTTCGGAAACTTCTACTAGTCTTCCAGTGTACAATCAAAGCATAGACAGTTTAAGACATTACTCCCATGGAGAAAAGTCCGCATGGTGCATATTGTGTTCAATGCCGATGCAGTTTTTGTGTTTCATCAACACTCTGAACGTCCACAGATTAGAGAATGCCTCCAGATATGCTTCGGAAACTACTACTAGTCTTCCAGGGAACGATCAAAGCGTAGACAGTTTCAGACATTACTCCCATGGAGAAAGTCTGCATGGTGTATATTGTGTTCAATGCCGATTCAATTCCTGTGTTTCATCAATCCTCTGAAGGTCCACAGATTACAGAATGCCTCCGGAAGTGCTTCAGAAACTACTACTAGTCTTCCAGTGGACGATCAAAGCGTAGACAATTTAAGACATTACTCCCATGAAGAAAAATTCCGCACAGTGCTTATTGTGTTCAATGCCGCTGCAAATTTTGTGTTTCATCAACACTCTGAAGGTCCACAGATTACAGAATGCCTCCAGATGTGCTTCGGAAACTACTACTAGTCTTCCAGTATACGATCAAAGCGTAGACAGTTTAAAACATTACTCCCATGGAGAAAAGTCCGCATGGTGCTTTTCGTGTTCAATGCCGATGCAGTTTTTGTGTTTCATCAACACTCTGAACGTCCACAGATTAGAGAATGCCTCCAGATGTGTTTCGGAAACTACTACTAGTCTTCCAGTGAATGATCAAAGCGTAGACACTTTAAGACATTACACCCATGGAGAAAATTCCGCATGGTGTTTATTGTGTTTAATGCCGCTGCAATTTTTGTGTTTCGTCAACACTCTGAAGGTTCACAGATTACAGAATATATCCAGATGTGCTTCGAAAACTACTACTAGCCTTCCAGGGAACGATCAGACCGTAGACAATATAAGTCATTTCTCCCATGGAGAAAAGTCTGCATGGTGTTTATTGTATTCAATGCCGATGCAATTTCTGTGTTTCATCTACACTCTGAAGGTCCACAGAATACAGAATGCATCCAGATGTGCTTCAGAAACTACTACTAGTCTTCCAGGAAACGATCAAAGCGTAGGCAGTTTAAGACATTACTCCCCTGGAGAAAAGTCTGCAAGGTGCTTATTGTGTTCAATGCCTATGCAATTTTTGTGTTTCATCAACACTCTGAAGGTCCGCAGATTACAGAATGACTCCAGATGTGCTTCGGATACTACTACTAGTCTTCCAGTGTACGATCAAAAGCGTAGACAGTTTAAGACATTACTCCCATGAAGAAAAGTCCGCATGGTGCTTATTGTGTTCAATGCCGATGCAGTTTTTGTGTTTCATCAACACTCTGAACGTCCACAGATTAGAGAATGCCTCCAGATGTGCTTCGGAAACTACTACTAGTCTTCCAGGGAACGATCAAAGCGTAGACAGTTTCAGACATTACTCCCATGGAGAAAGTCTGCATGGTGTATATTGTGTTCAATGCCGATTCAATTCCTGTGTTTCATCAATCCTCTGAAGGTCCACAGATTACAGAATGCCTCCGGAAGTGCTTCGGAAACTACTACTAGTCTTCCAGTGGACGATCAAAGCGTAGACAATTTAAGACATTACTCCCATGAAGAAAAATTCCGCACAGTGCTTATTGTGTTCAATGCCGCTGCAAATTTTGTGTTTCATCAACACTCTGAAGGTCCACAGATTACAGAATGCCTCCAGATGTGCTTCGGAAACTACTACTAGTCTTCCAGTATACGATCAAAGCGTAGACAGTTTAAAACATTACTCCCATGGAGAAAAGTCCGCATGGTGCTTTTCGTGTTCAATGCCGATGCAGTTTTTGTGTTTCATCAACACTCTGAACGTCCACAGATTAGAGAATGCCTCCAGATGTGTTTCGGAAACTACTACTAGTCTTCCAGTGTACGATAAAAGCGTAGACAGTTTAAGACATTACTCCCTTGGAGATAAGTTCGCATTGTGCTTAATGTGTTCAATGCCGATGCAATTTTTGTGGGTCATCAATACTCTGAAGGTCCACAGATTACAGAATGCTTCCAGATGTGCTTCGGAATTTACTACTAGTCTTCCAGTGGACGATCAAAGTGTAGACAGTTTAAGACATTACTCCCATGGAGAAAAGTCCGCATGGTGCTTATTGTGTTCAATGTCGTTGCAATCTCTGTGTTTCATCAACACTCTGAAGGTCGAAAGATTACAGAATGCCTCCAGATGTGCTTCGGAAACTTGTACTAGTCTTCCAGTGTACAATCAAAGCGTAGACAGTTTAAGACATTACTCCAATGGAGAAAAGTCCCCATGGTGCATATTGTGTTCAATGCCGATGCAGTTTTTGTGTTTCATCAACACTCTGATCGTCCACAGATTACAGAATGCCTCCTGATGTGCTTCGGAAACTACTAATAGTCTTCCAGGGATCGATCAACGCGTAGACAGTTTGAGACTATACCCCCGTGGAGAAAAGTCCGCATGGCGCTTATTGTGTTCAATGCTGATGCAATTTCTGTGTTTCATCAACACTCTGAAGGTCCAGAGATTACAGAATGCCTCCAGTTGTGCTTCGGAAACTACGACTAGTCTTCCAGTGAACGATCAAATCGTAGACAGTTTAAGACATTACTCCCATGGAGAAAAGTCTGCATGGTGCTTATTGCGTTCAATGTCGTTGCAATTTCTGTGTTTCATCAACACTCTGAAGGTCGAAAGATTACAGAATGCCTCCAGATGTGCTTCGGAAACTTCTACTAGTCTTCCAGTGTACAATCAAAGCATAGACAGTTTAAGACATTACTCCCATGGAGAAAAGTCCGCATGGTGCATATTGTGTTCAATGCCGATGCAGTTTTTGTGTTTCATCAACACTCTGAACGTCCACAGATTAGAGAATGCCTCCAGATATGCTTCGGAAACTACTACTAGTCTTCCAGGGAACGATCAAAGCGTAGACAGTTTCAGACATTACTCCCATGGAGAAAGTCTGCATGGTGTATATTGTGTTCAATGCCGATTCAATTCCTGTGTTTCATCAATCCTCTGAAGGTCCACAGATTACAGAATGCCTCCGGAAGTGCTTCAGAAACTACTACTAGTCTTCCAGTGGACGATCAAAGCGTAGACAATTTAAGACATTACTCCCATGAAGAAAAATTCCGCACAGTGCTTATTGTGTTCAATGCCGCTGCAAATTTTGTGTTTCATCAACACTCTGAAGGTCCACAGATTACAGAATGCCTCCAGATGTGCTTCGGAAACTACTACTAGTCTTCCAGTATACGATCAAAGCGTAGACAGTTTAAAACATTACTCCCATGGAGAAAAGTCCGCATGGTGCTTTTCGTGTTCAATGCCGATGCAGTTTTTGTGTTTCATCAACACTCTGAACGTCCACAGATTAGAGAATGCCTCCAGATGTGTTTCGGAAACTACTACTAGTCTTCCAGTGTACGATAAAAGCGTAGACAGTTTAAGACATTACTCCCTTGGAGATAAGTTCGCATTGTGCTTAATGTGTTCAATGCCGATGCAATTTTTGTGGGTCATCAATACTCTGAAGGTCCACAGATTACAGAATGCTTCCAGATGTGCTTCGGAATTTACTACTAGTCTTCCAGTGGACGATCAAAGTGTAGACAGTTTAAGACATTACTCCCATGGAGAAAAGTCCGCATGGTGCTTATTGTGTTCAATGTCGTTGCAATCTCTGTGTTTCATCAACACTCTGAAGGTCGAAAGATTACAGAATGCCTCCAGATGTGCTTCGGAAACTTGTACTAGTCTTCCAGTGTACAATCAAAGCGTAGACAGTTTAAGACATTACTCCAATGGAGAAAAGTCCCCATGGTGCATATTGTGTTCAATGCCGATGCAGTTTTTGTGTTTCATCAACACTCTGATCGTCCACAGATTACAGAATGCCTCCAGATGTGCTTCGGAAACTACTAATAGTCTTCCAGGGATCGATCAACGCGTAGACAGTTTGAGACTATACTCCCATGGAGAAAAGTCCGCATGGCGCTTATTGTGTTCAATGCTGATGCAATTTCTGTGTTTCATCAACACTCTGAAGGTCCAGAGATTACAGAATGCCTCCAGTTGTGCTTCGGAAACTACGACTAGTCTTCCAGTGAACGATCAAATCGTAGACAGTTTAAGACATTACTCCCATGGAGAAAAGTCTGCATGGTGCTTATTGCGTTCAATGTCGTTGCAATTTCTGTGTTTCATCAACACTCTGAAGGTCGAAAGATTACAGAATGCCTCCAGATGTGCTTCGGAAACTTCTACTAGTCTTCCAGTGTACAATCAAAGCATAGACAGTTTAAGACATTACTCCCATGGAGAAAAGTCCGCATGGTGCATATTGTGTTCAATGCCGATGCAGTTTTTGTGTTTCATCAACACTCTGAACGTCTACAGATTACAGAATGCCTCCAAATGTGCTTCGGAAACTACTACTAGTCTTCCAGGGAACAATCAAAGCGTAGACAGTTTGAGACATTACTCCCATGGAGAAAAGTCCGCATGGTGCTTATTGTGTTCAATGCCGATGCAACTTTTGTGTTTCATCAACACTCTGAAGGTCCACAGATTACAGAATGCATCGAGAAATGCTTCGGAAACTACTACTAGTCTTCCAGGGAACGATCAAAGCGTAGACAGTTTCAGACATTACTCCCATGGAGAAAAGTCTGCATGGTGTTTATTGTGTTCAATGCCGATGCAAATTCTGTGTTTCATCAACCCTCTGAAGGTCAACAGATTACAGAATGCCTCCAGAAGTGCTTCGGAAACTACTACTAGTCATCCAGTGTACAATCAAAGCGTAGACAGTTTAAGACATTACTCCTATGGAGAAAAGTCCGCATGGTGCATATTGTGTTCAATGCCGATGTAGTCTTTGTGTTTCATCAACACTCTGAACGTCCACAGATTACAGAATGCCTCCAAATGTGCTTCGGATACTACTACTAGTCTTCCAGGGAACGATCAAAGCGTAGACAGTTTGAGACATTACTCCCATGAAGAAAATTCCGCATGGTGTTTATTGTGTTCAATGCCGATGCAATTTTTGTGTTACATCAACACTCTGAAGGTCCACAGATTACAGAATGCATCCAGGTATGCTTCGGAAACTACTACTAGTCTTCCAGGGACCGATCAAAGCGTAGACAGTTTAAGACATTACTCCCATGGAGAAAAGTCTGCATGGTGCTTATTGTGTTCATTGCCGATGCAATTTCTGTGTTTCATCAACACTCTGAACGTACACAGGTTACAAAATGCCTCCAGATGTGCTTTGGAACCTACTACTATTCTTCCAGGGAACGATCAAAGCGCAGACAGTTTAAGACATTACTCCCATGAGAGAAGTCCGCATGGTACTTATTGTGTTCAATGCCGATGCAATTTCTGTGTTTCATCAATACTCTGAAGGTCCACAGATTGCAGAATGCCTCCAGATGTGCTTCGGAAACTACTACTAGTCTTCCAGTAAACGATCAAAGCATAGACAGTGTAAGACATTACTCCCATGGAGAAAAGTCTACATGGTGCTTGTTGTGTTAAATGCCGATGCAATTTCTATGTTTCATCAACACCCTGGTCCACAGATTACAGAATGCCTCCAGATGTGCTTTGGAAACTACTACTAGTCTTCCAGTGTACGATCAAAGCGTAGACAGTTTAAGACATTACTACCATGGAGAAAAGTCCGAATTGTGCTTATTGTGTTCAATGCCGATGCAATTTTTGTGTTTCATCAATACTCTGAAGGTCCACAGATTACAGAATGCTTCCAGATGTGCTTCGGAAACTACTACTAGTCCTCCAGTGTACGATCAAAGTGTAGACAGTTTAAGACAGTACTCCCATGGAGAAAAGTCCGCATGGTGCTTATTGCGTTCAATGCCAATGCAATTTCTGTGTGTCATCAACACTCTGAAGGTCCACAAATTACAGAATGCCTCCAGATGTCCTTCGGGAACTACTGCTAGTCTTCCAGTGAACGATCACAGCGTAGACAGTTTAAGACATTACTCTCATGGATAAAAGTCCGTATGGTGCCTATTGTGTTCAATGCCGAATCAATTTCTGTGTTTCATCAACGCTCTGAAGGTCCACAGATAACAGAATTCCTCCAGATGTGCTTCGGAAACTACTACTAGTCTTCCAGGGAACGATCAAAGCGTAGACAGTTTAAGACATTACTCCCAAGGAGAAAAGTCCGCATGGTGCTTATTGTGCTCAATGCCGATGCAATTTCTGTGTTTCATCAACACTCTGAAGGTCCACAGATTACAGAATGCATCCAGAAGTGCTTCGGAAACTACTACTAGTCTTCCAGTGGACGATCAAAGCGTAGACACTTTAAGACATTAATCCCATTGTGAAAATTCCGCATGGTGCTTATTGTGTTCAATGCAGCTGTAATTTTTGTGATTCATCAACACTCAGAAGGTCCACAGATTACAGAATGCCTCCAGATGTGCTTCGGAAACTACTACTAGTCTTCCAGTGTACGATCAAAGCGTAGACAGTTTAAGACATTACTCCCATGGAGAAAAGTCCGCATTTTGCTTATTGTGTTCAATGCCGATGCGATTTTTGTGTTTCATCAATACTCTGAAGGTCCACAGATTACAGAATGCTTCCAGATGTGCTTCGGAATTTACTACTAGTCTTCCAGTGTACGATCAAAGTGTAGACAGTCTAAGACATTACTCCCATGGAGAAAAGTCCGCATGGTGCTTATTGTGTTCAATGCCGTTGCAATTTCTGTGTTTCATCAACACTCTGAAGGTCCAAAGATTACAGAATACCTCCAGATGTGCTTCGGAAACTACTACTAGTCTTCCAGTGTACAATCAAAGCGTAGACAGTTTAAGACATTACTCGTATGGAGAAAAGTCCGCATGGTGCATATTGTGTTCAATGCCGATGTAGTTTTTGTGTTTCATCCACACTCTGAACGTCCACAGATTACAGAATGCCTCCAAATGTGCTTCGGATACTACTACTAGTCTTCCAGGGAACGATCAAAGCGTAGACAGTTTGAGACATTACTCCCATGGAGGAAAGTCCGCATGGTGCTTATTGTGTTCAATGCCGATGCAACTTTTGTGTTTCATCAACACTCTGAAGGTCCACAGATTACAGAATGCCTCCAGATGTGCTTTGGAAACTATTACTAGTCTTCCAGTGTACGATCAAAGCGTAAACAGTTTAAGACATTACTCCCATGAGAAAAGTCCGCATGGTGCTTATTGTGTTCAATGCCGATGCAATTTTTGTGTTTCATCAATACTCTGAAGGTCCACAGATTGCAGAATGCCTCCAGATGTGCTTCGGAAACTACTACTAGTCTTCCAGTAAACGATCAAAGCATAGACAGTTTAAGACATTACTCCCATGGAGAAAAGTCTACATGGTGCTTGTTGTGTTCAATGCCGATGCAATTTCTGTGTTTCATCAACACTCTGAAGGTCCACAGATTACAGAATGCCTCCAGATGTGCTTTGGAAACTACTACTAGTCTTCCAGTGTACGATCAAAGCGTAGACAGTTTAAGACATTACTCTCATGAAGAAAAGTACATATGGTGCCTATTGTGTTCAATGCCGAATCAATTTCTGTGTTTCATCAACACTCTGAAGGTCCACAGATAACAGAATGCCTCCAGATGTGCTTAGGAAACTACTACTAGTCTGCCAGGAAACGATCAAAGCGTAGACAGTTTAAGACATTACTCCCAAGGAGAAAACTCCGCATGGTGCTTATTGTGTTCAATGTCGATGCAATTTCTGTGTTTCAACAACACTCTGAAGGTCCACAGATTACAGAATGCCTCCAGATGCGCTTAGGAAACTACTACTAGTCTTCCAGTGTACGATCAAAGCGTAGACAGTTTAAGACCTTACTCCCATGGAGAAAAGTCCGCATTTTGCTTATTGTGTTCAATGCCGATGCAATTTATGTGTTTCATCAATACTCTGAAGGTCCACAGATTTCAGAATGCTTCCAGATGTGCTTCGGAAAGTACTACTAGTCCTCCAGTGTACGATCAAAGTGTAGGCAGTTTAAGACATTCCTCCCATGGAGAAAAGTCTGCATGGTGCTTATTGTGTTAAATGCCGATGCAATTTTTGTGTTTCATCAATACTCTGAAGGTCCACAGATTACAGAATGCTTCTAGTTGTGCTTCGGAAACTACTACTAGTCCTCCAGTGTACGATCAAAGTGTAGGCAGTTTAAGACATTACTCTCATGGAGAAAAGTCCGAATGGTGCTTATTGTGTTCAATGCCGATGCAATTTTTGTGTTTCATCAACACTCTGAAGGTCCACAGATTACAGAATGCATCCAGAAGTGCTTCGGAAACTACTACTAGTCTTCCAGTGAACGATCAAAGCGTAGACACTTTAGGACATTAATCACATTGTGAAAATTCCGCATGGTGCTTATTGTGTTCAATGCCGCTGCAATTTTTGTGTTTCATCAACACTCTGAAAGTCAACAGATTGCAGAATGCCTCCAGATGTGCTTCGGAAACTACTACTAGTCTTCCAGTGTACGATCGTAGCGTAGACATTTTAAGACATTACTCCCATGGAGAAAAGTCCGCATTTTGCTTATTGTGTTCAATGCCGATGCAATTTTTGTGTTTCATCAATACTCTGAAGTTCCACAGATTACAGAATGCTTCCAGATGTGCTTCGGAAACTACTACTAGTCCTCCAGTGTACGATCAAAGTGTAGGCAGTTTAAGACATTCCTCCCATGGAGAAAAGTCTGCATGGTGTTTATTGTGTTAAATGCCGATGCAATTTCTGTGTTTCATCAACACTCTGAAGGTCCACAGATTACAGAATGCCTCCAGATGTACGTCGGTAACTGCTACTAGTCTTCCAGTGAACGATCAAAGCGAAGACACTTTAAGACATTACTCCCATGGAGAAAATTCCGCATGGTGCTTATTGTGTTCAATGCCGATGTAGTTTTTGGGTTTCATGAACACACTGAAGGTCCACAGATTACAGAATGCATCCAGATATGCTTCGGAAACTACTACGTCTTCCAGGGAACGATCAAAGCGTAGACAGTTTAAGACATTACCCCCAAGGAGACGAGTCCGCATGGTGCTTATTGTGTTCAATGCCAATGCAATTTCTGTGTTTCATCAACACTCTGAAGGTCCACAGATTACAGAATGCCTCCAGATGTCCTTCGGGAACTACTGTTAGTCTTCCAGTGAACGATCACAACGTAGACACTTTAAGACATTACTCTCATGGAGAAAAGTCCGTATGGTGCCTATTGTGTTCAATGCCGAATCAATTTCTGTGTTTCATCAACGCTCTGAAGGTCCACAGATAACAGAATTCCTCCAGATGTGCTTCGGAAACTACTACTAGTCTTCCAGGGAACGATCAAATCGTAGACAGTATAAGACATTACTCCCAAGGAGAAAAGTCCGCATGGTGCTTATTGTGTTCAATGCCGATCCAATTTCTGTGTTTCATCAACACTCTGAAGGTCCACAGATTACAGAATGCATCCAGAAGTGCTACGGAAACTACTACTAGTCTTCCAGTGAACGATCAAAGCGTAGACACTTTAAGACATTAATCCCATTGTGAAAATTCCGCATGGTGGTTATTGTGTTCAATGCCACTGTAATTTTTGTGATTCATCAACACTCTGAAGGTCCACAGATTACAGAATGCCTCCAGATGTGCTTCGGAAACTACTACTAGTCTTCCAGTGTACGATCAAAGCGTAGACATTACTCCCATGGAGAAAAGTCCGCATTTTGCTTATTGTGTTCAATGCCGATGCAATTTTTGTGTTTCATCAATACTCTGAAGGTCCACAGATTACAGAATGCTTCCAGATGTGCTTCGGAATTTACTACTAGTCTTCCAGTGTACGATCAAAGTGTAGACAGTCTAAGACATTACTCCCGAGGAGAAAAGTCCGCATGGTGCTTATTGTGTTCAATGCCGTTGCAATTTCTGTGTTTCATCAACACTCTGAAGGTCCAAAGATTACAGAATGCCTCCAGATGTGCTTCGGAAACTACTACTAGTCTTCCAGTGTACAATCAAAGCGTAGACAGTTTAAGACATTACTCCTATGGAGAAAAGTCCGCATGGTGCATATTGCGTTCAATGCCGATGTAGTTTTTGTGTTTCATCCACACTCTGAACGTCCACAGATTACAGAATGCCTCCAAATGTGCTTCGGATACTACTACTAGTCTTCCAGGGAACGATCAAAGCGTAGACAGTTTGAGACATTACTCCCATGGAGGAAAGTCCGCATGGTGCTTATTGTGTTCAATGCCGATGCAACTTTTGTGTTTCATCAACCCTCTGAAGGTCCACAGATTACAGAATGCCTCCAGATGTGCTTCGGAAACTACTACTAGTCTTCCAGTAAACGATCAAAGCATAGACAGTTTAAGACATTACTCCCATGGAGAAAAGTCTACATGGTGCTTGTTGTGTTCAATGCCGATGCAATTTCTGTGTTTCATCAACACTCTGAAGGTCCACAGATTACAGAATGCCTCCAGATGTGCTTTGGAAACTACTACTAGTCTACCAGTGTACGATCAAAGCGTAGACAGTTTAAGACATTACTCTCATGGAGAAAAGTACATATGGTGCCTATTGTGTTCAATGCCGAATCAATTTCTGTATTTCATCAACACTCTGAAGGTCCACAGATAACAGAATGCCTCCAGATGTGCTTAGGAAACTACTACTAGTCTGATAGGAAACGATCAAAGCGTAGACAGTTTAAGACATTACTCCCAAGGAGAAAACTCCGCATGGTGCTTATTGTGTTCAATGCCGATGCAATTTCTGTGTTTCATCAACACTCTGAAGGTCCACAGATTACAGAATGCATCCAGAAGTGCTTCGGAAACTACTACTAGTCTTCCAGTGAACGATCAAAGCGTAGACACTTTAAGACAGTACTCCCATGGAGAAAAGTACGCATGGTGCTTATTGTGTTAAATGCCGATGCAATTTCTGTGTTTCATCAACACTCTGAAGGTCCACAGATTACAGAATGCCTCCAGATGTACTTCGGTAACTGCTACTAGTCTTCCAGTAAACGATCAAAGCGTAGACACTTTAAGACATTACTCCCATGGAGAAAATTCCACATGGTGCTTATTGTGTTCAATGCCGATGTAGTTTTTGGGTTTCATGAACACACTGAAGGTCCACAGATTACAGAATGCATCCAGATATGCTTCGGAAACTACTACGTCTTCCAGGGAACGATCAAAGCGTAGACAGTTTAAGACATTACTCCAAAGGAGAAGAGTCCGCATGGTGCTTATTGTGTTCAATGCCAATGCAATTTCTGTGTTTCATCAACACTCTGAAGGTCCACAAATTACAGAATGCCTCCAGATGTCCTTCGGGAACTACTGCTAGTCTTCCAGTGAACGATCACAGCGTAGACAGTTTAAGACATTACTCTCATGGAGAAAAGTCCGTATGGTGCCTATTGTGTTCAATGCCGAATCAATTTCTGTGTTTCATCAGCGCTCTGAAGGTCCACAGATAACAGAATGCCTCCAGATGTGCTTCGGAAACTACTACTAGTCTTCCAGGGAACGATCAAAGCGTAGACAGTTTAAGACATTACTCCCAAGGACAAAAGTCCGCATGGTGCCTATTATGTTCAATGCCGATGCAATTTCTGTGTTTCATCAACACTCTGAAAGTCCACAGATTACAGAATGCATCCAGAAGTGCTTCGGAAACTACTACTAGTCTTCCAGTGAACGATCAAAGCGTAGACACTTTAAGACATTAATCCCATTGTGAAAATTCCGCATGGTGCTTATTGTGTTCAATGCCGCTGTAATTTTTGTGATTCATCAACACTCTGAAGGTCCACAGATTACAGAATGCCTCCAGATGTGCTTCGGAAACTACTACTAGTCTTCCAGTGTACGATCATAGCGTAGACATTTTAAGACATTACTCCCATGGAGAAAAGTCCGCATTTTGCTTATTGTGTTCAATGCCGATGCAATTTTTGTGTTTCATCAATACTCTGAAGTTCCACAGATTACAGAATGCTTCCAGATGTGCTTCGGAAACTACTACTAGTCCTCCAGTGTACGATCAAAGTGTAGGCAGTTTAAGACATTCCTCCCATGGAGAAAAGTCTGCATGGTGCTTATTGTGTTAAATGCCGATGCAATTTCTGTGTTTCATCAACACTCTGAAGGTCCACAGATTACAGAATGCCTCCAGATGTACGTCGGTAACTGCTACTAGTCTTCCAGTGAACGATCAAAGCGAAGACACTTTAAGACATTACTCCCATGGAGAAAATTCCGCATGGTGCTTATTGTGTTCAATGCCGATGTAGTTTTTGTGTTTCATGAACACACTGAAGGTCCACAGATTACAGAATGCATCCAGATATGCTTCGGAAACTACTACGTCTTCCAGGGAACGATCAAAGCGTAGACAGTTTAAGACATTACCCCCAAGGAGACGAGTCCGCATGGTGCTTATTGTGTTCAATGCCAATGCAATTTCTGTGTTTCATCAACACTCTGAAGGTCCACAAATTACAGAATGCCTCCAGATGTCCTTCGGGAACTACTGTTAGTCTTCCAGTGAACGATCACAACGTAGACACTTTAAGACATTACTCTCATGGAGAAAAGTCCGTATGGTGCCTATTGTGTTCAATGCCGAATCAATTTCTGTGTTTCATCAACGCTCTGAAGGTCCACAGATAACAGAATTCCTCCAGATGTGCTTCGGAAACTACTACTAGTCTTCCAGGGAACGATCAAATCGTAGACAGTATAAGACATTACTCCCAAGGAGAAAAGTCCGCATGGTGCTTATTGTGTTCAATGCCGATCCAATTTCTGTGTTTCATCAACACTCTGAAGGTCCACAGATTACAGAATGCATCCAGAAGTGCTACGGAAACTACTACTAATCTTCCAGTGAACGATCAAAGCGTAGACACTTTAAGACATTAATCCCATTGTGAAAATTCCGCATGGTGCTTATTGTGTTCAATGCCACTGTAATTTTTGTGATTCATCAACACTCTGAAGGTCCACAGATTACAGAATGCCTCCAGATGTGCTTCGGAAACTACTACTAGTCTTCCAGTGTACGATCAAAGCGTAGACAGTTTAAGACATTACTCCCATGGAGAAAAGTCCGCATTTTGCTTATTGTGTTCAATGCCGATGCAATTTTTGTGTTTCATCAATACTCTGAAGGTCCACAGATTACAGAATGCTTCCAGATGTGCTTCGGAATTTACTACTAGTCTTCCAGTGTACGATCAAAGTGTAGACAGGCTAAGACATTTCTCCCGAGGAGAAAAGTCCGCATGGTGCTTATTGCGTTCAATGCCGTTGCAATTTCTGTGTTTCATCAACACTCTGAAGGTCCAAAGATTACAGAATGCCTCCAGATGTGCTTCGGAAACTACTACTAGTCTTCCAGTGTACAATCAAAGCGTAGACAGTTTAAGACATTACTCCTATGGAGAAAAGTCCGCATGGCGCATATTGTGTTCAATGCCGATGTAGTTTTTGTGTTTCATCCACACTCTGAACGTCCACAGATTACAGAATGCGTCCAAATGTGCTTCGGAAACTACTACTAGCCTTCCAGTATACGATCAAAGCGTAGACAGTTTAAGACATTACTCCCATGGAGAAAAGTCCGCGTGGTGCTTTTTGTGTTCAATGCCGATGCAATTTCTGTGTTTCATCAACACTCTGAAGGTCCACAGATTACAGAATGCCTCCAGATGTGCTTTGGAAACTACTACTAGTCTTCCAGTGTACGATCAAAGCGTAGACTGTTTAAGACATTACTCTCATGGAGAAAAGTACATATGGTGCCTATTGTGTTCAATGCCAAATCAATTTCTGTGTTTCATCAACACTCTGAAGGTCCACAGATAACAGAATGCCTCCAGATGTGCTTAGGAAACTACTACTAGTCTGCCAGGAAACGATCAAAGCGTAGACAGTTTAAGACATTACTCCCAAGGAGAAAACTCCGCATGGTGCTTATTGTGTTTAATGCCGATGCAATTTCTGTGTTTCATCAACACTCTGAAGGTCCACAGATTACAGAATGCATCCAGAAGTGCTTCGGAAACTACTACTAGTCTTCCAGTGAACGATCAAAGCGTAGACACTTTAAGACAGTACTCCCATGGAGAAAAGTACGCATGGTGCTTATTGTGTTAAATGCCGATGCAATTTCTGTGTTTCATCAACACTCTGAAAGTCCACAGATTACAGAATGCCTCCAGATGTACTTCGGTAACTGGTACTAGTCTTCCAGTGAACGATCAAAGCGTAGACACTTTAAGACATTACTCCCATGGAGAAAATTCCGCATGGTGCTTATTGTGTTCAATGCCGATGTAGTTTTTGGGTTTCATGAACACACTGAAGGTCCACAGATTACAGAATGCATCCAGATATGCTTCGGAAACTACCACGTCTTCCAGGGAACGATCAAAGCGTAGACAGTTTAAGACATTACTCCCAAGGAGAAGAGTCCGCATGGTGCTTATTGTGTTCAATGGCAATGCAATTTCTGTGTTTCATCAACACTCTGAAGGTCCACAAATTACAGAATGCCTCCAGATGTCCTTCGGGAACTACTGCTAGTCTTCCAGTGAACGATCACAGCGTAGAAAGTTTAAGACATTACTCTCATGGAGAAAAGTCCGTACGGTGCCTATTGTGTTCAATGCCGAATCAATATCTGTGTTTCATCAACGCTCTGAAGGTCCACAGATAACAGAATGCCTCCAGATGTGCTTCGGAAACTACTTCTAGTCTTCCAGGGAACGATCAAAGCGTAGACAGTTTGAGACATTACTCTCATGGAGAAAAGTCCGCATGGTGCTTATTGTGTTCAATGCCGCTGCAATTTTTGTGTTTCATCAACACTCTGAAGATCCACAGATTACAGAATGCATCCAGAAGTGCTTCGGAAACTACTACTAGTCTTCCAGTGAACGATCAAAGCGTAGACACTTTAAGACATTAATCCCATTGTGAAAATTCCGCATGGTGCTTATTGTGTTCAATGCCGCTGCAATTTTTGTGTTTCATCAACACTCTGAAGGTCAACAGATTACACAATGCCTCCAGATGTGCTTCGGAAACTACTACTAGTCTTCCAGTGTACGATCATAGCGTAGACAGTTTAAGATATTACTCCCATGGAGAAAAGTCCGCATTTTGCTTATTGTGTTCCATGCCGATGCAATTTTTGTGTTTCATCAATACTCTGAAGGTCCACAGATTACAGAATGCTTCCAGATGTGCTTCGGAATTTACTACTAGTCTTCCAGTGTACGATCAAAGTGTAGACAGTCTAAGACATTACTCCCGAGGAGAAAAGTCCGCATGGTGCTTATTGTGTTCAATGCCGTTGCAATTTCTGTGTTTCATCAACACTCTGAAGGTCCAAAGATTACAGAATGCCTCCAGATGTGCTTCGGAAACTACTACTAGTCTTCCAGTGTACAATGAAAGCGTAGACAGTTTAAGACATTACTCCTATGGAGAAAAGTCCGCATGGTGCATATTGTGTTCAATGCCGATGTAGTTTTTGTGTTTCATCCACACTCTGAACGTCCACAGATTACAGAATGCCTCCAAATGTGCTTCGGATACTACTACTAGTCTTCCAGGGAACGATCAAAGCGTAGACAGTTTGAGACATTACTCCCATGGAGGAAACTCCGCATGGTGCTTATTGTGTTCAATGCCGATGCAACTTTTGTGTTTCATCAACACTCTGAAGGTCCACAGATTACAGAATGCCTCCAGATGTGCTTCGGAAACTACTACTAGTCTTCCAGTAAACGATCAAAGCATAGACAGTTTAAGACATTACTCCCATGGAGAAAAGTCTACATGGTGCTTGTTGTGTTCAATGCCGATGCAATTTCTGTGTTTCATCAACACTCTGAAGGTCCACAGATTACAGAATGCCTCCAGATGTGCTTTGGAAACTACTACTAGTCTACCAGTGTACGATCAAAGCGTAGACAGTTTAAGACATTACTCTCATGGAGAAAAGTACATATGGTGCCTATTGTGTTCAATGCCGAATCAATTTCTGTATTTCATCAACACTCTGAAGGTCCACAGATAACAGAATGCCTCCAGATGTGCTTAGGAAACTACTACTAGTCTGATAGGAAACGATCAAAGCGTAGACAGTTTAAGACACTACTCCCAAGGAGAAAACTCCGCATGGTGCTTATTGTGTTCAATGCCGATGCAATTTCTGTGTTTCATCAACACTCTGAAGGTCCACAGATTACAGAATGCATCCAGAAGTGCTTCGGAAACTACTACTAGTCTTCCAGTGAACGATCAAAGCGTAGACACTTTAAGACAGTACTCCCATGGAGAAAAGTACGCATGGTGCTTATTGTGTTAAATGCCGATGCAATTTCTGTGTTTCATCAACACTCTGAAGGTACACAGATTACAGAATGCCTCCAGATGTACTTCGGTAACTGCTACTAGTCTTCCAGTGACGATCAAAGCGTAGACACTTTAAGACATTACTCCCATGGAGAAAATTCCACATGGTGCTTATTGTGTTCAATGCCGATGTAGTTTTTGGGTTTCATGAACACACTGAAGGTCCACAGATTACAGAATGCATCCAGATATGCTTCGGAAACTACTACGTCTTCCAGGGAACGATCAAAGCGTAGACAGTTTAAGACATTACTCCAAAGGAGAAGAGTCCACATGGTGCTTATTGTGTTCAATGCCAATGCAATTTCTGTGTTTCATCAACACTCTGAAGGTCCACAAATTACAGAATGCCTCCAGATGTCCTTCGGGAACTACTGCTAGTCTTCCAGTGAACGATCACAGCGTAGACAGTTTAAGACATTACTCTCATGGAGAAAAGTCCGTATGGTGCCTATTGTGTTCAATGCCGAATCAATTTCTGTGTTTCATCAACGCTCTGAAGGTCCACAGATAACAGAATGCCTCCAGATGTGCTTCGGAAACTACTACTAGTCTTCCAGGGAACGATCAAAGCGTAGACAGTTTAAGACATTACTCCCAAGGACAAAAGTCCGCATGGTGCCTATTATGTTCAATGCCGATGCAATTTCTGTGTTTCATCAACACTCTGAAAGTCCACAGATTACAGAATGCATCCAGAAGTGCTTCGGAAACTACTTCTAGTCTTCCAGTGAACGATCAAAGCGTAGACACTTTAAGACATTAATCCCATTGTGAAAATTCCGCATGGTGCTTATTGTGTTCAATGCCGCTGTAATTTTTGTGATTCATCAACACTCTGAAGGTCCACAGATTACAGAATGCCTCCAGATGTGCTTCGGAAACTACTACTAGTCTTCCAGTGTACGATCAAAGCGTAGACAGTTTAAGACATTACTCCCATGGAGAAAAGTCCGCATTTTGCTTGTTGTGTTCAATGCCGATGCAATTTTTGTTTTTCATCAATACTCTGAAGGTCCACAGATTACAGAATGCTTCCAGATGTGCTTCGGAAAGTACTACTAGTCCTCCAGTGTACGATCAAAGTGTAGGCAGTTTAAGACATTCCTCCCATGGAGAAAAGTCTGCATGGTGCTTATTGTGTTAAATGAAGATGCAATTTCTGTGTTTCATCAACACTCTGAAGGTCCACAGATTACAGAATGCATCCAGACGTGCTTGAGAATCTACTACTAGTCTTCCAGGGAACGATCAAAGCGTAGACAGTTTGAGATATTACTCTCATGGAGAAAAGTCCGCATGGTGCTTATTGTGTTCAATGCCGATGCAATTTTTGTGTTTCATCAACACTCTGAAGGTCCACAGATTACAGAATGCATACAGAAGTGCCTCGGAAACTACTACTAGTCTTCCAGTCAACGATCAAAGCGTAGACACTTTAAGACATTAATCCCATTGTGAAAATTCCGCATGGTGCTTATTGTGTTCAATGCCGCTGCAATTTTTGTGTTTCATCAACACTCTGAAGGTCAACAGATTACAGAATGCCTCCAGATGTGCTTCGGAAACTACTACTAGTCTTCCAGTGTACGATCATAGCGTAGACAGTTTAAGACATTACTCCCATGGAGAAAAGTCCGCATTTTGCTTATTGTGTTCAATGCCGATGCAATTTTTGTGTTTCATCAATACTCTGAAGGTCTACAGATTAAAGAATGCTTCCAGATGTGCTTCGGAAACTACTACTAGTCCTCCAGTGTACGATCAAAGTGTAGGCAGTTTCAGACATTCCTCCCATGGAGAAAAGTCTGCATGGTGCTTATTGTGTTAAATGCCGATGCAATTTCTGTGTTTCATCAACACTCTGAAGGTCCACAGATTACAGAATGCATCCAGAAGTGCTTGAGAAACTACTACTAGTCTTCCAGGGAACGATCAAAGCGTAGACAGTTTGAGACATTACTCTCATGGAGAAAAGTCCGCATGGTGCTTATTGTGTTCAATGCCGATGCAATTTTTGTGTTTCATCAACACTCTGAAGGTCCACAGATTACAGAATGTATCCAGATATGCTTCGGAAACTACTACTAGCCTTCCAGGGAACGATCAAACCTTAGACCATATAAGACATTACTCCCATGGAGAAAAGTTTGCATGGTGCTTATTGTGTTCAATGCCGGTGCAATTTTTGTGTTTCATCAACACTCTGAAGGTCCACAGATTACAGAATGCCTCCAGATGTGCTTCGGAAACTACTACTAGTCTTCCAGTGTACGATCAAAGCGTAGACAGTTTAAGACATTATTCCCATGGGGAAAAGTCCGCATTGTGCTTATTGTGTTCAATGCCGATGCAATTTTTGTGTTTCATCAATACTCTGAAGGTCCACAGATTACAGAATGCTTCCAGATGTGCTTCGGAAACTACTACTAGTCCTCCAGTGTACGATCAAAGTGTAGACAGTTTAAGACAGTACTCCCATGGAGAAAAGTCCGCATGGTGATTATTGTGTTAAATGCCGATGCAATTTCTGTGTTTCATCAACACTCTGAAGGTCCACAGATTACAGAATGCCTCCAGATGTCCTTCGGGAACTACTGCTAGTCTTCCAGTGAACGATCAGAGCGTAGACAGTTTAAGACATTACTCTGATGGAGAAAAGTCCGTATGGTGCCTATTGTGTTCAATGCGGATGCAATTTTTGTGTTTCATCAATACTCTGAATGTCCAGAGATTACAGAATGTTTCCAGATGTGCTTCGGAAACTACTACTAGTCCTCCAGTGTACGATCAAAGTGTAGGCAGTTTAAGACATTACTCCCATGGAGAAAAGTCCGCATGGTGCTTACTGTGTTAAATGCCGATGCAATTTCTGTGTTTCATCAACACTCTGAAGGTCCACAGATTACAGAATGCCTCCAGATGTACTTCGGAAACTGCTACTAGTCTTCCAGTGTACAATCACAGCGTAGACAGTTTAGGACATTACTCCCATGGAGATAAGTCCGCATGGTGCTTATTGTGTTCAATGCCGATGCAGTTTTTTTGTTTCATCAACACACTGAAGGTCCACAGATTACAGAATGCCACCAGATGGGTTTCGGAAACTACTACTAGTCTTCCAGGGAACGATCAAAGCGTAGACAGTTTGAGATATTACTCCCATGGAGAAAAGTCCGCATGGTGCTTATTGTGTTCAATGCCGATGCAATTTTTGTGTTTCATCACAACTCTGAAAGTCCACACATTACAGAATGTATCCAGATATGCTTCGGAAACTACTACTAGCCTTCCAGGGAACAATCAAACCGTAGACAATATAAAACATTACTCCCATGGAGAAAAGTCTGCATGGTGTTTATTGTGTTCAATGAGGATGCAATTTCTGTGTTTCACCCACACTCTGAAGGTCCACAGATTACAGAATGTATCCAGATATGCTTCGGAAACTACTACTAGAATTCCAGGGAACGATCAAACCGTAGACCATATAAAACATTACTCCCATGGAGAAAAGTTTGCATGGTGCTTATTGTGTTCAATGCAGATGCAATTTTTGTGTTTCATCAACACTCTGAAGGTCCACAGATTACAGAATGTATCCAGATATGCTTCGGAAACTACTACTAGTCTTCCAGTGAACGATCAAAGCGTAGACACTTTAAGACATTACTCCCATGGAGAAAATTCCGCATGGTGCTTATTGTGTTCAATGCCGCTGCAATGTTTGTGTTTCATCAACACTCTGAAGGTCCACAGATTACTGAATGCCTCCAGATGTGCTTCGGAAACTACTACTAGTCTTCCAGTGTACGATCAAAGCGTAGACAGTTTAAGACATTATTCCCATGGAGAAAATTCCGCATGGTGCTTATTGTGTTCAATGCCGGTGCAATTTTTGTGTTTCATCAACACTCTGAAGGTCCACAGATTACAGAATGCCTCCAGATGTGCTTCGGAAACTACTACTAGTCTTCCAGTGTACGATCAAAGCGTAGACAGTTTAAGACATTATTCCCATGGGGAAAAGTCCGCATTGTGCTTATTGTGTTCAATGCCGATGCAATTTTTGTGTTTCATCAATACTCTGAAGGTCCACAGATTACAGAATGCTTCCAGGTATGCTTCGGAAACTACTACTAGTCCTCCAGTGTACGATCAAAGTGTAGACAGTTTAAGACAGTACTCCCATGTAGAAAAGTCCGCATGGTGATTATTGTGTTAAATGCTGATGCAATTTCTGTGTTTCATCAACACTCTGAAGGTCCACAGATTACAGAATGCCTCCAGATGTCCTTCGGGAACTACTGCTAGTCTTCCAGTGAACGATCAGATCGTAGACAGTTTAAGACATTACTCTGATGGAGAAAAGTCCGTATGGTGCCTATTGTGTTCAATGCCGATGCAATTTTTGTGTTTCATCAATACTCTGAATGTCCACAGATTACAGAATGTTTCCAGATGTGCTTCGGAAACTACTACTAGTCCTCCAGTGTACGATCAAAGTGTAGGCAGTTTAAGACATTACTCCCATGGAGAAAAGTCCGCATGGTGCTTACTGTGTTAAATGCCGATGCAATTTCTGTGTTTCATCAACACTCTGAAGGTCCACAGATTACAGAATGCCTCCAGATGTACCTCGGAAACTGCTACTAGTCTTCCAGTGTACAATCACAGCGTAGACAGTTTAGGACATTACTCCCATGGAGATAAGTCCGCATGGTGCTTATTGTGTTCAATGCCGATGCAGTTTTTTTGTTTCATCAACACACTGAAGGTCCACAGATTACAGAATGCCACCAGATGGGTTTCAGAAACTACTACTAGTCTTCCAGGGAACGATCAAAGCGTAGACAGTTTGAGATATTACTCCCATGGAGAAAAGTCCGCATGGTGCTTATTGTGTTCAATGCCGATGCAATGTTTGTGTTTCATCACAACTCTGAAAGTCCACAGATTACAGAATGTATCCAGATATGCTTCGGAAACTACTACTAGCCTTCCAGGGAACGATCAAAGCGTAGACACTTTAAGACATTAATCCCATTGTGAAAATTCCGCATTTTGCTTATTGTGTTCAATGCCGATGCAATTTTTGTGTTTCATCAATACTCTGAAGGTCCACAGATTACAGAATGCTTCCAGATGTGCTTCTGAAACTACTACTAGTCCTCCAGTGTACGATCAAAGTGTAGGCAGTTTAAGACATTCCTCCCATGGAGAAAAGCCAGCATGGTGCTTATTGTGTTAAATGCCGATGTAATTTCTGTGTTTCATCAACACTCTAAAGGTCCACAGATTACAGAATGCATCCAGATGTGCTTGAGAAACTACTACAAGTCTTCCAGTGAACGATCAAAGCGTAGACAGTTTGAGACATTACTCTCATGGAGAAACGTCCGCATGGTGCTTATTGTGTTCAATGCCGATGCAATTTTTGTGTTTCATCAACACTCTGAAGGTCCACAGATTACAGAATGTATCCCGATATGCTTCGGAAACTACTACTAGCCTTCCAGGGAACGACCAAACCGTAGACCATATAAGACATTACTCCCATGGAGAAAAGTTTGCATGGTGCTTATTGTGTTCAATGCTGATGCAATTTTTGTGTTTCATCAACACTCTGAAGGTCCACAGATTACAGAATGTATCCAGATATGCTTCGGAAACTACTACTAGTCTTCCAGTGAACGATCAAAGCGTAGACACTTTAAGACATTACTCCCATGGAGAAAATTCCGCATGGTGCTTATTGTGTTCAATGCCGCTGCAATTTTTGTGTTTCATCAACACTCTGAAGGTCCACAGATTACTGAATGCCTCCAGATGTGCTTCGGAAACTACTACTAGTCTTCCAGTGTACGATCAAAGCGTAGACAGTTTAAGACATTATTCCCATGGGGAAAAGTCCGCATTGTGCTTATTGTGTTCAATGCCGATGCAATTTTTGTGTTTCATCAATACTCTGAAGTTCCACAGATTACAGAATGCTTCCAGATGTGCTTCGGAAACTACTACTAGTCCTCCAGTGTACGATCAAAGTGTAGACAGTTTAAGACAATACTCCCATGGAGAAAAGTCCGCATGGTGCTTATTGTGTTAAATGCCGATGCAATTTCTGTGTTTCATCAACACTCTGAAGGTCCACAGATTACAGAATGTATCCAGATATGCTTCGGAAACTACTACTAGCCTTCCAGGGAACGATCAAACCGTAGACCATATAAGACATTACTCCCATGGAGAAAAGTTTGCATGGTGCTTATTGTGTTCAATGCCGATGCAATTTTTGTGTTTCATCAACACTCTGAAGGTCCACAGATTACAGAATGTATCCAGATATGCTTCGGAAACTACTACTAGTCTTCCAGTGAACGATCAAAGCGTAGACACTTTAAGACATTACTCCCATGGAGAAAATTCCGCATGGTGCTTATTGTGTTCAATGCCGCTGCAATTTTTGTGTTTCATCAACACTCTGAAGGTCCACAGATTACTGAATGCCTCCAGATGTGCTTCGGAATCTACTACTAGTCTTCCAGTGTACGATCAAAGCGTAGACAGTTTAAAAAAATTATTCCCATGGGGAAAAGTCCGCATTGTGCTTATTGTGTTCAATGCCGATGGAATTTTTGTGTTTCATCAATACTCTGAAGGTCCACAGATTACAGAATGCTTCCAGATGTGCTTCGGAAACTACTACTAGTCCTCCAGTGTACGATCAAAGTGTAGACAGTTTAAGACAGTACTCCCATGGAGAAAAGTCCGCATGGTGCTTATTGTGTTAAATGCCGCTGCAATTTCTGTGTTTCATCAACACTCTGAAGGTGCACAGATTACAGAATGCCTCCAGATTTCCTTCGGGAACTACTGCTAGTCTTCCAGGGAACGATCAAAGGGTAGACAGTTTGAGATATTACTCCCATGGAGAAAAGTCCGCATGGTGCTTATTGTGTTCAATGCCGTTGCAATTTTTGTGTTTCATCACAACTCTGAAAGTCCACAGATTACAGAATGTATCCAGATATGCTTCGGAAACTACTACTAGCCTTCCAGGGATCAATCAAACCGTAGACAATATAAAACATTACTCCCATGGAGAAAAGTCTGCATGGTGTTTATTGTGTTCAATGAGGATGCAATTTCTGTGTTTCACCCACACTCTGAAGGTCCACAGATTACAGAATGCAACCAGATGTGATTGAGAAACTACTACTAGTCTTCCAGGGAACGATTAAAGCGTAGACAGTTTGAGACATTACTCTCATGGAGAAAAGTCCGCATGGTGCTTATTGTGTTCAATGCCGATGCAATTTTTGTGTTTCATCATCACTCTGAAGGTCCACAGATTACAGAATGCATCCAGAAGTGCTTCGGAAACTACTACTAGTCTTCCAGTGAACGATCAAAGCGTAGACACTTTAAGACATTACTCCCATGGAGAAAATTCCGCATGGTGCTTATTGTGTTCAATGCCGCTGCAATTTTTGTGTTTCATCAACACTCTGAAGGTCCACAGATTACTGAATGCCTCCAGATGTGCTTCGGAAACTACTACTAGTCTTCCAGTGTACGATCAAAGCGTAGACAGTTTAAGACATTATTCCCATGGGGAAAAGTCCGCATTGTGCTTATTGTGTTCAATGCCGATGCAATTTTTGTGTTTCATCAATACTCTGAAGGTCCACAGATTACAGAATGCTTCCGGATGTGCTTCGGAAACTACTACTAGTCCTCCAGTGTACGATCATAGCGTAGACAGTTTAAGACATTACTCCCATGGCGAAAAGTCCGCATTTTGCTTATTGTGTTCAATGCCGATGCAATTTTTGTGTTTCATCAATACTCTGAAGGTCCACAGATTACAGAATGCTTCCAGATGTGCTTCTGAAACTACTACTAGTCCTCCAGTGTACGATCAAAGTGTAGGCAGTTTAAGACATTCCTCCCATGGAGAAAAGCCTGCATGGTGCTTATTGTGTTAAATGCCGATGCAATTTCTGTGTTTCATCAACACTCTAAAGGTCCACAGATTACAGAATGCATCCAGATGTGCTTGAGAAACTACTACAAGTCTTCCAGTGAACGATCAAAGCGTAGACAGTTTGAGACATTACTCTCATGGAGAAAAGTCCGCATGGTGCTTATTGTGTTCAATGCCGATGCAATTTTTGTGTTTCATCAACACTCTGAAGGTCCACAGATTACAGAATGTATCCAGATATGCTTCGGAAACTACTACTAGCCTTCCAGGGAACGATCAAACCTTAGACCATATAAGACATTACTCCCATGGAGAAAAGTTTGCATGGTGCTTATTGTGTTCAATGCCGATGCAATTTCTGTGTTTCATCAACACTCTGAAGGTCCACAGATTACAGAATGCATCCAGAAGTGCTTCGGAAACTACTACTAGTCTTCCAGTGAACGATCAAGGCGTAGACACTTTAAGACTTTAATCCCATGGAGAAAATTCCGCATGGTGCTTATTGTGTTCAAAGCCGGTGCAATTTTTGTGTTTCATCAACACTCTGAAGGTCCACAGATTACAGAATGCCTCCAGATGTGCTTCGGAAACTACTACTAGTCTTCCAGTGTACGATCAAAGCGTAGACAGTTTAAGACATTATTCCCATGGGGAAAAGTCCGCATGGTGATTATTGTGTTCAATGCCGATGCAATTTCTGTGTTTCATCAACACTCTGAAGGTCCACAGATTACAGAATGCCTCCAGATGTCCTTCGGGAACTACTGCTAGTCTTCCAGTGAACGATCAGAGCGTAGACAGTTTAAGACATTACTCTGATGGAGAAAAGTCCGTATGGTGCCTATTGTGTTCAATGCGGATGCAATTTTTGTGTTTCATCAATACTCTGAATGTCCAGAGATTACAGAATGTTTCCAGATGTGCTTCGGAAACTACTACTAGTCTTCCAGTGAACGATCAAAGCGTAGACACTTTAAGACAGTACTCCCATGGAGAAAAGTACGCATGGTGCTTATTGTGTTAAATGCCGATGCAATTTCTGTGTTTCATCAACACTCTGAAAGTCCACAGATTACAGAATGCCTCCAGATGTACTTCGGTAACTGGTACTAGTCTTCCAGTGAACGATCAAAGCGTAGACACTTTAAGACATTACTCCCATGGAGAAAATTCCGCATGGTGCTTATTGTGTTCAATGCCGATGTAGTTTTTGGGTTTCATGAACACACTGAAGGTCCACAGATTACAGAATGCATCCAGATATGCTTCGGAAACTACCACGTCTTCCAGGGAACGATCAAAGCGTAGACAGTTTAAGACATTACTCCCAAGGAGAAGAGTCCGCATGGTGCTTATTGTGTTCAATGGCAATGCAATTTCTGTGTTTCATCAACACTCTGAAGGTCCACAAATTACAGAATGCCTCCAGATGTCCTTCGGGAACTACTGCTAGTCTTCCAGTGAACGATCACAGCGTAGAAAGTTTAAGACATTACTCTCATGGAGAAAAGTCCGTACGGTGCCTATTGTGTTCAATGCCGAATCAATATCTGTGTTTCATCAACGCTCTGAAGGTCCACAGATAACAGAATGCCTCCAGATGTGCTTCGGAAACTACTACTAGTCTTCAAGGGAACGATCAAAGCGTAGACAGTTTGAGACATTACTCTCATGGAGAAAAGTCCGCATGGTGCTTATTGTGTTCAATGCCGCTGCAATTTTTGTGTTTCATCAACACTCTGAAGATCCACAGATTACAGAATGCATCCAGAAGTGCTTCGGAAACTACTACTAGTCTTCCAGTGAACGATCAAAGCGTAGACACTTTAAGACATTAATCCCATTGTGAAAATTCCGCATGGTGCTTATTGTGTTCAATGCCGCTGCAATTTTTGTGTTTCATCAACACTCTGAAGTCAACAGATTACACAATGCCTCCTGATGTGCTTCGGAAACTACTACTAGTCTTCCAGTGTACGATCATAGCGTAGACAGTTTAAGATATTACTCCCATGGAGAAAAGTCCGCATTTTGCTTATTGTGTTCCATGCCGATGCAATTTTTGTGTTTCATCAATACTCTGAAGGTCCACAGATTACAGAATGCTTCCAGATGTACTTCCGAATTTACTACTAGTCTTCCAGTGTACGATCAAAGTGTAGACAGTCTAAGACATTACTCCCGAGGAGAAAAGTCCGCATGGTACTTATTGTGTTCAATGCCGTTGCAATTTCTGTGTTTCATCAACACTCTGAAGGTCCAAAGATTACAGAATGCCTCCAGATGTGCTTCGGAAACTACTACTAGTCTTCCAGTGTACAATCAAAGCGTAGACAGTTTAAGACATTACTCCTATGGAGAAAAGTCCGCATGGTGCATATTGTGTTCAATGCCGATGTAGTTTTTGTGTTTCATCCACACTCTGAACGTCCACAGATTACAGAATGCCTCCAAATGTGCTTCGGATACTACTACTAGTCTTCCAGGGAACGATCAAAGCGTAGACAGTTTGAGACATTACTCCCATGGAGGAAAGTCCGCATGGTGCTTATTGTGTTCAATGCCGATGCAACTTTTGTGTTTCATCAACACTCTGAAGGTCCACAGATTACAGAATGCCTCCAGATGTGCTTCGGAAACTACTACTAGTCTTCCAGTAAACGATCAAAGCATAGACAGTTTAAGACATTACTCCCATGGAGAAAAGTCTACATGGTGCTTGTTGTGTTCAATGCCGATGCAATTTCTGTGTTTCATCAACACTCTGAAGGTCCACAGATTACAGAATGCCTCCAGATGTGCTTTGGAAACTACTACTAGTCTACCAGTGTACGATCAAAGCGTAGACAGTTTAAGACATTACTCTCATGGAGAAAAGTACATATGGTGCCTATTGTGTTCAATGCCGAATCAATTTCTGTATTTCATCAACACTCTGAAGGTCCACAGATAACAGAATGCCTCCAGATGTGCTTAGGAAACTACTACTAGTCTGATAGGAAACGATCAAAGCGTAGACAGTTTAAGACACTACTCCCAAGGAGAAAACTCCGCATGGTGCTTATTGTGTTCAATGCCGATGCAATTTCTGTGTTTCATCAACACTCTGAAGGTCCACAGATTACAGAATGCATCCAGAAGTGCTTCGGAAACTACTACTAGTCTTCCAGTGAACGATCAAAGCGTAGACACTTTAAGACAGTACTCCCATGGAGAAAAGTACGCATGGTGCTTATTGTGTTAAATGCCGATGCAATTTCTGTGTTTCATCAACACTCTGAAGGTACACAGATTACAGAATGCCTCCAGATGTACTTCGGTAACTGCTACTAGTCTTCCAGTGACGATCAAAGCGTAGACACTTTAAGACATTACTCCCATGGAGAAAATTCCACATGGTGCTTATTGTGTTCAATGCCGATGTAGTTTTTGGGTTTCATGAACACACTGAAGGTCCACAGATTACAGAATGCATCCAGATATGCTTCGGAAACTACTACGTCTTCCAGGGAACGATCAAAGCGTAGACAGTTTAAGACATTACTCCAAAGGAGAAGAGTCCACATGGTGCTTATTGTGTTCAATGCCAATGCAATTTCTGTGTTTCATCAACACTCTGAAGGTCCACAAATTACAGAATGCCTCCAGATGTCCTTCGGGAACTACTGCTAGTCTTCCAGTGAACGATCACAGCGTAGACAGTTTAAGACATTACTCTCATGGAGAAAAGTCCGTATGGTGCCTATTGTGTTCAATGCCGAATCAATTTCTGTGTTTCATCAACGCTCTGAAGGTCCACAGATAACAGAATGCCTCCAGATGTGCTTCGGAAACTACTACTAGTCTTCCAGGGAACGATCAAAGCGTAGACAGTTTAAGACATTACTCCCAAGGACAAAAGTCCGCATGGTGCCTATTATGTTCAATGCCGATGCAATTTCTGTGTTTCATCAACACTCTGAAAGTCCACAGATTACAGAATGCATCCAGAAGTGCTTCGGAAACTACTTCTAGTCTTCCAGTGAACGATCAAAGCGTAGACACTTTAAGACATTAATCCCATTGTGAAAATTCCGCATGGTGCTTATTGTGTTCAATGCCGCTGTAATTTTTGTGATTCATCAACACTCTGAAGGTCCACAGATTACAGAATGCCTCCAGATGTGCTTCGGAAACTACTACTAGTCTTCCAGTGTACGATCAAAGCGTAGACAGTTTAAGACATTACTCCCATGGAGAAAAGTCCGCATTTTGCTTGTTGTGTTCAATGCCGATGCAATTTTTGTTTTTCATCAATACTCTGAAGGTCCACAGATTACAGAATGCTTCCAGATGTGCTTCGGAAAGTACTACTAGTCCTCCAGTGTACGATCAAAGTGTAGGCAGTTTAAGACATTCCTCCCATGGAGAAAAGTCTGCATGGTGCTTATTGTGTTAAATGAAGATGCAATTTCTGTGTTTCATCAACACTCTGAAGGTCCACAGATTACAGAATGCATCCAGACGTGCTTGAGAATCTACTACTAGTCTTCCAGGGAACGATCAAAGCGTAGACAGTTTGAGACATTACTCTCATGGAGAAAAGTCCGCATGGTGCTTATTGTGTTCAATGCCGATGCAATTTTTGTGTTTCATCAACACTCTGAAGGTCCACAGATTACAGAATGCATACAGAAGTGCCTCGGAAACTACTACTAGTCTTCCAGTGAACGATCAAAGCGTAGACACTTTAAGACATTAATCCCATTGTGAAAATTCCGCATGGTGCTTATTGTGTTCAATGCCGCTGCAATTTTTGTGTTTCATCAACACTCTGAAGGTCAACAGATTACAGAATGCCTCCAGATGTGCTTCGGATACTACTACTAGTCTTCCAGTGTACGATCATAGCGTAGACAGTTTAAGACATTACTCCCATGGAGAAAAGTCCGCATTTTGCTTATTGTGTTCAATGCCGATGCAATTTTTGTGTTTCATCAATACTCTGAAGGTCTACAGATTAAAGAATGCTTCCAGATGTGCTTCGGAAACTACTACTAGTCCTCCAGTGTACGATCAAAGTGTAGGCAGTTTCAGACATTCCTCCCATGGAGAAAAGTCTGCATGGTGCTTATTGTGTTAAATGCCGATGCAATTTCTGTGTTTCATCAACACTCTGAAGGTCCACAGATTACAGAATGCCTCCAGATGTCCTTCGGGAACTACTGCTAGTCTTCCAGTGAACGATCAGAGCGTAGACAGTTTAAGACATTACTCTGATGGAGAAAAGTCCGTATGGTGCCTATTGTGTTCAATGCGGATGCAATTTTTGTGTTTCATCAATACTCTGAATGTCCAGAGATTACAGAATGTTTCCAGATGTGCTTCGGAAACTACTACTAGTCCTCCAGTGTACGATCAAAGTGTAGGCAGTTTAAGACATTACTCCCATGGAGAAAAGTCCGCATGGTGCTTACTGTGTTAAATGCCGATGCAATTTCTGTGTTTCATCAACACTCTGAAGGTCCACAGATTACAGAATGCCTCCAGATGTACTTCGGAAACTGCTACTAGTCTTCCAGTGTACAATCACAGCGTAGACAGTTTAGGACATTACTCCCATGGAGATAAGTCCGCATGGTGCTTATTGTGTTCAATGCCGATGCAGTTTTTTTGTTTCATCAACACACTGAAGGTCCACAGATTACAGAATGCCACCAGATGGGTTTCGGAAACTACTACTAGTCTTCCAGGGAACGATCAAAGCGTAGACAGTTTGAGATATTACTCCCATGGAGAAAAGTCCGCATGGTGCTTATTGTGTTCAATGCCGATGCAATTTTTGTGTTTCATCACAACTCTGAAAGTCCACACATTACAGAATGTATCCAGATATGCTTCGGAAACTACTACTAGCCTTCCAGGGAACAATCAAACCGTAGACAATATAAAACATTACTCCCATGGAGAAAAGTCTGCATGGTGTTTATTGTGTTCAATGAGGATGCAATTTCTGTGTTTCACCCACACTCTGAAGGTCCACAGATTACAGAATGTATCCAGATATGCTTCGGAAACTACTACTAGAATTCCAGGGAACGATCAAACCGTAGACCACATAAGACATTACTCCCATGGAGAAAAGTTTGCATGGTGCTTATTGTGTTCAATGCCGATGCAATTTTTGTGTTTCATCAACACTCTGAAGGTCCACAGATTACAGAATGTATCCAGATATGCTTCGGAAACTACTACTAGTCTTCCAGTGAACGATCAAAGCGTAGACACTTTAAGACATTACTCCCATGGAGAAAATTCCGCATGGTGCTTATTGTGTTCAATGCCGCTGCAATGTTTGTGTTTCATCAACACTCTGAAGGTCCACAGATTACTGAATGCCTCCAGATGTGCTTCGGAAACTACTACTAGTCTTCCAGTGTACGATCAAAGCGTAGACAGTTTAAGACATTATTCCCATGGAGAAAATTCCGCATGGTGCTTATTGTGTTCAATGCCGGTGCAATTTTTGTGTTTCATCAACACTCTGAAGGTCCACAGATTACAGAATGCCTCCAGATGTGCTTCGGAAACTACTACTAGTCTTCCAGTGTACGATCAAAGCGTAGACAGTTTAAGACATTATTCCCATGGGGAAAAGTCCGCATTGTGCTTATTGTGTTCAATGCCGATGCAATTTTTGTGTTTCATCAATACTCTGAAGGTCCACAGATTACAGAATGCTTCCAGATATGCTTCGGAAACTACTACTAGTCCTCCAGTGTACGATCAAAGTGTAGACAGTTTAAGACAGTACTCCCATGTAGAAAAGTCCGCATGGTGATTATTGTGTTAAATGCTGATGCAATTTCTGTGTTTCATCAACACTCTGAAGGTCCACAGATTACAGAATGCCTCCAGATGTCCTTCGGGAACTACTGCTAGTCTTCCAGTGAACGATCAGATCGTAGACAGTTTAAGACATTACTCTGATGGAGAAAAGTCCGTATGGTGCCTATTGTGTTCAATGCCGATGCAATTTTTGTGTTTCATCAATACTCTGAATGTCCACAGATTACAGAATGTTTCCAGATGTGCTTCGGAAACTACTACTAGCCTTCCAGGGAACGATCAAAGCGTAGACACTTTAAGACATTAATCCCATTGTGAAAATTCCGCATTTTGCTTATTGTGTTCAATGCCGATGCAATTTTTGTGTTTCATCAATACTCTGAAGGTCCACAGATTACAGAATGCTTCCAGATGTGCTTCTGAAACTACTACTAGTCCTCCAGTGTACGATCAAAGTGTAGGCAGTTTAAGACATTCCTCCCATGGAGAAAAGCCAGCATGGTGCTTATTGTGTTAAATGCCGATGTAATTTCTGTGTTTCATCAACACTCTAAAGGTCCACAGATTACAGAATGCATCCAGATGTGCTTGAGAAACTACTACAAGTCTTCCAGTGAACGATCAAAGCGTAGACAGTTTGAGACATTACTCTCATGGAGAAACGTCCGCATGGTGCTTATTGTGTTCAATGCCGATGCAATTTTTGTGTTTCATCAACACTCTGAAGGTCCACAGATTACAGAATGTATCCCGATATGCTTCGGAAACTACTACTAGCCTTCCAGGGAACGACCAAACCGTAGACCATATAAGACATTACTCCCATGGAGAAAAGTTTGCATGGTGCTTATTGTGTTCAATGCTGATGCAATTTTTGTGTTTCATCAACACTCTGAAGGTCCACAGATTACAGAATGTATCCAGATATGCTTCGGAAACTACTACTAGTCTTCCAGTGAACGATCAAAGCGTAGACACTTTAAGACATTACTCCCATGGAGAAAATTCCGCATGGTGCTTATTGTGTTCAATGCCGCTGCAATTTTTGTGTTTCATCAACACTCTGAAGGTCCACAGATTACTGAATGCCTCCAGATGTGCTTCGGAAACTACTACTAGTCTTCCAGTGTACGATCAAAGCGTAGACAGTTTAAGACATTATTCCCATGGGGAAAAGTCCGCATTGTGCTTATTGTGTTCAATGCCGATGCAATTTTTGTGTTTCATCAATACTCTGAAGTTCCACAGATTACAGAATGCTTCCAGATGTGCTTCGGAAACTACTACTAGTCCTCCAGTGTACGATCAAAGTGTAGACAGTTTAAGACAATACTCCCATGGAGAAAAGTCCGCATGGTGCTTATTGTGTTAAATGCCGATGCAATTTCTGTGTTTCATCAACACTCTGAAGGTCCACAGATTACAGAATGTATCCAGATATGCTTCGGAAACTACTACTAGCCTTCCAGGGAACGATCAAACCGTAGACCATATAAGACATTACTCCCATGGAGAAAAGTTTGCATGGTGCTTATTGTGTTCAATGCCGATGCAATTTTTGTGTTTCATCAACACTCTGAAGGTCCACAGATTACAGAATGTATCCAGATATGCTTCGGAAACTACTACTAGTCTTCCAGTGAACGATCAAAGCGTAGACACTTTAAGACATTACTCCCATGGAGAAAATTCCGCATGGTGCTTATTGTGTTCAATGCCGCTGCAATTTTTGTGTTTCATCAACACTCTGAAGGTCCACAGATTACTGAATGCCTCCAGATGTGCTTCGGAAACTACTACTAGTCTTCCAGTGTACGATCAAAGCGTAGACAGTTTAAAAAAATTATTCCCATGGGGAAAAGTCCGCATTGTGCTTATTGTGTTCAATGCCGATGGAATTTTTGTGTTTCATCAATACTCTGAAGGTCCACAGATTACAGAATGCTTCCAGATGTGCTTCGGAAACTACTACTAGTCCTCCAGTGTACGATCAAAGTGTAGACAGTTTAAGACAGTACTCCCATGGAGAAAAGTCCGCATGGTGCTTATTGTGTTAAATGCCGCTGCAATTTCTGTGTTTCATCAACACTCTGAAGGTGCACAGATTACAGAATGCCTCCAGATGTCCTTCGGGAACTACTGCTAGTCTTCCAGGGAACGATCAAAGCGTAGACAGTTTGAGATATTACTCCCATGGAGAAAAGTCCGCATGGTGCTTATTGTGTTCAATGCCGTTGCAATTTTTGTGTTTCATCACAACTCTGAAAGTCCACAGATTACAGAATGTATCCAGATATGCTTCGGAAACTACTACTAGCCTTCCAGGGATCAATCAAACCGTAGACAATATAAAACATTACTCCCATGGAGAAAAGTCTGCATGGTGTTTATTGTGTTCAATGAGGATGCAATTTCTGTGTTTCACCCACACTCTGAAGGTCCACAGATTACAGAATGCAACCAGATGTGATTGAGAAACTACTACTAGTCTTCCAGGGAACGATTAAAGCGTAGACAGTTTGAGACATTACTCTCATGGAGAAAAGTCCGCATGGTGCTTATTGTGTTCAATGCCGATGCAATTTTTGTGTTTCATCATCACTCTGAAGGTCCACAGATTACAGAATGCATCCAGAAGTGCTTCGGAAACTACTACTAGTCTTCCAGTGAACGATCAAAGCGTAGACACTTTAAGACATTACTCCCATGGAGAAAATTCCGCATGGTGCTTATTGTGTTCAATGCCGCTGCAATTTTTGTGTTTCATCAACACTCTGAAGGTCCACAGATTACTGAATGCCTCCAGATGTGCTTCGGAAACTACTACTAGTCTTCCAGTGTACGATCAAAGCGTAGACAGTTTAAGACATTATTCCCATGGGGAAAAGTCCGCATTGTGCTTATTGTGTTCAATGCCGATGCAGTTTTTGTGTTTCATCAATACTCTGAAGGTCCACAGATTACAGAATGCTTCCGGATGTGCTTCGGAAACTACTACTAGTCCTCCAGTGTACGATCATAGCGTAGACAGTTTAAGACATTACTCCCATGGCGAAAAGTCCGCATTTTGCTTATTGTGTTCAATGCCGATGCAATTTTTGTGTTTCATCAATACTCTGAAGGTCCACAGATTACAGAATGCTTCCAGATGTGCTTCTGAAACTACTACTAGTCCTCCAGTGTACGATCAAAGTGTAGGCAGTTTAAGACATTCCTCCCATGGAGAAAAGCCTGCATGGTGCTTATTGTGTTAAATGCCGATGCAATTTCTGTGTTTCATCAACACTCTAAAGGTCCACAGATTACAGAATGCATCCAGATGTGCTTGAGAATCTACTACAAGTCTTCCAGTGAACGATCAAAGCGTAGACAGTTTGAGACATTACTCTCATGGAGAAAAGTCCGCATGGTGCTTATTGTGTTCAATGCCGATGCAATTTTTGTGTTTCATCAACACTCTGAAGGTCCACAGATTACAGAATGTATCCAGATATGCTTCGGAAACTACTACTAGCCTTCCAGGGAACGATCAAACCTTAGACCATATAAGACATTACTCCCATGGAGAAAAGTTTGCATGGTGCTTATTGTGTTCAATGCCGATGCAATTTCTGTGTTTCATCAACACTCTGAAGGTCCACAGATTACAGAATGCATCCAGAAGTGCTTCGGAAACTACTACTAGTCTTCCAGTGAACGATCAAAGCGTAGACACTTTAAGACTTTAATCCCATGGAGAAAATTCCGCATGGTGCTTATTGTGTTCAAAGCCGGTGCAATTTTTGTGTTTCATCAACACTCTGAAGGTCCACAGATTACAGAATGCCTCCAGATGTGCTTCGGAAACTACTACTAGTCTTCCAGTGTACGATCAAAGCGTAGACAGTTTAAGACATTATTCCCATGGGGAAAAGTCCGCATTGTGCTTATTGTGTTCAATGCCGATGCAATTTTTGTGTTTCATCAATACTCTGAAGGTCCACAGATTACAGAATGCTTCCAGATGTGCTTCGGAAACTACTACTAGTCCTCCAGTGTACGATCAAAGTGTAGACAGTTTAAGACAGTACTCCCATGGAGAAAAGTCCGCATGGTGATTATTGTGTTAAATGCCGATGCAATTTCTGTGTTTCATCAACACTCTGAAGGTCCACAGATTACAGAATGCCTCCAGATGTCCTTCGGGAACTACTGCTAGTCTTCCAGTGAACGATCAGAGCGTAGACAGTTTAAGACATTACTCTGATGGAGAAAAGTCCGTATGGTGCCTATTGTGTTCAATGCGGATGCAATTTTTGTGTTTCATCAATACTCTGAATGTCCAGAGATTACAGAATGTTTCCAGATGTGCTTCGGAAACTACTACTAGTCCTCCAGTGTACGATCAAAGTGTAGGCAGTTTAAGACATTACTCCCATGGAGAAAAGTCCGCATGGTGCTTACTGTGTTAAATGCCGATGCAATTTCTGTGTTTCATCAACACTCTGAAGGTCCACAGATTACAGAATGCCTCCAGATGTACTTCGGAAACTGCTACTAGTCTTCCAGTGTACAATCACAGCGTAGACAGTTTAGGACATTACTCCCATGGAGATAAGTCCGCATGGTGCTTATTGTGTTCAATGCCGATGCAGTTTTTTTGTTTCATCAACACACTGAAGGTCCACAGATTACAGAATGCCACCAGATGGGTTTCGGAAACTACTACTAGTCTTCCAGGGAACGATCAAAGCGTAGACAGTTTGAGATATTACTCCCATGGAGAAAAGTCCGCATGGTGCTTATTGTGTTCAATGCCGATGCAATTTTTGTGTTTCATCACAACTCTGAAAGTCCACAGATTACAGAATGTATCCAGATATGCTTCGGAAACTACTACTAGCCTTCCAGGGAACAATCAAACCGTAGACAATATAAAACATTACTCCCATGGAGAAAAGTCTGCATGGTGTTTATTGTGTTCAATGAGGATGCAATTTCTGTGTTTCACCCACACTCTGAAGGTCCACAGATTACAGAATGCAACCAGATGTGCTTGAGAAACTACTACTAGTCTTCCAGGGAACGATCAAAGCGTAGACAGTTTGAGACATTACTCTCATGGAGAAAAGTCCGCATGGTGCTTATTGTGTTCAATGCCGATGCAATTTTTGTGTTTCATCATCAGTCTGAAGGTCCACAGATTACAGAATGCATCCAGAAGTGCTTCGGAAACTACTACTAGTCTTCCAGGGAACGATCAAAGCGTAGACACTTTAAGACATTAATCCCATTGTGAAAATTCCGCATGGTGCTTATTGTGTTCAATGCCGCTGCAATTTTTGTGTTTCATCAACACTCTGAAGGTCCACAGATTACAGAATGCCTCCAGATGTGCTTCGGAAACTACTACTAGTCTTCCAGTGTACGATCATAGCGTAGACAGTTTAAGACATTACTCCCATGGCGAAAAGTCCGCATTTTGCTTATTGTGTTCAATGCCGATGCAATTTTTGTGTTTCATCAATACTCTGAAGGTCCACAGATTACAGAATGCTTCCAGATGTGCTTCTGAAACTACTACTAGTCCTCCAGTGTACGATCAAAGTGTAGGCAGTTTAAGACATTCCTCCCATGGAGAAAAGCCTGCATGGTGCTTATTGTGTTAAATGCCGATGCAATTTCTGTGTTTCATCAACACTCTAAAGGTCCACAGATTACAGAATGCATCCAGATGTGCTTGAGAAACTACTACAAGTCTTCCAGTGAACGATCAAAGCGTAGACAGTTTGAGACATTACTCTCATGGAGAAACGTCCGCATGGTGCTTATTGTGTTCAATGCCGATGCAATTTTTGTGTTTCATCAACACTCTGAAGGTCCACAGATTACAGAATGTATCCAGATATGCTTCGGAAACTACTACTAGCCTTCCAGGGAACGATCAAACCGTAGACCATATAAGACATTACTCCCATGGAGAAAAGTTTGCATGGTGCTTATTGTGTTCAATGCCGATGCAATTTTTGTGTTTCATCAACACTCTGAAGGTCCACAGATTACAGAATGTATCCAGATATGCTTCGGAAACTACTACTAGTCTTCCAGTGAACGATCAAAGCGTAGACACTTTAAGACATTATTCCCATGGGGAAAAGTCCGCATTGTGCTTATTGTGTTCAATGCCGATGCAATTTTTGTGTTTCATCAATACTCTGAAGGTCCACAGATTACAGAATGCTTCCAGATGTGCTTCGGAAACTACTACTAGTCCTCCAGTGTACGATCAAAGTGTAGACAGTTTAAGACAGTACTCCCATGGAGAAAAGTCCGCATGGTGATTATTGTGTTAAATGCCGATGCAATTTCTGTGTTTCATCAACACTCTGAAGGTCCACAGATTACAGAATGCCTCCAGATGTCCTTCGGGAACTACTGCTAGTCTTCCAGTGAACGATCAGAGCGTAGACAGTTTAAGACATTACTCTGATGGAGAAAAGTCCGTATGGTGCCTATTGTGTTCAATGCCGATGCAATTTTTGTGTTTCATCAATACTCTGAATGTCCACAGATTACAGAATGTTTCCAGATGTGCTTCGGAAACTACTACTAGTCCTCCAGTGTACGATCAAAGTGTAGGCAGTTTAAGACATTACTCCCATGGAGAAAAGTCCGCATGGTGCTTACTGTGTTAAATGCCGATGCAATTTCTGTGTTTCATCAACACTCTGAAGGTCCACAGATTACAGAATGCCTCCAGATGTACCTCGGAAACTGCTACTAGTCTTCCAGTGTACAATCACAGCGTAGACAGTTTAGGACATTACTCCCATGGAGATAAGTCCGCATGGTGCTTATTGTGTTCAATGCCGATGCAGTTTTTTTGTTTCATCAACACACTGAAGGTCCACAGATTACAGAATGCCACCAGATGGGTTTCGGAAACTACTACTAGTCTTCCAGGGAACGATCAAAGCGTAGACAGTTTGAGATATTACTCCCATGGAGAAAAGTCCGCATGGTGCTTATTGTGTTCAATGCCGATGCAATTTTTGTGTTTCATCACAACTCTGAAAGTCCACAGATTACAGAATGTATCCAGATATGCTTCGGAAACTACTACTAGCCTTCCAGGGAACGATCAAAGCGTAGACACTTTAAGACATTACTCCCATGGCGAAAAGTCCGCATTTTGCTTATTGTGTTCAATGCCGATGCAATTTTTGTGTTTCATCAATACTCTGAAGGTCCACAGATTACAGAATGCTTCCAGATGTGCTTCTGAAACTACTACTAGTCCTCCAATGTACGATCAAAGTGTAGGCAGTTTAAGACATTCCTCCCATGGAGAAAAGCCTGCATGGTGCTTATTGTGTTAAATGCCGATGCAATTTCTGTGTTTCATCAACACTCTAAAGGTCCACAGATTACAGAATGCATCCAGATGTGCTTGAGAAACTACTACAAGTCTTCCAGTGAACGATCAAAGCGTAGACAGTTTGAGACATTACTCTCATGGAGAAAAGTCCGCATGGTGCTTATTGTGTTCAATGCCGATGCAATTTTTGTGTTTCATCAACACTCTGAAGGTCCACAGATTACAGAATGTATCCAGATATGCTTCGGAAACTACTACTAGCCTTCCAGGGAACGATCAAACCTTAGACCTTATAAGACATTACTCCCATGGAGAAAAGTTTGCATGGTGCTTATTGTGTTCAATGCCGATGCAATTTCTGTGTTTCATCAACACTCTGAAGGTCCACAGATTACAGAATGCATCCAGAAGTGCTTCGGAAACTACTACTAGTCTTCCAGTGAACGATCAAAGCGTAGACACTTTAAGACTTTAATCCCATGGAGAAAATTCCGCATGGTGCTTATTGTGTTCAATGCCGGTGCAATTTTTGTGTTTCATCAACACTCTGAAGGTCCACAGATTACAGAATGCCTCCAGATGTGCTTCGGAAACTACTACTAGTCTTCCAGTGTACGATCAAAGCGTAGACAGTTTAAGACATTATTCCCATGGGGAAAAGTCCGCATTGTGCTTATTGTGTTCAATGCCGATGCAATTTTTGTGTTTCATCAATACTCTGAAGGTCCACAGATTACAGAATGCTTCCAGATGTGCTTCGGAAACTACTACTAGTCCTCCAGTGTACGATCAAAGTGTAGACAGTTTAAGACAGTACTCCCATGGAGAAAAGTCCGCATGGTGATTATTGTGTTAAATGCCGATGCAATTTCTGTGTTTCATCAACACTCTGAAGGTCCACAGATTACAGAATGCCTCCAGATGTCCTTCGGGAACTACTGCTAGTCTTCCAGTGAACTATCAGAGCGTAGACAGTTTAAGACATTACTCTGATGGAGAAAAGTCCGTATGGTGCCTATTGTGTTCAATGCGGATGCAATTTTTGTGTTTCATCAATACTCTGAATGTCCAGAGATTACAGAATGTTTCCAGATGTGCTTCGGAAACTACTACTAGTCCTCCAGTGTACGATCAAAGTGTAGGCAGTTTAAGACATTACTCCCATGGAGAAAAGTCCGCATGGTGCTTACTGTGTTAAATGCCGATGCAATTTCTGTGTTTCATCAACACTCTGAAGGTCCACAGATTACAGAATGCCTCCAGATGTACTTCGGAAACTGCTACTAGTCTTCCAGTGTACAATCACAGCGTAGACAGTTTAGGACATTACTCCCATGGAGATAAGTCCGCATGGTGCTTATTGTGTTCAATGCCGATGCAGTTTTTTTGTTTCATCAACACACTGAAGGTCCACAGATTACAGAATGCCACCAGATGGGTTTCGGAAACTACTACTAGTCTTCCAGGGAACGATCAAAGCGTAGACAGTTTGAGATATTACTCCCATGGAGAAAAGTCCGCATGGTGCTTATTGTGTTCAATGCCGATGCAATTTTTGTGTTTCATCACAACTCTGAAAGTCCACAGATTACAGAATGTATCCAGATATGCTTCGGAAACTACTACTAGCCTTCCAGGGAACAATCAAACCGTAGACAATATAAAACATTACTCCCATGGAGAAAAGTCTGCATGGTGTTTATTGTGTTCAATGAGGATGCAATTTCTGTGTTTCACCCACACTCTGAAGGTCCACAGATTACAGAATGTATCCAGATATGCTTCGGAAACTACTACTAGCCTTCCAGGGAACGATCAAACCGTAGACCATATAAGACATTACTCCCATGGAGAAAAGTTTGCATGGTGCTTATTGTGTTCAATGCCGATGCAATTTTTGTGTTTCATCATCACTCTGAAGGTCCACAGATTACAGAATGCCACCAGATGGGTTTCGGAAACTACTACTAGTCTTCCAGGGAACGATCAAAGCGTAGACAGTTTGAGATATTACTCCCATGGAGAAAAGTCCGCATGGTGCTTATTGTGTTCAATGCCGATGCAATTTTTGTGTTTCATCACAACTCTGAAAGTCCACAGATTACAGAATGTATCCAGATATGCTTCGGAAACTACTACTAGCCTTCCAGGGAACGATCAAAGCGTAGACACTTTAAGACATTACTCCCATGGCGAAAAGTCCGCATTTTGCTTATTGTGTTCAATGCCGATGCAATTTTTGTGTTTCATCAATACTCTGAAGGTCCACAGATTACAGAATGCTTCCAGATGTGCTTCTGAAACTACTACTAGTCCTCCAATGTACGATCAAAGTGTAGGCAGTTTAAGACATTCCTCCCATGGAGAAAAGCCTGCATGGTGCTTATTGTGTTAAATGCCGATGCAATTTCTGTGTTTCATCAACACTCTAAAGGTCCACAGATTACAGAATGCATCCAGATGTGCTTGAGAAACTACTACAAGTCTTCCAGTGAACGATCAAAGCGTAGACAGTTTGAGACATTACTCTCATGGAGAAAAGTCCGCATGGTGCTTATTGTGTTCAATGCCGATGCAATTTTTGTGTTTCATCAACACTCTGAAGGTCCACAGATTACAGAATGTATCCAGATATGCTTCGGAAACTACTACTAGCCTTCCAGGGAACGATCAAACCTTAGACCTTATAAGACATTACTCCCATGGAGAAAAGTTTGCATGGTGCTTATTGTGTTCAATGCCGATGCAATTTCTGTGTTTCATCAACACTCTGAAGGTCCACAGATTACAGAATGCATCCAGAAGTGCTTCGGAAACTACTACTAGTCTTCCAGTGAACGATCAAAGCGTAGACACTTTAAGACTTTAATCCCATGGAGAAAATTCCGCATGGTGCTTATTGTGTTCAATGCCGGTGCAATTTTTGTGTTTCATCAACACTCTGAAGGTCCACAGATTACAGAATGCCTCCAGATGTGCTTCGGAAACTACTACTAGTCTTCCAGTGTACGATCAAAGCGTAGACAGTTTAAGACATTATTCCCATGGGGAAAAGTCCGCATTGTGCTTATTGTGTTCAATGCCGATGCAATTTTTGTGTTTCATCAATACTCTGAAGGTCCACAGATTACAGAATGCTTCCAGATGTGCTTCGGAAACTACTACTAGTCCTCCAGTGTACGATCAAAGTGTAGACAGTTTAAGACAGTACTCCCATGGAGAAAAGTCCGCATGGTGATTATTGTGTTAAATGCCGATGCAATTTCTGTGTTTCATCAACACTCTGAAGGTCCACAGATTACAGAATGCCTCCAGATGTCCTTCGGGAACTACTGCTAGTCTTCCAGTGAACTATCAGAGCGTAGACAGTTTAAGACATTACTCTGATGGAGAAAAGTCCGTATGGTGCCTATTGTGTTCAATGCGGATGCAATTTTTGTGTTTCATCAATACTCTGAATGTCCAGAGATTACAGAATGTTTCCAGATGTGCTTCGGAAACTACTACTAGTCCTCCAGTGTACGATCAAAGTGTAGGCAGTTTAAGACATTACTCCCATGGAGAAAAGTCCGCATGGTGCTTACTGTGTTAAATGCCGATGCAATTTCTGTGTTTCATCAACACTCTGAAGGTCCACAGATTACAGAATGCCTCCAGATGTACTTCGGAAACTGCTACTAGTCTTCCAGTGTACAATCACAGCGTAGACAGTTTAGGACATTACTCCCATGGAGATAAGTCCGCATGGTGCTTATTGTGTTCAATGCCGATGCAGTTTTTTTGTTTCATCAACACACTGAAGGTCCACAGATTACAGAATGCCACCAGATGGGTTTCGGAAACTACTACTAGTCTTCCAGGGAACGATCAAAGCGTAGACAGTTTGAGATATTACTCCCATGGAGAAAAGTCCGCATGGTGCTTATTGTGTTCAATGCCGATGCAATTTTTGTGTTTCATCACAACTCTGAAAGTCCACAGATTACAGAATGTATCCAGATATGCTTCGGAAACTACTACTAGCCTTCCAGGGAACGATCAAACCTTAGACCTTATAAGACATTACTCCCATGGAGAAAAGTTTGCATGGTGCTTATTGTGTTCAATGCCGATGCAATTTCTGTGTTTCATCAACACTCTGAAGGTCCACAGATTACAGAATGCATCCAGAAGTGCTTCGGAAACTACTACTAGTCTTCCAGTGAACGATCAAAGCGTAGACACTTTAAGACTTTAATCCCATGGAGAAAATTCCGCATGGTGCTTATTGTGTTCAATGCCGGTGCAATTTTTGTGTTTCATCAACACTCTGAAGGTCCACAGATTACAGAATGCCTCCAGATGTGCTTCGGAAACTACTACTAGTCTTCCAGTGTACGATCAAAGCGTAGACAGTTTAAGACATTATTCCCATGGGGAAAAGTCCGCATTGTGCTTATTGTGTTCAATGCCGATGCAATTTTTGTGTTTCATCAATACTCTGAAGGTCCACAGATTACAGAATGCTTCCAGATGTGCTTCGGAAACTACTACTAGTCCTCCAGTGTACGATCAAAGTGTAGACAGTTTAAGACAGTACTCCCATGGAGAAAAGTCCGCATGGTGATTATTGTGTTAAATGCCGATGCAATTTCTGTGTTTCATCAACACTCTGAAGGTCCACAGATTACAGAATGCCTCCAGATGTCCTTCGGGAACTACTGCTAGTCTTCCAGTGAACTATCAGAGCGTAGACAGTTTAAGACATTACTCTGATGGAGAAAAGTCCGTATGGTGCCTATTGTGTTCAATGCGGATGCAATTTTTGTGTTTCATCAATACTCTGAATGTCCAGAGATTACAGAATGTTTCCAGATGTGCTTCGGAAACTACTACTAGTCCTCCAGTGTACGATCAAAGTGTAGGCAGTTTAAGACATTACTCCCATGGAGAAAAGTCCGCATGGTGCTTACTGTGTTAAATGCCGATGCAATTTCTGTGTTTCATCAACACTCTGAAGGTCCACAGATTACAGAATGCCTCCAGATGTACTTCGGAAACTGCTACTAGTCTTCCAGTGTACAATCACAGCGTAGACAGTTTAGGACATTACTCCCATGGAGATAAGTCCGCATGGTGCTTATTGTGTTCAATGCCGATGCAGTTTTTTTGTTTCATCAACACACTGAAGGTCCACAGATTACAGAATGCCACCAGATGGGTTTCGGAAACTACTACTAGTCTTCCAGGGAACGATCAAAGCGTAGACAGTTTGAGATATTACTCCCATGGAGAAAAGTCCGCATGGTGCTTATTGTGTTCAATGCCGATGCAATTTTTGTGTTTCATCACAACTCTGAAAGTCCACAGATTACAGAATGTATCCAGATATGCTTCGGAAACTACTACTAGCCTTCCAGGGAACAATCAAACCGTAGACAATATAAAACATTACTCCCATGGAGAAAAGTCTGCATGGTGTTTATTGTGTTCAATGAGGATGCAATTTCTGTGTTTCACCCACACTCTGAAGGTCCACAGATTACAGAATGTATCCAGATATGCTTCGGAAACTACTACTAGCCTTCCAGGGAACGATCAAACCGTAGACCATATAAGACATTACTCCCATGGAGAAAAGTTTGCATGGTGCTTATTGTGTTCAATGCCGATGCAATTTTTGTGTTTCATCATCACTCTGAAGGTCCACAGATTACAGAATGCATCCAGAAGTGCTTCGGAAACTACTACTAGTCTTCCAGGGAACGATCAAAGCGTAGACACTTTAAGACATTAATCCCATTGTGAAAATTCCGCGTGGTGCTTATTGTGTTCAATGCCGCTGCAATTTTTGTGTTTCATCAACACTCTGAAGGTCCACAGATTACAGAATGCCTCCAGATGTGCTTCGGAAACTACTACTAGTCTTCCAGTGTACGATCATAGCGTAGACAGTTTAAGACATTACTCCCATGGCGAAAAGTCCGCATTTTGCTTATTGTGTTCAATGCCGATGCAATTTTTGTGTTTCATCAATACTCTGAAGGTCCACAGATTACAGAATGCTTCCAGATGTGCTTCTGAAACTACTACTAGTCCTCCAGTGTACGATCAAAGTGTAGGCAGTTTAAGACATTCCTCCCATGGAGAAAAGCCTGCATGGTGCTTATTGTGTTAAATGCCGATGCAATTTCTGTGTTTCATCAACACTCTAAAGGTCCACAGATTACAGAATGCATCCAGATGTGCTTGAGAAACTACTACAAGTCTTCCAGTGAACGATCAAAGCGTAGACAGTTTGAGACATTACTCTCATGGAGAAACGTCCGCATGGTGCTTATTGTGTTCAATGCCGATGCAATTTTTGTGTTTCATCAACACTCTGAAGGTCCACAGATTACAGAATGTATCCAGATATGCTTCGGAAACTACTACTAGCCTTCCAGGGAACGATCAAACCGTAGACCATATAAGACATTACTCCCATGGAGAAAAGTTTGCATGGTGCTTATTGTGTTCAATGCCGATGCAATTTTTGTGTTTCATCAACACTCTGAAGGTCCACAGATTACAGAATGTATCCAGATATGCTTCGGAAACTACTACTAGTCTTCCAGTGAACGATCAAAGCGTAGACACTTTAAGACATTACTCCCATGGAGAAAATTCCGCATGGTGCTTATTGTGTTCAATGCCGCAGCAATTTTTGTGTTTCATCAACACTCTGAAGGTCCACAGATTACTGAATGCCTCCAGATGTGCTTCGGAAACTACTACTAGTCTTCCAGTGTACGATCAAAGCGTAGACAGTTTAAGACATTATTCCCATGGAGAAAATTCCGCATGGTGCTTATTGTGTTCAATGCCGGTGCAATTTTTGTGTTTCATCAACACTCTGAAGGTCCACAGATTACAGAATGCCTCCAGATGTGCTTCGGAAACTACTACTAGTCTTCCAGTGTACGATCAAAGCGTAGACAGTTTAAGACATTATTCCCATGGGGAAAAGTCCGCATTGTGCTTATTGTGTTCAATGCCGATGCAATTTTTGTGTTTCATCAATACTCTGAAGGTCCACAGATTACAGAATGCTTCCAGATGTGCTTCGGAAACTACTACTAGTCCTCCAGTGTACGATCAAAGTGTAGACAGTTTAAGACAGTACTCCCATGGAGAAAAGTCCGCATGGTGATTATTGTGTTAAATGCCGATGCAATTTCTGTGTTTCATCAACACTCTGAAGGTCCACAGATTACAGAATGCCTCCAGATGTCCTTCGGGAACTACTGCTAGTCTTCCAGTGAACGATCAGAGCGTAGACAGTTTAAGACATTACTCTGATGGAGAAAAGTCCGTATGGTGCCTATTGTGTTCAATGCCGATGCAATTTTTGTGTTTCATCAATACTCTGAATGTCCACAGATTACAGAATGTTTCCAGATGTGCTTCGGAAACTACTACTAGTCCTCCAGTGTACGATCAAAGTGTAGGCAGTTTAAGACATTACTCCCATGGAGAAAAGTCCGCATGGTGCTTACTGTGTTAAATGCCGATGCAATTACTGTGTTTCATCAACACTCTGAAGGTCCACAGATTACAGAATGCCTCCAGATGTACCTCGGAAACTGCTACTAGTCTTCCAGTGTACAATCACAGCGTAGACAGTTTAGGACATTACTCCCATGGAGATAAGTCCGCATGGTGCTTATTGTGTTCAATGCCGATGCAGTTTTTTTGTTTCATCAACACACTGAAGGTCCACAGATTACAGAATGCCACCAGATGGGTTTCGGAAACTACTACTAGTCTTCCAGGGAACGATCAAAGCGTAGACACTTTAAGACATTAATCCCATTGTGAAAATTCCGCATTTTGCTTATTGTGTTCAATGCTGATGCAATTTTTGTGTTTCATCAATACTCTGAAGGTCCACAGATTACAGAATGCTTCCAGATGTGCTTCTGAAACTACTACTAGTCCTCCAGTGTACGATCAAAGTGTAGGCAGTTTAAGACATTCCTCCCATGGAGAAAAGCCTGCATGGTGCTTATTGTGTTAAATGCCGATGTAATTTCTGTGTTTCATCAACACTCTAAAGGTCCACAGATTACAGAATGCATCCAGATGTGCTTGAGAAACTACTACAAGTCTTCCAGTGAACGATCTAAGCGTAGACAGTTTTTGACATTACTCTCATGGAGAAACGTCCGCATGGTGCTTATTGTGTTCAATGCCGATGCAATTTTTGTGTTTCATCAACACTCTGAAGGTCCACAGATTACAGAATGTATCCAGATATGCTTCGGAAACTACTACTAGCCTTCCAGGGAACGATCAAACCGTAGACCATATAAGACATTACTCCCATGGAGAAAAGTTTGCATGGTGCTTATTGTGTTCAATGCTGATGCAATTTTTGTGTTTCATCAACACTCTGAAGGTCCACAGATTACAGAATGTATCCAGATATGCTTCGGAAACTACTACTAGTCTTCCAGTGAACGATCAAAGCGTAGACACTTTAAGACATTACTCCCATGGAGAAAATTCCGCATGGTGCTTATTGTGTTCAATGCCGCTGCAATATTTGTGTTTCATCAACACTCTGAAGGTCCACAGATTACTGAATGCCTCCAGATGTGCTTCGGAAACTATTACTAGTCTTCCAGTGTACGATCAAAGCGTAGACAGTTTAAGACATTATTCCCATGGGGAAAAGTCCGCATTGTGCTTATTGTGTTCAATGCCGATGCAATTTTTGTGTTTCATCAATACTCTGAAGGTCCACAGATTACAGAATGCTTCCAGATGTGCTTCGGAAACTACTACTAGTCCTCCAGTGTACGATCAAAGTGTAGACAGTTTAAGACAGTACTCCCATGGAGAAAAGTCCGCATGGTGCTTATTGTGTTAAATGCCGATGCAATTTCTGTGTTTCATCAACACTCTGAAGGTCCACAGATTACAGAATGTATCCAGATATGCTTCGGAAACTACTACTAGCCTTCCAGGGAACGATCAAACCGTAGACCATATAAGACATTACTCCCATGGAGAAAAGTTTGCATGGTGCTTATTGTGTTCAATGCCGATGCAATTTTTGTGTTTCATCAACACTCTGAAGGTCCACAGATTAAAGAATGTATCCAGATATGCTTCGGAAACTACTACTAGTCTTCCAGTGAACGATCAAAGCGTAGACACTTTAAGACATTACTCCCATGGAGAAAATTCCGCATGGTGCTTATTGTGTTCAATGCCGCTGCAATTTTTGTGTTTCATCAACACTCTGAAGGTCCACAGATTACTGAATGCCTCCAGATGTGCTTCGGAAACTACTACTAGTCTTCCAGTGTACGATCAAAGCGTAGACAGTTTAAAAAAATTATTCCCATGGGGAAAAGTCCGCATTGTGCTTATTGTGTTCAATGCCGATGGAATTTTTGTGTTTCATCAATACTCTGAAGGTCCACAGATTACAGAATGCTTCCAGATGTGCTTCGGAAACTACTACTAGTCCTCCAGTGTACGATCAAAGTGTAGACATTTTAAGACAGTACTCCCATGGAGAAAAGTCCGCATGGTGCTTATTGTGTTAAATGCCGATGCAATTTCTGTGTTTCATCAACACTCTGAAGGTGCACAGAATACAGAATGCCTCCAGATGTCCTTCGGGAACTACTGCTAGTCTTCCAGGGAACGATCAAAGCGTAGACAGTTTGAGATATTACTCCCATGGAGAAAAGTCCGCATGGTGCTTATTGTGTTCAATGCCGTTGCAATTTTTGTGTTTCATCACAACTCTGAAAGTCCACAGATTACAGAATGTATCCAGATATGCTTCGGAAACTACTACTAGCCTTCCAGGGATCAATCAAACCGTAGACAATATAAAACATTACTCCCATGGAGAAAAGTCTGCATGGTGTTTATTGTGTTCAATGAGGATGCAATTTCTGTGTTTCACCCACACTCTGAAGGTCCACAGATTACAGAATGCAACCAGATGTGCTTGAGAAACTACTACTAGTCTTCCAGTGTACGATCAAACCGTAGACCATATAAGACATTACTCCCATGGAGAAAAGTTTGCATGGTGCTTATTGTGTTCAATGCCGATGCAATTTTTGTGTTTCATCAACACTCTGAAGGTCCACAGATTAAAGAATGTATCCAGATATGCTTCGGAAACTACTACTAGTCTTCCAGTGAACGATCAAAGCGTAGACACTTTAAGACATTACTCCCATGGAGAAAATTCCGCATGGTGCTTATTGTGTTCAATGCCGCTGCAATTTTTGTGTTTCATCAACACTCTGAAGGTCCACAGATTACTGAATGCCTCCAGATGTGCTTCGGAAACTACTACTAGTCTTCCAGTGTACGATCAAAGCGTAGACAGTTTAAAAAAATTATTCCCATGGGGAAAAGTCCGCATTGTGCTTATTGTGTTCAATGCCGATGGAATTTTTGTGTTTCATCAATACTCTGAAGGTCCACAGATTACAGAATGCTTCCAGATGTGCTTCGGAAACTACTACTAGTCCTCCAGTGTACGATCAAAGTGTAGACATTTTAAGACAGTACTCCCATGGAGAAAAGTCCGCATGGTGCTTATTGTGTTAAATGCCGATGCAATTTCTGTGTTTCATCAACACTCTGAAGGTGCACAGAATACAGAATGCCTCCAGATGTCCTTCGGGAACTACTGCTAGTCTTCCAGGGAACGATCAAAGCGTAGACAGTTTGAGATATTACTCCCATGGAGAAAAGTCCGCATGGTGCTTATTGTGTTCAATGCCGTTGCAATTTTTGTGTTTCATCACAACTCTGAAAGTCCACAGATTACAGAATGTATCCAGATATGCTTCGGAAACTACTACTAGCCTTCCAGGGATCAATCAAACCGTAGACAATATAAAACATTACTCCCATGGAGAAAAGTCTGCATGGTGTTTATTGTGTTCAATGAGGATGCAATTTCTGTGTTTCACCCACACTCTGAAGGTCCACAGATTACAGAATGCCTCCAGATGTGCTTCGGAAACTACTACTAGTCTTCCAGTGTACGATCATAGCGTAGACAGTTTAAGACATTACTCCCATGGCGAAAAGTCCGCATTTTGCTTATTGTGTTCAATGCCGATGCAATTTTTGTGTTTCATCAATACTCTGAAGGTCCACAGATTACAGAATGCTTCCAGATGTGCTTCTGAAACTACTACTTGTCCTCCAGTGTACGATCAAAGTGTAGGCAGTTTAAGACATTCCTCCCATGGAGAAAAGCCTGCATGGTGCTTATTGTGTTAAATGCCGATGCAATTTCTGTGTTTCATCAACACTCTAAAGGTCCACAGATTACAGAATGCATCCAGATGTGCTTGAGAAACTACTACAAGTCTTCCAGTGAACGATCAAAGCGTAGACAGTTTGAGACATTACTCTCATGGAGAAACGTCCGCATGGTGCTTATTGTGTTCAATGCCGAAGCAATTTTTGTGTTTCATCAACACTCTGAAGGTCCACAGATTACAGAATGTATCCAGATATGCTTCGGAAACTACTACTAGTCTTCCAGTGAACGATCAAAGCGTAGACACTTTAAGACATTACTCCCATGGAGAAAATTCCGCATGGTGCTTATTGTGTTCAATGCCGCTGCAATTTTTGTGTTTCATCAACACTCTGAAGGTCCACAGATTACTGAATGCCTCCAGATGTGCTTCGGAAACTACTACTAGTCTTCCAGTGTACGATCAAAGCGTAGACAGTTTAAGACATTATTCCCATGGGGAAAAGTCCGCATTGTGCTTATTGTGTTCAATGCCGATGCAATTTTTGTGTTTCATCAATACTCTGAAGGTCCACAGATTACAGAATGCTTCCGGATGTGCTTCGGAAACTACTACTAGTCCTCCAGTGTACGATCATAGCGTAGACAGTTTAAGACATTACTCCCATGGCGAAAAGTCCGCATTTTGCTTATTGTGTTCAATGCCGATGCAATTTTTGTGTTTCATCAATACTCTGAAGGTCCACAGATTACAGAATGCTTCCAGATGTGCTTCTGAAACTACTACTAGTCCTCCAGTGTACGATCAAAGTGTAGGCAGTTTAAGACATTCCTCCCATGGAGAAAAGCCTGCATGGTGCTTATTGTGTTAAATGCCGATGCAATTTCTGTGTTTCATCAACACTCTAAAGGTCCACAGATTACAGAATGCTTCCAGATGTGCTTGAGAAACTACTACAAGTCTTCCAGTGAACGATCAAAGCGTAGACAGTTTGAGACATTACTCTCATGGAGAAACGTCCGCATGGTGCTTATTGTGTTCAATGGCGATGCAATTTTTGTGTTTCATCAACACTCTGAAGGTCCACAGATTACAGAATGTATCCAGATATGCTTCGGAAACTACTACTAGCCTTCCAGGGAACGATCAAACCGTAGACCATATAAGACATTACTCCCATGGAGAAAAGTTTGCATGGTGCTTATTGTGTTCAATGCCGATGCAATTTTTGTGTTTCATCAACACTCTGAAGGTCCACAGATTACAGAATGTATCCAGATATGCTTCGGAAACTACTACTAGTCTTCCAGTGAACGATCAAAGCGTAGACACTTTAAGACATTACTCCCATGGAGAAAATTCCGCATGGTGCTTATTGTGTTCAATGCCGCTGCAATTTTTGTGTTTCATCAACACTCTGAAGGTCCACAGATTACTGAATGCCTCCAGATGTGCTTCGGAAACTACTACTAGTCTTCCAGTGTACGATCAAAGCGTAGACAGTTTAAGACATTATTCCCATGGGGAAAAGTCCGCATTGTGCTTATTGTGTTCAATGCCGATGCAATTTTTGTGTTTCATCAATACTCTGAAGGTCCACAGATTACAGAATGCTTCCAGATGTGCTTCGGAAACTATTACTAGTCCTCCAGTGTACGATCAAAGTGTAGACAGTTTAAGACAGTACTCCCATGGAGAAAAGTCCGCATGGTGCTTATTGTGTTAAATGCCGATGCAATTTCTGTGTTTCATCAACACTCTGAAGGTCCACAGATTACAGAATGTATCCAGATATGCTTCGGAAACTACTACTAGCCTTCCAGGGAACGATCAAACCGTAGACCATATAAGACTTTACTCCCATGGAGGAAAGTTTGCATTGTGCTTATTGTGTTCAATGCCGATGCAATTTTTGTGTTTCATCAACACTCTCAAGGTCCACAGATTACAGAATGTATCCAGATATGCTTCGGAAACTACTACTAGTCGTCCAGTGAACGATCAAAGCGTAGACACTTTAAGACATTACTCCCATGGAGATAATTACGCATGGTGCTTATTGTGTTCAATGCCGCTGCAATTTTTGTGTTTCATCAACACTCTGAAGGTCCACAGATTACTGAATGCCTCCAGATGTGCTTCGGAAACTACCACTAGTCTTCCAGTGTACGATCAAACCGTAGACAGTTTAAGACATTATTCCCATGGGGAAAAGTCCGCATTGTGCTTATTGTGTTCAATGCCGATGCAATTTTTGTGTTTCATCAATACTCTGAAGGTCCACAGATTACAGAATGCTTCCAGATGTGCTTCGGAAACTACTACTAGTCCTCCAGTGTACGATCAAAGTGTAGACAGTTTAAGACAGTACTCCCATGGAGAAAAGTCCGCATGGTGCTTATTGTGTTAAATGCCGATGCAATTTCTGTGTTTCATCAACACTCTGAAGGTGCACAAATTACAGAATGCCTCCAGATGTCCTTCGGGAACTACTGCTAGTCTTCCAGGGAACGATCAAAGCGTAGACAGTTTGAGATATTACTCCCATGGAGAAAAGTTCGCATGGTGCTTATTGTGTTCAATGCCGTTGCAATTTTTGTGTTTCATCACAACTCTGAAAGTCCACAGATTACAGAATGTATCCAGATATGCTTCGGAAACTACTACTAGCCTTCCAGGGAACAATCAAACCGTAGACAATATAAAACATTACTCCCATGGAGAAAAGTCTGCATGGTGTTTATTGTGTTCAATGAGGATGCAATTTCTGTGTTTCACCCACACTCTGAAGGTCCACAGATTACAGAATGCAACCAGATGTGCTTGAGAAACTACTACTAGTCTTCCAGGGAACGATCAAAGCGTAGACAGTTTGAGACATTACTCTCATGGAGAAAAGTCCGCTTGGTGCTTATTGTGTTCAATGCCGATGCAATTTTTGTGTTTCATCATCACTCTGAAGGTCCACAGATTACAGAATGCATCCAGAAGTGCTTCGGAAACTACTACTAGTCTTCCAGTGAACGATCAAAGCGTAGACATTTTAAGACACTAATCCCATTGTGAAAATTCCGCATGGTGCTTATTGTGTTCAATGCCGCTGAAATTTTTGTGTTTCATCAACACTCTGAAGGTCCACAGATTACAGAATGCCTCCAGATGTGCTTCGGAAACTACTACTAGTCTTCCAGTGTACGATCATAGCGTAGACAGTTTAAGACATTACTCCCATGGCGAAAAGTTCGCATTTTGCTTATTGTGTTCAATGCCGATGCAATTTTTGTGTTTCATCAATACTCTGAAGGTCCACAGATTACAGAATGCTTCCAGATGTGCTTCTGAAACTACTACTAGTCCTCCAGTGTACGATCAAAGTGTAGGCAGTTTAAGACATTCCTCCCATGGAGAAAAGCCTGCATGGTGCTTATTGTGTTAAATGCCGATGCAATTTCTGTGTTTCATCAACACTCTGAAGGTCCACAGGTTACAGAATGTATCCAGATATGCTTCGGAAACTACTACTAGCCTTCCAGGGAACGATCAAACCGTAGACCATATAAGACATTACTCCCATGGAGAAAAGTTTGCATGGTGCTTATTTTGTTCAATGCCGATGCAATTTTTGTGTTTCATCAACACTCTGAAGGTCCACAGATTACAGAATGTATCCAGATATGCTTCGGAAACTACTACTAGTCTTCCAGTGAACGATCAAAGCGTAGACACTTTAAGACATTACTCCCATGGAGAAAATTCCGCATGGTGCTTATTGTGTTCAATGCCGCTGCAATTTTTTGTTTCATCAACACTCTGAAGGTCCACAGATTACTGAATGCCTCCAGATGTGCTTCGGAAACTACTACTAGTCTTCCAGTGTACGATCAAAGCGTAGACAGTTTAAGACATTATTCCCATGGGGAAAAGTCCGCATTGTGCTTATTGTGTTCAATGCCGATTCAATTTTTGTGTTTCATCAATACTCTGAAGGTCCACAGATTACAGAATGCTTCCGGATGTGCTTCGGAAACTACTACTAGTCCTCCAGTGTACGATCAAAGTGTAGACAGTTTAAGACAGTACTCCCATGGAGAAAAGTCCGCATGGTGCTTATTGTGTTAAATGCCGATGCAATTTCTGTGTTTCATCAACACTCTGAAGGTGCACAGATTACAGAATGGCTCCAGATGTCCTTCGGGAACTACTGCTAGTCTTCCAGTGAACGATCATAGCGTAGACAGTTTAAGACATTACTCTGATGGAGAAAAGTCCGTCTGGTGCCTATTGTGTTCAATGCCGATGCCATTTTTGTGTTTCATCAATACTCTGAAGGTCCACAGATTACAGAATGCTTCCAGATGTGCTTCGGAAACTACTACTAGTCCTCCAGTGTACGATCAAAGTGTAGGCTGTTTAAGACATTACTCCCATGGAGCAAAGTCCGCATGGTGCATACTGTGTTAAATGCCGATGCAATTTCTGTGTTTCATCAACACACTGAAGGTCCACAGATTACAGAATGCCTCCAGATGTACTTCGGAAACTGCTACTAGTCTTCCAGTGAACGATCACAGCGTAGACAGTTTAAGACATTACTCTGATGGAGATAAGTCCGTATGGTGCCTATTGTGTTCAATGCCGATGCAATTTTTGTGTTTCATCAATACTCTGAACGTCCACAGATTACAGAATGCTTCCAGATGTGCTTCGGAAACTACTACTAGTCCTCCAGTGTACGATCAAAGTGTAGGCAGTTTAAGACATTACTCCCATGGAGAAAAGTCCGCATGGTGCATACTGTGTTAAATGACGATGCAATTTCTGTGTTTCATCAACACTCTGAAGGTCCACAGATTACAGAATGCCTCCAGATGTACTTCGGTAACTGCTACTAGTCTTCTAGTGTACAATCAATGCGTAGACAGTTTAAGACATTACTCCCATGGAGATAAGTCCGCATGGTGCTTATTGTGTTCAATTCCGATGTAGTTTTTGTGTTTCATCAACACTCTGAACGTCCACAGATAAGAGAATGACTCCAGATGTGCTTCGGAAACTACTACTAGTCTTCCAGGGAACGATCAAAGAATAGACAGTTTGAGACATTACTCCCATGGAGAAAAGTCCGCATGGTACTTATTGTGTTCAATGACGATGCAATTTTTGTGTTTCATCAACACTCTGAAGGTCCACAGATTACAGAATGCATCCAGATATGCTTCAGAAACTACAACTAGTCTTCCAGGGAACGTTCAAAGCGTACACAGTTTAAAACATTACTCTCATGGAGAAAAGTCTGCATCGTGCTTATTGTGTTCAATGCCGATGCAGTTTTTTGTTTCATCAACACTCTGAAGGTCCACAGATTACAGAATGCCTCCAGATGGGCTTCGGAAACTACTACTGGTCTTTCAGGGAACGATCAAAGCGTAGACAGTTTGAGACATTACTCCCATGGAGAAAAGTCCGCATGGTGCTTATTGTGTTCAATGCCGATGCAATTTTTGTGTTTCATCACAACTCTGAAAGTCCACAGATTACAGAATGTATCCAGATATGCTTCGGAAACTATTACTAGCCTTCCAGGGAACAATCAAACCGTAGACAATATAAGACATTACTCCCATGGAGAGAAGTCTGCATGGTGCTTATTGTGTTCAATGTCGATGCAATTTCTGTATTTCACCCACACTCTGAAGGTCCACAGATTACAGAATGCATCCAGAAGTGCTTCGGAAAATACTACTAGTCCTCCAGTGTACGATCAAAGTGTAGACAGTTTAAGACAGTACTCCCATGGAGAAAAGTCTGCATGGTGCTTATTGTGTTCAATGCCGATGCAATTTCTGTGTTTCATCAACACTCTGAAGGTCAACAGATTACAGAATGCCTCCAGATGTACTTCGGTAACTGCTACTAGTCTTCCAGTGTACAATCAAAGCGTAGACAGTTTAAGACATTACTCCCATGGAGATAAGTCCGCATGGTGCTTATTGTGTTCAATTCCGATGCAGTTTTTGTGTTTCATCAACACTCTGAACGTTCACAGATAAGAGAATGACTCCAGAAGTGCTTCGGAAACTACTACTAGTCTTCCAGGGAACGATCAGAGCGTAGACAGTTTGAGACATTACTCCCATGGAGAAAAGTCCGCATGGTGCTTATTGTGTTCAATGCCGATGCAATTTTCGTGTTTCATCAACACTCTGAAGGTCCACAGATTACAGAATGCATCCAGATATGCTTCAGAAACTACTACTAGTCTTCCAGGGAACGATAAAATCGTAGACAGTTTAAGACATTACTCCCATGGAGAAAAGTCTGCATGGTGCTTATTGTGTTCAATGCCGATGCAATTTTTTGTTTCATCAACACTCTGAAGGTCCACAGATTACAGAATGCCTCCAGATGTGCTTCGGAAACTACTACTAGTCTTCCAGTGTACGATCAAAGCGTGGACAGTTTAAGACATTACTCTCATGGAGAAAAGTCCGTATGGTGCCTATTGTGTTCAATGCCGAATCAATTTCTGTGTTTCATCAACACTCTGAGGGTCCAGAGATAACAGAATTCCTCCAGATGTGCTTCGGAAACTACTACTAGTCTTCCAGTGGACGATCAAAGCGTAGATAGTTTAAGACATTACTCCCATGGAGAAAAGTCCGCATTGTGCTTATTGTGTTCAATGCCGATGCAATTTTTGTGTTTCATCAATACTCTGAAGGTCCACAGATTACAGAATGCTTCCAGATGTCCTTCGGAAACTACTACTAGTCCTCCAGTGTACGATCAAAGTGTAGGTAGTATAAGACATTACTCACATGGAGAAAAGTCCGCATGGTGCTTATTGTGTTAAATGCCGATGCAATTTCTGTGCTTCATCAACACTCTGAAGGTCCACAGATTACAGAATGCCTCCAGATGTGCTTCGGAAACTACTACTAGTCTTCCAGGGAACGATCAAAGCGTAGAGAGTTTGAGACATTACTCCCATGGAGAAAAGTCCGCATGGTGCTTATTGTGTTCAATGCAGATGCAATTTTTGTGTTTCATCACAACTCTGAAGGTCCACAGATTACAGAATGTATCCCGATATGCTTCGGAAACTACTACTAGCCTTCCAGGGAACGATCAAACCGTAGACAATATAAGACATTACTCCCAGGGAGAAAAGTCCGCATTGTGCTTATTGTGTTCAATGCCGATGTAATTTTTGTGTTTCATCAATACTCTGAAGGTCCGCAGATTGCAGAATGCTTCCATATGTACTTCGGAAACTACTGCTAGTCCTCCAGTGTACGATGAAAGTGTAGACAGTTTAAGACAGTACTCCCATGGAGAAAAGTCTGCATGGTGCTTATTGTGTTCAATGCCGACGCAATTTCTGTGTTTCATCAACACTCTGAAGGTCCACAGATTACAGAATGCCTCCAGATGTACTTCGGTAACTGCTACTAGTCTTCCAGTGTACGATCAAAGCGTAGACAGTTTTAGACATTACTCCCATGGAGGTATGTCCGCATGGTGCTTATTGTGTTCAATGCCGATGCAGTTTTTGTGTTTCATCAACACACTGAAGGTCCACAGATTACAGAACCTCCAGATGTGCTTCGGAAACTACTACTAGTCTTCCAGGGAACGATCAAAGCGTTGACAGTTTTAGACATTACTCCCATGGAGAAAAGTCCGCATGGTGCTTATTGTGTTCAATGCCGATGCAATATTTGTGTTTCATCAACACTCTGAAGGTCCACAGATTACAGAATGTATCCAGATATGCTTCGGAAACTACTACTGGCCTTCCAGGGAACGATCAAACCGTAGACCATATAAGACATTACTCCCATGGAGAAAAGTCTGCATGGTGTATATAGTGTTCAATGCCGATGCAATTTCCGTGTTTCTTCAACACTCTGAAGGTCCACAGATTACAGAATGCATCCAGAAGTGCTTCGGAAACTACTACTAGTCTTCCAGTGAACGATCAAAGCGTATACACTTTAAGACATTACTCCCATGGAGAAAATTCCGCATGGTGCTTATTGTGTTCAATGCCGCTGCAATTTTTGTGTTTCATCCACACTCTGAAGGTCCACAGATTACAGAATGCCTCCAGATGTGCTTCGGAAACTACTACTAGTCTTCCAGTGTACAATCAAAGCGTAGACAATTTAAGACATTACTCCCATGGAGATAAGTCCGCATGGTGCTTATTGTTTTCAATGCCGATGCAGTTTTTGTGTTTCATCAACACACTGTAGGTCCACAGATTACAGAATGCCTCCATATGTGCTTCGGAAACTACTACTAGTCTTCCAGGGAACGATCAAAGCGTAGACAGTTTGAGACATTACTCCCATGGAGAAAAGTCCGCATGGAGCTTATTGTGTTCCATGCAGATGCAATTTTTGTGTTTCATCACAACTCTGTAGGTCCACAGATTACAGAATGTATCCAGATATGCTTCGGAAACTACTACTAGCCTTCCAGTGTACTATCAAAGTGTAGACAGTTTAAGACAGTACTCCCATGGAGAAAAGTCCGCATGGTGCTTATTGTGTTAAATGCCGATGCAATTTTTGTGTTTCATCAACACTCTGAAGGTCCACAGATTACAGAATGCCTCCAGATGTGCTTCGGGAACTACTACTAGTCTTACAGTGTACGATCAAAGCGTAGACAGTTTAAGACATTACTCCCGAGGAGAAAAGTCCGCATGGTGCTTATTGTGTTCAATGCCGATGCAGTTTTTGTGTTTCATCAACACTCTGAACGTCCACAGATTACAGAATGCCTCCAGATGTGCTTCGGAAACTACTACTACTCTTCCAGTGTACGATCAAAGCGTAGACAGTTTAAGACATTACTCCCATGGAGAAAAGTCCGCATTGTGCTTATTGTGGTCAATGCCGATGCAATTTTTGTGTTTCATCAATACTCTGAAGGTCCACAGATTGCAGAATGCTTCCAGATGTACTTCGGAAACTACTACTAGTCCTCCAGTGTACGATCAAAGTGTAGACAGTTTAAGACAGTACTCCCATGGAGAAAAGTCCGCATGGTGCTTATTGTGTTAAATGCCGATGCAATTTCTGTGTTTCATTAACAATCTGAAGGTCCACAGATTACAGAATGCCTCCAGATGTACTTCGGTAACTGCTACTAGTCTTCCAGTGTACAATCAAAGCGTAGACAGTTTTAGACATTACTCCCATGGAGATATGTCCGCATGGTGCTTATTGTGTTCAATGCCGATGCAGTTTTTGTGTTTCATCAACACACTGAAGGTCCACAGATTACAGAATGCCTCCAGATGTGCTTTGGAAACTACTACTAGTCTTCCAGGGAACGATCAAAGCGTTGACAGTTTGAGACATTACTCCCATGGAGAAAAGTCCGCATGGTGCTTATTGTGTTCAATGCCGATGGAATTTTTGTGTTTCATCAAAACTCTGAAGGTCCACAGATTACAGAATGTATCCAGATATGCTTCGGAAACTACTACTAGTCTTCCAGGGAACGATCAAAGCGTTGACTGTTTTAGACATTACTCCCATGGAGAAAAGTCCGCATGGTGCTTATTGTGTTCAATGCCGATGCAATATTTGTGTTTCATCAACACTCTGAAGGTCCACAGATTACAGAATGTATCCAGATATGCTTCGGAAACTACTACTAGCCTTCCAGGGAACGATCAAACCGTAGACCATATAAGACATTACTCCCATGGAGAAAAGTCTGCATGGTGTATATTGTGTTCAATGCCGATGCAATTTCTGTGTTTCTTCAGCACTCTGAAGGTCCACAGATTACAGAATGCATCCAGACGTGCTTCGGAAACTACTACTAGTCTTCCAGTGAACGATCAAAGCGTATACACTTTAAGACATTACTCCCATGGAGAAAATTCCGCATGGAGCTTATTGTGTTCAATGCCGCTGCAATTTTTGTGTTTCATCCACACTCTGAAGGTCCACAGATTACAGAATGCCTCCAGATGTGCTTCGGAAACTACTACTAGTCTTCCAGTGTACAATCAAAGCGTAGACAATTTAAGACATTACTCCCATGGAGATAAGTCCGCATGGTGCTTATTGTTTTCAATGCCGATGCAGTTTTTGTGTTTCATCAACACACTGTAGGTCCACAGATTACAGAATGCCTCCAGATGTGCTTCGGAAACTACTACTAGTCTTCCAGGGAACGATCAAAGTGTAGACAGTTTAAGACAGTACTCCAATGGAGAAAAGTCCGCATGGTGCTTATTGTGTTCAATGTAGATGCAATTTTTGTGTTTCATCACAACTCTGAAGGTCCACAGATTACAGAATGTATCCAGATATGCTTCGGAAACTACTACTAGCCTTCCAGTGTACTATCAAAGTGTAGACAGTTTAAGACAGTACTCCCATGGAGAAAAGTCCGCATGGTGCTCATTGTGTTAAATGCCGATGCAATTTTTGTGTTTCATCAACACTCTGAAGGTCCACAGATTACAGAATGCCTCCAGATGTGCTTCGGGAAATACTACTAGTCTTCCAGTGTACGATCAAAGCGTAGACAGTTTAAGACATTACTCCCGAGGAGAAAAGTCCGCATGGTGCTTATTGTGTTCAATGCCGATGCAGTTTTTGTGTTTCATCAACACTCTGAACGTCCACAGATTACAGAATGCCTCCAGATGTGCTTCGGAAACTACTACTAGTCTTCCAGTGTACGATCAAAGCGTAGACAGTTTAAGACATTACTCCCATGGAGAAAAGTCCGCATTGTGCTTATTGTGGTCAATGCCGATGCAATTTTTTGTGTTTCATCAATACTCTGAAGGTCCACAGATTGCAGAATGCTTCCAGATGTACTTCGGAAACTACTACTAGACCTCCAGTGTACGATCAAAGTGTAGACAGTTTAAGACAGTACTCCCATGGAGAAAAGTCCGCATGGTGCTTATTGTGTTAAATGCCGATGCAATTTCTGTGTTTCATTAACAATCTGAAGGTCCACAGATTACAGAATGCCTCCAGATATGCTTCGGAAACTACTACTAGCCTTCCAGTGTACGATCAAAGTGTAGACAGTTTAAGACAGTACTCCCATGGAGAAAAGTCCGCATGGTGCTTATTGTGTTAAATGCCGATGCAGTTTTTGTGTTTCATCAACACTCTGAACGTCCACAGATTACAGAATGCCTCCAGATGTGCTTCGGAAACTACTACTAGTCTTCCAGTGTACGATCAAAGCGTAGACAGTTTAAGACATTAATCCCATGGAGAAAAGTCCGCATTGTGCTTATTGTGGTCAATGCCGATGCAATTTTTGTGTTTCATCAATACTCTGAAGGTCCACAGATTACAGAATGCTTCCAGATGTACTTCGGAAACTACTACTAGTCCTCCAGTGTACGATCAAAGTGTAGACAGTTTAAGACAGTACTCCAATGTAGAAAAGTCCGCATGGTGCTTATTGTGTTAAGTGTCGATGCAATTTCTGTGTTTCATCAACACTCTGAAGAACCACAGATTACATAATGCCTCCAGATGTGCTTCGGAAACTACTACTAGTCTTCCAGTGTACGATCAAAGCGTAGACAGTTTAAGACATTACTCCCATGGAGAAAAGCCCGCATTGTGGTTTTTGTGTTCAATGCCGATGCAATTTTTGTGTTTCATCAATACTCTGAAGGTCCACAGATTACAGAATGCCTCCAGATGTACTTCGGAAACTACTACTAGTCCTCCAGTGTACGATCAAAGTGTAGACAGTTTATGACAGTACTCCCATGGAGAAAAGTCCGCATGGTGCTTATTGTGTTAAATGCCGATGCAATTTCTGTGTTTCATCAACACTCTGAAGGTCCACAGATTACAGAATGCCTCCAGATGTACTTCGGTAACTGCTACTAGTCTTCCAGTGTACAATCAAAGCGTAGACAGTTTAAGACATTACTCCCATGGAGATAAGTCCGCATGGTGCTTATTGTGTTCAATGCCGATGCAGTTTTTGTGTTTCATCAACACACCGAAGGTCCACAGATTACAGAATGCCTCCAGATGTGCTTCGGAAACTACTACTAGTCTTTCAGGGAACGATCAAGACGTAGACAGTTTGAGACATTACTCCCATGGAGAAAAGTCCGCATGGTGCTTATTGTGTTCAATGCCGATGCAATTTTTGTGTTTCCTCAACACTCTGAAGGTCCACAGATTACAGAATGCATCGAGATATGCTTCGGAAACTACTACTAGTCTACCAGGGAACGATCAAAGCGTAGACAAAAATGGTTCAAATGGCACTGAGCACTATGGGACTCAACTGCTGTGGTTATCAGTCCCCTAGAACTTAGAACTACTTAAACCTAACTAACCTAAGGACATCACACACATCCATGCCCGAGGCAGGATTCGAACCTGCGACCGTAGCAGTCGCACGGCTCCGGACTGCGCGCCTAGAACCGCGAGACCACCGCGGCCGGCCAAAGCGTAGACAGTTTAAGACATTACTCCCATAGAGAAAAGTCTGCATGGTGCTTATTGTGTTCAATGCCGATGCAATTTTTTGTTTCATCAATACTCTGAAGGTCCACAGATTACAGAACGCTTCGAGATGTGCTTCGGAAACTACTACTAGTCCTCCAGTGTACGATCAAAGCGTAGTCAGTTTAAGACATTACTCCCATGGAGATAAGTCCGCATGGTGCTTATTGTTTTCAATGCCGATGCAGTTTTTGTGTTTCATCAACTCACTGAAGGTCCACAGATTACAGAATGCCTCCAGATATGCTTCGGAAACTACTACTAGTCTTCCAGGGAACGATCAAAGCGTAGACAGTTTGAGACATTACTCCCATGGAGAAAAGTCCGCATGGTGCTTATTGTGTTCAATGCAGATGCAATTTTTGTGTTTCATCACAACACTGAAGGTCCACAGATTACAGAATGGATCCAGATATGCTTCGGAAACTACTACTAGCCTTCCAGGGAACGATCAAACCGTTGACAATATAAGACATTGCTCCCATGGAGAAAAGTCTGCATGGTGTTTATTGTATTCAATGCCGATGCTATTTCTGTGTTTCATCCACACTCTGAAGGTCCACAGATTACAGAATGCATCCAGATGTGCTTCGGAAATTACTACTAGTCTTCCAGTGTACGATCAAAGCGTAGACAGTTTAAGACATTACTCCCATGGAGAAAAGTCAGCATTGTGCTTATTGTGTTAAATGCCGATGCAATTTCTGTGTTTCATCAACACTCTGAAGGTCCACAGATTACAGAATGCCTCCAGATGTACTTCGGAAACTACTACTAGTCTTCCAGTGAACGATCAATGCGTAGACACTTTAAGACATTACTCTCATGGAGAAAATTCCGCATGGTGCTTATTGGGTGCAATGCCGCTGCAATTTTTGTGTTTCATCAACAGTCTGAAGGTCCACAGATTACAGAATGCCTCCAGATGTGCTTCGGAAACTACTACTAGTCTTCCAGTGTACGTTCAAAGCGTAGACAGTTTAAGACATTACTCCCATGGAGAAAAGTCAGCATTGTGCTTATTGTGTTCAATGCCGATGCAATTTTTGTGTTTCATCAATACTCTGAAGGTCCACAGATTACAGAATGCTTCCAGATGTGCTTCGGAAACTACTACTAGTCCTCCAGTGTACGATCAAAGTATAGACAATTTAAGACAGTACTCCCATGGAGAAAAGTCCGCATGGTGCTTATTGTGTTAAATGCCGATGCAATTTCTGTGTTTCATCAACACTCTGAAGGTCCACAGATTACAGAATGCCTCCAGATGTACTTCGGAAACTGCTACTAGTCTTCCAGTGTACAATCAAAGCGTAGACAGTTTAAGACATTACTCCCATGGAGAAAAGTCCGCATGGTGCTTATTGTGTTCAATGCCGATGCAGTTTTTGTGTTTCATCAACACTCTGAACGTCCACAGATTAGAGAATGACTCCAGATGTGCTTCGGAAACTACTACTAGTCTTCCAGGGAACGATCAAAGCGTAGACAGTTTGAGACATTACTCCCAAGGAGAAGAGTCCGCATGGTGCTTATTGTTTTCAATGCCGATGCAATATCTGTGTTTCATGAACACTCTGAAGGTCCACAAATTACAGAATGCCTCTAGATGTCCTTCGGAAACTACTGCTAGTCTTCCAGTGAACGATCACAGCGTAGACAGTTTAAGACATTACTCTGATGAAGAAAAGTCCGTATGGTGCCTATTGTGTTCAATGCCGAATCAATTTCTGTGTTTCATCAACACTCTGAAGGTCCACAGATAACAGAATGCATCCAGATGTGCTTCGGAAACTACTACTAGTCTTCCAGGGAACGATCAAAGCGTAGACACTTTAAGACATTACTCCCATGGAGAAAATTCCGCATGGTGCTTATTGTGTTCAATGCCGCTGCAATTTTTGTGTTTCATCAACACTCTGAAGGTCCACAGATTACAGAGTGCATCCAGAAGTGCTTCGGAAACTACTACTAGTCTAACAGGGAACGATCAAAGCGTAGACACTTTAAGACATTACTCCCATGGAGAAAATTCCGCATGGTGCTTATTGTGTTCAATGCCGCTGCAATTTTTGTGTTTCATCAACACTCTGAAGGTCCACAGATTACAGAGTGCCTCCTGATGTGCTTCGGAAACTACTACTAGTCTTCCAGTGTACGATCAAAGCGTAGACAGTTTAAGACATTACTCCCATGGAGAAAAGTCCGCATGGTGCTTATTGTGTTCAATGCCGCTGCAATTTTTGTGTTTCATCAACACTCTGAAGGTCCACAGATTACAGAATGCCTCCAGATGTGCTTCGGAAACTACTACTAGTCTTCCAGGGAAAGATCAAAGCGTAGACACTTTAAGACATTACTCCCATGGAGAAAATTCCGCATGGTGCTTATTGTGTTCAATGCCGCTGCAATTTTTGTGTTTCATCAACACTCTGAAGGTCCACAGATTACAGAGTGCCTCCTGATGTGCTTCGGAAACTACTACTAGTCTTCCAGTGTACGATCAAAGCGTAGACAGTTTAAGACGTTACTCCCATGGAGAAAAGTCCGCATTGTGCTTATTGTGTTCAATGCCGATGCAATTTTTGTGTTTCATCAATACTCTGAATTTCCACAGATTACAGAATGCTTCTAGTTGTGCTTCGGAAACTACTACTAGTCCTCCAGTGTACGATCAAAGTGTAGGCAGTTTAAGACATTACTCTCATGGAGAAAATTCCGCATGGTGCTTATTGTGTTCAATGCCGCTGCAATTTTTGTGTTTCATCAACAGTCTGAAGGTCCACAGATTACAGAATGCCTCCAGATGTGCTTCGGAAACTACTACTAGTCTTCCAGTGTACGATCAAAGCGTAGACAGTTTAAGACATTTCTCCCATGGAGAAAAGTCAGCATTGTGCTTATTGTGTTCAATGCCAATGCAATTTTTGTGTTTCATCAATACTCTGAAGGACCACAGATTACAGAATGCTTCCAGATGTGCTTCGGAAACTACTACTAGTCCTCCAGTGTACGATCAAAGTGTAGACAATTTAAGACAGTACTCCCATGGAGAAAAGTCCGCATGGTGCTTATTGTGTTAAATGCCGATGCAATTTCTGTGTTTCATCAACACTCTGAAGGTCCACAGATTACAGAATGCTTCCAGATGTGCTTCGGAAACTACTACTAGTCCTCCACTGTACGATCAAAGTGTAGACAGTTTAAGACAGTACTCCCCTGGAAAAAAGTCCGCATGGTGCTTATTGTGTTAAATGCCGATGCAATTTTTGTGTTTCATCAACACTCTGAAGGTCCACAGATTACTGAATGCCTCCAGATGTGCTTCGGAAAATACTACTAGTCTTCCAGTGTACGATCAAAGCGTAGACAGTTTAAGACATTACTCCCATGGAGAAAAGTTCGCATGGTGCTTATTGTGTTCAATGCCGATGCAGTTTTTGTGTTTCATCAACACTCTGAACGTCCACAGATTAGAGAATGACTCCAGATGTGCTTCGGAAACTATTACTAGTCTTCCAGGGAACGATCAAAGCGTAGACAGTTTGAGACATTACTCCCAAGGAGAAGAGTCCGCATGGTGCTAATTGTGTTCAATGCCGATGCAATAACTGTGTTTCATCAACACTCTGAAGGTCCACAAATTACAGAATGCCTCTAGATGTCCTTCGGAAACTACTGCTAGTCTTCCAGTGAACGATCACAGCGTAGACAGTTTAAGACATTACTCTGATGAAGAAAAGTCCGTATGGTGCCTATTGTGTTCAATGCCGAATCAATTTCTGTGTTTCATCAACACTCTGAAGGTCCACAGATTACTGAATGCCTCCAGATGTGCTTCGGAAAATACTACTAGTCTTCCAGTGTACGATCAAAGCGTAGACAGTTTAAGACATTACTCCCATGGAGAAAAGTTCGCATGGTGCTTATTGTGTTCAATGCCGATGCAGTTTTTGTGTTTCATCAACACTCTGAACGTCCACAGATTAGAGAATGACTCCAGATGTGCTTCGGAAACTACTACTAGTCTTCCAGGGACGATCAAAGCGTAGACAGTTTAAGACATTACTCCCATGGAGAAAATTCCGCATGGTGCTTATTGTGTTCAATGCCGCTGCAATTTTTGTGTTTCATCAACACTCTGAAGGTCCACAGATTACAGAGTGCCTCCTGATGTGCTTCGGAAACTACTACTAGTCTTCCAGTGTACGATCAAAGCGTAGACAGTTTAAGACATTACTCCCATGGAGAAAAGTCCGCATTGTGCTTATTGTGTTCAATGCCGATGCAATTTTTGTGTTTCATCAATACTCTGAAGGTCCACAGATTACAGAATGCTTCTAGTTGTGCTTCGGAAACTACTACTAGTCCTCCAGTGTACGATCAAAGTGTAGACAATTTAAGACAGTACTCCCATGGAGAAAAGTCCGCATGGTGCTTATTGTGTTAAATGCCGATGCAATTTCTGTGTTTCCTCAACACTCTGAAGGTCCACAGAATACAGAATGCCTCCAGATGTACTTCGGAAACTGCTACTAGTCTTCCAGTGTACAATCAAAGCGTAGACAGTTTAAGACATTACTCCCATGGAGATAAGTCCGCATGGTGCTCATTGTGTTCAATGCCGATGCAGTTTTTGTGTTTCATCAACACACTGAAGGTCCACAGACTACAGACTGCCTCCAGATATGCTTCGGAAACTACTACTAGCCTTCCAGGGAACGATCAAAGCGTAGACAATATAAGACATTACTCCCATGGAGAAAAGTCTGCATGGTGTTTATTGTGTTCAATGTCGATGCAATTTCTGTGTTTCATCAACACTCTGAAGGTCCACAGATTACAGAATGCTTCCAGATGTGCTTCGGAAACTACTACTAGTCCTCCACTGTACGATCAAAGTGTAGACAGTTTAAGACAGTACTCCCATGGAAAAAAGTCCGCATGGTGCTTATTGTGTTAAATGCCGATGCAATTTTTGTGTTTCATCAACACTCTGAAGGTCCACAGATTACTGAATGCCTCCAGATGTGCTTCGGAAAATACTACTGGTCTTCCAGTGTACGATCAAAGGGTAGACAATATAAGACATTACTCCCTGGAGAAAAGTCTGCATGGTGTTTATTGTGTTCAATGTCGATGCAATTTCTGTGTTTCATCAACACTCTGAAGGTCCACAGATTACAGAATGCTTCCAGATGTGCTTCGGAAACTACTACTAGTCCTCCACTGTACGATCAAAGTGTAGACAGTTTAAGACAGTACTCCCATGGAGAAAAGTCCGCATTGTGCTTATTGTGTTAAATGCCGATGCAATTTTTGTGTTTCATCAATACTCTGAAGGCCCACAGATTACAGAATGCTTCCAGATGTGCTTCGGAAACTACTGCTAGTCCTCCAGTGTACGATCAAAGTGTAGACAGTTTAAGACAGTACTCCCATGGAGAAAAGTCAAAATGGTGCTTATTGTGTTAAATGCCGATGCAATTTCTGTGTTTCATCAACACTCTGAAGGTCCACAGATTACAGAATGCCTCCAGATGTACTTCGGTAACTGCTACTAGTCTTCCAGTGTACAATCAAAGCGTACATAGTTTAAGACATTACTCCCATGGAGATAAGTCCGCATGGTGCTTATTGTGTTCAATGCCGATGCAGTTATTGTTTTTCATTAACACACTGAAGGTCACAGATTACAGAATGCCTCCAGATGTGCTTCGGAAACTACAACTAGTCTTCCAGGGAACGATCAAAGCGTAGACAGTTTGAGACATTACTCCCATGGAGAAAAGTCATCATGGTGCTTATTGTGTTTAATGCCGATGCAATTTTTGTGTTTCATCAACACTCTGAAGGTCCACAGATTACAGAGTGCCTCCTGATGTGCTTCGGAAACTACTACTAGTCTTCCAGTGTACGATCAAAGCGTAGACAGTTTAAGACATTACTCCCATGGAGAAAAGTCCGCATTGTGCTTATTGTGTTCAATGCCGATGCAATTTTTGTGTTTCATCAATACTCTGAAGGTCCACAGATTACAGAATGCTTCTAGTTGTGCTTCGGAAACTACTACTAGTCCTCCAGTGTACGATCAAAGTGTAGGCAGTTTAAGACATTACTCTCATGGAGAAAATTCCGCATGGTGCTTATTGTGTTCAATGCCGCTGCAATTTTTGTGTTTCATCAACACTCTGAAGGTCCACAGATTACAGATTGCATCCAGAAGTGCTTCGGAAACTACTACTAGTCTTCCAGGGAACGATCAAAGCGTAGACACTTTAAGACATTACTCCCATGGAGAAAATTCCGCATGGTGCTTATTGTGTTCAATGCCGCTGCAATTTTTGTGTTTCATCAACACTCTGAAGGTCCACAGATTACAGAGTGCCTCCTGATGTGCTTCGGAAACTACTACTAGTCTTCCAGTGTACGATCAAAGCGTAGACAGTTTAAGACATTACTCCCATGGAGAAAAGTCCGCATTGTGCTTATTGTGTTCAATGCCGATGCAATTTTTGTGTTTCATCAATACTCTGAAGGTCCACAGATTACAGAATGCTTCTAGTTGTGCTTCGGAAACTACTACTAGTCCTCCAGTGTACGATCAAAGTGTAGGCAGTTTAAGACATTACTCTCATGGAGAAAATTCCGCATGGTGCTTATTGTGTTCAATGCCGCTGCAATTTTTGTGTTTCATCAACAGTCTGAAGGTCCACAGATTACAGAATGCCTCCAGATGTGCTTCGGAAACTACTACTAGTCTTCCAGTGTACGATCAAAGCGTAGACAGTTTAAGACATTACTCCCATGGAGAAAAGTCAGCATTGTGCTTATTGTGTTCAATGCCGATGCAATTTTTGTGTTTCATCAATACTCTGAAGGTCCACAGATTACAGAATGCCTCCAGATGTACTTCGGAAACTGCTACTAGTCTTCCAGTGTACAATCAAAGCGTAGACAGTTTAAGACATTACTCCCATGGAGATAAGTCCGCATGGTGCTCATTGTGTTCAATGCCGATGCAGTTTTTGTGTTTCATCAACACACTGAAGGTCCACAGACTACAGACTGCCTCCAGATATGCTTCAGAAACTACTACTAGCCTTCCAGGGAACGATCAAAGCGTAGACAATATAAGACATTACTCCCATGGAGAAAAGTCTGCATGGTGTTTATTGTGTTCAATGTCGATGCAATTTCTGTGTTTCATCAACACTCTGAAGGTCCACAGATTACAGAATGCTTCCAGATGTGCTTCGGAAACTACTACTAGTCCTCCACTGTACGATCAAAGTGTAGACAGTTTAAGACAGTACTCCCATGGAAAAAAGTCCGCATGGTGCTTATTGTGTTAAATGCCGATGCAATTTTTGTGTTTCATCAACACTCTGAAGGTCCACAGATTACTGAATGCCTCCAGATGTGCTTCGGAAAATACTACTAGTCTTCCAGTGTACGATCAAAGGGTAGACAATATAAGACATTACTCCCATGGAGAAAAGTCTGCATGGTGTTTATTGTGTTCAATGTCGATGCAATTTCTGTGTTTCATCAACACTCTGAAGGTCCACAGATTACAGAATGCTTCCAGATGTGCTTCGGAAACTACTACTAGTCCTCCACTGTACGATCAAAGTGTAGACAGTTTAAGACAGTACTCCCATGGAGAAAAGTCCGCATTGTGCTTATTGTGTTCAATGCCGATGCAATTTTTGTGTTTCATCAACACTCTGAAGGTCCACAGATTACAGAATGCCTTCAGATGAGCTTCGGAAACTACTACTAGTCTTCCAGGGAACGATCAAAGCGTAGACAGTTTGAGACATTACTCCCATGGAGAAAAGTACGCATGGTGCATATTGTGTTCAATGCCGATGCAATTTCTGTGTTTCATCAACACTCTGAAGGTCCACAGATTACAGAATGCATCCAGAAGTGCTTCGGAAACTACTACTAGTCTTCCAGTGAACGATCAAATCGTAGACACTTTAAGACATTACTCCCATGGAGAAAATTCCGCATGGTGCTTATTGTGTTCAATGCCGCTGCAATTTTTGTGTTTCATCAAAACTCTGAAAGTCCGCAGATTACAGAATGCCTCCAGATGTGCTTCGGAAACTACTACTAGTCTTCCAGTGTACGATCAAAGCGTAGACAGTTTAAGACACTACTCCCATGGAGAAAAGTCCGCATTGTGCTTATTGTGTTAAATGCCGATGCAATTTTTGTGTTTCATCAATACTCTGAAGGTCCACAGATTACAGAATGCTTCCAGATGTGCTTCGGAAACTACTGCTAGTCCTCCAGTGTACGATCAAAGTGTAGACAGTTTAAGACAGTACTCCCATGGACAAAAGTCAAAATGGTGCTTATTGTGTTAAATGCCGATGCAATTTCTGTGTTTCATCAACACTCTGAAGGTCCACAGATTACAGAATGCCTCCAGATGTACTTCGGTAACTGCTACTAGTCTTCCAGTGTACAATCAAAGCGTACATAGTTTAAGACATTACTCCCATGGAGATAAGTCCGCATGGTGCTTATTGTGTTCAATGCCGATGCAGTTATTGTTTTTCATTAACACACTGAAGGTCACAGATTACAGAATGCCTCCAGATGTGCTTCGGAAACTACAACTAGTCTTCCAGGGAACGATCAAAGCGTAGACAGTTTGAGACATTACTCCCATGGAGAAAAGTCATCATGGTGCTTATTGTGTTTAATGCCGATGCAATTTTTGTGTTTCATCAACACTCTGAAGGTCCACAGATTACAGAGTGCCTCCTGATGTGCTTCGGAAACTACTACTAGTCTTCCAGTGTACGATCAAAGCGTAGACAGTTTAAGACATTACTCCCATGGAGAAAAGTCCGCATTGTGCTTATTGTGTTCAATGCCGATGCAATTTTTGTGTTTCATCAATACTCTGAAGGTCCACAGATTACAGAATGCTTCTAGTTGTGCTTCGGAAACTACTACTAGTCCTCCAGTGTACGATCAAAGTGTAGGCAGTTTAAGACATTACTCTCATGGAGAAAATTCCGCATGGTGCTTATTGTGTTCAATGCCGCTGCAATTTTTGTGTTTCATCAACACTCTGAAGGTCCACAGATTACAGATTGCATCCAGAAGTGCTTCGGAAACTACTACTAGTCTTCCAGGGAACGATCAAAGCGTAGACACTTTAAGACATTACTCCCATGGAGAAAATTCCGCATGGTGCTTATTGTGTTCAATGCCGCTGCAATTTTTGTGTTTCATCAACACTCTGAAGGTCCAAAGATTACAGAGTGCCTCCTGATGTGCTTCGGAAACTACTACTAGTCTTCCAGTGTACGATCAAAGCGTAGACAGTTTAAGACATTACTCCCATGGAGAAAAGTCCGCATTGTGCTTATTGTGTTCAATGCCGATGCAATTTTTGTGTTTCATCAATACTCTGAAGGTCCACAGATTACAGAATGCTTCTAGTTGTGCTTCGGAAACTACTACTAGTCCTCCAGTGTACGATCAAAGTGTAGGCAGTTTAAGACATTACTCTCATGGAGAAAATTCCGCATGGTGCTTATTGTGTTCAATGCCGCTGCAATTTTTGTGTTTCATCAACAGTCTGAAGGTCCACAGATTACAGAATGCCTCCAGATGTGCTTCGGAAACTACTACTAGTCTTCCAGTGTACGATCAAAGCGTAGACAGTTTAAGACATTACTCCCATGGAGAAAAGTCAGCATTGTGCTTATTGTGTTCAATGCCGATGCAATTTTTGTGTTTCATCAATACTCTGAAGGTCCACAGATTACAGAATGCCTCCAGATGTACTTCGGAAACTGCTACTAGTCTTCCAGTGTACAATCAAAGCGTAGACAGTTTAAGACATTACTCCCATGGAGATAAGTCCGCATGGTGCTCATTGTGTTCAATGCCGATGCAGTTTTTGTGTTTCATCAACACACTGAAGGTCCACAGACTACAGACTGCCTCCAGATATGCTTCAGAAACTACTACTAGCCTTCCAGGGAACGATCAAAGCGTAGACAATATAAGACATTACTCCCATGGAGAAAAGTCTGCATGGTGTTTATTGTGTTCAATGTCGATGCAATTTCTGTGTTTCATCAACACTCTGAAGGTCCACAGATTACAGAATGCTTCCAGATGTGCTTCGGAAACTACTACTAGTCCTCCACTGTACGATCAAAGTGTAGACAGTTTAAGACAGTACTCCCATGGAAAAAAGTCCGCATGGTGCTTATTGTGTTAAATGCCGATGCAATTTTTGTGTTTCATCAACACTCTGAAGGTCCACAGATTACTGAATGCCTCCAGATGTGCTTCGGAAAATACTACTAGTCTTCCAGTGTACGATCAAAGGGTAGACAATATAAGACATTACTCCCATGGAGAAAAGTCTGCATGGTGTTTATTGTGTTCAATGTCGATGCAATTTCTGTGTTTCATCAACACTCTGAAGGTCCACAGATTACAGAATGCTTCCAGATGTGCTTCGGAAACTACTACTAGTCCTCCACTGTACGATCAAAGTGTAGACAGTTTAAGACAGTACTCCCATGGAGAAAAGTCCGCATTGTGCTTATTGTGTTCAATGCCGATGCAATTTTTGTGTTTCATCAACACTCTGAAGGTCCACAGATTACAGAATGCCTTCAGATGAGCTTCGGAAACTACTACTAGTCTTCCAGGGAACGATCAAAGCGTAGACAGTTTGAGACATTACTCCCATGGAGAAAAGTACGCATGGTGCATATTGTGTTCAATGCCGATGCAATTTCTGTGTTTCATCAACACTCTGAAGGTCCACAGATTACAGAATGCATCCAGAAGTGCTTCGGAAACTACTACTAGTCTTCCAGTGAACGATCAAATCGTAGACACTTTAAGACATTACTCCCATGGAGAAAATTCCGCATGGTGCTTATTGTGTTCAATGCCGCTGCAATTTTTGTGTTTCATCAAAACTCTGAAAGTCCGCAGATTACAGAATGCCTCCAGATGTGCTTCGGAAACTACTACTAGTCTTCCAGTGTACGATCAAAGCGTAGACAGTTTAAGACACTACTCCCATGGAGAAAAGTCCGCATTGTGCTTATTGTGTTAAATGCCGATGCAATTTTTGTGTTTCATCAATACTCTGAAGGTCCACAGATTACAGAATGCTTCCAGATGTGCTTCGGAAACTACTGCTAGTCCTCCAGTGTACGATCAAAGTGTAGACAGTTTAAGACAGTACTCCCATGGACAAAAGTCAAAATGGTGCTTATTGTGTTAAATGCCGATGCAATTTCTGTGTTTCATCAACACTCTGAAGGTCCACAGATTACAGAATGCCTCCAGATGTACTTCGGTAACTGCTACTAGTCTTCCAGTGTACAATCAAAGCGTACATAGTTTAAGACATTACTCCCATGGAGATAAGTCCGCATGGTGCTTATTGTGTTCAATGCCGATGCAGTTATTGTTTTTCATTAACACACTGAAGGTCACAGATTACAGAATGCCTCCAGATGTGCTTCGGAAACTACAACTAGTCTTCCAGGGAACGATCAAAGCGTAGACAGTTTGAGACATTACTCCCATGGAGAAAAGTCATCATGGTGCTTATTGTGTTTAATGCCGATGCAATTTTTGTGTTTCATCAACACTCTGAAGGTCCACAGATTACAGAGTGCCTCCTGATGTGCTTCGGAAACTACTACTAGTCTTCCAGTGTACGATCAAAGCGTAGACAGTTTAAGACATTACTCCCATGGAGAAAAGTCCGCATTGTGCTTATTGTGTTCAATGCCGATGCAATTTTTGTGTTTCATCAATACTCTGAAGGTCCACAGATTACAGAATGCTTCTAGTTGTGCTTCGGAAACTACTACTAGTCCTCCAGTGTACGATCAAAGTGTAGGCAGTTTAAGACATTACTCTCATGGAGAAAATTCCGCATGGTGCTTATTGTGTTCAATGCCGCTGCAATTTTTGTGTTTCATCAACACTCTGAAGGTCCACAGATTACAGATTGCATCCAGAAGTGCTTCGGAAACTACTACTAGTCTTCCAGGGAACGATCAAAGCGTAGACACTTTAAGACATTACTCCCATGGAGAAAATTCCGCATGGTGCTTATTGTGTTCAATGCCGCTGCAATTTTTGTGTTTCATCAACACTCTGAAGGTCCACAGATTACAGAGTGCCTCCTGATGTGCTTCGGAAACTACTACTAGTCTTCCAGTGTACGATCAAAGCGTAGCCAGTTTAAGACATTACTCCCATGGAGAAAAGTCCGCATTGTGCTTATTGTGTTCAATGCCGATGCAATTTTTGTGTTTCATCAATACTCTGAAGGTCCACAGATTACAGAATGCTTCTAGTTGTGCTTCGGAAACTACTACTAGTCCTCCAGTGTACGATCAAAGTGTAGGCAGTTTAAGACATTACTCTCATGGAGAAAATTCCGCATGGTGCTTATTGTGTTCAAGGCCGCTGCAATTTTTGTGTTTCATCAACAGTCTGAAGGTCCACAGATTACAGAATGCCTCCAGATGTGCTTCGGAAACTACTACTAGTCTTCCAGTGTACGATCAAAGCGTAGACAGTTTAAGACATTACTCCCATGGAGAAAAGTCAGCATTGTGCTTATTGTGTTCAATGCCGATGCAATTTTTGTGTTTCATCAATACTCTGAAGGTCCACAGATTACAGAATGCCTCCAGATGTACTTCGGAAACTGCTACTAGTCTTCCAGTGTACAATCAAAGCGTAGACAGTTTAAGACATTACTCCCATGGAGATAAGTCCGCATGGTGCTCATTGTGTTCAATGCCGATGCAGTTTTTGTGTTTCATCAACACACTGAAGGTCCACAGATTACAGAATGCCTCCAGATATGCTTCGGAAACTACTACTAGCCTTCCAGGGAACGATCAAAGCGTAGACAATATAAGACATTACTCCCATGGAGAAAAGTCTGCATGGTGTTTATTGTGTTCAATGTCGATGCAATTTCTGTGTTCCATCAACACTCTGAAGGTCCACAGATTACAGAATGCTTCCAAATGTGCTTCGGAAACTACTACTAGTCCTCCACTGTACGATCAAAGTGTAGACAGTTTAAGACAGTACTCCCATGGAAAAAAGTCCGCATGGTGCTTATTGTGTTAAATGCCGATGCAATTTTTGTGTTTCATCAACACTCTGAAGGTCCACAGATTACTGAATGCCTCCAGATGTGCTTCGGAAAATACTACTAGTCTTCCAGTGTACGATCAAAGCGTAGACAGTTTAAGACGTTACTCCCATGGAGAAAAGTTCGCATGGTGCTTATTGTGTTCAATGCCGATGCAGTTTTTGTGTTTCATCAACACTCTGAACGTCCACAGATTAGAGAATGACTCCAGATGTGCTTCGGAAACTACTACTAGTCTTCCAGGGAACGATCAAAGCGTAGACAGTTTGAGACGTTACTCCCAAGGAGAAGAGTCCGCATGGTGCTTATTGTGTTCAATGCCGATGCAATAACTGTGTTTCATCAACACTCTGAAGGTCCACAAATTACAGAATGCCTCTAGATGTCCTTCGGAAACTACTGCTAGTCTTCCAGTGAACGATCACAGCGTAGACAGTTTAAGACATTACTCTGATGAAGAAAAGTCCGTATGGTGCCTATTGTGTTCGATGCCGAATCAATTTCTGTGTTTCATCAACACTCTGAAGGTCCACAGATAACAGAATGCATCCAGATGTGCTTCGGAAACTACTACTAGTCTTCCAGGGACGATCAAAGCGTAGACAGTCTAAGACATTACTCCCAAGGGGAAAAGTCCGCACGGTACTTATTGTGTTCATTGCCGATGCAATTTCTGTGTTTCATCAACACTCTGAAGGTCCACAGATTACAGATTGCATCCAGAAGTGCTTCGGAAACTACTACTAGTCTTCCAGGGAACGATCAAAGCGTAGACAGTTTGAGACATTACTCCCATGGAGAAAAGTACGCATGGTGCATATTGTGTTCAATGCCGATGCAATTTCTGTGTTTCATCAACACTCTGAAGGTCCACAGATTACAGAATGCATCCAGAAGTGCTTCGGAAACTACTACTAGTCTTCCAGTGAACGATGAAAACGTAGACACTTTAAGACATTACTCCCATGGAGAAAAGTCTGCATGGTGCTTATTGTGTTCAATGCCGCTGCAATTTTTGTGTTTCATCAAAACTCTGAAGGTCCGCAGATTACAGAATGCCTCCAGATGTGCTTCGGAAACTACTACTAGTCTTCCAGTGTACGATCAAAGCGTAGACAGTTTAAGACACTACTCCCATGGAGAAAAGTCCGCATTGTGCTTATTGTGTTCAATGCCGATGCAATTTTTGTGTTTCATCAATACTCTGAAGGTCCACAGATTACAGAATGCTTCCAGATGTGCTTCGGAAACTACTGCTAGTCCTCCAGTGTACGATCAAAGTGTAGACAGTTTAAGACAGTACTCCCATGGAGAAAAGTCAGCATGGTGCTTATTTTGTTAAATGCCGATGCAATTTCTGTGTTTCATCAACACTCTGAAGGTCCACAGATTACAGAATGCTTCCAGATGTACTTCGGTAACTGCTACTATTCTTCCAGTGTACAATCAAAGCGTACACAGTTTAAGACATTACTCCCATGGAGATAAGTCCGCATGGTGCTTATTGTGTTCAATGCCGATGCAGTTATTGTTTTTCATCAACACACTAAAGGTCACAGATTACAGAATGCCTCCAGATGTGCTTCGGAAACTACTACTAGTCTTCTAGGGAACGATCAAAGCGTAGACAATATAAGACATTACTCCCATGGTGAAAAGTCTGCATGGTGTTTATTGTGTTCAATGTCGATGCAATTTCTGTGTTTCATCAACACTCTGAAGGTCCACAGATTACAGAATGCTTCCAGATGTGCTTCGGAAACTACTACTAGTCCTCCACTGTACGATCAAAGTGTAGACAGTTTAAGACAGTACTCCCATTGAAAAAAGTCCGCATGGTGCTTATTGTGTTAAATGCCGATGCAATTTTTGTGTTTCATCAACACTCTGAAGGTCCACAGATTACAGAATGCCTCCAGATGTGCTTCGGAAACTACTACTAGTCTTCCAGGGAACGATCAAAGCGTAGACAGTTTGAGACATTACTCCCATGGAGAAAAGTACGCATGGTGCATATTGTGTTCAATGCCGATGCAATTTCTGTGTTTCATCAACACTCTGAAGGTCCACAGATTACAGAATGCATCCAGAAGTGCTTCGGAAACTACTACTAGTCTTCCAGTGAACGATCAAAACGTAGACACTTTAAGACATTACTCCCATGGAGAAAATTCCGCATGGTGCTTATTGTGTTCAATGCCGCTGCAATTTTTGTGTTTCATCAAAACTCTGAAGGTCCGCAGATTACAGAATGCCTCCAGATGTGCTTCGGAAACTACTACTAGTCTTCCAGTGTACGATCAAAGCGTAGACAGTTTAAGACACTACTCCCATGGAGAAAAGTCCGCATTGTGCTTATTGTGTTCAATGCCGATGCAATTTTTGTGTTTCATCAATACTCTGAAGGTCCACAGATTACAGAATGCTTCCAGATGTGCTTCGGAAACTACTGCTGGTCCTCCAGTGTACGATCAAAGTGTAGACAGTTTAAGACAGTACTCCCATGGAGAAAAGTCAGCATGGTGCTTATTGTGTTAAATGCTGATGCAATTTCTGTGTTTCATCAACACTCTGAAGGTCCACAGATTACAGAATGCCTCCAGATGTACTTCGGTAACTGCTACTAGTCTTCCAGTGTACAATCAAAGCGTACACAGTTTAAGACATTACTCCCATGGAGATAAGTCCGCATGGTGCTTATTGTGTTCAATGCCGATGCAGTTATTGTTTTTCGTCAACACACTGAAGGTCACAGATTACAGAATGCCTCCAGATGTGCTTCGGAAACTACTACTAGTCTTCCAGGGAACGATCAAAGCGTAGACAGTTTGAGACATTACTCCCATGGAGAAAAGTCATCATGGTGCTTATTGTGTTTAATGCCGATGCAATTTTTGTGTTTCATCAACACTCTGAAAGTCCACAAATTACAGAACGCCTCCAGATGTGCTTCGGAAACTACTACTAGTTTTCCAGTATACGATCAAAGCGTAGACAGTTTAAGACATTACTCCCATGGAGAGAAGTCTGCATGGTGTTTATTGTGTTCAATGCCGATGCAATTTCTGTGTTTCATCCACACTCTGAAGGTCCACAGATTACAGAATGCATCCAGAAGTGCTTCGGAAACTACTACTAGTCTTCCAGTGAACGATCAAAGCGTAGACACTTTAAGATATTACTCCCATGGAGAAAATTCCTCATGGTGCTTATTGTGTTCAATGCCGCTGCAATTTTTGTGTTTCATCAACAGTCTGAAGGTCCACAGATTACAGAATGCCTCCAGATGTGCTTCAGAAACTAGTACTAGTCTTCCAGTGTACGATCAAGGCGTAGACAGTTTAAGACATTACTCCCATGGAGAAAAGTCCGCATTGTGCTTATTGTGTTCAATGCCGATGCAATGTTTGTGTTTCATCAATACTCTGAAGGTCCACAGATTACAGAATGCTTCTAGTTGTGCTTCGGAAACTACTACTAGTCCTCCAGTGTACGATCAAAGTGTAGGCAGTTTAAGACATTACTCTCATGGAGAAAATTCCGCATGGTGCTTATTGTGTTCAATGCCGCTGCAATTTTTGTGTTTCATCAACACTCTGAAGGTCCACAGATTACAGAATGCCTCCAGATGTGCTTCGGAAACTACTACTAGTCTTCCAGAGTACGACCAAGCGTAGACAGTTTAAGACATTACTCCCATGGAGAAAAGTCAGCATTGTGCTTATTGTGTTCAATGCCGATGCAATTTTTGTGTTTCATCAATACTCTGAAGGTCCACAGATTACAGAATGCTTCCAGATGTGCTTCGGAAACTACTACTAGTCCTCCAGTGTACGATCAAAGTGTAGACAATTTAAGACAGTACTCCCATGGAGAAAAGTCCGCATGGTGCTTATTGTGTTAAATGCCGATGCAATTTCTGTGTTTCATCAACACTCTGAAGGTCCACAGATTACAGAATGCCTCTAGATGTACTTCGGAAACTGCTACTAGTCTTCCAGTGTACAATCAAAGCGTAGACAGTTTAAGACATTACTCCCATGGAGATAAGTCCGCATGGTGCTCATTGTGTTCAATGCCGATGCAGTTTTTGTGTTTCATCAACACACTGAAGGTCCACAGATTACAGAATGACTCCAGATATGCTTCGGAAACTACTACTAGCCTTCCAGGGAACGATCAAAGCGTAGACAATATAAGACATTACTCCCATGGAGAAAAGTCTGCATGGTGTTTATTGTGTTCAATGTCGATGCAATTTCTGTGTTTCATCAACACTCTGAAGGTCCACAGATTACAGAATGCCTCTAGATGTACTTCGGAAACTGCTACTAGTCTTCCAGTGTACAATCAAAGCGTAGACAGTTTAAGACATTACTCCCATGGAGATAAGTCCGCATGGTGCTCATTGTGTTCAATGCCGATGCAGTTTTTGTGTTTCATCAACACACTGAAGGTCCACAGATTACAGAATGACTCCAGATATGCTTCGGAAACTACTACTAGCCTTCCAGGGAACGATCAAAGCGTAGACAATATAAGACATTACTCCCATGGAGAAAAGTCTGCATGGTGTTTATTGTGTTCAATGTCGATGCAATTTCTGTGTTTCATCAACACTCTGAAGGTCCACAGATTACAGAATGCTTCCAGATGTGCTTCGGAAACTACTACTAGTCCTTCAGTGTACGATCAAAGCGTAGACACTTTAAGACATTACTCCCATGGAGAAAATTCCGCATGGTGCTTATTGTGTACAATGCCGCTAAATTTTTGTGTTTCATCAACACTCTGAAGGTCCACAGATTACAGAGTGCCTCCTGATGTGCTTCGGAAACTACTACTAGTCTTCCAGTGTACGATCAAAGCGTAGACAGTTTAAGACATTACTCCCATGGAGAAAAGTCCGCATGGTGCTTATTGTGTTAAATGCCGATGCAATTTCTGTGTTTCATCAACACTCTGAAGGTTCACAGATTACAGAATGCCTCCAGATGTATTTCGGAAACTGCTACTAGTCTTCCAGTGTACAATCAAAGCGTAGACAGTTTAAGACATTACTCCCATGGAGATAAGTCCGCATGGTGCTTATTGTGTTCAATGCCGATGCAGTTTTTGTGTTTCATCAACACACTGAAGGTCCACAGATTACAGAATGCCTCCAGATGTGCTTCGGAAACTACTACTAGTCTTCCAGGGAACGATCAAAGCGTAGACAGTTTGAGACATTACTCCCAAGGAGAAAAGTACGCATGGTGCATATTGTGTTCAATGCCGATGCAATTTTTGTGTTTCATCAACACTCTGAAGGTCCACAGATTACAGAATGTATCCAGATATGCTTCGGAAACTACTACTAGCCTTCCAGGGAACGATCAAACCGTAGACAATATAAGACATTACTCCCATGGAGAAAAGCCTGCATGGTGTTTATTGTGTTCAATGCCGATGCAATTTCTGTGTTTCATCAATACTCTGAAGGTCCACAGATTACAGAATGCTTCCAGATGTGCTTCGGAAACTACTGCTAGTCCTCCAGTGTACGATCAAAGTGTAGACAGTTTAAGACAGTACTCCCATGGGGAAAAGTCAGCATGGTGCTTATTGTGTTTAATGCCGATGCAATTTCTGTGTTTCATCAACACTCTGAAGGTCCACAGATTACAGAATGCCTCCAGATGTACTTCGGTAACTGCTACTAGTCTTCCAGTGTACAATCAAAGCGTACACAGTTTAAGACATTACTCCCATGGAGATAAGTCCGCATGGTGCTTATTGTGTTCAATGCCGATGCAGTTATTGTTTTTCATCAACACACTGAAGGTCACAGATTACAGAATGCCTCCAGATGTGCTTCGGAAACTACTACTAGTCTTCCAGGGAACGATCAAAGCGTAGACAGTTTGAGACATTACTCCCATGGAGAAAAGTCCGCATGGTGCTTATTGTGTTTAATGCCGATGCAATTTTTGTGTTTCATCAACACTCTGAAGGTCCACAAATTACAGAATGCCTCCAGATGTGCTTCGGAAACTACTACTAGTTTTCCAGTATACGATCAAAGCGTAGACAGTTTAAGACATTACTCCCATGGAGAGAAGTCTGCATGGTGTTTATTGTGTTCAATGCCGATGCAATTTCTGTGTTTCATCCACACTCTGAAGGTCCACAGATTACAGAATGCATCCAGAAGTGCTTCGGAAACTACTACTAGTCTTCCAGTGAACGATCAAAGCGTAGACACTTTAAGATATTACTCCCATGGAGAAAATTCCGCATGGTGCTTATTGTGTTCAATGCCGCTGCAATTTTTGTGTTTCATCAACAGTCTGATGGTCCACAGATTACAGAATGCCTCCAAATGTGCTTCAGAAACTAGTACTAGTCTTCCAGTGTACGATCAAGGCGTAGACAGTTTAAGACATTACTCCCATGGAGAAAAGTCCGCATTGTGCTTATTGTGTACAATGCCGATGCAATTTTTGTGTTTCATCAATACTCTGAAGGTCCACAGATTACAGAATGCTTCCAGATGTGCTTCGGAAACTACTACTAGTCCTCCAGTGTACGATCAAAGTGTAGACAGTTTAAGACAGTACTCCCATGCAGAAAAGTCCGCATGGTGCTTATTGTGTTAAATGCCGACGCAATTTCTGTGTTTCATCAACACTCTGAAGGTCCACAGATTACAGAATGCCTCCAGATGTACTTCGGAAACTGCTACTAGTCTTCCAGTGTACAATCAAAGCGTAGACAGTTTAAGACATTACTCCCATGGAGATAAGTCCGCATGGTGCTCATTGTGTTCAATGCCGATGCAGTTTTTGTGTTTCATCAACACACTGAAGGTCCACAGATTACAGAATGCTTCCAGATATGCTTCGGAAACTACTTCTAGCCTTCCAGGGAACGATCAAAGCGTAGACAATATAAGACGTTACTCCCATGGAGAAAAGTCTGCATGGTGTTTATTGTGTTCAATGTCAATGCAATTTCTGTGTTTCATCAAAACTCTGAAGGTCCACAGATTACAGAATGCTTCCAGATGTGCTTCGGAAACTACTACTAGTCCTCCAGTGTACGATCAATGTGTAGACAGTTTAAGACAGTACTCCCATGGAGAAAAGTCCGCATGGTGCTTATTGTGTTAAATGCCGATGCAGTTTTTGTGTTTCATCAACACTCTGAACGTCCACATATTAAAGAATGACTCCAGATGTGCTTCGGAAACTACTACTAGTCTTTCAGGGAACGATCAAAGCGTAGACAGTTTGAGACATTGCTCCCATGGAGAAAAGTCCGCATGGTGCTTATTGTGTTCAATGCCGATGCAATCTTTGTGTTTCCTCAACACTCTGAAGGTCCACAGATTACACAATGCATCGAGATATGCTTCGGAAACTACTACTAGTCTTCCAAGGCACTATCAAATCGTAGACAGTTTAAGACATTACTCCCATGGAGAAAAGTCTGCATGGTGCTTATTGTGTTCAATGCCGAGCAATTTTTGTGTTTCATCAATACTCTGAAGGTCCACAGTTTACAGAATGCTTCCAGATGTGCTTCGGAAACTACTACTAGTCTTCCAGGGAACGATCAAAACGTAGACACTTTAAGACATTACTCCCATGGAGAAAATTCCGCATGGTGCTTATTGTGTTCAATGCCGCTGCAATTTTTGTGTTTCATCAAAACTCTGAAGGTCCGCAGATTACAGAATGCCTCCAGATGTATTTCGGAAACTGCTACTAGTCTTCCAGTGTACGATCAAGGCGTAGGCAGTTTAAGACATTACTCCCATGGAGAAAAGTCCGCATTGTGCTTATTGTGTTCAATGCCGATGCAATTTTTGTGTTTCATCAATACTCTGAAGGTCCACAGATTACAGAATGCTTCTAGTTGTGCTTCGGAAACTACTACTAGTCCTCCAGTGTACGATCAAAGTGTAGGCAGTTTAAGACATTACTCTCATGGAGAAAATTCCGCATGGTGCTTATTGTGTTCAATGCCGCTGCAATTTTTGTGTTTCATCAACACTCTGAAGGTCCACAGATTACAGAATGCCTCCAGATGTGCTTCGGAAACTACTACTAGTCTTCCAGTGTACGACCAAGCGTAGACAGTTTAAGACATTACTCCCATGGAGAAAAGTCAGCAATGTGCTTATTGTGTTCAATGGCGATGCAATTTTTGTGTTTCATCAATACTCTGAAGGTCCACGGATTACAGAATGCTTCCAGATGTGCTTCGGAAACTACTACTAGTCTTCCAGTGAACGATCAAAACTTAGACACTTTAAGACATTACTCCCATGGAGAAAATTCCGCATGGTGCTTATTGTGTTCAATGCCGCTGCAATTTTTGTGTTTCATCAAAACTCTGAAGGTCCGCAGATTACAGAATGCCTCCAGATGTGCTTCGGAAACTACTACTAGTCTTCCAGTGTACGATCAAAGCGTAGACAGTTTAAGACACTACTCCCATGGAGAAAAGTCCGCATTGTGCTTATTGTGTTCAATGCCGATGCAATTTTTGTGTTTCATCAATACTCTGAAGGTCCACAGATTACAGAATGCTTCCAGATGTGCTTCGGAAACTACTGCTAGTCCTCCAGTGTACGATCAAAGTGTAGACAGTTTAAGACAGTACTCCCATGGAGAAAAGTCAGCATGGTGCTTATTGTGTTAAATGCCGATGCAATTTCTGTGTTTCATCAACACTCTGAAGGTCCACAGATTACAGAATGCCTCCAGATGTACTTCGGTAACTGCTACTAGTCTTCCAGTGTACAATCAAAGCGTACACAGTTTAAGACATTACTCCCATGGAGATAAGTCCGCATGGTGCTTATTGTGTTCAATGGCGATGCAGTTATTGTTTTTCATCAACACACTGAAGGTCACAGATTACAGAATGCCTCCAGATGTGCTTCGGAAACTACTACTAGTCTTCCAGGGAACGATCAAAGCGTAGACAGTTTGAAACATTACTCCCATGGAGAAAAGTCATCATGGTGCTTATTGTGTTTAATGCCGATGCAATTTTTGTGTTTCATCAACACTCTGAAGGTCCACAAATTACAGAATGCCTCCAGATGTGCTTCGGAAACTACTACTAGTTTTCCAGTATACGATCAAAGCGTAGACAGTTTAAGACATTACTCCCATGGAGAGAAGCCTGCATGGTGTTTATTGTGTTCAATGCCGATGCAATTTCTGTGTTTCATCCACACTATGAAGGTCCACAGATTACAGAATGCATCCAGAAGTGCTTCGGAAACTACTACTAGTCGTCCAGTGAACGATCAAAGCGTAGACACTTTAAGATATTACTCCCATGGAGAAAATTCCGCATGGTGCTTATTGTGTTCAATGCCGCTGCAATTTTTGTGTTTCATCAACAGTCTGAAGGTCCACAGATTACAGAATGCCTCCAGATGTGCTTCAGAAACTAGTACTAGTCTTCCAGTGTACGATCAAGGCGTAGACAGTTTAAGACATTACTCCCATGGAGAAAAGTCCGCATTGTGCTTATTGTGTTCAATGCCGATGCAATTTTTGTGTTTCATCAATACTCTGAAGGTCCACAGATTACAGAATGCTTCTAGTTGTGCTTCGGAAACTACTACTAGTCCTCCAGTGTACGATCAAAGTGTAGGCAGTTTAAGACATTACTCTCATGGAGAAAATTCCGCATGGTGCTTATTGTGTTCAATGCCGCTGCAATTTTTGTGTTTCATCAACACTCTGAAGGTCCACAGATTACAGAATGCCTCCAGATGTGCTTAGGAAACTACTACTAGTCTTCCAGTGTACGACCAAGCGTAGACAGTTTAAGACATTACTCCCATGGAGAAAAGTCAGCATTGTGCTTATTGTGTTCAATGGCGATGCAATTTATGTGTTTCATCAATACTCTGAAGGTCCACGTTTTACAGAATGCTTCCAGATGTGCTTCGGAAACTACTACTAGTCCTCCAGTGTACGATCAAAGTGTAGACAATTTAAGACAGTACTCCCATGGAGAAAAGTCCGCATGGTGCTTATTGTGTTAAATGCCGATGCAATTTCTGTGTTTCATCAACACTCTGAAGGTCCACAGATTACAGAATGCCTCTAGATGTACTTCGGAAACTGCTACTAGTCTTCCAGTGTACAATCAAAGCGTAGACAGTTTAAGACATTACTCCCATGGAGATAAGTCCGCATGGTGCTCATTGTGTTCAATGCCGATGCAGTTTTTGTGTTTCATCAACACACTGAAGGTCCACAGATTACAGAATGACTCCAGATATGCTTCGGAAACTACTACTAGCCTTCCAGGGAACGATCAAAGCGTAGACAATATAAGACATTACTCCCATGGAGAAAAGTACGCATGGTGCATATTGTGTTCAATGCCGATGCAATTTCTGTGTTTCATCAACACTCTGAAGGTCCACAGATTACAGAATGCATCCAGAAGTGCTTCGGAAACTACTACTAGTCTTCCAGTGAACGATCAAAACGTAGACACTTTAAGACATTACTCCCATGGAGAAAATTCCGCATGGTGCTTATTGTGTTCAATGCCGCTGCAATTTTTGTGTTTCATCAAAACTCTGAAGGTCCGCAGTTTACAGAATGCCTCCAGATGTGCTTCGGAAACTACTACTAGTCTTCCAGTGTACGATCAAAGCGTAGACAGTTTAAGACACTACTCCCATGGAGAAAAGTCCGCATTGTGCTTATTGTGTTCAATGCCGATGCAATTTTTGTGTTTCATCAATACTCTGAAGGTCCACAGATTACAGAATGCTTCCAGATGTGCTTCGGAAACTACTGCTAGTCCTCCAGTGTACGATCAAAGTGTAGACAGTTTAAGACAGTACTCCCATGGAGAAAAGTCAGCATGGTGCTTATTGTGTTCAATGCCGATGCAATTTCTGTGTTTCATCAACACTCTGAAGGTCCACAGATTACAGAATGCCTCCAGATGTACTTCGGTAACTGCTACTAGTCTTCCAGTGTACAATCAAAGCGTACGCAGTTTAAGACATTACTCCCATGGAGATAAGTCCGCATGGTGCTCATTGTGTTCAATGCCGATGCAGTTATTGTTTTTCATCAACACACTGAAGGTCACAGATTACAGAATGCCTCCAGATGTGCTTCGGAAACTACTACTAGTCTTCCAGGGAACGATCAAAGCGTAGACAGTTTGAGACATTACTCCCATGGAGAAAAGTCATCATGGTGCTTATTGTGTTCAATGCCGATGCAATTTCTGTGTTTCATCCACACTCTGAAGGTCCACAGATTACAGAATGCATCCAGAAGTGCTTCGGAAACTATTACTAGTCTTCCAGTGATCGATCAAAGCGTAGACACTTTAAGATATTACTCCCATGGAGAAAATTCCGCATGGTGCTTATTGTGTTCAATGCCGCTGCAATTTTTGTGTTTCATCAACAGTCTGAAGGTCCACAGATTACAGAATGCCGCCAGATGTGCTTCAGAAACTAGTACTAGTCTTCCAGTGTACGATCAAGTCGTAGACAGTTGAAGACATTACTCCCATGGAGAAAAGTCCGCATTGTGCTTATTGTGTTCAATGCCGATGCAATTTTTTGTGTTTCATCAATACTCTGAAGGTCCACAGATTACAGAATGCTTCTAGTTGTGCTTCGGAAACTACTACTAGTCCTCCAGTGTACGATCAAAGTGTAGGCAGTATAAGACATTACTCTCATGGAGAAAATTCCGCATGGTGCTTATTGTGTTCAATGCCGCTGCAATTTTTGTGTTTCATCAACACTCTGAAGGTCCACAGATTACAGAATGCCTCCAGATGTGCTTCGGAAACTACTACTAGTCTTCCAGTGTACGACCAACCGTAGACAGTTTAAGACATTACTCCCATGGAGAAAAGTCAGCATTGTGCTTATTGTGTTCAATGCCGATGCAATTTTTGTGTTTCATCAATACTCTGAAGGTCCACAGATTACAGAATGCTTCCAGATGTGCTTCGGAAACTACTACTAGTCCTCCAGTGTACGATCAAAGTGTAGACAATTTAAGACAGTACTCCCATGGAGAAAAGTCCGCATGGTGCTTATTGTGTTAAATGCCGATGCAATTTCTGTGTTTCATCAACACTCTGAAGGTCCACAGATTACAGAATGCCTCTAGATGTACTTCGGAAACTGCTACTAGTCTTCCAGTGTACAATCAAAGCGTAGACAGTTTAAGACATTACTCCCATGGAGATAAGTCCGCATGGTGCTCATTGTGTTCAATGCCGATGCAGTTTTTGTGTTTCATCAACACACTGAAGGTCCACAGATTACAGAATGACTCCAGATATGCTTCGGAAACTACTACTAGCCTTCCAGGGAACGATCAAAGCGTAGACAATATAAGACATTACTCCCATGGAGAAAAGTCTGCATGGTGTTTTTTGTGTTCAATGTCGATGCAATTTCTGTGTTTCATCAACACTCTGAAGGTCCACAGATTACAGAATGCTTCCAGATGTGCTTTGGAAACTACTACTAGTCCTTCAGTGTACGATCAAAGTGTAGACAGTTTAAGACAGTACTCCCATGGAAAAAAGTCCGCATGGTGCTTATTGTGTTAAATGCCGATGCAATTTTTGTGTTTCATCAACACTCTGAAGGTCCACAGATTACTGAATGCCTCCAGATGTGCTTCGGAAAATACTACTAGTCTTCCAGTGTACGATCAAATCGTAGACAGTTTAAGACATTACTCCCACGGAGAAAAGTCCGCATGGTGCTTATTGTGTTCAATGATCATGCAGTTTTTGTGTTTCATCAACACATTGAAGGTCCACAAATTACAGAATGCCTCTAGAAGTCCTTCGGAAACTACTGCTAGTCTTCCAGTGAACGATCACAGCGTAGACAGTTTAAGGCATTACTCTGATGAAGAAAAGTCCGTATGGTGCCTATTGTGTTCAATGCCGAATCAATTTCTGTGTTTCATCAACACTCTGAAGGTCCACAGATAACAGAATGCATCCAGATGTGCTTCGGAAACTACTACTAGTCTTCCAGGGACGATCAAAGCGTAGGCAGTTTAAGACATTACTCCCATGGAGAAAATTCCGCATGGTGCTTATTGTGTTCAATGCCGCTGCAATTTTTGTGTTTCATCAAAACTCTGAAGGTCCGCAGATTACAGAATGCCTCCAGATGTATTTCGGAAACTGCTACTAGTCTTCCAGTGTACAATCAAAGCGTAGACAGTTTAAGACATTACTCCCATGGAGATAAGTCCGCATGGTGCTTATTGTGTTCAATGCCGATGCAGTTTTTGTGTTTCATCAACAGTCTGAAGGTCCACAGATTACAGAATGCCTCCAGATGTGCTTCAGAAACTAGTACTAGTCTTCCAGTGTACGATCAAGGCGTAGGCAGTTTAAGACATTACTCCCATGGAGAAAAGTCCGCATTGTGCTTATTGTGTTCAATGCCGATGCAATTTTTGTGTTTCATCAATACTCTGAAGGTCCACAGATTACAGAATGCTTCTAGTTGTGCTTCGGAAACTACTACTAGTCCTCCAGTGTACGATCAAAGTCTAGGCAGTTTAAGACATTACTCTCATGGAGAAAATTCCGCATGGTGCTTATTGTGTTCAATGCCGCTGCAATTTTTGTGTTTCATCAACACTCTGAAGGTCCACAGATTACAGAATGCCTCCAGATGTGCTTCGGAAACTACTACTAGTCTTCCAGTGTACGACCAAGCGTAGACAGTTTAAGACATTACTCCCATGGAGAAAAGTCAGCAATGTGCTTATTGTGTTCAATGGCGATGCAATTTTTGTGTTTCATCAATACACTGAAGGTCCACGGATTACAGAATGCTTCCAGATGTGCTTCGGAAACTACTACTAGTCTTCCAGTGAACGATCAAAACTTAGACACTTTAAGACATTACTCCCATGGAGAAAATTCCGCATGGTGCTTATTGTGTTCAATGCCGCTGCAATTTTTGTGTTTCATCAAAACTCTGAAGGTCCGCAGATTACAGAATACCTCCAGATGTGCTTCGCAAACTACTACTAGTCTTCCAGTGTACGATCAAAGCGTAGACAGTTTAAGACACTACTCCCATGGAGAAAAGTCCGCATTGTGCTTATTGTGTTCAATGCCGATGCAATTTTTGTGTTTCATCAATACTCTGAAGGTCCACAGATTACAGAATGCTTCCAGATGTGCTTCGGAAACTACTACTAGTCTTCCAGTGAAAGTTCAAAGCGTAGACAATTTAAGACATTACTCCCATGGAGAAAAGTCCGCATGGTGCTTATTGTGTTCATTGCCGATGCAATTTTTGTGTTTCATCAACACTCTGAAGGTCCACAGATTACAGAATGCATCCAGATGTGCTTCGGAAACTACTACTAATCTTCCAGGGAACGATCAAAGCCTAGACAATTTAAGACATTACTCCAATGAAAGAAAAATCCGCATGGTGCTTATTGTATTCAATTCCGATGCAATTTCTGTGTTTCATCAACACTCTGAAGGTCCACAGATTACAGAATGCCTCCAGATGTGCTTCGGAAACTACTACTAGTCTTCCAGTGACTGATCAAAGCGTAGACAGTTTAAGACATTACTCCCATGGAGAAAAGTCCGCATGGTGCTTATTGTGTTCAATGCCGATGCAATTTCTGTGTTTCATCAACACTCTGAAGGTCCACAGATTACAGAATGCATCCAGTTGTGCTTCGGAAACTACTACTAGTCTTCCAGTGAAATATCAAAGCGTAGACAGTTTAAGACATTACTCCCATGGAGAAAGGTCCGCATGGTGCTTATTGTGTTCAATGCCGGTGTAATTTATGTGTTTCATCAACACTCTGAAGGTCCACAGATTACAGAATGCATCCAGATGTGCTTCGGAAACTACTACTAGTCTTCCAGTGAAAGTTCAAAGCGTAGACAATTTAAGACATTACTCCCATGGAGAAAAGTCCGCATGGTGCTTATTGTGTTCATTGCCGATGCAATTTTTGTGTTTCATCAACACTCTGAAGGTCCACAGATTACAGAATGCATCCAGATGTGCTTCGGAAACTACTACTAATCTTCCAGGGAACGATCAAAGCCTAGACAATTTAAGACATTACTCCAATGAAAGAAAAATCCGCATGGTGCTTATTGTATTCAATTCCGATGCAATTTCTGTGTTTCATCAACACTCTGAAGGTCCACAGATTACAGAATGCCTCCAGATGTGCTTCGGAAACTACTACTAGTCTTCCAGTGGCTGATCAAAGCGTAGACAGTTTAAGACATTACTCCCATGGAGAAAAGTCCGCATGGTGCTTATTGTGTTCAATGCCGATAAAATTGTTGTGTTTCATCAACACTCAGAAGGTCCACAGTTTACAGAATGCATCCAGATGTGCTTCGGAAACTACTACTAATCTTCCAGGGAACGATCAAAGCCTAGACAATTTAAGACATTACTCCAATGAAAGAAAAATCCGCATGGTGCTTATTGTGTTCAATGCCGATGCAATTTTCGTGTTTCATCAACACTCTGAAGGTCCACAGATTACAGAATGCATCCAGTTGTGCTTCGGAAACTAGTAGTAGACTTCCAGTGAACGATCAAAGCGTAGACAGTTTAAGACATTACTCCTATGGATAGAAGTCCGCATGGTGCTTATTGTGTTCAATGCCGACGCAATTTTTGTGTTTCATCAACACTCTGAAAGTCCACAGATTTCAGAATACCTCCAGATGTGCTTCGGAAACTAAAACCATTCTTCCAGTGAACGATCAAAGCGTAGACAGTTTAAGACATTACTCCCATGGAGAAAAGTCCGCATGGTGTTTATTGTGTTCAATGCCGATGCAATTTCTGTGTTTCATCAACACTCTGAAAGTCCACAGATTACAGAATGCCTCCAGATGTGCTTCGGAAACTACTACTAGTCTTCCAGGGAACGATCAAAGCGTAGACAGTTTAAGACAATACTCCCATGGAGAAAAATCCGCATGATGCTTATTGTGTTCATTGCCGATGCAATTTTTGTGTTTCATCAACACTCTGAAGGTCCTAATATTACAGAGTGCATCCAGGTGTGCTTCGGAAACTACTACTAGTCTTCCAGTGGCTGATCAAAGCGTAGACAGTTTAAGACATTACTCCCATGGAGAAAAGTCCGCATGGTGCTTATTGTGTTCAATGCCGATGCAATTTCTGTGTTTCATCAACACTCTGAAAGTCCACAGATTACAGAATGCCTCCAGATGTGCTTCGGAAACTACTACTAGTCTTCCAGGGAACGATCAAAGCGTAGACAGTTTAAGACAATACTCCCATGGAGAAAAATCCGCATGATGCTTATTGTGTTCATTGCCGATGCAATTTTTGTGTTTCATCAACACTCTGAAGGTCCTAATATTACAGAATGCATCCAGGTGTGCTTCGGAAACTACTACTAGTCTTCCAGTGGCTGATCAAAGCGTAGACAGTTTAAGACATTACTCCCATGGAGAAAAGTCCGCATGGTGCTTATTGTGTTCAATGCCGATAAAATTGTTGTGTTTCATCAACACTCAGAAGGTCCACAGTTTACAGAATGCATCCAGATGTGCTTCGGAAACTACTACTAATCTTCCAGGGAACGATCAAAGCCTAGACAATTTAAGACATTACTCCAATGAAAGAAAAATCCGCATGGTGCTTATTGTGTTCAATGCCGATGCAATTTTCGTGTTTCATCAACACTCTGAAGGTCCACAGATTACAGAATGCATCCAGTTGTGCTTCGGAAACTAGTAGTAGACTTCCAGTGAACGATCAAAGCGTAGACAGTTTAAGACATTACTCCTATGGATAGAAGTCCGCATGGTGCTTATTGTGTTCAATGCCGACGCAATTTTTGTGTTTCATCAACACTCTGAAAGTCCACAGATTTCAGAATACCTCCAGATGTGCTTCGGAAACTAAAACCATTCTTCCAGTGAACGATCAAAGCGTAGACAGTTTAAGACATTACTCCCATGGAGAAAAGTCCGCATGGTGTTTATTGTGTTCAATGCCGATGCAATTTCTGTGTTTCATCAACACTCTGAAAGTCCACAGATTACAGAATGCCTCCAGATGTGCTTCGGAAACTACTACTAGTCTTCCAGGGAACGATCAAAGCGTAGACAGTTTAAGACAATACTCCCATGGAGAAAAATCCGCATGATGCTTATTGTGTTCATTGCCGATGCAATTTTTGTGTTTCATCAACACTCTGAAGGTCCTAATATTACAGAATGCATCCAGGTGTGCTTCGGAAACTACTACTATCTTTCAGGGAACGATCAAAGCGTAGACAGTTTAAGACATTACTCCCATGGAGAAAAGTCCACATGGTGCTTATTGTGTTCAATGCCGACGCAATTTTTGTGTTTCATCAACACTCTGAAGGTCCACAGATTTCAGAATGCCTCCAGATGTGCTTCGGAAACTACTACGAGTCTTCCAGGGAACGATCAAAGAGTAGACAGTTTGAGATGTTACTCCTATGGAGAAAAGTCCGCATGGTTCTTATTGTGATCAATTCCGATGCAATTTCTTTGTTTCATCAACACTCTGAAGGTCCACATATTACAGAATACATCCAGATGTGCTTCAGAAACCACTACTAGTCTTCCAGTGAACGATCAAAGAGTAGACAGTTTAAGGCATTACTCTAATGGAGAAAAGACCACATGGTGCTTTTGTATTCAATGCCGATGCAATTTCTGTGTTTCATCAACACTCTGAAGGTCCACAGATTACAGAATGCCTCCAGATGTGCTTCGGAAACTACTACTAGTCTTCCAGTGACTGATCAAAGCGTAGACAGTTTAAGACATTACTCCCATGGAGAAAAGTCCGCATGGTGTTTATTGTGTTCAATGCCGATGCAATTTCTGTGTTTCATCAACACTCTTAAGGTCCACAGATTACAGAATGCATCCAGATGTGCTTCGGAAACTACTACTAGTCTTCCAGTGAAATATCAAAGCGTAGACAGTTTAAGACATTACTCCCATGGAGAAAGGTCCGCATGGTGCTTATTGTGTTCAATGCCGGTGTAATTTATGTGTTTAATCAACACTCTGAAGGTCCACAGATTACAGAATGCATCCAGATGTGCTTCGGAAACTACTACTAGTCTTCCAGTGAAAGTTCAAAGCGTAGACAATTTAAGACATTACTCCCATGGAGAAAAGTCCGCATGGTGCTTATTGTGTTCATTGCCGATGCAATTTTTGTGTTTCATCAACACTCTGAAGGTCCACAGATTAAAGAATGCATCCAGATGTGCTTCGGAAACTACTACTAATCTTCCAGGGAACGATCAAAGCCTAGACAATTTAAGACATTACTCCAATGAAAGAAAAATCCGCATGGTGCTTATTGTGTTCAATGCCGATGCAATTTTCGTGTTTCATCAACACTCTGAAGGTCCACAGATTACAGAATGCATCCAGATGTGCTTCGGAAACTACTACTAGTCTTCCAGTGAAATATCAAAGCGTAGACAGTTTAAGACATTACTCCCATGGAGAAAGGTCCGCATGGTGCTTATTGTGTTCAATGCCGGTGTAATTTATGTGTTTCATCAACACTCTGAAGGTCCACAGATTACAGAATGCATCCAGATGTGCTTCGGAAACTACTACTAGTCTTCCAGGGAACAATCAAAGCGTAGACAATTTAAGACATTACTCCCATGGAGAAAAGTCCGCATGGTGCTTATTGTGTTCATTGCCGATGCAATTTTTGTGTTTCATCAACACTCTGAAGGTCCACAGATTACAGAATGCATCCAGATGTGCTTCGGAAACTACTACTAATCTTCCAGGGAACGATCAAAGCCTAGACAATTTAAGACATTACTCCAATGAAAGAAAAATCCGCATGGTGCTTATTGTGTTCAATGCCGATGCAATTTTCGTGTTTCATCAACACTCTGAAGGTCCACAGATTTCAGAATGCATCCAGATGTGCTTCGGAAACTACTACTAGTCTTCCAGTGAACGTTCAAAACGTAGACAATTTAAGACATTACTCCCATGGAGAAAAGTCCGCATGGTGCTTCTTGTGTTCAATGCCGTTGCAATTTTTGTGTTTCATCAACACTCTGAAGGTCCACAGATTACAGAATGCATCCAGATGTGCTTCGGAAACTACTACTAGTCTTCCAGGGAACGATCAAAGCGTAGACAGTTTAAGACAATACTCCCATGGAGAAAAATCCGCATGATGCTTATTGTGTTCATTGCCGATGCAATTTTTGTGTTACATCAACACTCTGAAGGTCCTAATATTACAGAATGCATCCAGGTGTGCTTCGGAAACTACTAGTATCTTCCAGGGAACGATCAAAGCGTAGACAGTTTAAGACATTACTCCCATGGAGAAAAGTCCACATAGTGCTTATTGTGTTCAATGCCGACGCAATTTTTGTGTTTCATCAACACTCTGAAGGTCAACAGATTTCAGAATGCCTCCAGATGTGCGTCGGAAACTACTACGAGTCTTCCAGGGAACGATCAAAGAGTAGACAGTTTGAGATGTTACTCCTATGGAGAAAAGTCCGCATGGTTCTTATTGTGATCAATTCCGATGCAATTTCTGTGTTTCATCAACACTCTGAAGGTCCACATATTACAGAATGCATCCAGATGTGCTTCAGAAACCACTACTAGTCTTCCAGTGACTGATCAAAGCGTAGACAGTTTAAGGCATTACTCCCATGGAGAAAAGGCCGCATGGTGCTTATTGTGTTCAATGCCGATGCAATTTTTGTGTTTCATCAACACTCAGAAGGTCCACAGATTACAGAATGCATCCAGATGTGCTTCGGAAACTACTACGAATCTTCGAGGGAACGATCAAAACCTTGACAATTTAAGACATTACTCCAATGAAAGAAAAATCCGCATGGTGCTTATTGTGTTCAATGCCGATGCAATTTTCGTGTTTCATCAACACTCTGAAGGTCCACAGATTACAGAATGCATCCAGTTGTGCTTCGGAAACTAGTAGTAGTCTTCCCGTGAACAATCAAAGCGTAGACAGTTTAAGACATTACTTCTATGGAGAGAAGCCCGCATGGTGCTTATTGTGTTCAATGCCGACGCAATTTTTGTGTTTCATCAACACTCTGAAGGTCCACAGATTTCAGAATGCCTCCACATGTGCTTCGGAAACTACTACTATTCTTCCAGTGAACGATCAAAGCGCAGACAGTTTAAGATATTACTCCCATGGAGAAAAGTCCGCATAGTGTTTATTGTGTTCAATGCCGATGCAATTTCTGTGTTTCATCAACACTCTGAAGGTCCACAGATTACAGAATGCATCCAGATGTGCTTCGGAAACTACTACAGGTCTTCCAGTGAACGATCAAAGCGTAGACAGTTTGAGACATTACTCCCATGGAGAAAAGTCCGCATGGTGCTTATTGTGTTCAATGCCGATGCAATTTCTGTGTATCATCAACACTCTGAAGGTCCACAGATTTCAGAATGCCTCCAGATGTGCCTCGGAAACTACTACGAGTCTTCCAGGGAACGATCAGAGAGTAGACAGTTTGAGATGTTACTCCTATGGAGAAAAGTCCGCATGGTTCTTATTGTGTTCAATTCCGATGCAATTTCTGTATTTCATCAACACTCTGAAGGTCCACATATTACAGAATGCATCCAGATGTGCTTCGGAAACTACTACTAATCTTCCAGGGAACGATCAAAGAGTAGACAGTTTAAGGCATTACTCTAATGGAGTAGAGACCACATGGTGCTTGTTGTATTCAATTCCGATGCAATTTCTGTGTTTCATCAACACTCTGAAGGTCCACAGATTACAGAATGCCTCCAGATGTGCTTCGGAAACTACTACTAGTCTTCCAGTGGCTGATCAAAGCGTAGACAGTTTAAGACATTACTCCCATGGAGAAAAGTCCGCATGGTGCTTATTGTGTTCAATGCCGATGCAATTTTCGTGTTTCATCAACACTCTGAAGGTCCACAGATTACAGAATGCATCCAGTTGTGCTTCGGAAACTAGTAGTAGACTTCCAGTGAACGATCAAAGCGTAGACAGTTTAAGACATTACTCCTATGGAGAGAACTCCGCATGGTGCTTATTGTGTTCAATGCCGACGCAATTTTTGTGTTTCATCAACACTCTGAAAGTCCACAGATTTCAGAATACCTCCAGATGTGCTTCGGAAACTACTACCATTCTTCCAGTGAACGATCAAAGCGTAGACAGTTTAAGACATTACTCCCATGGAGAAAAGTCCGCATGATGTTTATTGTGTTCAATGCCGATGCAATTTCTGTGTTTCATCAACACTCTGAAGGTCCACAGATTACAGAATGCATCCAGATGTGCTTTGGAAACTACTACTAGTCTTCCAGTGAAATATCAAAGCGTAGACAGTTTAAGACATTACTCCCATGGAGAAAGGTCCGCATGGTGCTTATTGTGTTCAATGCCGGTGTAATTTATGTGTTTCATCAACACTCTGAAGGTCCACAGATTACAGAATGCATCCAGATGTGCTTCGGAAACTACTACTAGTCTTCCAGTGAAAGTTCAAAGCGTAGACAATTTAAGACATTACTCCCATGGAGAAAAGTCCGCATGGTGCTTATTGTGTTCATTGCCGATGCAATTTTTGTGTTTCATCAACACTCTGAAGGTCCACAGATTACAGAATGCATCCAGATGTGCTTCGGAAACTACTACTAATCTTCCAGGGAACGATCAAAGCCTAGACAATTTAAGACATTACTCCAATGAAAGAAAAATCCGCATGGTGGTTATTGTGTTCAATGCCGATGCAATTTTCGTGTTTCATCAACACTCTGAAGGTCCACAGATTTCAGAATGCATCCAGATGTGCTTCGGAAACTACTACTAGTCTTCCAGTGAACGTTCAAAACGTAGACAATTTAAGACATTACTCCCATGGAGAAAAGTCCGCATGGTGCTTATTGTGTTCAATGCCGTTGCAATTTTTGTGTTTCATCAACACTCTGAAGGTCCACAGATTACAGAATGCATCCAGATATGCTTCGGAAACTACTACTAGGCTTCCAGGGAACGATCAAAGTGTAGACAGTTTAAGACAATACTCCCATGGAGAAAAATCCGCATGATGCTTATTGTGTTCATTGCCGATGCAATTTTTGTGTTTCATCAACACTCTGAAGGTCCTAATATTACAGAATGCATCCAGGTGTGCTTCGGAAACTACTACTATCTTCCAGGGTACGATCAAAGCGTAGACAGTTTAAGACATTACTCCCATGGAGAAAAGTCCACATGGTGCTTATTGTGTTCAATGCCGACGCAATTTTTGTGTTTCATCAACACTCTGAAGGTCCACAGATTTCAGAATGCCTCCAGATGTGCTTCGGAAACTACTACGAGTCTTCCAGGGAACGATCAAAGAGTAGACAGTTTGAGATGTTACTCCTATGGAGAAAGGTCCGCATGGTTCTTATTGTGATCAATTCCGATGCAATTTCTGTGTTTCATCAACACTCTGAAGGTCCACATATTACAGAATGCATCCAGATGTGCTTCAGAAACCACTACTAGTCTTCCAGTGAACGATCAAAGAGTAGACAGTTTAAGGCATTACTCTAATGGAGAAAAGACCACATGGTGCTTTTGTATTCAATGCCGATGCAATTTTTGTGTTTCATCAACACTCAGAAGGTCCACAGATTACAGAATGCATCCAGATGTGCTTCGGAAACTACTACTAATCTTCGAGGGAACGATCAAAACCTTGACAATTTAAGACATTACTACAAGTAAAGAAAAATCCGCATGGTGCTTATTGTGTTCAATGCCGATGCAATTTTCGTGTTTCATCAACACTCTGAAGGTCCACAGATTACAGAATGCATCCAGTTGTGCTTCGGAAACTAGTAGTAGTCTTCCCGTGAACGATCAAAGCGTAGACAGTTTAAGACATTACTCCTATGGAGAGAAGTCCGCATGGTGCTTATTGTGTTCAATGCCGGTGTAATTTATGTGTTTCATCAACACTCTGAAGGTCCACAGATTACAGAATGCATCCAGATGTGCTTCGGAAACTACTACTAGTCTTCCAGTGAAAGTTCAAAGCGTAGACAATTTAAGACATTACTCCCATGGAGAAAAGTCCGCATGGTGCTTATTGTGTTCATTGCCGATGCAATTTTTGTGTTTCATCAACACTCTGAAGGTCCACAGATTACAGAATGCATCCAGATGTGCTTCGGAAACTACTACTAGTCTTCCAGTGAACGATCAAAGCGTAGAGAGTTTAATACATTACTCCCATGGAGAAAAGTACGCATTGTGCATATTGTGTTCAATGCCGATGCAATTTCTGTGTATCATCAACACTCTGAAGGACCACATATTACAGAATGCATCCAGATGTGCTTCGGAAGCTACTACTAGTCTTCCAGTGAACGATCAAAGCGTAGACAGTTTAAGACAATACTCCCATGGAGAAAAATCCGCATGATGCTTATTGTGTTCATTGCCGATGCAATTTTTGTGTTTCATCAACACTCTGAAGGTCCTCAGATTACAGAATGCATCCAGATGTGCTTCGGAAACTACTACTAGTCTTCCAGTGAACGATCAAAGCGTAGAGAGTTTAATACATTACTCCCATGGAGAAAAGTACGCATTGTGCATATTGTGTTCAATGCCGATGCACTCTGAAGGTCCACAGATTACAGAATGCATCCAGTTGTGCTTCGGAAACTAGTAGTAGACTTCCAGTGAACGATCAAAGCGTAGACAGTTTAAGACATTACTCCTATGGAGAGAAGTCCGCATGGTGCTTATTGTGTTCAATGCCGACGCAATTTTTGTGTTTCATCAACACTCTGAAGGTCCACAGATTTCAGAATACCTCCAGATGTGCTTCGGAAACTACTACCATTCTTCCAGTGAACGATCAAAGCGTAGACAGTTTAAGACATTACTCCCATGGAGAAAAGTCCGCATGGTGTTTATTGTGTTCAATGCCGATGCAATTTCTGTGTTTCATCAACACTCTGAAGGTCCACAGATTACAGAATGCATCCAGATGTGCTTCGGAAACTACTACTAGTCTTCCAGTGAAAGTTCAAAGCGTAGACAATTTAAGACATTACTCCCATGGAGAAAAGTCCGCATGGTGATTATTGTGTTCATTGCCGATGCAATTTTTGTGTTTCATCAACACTCTGAAGGTCCACAGATTACAGAATGCATCCAGATGTGCTTCGGAAACTACTACTAGTCTTCCAGTGAACGATCAAAGCGTAGAGAGTTTAATACATTACTCCCATGGAGAAAAGTACGCATTGTGCATATTCTGTTCAATGCCGATGCAATTTCTGTGTATCATCAACACTCTGAAGGTCCACATATTACAGAATGCATCCAGATGTGCTTCGGAAGCTACTACTAGTCTTTCAGTGAACGATCAAAGAGTAGACAGTTTAAGGCATTACTCCCATATAGAAAAGTCCACATGGTGCTTATTGTATTCAATGCCGATGCAATTTCTGTGTTTCATCAACACTCTGAAGGTCCACAGATTACAGAATGCCTCCAGATGTGCTTCGGAAACTACTACTAGCCTTCAGTGACTGATCAAATCGTAGACAGTTTAAGACATTACTCCCATGGAGAAAAGTCCGCATGATGCTTATTGTGCTCAATGCCGACGCAATTTTTGTGCTTCATCAAACCTCTGAAGGTCCACAGATTCCAGAATTCATGCAGATGTTTTTCGAAAACTACTACTAGTCTTCCAGGGAACGATTAAAGCGTAGACAGTTTAAGACATTACTCCCATGGAGAAAAGTCCGCATGGTGCTTATTGTGTTCAATGCCGACGCAATTTTTGTGTTTCATCAACACTCTGAAAGTCCACAGATTTCAGAATACCTCCAGATGTGCTTCGGAAACTACTACCATTCTTCCAGTGAACGATCAAAGCGTAGACAGTTTAAGACATTACTCCCATGGAGAGAAGTCCGCATGGTGTTAATTGTGTTCAATGCCGATGCAATTTCTGTGTTTCATCAACACTCTGAAGGTCCACAGATTACAGAATGCATCCAGATGTGCTTCGGAAACTACTACTAGTCTTCCAGTGAAATATCAAAGCGTAGACAGTTTAAGACATTACTCCCATGGAGAAAGGTCCGCATGGTGCTTATTGTGTTCAATGCCGGTGTAATTTATGTGTTTCATCAACACTCTGAAGGTCCACAGATTACAGAATGCATCCAGTTGTGCTTCGGAAACTAGTAGTAGACTTTCAGTGAACGATCAAAGCGTAGACAGTTTAAGACATTACTCCTATGGAGAGAAGTCCGCATGGTGCTTATTGTGTTCAATGCCGACGCAATTTTTGTGTTTCATCAACACTCTGAAAGTCCACAGATTTCAGAATACCTCCAGATGTGCTTCGGAAACTACTACCATTCTTCCAGTGAACGATCAAAGCGTAGACAGTTTAAGACATTACTCCCATGGAGAAAAGTCCGCATGATGTTTATTGTGTTCAATGCCGATGCAATTTCTGTGTTTCATCAACACTCTGAAGGTCCACAGATTACAGAATGCATCCAGATGTGCTTTGGAAACTACTACTAGTCTTCCAGTGAAATATCAAAGCGTAGACAGTTTAAGACATTACTCCCATGGAGAAAGGTCCGCATGGTGCTTATTGTGTTCAATGCCGGTGTAATTTATGTGTTTCATCAACACTCTGAAGGTCCACAGATTACAGAATGCATCCAGATGTGCTTCGGAAACTACTACTAGTCTTCCAGAGAAAGTTCAAAGCGTAGACAATTTAAGACATTACTCCCATGGAGAAAAGTCCGCATGGTGCTTATTGTGTTCATTGCCGATGCAATTTTTGTGTTTCATCAACACTCTGAAGGTCCACAGATTACAGAATGCATCCAGATGTGCTTCGGAAACTACTACTAATCTTCCAGGGAACGATCAAAGCCTAGACAATTTAAGACATTACTCCAATGAAAGAAAAATCCGCATGGTGCTTATTGTGTTCAATGCCGATGCAATTTTCGTGTTTCATCAACACTCTGAAGGTCCACAGATTTCAGAATGCATCCAGATGTGCTTCGGAAACTACTACTAGTCTTCCAGTGAACGTTCAAAACGTAGACAATTTAAGACATTACTCCCATGGAGAAAAGTACGCATTGTGCATATTGTGTTCAATGCCGATGCAATTTCTGTGTATCATCAACACTCTGAAGGTCCACATATTACAGAATGCATCCAGATGTGCTTCGGAAGCTACTACTAGTCTTCCAGTGAACGATCAAAGCGTAGACAGTTTAAGACAATACTCCCATGGAGAAAAATCCGCATGATGCTTATTGTGTTCAATGCCGATGCACTCTGAAGGTCCACAGATTACAGAATGCATCCAGTTGTGCTTCGGAAACTAGTAGTAGACTTCCAGTGAACGATCAAAGCGTAGACAGTTTAAGACATTACTCCTATGGAGAGAAGTCCGCATGGTGCTTATTGTGTTCAATGCCGACGCAATTTTTGTGTTTCATCAACACTCTGAAGGTCCACAGATTTCAGAATACCCCAGATGTGCTTCGGAAACTACTACCATTCTTCCAGTGAACGATCAAAGCGTAGACAGTTTAAGACATTACTCCCATGGAGAAAAGTCCGCATGGTGTTTATTGTGTTCAATGCCGATGCAATTTCTGTGTTTCATCAACACTCTGAAGGTCCACAGATTACAGAATGCATCCAGATGTGCTTCGGAAACTACTACTAGTCTTCCAGTGAAAGTTCAAAGCGTAGATAATTTAAGACATTACTCCCATGGAGAAAAGTCCGCATGATGCTTATTGTGTTCATTGCCGATGCAATTTTTGTGTTTCATCAACACTCTGAAGGTCCACAGATTACAGAATGCATCCAGATGTGCTTCGGAAACTACTACTAGTCTTCCAGTGAACGATCAAAGCGTAGAGAGTTTAATACATTACTCCCATGGAGAAAAGTACGCATTGTGCATATTCTGTTCAATGCCGATGCAATTTCTGTGTATCATCAACACTCTGAAGGTCCACATATTACAGAATGCATCCAGATGTGCTTCGGAAGCTACTACTAGTCTTCCAGTGAACGATCAAAGAGTAGACAGTTTAAGGCATTACTCCCATATAGAAAAGTCCACATGGTGCTTATTGTATTCAATGCCGATGCAATTTCTGTGTTTCATCAACACTCTGAAGGTCCATAGATTACAGAATGCCTCGAGATGTGCTTCGGAAACTACTACTAGCCTTCAGTGACTGATCAAATCGTAGACAGTTTAAGACATTACTCCCATGGAGAAAAGTCCGCATGGTGTTTACTGTGTTCAATGCCGATGCAATTTTTGTGTTTCATCAACACTCAGAAGGTCCACAGATTACAGAATGCATCCAGATGTGCTTCGGAAACTTCTACTAGTCTTCCAGTGAACGTTCAAAGCGTAGACAATTTAAGACATTACTCCCATGGAGAAAAGTCCGCATGATGCTTATTGTGCTCAATGCCGACGCAATTTTTGTGCTTCATCAAACCTCTGAAGGTCCACAGATTCCAGAATTCATGCAGATGTTTTTCGAAAACTACTACTAGTCTTCCAGGGAACGATTAAAGCGTAGACAGTTTAAGACATTACTCCCATGGAGAAAAGTCCGCATGGTGCTTATTGTGTTCAATGCCGATGCAATTTATATGTTTCATCAACACTCTGACGGTCCACAGATTACAGAATGCATCCAGATGTGCTTCAGAAACTACTACTACTCTTCCAGTGAACGATCAAAGCGTAGAGAGTTTAATACATCACTCCCATGGAGAAAAGTACGCATTGTGCTTATTGTGTTCAATGCCGATGCAATTTCTGTGTATCATCAACACTCTGAAGGTCCACAGATTACAGAATGCATCCAGATGTGCTTCGGAAGCTACTACTAGTCTTCCAGTGAACGATCAAAGCGTAGACAGTTTAAGACAATACTCCCATGGAGAAAAATCCGCATGATGCTTATTGTGTTCATTGCCGATGCAATTTTTGTGTTTCATCAACACTCTGAAGGTCCTCAGATTACAGAATGCATCTAGATGTGCTTCGGAAACTACTACTATCTTCCAGGGAACGATCAAAGCGTAGACAGCTTAAGACATTACACCCATGGAGAAAAGTCCACATGGTGCTTATTGTTTTCAATGCCGACGCAATTTTTGTGTTTCGTCAACACTCTGAAGGTCCACAGATTTCAGAATGCCTCCAGATTTGCTTCGGAAACTACTACGAGTCTTCCAGGGAACGATCAAAGAGTAGACAGTTTGAGATGTTACTCCCATGGAGAAAAGTCCGCATGGTTCTTATTGTGTTCAATTCCGATGCACTTTCTGTGTTTAATCAACACTCAGAAGGTCCACATATTACAGAATGCATCCAGATGTGCTTCAGAAACTACTACTAGTCTTCCAGTGACTGATCAAAGCGTAGACAGTGTAAGGCATTACTCCCATGGAGAAAAGTCCACATGGTGCTTATTGTATTCAATGTCGATGCAATTTCTGTGTTTTATCAACACTCTGAATGTCCACAGATTACAGAATGCATCCAGATGTGCTTCGGAAACTACTACTAGTCTTCCAGTGAACGATCAATGCGTAGACAGTTTAAGACATTACTCCCATGGAGAAAAGTCCGCAGGGTGCTTATTGTGTTCAATGCCGATGCAATTTTTGTGTTTCATCAACACTCAGAAGGTCCCCAGATTACAGAATGCATCCAGATGTGCTTCGGAAACTACTACTAATCTTCCAGGGAACGATCAAAGCCTAGACAATTTAAGACATTACTCCAATGATAGAAAAATCCGCATGCTGCTTATTGTGTTCAATGCCGATGCAATTTTCGTGTTTCATCAACACTCCGAAGGTCCACAGATTACAGAATGCATCCAGTTGTGCTTCGGAAACTAGTAGTGGTCTTCCAGTGAACGATCAAAGCGTAGACAGTTTAAGACATTACTCCCATGGAGAGAAGTCCACATGGTGCTTATTGTGTTCAATGCCGACGCAATTTTTGTGTTTCATCAACACTCTGAAGGTCCACAGATGTCAGAATGCCTCCAGATGTGCTACGGAAAATACTACTATTCTTCCAGTGAATGATCAAAGCGTAGAAAGTTTAAGACATTACTCCCATGGAGAAAAGTCCGCAAGGTGCTTATTGTGTTCAATGCCGACGCAATTTTTGTGTTTCATCAACCCTCTGAAGGTCCACAGATTACAGAATTCATGCAGATGTGTTCCGAAAACTACTACTAGTCTTCCAGGGAACGATTAAAGCGTAGACAGTTTAAGACATTACTCCCATGGAGAAAAGTCCGCATGGTGCTTATTGTGTCCAATGCCGATGCAATTTCTGTGTTTCATCAACACTCTGAAGGTCCACAGATTACAGAATGCCTCCAGATGTGCTTCGGAAACTACTACTAGTCTTCCAGTGAACGATCAAAGCGTAGACACTTAAAGACATTACTCCCATGGAGAAAAGTCCGCATGGTGCTTATTGTGTTCAATGCCGATGCAATTTTTGTGTTTCTTCGACACTCTGAAGGTCTACAGATTACAGAATGCATCCAGATGTGCTTGAAAAAACCACTACTAGTCTTCCAGTGAACGTTCAAAGCGTAGACAGTTTAAGACATTACTCCTATGGAGAAAAGTCCACATGGTGCTTCTTGTGTTCAATGCCGATGCAATTTTTGTGTTTCATCAACACTCAGAAGGTCCACAGATGACAGAATGCATCCAGATGTGCTTCGGAAACTACTACTAATCTTCCAGGGAACGATCAAAGCCTAGACAATTTAAGACATTACTCCCATGAAAGAAAAATCCGCATGGTGCTTATTGTGTTCAATGCCGATGCAATTTTCGTGTTTCATCAACTCTCAGATGGTCCACAGATTACAGAATGCATCCTGATGTGCTTCGGAAACTACTACTAATCTTCCTGGGAACGATCAAATCCTAGACAATTTAAGACATTACTCCCATGAAAGAAAAATCGGCATGGTGCTTATTGTGTTCAATGCCGATGCAATTTTCGTGTTTCATCAACACTCTGAAGGTCCACAGATTACAGAATGCATCCAGTTGTGCTTCGGAAACTAGCACTAGTCTTCCAGTGAACGATCAAAGCGTAGACAGTTTAAGACATTACTCCCATGGGGAGAAGTCCGCATGGTGCTTATTGTGTTCAATGCCGACGCAATTTTTGTGTTTCATCAACACTCTGAAGTTCCACAGATTTCAGAATGCCTCCAGATGTGCATCGGAAACTACTACTAGTCTTCCAGGGAACGATCAATGCGTAGACAGTTTAAGACATTACTCTCATGGAGAAAAGTCCGCATGGTGCTAATTGTGTTCAATGCCGATGCAATTTCTGTGTTTCATCAACACTCTGAAGGTCCACAGATTACAGAATGCCTCCAGATGTGCTTCGGAAACTACTACTAGTCTTCCAGTGTACGATCAAAGCGTAGACAGTTTAAGACATTAATCCCATGGAGAAAAGTCCGCATGGTGCTTATTGTGTTCAATGCCGATGCAATTTTTGTGTTTCATCGACACTCTGAAGGTCTACAGATTACAGAATGCATCCAGATGTGCTTGAGAAACTACCACTAGTTTCCAGTGAACGCTCAAAGCGTAGACAATTTAAGACATTACTCCCATGGAGAAAAGTCCGCATGGCGCTACTTGTGTTCAATGCCGACGCAATTTTTATGTTTCATCAACACTCTGAAGGTCCACAGATTACAGAATGCATCCAGATGTGCTTCGGAAACTACTACTACTCATCCAGTGAACGATCAAAGCGTAGAGAGTTTAATACATTACTCCCATGGAGAAAAGTACGCATTGTGCTTATTGTGTTCAATGCCGATGCAATTTCTGTGTATCATCAACACTCAGAAGGTCCACAGTATACAGAATGCATCCAGATGTGCTTCGGAAACTACTACTAATCTTCCAGGGAACGATCAAAGCCTAGACAATTTAAAACATTACTCCAATAAAAGAAAAATCCGCATGGTGCTTATTGTGATCAATGCCGACGCAATTTTTGTGTTTCATCAACACTCTGAAGGTCCTCAGATTACAGAATGCATCTAGATGTGCTTCGGAAACTACTACTATCTTCCAGGGAACGATCAAAGCGTAGACAGTTTAAGACATTACACAAATGGAGAAAAGTCCACATGGTGCTTATTGTGTTCAATGCCGACGCATGTTTTGTGTTTCGTCAACACTCTGAAGGTCCACAGATTTCAGAATGCCTCCAGATGTGCTTCGGAAACTACTACGAGTCTTCCAGAGAACGATCAAAGAGTAGACAGTTTGAGATGTTGCTCCCATGGAGAAAAGTCCCTATGGTTCTTATTGTCTTCAATTCCGATGTACTTTCTGTGTATCATCAACACTCTGAAGGTCCACATATTACAGAATGCATCCAGATGTGCTTCAGAAACTACTACTAGTCTTCTAGTGAACGATCAAAGCGTAGACAGTTTAAGGCATTACTCCCATGGAGAAAAGTCCGCATGGTGCTTATTGTGTTCAATGCCGATGAAATTTTTGTTTTTCATCGACACTCTGAAGGACTACAGATTACAGAATGCATCCAGATGTGCTTGAGAAACTACTACTAGTCTTCCAGTGAACGTTCAAAGCGTAGACAGTTTAAGAGATTACTCCTATGGAGAAAAGTCCGCATGGTGCTTCTTGTGTTCAATGCCGATGCAATTTTTGTGTTTCATCAACACTCTGAAGGTCCACAGATTACAGAATGCATCCATATGTGCATTGAAAACTACTACTGGTCTTCCAGGGAACGATCAAAAACGTAGACAGTTTAAGACATTGCTCCCATATAGAAAAGTCCGCATGGTGCTTATTGTGTTCAATGCCGATGCAATTTTTCTGTTTCATCAACACTCTGAAGGTCCACAGATTAACAACGCATCCAGATGTGCTTCGGAAACTACTACTAGTCTTCCAGTGAACGATCAAAGCGTAGACAGTTTAAGACATTACTCCCATGGAGAAAAGTCCGCATGGTGCTTATTGTGTTCAATGCCGATGCAATTTCTGTGTTTCATCAACACTCTGAAGGTCCACAGATTACAGAATGCATCCAGATGTGCTTCGGAAACTACTACTAGTCTTCCAGTGAACGATCAAAGCGTAGACAGTTTAAGACATTACTCCCATGGAGAAAAGTCCGCATGGTGCTTATTGTGTTCAATGCCGGTGTAATTTTTGTGTTTCATCAACACTCTGAAGGTCCACAGCTTACAGAATGCATCCAGATGTGCTTCTGAAACTACTACTAATCTTCCAGGGAACGATCAAATGCTAGACAATTTAAGACATTACTCCCATGGAGAAAAGTCGGCATGGTGCTTATTGTGTTCAATGCCGATGCAATTTTTGTGTTTCATCAACACTCTGAAGGTCCACAGATTACAGAATGCATCCAGATGTGCTTCGGAAACTACTACTAGTCTTCCAGTGAACGATCAAAACGTAGAGCGTTTAAGACATTACCCCCATGGAGAAAAGTACGCATTGTGCTTATTGTTTTCAATGCCGATGCAATTTCTGTGTATCATCAACACTCTGAAGGTCCACAGGTTACAGAATGCATCCAAATGTGCTTAGGAAACTACTACTAGTCTTCCAGTGAACGATCAAAGCGTAGACAGTTTAAGACATTACTCCCATGGAGAAAAGTCCGCTTGGTGCTTTTTGTGTTCAATGCCGATGCTATTTCTGTGTTTCGTCAACACTCTGAAGGTCCACAGATAACAGAATGCCTCCAGATGTGCTTCGGAAGCTAGTACTAGTCTTCCAGAGAACGATCAAAGCGTAGACAGTTTAAGACATTACTCCCATGGAGAGAAGTCCGCATGGTGCTTATTGTGTTCAATGCCGACGCAATTTTTGTGTTTCATCAACACTCTGAAGGTCCACAGATTTCAGAATGCCTCCAGATGTGCTTCGGAAACTACTACTAGTCTTCCTGGGAACGATCAAAGCGTAGACAGTTTAAGACATTACTCTCATGGAGAAAAGTCCGCATGGTGCTTATTGTGTTCAATGCCGATGCAATTACTTTGTTTCATCAACACTCTGAAGGTCCACAAATTACAGAATGCCTCCAGATGTGCTTCGGAAACTACTACTAGTCTTCCAGTGTACGATCAAAGCGTAGACAGTTTAAGACATTAATCCCAAGGAGAAAAGTCCGCATGGTGCTTATTGTGTTCAATGCCGATGCAATTTTTGTGGTTCATCAACACTCTGAAGGTCCACAGATTACAGAATGCATCCATATGTGCATTGGAAACTACTACTAGTGTTCCAGGGAACGATCAAAAACGTAGACAGTTTAAGACATTACTCCCATGGAGAAAAGTCCGCATGGTGCTTATTGTGTTCAATGCCGATGCAATTTTTGTGTTTCATCAACACTCTGAAGGTCCACAGATTAACAATGCATCCAGATGTGCTTCGGAAACTACTACTAGTCTTCCAGTGAACGATCAAAGCGTAGACAGTTTAAGACATTACTCCCATGGAGAAAAGTCCGCATGGTGCTTATTGTGTTCAATGCCGATGCAATTTTTGTGTTTCATCAACACTCTGAAGGTCCACAGATTACAGAATGCATCCAGATGTGCTTCGGAAACTACTACGAGTCTTCCAGGGAACGATCAAAGAGTAGACAGTTTGAGATGTTGCTCCCATGGAGAAAAGTCCCCATGGTTCTTATTGTGTTCAATTCCGATGCACTTTCTGTGTTTCATCAACACTCTGAAGGTCCACATATTACAGAATGCATCAAGATGTGCTTCAGAAACTACTACTAGTCTTCCAGTGAACGATCAAAGCGAAGACAGTTTAATGCATTACTCCCATGGAGAAAAGTCCGCATGGTGCTTATTGTGTGCAATGCCGATGAAATTTTTGTGTTTCATCGACACTCTGAAGTGTTTCATCGACACTACTACTAGTCTTCCAGTGAACGTTCAAAGCGTAGACACTTTAAGACATTACTCCTATGGAGAAAAGTCCGCATGGTGCTTCTTGTGTTCAATGCCGATGCAATTTTTGTGTTTCATCAACACTCTGAAGGTCCACAGATTACAGAATGCATCCATATGTGCATTGGAAACTACTACTAGTCTTCCAGGGAACGATCAAAAACGTAGACAGTTTAAGACATTACTCCCATGGAGAAAAGTCCGCATGGTGCTTATTGTGTTCAATGCCGATGCAATTTTTGTGTTTCATCAACACTCTGAAGGTCCACAGATTAACAATGCATCCAGATGTGCTTCGGAAACTACTACTAGTCTTCCAGTGAACGATCAAAGCGTAGACAGTTTAAGACATTACTCCCATGGAGAAAAGTCCGCATGGTGCTTATTGTGTTCAATGCCGATGCAATTTCTGTGTTTCATCAACACTCGGAAGGTCCACAGATTACAGAATGCATCCAGATGTGCTTCGGAAACTACTACTAGTCTTCCAGTGAACGATCAAAGCGTAGACAGTTTAAGACATTACTCCCATGGAGAAAAGTCCGCATGGTGCTTATTGTGTTCAATGCCGGTGTAATTTTTGTGTTTCATCAACACTCTGAAGGTCCACAGATTACAGAATGCATCCAGATGTGCTTCTGAGACTACTACTAATCTTCCAGGGAACGATCAAATGCTAGACAATTTAAGACATTACTCCCATGGAGAAAAGTCCGCATGGTGTTTCTTGTGTTCAATGCCGATGCAATTTTTGTGTTTCATCAACACTCTGAAGGTCCACAGATTACAGAATGCATCCAGATGTGCTTCGGAACCTACTACTAGTCTTCCAGTGAACGATAAAAACGTAGAGCGTTTAAGACATTACCCCCATGGAGAAAAGTACGCATTGTGCTTATTGTGTTCAATGCCGATGCAATTTCTGTGTATCATCAACACTCTGAAGGTCCACAGGTTACAGAATGCATCCAAATGTGCTTAGGAAACTACTACTAGTCTTCCAGTGAACGATCAAAGCGTAGACAGTTTAAGACATTACTCCCATGGAGAAAAGTCCGCATGGTGCTTTTTGTGTTCAATGCCGATGCTATTTCTGTGTTTCGTCAACACTATGAAGGTCCACAGATAACAGAATGCCTCCAGATGTGCTTCGGAAGCTAGTACTAGTCTTCCAGTGAACGATCAAAGCGTAGACAGTTTAAGACATTACTCCCATGGAGAGAAGTCCGCATGGTGCTTATTGTGTTCAATGCCGACGCAATTTTTGTGTTTCATCAACACTCTGAAGGTCCACAGATTTCAGAATGCCTCCAGATGTGCTTCGGAAACTACTACTAGTCTTCCAGGGAACGATCAAAGCGTAGACAGTTTAAGACATTACTCTCATGGAGAAAAGTCGGCATGGTGCTTATTGTGTTCAATGCCGATGCAATTTCTGTGTTTCATCAACACTCTGAAGGTCCACAGATTACAGAATGCCTCCAGATGTGCTTCGGAAACTACTACTAGTCTTCCAGTGTACGATCAAAGCGTAGACAGTTTAAGACATTAATCCCATGGAGAAAAGTCCGCATGGTGCTTATTGTGTTCAATGCCGATGCAATTTCTGTGTTTCATCAACACTCTGAAGGTCCACAGATTACAGAATGCATCCAGATGTGCTTTGGAAACTACTACTAGTCTTCCAGTGAAATATCAAAGCGTAGACAGTTTAAGACATTACTCCCATGGAGAAAGGTCCGCATGGTGCTTATTGTGTTCAATGCCGGTGTAATTTATGTGTTTCATCAACACTCTGAAGGTCCACAGATTACAGAATGCATCCAGATGTGCTTCGGAAACTACTACTAGTCTTCCAGTGAAAGTTCAAAGCGTAGACAATTTAAGACATTACTCCCATGGAGAAAAGTCCGCATGGTGCTTATTGTGTTCATTGCCGATGCAATTTTTGTGTTTCATCAACACTCTGAAGGTCCACAGATTACAGAATGCATCCAGATGTGCTTCGGAAACTACTACTAATCTTCCAGGGAACGATCAAAGCCTAGACAATTTAAGACATTACTCCAATGAAAGAAAAATCCGCATGGTGCTTATTGTGTTCAATGCCGATGCAATTTTCGTGTTTCATCAACACTCTGAAGGTCCACAGATTTCAGAATGCATCCAGATGTGCTTCGGAAACTACTACTAGTCTTCCAGTGAACGTTCAAAACGTAGACAATTTAAGACATTACTCCCATGGAGAAAAGTCCGCATGGTGCTTATTGTGTTCAATGCCGTTGCAATTTTTGTGTTTCTTCAACACTCTGAAGGTCCACAGATTACAGAATGCATCCAGATGTGCTTCGGAAACTACTACTAGTCTTCCAGGGAACGATCAAAGCGTAGACAGTTTAAGACAATACTCCCATGGAGAAAAATCCGCATGATGCTTAATGTGTTCATTTCCGATGCAATTTTTGTGTTTCATCAACACTCTGATGGTCCTAATATTACAGAATGCATCCAGGTGTGCTTCGGAAACTACTTCTATCTTCCAGGGAACGATCAAAGCGTAGACAGTTTAAGACATTACTCCCATGGAGAAAAGTCCACATGGTGCTTATTGTGTTCAATGCCGACGCAATTTTTGTGTTTCATCAACACTCTGAAGGTCCACAGATTTCAGAATGCCTCCAGATGTGCTTCGGAAACTACTACGAGTCTTCCAGGGAACGATCAAAGAGTAGACAGTTTGAGATGTTACTCCTATGGAGAAAAGTCCGCATGGTTCTTATTGTGATCAATTCCGATGCAATTTCTGTGATTCATCAACACTCTGAAGGTCCACATATTACAGAATGCATCCAGATGTGCTTCAGAAACCACTACTAGTCTTCCAGTGAACGATCAAAGAGTAGACAGTTTAAGGCATTACTCTAATGGAGAAAAGACCACATGGTGCTTTTGTATTCAATGCCGATGCAATTTTTGTGTTTCATCAACACTCTGAAGGTCCACAGATTACAGAATGCATCCAGATGTGCTTCGGAAACTACTACTAATCTTCGAGGGAACGATCAAAACCTTGACAATTTAAGACATTACTCCAATTAAAGAAAAATCCGCATGGTGCTTATTGTGTTCAATGCCGATGCAATTTTCGTGTTTCATCAACACTCTGAAGGTCCACAGATTACAGAATGCATCCAGTTGTGCTTCGGAAACTAGTAGTAGTCTTCCCGTGAACGATCAAATCGTAGACAGTTTAAGACATTACTCCTATGGAGAGAAGTCCGCATGGTGCTTATTGTGTTCAATGCCGGTGTAATTTATGTGTTTCATCAACACTCTGAAGGTCCACAGATTACAGAATGCATCCAGATGTGCTTCGGAAACTACTACTAGTCTTCCAGTGAAAGTTCAAAGCGTAGACAATTTAAGACATTACTCCCATGGAGAAAAGTCCGCATGGTGCTTATTGTGTTCATTGCCGATGCAATTTTTGTGTTTCATCAACACTCTGAAGGTCCACAGATTACAGAATGCATCCAGATGTGCTTCGGAAACTACTACTAGTCTTCCAGTGAACGATCAAAGCGTAGAGAGTTTAATACATTACTCCCATGGAGAAAAGTACGCATTGTGCATATTGTGTTCAATGCCGATGCAATTTCTGTGTATCATCAACACTCTGAAGGTCCACATATTACAGAATGCATCCAGATGTGCTTCGGAAGCTACTACTAGTCTTCCAGTGAATGATCAAAGCGTAGACAGTTTAAGACAATACTCCCATGGAGAAAAATCCGCATGATGCTTATTGTGTTCATTGCCGATGCAATTTTTGTGTTTCATCAACACTCTGAAGGTCCTCAGATTACAGAATGCATCCAGATGTGCTTCGGAAACTACTACTAGTCTTCCAGTGAACGATCAAAGCGTATAGAGTTTAATACATTACTCCCATGGAGAAAAGTACGCATTGTGCATATTGTGTTCAATGCCGATGCAATTTTCGTGTTTCATCAACACTCTGAAGGTCCACAGATTACAGAATGCATCCAGTTGTGCTTCGGAAACTAGTAGTAGACTTCCAGTGAACGATCAAAGCGTAGACAGTTTAAGACATTACTCCTATGGAGAGAAGTCCGCATGGTGCTTATTGTGTTCAATGCCGACGCAATTTTTGTGTTTCATCAACACTCTGAAGGTCCACAGATTTCAGAATACCTCCAGATGTGCTTCGGAAACTACTACTAGTCTTCCAGTGAAAGTTCAAAGCGTAGACAATTTAAGACATTACTCCCATGGAGAAAAGTCCGCATGGTGCTTATTGTGTTCATTGCCGATGCAATTTTTGTGTTTCATCAACACTCTGAAGGTCCACAGATTACAGAATGCATCCAGATGTGCTTCGGAAACTACTACTAGTCTTCCAGTGAACGATCAAAGCGTAGAGAGTTTAATACATTACTCCCATGGAGAAAAGTACGCATTGTGCATATTCTGTTCAATGCCGATGCAATTTCTGTGTATCATCAACACTCTGAAGGTCCACATATTACAGAATGCATCCAGATGTGCTTCGGAAGCTACTACTAGTCTTCCAGTGAACGATCAAAGAGTAGACAGTTTAAGGCATTACTCCCATATAGAAAAGTCCACATGGTGCTTATTGTATTCAATGCCGATGCAATTTCTGTGTTTCATCAACACTCTGAAGGTCCACAGATTACAGAATGCCTCCAGATGTGCTTCGGAAACTACTACTAGCCTTCAGTGACTGATCAAATCGTAGACAGTTTAAGACATTACTCCCATGGAGAAAAGACCGCATGGTGTTTACTGTGTTCAATGCCGATGCAATTTTTGTGTTTCATCAACACTCAGAAGGTCCACAGATTACAGAATGCATCCAGATGTGCTTCGGAAACTTCTACTAGTCTTCCAGTGAACGTTCAAAGCGTAGACAATTTAAGACATTACTCCCATGGAGAAAAGTCCGCATGATGCTTATTGTGCTCAATGCCGACGCAATTTTTGTGCTTCATCAAACCTCTGAAGGTCCACAGATTACAGAATTCATGCAGATGTTTTTCGAAAACTACTTCTAGTCTTCCAGGGAACGATTAAAGCGTAGACAGTTTAAGACATTACTCCCATGGAGAAAAGTCCGCATGGTGCTTATTGTGTTCAATGCCGATGCAATTTTTATGTTTCATCAACACTCTGAAGGTCCACAGATTACAGAATGCATCCAGATGTGCTTCGGAAACTACTACTACTCTTCCAGTGAACGATCAAAGCGTAGAGAGTTTAATACATTACTCCCATGGAGAAAAGTACGCATTGTGCTTATTGTGTTCAATGCCGATGCAATTTCTGTGTATCATCAACACTCTGAAGGTCCACAGATTACAGAATGCATGCAGATGTGCTTCGGAAGCTACTACTAGTCTTCCAGTGAACGATCAAAGCGTAGACAGTTTAAGACAATACTCCCATGGAGAAAAATCCGCATGATGCTTATTGTGTTCATTGCCGATGCAATTTTTGTGTTTCATCAACACTCTGAAGGTCCACAGATTACAGAATGCCTCCAGATGTGCTTCGGAAACTACTACTAGTCTTCCAGTGTACGATCAAAGCGTAGACAGTTTAAGACATTAATCCCATGGAGAAAAGTCCGCATGGTGCTTATTGTGTTCAATGCCGATGCAATTTTTGTGTTTCATCGACACTCTGAAGGTCTACAGATTACAGAATGCATCCAGATGTGCTTCAGAAACTACTACTAGTCTTCCAGTGACTGATCAAAGCGTAGACAGTGTAAGGCATTACTCCCATGGAGAAAAGTCCACATGGTGCTTATTGTATTCAATGTCGATGCAATTTCTGTGTTTTATCAACACTCTGAATGTCCACAGATTACAGAATGCATCCAGATGTGCTTCGGAAACTACTACTAGTCTTCCAGTGAACGATCAATGCGTAGACAGTTTAAGACATTACTCCCATGGAGAGAAGTCCGCAGGGTGCTTCTTGTGTTCAATGCCGATGCAATTTTTGTGTTTCATCAACACTCAGAAGGTCCCCAGATTACAGAATGCATCCAGATGTGCTTCGGAAACTACTACTAATCTTCCAGGGAACGATCAAAGCCTAGACAATTTAAGACATTACTCCAATGATAGAAAAATCCGCATGCTGCTTATTGTGTTCAATGCCGATGCAATTTTCGTGTTTCATCAACACTCTGAAGGTCCACAGATTACAGAATGCATCCAGTTGTGCTTCGGAAACTAGTAGTAGTCTTCCAGTGAACGATCAAAGCGTAGACAGTTTAAGACATTACTCCCATGGAGAGAAGTCCGCATGGTGCTTATTGTGTTCAATGCCGACGCAATTTTTGTGTTTCATCAACACTCTGAAGGTCCACAGATGTCAGAATGCCTCCAGATGTGCTACGGAAAATACTACTATTCTTCCAGTGAACGATCAAAGCGTAGAAAGTTTAAGACATTACTCCCATGGAGAAAAGTCCGCATGGTGCTTATTGTGTTCAATGCCGACGCAATTTTTGTGTTTCATCAACCCTCTGAAGGTCCACAGATTACAGAATTCATGCAGATGTGTTCCGAAAACTACTACTAGTCTTCCAGGGAACGATTAAAGCGTAGACAGTTTAAGACATTACTCCCATGGAGAAAAGTCCGCATGGTGCTTATTGTGTTCAATGCCGATGCAATTTCTGTGTTTCATCAACACTCTGAAGGTCCACAGATTACAGAATGCCTCCAGATGTGCTTCGGAAAGTACTACTAGTCTACCAGTGAACGATCAAAGCGTAGACACTTAAAGACATTACTCCCATGGAGAAAAGTCCGCATGGTGCTTATTGTGTTCAATGCCGATGCAATTTTTGTGTTTCTTCGACACTCTGAAGGTCTACAGATCACAAAATGCATCCAGATGTGCTTGAAAAAACCACTACTAGTCTTCCAGTGAACGTTCAAAGCATAGACAGTTTAAGACATTACTCCTATGGAGAAAAGTCCACATGGTGCTTCTTGTGTTCAATGCCGATGCAATTTTTGTGTTTCATCAACACTCAGAAGGTCCACAGATGACAGAATGCATCCAGATGTGCTTCGGAAACTACTACTAATCTTCCAGGGAACGATCAAAGCCTAGACAACTTAAGACATTACTCTCATGAAAGAAAAATCCGCATGGTGCTTATTGTGTTCAATGCCGATGCAATTTTCGTGTTTCATCAACACTCAGAAGGTCCACAGATTACAGAATGCATCCTGATGTGCTTCGGAAACTACTACTAATCTTCCAGGGAACGATCAAATCCTAGACAATTTAAGACATTACTCCCATGAAAGAAAAATCGGCATGGTGCTTATTGTGTTCAATGCCGATGCAATTTTCGTGTTTCATCAACACTCTGAAGGTCCACAGATTACAGAATGCATCCAGTTGTGCTTCGGAAACTAGCACTAGTCTTCCAGTGAACGATCAAAGCGTAGACAGTTTAAGACATTACTCCCATGGGGAGAAGTCCGCATGGTGCTTATTGTGTTCAATGCCGACGCAATTTTTGTGTTTCATCAACACTCTGAAGTTCCACAGATTTCAGAATGCCTCCAGATGTGCTTCGGAAACTACTACTAGTCTTCCAGGGAACGATCAATGCGTAGACAGTTTAAGACATTACTCTCATGGAGAAAAGTCCGCATGGTGCTTATTGTGTTCAATGCCGATGCAATTTCTGTGTTTCATCAACACTCTGAAGGTCCACAGATTACAGAATGCCTCCAGATGTGCTTCGGAAACTACTACTAGTCTTCCAGTGTACGATCAAAGCGTAGACAGTTTAAGACATTAATCCCATGGAGAAAAGTCCGCATGGTGCTTATTGTGTTCAATGCCGATGCAATTTTTGTGTTTCATCGACACTCTGAAGGTCTACAGATTACAGAATGCATCCAGATGTGCTTGAGAAACTACCACTAGTTTCCAGTGAACGCTCAAAGCGTAGACAATTTAAGACATTACTCCCATGGAGAAAAGTCCGCATGGCGCTACTTGTGTTCAATGCCGACGCAATTTTTATGTTTCATCAACACTCTGAAGGTCCACAGATTACAGAATGCATCCAGATGTGCTTCGGAAACTACTACTACTCTTCCAGTGAACGATCAAAGCGTAGAGAGTTTAATACATTACTCCCATGGAGAAAAGTACGCATTGTGCTTATTGTGTTCAATGCCGATGCAATTTCTGTGTATCATCAACACTCAGAAGGTCCACAGTATACAGAATGCATCCAGATGTGCTTCGGAAACTACTACTAATCTTCCAGGGAACGATCAAAGCCTAGACAATTTAAAACATTACTCCAATAAAAGAAAAATCCGCATGGTGCTTATTGTGATCAATGCCGACGCAATCTTTGTGTTTCATCAACACTCTGAAGGTCCTCAGATTACAGAATGCATCTAGATGTGCTTCGGAAACTACTACTATCTTCCAGGGAACGATCAAAGCGTAGACAGTTTAAGACATTACACAAATGGAGAAAAGTCCACATGGTGCTTATTGTGTTCAATGCCGACGCATGTTTTGTGTTTCGTCAACACTCTGAAGGTCCACAGATTTCAGAATGCCTCCAGATGTGCTTCGGAAACTACTACGAGTCTTCCAGGGAACGATCAAAGAGTAGACAGTTTGAGATGTTGCTCCCATGGAGAAAAGTCCCTATGGTTCTTATTGTCTTCAATTCCGATGTACTTTCTGTGTATCATCAACACTCTGAAGGTCCACATATTACAGAATGCATCCAGATGTGCTTCAGAAACTACTACTAGTCTTCTAGTGAACGATCAAAGCGTAGACAGTTTAAGGCATTACTCCCATGGAGAAAAGTCCGCATGGTGCTTATTGTGTTCAATGCCGATGAAATTTTTGTTTTTCATCGACACTCTGAAGGACTACAGATTACAGAATGCATCCAGATGTGCTTGAGAAACTACTACTAGTCTTCCAGTGAACGTTCAAAGCGTAGACAGTTTAAGACATTACTCCTATGGAGAAAAGTCCGCATGGTGCTTCTTGTGTTCAATGCCGATGCAATTTTTGTGTTTCATCAACACTCTGAAGGTCCACAGATTACAGAATGCATCCATATGTGCATTGGAAACTACTACTAGTCTTCCAGGGAACGATCAAAAACGTAGACAGTTTAAGACATTGCTCCCATGGAGAAAAGTCCGCATGGTGCTTATTGTGTTCAATGCCGATGCAATTTTTCTGTTTCATCAACACTCTGAAGGTCCACAGATTAACAACGCATCCAGATGTGCTTCGGAAACTACTACTAGTCTTCCAGTGAACGATCAAAGCGTAGACAGTTTAAGACATTACTCCCATGGAGAAAAGTCCGCATGGTGCTTATTGTGTTCAATGCCGATGCAATTTCTGTGTTTCATCAACACTCTGAAGGTCCACAGATTACAGAATGCATCCAGATGTGCTTCGGAAACTACTACTAGTCTTCCAGTGAACGATCAAAGCGTTGACAGTTTAAGACATTACTCCCATGGAGAAAAGTCCGCATGGTGCTTATTGTGTTCAATGCCGGTGTAATTTTTGTGTTTCATCAACACTCTGAAGGTCCACAGCTTACAGAATGCATCCAGATGTGCTTCTGAAACTACTACTAATCTTCCAGGGAACGATCAAATGCTAGACAATTTAAGACATTACTCCCATGGAGAAAAGTCCGCATGGTGCTTCTTGTGTTCAATGCCGATGCAATTTTTGTGTTTCATCAACACTCTGAAGGTCCACAGATTACAGAATGCATCCAGATGTGCTTCGGAAACTACTACTAGTCTTCCAGTGAACGATCAAAACGTAGAGCGTTTAAGACATTATCCCCATGGAGAAAAGTACGCATTGTGCTTATTGTTTTCAATGCCGATGCAATTTCTGTGTATCATCAACACTCTGAAGGTCCACAGGTTACAGAATGCATCCAAATGTGCTTAGGAAACTACTACTAGTCTTCCAGTGAACGATCAAAGCGTAGACAGTTTAAGACATTACTCCCATGGAGAAAAGTCCGCTTGGTGCTTTTTGTGTTCAATGCCGATGCTATTTCTGTGTTTCGTCAACACTATGAAGGTCCACAGATAACAGAATGCCTCCAGATGTGCTTCGGAAGCTAGTACTAGTCTTCCAGAGAACGATCAAAGCGTAGACAGTTTAAGACATTACTCCCATGGAGAGAAGTCCGCATGGTGCTTATTGTGTTCAATGCCGACGCAATTTTTGTGTTTCATCAACACTCTGAAGGTCCACAGATTTCAGAATGCCTCCAGATGTGCTTCGGAAACTACTACTAGTCTTCCTGGGAACGATCAAAGCGTAGACAGTTTAAGACATTACTCTCATGGAGAAAAGTCCGCATGGTGCTTATTGTGTTCAATGCCGATGCAATTACTGTGTTTCATCAACACTCTGAAGGTCCACAAATTACAGAATGCCTCCAGATGTGCTTCGGAAACTACTACTAGTCTTCCAGTGTACGATCAAAGCGTAGACAGTTTAAGACATTAATCCCATGGAGAAAAGTCCGCATGGTGCTTATTGTGTTCAATGCCGATGCAATTTTTGTGGTTCATCAACACTCTGAAGGTCCACAGATTACAGAATGCATCCATATGTGCATTGGAAACTACTACTAGTGTTCCAGGGAACGATCAAAAACGTAGACAGTTTAAGACATTACTCCCATGGAGAAAAGTCCGCATGGTGCTTATTGTGTTCAATGCCGATGCAATTTTTGTGTTTCATCAACACTCTGAAGGTCCACAGATTAACAATGCATCCAGATGTGCTTCGGAAACTACTACTAGTCTTCCAGTGAACGATCAAAGCGTAGACAGTTTAAGACATTACTCCCATGGAGAAAAGTCCGCATGGTGCTTATTGTGTTCAATGCCGATGCAATTTTTGTGTTTCATCAACACTCTGAAGGTCCACAGATTACAGAATGCATCCATATGTGCATTGGAAACTACTAGTAGTCTTCCAGTGAACGATCAAAGCGTAGACAGTTTAAGACATTACTCCCATGGAGAAAAGTCCGCATGGTGCTTATTGTGTTCAATGCCGGTGTAATTTTTGTGTTTCATCAACACTCTGAAGGTCCACAGATTACAGAATGCATCCAGATGTGCTTCTGAAACTACTACTAATCTTCCAGGGAACGATCAAATGCTAGACAATTTAAGACATTACTCCCATGGAGAAAAGTCCGCATGGTGTTTCTTGTGTTCAATGCCGATGCAATTTTTGTGTTTCATCAACACTCTGAAGGTCCACAGATTACAGAATGCATCCAGATGTGCTTCGGAACCTACTACTAGTCTTCCAGTGAACGATAAAAACGTAGAGCGTTTAAGACATTACCCCCATGGAGAAAAGTACGCATTGTGCTTATTTTGTTCAATGCCGATGCAATTTCTGTGTATCATCAACACTCTGAAGGTCCACAGGTTACAGAATGCATCCAAATGTGCTTAGGAAACTACTACTAGTCTTCCAGTGAACGATCAAAGCGTAGACAGTTTAAGACATTACTCCCATGGAGAAAAGTCCGCATGGTGCTTTTTGTGTTCAATGCCGATGCTATTTCTGTGTTTCGTCAACACTCTGAAGGTCCACAGATAACAGAATGCCTCCAGATGTGCTTCGGAAGCTAGTACTAGTCTTTCAGTGAACGATCAAAGCGTAGACAGTTTAAGACATTACTCCCATGGAGAGAAGTCCGCATGGTGCTTATTGTGTTCAATGCCGACGCAATTTTTGTGTTTCATCAACACTCTGAAGGTCCACAGATTTCAGAATGCCTCCAGATGTGCTTCGGAAACTACTACTAGTCTTCCAGGGAACGATCAAAGCGTAGACAGTTTAAGACATTACTCTCATGGAGAAAAGTCCTCATGGTGCTTATTGTGTTCAATGCCGATGCAATTTCTGTGTTTCATCAACACTCTGAAGGTCCACAGATTACAGAATGCCTCCAGATGTGCTTCGGAAACTACTACTAGTCTTCCAGTGTACGATCAAAGCGTAGACAGTTTAAGACATTAATCCCATGGAGAAAAGTCCGCATGGTGCTTATTGTGTTCAATGCCGATGCAATTTTTGTGTTTCATCGACACTCTGAAGGTCTACAGATTACAGAATGCATCCAGATGTGCTTGAGAAACTACTACTAGTCTTCCAGTGAACGTTCAAATCGTAGACAATTTAAGACATTACTCCCATGGAGAAAAGTCCGCATGGTGCTACTTGTGTTCAATGCCGACGCAATTTTTATGTTTCATCAACACTCTGAAGGTCCACAGATTACAGAATGCATCCAGATGTGCTTCGTAAACTACTACTAGTCTTCCAGTGAACGATCAAAGCGTAGAGAGTTTAATACATTACTCCCATGGAGAAAAGTACGCATTGTGCTTATTGTGTTCAATGCCGATGCAATTTCTGTGTATCATCAACACTCAGAAGGTCCACAGATTACAGAATGCATCCAGATGTGCTTCGGAAACTACTACAAATCTTCCAGGGAACGATCAAAGCCTAGACAATTTAAGACATTTACTCCAAGGAAAGAAAAATCCGCACGGTGCTTATTGTGATCAATGCCGACGCAATTTTTGTGTTTCATCAACACTCTGAAGGTCCTCAGATTGCAGAATGCATCTAGATGTGCTTCAGAAACTACTACTATCTTCCAGGGAACGATCAAAGCGTAGACGGTTTAAGACATTACACAAATGGAGAAAAGTCCACATGGTGCTTATTGTGTTCAATGCCGACGCAAGTTTTGTGTTTCGTCAAAACTCTGAAGGTCCACAGACTTCAGAATGCCTCCAGATGTGCTTCGGAAACTACTACGAGTCTTCCAGGGAACGATCAAAGAGTAGACAGTTTGAGATGTTGCTCCCATGGAGAAAAGTCCCCATGGTTCTTATTGTGTTCAATTCCGATGCACTTTCTGTGTTTCATCAACACTCTGAAGGTCCACAGATTACAGAATGCCTCCAGATGTGCTTCGGAAACTACTACTAGTCTTCCAGTGTACGATCAAAGCGTAGACAGTTTAAGACATTACTCCCATGGAGAGAAGTCCGCATGGTGTTTATTGTGTTCAATGCCGGCGCAATTTTTGTGTTTCATCAAAACTCTGAAGGTCCACAGATTTCAAAATGCCTCCAGATGTGCTTCGGAAACTACTACTAGTCTTCCAGTGAACGATCAAAGCGTAGACAGTTTACGACATAACTCCCATGGGGACAAGTCCGCATGGTGCTTATTGTGTTCAATGCCGATGCAATTTTTGTGTTTCATCGACACTCTGAAGGTCTACAGATTACAGAATGCATCCAGATGTGCTTCGGAAACTACTACTAGTCTTCCATTGAGCGATCAAAGCGTAGACAGTTTAAGACATTACTCCCATGGAGAAAAGTCCGCATGGTGCTTATTGTGTTCAATGCCGATGCAATTTTTGTGTTTCATCAACACTCAGAAGGTCCACAGATTACAGAATGCATCCAGTTGTGCTTCGGAAACTAGTACTAGTCTTCCAGTGAACGATCAAAGCGTAGACAGTTTAAGACATTACTCCCATGGAGAGAAGTCCGCATGGTGTTTATTGTGTTCAATGCCGGCGCAATTTTTGTGTTTCATCAAAACTCTGAAGGTCCACAGATTTCAAAATGCCTCCAGATGTGCTTCGGAAACTACTACTAGTCTTCCAGTGAACGATCATAGCGTAGATAGTTTAAGACATTACTCCCATGGAGAAAAGTCTGCATGGTGCCTATTGTGTTCAATGCCGACGAAATTTTTGTGTTTCATCAACACTCGGAAGGTCCACAGATTACAGAATTCATGCAGATGTGCTTCAGAAACTACTACTAGTCTTCCAGGGAGCGATTAAAGCGTAGACAGTTTAAGACATTACTCCCATGGAGAAAAGTAGGCATGGTGCTTATTGTGTTCAATGCGGATGCCATTTTTGTGTTTCATCAACACTCTGAAGGTCCACAGGTTACAGAATGCATCCAGATGTGCTTAGGAAACTACTACTAGTCTTCCAGTGAACGATCAAAGCGTAGACAGATTAAGACATTACTCCCATGGAGAAAAGTCCGCATGGTGTTTATTGTGTTCAATGCCGATGGAATTTCTGTGTTTCATCAACACTCTGAAGGTCCACAGATTACAGAATGCCTCCAGATGTGCTTCGGAAACTACTACTAGTCTTCCAGTGTACGATCAAAGCGTAGACAGTTTAAGACATTACTCCCATGGAGAAAAGTCCGCATGGTGCTCATTGTGTTCAATGCCGATGCAATTTTTGTGTTTCATCGACACCCTGATGGTCTACAGATTACAGAATGCATCCAGATGTGCTTGAGAAACTACTACTAGTCTCCCAGTGAACGTTCAAAGCGTAGACAGTTTAAGACATTACTCCTATGGAGAAAAGTCCGCATGGTGCTTCTCGTGTTCAATGCCGATGCAATTTTTGTGTTTCATCAACACTCTGAAGGTCCACAGATTACAGAATGCATCCAGATGTGCATTGGAAACTACTACTAGACTTCCAGGGAACGATCAAAACGTAGATAGTTTAAGACATTACTCCCATGGAGAAAAGTCCGCATGGTGCTTATTGTGTTCAATGGCGGTGTAATTTTTGTGTTTCATCAACACTCTGAAGCTCCACAGATTACGGAATGCATCCAGATGTGTTTCGGAAACTACTACTAATCTTCCAGGGAACGATCAAATGCTAGACAATTTAAGACATTACTCCTATGGAGAAAAGTCCGCATGGTGCTTCTTGTGTTCAATGCCGATGCAATTTTTGTGTTTCATCAACACTCTGAAGGTCCACAGATTACAGAATGCATCCAGATGTGCTTCGGAAACTACTACTAGTCTTCCAGTGAACGATCAAAGCGTAGAGAGTTTAAGACATTACTCCCATGGAGAAAAGTCCGCATGGTGCTTATTGTGTTCAATGCCGATGCAATTTCTGTGTTTCATCAACACTCTGAAGGTCCACAGATAACAGAATGCCTCCAGATGTGCTTCGGAAGCTAGTACTAGTCTTCCAGTGAACGATCAAAGCGTAGACAGTTTAAGGCATTACTCCCATGGAGAAAAGTCCACATGGTGCTTATTGTATTCAATGCCGATGCAATTTTTGTGTTTCATCAACACTCAGAAGGTCCACAGAAATACAGAATGCATCCAGATGTGCTTCGGAAACTACTACTAATCTTCCAGGGAACGATCAAAACCTAGACAATTTAAGACATTACTCCCATGAAAGAAAAATCCGCATGGTGCTTATTGTGTTCAATGCCGATGCAATTTTCGTGTTTCGTCAACACTCTGAAGGTCCACAGATTACAGAATGCATCCAGATGTGCTTCGTAAACTACTACTAGTCTTCCAGTGAACGATCAAAGCGTAGAGAGTTTAATACATTACTCCCATGGAGAAAAGTACGCATTGTGCTTATTGTGTTCAATGCCGATGCAATTTCTGTTTATCATCAACACTCAGAAGGTCCACAGATTACAGAATGCATCCAGATGTGCTTCGGAAACTACTACTAATCTTCCAGGGAACGATCAAAGCCTAGACAATTTAAGACATTTACTCCAAGGAAAGAAAAATCCGCACGGTGCTTATTGTGATCAATGCCGACGCAATTTTTGTGTTTCATCAACACTCTGAAGGTCCTCAGATTGCAGAATGCATCTAGATGTGCTTCAGAAACTACTACTATCTTCCAGGGAACGATCAAAGCGTAGACGGTTTAAGACATTACACAAATGGAGAAAAGTCCACATGGTGCTTATTGTGTTCAATGCCGACGCAAGTTTTGTGTTTCGTCAAAACTCTGAAGGTCCACAGACTTCAGAATGCCTCCAGATGTGCTTCGGAAACTACTACGAGTCTTCCAGGGAACGATCAAAGAGTAGACAGTTTGAGATGTTGCTCCCATGGAGAAAAGTCCCCATGGTTCTTATTGTGTTCAATTCCGATGCACTTTCTGTGTTTCATCAACACTCTGAAGGTCCACAGATTACAGAATGCCTCCAGATGTGCTTCGGAAACTACTACTAGTCTTCCAGTGTACGATCAAAGCGTAGACAGTTTAAGACATTACTCCCATGGAGAGAAGTCCGCATGGTGTTTATTGTGTTCAATGCCGGCGCAATTTTTGTGTTTCATCAAAACTCTGAAGGTCCACAGATTTCAAAATGCCTCCAGATGTGCTTCGGAAACTACTACTAGTCTTCCAGTGAACGATCAAAGCGTAGACAGTTTACGACATAACTCCCATGGGGATAAGTCTGCATGGTGCTTATTGTGTTCAATGCAGATGCAATTTTTGTGTTTCATCGACACTCTGAAGGTCTACAGATTACAGAATGCATCCAGATGTGCTTCGGAAACTACTACTAGTCTTCCATTGAGCGATCAAAGCGTAGACAGTTTAAGACATTACTCCCATGGAGAAAAGTCCGCATGGTGCTTATTGTGTTCAATGCCGATGCAATTTTTGTGTTTCATCAACACTCAGAAGGTCCACAGATTACAGAATGCATCCAGTTGTGCTTCGGAAACTAGTACTAGTCTTCCAGTGGACGATCAAAGCGTAGACAGTTTAAGACATTACTCCCATGGAGAGAAGTCCGCATGGTGTTTATTGTGTTCAATGCCGGCGCAATTTTTGTGTTTCATCAAAACTCTGAAGGTCCACAGATTTCAAAATGCCTCCAGATGTGCTTCGGAAACTACTACTAGTCTTCCAGTGAACGATCATAGCGTAGATAGTTTAAGACATTACTCCCATGGAGAAAAGTCTGCATGGTGCCTATTGTGTTCAATGCCGACGAAATTTTTGTGTTTCATCAACACTCTGAAGGTCCACAGATTACAGAATTCAAGCAGATGTGCTTCAGATACTACTACTAGTCTTCCAGGGAGCGATTAAAGCGTAGACAGTTTAAGACATTACTCCCATGGAGAAAAGTAGGCATGGTGCTTATTGTGTTCAATGCCGATGCCATTTTTGTGTTTCATCAACACTCTGAAGGTCCACAGGTTACAGAATGCATCCAGATGTGCTTAGGAAACTACTACTAGTCTTCCAGTGAACGATCAAAGCGTAGACAGATTAAGACATTACTCCCATGGAGAAAAGTCCGCATGGTGTTTATTGTGTTCAATGCCGATGGAATTTCTGTGTTTCATCAACACTCTGAAGGTCCACAGATTACAGAATGCCTCCAGATGTGCTTCGGAAACTACTACTAGTCTTCCAGTGTACGATCAAAGCGTAGACAGTTTAAGACATTACTCCCATGGAGAAAAGTCCGCATGGTGCTCATTGTGTTCAATGCCGATGCAATTTTTGTGTTTCATCGACACCCTGATGGTCTACAGATTACAGAATGCATCCAGATGTGCTTGAGAAACTACTACTAGTCTCCCAGTGAACGTTCAAAGCGTAGACAGTTTAAGACATTACTCCTATGGAGAAAAGTCCGCATGGTGCTTCTCGTGTTCAATGCCGATGCAATTTTTGTGTTTCATCAACACTCTGAAGGTCCACAGATTACAGAATGCATCCAGATGTGCTTCGGAAACTACTACTAGTCTTCCAGGGAACGATCAAATGCTAGACAATTTAAGACATTACTCCTATGGAGAAAAGTCCGCATGGTGCTTCTTGTGTTCAATGCCGATGCAATTTTTGTGTTTCATCAACACTCTGAAGGTCCACAGATTACAGAATGCATCCAGATGTGCTTCGGAAACTACTACTAGTCTTCCAGTGAACGATCAAAGCGTAGAGAGTTTAAGACATTACTCCCATGGAGAAAAGTCCGCATGGTGCTTATTGTGTTCAATGCCGATGCAATTTCTGTGTTTCATCAACACTCTGAAGGTCCACAGATAACAGAATGCCTCCAGATGTGCTTCGGAAGCTAGTACTAGTCTTCCAGTGAACGATCAAAGCGTAGACAGTTTAAGGCATTACTCCCATGGAGAAAAGTCCACATGGTGCTTATTGTATTCAATGCCGATGCAATTTTTGTGTTTCATCAACACTCAGAAGGTCCACAGAAATACAGAATGCATCCAGATGTGCTTCGGAAACTACTACTAATCTTCCAGGGAACGATCAAAACCTAGACAATTTAAGACATTACTCCCATGAAAGAAAAATCCGCATGGTGCTTATTGTGTTCAATGCCGATGCAATTATCGTGTTTCATCAACACTCTGAAGGTCCACAGATTACAGAATACATCCATTTGTGCTTCGGAAACTAGTACTAGTCTTCCAGTGAACGATCAAAGCGCAGACAGTTTAAGACATTCCTCCCATGGAGAGAAGTATGCATGGTGCTTATTGTGTTCAATGCCGATGCAATCTCTGTGGTTCATCAACACTCTGAAGGTCCACAGATTACAGAATGCATCGAGATGTGCATTGGAAACTACTACTAGACTTCCAGGGAACGATTATAAAGTAGATAGTTCAAGACATAACTCCCATGGAGAAAAGTCCGCATGGTGCTTATTGTGTTCAGTGGCGGTGTAATTTTTGTGTTTCATCAACACTCTGAAGCTCCACAGATTACGGAATGCATCCAGATGTGTTTCGGAAACTACTACTAATCTTCCAGGGAACGATCAAATGCTAGACAATTTAAGACATTACTCCCATGGAGAAAAGTCCGCATGGTGCTTATTGTGTTCAATGCCGACGCAATTTTTGTGTTTCATCAACACTCTGAAGGTCCACAGATTACAGAATTAATGCAGGTGTGCTTCTAAACTACTACTAGTCTTCCAGGGAATGATTTAGGCGTAGACAGTTTAAGACATTACTCCAATGGAGAAAAGTCCGCATGGTGCATATTGTGTTCAATGCCGTTGCAATTTTTGTGTTTCTTAAAAACTCTGATGGTCCACAGGTTACAGAATGCATCCAGATGTGCATCGGAAACTACTACAAGTCTTCCAGTGAAAGATCAAAGCGTAGACAGTTTAAGACATTACTCCAATGGAGAAAAGTCCGCATGGTGCTTATTGTGTTCAATGCCGATGCAATCTCTGTGGTTCATCAACACTCTGAAGGTCCACAGATTACAGAATGCCTCCTGATGTGCTTCGGAAACTACTACTAGTCTTCCAGTGTACGATCAAAGCGTAGACAGTTTAAGACATTACTCCCATGGAGATAAGTCCGCATGGTGCTTATTGTGTTCAATGCCGATGCAATTTTTGTGTTTCATCGACACTCTGAAGGTCTACAGATTAGAGAATGCATCCAGATGTGCTTGAGAAACTACTACTAGTCTTCCAGTGAACGTTCAAGGCGTAGACAGTTTAAGACATTACTCCTATGGAGAAAAGTCCGCATGGTGCTTCTCGTGTTCAATGCCGATGCAATTTTTGTGTTTCATCAACACTCTGAAGGTCCACAGATTACAGAATGCATCCAGATGTGCATTGGAAACTACTAGTAGTCTTCCAGGGAACGATCAAAACGTAGACAGTTTAAGACATTACTCCCATGGAGAAAAGTCCGCATGGTGCTTATTGTGTTCATTGGCGGTGTAATTTTTGTGTTTCATCAACACTCTGAAGCTACACAGATTACGGAATGCTTCCAGATGTGCTTCGGAAACTACTACTAATCTTCCAGGGAACGATCAAATGCTAGACAATTTAAGACATTACTCCCATGGAGAAAAGTCCGCATGGTGCTTCTTGTGTTCAATGCCGATGCAATTTTTGTGTTTCATCAACACTCTGAAGGTCCACAGATTACAGAATGCATCCAGATGTGCTTCGGAAACTACTACTAGTCTTCCAGTGAACGATCAAAGCGTAGAGAGTTTAAGACATTACTCCCATGGAGAAAAGTACGCATTGTGCTTATTGTGTTCAATGCCGATGCAATTTCTGTGTATCATCAACACTCTGAAGGTCCACAGGTTACAGAATGCATCCAGATGTGCTTAGGAAACTACTACTAGTCTTCCAGTGAACGATCAAAGCGTAGACAGTTTAAGACATTACTCCCATGGAGAAAAGTCCGCATGGTGCTTATTGTGTTCAATGCCGATTCAATTTCTGTGTTTCATCAACACTCTGAAGGTCCACAGATTACAGAATGCATCCAGATGTGCTTCGGAAACTACTACTAGTCTTCCAGTGAACGATCAAAGCGTAGAGAGTTTAAGACATTACTCCCATGGAGAAAAGTCCGCATGGTGTTTATTGTGTTCAATGCCGATGCAATTTCTGTGTTTCATCAACTCTCTGAAGGTCCACAGATTACAGAATGCCTCCTGATGTGCTTCGGTAACTACTACTAGTCTTCCAGTTTAGGTTCAAAGCGTAGACAGTTCAAGACATTACTCCCATGCAGATAAGTCCGCATGGTGCTTATTGTGTTAAATGCCGATGCAATTTTTGTGTTTAATCGACACTCTGAAGGTCTACAGATTACATAATGCATCCAGATGTGCTTGAGAAACTACTACTAGTCTTCCAGTGAACGTTCAAAGCGTAGACAGTTTAAGAGATTACTCCTATGGAGAAAAGTCCGCATGGTGCTTCTCGTGTTCAATGCCGACGCAATTTTTGTGTTTCATCAACACTCTGAAGGTCCACAGATTACCGAATTCATGCAGATGTGCTTCGGAAACTACAACTAGTCTTCCAGGGAACGATTAAAGCGTAGAAAGTTTAAGACATTACTCCCATGGAGAAAAGTAGGCATGGTGCTTATTGTGTTCAATGCCGATGCAATTTTTGTGTTTCATCAACACTCTGAAGGTCCACAGATTACAGAATGCATCCAGATGTGCTTAGGAAACTACTACTAGTCTTCCAGTGAACGATCAAAGCGTAGACAGTTTAAGACATTACTCCCATGGAGAAAAGTCCGCATGGTGCTTATTGTGATCAATGCCGATGGAATTTCTGTGTTTCATCAACACTCTGAAGGTCCACAGATTACAGAATGCCTCCAGATGTCCTTCGGAAACTACTACTAGTCCTCCAGTGTACGATCAAAACGTAGACAGTTTAAGACATTACTCCCATGGAGAAAATGTCCTCATGGTGCTTATTGTGTTCAATGCTGATGCAATTTTTGTGTTTCATCAACACCCTGAAGGTCCACAGATTACAGAATGCATCCAGATGTGCTTCGGAAACTACTACTAGTCTTCCAGTGAACGATCAAAGCGTAGACAGTTTAAGACATTACTCCCATGGAGAAAAGTCAGCATGGTGCTTCTTGTGTTCAATGCCGATGCAATTTCTGTGTATCATCAACACTCTGAAGGTCCACAGGTTACAGAATGCATCCAGATGTGCTTAGGAAACTACTACTAGTCTTCCAGTGAACGATCAAAGCGTAGACAGTTTAAGACATTACTCCCATGAAGAAAAGTCCGCATGGTGCTTATTGTGTTCAATGCCGATGCAATTTCTGTGTTTCATCAACACTCTGAAGGTCCACAGATAACAGAATGCCTCCAGATGTTCTTTGGAAGCTAGTTCTAGTCTTCCAGTGAACGATCAAAGCGTAGACAGTTTAAGACATTACTCCCATGGAGAAAGTCCACATGGTGCTTATTGTGTTCAATGCCGACGCAATTGTTGTGTTTCATCAACACTCTGAAGGTCCACAGATTTCAGAATGCCTCCAGATGTGCTTCGGAAACTACTACGAGTCTTTCAGGGAACGATCAATGAGTAGACAGTTTGAGATGTTACTCCCATGGAGAGAAGTCAGCATGGTTCTTATTGTGTTCAATTCCGATGCAATTTCTGTGTTTCATCAACAATCTGAAGGTCCACATATTACAGAATGCATCCAGATGTGCTTCAGAAACTACTACTAGTCTTCCAGTGAACGATCAAAGCGTAGACAGTTTAAGGCATTACTCCCATGGAGAAAAGTCCGCATGGTGCTTATTGTGTTCAATGCCGACGCAATTTTTGTGTTTCATCAACACTCTGAAGGTCCACAGATTTCAGAATGCCTCCAGATGTGCTTCGGAAACTACTACTAGTCTTCCAGTGAACGATCAAAGCGTAGACAGTTTAAGACATTACTCACATGGAGAAAAGTCCGCATGGTGCTTATTGTGTTCAATGCCGACGCAATTTTTGTGTTTCATCAACACTCTGAAGGTCCACAGATTACAGAATTAATGCAGATGTGCTTCGGAAACTACTACTAGTCTTCCTTGGGAACGATTAAAGCGTAGACAGTTTAAGACATTACTCCAATGGAGAAAAGTCTGCATGGTGCTTATTGTGTTCAATGCCGTTGCAATTTTTGTGTTTCTTAAAAACTCTGATGGTCCACAGGTTACAGAATGCATCCAGATGTGCGTCGGAAACTACTACTAGTCTTCCAGTGAACGATCAAAGCGTAGACAGTTTAAGACATTACTCCAATGGAGAAAAGTCCGCATGGTGCTTATTGTGTTCAATGCCGATGCAAATTCTGTGTTTCATCAACACTCTGAAGGTCCACAGATTACAGAATGCCTACAGATGTGCTTCGGAAACTACTACTAGTCTTCCAGTGTAGGATCAAAGCGTAGACAGTTTAAGACATTACTCCCATGGAGATAAGTCCGCATGGAGCTTATTGTGTTCAATGCGGATGCAATTTTTGTGTTTCATCGACACTCTGAAGGTCTACAGATTACAGAATGCATCCAGATGTGCTTCGGAAACTACTTCTAGTATTCCAGTGAACGATCAAAGCGTAGACAGTTTAAGACATTACTCCCATGGAGAAAAGTCCGCAAGGTGCTTATTGTATTCAATGCCGATGCAATTTTTGTGTTTCAACAACACTCAGAAGGTCCACAGATTACAGAATGCATCCAGATGTGCATCGGAAACTACTACTAATCTTCCAGGGAACGATCAAAACCTAGACAATTTAAGACATTACTCCCATGGAAGAAAAATCCGCATGGTGCTTATTGTGTTCAATGCCGATGCAATTTTCGTGTTTCATCATCACTCTGAAGGTCCACAGATTACAGAATACATCCAGTTGTGCTTCGGAAACTAGTACTAGTCTTCCAGTGAACGATCAAATCGTAGACAGTTTAAGACATTAAACCCATGGAGAGAAGTCCGCATGGTGCTTATTGTGTTCAATGCCGACGCAATTTTTGTGTTTCATCAACACTCTGAAGGTCCACAGATTTCAGAATGCCTCCAGATGTGCTTCGGAAACTACTACTAGTCTTCCAGTGAACGATCAAAGTGTAGACAGTTTAAGACATTACTCCCATGGAGAAAAGTCCGCATGGTGCTTATTGTGTTCAATGCCGACGCAATTTTAGTGTTTCATCAACATTCTGAAGGTCCACAGATTACAGAATTAATGCAGATGTGCTTCGGAAACTACTACTAGTCTTCCAGGGAACGATTAAAGCGTAGACAGTTTAAGACATTACTCCCATGGAGAAAAGTCAGCATGGTTCTTATTGTGTTCAAATCCGATGCAATTTCTGTGTTTCATCAACAATCTGAAGGTCCACATATTACAGAATGCATCCAGATGTGCTTCAGAAACTACTACTAGTCTTCCAGTGAACGATCAAAGCGTAGACAGTTTAAGGCATTACTCCCATGGAGAAAAGTCCGCATGGTGCTTATTGTGTTCAATGCCGACGCAATTTTTGTGTTTCATCAACACTCTGAAGGTCCACAGATTTCAGAATGCCTCCAGATGTGCTTCGGAAACTACTACTAGTCTTCCAGTGAACGATCAAAGCGTAGACAGTTTAAGACATTACTCCCATGGAGAAGTCCGCATGGTGCTTATTGTGTTCAATGCCGACGCAATTTTTGTGTTTCATCAACACTCTGAAGGTCCACGGATTACAGAATTAATGCAGATGTGCTTTGGAAACTACTACTAGTCTTCCAGGGAACGATTAAAGCGTAGACAGTTTAAGACATTACTTCCATGGAGAAAAGTCCGCATGGTGCTTATTGTGTTCAATGCCGATGCAATTTTTGTGTTTAATCGACATTCTGAAGGTCTACAGTTTACAGAATGCATCCAGATGTGCTTCGGAAACTACTACTAGTATTCCAGTGAACGATCAAAGCGTAGACAGTTTAAGGCATTACTCCCATGGAGAAAAGTCCGCATGGTGCTTATTGTGTTCAATGCCGATGCAGTTTTTGTGTTTCATCAACACTGCGAACGTCCACAGATTAGAGAATGCCTCCGGATGTGCTTCGGAAACTACTACTAGTCTTCCAGGGAACGATCAAAGCGTAGACAGTTTGAGACATTACTCCCATGGAGAAAAGTCAGCATGGTTCTTATTGTGTTCAATTCCGATGCAATTTCTGTGTTTCATCAACACTCTGAAGGTCCACATATTACAGAATGCATCCAGATGTGCTTCAGAAACTACTACTAGTCTTCCAGTGAACGATCAAAGCGTAGACAGTTTAAGGCATTACTCCCATGGAGAAAAGTCCGCATGGTGCTTATTGTGTTCAATGCCGATGCAATTTTCGTGTTTCATCAACACTCTGAAGGTCCACAGATTACAGAATACATCCAGTTGTGCTTCGGAAACTACTACTAGTCTTCCAGTGAACGATCAAAGCGTAGACAGTTTAAGACATCACTCCCATGGAGAGAAGTCCGCATGGTGCTTATTGTGTTCAATGCCGACGAAATTTTTGTGTTTCATCAACACTCTGAAGGTCCACAGATTTCAGAATGCCTCCAGATGTGCTTCGGAAACTACTACTAGTCTTCCAGTGAACGATCAAAGCGTAGACAGTTTAAGACATTACTCCCATGGAGAAAAGTCTACATGGTGCTTATTGTGTTCAATGCCGACGCAATTTTTGTGTTTCATCAACACTCTGAAGGTCCACAGATTACAGAATTAATGCAGATGTGCTTCGGAAACTACTACTAGTCTTCCAGGGAACGATTAAAGCGTAGACAGTTTAAGACATTACTCCAATGGAGAATAGTCTGCATAGTGCTTATTGTGTTCAATGCCGTTGCAATTTTTGTGTTTCTTAAAAATTCTGATGGTCCACAGGTTACAGAATGCATCCAGATGTGCGTCGGAAACTACTACTAGTCTTCCAGTGAACGATCAAAGCGTAGACAGTTTAAGACTTTACTCCAATGGAGAAAAGTCCGCATGGTGCTTATTGTGTTCAATGCCGATGCAATTTCTGTGTTTCATCAACACTCTGAAGGTCCACAGATTACAGAATGCCTCCAGATGTGCTTCGGAAACTATTACTAGTCTTCCAGTGTAGGATCAAAGCGTAGACAGTTTAAGACATTACTCCCACGGAGATAAGTCCGCATGGTGCTTATTGTGTTCAATGCGGATGCAATTTTTGTGTTTCATCGACACTCTGAAGGTCTACAGATTACAGAATGCATCCAGATGTGCTTTGGAAGCTACTACTAGTATTCCAGTGAACGATCAAAGCGTAGACCGTTTAGGACATTACTCCCATGGAGAAAAGTCCGCAAGGTGCTTATTGTATTCAATGCCGATGCAATTTTTGTGTTTCAACAACACTCAGAAGGTCCACAGATTACAGAATGCATCCCGATGTGCATCGGAAACTACTACCAGTCTTCCAGGGAACGATCAAAACCTAGACAATTTAAGACATTACTCCCATGAAAGAAAAATCCGCATGGTGCTTATTGTGTTCAATGCCGTTGTAATTTTTGTGTTTCCTAAAAACTCTGATGGTCAACAGGTTACAGAATGCATCCAGATGTGCATCGGAAGCTACTACTAGACTTCCAGTGAACGATCAAAGCGTAGACAGTTTAAGACATTACTCCAATGGAGAAAAATCCGCATGGTGCTTATTGTGTTCAATGCCGATGCAATTTTCGTGTTTCATCAACACTCTGAAGGTCCACAGATTACAGAATGCATCCAGTTGTGCTTCGGAAACTAGTACTAGTCTTCCAGTGAACGATCAAAGCGTAGACAGTTTAAGACATTACTCCCATGGAGAGAAGACCGCATGGTGCTTATTGTGTTCAATGCCGATGCAATTTCTGTGTTTCATCAACACTCTGAAGGTCCACAGATAACAGAATGCCTCCAGATGTTCTTTGGAAGCTAGTTCTAGTCTTCCAGTGAACGATCAAAGCGTAGACAGTTTAAGACATTACTCCCATGGAGAAAGTCCACATGGTGCTTATTGTGTTCAATGCCGACGCAATTGTTGTGTTTCATCAACACTCTGAAGGTCCACAGATTTCAGAATGCCTCCAGATGTGCTTCGGAAACTACTACGAGTCTTTCAGGGAACGATCAATGAGTAGACAGTTTGAGATGTTACTCCCATGGAGAGAAGTCAGCATGGTTCTTATTGTGTTCAATTCCGATGCAATTTCTGTGTTTCATCAACAATCTGAAGGTCCACATATTACAGAATGCATCCAGATGTGCTTCAGAAACTACTACTAGTCTTCCAGTGAACGATCAAAGCGTAGACAGTTTAAGGCATTACTCCCATGGAGAAAAGTCCGCATGGTGCTTATTGTGTTCAATGCCGACGCAATTTTTGTGTTTCATCAACACTCTGAAGGTCCACAGATTTCAGAATGCCTCCAGATGTGCTTCGGAAACTACTACTAGTCTTCCAGTGAACGATCAAAGCGTAGACAGTTTAAGACATTACTCACATGGAGAAAAGTCCGCATGGTGCTTATTGTGTTCAATGCCGACGCAATTTTTGTGTTTCATCAACACTCTGAAGGTCCACAGATTACAGAATTAATGCAGATGTGCTTCGGAAACTACTACTAGTCTTCCTTGGGAACGATTAAAGCGTAGACAGTTTAAGACATTACTCCAATGGAGAAAAGTCTGCATGGTGCTTATTGTGTTCAATGCCGTTGCAATTTTTGTGTTTCTTAAAAACTCTGATGGTCCACAGGTTACAGAATGCATCCAGATGTGCGTCGGAAACTACTACTAGTCTTCCAGTGAACGATCAAAGCGTAGACAGTTTAAGACATTACTCCAATGGAGAAAAGTCCGCATGGTGATTATTGTGTTCAATGCCGATGCAAATTCTGTGTTTCATCAACACTCTGAAGGTCCACAGATTACAGAATGCCTACAGATGTGCTTCGGAAACTACTACTAGTCTTCCAGTGTAGGATCAAAGCGTAGACAGTTTAAGACATTACTCCCATGGAGATAAGTCCGCATGGAGCTTATTGTGTTCAATGCGGATGCAATTTTTGTGTTTCATCGACACTCTGAAGGTCTACAGATTACAGAATGCATCCAGATGTGCTTCGGAAACTACTTCTAGTATTCCAGTGAACGATCAAAGCGTAGACAGTTTAAGACATTACTCCCATGGAGAAAAGTCCGCAAGGTGCTTATTGTATTCAATGCCGATGCAATTTTTGTGTTTCAACAACACTCAGAAGGTCCACAGATTACAGAATGCATCCAGATGTGCATCGGAAACTACTACTAATCTTCCAGGGAACGATCAAAACCTAGACAATTTAAGACATTATTCCCATGGAAGAAAAATCCGCATGGTGCTTATTGTGTTCAATGCCGATGCAATTTTCGTGTTTCATCATCACTCTGAAGGTCCACAGATTACAGAATACATCCAGTTGTGCTTCGGAAACTAGTACTAGTCTTCCAGTGAACGATCAAATCGTAGACAGTTTAAGACATTAAACCCATGGAGAGAAGTCCGCATGGTGCTTATTGTGTTCAATGCCGACGCAATTTTTGTGTTTCATCAACACTCTGAAGGTCCACAGATTTCAGAATGCCTCCAGATGTGCTTCGGAAACTACTACTAGTCTTCCAGTGAACGATCAAAGTGTAGACAGTTTAAGACATTACTCCCATGGAGAAAAGTCCGCATGGTGCTTATTGTGTTCAATGCCGACGCAATTTTAGTGTTTCATCAACATTCTGAAGGTCCACAGATTACAGAATTAATGCAGATGTGCTTCGGAAACTACTACTAGTCTTCCAGGGAACGATTAAAGCGTAGACAGTTTAAGACATTACTCCCATGGAGAAAAGTCAGCATGGTTCTTATTGTGTTCAAATCCGATGCAATTTCTGTGTTTCATCAACAATCTGAAGGTCCACATATTACAGAATGCATCCAGATGTGCTTCAGAAACTACTACTAGTCTTCCAGTGAACGATCAAAGCGTAGACAGTTTAAGGCATTACTCCCATGGAGAAAAGTCCGCATGGTGCTTATTGTGTTCAATGCCGACGCAATTTTTGTGTTTCATCAACACTCTGAAGGTCCACAGATTTCAGAATGCCTCCAGATGTGCTTCGGAAACTACTACTAGTCTTCCAGTGAACGATCAAAGCGTAGACAGTTTAAGACATTACTCCCATGGAGAAGTCCGCATGGTGCTTATTGTGTTCAATGCCGACGCAATTTTTGTGTTTCATCAACACTCTGAAGGTCCACGGATTACAGAATTAATGCAGATGTGCTTTGGAAACTACTACTAGTCTTCCAGGGAACGATTAAAGCGTAGACAGTTTAAGACATTACTTCCATGGAGAAAAGTCCGCATGGTGCTTATTGTGTTCAATGCCGATGCAATTTTTGTGTTTAATCGACATTCTGAAGGTCTACAGTTTACAGAATGCATCCAGATGTGCTTCGGAAACTACTACTAGTATTCCAGTGAACGATCAAAGCGTAGACAGTTTAAGGCATTACTCCCATGGAGAAAAGTCCGCATGGTGCTTATTGTGTTCAATGCCGATGCAGTTTTTGTGTTTCATCAACACTGCGAACGTCCACAGATTAGAGAATGCCTCCGGATGTGCTTCGGAAACTACTACTAGTCTTCCAGGGAACGATCAAAGCGTAGACAGTTTGAGACATTACTCCCATGGAGAAAAGTCAGCATGGTTCTTATTGTGTTCAATTCCGATGCAATTTCTGTGTTTCATCAACACTCTGAAGGTCCACATATTACAGAATGCATCCAGATGTGCTTCAGAAACTACTACTAGTCTTCCAGTGAACGATCAAAGCGTAGACAGTTTAAGGCATTACTCCCATGGAGAAAAGTCCGCATGGTGCTTATTGTGTTCAATGCCGATGCAATTTTCGTGTTTCATCAACACTCTGAAGGTCCACAGATTACAGAATACATCCAGTTGTGCTTCGGAAACTACTACTAGTCTTCCAGTGAACGATCAAAGCGTAGACAGTTTAAGACATCACTCCCATGGAGAGAAGTCCGCATGGTGCTTATTGTGTTCAATGCCGACGAAATTTTTGTGTTTCATCAACACTCTGAAGGTCCACAGATTTCAGAATGCCTCCAGATGTGCTTCGGAAACTACTACTAGTCTTCCAGTGAACGATCAAAGCGTAGACAGTTTAAGACATTACTCCCATGGAGAAAAGTCTACATGGTGCTTATTGTGTTCAATGCCGACGCAATTTTTGTGTTTCATCAACACTCTGAAGGTCCACAGATTACAGAATTAATGCAGATGTGCTTCGGAAACTACTACTAGTCTTCCAGGGAACGATTAAAGCGTAGACAGTTTAAGACATTACTCCAATGGAGAAAAGTCTGCATAGTGCTTATTGTGTTCAATGCCGTTGCAATTTTTGTGTTTCTTAAAAATTCTGATGGTCCACAGGTTACAGAATGCATCCAGATGTGCGTCGGAAACTACTACTAGTCTTCCAGTGAACGATCAAAGCGTAGACAGTTTAAGACTTTACTCCAATGGAGAAAAGTCCGCATGGTGCTTATTGTGTTCAATGCCGATGCAATTTCTGTGTTTCATCAACACTCTGAAGGTCCACAGATTACAGAATGCCTCCAGATGTGCTTCGGAAACTATTACTAGTCTTCCAGTGTAGGATCAAAGCGTAGACAGTTTAAGACATTACTCCCACGGAGATAAGTCCGCATGGTGCTTATTGTGTTCAATGCGGATGCAATTTTTGTGTTTCATCGACACTCTGAAGGTCTACAGATTACAGAATGCATCCAGATGTGCTTTGGAAGCTACTACTAGTATTCCAGTGAACGATCAAAGCGTAGACCGTTTAGGACATTACTCCCATGGAGAAAAGTCCGCAAGGTGCTTATTGTATTCAATGCCGATGCAATTTTTGTGTTTCAACAACACTCAGAAGGTCCACAGATTACAGAATGCATCCCGATGTGCATCGGAAACTACTACCAGTCTTCCAGGGAACGATCAAAACCTAGACAATTTAAGACATTACTCCCATGAAAGAAAAATCCGCATGGTGCTTATTGTGTTCAATGCCGTTGTAATTTTTGTGTTTCCTAAAAACTCTGATGGTCAACAGGTTACAGAATGCATCCAGATGTGCATCGGAAGCTACTACTAGACTTCCAGTGAACGATCAAAGCGTAGACAGTTTAAGACATTACTCCAATGGAGAAAAATCCGCATGGTGCTTATTGTGTTCAATGCCGATGCAATTTTCGTGTTTCATCAACACTCTGAAGGTCCACAGATTACAGAATGCATCCAGTTGTGCTTCGGAAACTAGTACTAGTCTTCCAGTGAACGATCAAAGCGTAGACAGTTTAAGACATTACTCCCATGGAGAGAAGACCGCATGGTGCTTATTGTGCTCAATGCCGACGCAATTTTTGTGTTTCATCAACACTCTGAAGGTCCACAGATTACAGAATGCCACCAGATGTGCTTCGGAAACTACTACGAGTCTTTCAGGGAACGATCAATGAGTAGACAGTTTGAGATGTTACTCCCATGGAGAAAAGTCAGCATGGTTCTTATTGTATACAATTCCGAAGCAATTTCTGTGTTTCATCAACACTCTGAAGGTCCACATATTACAGAATGCATCCAGATGTGCTTCAGAAACTACTACTAGTCTTCCAGTGAACGATCAAAGCGTAGACAGTTGAAGGCATTACTCCCATGGAGAAAAGTCCGCATGGTGCTTATTGTGTTCAATGCCGATGCAATTTTCGTGTTTCATCAACACTCTGAAGGTCCACAGATTACAGAATACATCCAGTTGTGCTTCGGAAACTACTACTAATCTTCCAGTGAACGATCAAAGCGTAGACAGTTTAAGACATCACTCCCATGGAGAGAAGTCCGCTAGGTGCTTATTGTGTTCAATGCCGACGAAATTTTTGTGTTTCATCAACACTCTGAAGGTCCACAGATTTCAGAATGCCTCCAGATGTGCTTCGGAAACTACTACTAGTCTTCCAGTGAACGATCAAAGCGTAGACAGTTTAAGACATTACTCCCATGGAGAAAAGTCCGCATGGTGCTTATTGTGTTCAATGCCGACGCAATTTTTGTGTTTCATCAACACTCTGAAGGTCCAAAGATTACAGAATTAATGCAGATGTGCTTCGGAAACTACTACTAGTCTTCCAGGGAACGATTAAAGCGTAGACAGTTTAAGACATTACTCCAATGGAGAAAAGTCTGCATGGTGCTTGTTGTGTTCAATGCCGTTGCAATTTTTGTGTTTCTTAAAAACTCTGATTTTCCACAGGTTACAGAATGCATCCAGATGTGCGTCGGAAACTACTACTAGTCTTCCAGTGAACGATTAAAGCGTAGACAGTTTAAGACTTTACTCCAATGGAGAAAAATCCGCATGGTGCTTATTGTGTTCAATGCCGATGCAATTTTCGTGTTTCATCAACACTCTGAAGGTCCACAGATTACAGAATGCATCCAGTTGTGCTTCGGAAACTAGTACTAGTCTTCCAGTGAACGATCAAAGCGTAGACAGTTTAAGACATTACTCCCATGGAGAAAAATCCGCATGGTGCTTATTGTGTTCAATGCCGATGCAATTTTTGTGTTTCATCGACACTCTGAAGGTCTACAGATTACAGAAAGCATCCAGATGTGCTTGAGAAACTACTACTAGTCTTCCAGTGAACGTTCAAAGCGTAGACAGTTTAAAACATTACTCCTATGGAGAAAGGTCCGCATGGTGCTTCTCGTGTTCAATGCCGATGCAATTGTTGTGTTTCATCAACACTCTGAAGGTCCACAGATTACAGAATGCATCCAGATGTGCATTGGAAACTACTACTGGTCTTCCAGGGAACGATCGAAACGTAGACAATTTAAGACATTACTCCCATGGAGAAAAGTCCGCATGGTGCTTATTGTGTTCAATGCCGATGCACTTTTTGTGATTCATCAACACCCTGAAGGACCACAGATTACAAAATGCATCCAGATGTGCTTCGGAATCTACTACTAGTCTTCCAGTGAACGATCAAAGCGTAGACAGTTTAAGACATTACTCCCATGGAGAAAAGTCCGCATGGTGCTTATTGTGTTCAATGCCGATGCAATTTCTGTGTTTCATCAACACTCTGAAGGTCCACAGATTACAGAATGCATCCAGATGTGCTTCGGAAACTACTACTAGTCTTCCAGTGAACGATCAAAGCGTACACAGTTTAAGACATTAATCCCATGGAGGAAAGTCCGCATGGTGCTTATTGTGTTCAATGCCGGTGTAATTTTTGTGTTTCATCGACACTCTGAAGGTCCACAGATTACAGAATGCATCCAGATGTGCTTCGGAAACTACTACGAGTCTTTCAGGGAACGATCAATGAGTAGACAGTTTGAGATGTTACTCCCATGGAGAAAAGTCAGCATGGTTCTTATTGTGTTCAATTCCGATGCAATTTCTGTGTTTCATCAACACTCTGAAGGTCCACATATTACAGAATGCATCCAGTTGTGCTTCAGAAACTACTACTAGTCTTCCAGTGAACGATCAAAGCGTAGACAGTTTAAGGCATTACTCCCATGGAGAAAAGTCCGCATGGTGCTTATTGTGTTCAATGCCGATGCAATTTTCGTGTTTCATCAACACTCTGAAGGTCCACAGATTACAGAATACATCCAGTTGTGCTTCGGAAACTACTACTAGTCTTCCAGTGAACGATGAAAGCGTAGACAGTTTAAGACATCACTCCCATGGAGAGAAGTCAGCATGGTGCTTATTGTGTTCAATGCCGACGAAATTTTTGTGTTTCATCAACACTCTGAAGGTCCACAGATTTCAGAATGCCTCCAGATGTGCTTCGGAAACTACTACTAGTCTTCCAGTGAACGATCAAAGCGTAGACAGTTTAAGACATTACTCCCATGGAGAAAAGTCCGCATGGTGCTTATTGTGTTCAATGCCGACGCAATTTTTGTGTTTCATCAACACTCTGAAGGTCCACAGATTACAGAATTAATGCAGATGTGCTTGGGAAACTACTACTAGTCTTCCAGGGAACGATTAAAGCGTAGACAGTTTAAGACATTACTCCAATGGAGAAAAGTCTGCATGGTGCTTATTGTGTTCAATGCCGTTGCAATTTTTGTGTTTCTTAAAAACTCTGATGGTCCACAGGTTACAGAATGCATCCAGATGTGCGTCGGAAACTACTACTAGTCTTCCAGTGAACGATCAAAGCGTAGACAGTTTAAGACTTTACTCCAATGGAGAAAAGACCGCATGGTGCTTATTGTGTTCAATGCCGATGCAATTTCTGTGTTTCATCAACACTCTGAAGGTCCACAGATTACAGAATGCCTCCAGATGTGCTTCGGAAACTATTACTAGTCTTCCAGTGTAGGATCAAAGCGTAGACAGTTTAAGACATTACTCCCACGGAGATAAGTCCGCATGGTGCTTATTGTGTTCAATGCGGATGCAATTTTTGTGTTTCATCGACACTCTGAAGGTCTACAGATTACAGAATGAATCCAGATGTGCTTTGGAAGCTACTACTAGTATTCCAGTGAACGATCAAAGCGTAGACCGTTTAGGACATTACTCCCATGGAGAAAAGTCCGCAAGGTGCTTATTGTATTCAATGCCGATGCAATTTTTGTGTTTCAACAACACTCAGAAGGTCCACAGATTACAGAATGCATCCAGATGTGCATTGGAAACTACTAGTAGTCTTCCAGGGAACGATCAAAACGTAGACAGTTTAAGACATTACTCCCATGGAGAAAAGTCCGCATGGTGCTTATTGTGTTCATTGGCGGTGTAATTTTTGTGTTTCATCAACACTCTGAAGCTACACAGATTACGGAATGCTTCCAGATGTGCTTCGGAAACTACTACTAATCTTCCAGGGAACGATCAAATGCTAGACAATTTAAGACATTACTCCCATGGAGAAAAGTCCGCATGGTGCTTCTTGTGTTCAATGCCGATGCAATTTTTGTGTTTCATCAACACTCTGAAGGTCCACAGATTACAGAATGCATCCAGATGTGCTTCGGAAACTACTACTAGTCTTCCAGTGAACGATCAAAGCGTAGAGAGTTTAAGACATTACTCCCATGGAGAAAAGTACGCATTGTGCTTATTGTGTTCAATGCCGATGAAATTTCTGTGTATCATCAACACTCTGAAGGTCCACAGGTTACAGAATGCATCCAGATGTGCTTAGGAAACTACTACTAGTCTTCCAGTGAACGATCAAAGCGTAGACAGTTTAAGACATTACTCCCATGGAGAAAAGTCCGCATGGTGCTTATTGTGTTCAATGCCGATTCAATTTCTGTGTTTCATCAACACTCTGAAGGTCCACAGATTACAGAATGCATCCAGATGTGCTTCGGAAACTACTACTAGTCTTCCAGTGAACGATCAAAGCGTAGAGAGTTTAAGACATTACTCCCATGGAGAAAAGTCCGCATGGTGCTAATTGTGTTCAATGCCGATGCACTTTCTGTGTTTCATCAACTCTCTGAAGGTCCACAGATTACAGAATGCCTCCTGATGTGCTTCGGTAACTACTACTAGTCTTCCAGTTTAGGATCAAAGCGTAGACAGTTCAAGACATTACTCCCATGCAGATAAGTCCGCATGGTGCTTATTGTGTTAAATGCCGATGCAATTTTTGTGTTTAATCGACACTCTGAAGGTCTACAGATTACATAATGCATCCAGATGTGCTTGAGAAACTACTACTAGTCTTCCAGTGAACGTTCAAAGCGTAGACAGTTTAAGAGATTACTCCTATGGAGAAAAGTCCGCATGGTGCTTCTCGGGTTCAATGCCGACGCAATTTTTGTGTTTCATCAACACTCTGAAGGTCCACAGATTACCGAATTCATGCAGATGTGCTTCGGAAACTACAACTAGTCTTCCAGGAAACGATTAAAGCGTAGAAAGTTTAAGACATTACTCCCATGGAGAAAAGTAGGCATGGTGCTTATTGTGTTCAATGCCGATGCAATTTTTGTGTTTCATCAACACTCTGAAGGTCCACAGATTACAGAATGCATCCAGATGTGCTTAGGAAACTACTACTAGTCTTCCAGTGAACGATCAAAGCGTAGACAGTTTAAGACATTACACCCATGGAGAAAAGTCCGCATGGTGCTTATTGTGATCAATGCCGATGGAATTTCTGTGTTTCATCAACACTCTGAAGGTCCACAGATTACAGAATGCCTCCAGATGTCCTTCGGAAACTACTACTAGTCCTCCAGTGTACGATCAAAACGTAGACAGTTTAAGACATTACTCCCATGGAGAAAATGTCCTCATGGTGCTTATTGTGTTCAATGCTGATGCAATTTTTGTGTGTCATCAACACCCTGAAAGTCCACAGATTACAGAATGCATCCAGATGTGCTTCGGAAACTACTACTAGTCTTCCAGTGAACGATCAAAGCGTAGACAGTTTAAGACATTACTCCCATGGAGAAAAGTCAGCATGGTGCTTCTTGTGTTCAATGCCGATGCAATTTCTGTGTATCATCAACACTCTGAAGGTCCACAGGTTACAGAATGCATCCAGATGTGCTTAGGAAACTACTACTAGTCTTCCAGTGAACGATCAAAGCGTAGACAGTTTAAGACATTACTCCCATGAAGAAAAGTCCGCATGGTGCTTATTGTGTTCAATGCCGATGCAATTTCTGTGTTTCATCAACACTCTGAAGGTCCACAGATAACAGAATGCCTCCAGATGTTCTTTGGAAGCTAGTTCTAGTCTTCCAGTGAACGATCAAAGCGTAGACAGTTTAAGACATTACTCCCATGGAGAAAGTCCACATGGTGCTTATTGTGTTCAATGCCGACGCAATTGTTGTGTTTCATCAACACTCTGAAGGTCCACAGATTTCAGAATGCCTCCAGATGTGCTTCGGAAACTACTACGAGTCTTTCAGGGAACGATCAATGAGTAGACAGTTTGAGATGTTACTCCCATGGAGAGAAGTCAGCATGGTTCTTATTGTGTTCAATTCCGATGCAATTTCTGTGTTTCATCAACAATCTGAAGGTCCACATATTACAGAATGCATCCAGATGTGCTTCAGAAACTACTACTAGTCTTCCAGTGAACGATCAAAGCGTAGACAGTTTAAGGCATTACTCCCATGGAGAAAAGTCCGCATGGTGCTTATTGTGTTCAATGCCGACGCAATTTTTGTGTTTCATCAACACTCTGAAGGTCCACAGATTTCAGAATGCCTCCAGATGTGCTTCGGAAACTACTACTAGTCTTCCAGTGAACGATCAAAGCGTAGACAGTTTAAGACATTACTTACATGGAGAAAAGTCCGCATGGTGCTTATTGTGTTCAATGCCGACGCAATTTTTGTGTTTCATCAACACTCTGAAGGTCCACAGATTACAGAATTAATGCAGATGTGCTTCGGAAACTACTACTAGTCTTCCTTGGGAACGATTAAAGCGTAGACAGTTTAAGACATTACTCCAATGGAGAAAAGTCTGCATGGTGCTTATTGTGTTCAATGCCGTTGCAATTTTTGTGTTTCTTAAAAACTCTGATGGTCCACAGGTTACAGAATGCATCCAGATGTGCTTAGGAAACTACTACTAGTCTTCCAGTGAACGATCAAAGCGTAGACAGTTTAAGACATTACTCCAATGGAGAAAAGTCCGCATGGTGCTTATTGTGTTCAATGCCGATGCAAATTCTGTGTTTCATCAACACTCTGAAGGTCCACAGATTACAGAATGCCTACAGATGTGCTTCGGAAACTACTACTAGTCTTCCAGTGTAGGATCAAAGCGTAGACAGTTTAAGACATTACTCCCATGGAGATAAGTCCGCATGGAGCTTATTGTGTTCAATGCGGATGCAATTTTTGTGTTTCATCGACACTCTGAAGGTCTACAGATTACAGAATGCATCCAGATGTGCTTCGGAAACTACTTCTAGTATTCCAGTGAACGATCAAAGCGTAGACAGTTTAAGACATTACTCCCATGGAGAAAAGTCCGCAAGGTGCTTATTGTATTCAATGCCGATGCAATTTTTGTGTTTCAACAACACTCAGAAGGTCCACAGATTACAGAATGCATCCAGATGTGCATCGGAAACTACTACTAATCTTCCAGGGAACGATCAAAACCTAGACAATTTAAGACATTACTCCCATGGAAGAAAAATCCGCATGGTGCTTATTGTGTTCAATGCCGATGCAATTTTCGTGTTTCATCATCACTCTGAAGGTCCACAGATTACAGAATACATCCAGTTGTGCTTCGGAAACTAGTACTAGTCTTCCAGTGAACGATCAAATCGTAGACAGTTTAAGACATTAAACCCATGGAGAGAAGTCCGCATGGTGCTTATTGTGTTCAATGCCGACGCAATTTTTGTGTTTCATCAACACTCTGAAGGTCCACAGATTTCAGAATGCCTCCAGATGTGCTTCGGAAACTACTACTAGTCTTCCAGTGAACGATCAAAGTGTAGACAGTTTAAGACATTACTCCCATGGAGAAAAGTCCGCATGGTGCTTATTGTGTTCAATGCCGACGCAATTTTTGTGTTTCATCAACATTCTGAAGGTAAACAGATTACAGAATTAATGCAGATGTGCTTCGGAAACTACTACTAGTCTTCCAGGGAACGATTAAAGCGTAGACAGTTTAAGACATTACTCCCATGGAGAAAAGTCAGCATGGTTCTTATTGTGTTCAAATCCGATGCAATTTCTGTGTTTCATCAACAATCTGAAGGTCCACATATTACAGAATGCATCCAGATGTGCTTCAGAAACTACTACTAGTCTTCCAGTGAACGATCAAAGCGTAGACAGTTTAAGGCATTACTCCCATGGAGAAAAGTCCGCATGGTGCTTATTGTGTTCAATGCCGACGCAATTTTTGTGTTTCATCAACACTCTGAAGGTCCACAGATTTCAGAATGCCTCCAGATGTGCTTCGGAAACTACTACTAGTCTTCCAGTGAACGATCAAAGCGTAGACAGTTTAAGACATTACTCCCATGGAGAAGTCCGCATGGTGCTTATTGTGTTCAATGCCGACGCAATTTTTGTGTTTCATCAACACTCTGAAGGTCCACGGATTACAGAATTAATGCAGATGTGCTTTGGAAACTACTACTAGTCTTCCAGGGAACGATTAAAGCGTAGACAGTTTAAGACATTACTCCCATGGAGAAAAGTCCGCATGGTGCTTATTGTGTTCAATGCCGATGCAATTTTTGTGTTTAATCGACATTCTGAAGGTCTACAGTTTACAGAATGCATCCAGATGTGCTTCGGAAACTACTACTAGTATTCCAGTGAACGATCAAAGTGTAGACAGTTTAAGACATTACTCCCATGAAGAAAAGTCCGCAAGCTGCTAATTGTATTCAATGCCGATGCAATTTTTGTGTTTCATCAACACTCAGAAGGTCCACAGATTACAGAATGCCACCAGATGTGCTTCGGAAACTACTACGAGTCTTTTAGGGAACGATCAATGAGTAGACAGTTTGAGATGTTACTCCCATGGAGAAAAGTCAGCATGGTTCTTATTGTGTTCAATTCCGATGCAATTTCTGTGTTTCATCAACACTCTGAAGGTCCACATATTACAGAATGCATCCAGATGTGCTTCAGAAACTACTACTAGTCTTCCAGTGAACGATCAAAGCGTAGACAGTTTAAGGCATTACTCCCATGGAGAAAAGTCCGCATGGTGCTTATTGTGTTCAATGCCGATGCAATTTTCGTGTTTCATCAACACTCTGAAGGTCCACAGATTACAGAATACATCCAGTTGTGCTTCGGAAACTACTACTAGTCTTCCAGTGAACGATCAAAGCGTAGACAGTTTAAGACATCACTCCCATGGAGAGAAGTCCGCATGGTGCTTATTGTGTTCAATGCCGACGAAATTTTTGTGTTTCATCAACACTCTGAAGGTCCACAGATTTCAGAATGCCTCCAGATGTGCTTCGGAAACTACTACTAGTCTTCCAGTGAACGATCAAAGCGTAGACAGTTTAAGACATTACTCCCATGGAGAAAAGTCTACATGGTGCTTATTGTGTTCAATGCCGACGCAATTTTTGTGTTTCATCAACACTCTGAAGGTCCACAGATTACAGAATTAATGCAGATGTGCTTCGGAAACTACTACTAGTCTTCCAGGGAACGATTAAAGCGTAGACAGTTTAAGACATTACTCCAATGGAGAAAAGTCTGCATAGTGCTTATTGTGTTCAATGCCGTTGCAATTTTTGTGTTTCTTAAAAATTCTGATGGTCCACAGGTTACAGAATGCATCCAGATGTGCGTCGGAAACTACTACTAGTCTTCCAGTGAACGATCAAAGCGTAGACAGTTTAAGACTTTACTCCAATGGAGAAAAGTCCGCATGGTGCTTATTGTGTTCAATGCCGATGCAATTTCTGTGTTTCATCAACACTCTGAAGGTCCACAGATTACAGAATGCCTCCAGATGTGCTTCGGAAACTATTACTAGTCTTCCAGTGTAGGATCAAAGCGTAGACAGTTTAAGACATTACTCCCACGGAGATAAGTCCGCATGGTGCTTATTGTGTTCAATGCGGATGCAATTTTTGTGTTTCATCGACACTCTGAATGTCTACAGATTACAGAATGCATCCAGATGTGCTTTGGAAGCTACTACTAGTATTCCAGTGAACGATCAAAGCGTAGACCGTTTAGGACATTACTCCCATGGAGAAAAGTCCGCAAGGTGCTTATTGTATTCAATGCCGATGCAATTTTTGTGTTTCAACAACACTCAGAAGGTCCACAGATTACAGAATGCATCCCGATGTGCATCGGAAACTACTACCAGTCTTCCAGGGAACGATCAAAACCTAGACAATTTAAGACATTACTCCCATGAAAGAAAAATCCGCATGGTGCTTATTGTGTTCAATGCCGTTGTAATTTTTGTGTTTCTTAAAAACTCTGATGGTCAACAGGTTACAGAATGCATCCAGATGTGCATCGGAAGCTACTACTAGACTTCCAGTGAACGATCAAAGCGTAGACAGTTTAAGACATTACTCCAATGGAGAAAAATCCGCATGGTGCTTATTGTGTTCAATGCCGATGCAATTTTCGTGTTTCATCAACACTCTGAAGGTCCACAGATTACAGAATGCATCCAGTTGTGCTTCGGAAACTAGTACTAGTCTTCCAGTGAACGATCAAAGCGTAGACAGTTTAAGACATTACTCCCATGGAGAGAAGACCGCATGGTGCTTATTGTGCTCAATGCCGACGCAATTTTTGTGTTTCATCAACACTCTGAAGGTCCACAGATTACAGAATGCCACCAGATGTGCTTCGGAAACTACTACGAGTCTTTCAGGGAACGATCAATGAGTAGACAGTTTGAGATGTTACTCCCATGGAGAAAAGTCAGCATGGTTCTTATTGTATACAATTCCGAAGCAATTTCTGTGTTTCATCAACACTCTGAAGGTCCACATATTACAGAATGCATCCAGATGTGCTTCAGAAACTACTACTAGTCTTCCAGTGAACGATCAAAGCGTAGACAGTTGAAGGCATTACTCCCATGGAGAAAAGTCCGCATGGTGCTTATTGTGTTCAATGCCGATGCAATTTTCGTGTTTCATCAACACTCTGAAGGTCCACAGATTACAGAATACATCCAGTTGTGCTTCGGAAACTACTACTAATCTTCCAGTGAACGATCAAAGCGTAGACAGTTTAAGACATCACTCCCATGGAGAGAAGTCCGCTAGGTGCTTATTGTGTTCAATGCCGACGAAATTTTTGTGTTTCATCAACACTCTGAAGGTCCACAGATTTCAGAATGCCTCCAGATGTGCTTCGGAAACTACTACTAGTCTTCCAGTGAACGATCAAAGCGTAGACAGTTTAAGACATTACTCCCATGGAGAAAAGTCCGCATGGTGCTTATTGTGTTCAATGCCGACGCAATTTTTGTGTTTCATCAACACTCTGAAGGTCCAAAGATTACAGAATTAATGCAGATGTGCTTCGGAAACTACTACTAGTCTTCCAGGGAACGATTAAAGCGTAGACAGTTTAAGACATTACTCCAATGGAGAAAAGTCTGCATGGTGCTTGTTGTGTTCAATGCCGTTGCAATTTTTGTGTTTCTTAAAAACTCTGATTTTCCACAGGTTACAGAATGCATCCAGATGTGCGTCGGAAACTACTACTAGTCTTCCAGTGAACGATTAAAGCGTAGACAGTTTAAGACTTTACTCCAATGGAGAAAAATCCGCATGGTGCTTATTGTGTTCAATGCCGATGCAATTTTCGTGTTTCATCAACACTCTGAAGGTCCACAGATTACAGAATGCATCCAGTTGTGCTTCGGAAACTAGTACTAGTCTTCCAGTGAACGATCAAAGCGTAGACAGTTTAAGACATTACTCCCATGGAGAGAAGACCGCATGGTGCTTATTGTGCTCAATGCCGACGCAATTTTTGTGTTTCATCAACACTCTGAAGGTCCACAGATTTCAGAATGCCTCCAAATGTGCTTCGGAAACTACTACTAGTCTTCCAGGGAACGATTAAAGCGTAGAAAGTTTAAGACATTATTCCCATGGGGAAAAGTCCGCAAGTGCTTATTGTGTTCAATGCCGATGCAATCTCTGTGTTTCATCAACACTCTGAAGGTCCACAGATTTCAGAATGCCTCCAGATGTGCTTCGGAAACTACTACTAGTCTTCCAGTGTACGATCAAAGCGTAGACAGTTTAAGACATTACTCTCATGGAGAAAAGTCTGCATGGTGCTTATTGTGATCAATACCGATGCAATTTTTGTGTTTCATCGACACTCTGAAGGTCTACAGATTACAGAAAGCATCCAGATGTGCTTGAGAAACTACTACTAGTCTTCCAGTGAACGATCAAAGTGTAGACAGTTTAAGACATTACTCCCATGGAGAAAAGTCCGCATGGTGCTTATTGTGTTCAATGCCGACGCAATTTTTGTGTTTCATCAACATTCTGAAGGTCCACAGATTACAGAATTAATGCAGATGTGCTTCGGAAACTACTACTAGTCTTCCAGGGAACGATTAAAGCGTAGACAGTTTAAGACATTACTCCCATGGAGAAAAGTCAGCATGGTTCTTATTGTGTTCAAATCCGATGCAATTTCTGTGTTTCATCAACAATCTGAAGGTCCACATATTACAGAATGCATCCAGATGTGCTTCAGAAACTACTACTAGTCTTCCAGTGAACGATCAAAGCGTAGACAGTTTAAGGCATTACTCCCATGGAGAAAAGTCCGCATGGTGCTTATTGTGTTCAATGCCGACGCAATTTTTGTGTTTCATCAACACTCTGAAGGTCCACAGATTTCAGAATGCCTCCAGATGTGCTTCGGAAACTACTACTAGTCTTCCAGTGAACGATCAAAGCGTAGACAGTTTAAGACATTACTCCCATGGAGAAGTCCGCATGGTGCTTATTGTGTTCAATGCCGACGCAATTTTTGTGTTTCATCAACACTCTGAAGGTCCACGGATTACAGAATTAATGCAGATGTGCTTTGGAAACTACTACTAGTCTTCCAGGGAACGATTAAAGCGTAGACAGTTTAAGACATTACTCCCATGGAGAAAAGTCCGCATGGTGCTTATTGTGTTCAATGCCGATGCAATTTTTGTGTTTAATCGACATTCTGAAGGTCTACAGTTTACAGAATGCATCCAGATGTGCTTCGGAAACTACTACTAGTATTCCAGTGAACGATCAAAGTGTAGACAGTTTAAGACATTACTCCCATGAAGAAAAGTCCGCAAGCTGCTAATTGTATTCAATGCCGATGCAATTTTTGTGTTTCATCAACACTCAGAAGGTCCACAGATTACAGAATGCCACCAGATGTGCTTCGGAAACTACTACGAGTCTTTTAGGGAACGATCAATGAGTAGACAGTTTGAGATGTTACTCCCATGGAGAAAAGTCAGCATGGTTCTTATTGTGTTCAATTCCGATGCAATTTCTGTGTTTCATCAACACTCTGAAGGTCCACATATTACAGAATGCATCCAGATGTGCTTCAGAAACTACTACTAGTCTTCCAGTGAACGATCAAAGCGTAGACAGTTTAAGGCATTACTCCCATGGAGAAAAGTCCGCATGGTGCTTATTGTGTTCAATGCCGATGCAATTTTCGTGTTTCATCAACACTCTGAAGGTCCACAGATTACAGAATACATCCAGTTGTGCTTCGGAAACTACTACTAGTCTTCCAGTGAACGATCAAAGCGTAGACAGTTTAAGACATCACTCCCATGGAGAGAAGTCCGCATGGTGCTTATTGTGTTCAATGCCGACGAAATTTTTGTGTTTCATCAACACTCTGAAGGTCCACAGATTTCAGAATGCCTCCAGATGTGCTTCGGAAACTACTACTAGTCTTCCAGTGAACGATCAAAGCGTAGACAGTTTAAGACATTACTCCCATGGAGAAAAGTCTACATGGTGCTTATTGTGTTCAATGCCGACGCAATTTTTGTGTTTCATCAACACTCTGAAGGTCCACAGATTACAGAATTAATGCAGATGTGCTTCGGAAACTACTACTAGTCTTCCAGGGAACGATTAAAGCGTAGACAGTTTAAGACATTACTCCAATGGAGAAAAGTCTGCATAGTGCTTATTGTGTTCAATGCCGTTGCAATTTTTGTGTTTCTTAAAAATTCTGATGGTCCACAGGTTACAGAATGCATCCAGATGTGCGTCGGAAACTACTACTAGTCTTCCAGTGAACGATCAAAGCGTAGACAGTTTAAGACTTTACTCCAATGGAGAAAAGTCCGCATGGTGCTTATTGTGTTCAATGCCGATGCAATTTCTGTGTTTCATCAACACTCTGAAGGTCCACAGATTACAGAATGCCTCCAGATGTGCTTCGGAAACTATTACTAGTCTTCCAGTGTAGGATCAAAGCGTAGACAGTTTAAGACATTACTCCCACGGAGATAAGTCCGCATGGTGCTTATTGTGTTCAATGCGGATGCAATTTTTGTGTTTCATCGACACTCTGAAGGTCTACAGATTACAGAATGCATCCAGATGTGCTTTGGAAGCTACTACTAGTATTCCAGTGAACGATCAAAGCGTAGACCGTTTAGGACATTACTCCCATGGAGAAAAGTCCGCAAGGTGCTTATTGTATTCAATGCCGATGCAATTTTTGTGTTTCAACAACACTCAGAAGGTCCACAGATTACAGAATGCATCCCGATGTGCATCGGAAACTACTACCAGTCTTCCAGGGAACGATCAAAACCTAGACAATTTAAGACATTACTCCCATGAAAGAAAAATCCGCATGGTGCTTATTGTGTTCAATGCCGTTGTAATTTTTGTGTTTCTTAAAAACTCTGATGGTCAACAGGTTACAGAATGCATCCAGATGTGCATCGGAAGCTACTACTAGACTTCCAGTGAACGATCAAAGCGTAGACAGTTTAAGACATTACTCCAATGGAGAAAAATCCGCATGGTGCTTATTGTGTTCAATGCCGATGCAATTTTCGTGTTTCATCAACACTCTGAAGGTCCACAGATTACAGAATGCATCCAGTTGTGCTTCGGAAACTAGTACTAGTCTTCCAGTGAACGATCAAAGCGTAGACAGTTTAAGACATTACTCCCATGGAGAGAAGACCGCATGGTGCTTATTGTGCTCAATGCCGACGCAATTTTTGTGTTTCATCAACACTCTGAAGGTCCACAGATTACAGAATGCCACCAGATGTGCTTCGGAAACTACTACGAGTCTTTCAGGGAACGATCAATGAGTAGACAGTTTGAGATGTTACTCCCATGGAGAAAAGTCAGCATGGTTCTTATTGTATACAATTCCGAAGCAATTTCTGTGTTTCATCAACACTCTGAAGGTCCACATATTACAGAATGCATCCAGATGTGCTTCAGAAACTACTACTAGTCTTCCAGTGAACGATCAAAGCGTAGACAGTTGAAGGCATTACTCCCATGGAGAAAAGTCCGCATGGTGCTTATTGTGTTCAATGCCGATGCAATTTTCGTGTTTCATCAACACTCTGAAGGTCCACAGATTACAGAATACATCCAGTTGTGCTTCGGAAACTACTACTAATCTTCCAGTGAACGATCAAAGCGTAGACAGTTTAAGACATCACTCCCATGGAGAGAAGTCCGCTAGGTGCTTATTGTGTTCAATGCCGACGAAATTTTTGTGTTTCATCAACACTCTGAAGGTCCACAGATTTCAGAATGCCTCCAGATGTGCTTCGGAAACTACTACTAGTCTTCCAGTGAACGATCAAAGCGTAGACAGTTTAAGACATTACTCCCATGGAGAAAAGTCCGCATGGTGCTTATTGTGTTCAATGCCGACGCAATTTTTGTGTTTCATCAACACTCTGAAGGTCCAAAGATTACAGAATTAATGCTGATGTGCTTCGGAAACTACTACTAGTCTTCCAGGGAACGATTAAAGCGTAGACAGTTTAAGACATTACTCCAATGGAGAAAAGTCTGCATGGTGCTTGTTGTGTTCAATGCCGTTGCAATTTTTGTGTTTCTTAAAAACTCTGATTTTCCACAGGTTACAGAATGCATCCAGATGTGCGTCGGAAACTACTACTAGTCTTCCAGTGAACGATTAAAGCGTAGACAGTTTAAGACTTTACTCCAATGGAGAAAAATCCGCATGGTGCTTATTGTGTTCAATGCCGATGCAATTTTCGTGTTTCATCAACACTCTGAAGGTCCACAGATTACAGAATGCATCCAGTTGTGCTTCGGAAACTAGTACTAGTCTTCCAGTGAACGATCAAAGCGTAGACAGTTTAAGACATTACTCCCATGGAGAGAAGACCGCATGGTGCTTATTGTGCTCAATGCCGACGCAATTTTTGTGTTTCATCAACACTCTGAAGGTCCACAGATTTCAGAATGCCTCCAAATGTGCTTCGGAAACTACTACTAGTCTTCCAGGGAACGATTAAAGCGTAGAAAGTTTAAGACATTATTCCCATGGGGAAAAGTCCGCAAGTGCTTATTGTGTTCAATGCCGATGCAATCTCTGTGTTTCATCAACACTCTGAAGGTCCACAGATTTCAGAATGCCTCCAGATGTGCTTCGGAAACTACTACTAGTCTTCCAGTGTACGATCAAAGCGTAGACAGTTTAAGACATTACTCTCATGGAGAAAAGTCTGCATGGTGCTTATTGTGATCAATACCGATGCAATTTTTGTGTTTCATCGACACTCTGAAGGTCTACAGATTACAGAAAGCATCCAGATGTGCTTGAGAAACTACTACTAGTCTTCCAGTGAACGTTCAAAGCGTAGACAGTTTAAAACATTACTCCTATGGAGAAAGGTCCGCATGGTGCTTCTCGTGTTCAATGCCGATGCAATTGTTGTGTTTCATCAACACTCTGAAGGTCCACAGATTACAGAATGCATCCAGATGTGCATTGGAAACTACTACTGGTCTTCCAGGGAACGATCGAAACGTAGACAATTTAAGACATTACTCCCATGGAGAAAAGTCCGCATGGTGCTTATTGTGTTCAATGCCGATGCACTTTTTGTGATTCATCAACACCCTGAAGGACCACAGATTACAAAATGCATCCAGATGTGCTTCGGAATCTACTACTAGTCTTCCAGTGAACGATCAAAGCGTAGACAGTTTAAGACATTACTCCCATGGAGAAAAGTCCGCATGGTGCTTATTGTGTTCAATGCCGATGCAATTTCTGTGTTTCATCAACACTCTGAAGGTCCACAGATTACAGAATGCATCCAGATGTGCTTCGGAAACTACTACTAGTCTTCCAGTGAACGATCAAAGCGTACACAGTTTAAGACATTAATCCCATGGAGGAAAGTCCGCATGGTGCTTATTGTGTTCAATGCCGGTGTAATTTTTGTGTTTCATCGACACTCTGAAGGTCCACAGATTACAGAATGCATCCAGATGTGCTTCGGAAACTACTACGAGTCTTTCAGGGAACGATCAATGAGTAGACAGTTTGGGATGTTACTCCCATGGAGAAAAGTCAGCATGGTTCTTATTGTGTTCAATTCCGATGCAATTTCTGTGTTTCATCAACACTCTGAAGGTCCACATATTACAGAATGCATCCAGTTGTGCTTCAGAAACTACTACTAGTCTTCCAGTGAACTATCAAAGCGTAGACAGTTTAAGGCATTACTCCCATGGAGAAAAGTCCGCATGGTGCTTATTGTGTTCAATGCCGATGCAATTTTCGTGTTTCATCAACACTCTGAAGGTCCACAGATTACAGAATACATCCAGTTGTGATTCGGAAACTACTACTAGTCTTCCAGTGAACGATGAAAGCGTAGACAGTTTAAGACATCACTCCCATGGAGAATGGAGAGAAGTCAGCATGGTGCTTATTGTGTTCAATGCCGACGAAATTTTTGTGTTTCATCAACACTCTGAAGGTCCACAGATTTCAGAATGCCTCCAGATGTGCTTCGGAAACTACTACTAGTCTTCCAGTGAACGATCAAAGCGTAGACAGTTTAAGACATTACTCCCATGGAGAAAAGTCCGCATGGTGCTTATTGTGTTCAATGCCGACGCAATTTTTGTGTTTCATCAACACTCTGAAGGTCCACAGATTACAGAATTAATGCAGATGTGCTTGGGAAACTACTACTAGTCTTCCAGGGAACGATTAAAGCGTAGACAGTTTAAGACATTACTCCAATGGAGAAAAGTCTGCATGGTGCTTATTGTGTTCAATGCCGTTGCAATTTTTGTGTTTCTTAAAAACTCTGATGGTCCACAGGTTACAGAATGCATCCAGATGTGCGTCGGAAACTACTACTAGTCTTCCAGTGAACGATCAAAGCGTAGACAGTTTAAGACTTTACTCCAATGGAGAAAAGACCGCATGGTGCTTATTGTGTTCAATGCCGATGCAATTTCTGTGTTTCATCAACACTCTGAAGGTCCACAGATTACAGAATGCCTCCAGATGTGCTTCGGAAACTATTACTAGTCTTCCAGTGTAGGATCAAAGCGTAGACAGTTTAAGACATTACTCCCACGGAGATAAGTCCGCATGGTGCTTATTGTGTTCAATGCGGATGCAATTTTTGTGTTTCATCGACACTCTGAAGGTCTACAGATTACAGAATGCATCCAGATGTGCTTTGGAAGCTACTACTAGTATTCCAGTGAACGATCAAAGCGTAGACCGTTTAGGACATTACTCCCATGGAGAAAAGTCCGCAAGGTGCTTATTGTATTCAATGCCGATGCAATTTTTGTGTTTCAACAACACTCAGAAGGTCCACAGATTACAGAATGCATCCAGATGTGCATCGGAAACTGCTACCAGTCTTCCAGGGAACGATCAAAACCTAGACAATTTAAGACATTACTCCCATGAAAGAAAAATCCGCATGGTGCTTATTGTGTTCAATGCCGTTGTAATTTTTGTGTTTCTTAAAAACTCTGATGGTCAACAGGTTACAGAATGCATCCAGATGTGCATCGGAAGCTACTACTAGGCTTCCAGTGAACGATCAAAGCGTAGACAGTTTAAGACATTACTCCAATGGAGAAAAATCCGCATGGTGCTTATTGTGTTCAATGCCGATGCAATTTTCGTGTTTCATCAACACTCTGAAGGTCCACAGATTACAGAATGCATCCAGTTGTGCTTCGGAAACTAGTACTAGTCTTCCAGTGAACGATCAAAGCGTAGACAGTTTAAGACATTACTCCCATGGAGAGAAGACCGCATGGTGCTTATTGTGCTCAATGCCGACGCAATTTTTGTGTTTCATCAACACTCTGGAGTTCCACTGATTTCAGAATGCCTCCAAATGTGCTTCGGAAACTACTACTAGTCTTCCAGGGAACGATTAAAGCGTAGAAAGTTTAAGACATTATTCCCATGGGGAAAAGTCCGCAAGTGCTTATTCTGTTCAATGCCGATGCAATCTCTGTGTTTCATCAACACTCTGAAGGTCCACAGATTACAGAATGCCTCCAGATGTGCTTCGGAAACTACCACTAGTCTTCCAGTGTACGATCAAAGCGTAGACAGTTTAAGACATTACTCTCATGGAGAAAAGTCTGCATGGTGCTTTTTGTGATCAATACCGATGCAATTTTTGTGTTTCATCGACACTCTGAAGGTCTACAGATTACAGAAAGCATCCAGATGTGCTTGAGAAACTACTACTAGTCTTCCAGTGAACGTTCAAAGCGTAGACAGTTTAAAACATTACTCCTATGGAGAAAGGTCCGCATGGTGCTTCTCGTGTTCAATACCGATGCAATTTTTGTGTTTCATCAACACTCTGAAGGTCCACAGATTACAGAATGCATCCAGATGTGCATTGGAAACTACTACTGGTCTTCCAGGGAACGATCGAAACGTAGACAATTTAAGACATTACTCCCAAGGAGAAAAGTCCGCATGGTGCTTATTGTGTTCAATGCCGATGCACTTTTTGTGATTCATCAACACCCTGAAGGACCACAGATTACAAAATGCATCCAGATGTGCTTCGGAAACTACTACTAGTCTTCCAGTGAACGATCAAAGCGTAGACAGTTTAAGACATTACTCCCATGGAGAAAAGTCCGCATGGTGCTTATTGTGTTCAATGCCGATGCAATTTCTGTGTTTCATCAACACTCTGAAGGTCCACAGATTACAGAATGCATCCAGATGTGCTTCGGAAACTACTACTAGTCTTCCAGTGAACGATCAAAGCGTACACAGTTTAAGACATTAATCCCATGGAGGAAAGTCCGCATGGTGCTTATTGTGTTCAATGCCGGTGTAATTTTTGTGTTTCATCGACACTCTGAAGGTCCACAGATTACAGAATGCATCCAGATGTGCTTCGGAAACTACTACTAATCTTCCAGGGAACGATAAAATCCTAGACAATTTAAGACATTACTCCCATGGAGAAAAGTACGCATTGTGCTTATTGTGTTCAATGCCGATGCAACTTCTGTGTATCATCAACACTCAGAAGGTCCACAGGTTACAGAATGCATCCAGATGTGCTTAGGAAACTACTACTAGACTTCCAGTGTAGGATCAAAGCGTAGACAGTTTAAGACATTACTCCCATGGAGATAAGTCCGCATGGTGCTTATTGTGTTCAATGCGGATGCAATTTTTGTGTTTCATCGACACTCTGAAGGTCTACAGATTACAGAATGCATCCAGATGTGCTTCGGAAACTACTACTAGTATTCCAGTGAACGATCAAAGCGTAGACAGTTTAAGACATTACTCCCATGGAGAGAAGTCCGCATGGTGCTTATTGTGTTGAATACCGACGCAATTTTTGTGTTTCATCAACACTCTGAAGGTCCACAGATTACAGAATTCATGCAGATGTGCTTCGGAAACTACTACCAGTCTTCCAGGGAACGATTAAAGCGTAGACAGTTTAAGACATTACTCCCATGGAGAAAAGTAGGCATGGTGCTTATTGTTTTCAATGCCGATGCAATTTTTGTGTTTCATCAACACTCTGAAGGTCCACAGGTTACAGAATGCATCCAGATATGCTTAGGAAACTACTACTAGTCTTCCAGTGAACGATCATAGCGTAGACAGTTTAAGACATTACTCCCATGGAGAAAAGTCCGCATGGTGCTTATTATGTTCAATGCCGATGCAATTTCTGTGTTTCATCAACACTCTGAAGGTCCACAGATTACAGAATGCCTCCAGATGTGCTTCGGAAACTATTACTAGTCTTCCAGTGTACGATCAAAGCGTAGACAGTTTAAGACATTACTCCAATGGAGAAAAGTCCGCATGGTGCTTAATGTGTTCAATGCCGATTCAATTTTTGTGTTTCATCGACACTCTGAAGGTCTACAGATTACAGAATGCATCCAGATGAGCTTGAGAAACTACTACTAGCCTCCCAGTGAACGTTCAAAGCGTAGACACTTTAAGACATTACTCCTATGGAGAAAAGTCCGCATGGTGCTTCTCGTGTTCAATGCCGATGCAATTGTTGTGTTTCATCAACACTCTAAAGGTCCACAGGTTACAGAATGCATCCAGATGTGCATTGGAAACTACCACTAGTCTTCCAGGGAACGATCAAAACTTAGACAGTTTAAGACATTACTCCCATGGAGAAAAGTCCGCATGGTGCTTATTGTGTTCAATGCCGATGCAATTTTTGTGTTTCATCAACACTCAGAAGGTCCACAGAAATACAGAATGCATCCAGATGTGCTTCGGAAACTACTACTAATCTTCCAGGGAACGATCAAAACCTATACAATTTAAGACATTACTCCCATGAAAGAAAAATCCGCATGGTGCTTATTGTGTTCAATGCCGATGCAATTTTCGTGTTTCATCAACACTCTGAAGGTCCACAGATTACAGAATACATTAAGTTGTGCTTCGGAAACTAGTATTAGTCTTCCAGTGAACGATCATAGCGTAGACAGTTTAAGACATTACTCCCATGGAGAAAAGTCCGCATGGTGCTTATTGTGTTCAATGCCGATGCAATTTCTGTGTTTCATCAACACTCTGAAGGTCCACAGATTACAGAATGCATCCAGATGTGCTTCGGAAACTACTACTAGTCTTCCAGTGAACGATCAAAGCGTAGACAGTTTAAGACATTACTCCCATGGAGAAAAGTCCGCATGGTGCTTATTGTGTTCAATGCCGGTGTAATTTTTGTGTTTCATCAACACTCTGAAGGTCCACAGATTACCGAATGCTTCCAGATGTGCTTCGGAAACTACTACTAGTCTTCCAGTGAACGATCAAATCCTAGACAATTTAAGACATTACTCCCATGAAAGAAAAATCCGCATGGTGCTTATTGTGTTCAATGCCGATGCATTTTTGTGTTTCATCAACACTCAGAAGGTCCACAGATTACAGAATGCATCCAGATTTGCATTGGAAACTACTACTAGTCTTCCAGGGAACGATCAAAACGTAGACAGTTTAAGACATTACTCCCATGGAGAAAAGTCCACATGGTGTTTATTGTGTTCAATGCCGAAGCAATTTTTGTGTTTCATCAACACTCTGAAGGTCCACAGATTTTAGAATGCCTCCAGATGTGCTTCGGAAACTACTACGAGTCTTCCAGGGAACGATCAAAGAGTAGACAGTTTGAGATGTTACTCCCATGGAGAAAAGTCCGTATGGTTCTTATTGTGTTCAATTCCGATGAAATTTCTGTGTTTCATCAACACTCTGAAGGTCCACATATTACAGAATGCATCCAGATGTGCTTCAGAAACTACTACTAGTCTTCCAGTGAACGATCAAAGCGTAGACAGTTTAAGGCATTACTCCCATGGAGAAAAGTCCACATGGTGCTTATTGTATTCAATGCCGATGAAATTTCTGTGTTTCATCAACACTCTGAAGGTCCACAGATTACAGAAACCATCCAGATGTGCTTCGGAAACTACTACTAGGCTTCCAGTGAACGATCAAATCGTAGACAGTTTAAGACATTACTCCCATGGAGAAAAGTCCGCATGGTGCTTATTGTGTTCAATGCCGATGCAATTTTTGTGTTTCATCAACACTCAGAAGGTCCACAGAAATACAGAATGCATCCAGATGTGCTTCGGAAACTACTACTAATCTTCCAGGGAACGATCAAAACCTATACAATTTAAGACATTACTCCCATGAAAGAAAAATCCGCATGGTGCTTATTGTGTTCAATGCCGATGCAATTTTCGTGTTTCATCAACACTCTGAAGGTCCACAGATTACAGAATACATCCAGTTGTGCTTCGGAAACTAGTATTAGTCTTCCAGTGAACGATCAAAGCGTAGACAGTTTAAGACATTACTCCCATGGAGAAAAGTCCGCATGGCGCTTATTGTGTTCAATGCCGACGCAATTTTTGTGTTTCATCAACACTCTGAAGGTCCACAGATTTCAGAATGCCTCCAGATGTGCTTCGGAAACTACTACTAGTCTTCCAGTGAACGATCAAAGCGTAGACAGTTTAAGACATTACTCCCATGGATAAAAGTCCGCATAGTGCTTATTGTGTTCCATGCCGACGCAATTTTTGTTTTTCATCAACACTCTGAAGGTCCACAGATTACAGAATTTATGCAGATGTGCTTCGGAAACTACTACTAGTCTTCCAGGGAACGATTAAAGCGTAGACAGTTTAAGACATTACTCCAATGGAGAAAAGTCCGCGTGGTGCTTATTGTGTTCAATGCCGTTGCAATTTTTGTGTTTCATCAAAACTCTGAAGGTCCACAGGTTACAGAATGCATCCAGATGTGCTTCGGAAACTACTACTAGTCTTCCAGGGAACGATCAAAGCGTAGACAGTTGAAGACATTACTCCAATGGAGAAAAGTCCGCATGGTGCTTATTGTGTTCAATGCCGATGCAATTTCTGTGATTCATCAACACTCTGAAGGTCCACAGATTACAGAATGCCTCCAGATGTGCTTCGGAAACTACTACTAGTCTTCCAGTGTACGATCAAAGCGTAGACAGTTTAAGACATTACTCCCATGGAGAAAATTCCGCATGGTGCTTATTGTGCTCAATGCCGATGCAATTTTTGTGTTTCATCGACACTCTGAAGGTCTACAGATTACAGAATGCATCCAGATGTGCTTGAAAAACTACTACTAGTCTTCCAGTGAACGTTCAAGGCGTAGACAAATTAAGACATTACTCCCATGGAGAAAAGTTCGCAGTGTGCTTATTGTGTTCAATGCCGATGCAATTTTTGTCTTTCTTCAACTCTCTGAAGGTCCACAGATTACAGAATGCATCCCGATGTCCTTCGGAAACTAATACTAGTCTTCCAGTAAACGATCAAAGCGTAGATAGTTTAAGACATTACTACCATGGAGAGAAATCCGCATGGTGCTTATTGTGTTCAATGCCGATGCAATTTTTGTGTTTTATCAACACTCTGAAGGTCCACAGATTTCAGAATGCCTCCAGATGTGCTTCGGAAACTACTACTAGTCTTCCAGGGAACGATGAAAGCGTAGACAGATTAAGACATTACTCCCATGGAGAAAAGTCCGCATGGTGCTTATTGTGTTCAATGCCGATGCAATTTCTGTGTTTCATCAACACTCTGAAGGTCCACAGATAACAGAATGCCTCCAGATGTGCTTCGGAAGCTAGTACTAGTCTTCCAGTGATCGATCAAAGCGTAGACAGTTTAAGACATTACTCCCATGGAGAAAAGTCCACATGGTGCTTATTGTGTTCAATGCCGACGCAATTTTTGTGTTTCATCAACACTCTGAAGGTCCAGAGATTTCAGAATGCCTCCAGATGTGCTTCGGAAACTACTACGAGTCTTCCAGGGAACGATCAAAGAGTAGACACTTTGAGATGTTTCTCCCATGGAGAAAAGTCCGCATGGTTTTTATTGTGTTCAATTCCGATGCAATTTCTGTGTTTCATCAACACACTGAAGGTCCACATATTACAGAATGCATCCAGATGTGCTTCAGAAACTACTACTAGTCTTCCAGTGAACGATCAAAGCGTAGACAGTTTAAGACATTACTCCCATGGAGAAAAGTCCGCATGGTGCTTATTTCGTTCAATGCCAACGCAATTTTTGTGTTTTATCAACACTCTGAAGGTCCACAGATTACAGAATTAATGCAATTGTGCTTCGGAAACTACTACTAGTCTTCCAGGGAACGATTAAAGCGTAGACAGTTTAAGACATTACTCCCATGGAGAAAAGTCTGCATGGTGCTTATTGTGTTCAATGCCGTTGCAATTTTTGTGTTTCTTAAAAACTCTGATGGTCCACAGGTTACAGATTGCATCCAGATGTGCGTCGGAAACTACTACTAGTCTTCCAGTGAACGATCAAAGCGTAGAAAGTTTACGACATTACTCCAATGGAGAAAAGTCCCCATGGTGCTTATTGTGTTCAATGCCGATGCAATTTCTGTGTTTCATCAACATTCTGAAGGTCCACAGATTACAGAATGCCTCCAGATGTGCTTCGGAAACTACTACTAGACTTCCAGTGTAGGATCAAAGCGTAGACAGTTTAAGACATTACTCCCATGGAGATAAGTCCGCATGGTGCTTATTGTGTTCAATGCGGATGCAATTTTTGTGTTTCATCGACACTCTGAAGGTCTACAGATTACAGAATGCATCCAGATGTGCTTCGGAAACTACTACTAGTATTCCAGTGAACGATCAAAGCGTGGACAGTTTAAGACATTACTCCCATGGAGAGAAGTCCGCATGGTGCTTATTGTGTTGAATACCGACGCAATTTTTGTGTTTCATCAACACTCTGAAGGTCCACAGATTACAGAATTCATGCAGATGTGCTTCGGAAACTACTACCAGTCTTCCAGGGAACGATTAAAGCGTAGACAGTTTAAGACATTACTCCCATGGAGAAAAGTAGGCATGGTGCTTATTGTTTTCAATGCCGATGCAATTTTTGTGTTTCATCAACACTCTGAAGGTCCACAGGTTACAGAATGCATCCAGATATGCTTAGGAAACTACTACTAGTCTTCCAGTGAACGATCATAGCGTAGACAGTTTAAGACATTACTCCCATGGAGAAAAGTCCGCATGGTGCTTATTATGTTCAATGCCGATGCAATTTCTGTGTTTCATCAACACTCTGAAGGTCCACAGATTACAGAATGCCTCCAGATGTGCTTCGGAAACTACTACTAGTCTTCCAGTGTACGATCAAAGCGTAGACAGTTTAAGACATTACTCCAATGGAGAAAAGTCCGCATGGTGCTTAATGTGTTCAATGCCGATTCAATTTTTGTGTTTCATCGACACTCTGAAGGTCTACAGATTACAGAATGCATCCAGATGAGCTTGAGAAACTACTACTAGCCTCCCAGTGAACGTTCAAAGCGTAGACACTTTAAGACATTACTCCTATGGAGAAAAGTCCGCATGGTGCTTCTCGTGTTCAATGCCGATGCAATTGTTGTGTTTCATCAACACTCTAAAGGTCCACAGATTACAGAATGCATCCAGATGTGCATTGGAAACTACCACTAGTCTTCCAGGGAACGATCAAAACTTAGACAGTTTAAGACATTACTCCCATGGAGAAAAGTCCGCATGGTGCTTATTGTGTTCAATGCCGATGCAATTTTTGTGTTTCATCAACACTCAGAAGGTCCACAGAAATACAGAATGCATCCAGATGTGCTTCGGAAACTACTACTAATCTTCCAGGGAACGATCAAAACCTATACAATTTAAGACATTACTCCCATGAAAGAAAAATCCGCATGGTGCTTATTGTGTTCAATGCCGATGCAATTTTCGTGTTTCATCAACACTCTGAAGGTCCACAGATTACAGAATACATTAAGTTGTGCTTCGGAAACTAGTATTAGTCTTCCAGTGAACGATCATAGCGTAGACAGTTTAAGACATTACTCCCATGGAGAAAAGTCCGCATGGTGCTTATTGTGTTCAATGCCGATGCAATTTCTGTGTTTCATCAACACTCTGAAGGTCCACAGATTACAGAATGCATCCAGATGTGCTTCGGAAACTACTACTAGTCTTCCAGTGAACGATCAAAGCGTAGACAGTTTAAGACATTACTCCCATGGAGAAAAGTCCGCATGGTGCTTATTGTGTTCAATGCCGGTGTAATTTTTGTGTTTCATCAACACTCTGAAGGTCCACAGATTACCGAATGCTTCCAGATGTGCTTCGGAAACTACTACTAGTCTTCCAGTGAACGATCAAATCCTAGACAATTTAAGACATTACTCCCATGAAAGAAAAATCCGCATGGTGCTTATTGTGTTCAATGCCGATGCATTTTTGTGTTTCATCAACACTCAGAAGGTCCACAGATTACAGAATGCATCCAGATTTGCATTGGAAACTACTACTAGTCTTCCAGGGAACGATCAAAACGTAGACAGTTTAAGATATTACTCCCATGGAGAAAAGTCCACATGGTGTTTGTTGTGTTCAATGCCGAAGCAATTTTTGTGTTTCATCAACACTCTGAAGGTCCACATATTACAGAATGCATCCAGATGTGCTTCAGAAACTACTACTAGTCTTCCAGTGAACGATCAAAGCGTAGACAGTTTAAGGCATTACTCCCATGGAGAAAAGTCCACATGGTGCTTATTGTATTCAATGCCGATGAAATTTCTGTGTTTCATCAACACTCTGAAGGTCCACAGATTACAGAAACCATCCAGATGTGCTTCGGAAACTACTACTAGGCTTCCAGTGAACGATCAAATCGTAGACAGTTTAAGACATTACTCCCATGGAGAAAAGTCCGCATGGTGCTTATTGTGTTCAATGCCGATGCAATTTTTGTGTTTCATCAACACTCAGAAGGTCCACAGAAATACAGAATGCATCCAGATGTGCTTCGGAAACTACTACTAATCTTCCAGGGAACGATCAAAACCTATACAATTTAAGACATTACTCCCATGAAAGAAAAATCCGCATGGTGCTTATTGTGTTCAATGCCGATGCAATTTTCGTGTTTCATCAACACTCTGAAGGTCCACAGATTACAGAATACATCCAGTTGTGCTTCGGAAACTAGTATTAGTCTTCCAGTGAACGATCAAAGCGTAGACAGTTTAAGACATTACTCCCATGGAGAAAAGTCCGCATGGCGCTTATTGTGTTCAATGCCGACGCAATTTTTGTGTTTCATCAACACTCTGAAGGTCCACAGATTTCAGAATGCCTCCAGATGTGCTTCGGAAACTACTACTAGTCTTCCAGTGAACGATCAAAGCGTAGACAGTTTAAGACATTACTCCCATGGATAAAAGTCCGCATGGTGCTTATTGTGTTCCATGCCGACGCAATTTTTGTTTTTCATCAACACTCTGAAGGTCCACAGATTACAGAATTTATGCAGATGTGCTTCGGAAACTACTACTAGTCTTCCAGGGAACGATTAAAGCGTAGACAGTTTAAGACATTACTCCCATGGAGAAAAGTCCGCATGGTGCTTATTGTGTTCAATGCCGATGCAATTTCTGTGTTTCATCAACACTCTGAAGGTCCAGAGATTACAGAATGCCTCCAGTTGTGCTTCGGAAACTACTACTAGTCTTCCAGAGAACGATCAAAACGTAGAAAGTTTAAGACATTACTCTCATGGAGAAAAGTCCGCATGGTGCTTATTGTGTTCAATGCCGATTCAATTCCTGTGTTTCATCAACACTCTGAAGGTTTACAGATTACAGAATGCCTCCAGAAGTGCTTCGGAAACTACTACTAGTCTTCCAGTATACGATGAAAGCGTAGACACTTTAAGACATTACTCCCATGGAGAAAATTCCGCATGGTGCTTATTGTGTTCAATGCCGATGCAATTTCTGTGTTTCATCAACACTCTGAAGGTCCACAGATTACAGAATGCCTCCAGATGTGTTTCGGAAACTACTACTAGTCTTCCAGTGTACGATCAAAGCGTAGACAGTTTAAGACATTACTCCCATGGAGATAAGTGAGCATTGTGCTTATTGTGTTCAATGCCGATGCAATTTTGGTTTCATCAACACTCTGAAGGTTTACAGATTACAGAATGCTTCCAAATGTGCTTCGGAAACTACTACTACTCTTCCAGTGTACGATCAAAGTGTAGACAGTTTAAGACATTACTCCCATGGAGAAAAGTCCACATGGTGCTTATTGTGTTCAATGGCGATGCAATTGCTGTGCTTCATCAACACTCTGAAGGTCCACAGATTACAGAATGCATCCAGATATGCTTCGAAAACTACTACTAGTATTCCAGGGAACGATCAAAGCGTAGACAGTTTAAGACATTACTCCCATGGAGAAATGTCTGCATGGTGCTTATTGTGTTCAATGCCGATGCAATTTCTGTGTTTCATCAACACTCTGAAGGTCCACAGGTTAAAAAATGCCTCCAGATGTGCTTTGGAAACTACTACTAGTCTTCCAGGGAAGGATCAAAGCGTAGACAGTTTAAGACATTACTCCCATGGAGAAATGTCTGCATGGTTCTTATTGTGTTCAATGCCGATGCAATTTCTGTGTTCCATCAACACTCTGAAGGTCCACAGATTACAGAATGCCTCCAGATGTGCTTCGGAAACTACTACTAGTCTTCCAGGGAACGATCAAAGCGTAGACAATTTAAGACATTTCTCCCATGGAGAAAAGTCTGCAAGGTGCTTATTGTGTTCAATGCCGATGCAATTTCTGTGTTTCATCAACACTCTGGAGGTCCACAGGTTACAGAATGCCTCCAGATGTGCTTCGGAAACTACTACTAGTCTTCCAGCGTACGATCAAAGCGTAGACAGTTTAAGACATCACTCCCATGGAGAAAAGTCCGCATGGCGCTTATTGTGTTCAATGCTGATGCAATTTCTGTGTTTCATCAACACTCTGAAGGTCCAGAGATTGCAGAATGCCTCCAGTTGTACATCGCAAACTACTACTAGTCTTCCAGTGAACGATCAAAACGTAGACAGTTTAAGACATTACCCTCATGGAAAAAAATCCGCATGGTGCTTATTGTGTTCAATGCCGCTTTAATTCCTGTGTTTCATCAACACTCTGAAGGTCAACAGATTACAGAATGCCTCCAGAAGTGCTTCGGAAACTACTACTAGTCTTCCAGTGAACGTTCAAAGCGTAGACAGTTTAAGACATTACTCCTATGGAGAAAAGTCCGCATGGTGCTTCTCGCGTTCAATGCCGATGCAATTGTTGTGTTTCATCAACACTCTGAAGGTCCACAGATTACAGAATGCATCCAGATATGCATTGGAAACTACTACTAGTCTTCCAGGGAACGATCAAAACGTAGACAGTTTAAGACATTACTCCCATGGAGAAAAGTCCGCATGGTGCTTATTGTGTTCAATGCCGATGAAATTTTTTTGTTTCATCAACACTCTGAAGGTCCACAGATTACAGATTGCATCCAGATGTGCTTCGGAAACTACTACTAGTCTTCCAGTGAACGATCAAAGCGTAGACAGTTTGAGACATTACTCCCATGGAGAAAAGTCCGCATGGTGCTTATTGTGTTCAATGCCGATGCAATTTCTGTGTTTCATCAACACTCTGAAGGTCCACAGATTACAGAATGCATCCAGATGTGCATTGGAAACTACTACTAGTCTTCCAGGGAACGATCAAAACGTAGACAGTTTAAGACATTACTCCCATGGAGACAAGTCCGCATGGTGCTTATTGTGTTCAATGCCGATGCAATTTCTGTGTTTCATCAACACTCTGAAGGTCCACAGATTACAGAATGCATCCAGATGTGCATTGGAAACTACTACTAGTCTTCCAGGGAACGATCAAATCCTAGACAATTTAAGACATTACTCCCATGGAGAAAAGTCCGCATGGTGCTTCTTGTGTGAATGCCGATGCTATTTTTTTGTTTCATCAACACTCTGAAGGTCCACAGATTACAGAATGCATCCAGATGTGCTTCGGAAACTACTACTAGTCTTCCAGTGAACGATCAAAGCGTAGACAATTTAAGACATTACTCCCATGGAGAAAAGTCCGCATGGTGCTTATTGTGTTCAATGCCGGTGTAATTTTTATGTTTCATCAACACTCTAAAGGTCCACAGATTACAGAATGCATCCAGATGTGCTTCGGAAACTACTACTAATCTTCCAGGGAACGATCAAATCCTAGACAATTTAAGACATTACTCCCATGGAGAAAAGTCGGCATGGTGCTTCTTGTGTTCAATGCCGATGCAATTTCTGTGTATCATCAACACTCTGAAGGTCCACAGATTACAGAATGCATCCAGATGTGCATTGGAAACTACTACTAGTCTTCCAGGGAACGATCAAAACGTAGACAGTTTAAGACATTACTCCCATGGACAAAAGTCCACATGGTGCTTATTGTGTTCAATGCCGACGCAATTTTTGTGTTTCATCAACACTCTGAATGTCCACAGATTTCAGAATGCCTCCAGATGTGCTTCGGAAACTGCTACGAGTCTTCCAGGGAACGATCAAAGAGTAGACAGTTTGAGATGTTACTCCCATGGAGAAAAGTCCGTAAGGTTCTGATTGTGTTCAATTATAATGAAATTTTTGTGTTTCATCAACACTCTGAAGGTCCACATATTACAGAATGCATCCAGATGTGCTTCAGAAACTGCTACTAGTCTTCCAGTGAACGATCAAAGCGTAGACAGTTTAAGGCATTACTCCCATGGAGAAAAGTCCACATGGTGCTTATTGTATTCAATGCCGATGAAATTTCTGTGTTTCATCAACACTCTGAAGGTCCACAGATTACAGAAACCATCCAGATGTGCTTCGGAAACTACTACTAGTCTTCCAGTGAACGATCAAAGCGTAGACAGTTTAAGACATTACTCCCATGGAGAAAAGTCCGCATGGTGCTTATTGTGTTCAATGCCGACGCAATTTTTGTGTTTCATCAACACTCTGAAGGTCCACAGGTTATAGAATGCATCCAGATGTGCTTCGGAAACTACTACTAGTCTTCCAGGGAACGATCAAAGGGTAGACAGTTTAAAACATTACTCCCATGAAGAAAAGTCCGCATGGTGCTTATTGTGTTCAATGCCGATGCAATTTCTGTGTTTCATCAACAGTCTGAAGGTCCACAGATTACAGAATGCATCCAGATGTGCTTCGGAGGCTACTACTAGTCTTCCAGTGAACGATCAAAGCGTACACAGTTTAAGGCATTACTCCCATGGAGAAAAATCCGCATGGTGCTTATTGTGTCCATTGCCGATGCATTTTTTGTGTTTCATCAACACTCTGAAGGTCCTCAGATGACAGAATGCATCCAGATGTGCTTCAGAAACTACTACTAGTCTTCCAGCGAACGAACAAAGCGTAGACCGTTTAAGACATTACTCCCATGGAGAAAAGTCCACAGGGTGCTTATTGTGTTCAATGCCGATGCAATTTTTGTCTTTCTTCAACACTCTGAAGGTCCACAGATTACAGAATGCATCCCGATGTCTTTCGGAAACTAATACTATTTTTCCAGTGAACGATCAAAGCGTAGATAGTTTAAAACATTACTCCCATGAAGAAAAGTCCGCATGGTGCTTATTGTGTTCAATGCCGACGCAATTTTTGTGTTTAATCAACACTCTGAAGGTCCACAGATTTCAGAATGCCTCCAGATGTGCTTCGGAAACTACTACTAGTCATCCAGGGAACGATCAAAGCGTACATAGATTAAGACATTACTCCCATGGAGAAAAGTCCGCATGGTGCTTATTGTGTTCAATGCCGATTCAATTCCTGTGTTTCATCAACACTCTGAAGGTTTACAGATTACAGAATGCCTCCAGAAGTGCTTCGGAAACTACTACTAGTCTTCCAGTATACGATGAAAGCGTAGACACTTTAAGACATTACTCCCATGGAGAAAATTCCGCACGGTGCTTATTGTGTTCAATGCCGATGCAATTTCTCTGTTTCATCAACACTCTGAAGGTCCACAGATTACAGAATGCCTCCAGATGTGTTTCGGAAACTACTACTAGTCTTCCAGTGTACGATCAAAGTGTAGACAGTTTAAGACATTACTCCCATGGAAAAAAGTCCGCATGGTGCTTATTGTGTTCAATGGCGATGCAATTTCTGTGCTTCATCAACACTCTGAAGGTCCACAGATTACAGAATGCATCCAGATATGCTTCGAAAACTACTACTAGTCTTCCAGGGAACGATCAAAGCGTAGACAGTTTAAGACATTACTCCCATGGGGAAATGTCTGCATGGTGCTTATTGTGTTCAATGCCGATGCAATTTCTGTGTTTCATCAACACTCTGAAGGTCCACAGGTTAAAAAATGCCTCCAGATGTGCTTTGGAAACTACTACTAGTCTTCCAGGGAACGATCAAAGCGTAGACAGTTTAAGACATTACTCCCATGGAGAAAAGTCTGCAAGGTGCTTATTGTGTTCAATGCCGATGCAATTTCTGTGTTTCATCAACACTCTGGAGGTCCACAGGTTACAGAATGCCTCCAGATGTGCATCGGAAACTACTACTAGTCTTCCAGTGTACGATCAAAGCGTAGACAGTTTAAGACATTACCCCATGGAGAAAAGTCCGCATGGCGCTTATTGTGTTCAATGCTGATGCAATTCCTGTGTTTCATCAACACTCTGAAGGTCCACAGATTACAGAATGCCTCCAGTTGTACTTCGCAAACTACTACTAGTCTTCCAGTGAACGATCAAAACGTAGACAGTTTAAGACATTACCCTCATGGAGAAAAATCCGCATGGTGCTTATTGTGTTCAATGCCGATTTAATTCCTGTGTTTCATCAACACTCTGAAGGTCCACAGATTACAGAATGCCTCCAGAAGTGCTTCGGAAACTACTACTAGTCTTCCAGTGAACTTTCAAAGCGTAGACAGTTTAAGACATTACTCCTATGGAGAAAAGTCCGCATGGTGCTTCTCGCGTTCAATGCCGATGCAATTGTTGTGTTTCATCAACACTCTGAAGGTCCACAGATTACAGAATGCATCCAGATGTGCTTCGGAAACTACTACTAGTCTTCCAGTGAACGATCAAAGCGTAGACAATTTAAGACATTACTCCCATGGAGAAAAGTCCGCATGGTGCTTATTGTGTTCAATGCCGGTGTAATTTTTGTGTTTCATCAACACTCTAAAGGTCCGCAGATTACAGAATGCATCCAGATGTGCTTCAGAAACTACTACTAATCTTCCAGGGAACGATCAAATCCTAGACAATTTAAGACATTACTCCCATGGAGAAAAGTCCGCATGGTGCTTCTTGTGTTCAATGCCGATGCAATTTTTGTGTTTCATCAACACTCTGAAGGTCCACAGATTACAGAAACCATCCAGATGTGCTTCGGAAACTACTACTAGTCTTCCAGTGAACGATCAAAGCGTAGACAGTTTAAGACATTACTCCCATGGAGAAAAGTCCGCATGGTGCTTATTGTGTTCAATGCCGACGCAATTTTTGTGTTTCATCAACACTCTGAAGGTCCACAGATTACAGAATTAATGCAGATGTGCTTCGGAAACTACTACTAGTCTTCCAGGGAACGATTAAAGCGTAGACAGTTTAAGACATTACTCCAATGGAGAAAAGTCCGCGTGGTGCCCATTGTGTTCCATGCCGTTGCAATTTTTGTGTTTCATCAAAACTCTGAAGGTCCACAGGTTATAGAATGCATCCAGATGTGCTTCGGAAACTACTACTAGTCTTCCAGGGAACGATCAAAGGGTAGACAGTTTAAAACATTACTCCCATGAAGAAAAGTCCGCATGGTGCTTATTGTGTTCAATGCCGATGCAATTTCTGTGTTTCATCAACAGTCTGAAGGTCCACAGATTACAGAATGCATCCAGATGTGCTTCGGAGGCTACTACTAGTCTTCCAGTGAACGATCAAAGCGTAGACCGGTTAAGATATTACTCCCATGGAGAAAAGTCCACAGGGTGCTTATTGTGTTCAATGCCGATGCAATTTTTGTCTTTCTTCAACACTCTGAAGGTCCACAGATTACAAAATGCATCCCGATGTCTTTCGGAAACTAATACTATTTTTCCAGTGAACGATCAAAGCGTAGATAGTTTAAAACATTACTCCCATGAAGAAAAGTCCGCATGGTGCTTATTGTGTTCAACGCCGACGCACTTTTTGTGTTTTATCAACCCTCTGAAGGTCCACAGATTTCAGAATGCCTCCAGATGTGCTTCGGAAACTACTACTAGTCTTCCAGTGTACGATCAAAGTGTAGACAGTTTAAGACATTACTCCCATGGAAAAAAGTCCGCATGGTGCTTATTGTGTTCAATGGCGATGCAATTTCTGTGATTCATCAACACTCTGAAGGTCCAGAGATTACAGAATGCCTCCAGTTGTGCTTCGGAAACTACTACTAGGTTTCCAGAGAACGATCAAAACGTAGACAGTTTAAGACATTGCTCTCATGGAGAAAAGTCGGCATGGTGCTTATTGTGTTCAATGCCGATTCAATTCCTGTGTTTCATCAACACTCTGAAGGTTTACAGATTACAGAATGCCTCCAGAAGTGCTTCGGAAACTACTACTAGTCTTCCAGTATACGATGAAAGCGTAGACACTTTATGACATTACTCCCATGGAGAAAATTCCGCACGGTGCTTATTGTGTTCAATGCCGATGCAATTTCTGTGTTTCATCAACACTCTGAAGGTCCACAGATTACAGAATGCCTCCAGATGTGTTTCGGAAACTACTACTAGTCTTCCAGTGTACGATCAAAGTGTAGACAGTTTAAGACATTACTCCCATGGAGAAAAGTCCGCATGGTGCTTATTGTGTTCAATGGCGATGCAATTTCTGTGCTTCATCAACACTCTGAAGGTCCACAGATAACAGAATGCATCCAGATATGCTTCGAAAACCACTACTAGTCTTCCAGGGAACGATCAAAGCGTAGACACTTTAAGACATTACTCCCATGGGGAAATGTCTGCATGGCGCTTATTGTGTTCAATGCCGATGCAATTTCTGTGTTTCATCAACACTCTGAAGGTCCACAGGTTAAAAAATGCCTCCAGATGTGCTTTGGAAACTACTACTAGTCTTCCAGGGAACGATCAAAGCGTAGACAGTTTAAAACATTACTCCCATGGAGAAAAGTCTGCAAGGTGCTTATTGTGTTCAATGCCGATGCAATTTCTGTGTTTCATCAACACTCTGGAGTTCCACAGGTTACAGAATGCCTCCAGATGTGCATCGGAAACTACTACTAGTCTTCCAGTGTACGATCAAAGCGTAGACAGTTTAAGACATTACTCCCATGGAGAAAAGTCCGCATGGCGCTTATTGTGTTCAATGCTGATGCAATTTCTGTGTTTCATCAACACTCTGAAGGTCCACAGATTACAGAATGCCTCCAGTTGTACTTCGCAAACTACTACTAGTCTTCCAGTGAACGATCAAAGCGTAGATAGTTTAAAACATTACTCCCATGAAGAAAAGTCCGCATGGTGCTTATTGTGTTCAATGCCGACGCAATTTTTGTGTTTTATCAACACTCTGAAGGTCCACAGATTTCAGAATGCCTCCAGATGTGCTTCGGAAACTACTACTAGTCTTCCAGGGAACGATCAAAGCGTAGATAGATTAAGACGTTACTCCCATGGAGAAAAGTCCGCATGGTGCTTATTGTGTTCAATGCCGATGCAATTTCTGTGTTTCATCAACACTCTGAAGGTCCAGAGATTACAGAATGCATCCAGATGTGCTTCGGAAACTACTACTAGTCTTCCAGTGAACGATCAAAGCGTAGACAATTTAAGACATTACTCCCATGGAGAAAAGTCCGCATGGTGCTTCTTGTGTTCAATGCCGGTGTAATTTTTGTGTTTCATCAACACTCTAAAGGTCCACAGATTACAGAATGCATCCAGATGTGCTTCAGAAACTACTACTAATCTTCCAGTGAACGATCAAATCCTAGACAATTTAAGACATTACTCCCATGGAGAAAAGTCCGCATGGTGCTTCTTGTGTTCAATGCCGATGCAATTTTTGTGTTTTATCAACACTCTGAAGGTCCACAGATTACAGAATGCATCCAGATGTGCTTCGGAAACTACTACTAGTCTTCCAGTGAACGATCAAAGCGTAGACAATTTAAGACATTACTCCCATGGAGAAAAGTCCGCATGGTGCTTATTGTGTTCAATGCCGGTGTAATTTTTGTGTTTCATCAACACTCTAAAGGTCCACAGATTTCAGAATGCATCCAGATGTGCTTCGGAAACTACTACTAATCTTCCAGGGAACGATCAAATCCTAGACAATTTAAGACATTACTCCCATGGAGAAAAGTCCGCATGGTGCTTCTTGTGTTCAATGCCGATGCAATTTTTGTGTTTCATCAACACTCTGAAGGTCCACAGATTACAGAATGCATCCAGATGTGCTTTGGAAACTACTACTAGTCTTCCAGTGAACGATCAAAGCGTAGAGAGTTTAAGACATTACTCCCATGGAGAAAAGTACGCATTGTGCTTATTGTGTTAAATGCCGATGCAATTTCTGTGTATCATCAACACTCTGAAGGTCCACAGGTTACAGAATGCATCCAGATGTGCTTCGGAAGCTACTACTAGTCTTCCAGTGAACGATCAAAGCGTAGACAGTTTAAGACATTACTCCCATGGAGAAAAGTCCACATGGTGCTTATTGTGTTCAATGCCGACGCAATTTTTGTGTTTCATCAACACTCTGAATGTCCACAGATTTCAGAATGCCTCCAGATGTGCTTCGGAAACTGCTACGAGTCTTCCAATGAGCGATCAAAGAGTAGACAGTTTGAGATGTTACTCCCATGGAGAAAAGTCCGTAAGGTTCTGATTGTGTTTAATTATGATGAAATTTCTGTGTTTCATCAACACTCTGAAGGTCCACATTTTACAGAATGCATCCAGATGTGCTTCAGAAACTGCTACTAGTCTTCTAGTGAACGATCAACGCGTAGACAGTTTAAGGCATTACTCCCATGGAGAAAAGTCCACATGGTGCTTATTGTATTCAATGCCGATGAAATTTCTGTGTTTCATCAACACTCTGAAGGTCCACAGATTACAGAAACCATCCAGATGTGCTTCGGAAACTACTACTAGTCTTCCAGTGAACGATCAAAGCGTAGACAGTTTGAGACATTACTCCCATGGAGAAAAGTCCGCATGGTGCTTATTGTGTTCAATGCCGACGCAATTTTTGTGTTTCATCAACACTCTGAAGGTCCACAGATTACAGAATGCATGCAGATGTGCTTCGGAAACTACTACTAGTCTTCCAGGGAACGATTAAAGCGTAGACAGTTTAAGACATTACTCCAATGGAGAAAAGTCCGCATGGTGCTTATTGTGTTCAATGCCGTTGCAATTTTTGTGTTTCATCAAAACTCTGAAGGTCCACAGGTTATAGAATGCATCCAGATGTGCTTCGGAAACTACTACTAGTCTTCCAGGGAACGATCAAAGGGTAGACAGTTTAAAACATTACTCCCATGAAGAAAAGTACGCATGGTGCTTATTGTGTTCAATGCCGATGTAATTTCTGTGTTTCATCAACAGTCTGAAGGTCCACAGATTACAGAATGCATCCAGATGTGCTTCGGAGTCTACTACTAGTCTTCCAGTGAACGATTAAAGCGTAGACAGTTTAAGACATTACTCCCATGGAGAAAAATCCGCATGGTGCTTATTGTGTCCATTGCCGATGCATTTTTTGTGTTTCATCAACACTCTGAAGGTCCTCAGATGACAGAATGCATCCAGATGTGCTTCAGAAACTACTACTAGTCTTCCAGCGAACGATCAAAGGGTAGACAGTTTAAGACATTACTCCCATGAAGAAAAGTCCACAGGGTGCTTATTGTGTTCAATGCCGATGCAATTTTTGTCTTTCTTCAACACTCTGAAGGTCCACAGATTACAGAATGCATCCCGATGTCCTTCGGAAACTAATACTATTTTTCCAGTGAACGATCAAAGCGGAGATAGTTTAAAACATTACTCCCATGAAGAAAAGTCCGCATGGTGCTTATTGTGTTCAATACCGACGCACCTTTTGTGTTTTATCAACACTCTGAAGGTCCACAGATTTCAGAATGCCTCCAGATGTGCTTCGGAAACTGCTACTAGTCTTCCAGGGAACGATCAAAGCGTAGACAGATTAAGACATTACTCCCATGGAGAAAAGTCCGCATGGTGCTTATTGTGTTCAATGCCGATGCAATTTCTGTGTTTCATCAACACTCTGAAGGTCCAGAGATTACAGAATGCCTCCAGTTGTGCTTCGGAAACTACTACTAGTCTTCCAGAGAACGATCAAAACGTAGACAGTTTAAGACATTACTCTCATGGAGAAAAGTCGGCATGGTGCTTATTGTGTTCAATGCCGATTCAATTCCTGTGTTTCATCAACACTCTGAAGGTTTACAGATTACAGAATGCCTCCAGAAGTGCTTCAGAAACTACTACTAGTCTTCCAGTATACGATGAAAGCGTAGACACTTTAAGACATTACTCCCATGGAGAAAATTCCGCACGGTGCTTATTGTGTTCAATGCCGATGCAATTTCTGTGTTTCATCAACACTCTGAAGGTCCACAGATTACAGAATGCCTCCAGATGTGTTTCGGAAACTATTACTAGTCTTCCAGTGTACGATCAAAACGTAGACAGTTTAAGACATTACTCCCATGGAGATAAGTCAGCATTGTGCTTATTGTGTTCAATGCCGATGCAATTTTTGGGTTTCATCAATACTCTGAAGGTTCACAGATTACAGAATGCTTCCAAATGTGCTTCGGAAACTACTACTAGTCTTCCAGGGAACGATCAAAGCGTAGACAGTTTAAGACATTACTCCCATGGAGAAAAGTCTGCATGGTTCTTATTGTGTTCAATGCCGATGCAATTTCTGTGTTCCATCAACACTCTGAAGGTCCACAGATTACAGAATACCTCCAGATGTGCTTCGGAAACTACTACTAGTCTTCCAGGGAACGATCAAAGGGTAGACAGTTTAAGACATTACTCCAATGGAGAAAAGTCTGCATGGTGCTTATTGTGTTCAATGCCGATGCAATATCTGTGTTTCATCAACACTCTGAAGGTCCACAGATTACAGAATGCCTCCAGATGTGCTTCGGAAACTACTACTAGTTTTCCAGTGTACGATCAAAGCGTAGACAGTTTAAGACATTACTCCCATGGAGAAAAGTCCGCATGGCGCTTATTGTGTTCAATGCTGATGCAATTTCTGTGTTTCATCAACACTCTTAAGGTCCAGAAATTACAGAATGCCTCCAGTTGTACTTCGGAAACTACTACTAGTCTTCCAGTGAACGATCAAAACGTAGACAGTTTAAGACATTACTCTCATGGAGATAAGTCCGCATGGTGCTTATTGTGTTCAATGCCGATGCAATTTCTGTGTTTCATCAATACTCTGAAGATCCACGGAACAGAATGCATCCAGATGTGCTTCAGAAACTACTACTAGTCTTACAGGAAACGATCAAAGCGTAGGCAGTTTAAGATATTACTCCTATAGAGAAAAGTCCGCATGGTGCTTATTGTGTTCAATGCCGATGCAATTTTTGTGTTTCATCAACACTCTGAAAGTCCACAGATTACAGAATGCCTCCAGATGTGTTTCGAAAACTACTACTAGTCTTACAGTGTACGATCGAAGCGTACACAGTTTAAGACATTACTCCCATGGAGATAAGTCCGCATGGTGCTTATTAAGTTCAATGCCGATGCAAATTTTGTGTTTTATCAATACTCTGAAGGTCCACAGATTACAGAATGCTTCCAGATGTGCTTCGGAATTTACTACTAGTCTTCCAGTGTACGATCAAGGTGTAGACAGTCTAAGACATTACTCCCATGGAGAAAAGTCCGCATGGTGCTTATTGTGTTCAATGCCGTTGCAATTTCTTTGTTTCATCAACAATCTGAAGGTCCAAAGATTAAAGAATGCCTCCAGATGTGCTTCGGAAACTACTACTAGTCTTCCAGGGGACGATCAATGCGTAGACAGTTTAAGACATTACTCCCAAGGAGAAAAGTCCGCATGGTGCTTATTGTGTTCAATGCCGATGCAATTTATGTGTTTCATCAACACTCTGAAGGTCCACAGATTACAGAATGCATCCAGATGTGCATTGGAAACTACTACTAGTCTTCCAGTGTACGAACAAACTATAGACAGTTTAAGACATTACTCCCATGGAGAAAAGTCCGCATTGTGCTTATTGTGTTCAATGCCGATGCAATTTTTGTGTTTCATGAATACTCTGAAGGTCCACTGATTACAGAATGCTTCCAGATGTGTTTCGGAAACTACTACTAGTCCTCCATTGTACGATCAAAGTGTAGACAGTTTAAGACAGTACTCCCATGGAGAAAAGTACGCATGGTGCTTACTGTGTTAAAAGCCGATGCATATTCTGTGTTTCATCAACACTCTGAAGGTCCACAGATTACAGAATGCCTCCAGATGTACTTCGGAAACTGCTACTAGTCTTCCAGTGTAGAATCAAAGCGTAGACAGTTTAAGACATTACTCCCATGGAGATAAGTCCGCATGGTGCTTATTGTGTTCAATGCCGATGCAATTTCTGTGTTTCATCAACACTCTGAAGATCCAAGGAACAGAATGCATCCAGATGTGCTTCAGAAACTACTACTAGTCTTACAGGAAACGATCAAAGCGTAGGCAGTTTAAGATATTACTCCCATGGAGAAAAGTCCGCATGGTGCTTATTGTGTTCAATGCCGATGCAATTTTTGTGTTTCATCAACACTCTGAAGGTCCACAGATTACAGAATGCCTCCAGATGTGTTTCGGAAACTACTACTAGTCTTCCAGTGTACGATCAAAGCGTAGACAGTTTAAGACATTACTCCCATGGAGAAAAGTCCGCATGGTGCTTATTGTGTTCAATGCCGATGCAATTTTTGTGTTTCATCAACACTCTGAAGGTCCACAGATTACAGAATGCATCCAGATATGCTTCGGAAACTACTACTAGTCTTCCAGGGAACGATCAAAGCGTAGACAGTTTAAGACATTACTCCCATGGAGAAAAGTCTGCATGGTGCTTATTGTGTTCAAAGCCGATGCAATTTCTGTGTTTCATCAACACTCTGAAGGTCCACAGATTACAGAATGCCTCCAGATGTGCTTCGAAAACTACTACTAGTCTTCCAGTGTATGATCAAAACGTAGACAGTTTAAGACATTACTCTCATGGAGAAAAGTCCGTATGGTGCCTATTGTGTTCAATGCCGAATCAATTTCTGGGGTTTCTTCAACACTATGAAGGTCCAGAGATAACAGAATGCATCCAGATATGCTTCGGAAACTGTTACTAGTCTTCCATGGAACGATCAAAGCGTAGACAGTTTATACATTACTCCCAAGGAGAAGAGAGCGCATGGTGCTTATTGTGTTCAATGCCGATTCAATTTCTGTGTTTCATCAACACCCTGAAGGTCCACAAATTACTGAATGCCTCCAGATGTCCTTCGGGAACTACTGCTGGTCTTCCAGTGAACGATCACAGCGTAGTCAGTTTAAGACATTACACTGATGGAGAAAAGTCCATATGGTGCCTATTGTGTTCAATGCCGAATCAATTTCTGTGTCTCATCAACACTCTGAAGGTCCACAGATAACAGAATGCCTCCAGATGTGCTTCGGAAACTACTACTAGTCTTCCAGGGAACGATCAAAGCGTAGACAGTTTAAGACATTACTCCCAAGGAGAAAAGACCGCATGGTGCTTATTGTGTTCAATGCCGATGCAATTTCTGCGTTTCATCAACACTCTGAAGGTCCACAGATTACAGAATGCATCCAGAAGTGCTTCGGAAACTACTACTAGTCTTACAGTGGACGATCAAAGCGTAGAAACTTTAAGACATTACTACCATGAAGAAAATTCCGCATGGTGCTTATTGTGTTCAATGCGTATGCAATATTTGTGTTTCATCAACACTCTGAAGGTCCACAGATTACAGAATGCCTCCAGATGTGTTTCCAAAACTACTACAAGTCTTACAGTGTACGATCGAAGCGTAGACAGTTTAAGACATTACTCGCATGGAGAAAAGACCGCATGGTGCTTATTGTGTTCAATGCCGATGCAATTTCTGCGTTTCATCAACACTCTGAAGGTCCACAGATTACAGAATGCAACCAGAAGTGCTTCGGAAACTACTACTAGTCTTCCAGTGGACGATCAAAGCGTAGACACTTTAAGACATTACTACCATGAAGAAAATTCCGCATTGTGCTTATTGTGTTCAATGCCGATGCAATTTTTGTGTTTCATCAATACTCTGAAGGTCCACAGATTACAGAATGCTTCCAGATGTGCTTCGGAATTTACTTCTAGTCTTCCAGTGTACGATCAAGGTGTAGACAGTCTCAGACATTACTCCCATGGAGAAAAGTCCGCATGGTGCTTATTGTGTTCAATGCCGCTGCAATTTTTGTGTTTCATCAACACTCTGAAGGTCCACAGATTACAGAATGGTTCCAGATGTGCTTCGGAAACTACTACTAGTCTTCCAGTGTACGATCAAAGCGTAGACAGTATAAGACATAACTCCCATGGAGAAAAGTCCTCATTGTGATTATTGTGTTCAATGCCGGTGCAATTTTTGTGTTTCATCAATACTCTAAAGGTCCACAGATTACAGAATGCTTCCAGATGTGCTTCGGAAACTACTACTAGTCCTCCAGTGTACGATCAAAGTGTAGACAGTTTAAGACAGTACTCCCATGGAGAAAAGTCCGCAAGGTGCTTACTGTGTTAAATGCCGATGCAATTTCTGTGTTTCATCAACACTCTGAAGGTCCACAGATTACAGAATGCCTCCAGATGTACTTCGGAGAATGCTGCTAGTCTTCCAGTGTACAATCAAAGCGTAGACAGTTTAAGACATTACTCCCATGGAGATAAGTCCGCATGGTGCTTATTGTGTTCAATGCCGATGCAATTTCTGTGTTTCATCAACACTCTGAAGATCCACGGAACAGAATGCATCCAGATGTGCTTCAGAAACTACTTCTAGTCTTCCAGGAAACGATCAAAGCATAGGCAGTTTAAGACATTACTCCCATGGAGAAAAGTCCGCATGGTGCTTATTGTGTTCAATGCCGATGCAATTTTTGTGTTTCATCAACACTCTGAAGGGCCACAGATTACAGAATTCCTCCAGATGTGCTTCGGAAACTACTACTAGTCTTCCAGTGTACGAACAAAGCGTAGACAGTTTAAGACATTACTCCCATGGAGAAAAGTCCGCATGGTGCTTATTGTGTTCAATGCCGATGCAATTTTTGTGTTTCATCAACACTCTGAAGGTCCACAGATTACAGAATGCATCCAGATATGCTTCGGAAACTACTACTAACCTTCCAGGGAACGATCAAAACCTACACAATTTAAGACATTACGCCCGTGAAAGAAAAATCCGCATGGTGCTTATTGTGTTCAATGCCGATGCAATTTTCGTGTTTCATCAACACTCTGAAGGTCCACAGATTACAGAATACATCCAGTTGTGCTTCAGAAACTAGTACTAGTCTTCCAGTGAACGATCAAAGCGTAGACAGTTTAAGACATTACTCCCATGGAGAAAAGTCCGCATGGTGCTTATTGTGTTCAATGCCGACGCAATTTTTGTGTTTCATCAACACTCTGAAGGTCCATAGATTTCAGAATTAATGCAGATGTGCTTCGGAAACTACTACTAGTCTTCCAGGGAACGATTAAAGCGTAGACAGTTTAAGACATTACTCCAATGGAGAAAAGTCCGCATGGTGCTTATTGTGTTCAATGCCGTTGCAATTTTTGTGTTTCATCAAAACTCTGAAGGTCCACAGGTTACAGAATGCATCCAGATGTGCTTCGGAAACTACTACTAGTCTTCCAGGGAACGATCAAAGCGTAGATAGTTTAAGACATTACTCCAATGGAGAAAAGGCCGCATGGTGCTTATGGTGTTCAATGCCGATGCAATTTCTGTGTTTCATCAACACACTGAAGGTCCACAGATTACAGAATGCCTCCAGATGTGCTTCGGAAACTACTACTAGTCTTCCAGTGTACGATGAAAGCGTAGACAGTTTAAGACATTACTCCCATGGAGAAAAGTCCGCATGGTGCTTATTGTGTTCAATGCCGATGCAATTTTTGTGTTTCATCGACACTCTGAAGGTCTACAGATTACAGAATGCATCCAGATGTGCTTGAGAAACTACTACTAGTCTTCCAGTGAACGTTCAAAGCGTATACAAAGTAAGACTTTACTCGTATGGAGAAAACTCCGCATGGTGCTTCTTGTGTTCAATGCAGATGCAATTTTTGTGTTTCATCAACACTCTGAAGGTCCACAGATTATAGAATGCATCCAGGTGTGCTTCGGAAACTACTACTAGTCTTCCACGGAACGATCAAAGCGTAGACAGTTTGAGACGTTACTCCCATGCAGAAAAGTCCGCATGGTTCTTATTGTGTTCAATGCCAATGCAATTTCTGTGTTTCATTAACTTTCTGAAGGTCCACAGATTACAGAATGCATCCAGATGTGCTTCAGAAACTACTACTAGTCTTCCAGCGAACGATCAAAGCGTAGACAGTTTAAGACATTACTCCCATGGAGAAAAGTCCGCAGGGTGATTATTGTGTTCAATGCCGATGCAAGTTTTGTCTTTCTTCAACACTCAGAAGGTCCACAGATTACAGAATGCATCCCGATGTCCTTCGGAAACTAATACTAGTCTTCCAGGGAACGATCAAAGCGTAGATAGTTTAAGACATTACTACCATGGAGAGAAGTCCGCATGGTGCTTATTGTGTTCAATGCCGACGCAATTTTTTTGTTTTATCAACACTCTGAAGGTCCACAGATTACAGAATGCATCCAGATATGCTTCGAAAACTACTACTAGTCTTCCAGGGAACGATCAAAGCGTAGACAGTTTAAGACATACTCCCATGGAGAAAAGTCTGCATGGTGCTTAGTGTGTTCAATGCCGATGCAATTTCTGTGTTTCATCAACACTCTTAAGGTCCACAGGTTACAAAATGCCTCCAGATGTGCTTTGGAAACTACTACTAGTCTTCCAGGGAACGATCAAAGCGTAGACAGTTTAAGACATTACTCCCATGGAGAAAAGTCCGCATGTTTCTTATTGTATTCAATGCCGATGCAATTTCTGAGTTCCATCAACACTCTGAAGGTCCACAGATTACAGAATGCCTTTAGATGTGCTTCGGAAGCTACTACTAGTCTTCCAGGGAACGATCAAAGCGTAGACAGTTTAAGACATTACTCCCATGGAGAAAAGTCTGCATGGTGCTTATTGTGTTTAATGCCGATGCAATTTCTGTGTTTCATCAACACTCTGAAGGTCCACAGATTACAGAATGCCTCCAGATGTGCTTCGGAAACTACTACTAGTCTTCCAGTGTACGATCAAAGCATAGACAGTTTAAGACATTACTCCCATGGAGAAAAGTCCGCATGGCGCTTATTGTGTTCAATGCTGATGCAATTTCTGTGTTTCATCAACACTCTGAAGGTCCACAGATTACAGAATGCCTCCAGATGTGTTTCGGAAACTACTACTAGTCTTACAGTATACGATCGAAACGTAGACAGTTTAAGACATTACTCCCATGGAGATAAGTCCGCATTGTGCTTATTGTGTTCAATGCCGATGCAGTTTTTGTGTTTTATCAATACTCTGAAGGTCCACAGATTACGGAATGCCTCCAGATGTGCTTCGGAAACTACTACTAGTCTTCCAGTGTACGATCAAAGCGTAGACAGTTTAAGACATTACTCCCATGGAGAAAAGTCCGCATGGCGCTTATTGTGTTCAATGCTGATGCAATTTCTGTGTTTCATCAACACTCTGAAGGTCCAGAGATTACAGAACGCCTCCAGTTGTACTTCGGAAACTACGACTAGTCTTCCAGTGAACGATCAAAACGTAGACAGTTTAAGACAATACTCTCATGGAGAAAAGTGCGCATGGTGCATATTGTTTTCAATGCCGATTCAATTCCTGTGTTTCATCAACACTCTGAAGGTCCACAGATTACAGAATGCCTCCAGAAGTGCTTCGGAAACTACTACCAGTCTTGCAGTGGACGATCAAAGCGTAGACACTTTAAGACCTTACTCCCATGAAGAGAATTCCGCATGGTGCTTATTGTGTTCAATGCGGATGCAATTTTTGTGTTTCATCAACACTCTGAAGGTCCACAGATTACAGAATGCCTCCAGATGTGTTTCGGAAACTACTACTAGTCTTACAGTGTACGATCGAAGCGTATACAGTTTAAGACATTACTCCCATGGAGATAAGTCCGCATTGTGCTTATTGTGTTCAATGCCGATGCAGTTTTTGTGTTTTATCAATACTCTGAAGGTCCACAGATTACAGAATGCTTCCAGATGTGCTTCGGAATTTACTACTAGTCTTCCAGTGTACGATCAAGGTGTAGACAGTCTAAGACATTACTCCCATGGAGAAAAGTCCGCATGGTGCTTATTGTGTTCAATGCCGTTGAAATTTCTGTGTTTCATCAACACTCTGAAGGTCCAAAGATTACAGAATGCCTCCAGATGTGCTTCGGAAACTACTACTACTCTTCCAGGGAACGATCAAAGCGTAGACAGTTTGAGACATTCCTCCCATGGAGAAAAGTCAACATGGTGCTTATTCAGTTCAATGCAGATGCAATTTTTGTGTTTCATCAACACTCTGAACGTCCACAGATTACAGAATGCATCCAGATGTGTTTCGGAAACTACTACTAGTCTTCCAGGGAACGATCAAAGCGTAGACAGTTTAAGACATTACTCCCAAGGAGAAGAGTCCGCATGGTGCTTATTGTGTTCAATGCCGATGCAATTTCTGTTTTTCATCAACACTCTGAAGGTCCACAAATTACAGAAGGCCTCCAGATGTCCTTCGGGAACTACTGCTAGTCTTCCAGTCAACGATCACAGCGTAGACAGTTTAAGACATTACCCTCATGGAGAAAAGTCCGTATGGTGCCTATTGTGTTCAATGCCGAATCAATTTCTGTGTTTCATCAACACTCTGAAGGTCCACAGATAACAGAATGCCTCCAGATGTGCTTAGGAAACTACTACTAGTCTGCCAGCTAACGATCAAAGCGTAGACAGTTTAAGACGTTACTCCCAAGGAGAAAAGTCCGCATGGTGCTTATTGTGTTCAATGCCGCTGCAATTTTGGTGTTTCATCAACACTCTGAAGGTCCACAGATTACAGAATGCCTCCAGATGTGCTTCGGAAACTACTACTAGACTTCCAGTGTACGATCAAAGCGTAGGCAGTTTAAGACATTACTCCCATGGAGAAAAGTACGCATGGTGCTTACTGTGTTAAAAGCCGATGCAATTTCTGTGTTTCTTCAACACTCTGAAGGTCCACAGATTACATATTGCCTCCAGATGTACTTCGTAAACTGCTACTAGTCTTCCCATGTACAATCAAAGCGTAGACAGTTTAAGACATTACTCCTATTGAGATAAGTCCGCATGGTGCTTATTGTGTTCAATGCCGATGCAATTTCTGTGTTTCATCAACCTCTGAAGATCCACGAAACAGAATGCATCCAGATGTGCTTCAGAAACTACTACTAGTCTAACAGGAAACGATCAAAGCGTAGGCAGTTTAAGATATTACTCCCATGGAGAAAAGTCTGCATGGTGCTTATTGTGTTCAATGCCGATGCAATTTTTGTGTTTCATCAACACTCTGAAGGTCCACAGATTACAGAATGCCTCCAGATGTGCTTCGGAAACTACTACTAGTCTTCCAGTGTACGATCAAAGCGTAGACAGTTTAAGACATTACTCAGGTGGAGAAAAGTCCGCATGGTGCTTTTTGTGTTCAATGCCGATGCAATTTTTGTGTTTCATCAACACTCTGAAGATCCACAGATTACAGAATGCATCCAGATATGCTTCGGAAACTACTACTAGTTTTCCAGGGAACGATCAAAGCGTAGACAGTTTAAGACATTACTCCTATGGAGAAAATCTGCATGGTGCTTATTGTGTTCAATGCCGCTGCAATTTTGGTGTTTCATCAACACTCTGAAGGTCCACGGATTACAGAATGCCTCCAGATGTGCTTCTGAAACTACTACTAGTCTTCCAGTGTACGATCAAAGCGTAGACAGTTTAAGACATTACTCCCATTTAGAAAAGTCCGCATTGTGCTTATTGTGTTCAATGCCGATGGAATTTTTGTGTTTCATCAATACTCTGAAGGTCCACAGATTACAGAATGCTTCCAGATGTACTTCGGAAACTACTACTAGTCCTCCAGTGTACGATGAAAGTGTAGACAGTTTAAGACAGTACTCCCATGGAGAAAAGTACGCATGGTGCTTACTGTGTTAAAAGCCGATGCAATTTCTGTTTTTCTTCAACACTCTGGAGGTCCACAGATTACATAATGCCTATAGATGTACATCGGAAACTGCTACTAGTCTTCCATGGAACGATCAAAGCGTAGACAGTTTAAGACATTACTCCCAAGGAGAAGAGACCGCATGGTGCTTATTGTGTTCAATGCCGATTCAATTTCTGTGTTTCATCAACACTCTGAAGGTCCACAAATTACAGAATGCCTCCAGATGTCCTTCGGGAACTACTGCTAGTCTTCCAGTGAACGATTACAGCGTAGACAGTATAAGACATTACACTGATGGAGAAAAGTCCGTATGGTGCCTATTGTGTTCAATGTCGAATCAATTTCTGTGTTTCATCAATACTCTGAAGGTCCACAGATTACAGAATGCTTCCAGATGTGCTTCGGAATTTACTACTAGTCTTCCAGTGTACGATCAAGATGTAGACAGTCTAAGACATTACTCCCATGGAGAAAAGTCCGCATGGTGCTTATTGTGTTCAATGCCGTTGCAATTTCTGTGTTTCATCAACACTCTGAAGGTCCAAAGATTACAGAATGCCTCCAGAAATGCTTCGGAAACTACTACTAGTCTTCCAGTGGACGATCAAAGCGTAGACACTTTAAGACATTACTCCCATGGAGAAAAGTCAACATGGTGCTTATTCAGTTCAATGCCGATGCAATTTTTGTGTTTCATCAACACTCTGAAGGTCCACAGATTACAGAATGCATCCAGCAGTGCTTCGGAAACTACTACTAGTCTTCCAGGGAACGATCAAAGCGTAGACAGTTTAAGACATTACTCCCAAGGAGAAGAGTCCGCATGGTGCTTATTGTGTTCAATGCCGATGCAATTTCTGTTTTTCATCAACACTCTGAAGGTAAACAAATTACAGAAGGCCTCCAGATGTCCTTCGGGAACTACTGCTAGTCTTCCAGTCAACGATCACAGCGTAGACAGTTTAAGACATTACTCTCATGGAGAAAAGTCCGTATGGTGCCTATTGTGTTCAATACCGAATCAAATACTGTGTTTCATCAACACTCTGAAGGTCCACAGATAACAGAATGCCTCTAGATGTGCTTAGGAAACTACTACTAGTCTGCCAGGGAACGATCAAAGCGTAGACAGTTTAAGACATTACTCCCAAGGAGAAAAGACCGCATGGTGCTTACTGTGTTCAATGCCGATGCAATTTCTGTGTTTCATCAACACTCTGAAGGTCCACAGATTACAGAATTCATCCAGAAGTGCTTCGGAAACTACTACTAGTCTTCCAGTGAACGATCAAAGCGTAGACACTTTAAGACATTACTCCCATGGAGAAAATTCCGCATGGTGCTTATTGTGTTCAATGCCGCTGCAATTTTTGTGTTTCATCAACACTCTGAAGGTCCACAGATTACAGAATGCCTACAGGTGTGCTTCGGAAACTACTACTACTCTTCCAGTGTACGATCAAAGCGTAGACAGTTTAAGACATTACTCCCATGGAGAAAAGTCCGCATTGTGCTTATTGTGTTCAATGCCGATGCAATTTTTGTGTTTCATCAATACTCTGAAGGTCCACAGATTACAGAATGCTTCCAGATGTGCTTCGGAAACTACTACTAGTCCTCCAGTGTACGATCAAAGTGTAGACAGTTTAAGACAGTACTCCCATGGAGAAAAGTCCGCATGGTGCTTACTGTGTTAAATGCCGATGCAATTTCTGTGTTTCATCAACACTCTGAAGGTCCACAGATTACAGAATGCCTCCAGATGTCCTTCGGAGACTGCTACTAGTCTTCCAGTGTTCAATCAAAGCGTAGACAGTTTAAGACATTACTCCCATGGAGATAAGTCCGCATGGTGCTTATTGTGTTCAATGCCGATGCAATTTCTGTGTTTCATCAACACTCTGAAGATCCACGGAACAGAACGCATCCAGATGTGCTTCAGAAACTACTGCTAGACTTCCAGGAAACGATCAAAGCGTAGGCTGTTTAAGACATTACTCCCATGGAGAAAAGTCCGCATGGTGCTTATTGTGTTCAATGCCGATGCAATTTTTGTGTTTCATCAACACTCTGAAGGTCCACAGATTACAGAATGCCTCCAGATGTGCTTCGGAAACTACTACTAGTCTTCCAGTGTACGATCAAATCGTAGACAGTTTAAGACATTACTCCCATGGAGAAAAGTCCGCATGGTGCTTATTGTGTTCAATGCCGATGCAATTTTTGTGTTTCATCAACACTCTGAAGGTCCACAGATTACAGAATGCATCCAGATATGCTTCGGAAACTACTACTAGTCTTCCAGGGAACGATCAAAGCGTAGACAGTTTAAGACATTACTCCCATGGAGAAAAGTCGGCATGGTGCTTATTGTGTTCATTGCCGATGCAATTTCTGTGTTTCATCAACACTCTGAAGGTCCACAGATTACAGAATGCCTCCAGATGTGCTTCGGAAACTACTACTAGTCTTCCAGTGAACGATCAAAGCGTAGACAGTTTAAGACATTACTCTCATTCAGAAAAGTCCGTATGGTGCCTATTGTGTTCAATGCCGAATCAATTTCTGTGTTTCATCAACACTCTGAAGGTCCACAGATAACAGAATGCCTCCAGATGTGCTTCGGAAACTACTACTAGTCTTCCAGGGAACGATCAAAGCGTAGACAGTTTAAGACATTACTCCCAAGGAGAAAAGTCCGCATGGTGCTTATTGTGTTCAATGCCGATGCAATTTCTGCGTTTCATCAACACTCTGAAGGTCCACAGATTACAGAATGCATCCAGAAGTGTTTCGGTAACCACTACTAGTCTTCCAGTGAACGATCAAAGCGTAGACACTTTAAGACATTACTCCCATGGAGAAAATTCCGCATGGTGCTTATTGCGTTCAATGCCGCTGCAATTATTGTGTTTCATCAACACTCTGAAGGTCCACAGATTACAGAATGCCTCCAGATGTGCTTCGGAAACTGCTACTAGTCTTCCAGTGTACGATCAAAGCGTAGACGGTTTAAGACATTACTCCCATGGAGAAAAGTCCGCATTGTGCTTATTGTGTTCAATGCCGATGCAATTTTTGTGTTTCATCAATACTCTGAAGGTCCACAGATTACAGAATGCTCCCAGATATGCTTCGGAAACTACTACTAGTCCTCCAGAGTACGATCAAAGTGTAGACAGTTTAAGACATTACTCCCATGGAGAAAAGTCCGCATGGTGCTTATTGTGTTAAATGCCGATGCAATTTCTGTGTTTCATCAACACTCTGAAGGTCCACAGATTACAGAATGCCCCAGATGTACTTCGGAAACTGCTACTAGTCTAACAGTGTACAATCAAAGCGTAGACAGTTTAAGACATTACTCCCATGGAGAAAAGTCCGCATGGTGTTTATTGTGTTAAATGCCGATGCAATTTCTGTGTTTCATCAACACACTGAAGGTCCACAGATTACAGAATGCCTCCAGATGTGCTTCGGAAACTATTACTAGTCTTCCAGGGAACGATCAAAGCGTAGACAGTTTGAGACATTACTCCCATGGAGAAAAGTCCGCATGGTGCTTATTGTGTTCAATGCCTATGCAAATTTTGTGTTTCATCAACACTCTTAAGGTCCACAGATTACAGAATGCTTCCAGATGTGCTTCGGAAACTACTACTTGTCTTCCAGTGTACGATCAAAGCGTAGACAGTTTAAGACATTACTCCCATGGAGAAAAGTCCGCATGGTGCTTATTGTGTTCAATGCCGATGCAGTTTTTGTGTTTCATCAACACTGCGAACGTCCACAGATTAGAGAATGCCTCCGGATGTGCTTCGGAAACTACTACTAGTCTTCCAGGGAACGATCAAAGCGTAGACAGTTTGAGACATTACTCCCATGGAGAAAAGTCCGCATGGTGCTTATTGTGTTCAATGTCGATGCAATTTTTGTGTTTCATAAACACTCTGAAGGTCCACAGATTACAGAATGCATCCAGATATGCTTCGGAAACTACTACTAGTCTTCCAGGGAATGATCAAATCGTAGACAGTTTAAGACATTACTCCCATGGAGAAAAGTCTGCATGGTGTTTATTGTGTTCAATGCCGATGCAATTTCTGTGATTCATCAACACTCTGAAGGTCCACAGATTACAGAATGCCTCCAGATGTGCTTCGGAAACTACTACTAGTCTTCCAGTGTACGATCAAAGCGTAGACAGTTTAAGACATTACTACCATGGAGAAATGTCCGCATGGCGCTTATTGTGTTCAATGCTGATGCAATTTCTGTGTTTCACCAACACTCTGAAGGTCCAGAGATTACAGAATGCCTCGAGTTGTGCTTCGGAAACGCTACTAGTCTTCCAGTGAACGATCAAAACGTAGACAGTTTAAGACATTACTCTCATGGAGAAAAGTCCGCATGGTGCTTATTGTGTGCAATGCCGATGCAATTCCTGTGTTTCATCAACACTCTGAAGGTCCACAGATTACAGAATGCCTCCAGAAGTGCTTCGGAAACTACTACTAGTCTTCCAGTTAACGATCAAAGCGTAGACACTTTAAGACATTACTCCCATGAAGAAAATTCCGCACGGTGCTTATTGTGTTCAATGCCGATGCAATTTTTGTGTTTCATCAACACTCTGAAGGTCCAGGGATTACAGAATGCCTCCAGATGTGTTTCGGAAACTACTACTAGTCTACCAGTGTACGATCAAAGCGGAGACAGTTTAAGACATTACTCCCTTGGAGATAAGTCCGCATTGTGCTTATTGTGTTCTATGCCGATGCAATTTTTGTGGGTCATCAATACTCTGAAGGTCCACAGATTACAGAATGCTTCCAGATGTGCTTCGGAATTTACTACTAGTCTTCCAGTGTACGATCAAAGTGTAGACGGTTTAAGACATTACTCCCATGGAGAAAATTCCGCATGGTGCTTATTGTGTTCAATGCCGTTGCAATTTCTGTGTTTCATCAACACTCTGAAGGTCCAAAGATTACAGAATGCCTCCAGATGTGCTTCGGAAACTTCTACTAGTCTTCCAGTGTACGATGAAAGCGTAGACAGTTTAAGACATTACTACCATGGAGAAAAGTCCGCATGGCGCTTATTGTGTTCAATGCTGATGCAATTTCTGTGTTTCATCAACACTCTGAAGGTTCACAGATTACAGAATGCCTCCAGATGTGTTTCGGAAACTACTACTAGTCTTCCAGTGTACGATCAAAGCGTAGACAGTTTAAGACATTACTCCCTTGGAGATAAGTCCGCATTGTGCTTATTGTGTTCAATGCCGATGCAATTTTTGTGGGTCATCAATACTCTGAAGGTCCACAGATTACAGAATGCTTCCAGATGTGCTTCGGAATTTACTACTAGTCTTCCAGTGTACGATCAAAGAGTAGACAGTTTAAGACATTACTCCCATGAGAAAAGTCCGCAAGGTGCTTATTGTGTTCAATGGCGTTGCAATTTCTGTGTTTCATCAACACTCTGAATGTCCAAAGATTACAGAATGACTCCAGATGTGCTTCGGAAACTACTACTAGTCTTCCAGTTTACAATCAAAGCCTAGACAGTTTAAGACATTACTCCCGTAGAGAAAAGTCCCGATGGTGCATATTGTGTTCAATGCCGATGCAGTTTTTGTGTTTCATCAACACTCTGATCGTCCACAGATAACAGAATGCCTCCAGATGTGCTTCGGAAACTACTACTAGTCTTCCAGGGAACGATCAAAGCGTAGACAGTTTAAGACATTACTCCCAAGGAGAAAAGTCCGCATGGTGCTTATTGTGTTCAATGCCGCTGCAATTTTTGTGTTTCATCAACACTCTGAAGGTCCACAGATTTCAGAATGCCTCCAGATGTGCTTCGGAAACTACTACTAGTCTTCCAGTGTACGATTAAAGCGTAGCCAGTTTAAGACATTACTCCCATGGAGAAATGTCCGCATTGTGCTTATAGTGTTCAATGCCGATGCAAATTTTGTGTTTCATCAATACTCAAAGGTCCACAGATTACAGAATGCTCCCAGATGTGCTTCGGAAACTACTACTAGTCCTCCAGTGTACGATCAAAGTGTAGACAGTTTAAGACATTACTCCCATGGAGAAAAGTCCGCATGGTGCTTATTGTGTTAAATGCCGATGCGATTTCTGTGTTTCATCAACACTCTGAAGGTCCACAGATTACAGAATGCCTCCAGATGTACTTCGGAAACTGCTACTAGTCTTCCAGTGTACAATCAAAGCGTAGAGAGTTTAAGACATTACTCCCATGGAGATAAGTCCGCATGGTGCTTATTGTTTTCAATGCCGATTCAATTCCTGTGTTTCATCAACCCTCTGAAGGTCCACAGATTACAGAATGCCTCCAGAAGTGCTTCGGAAACTACTACTAGTCTTTCAGTGGACCATCAAAGCGTAGACACTTTAAGACATTACTCCCATGAAGAAAATTCCGCATGATGCTTATTGTGTTCAATGCCGATGCAATTTTTGTGTTTCATCAACACTCTGAAGGTTCACAGATTACAGAATGCCTCCAGATGTGTTTCGGAAACTACTACGAGTCTTCCAGTGTACGATCAAAGCGTAGACAGTTTAAGACATTACTCCCTTGGAGATAAGTCCGCATTGTGCTTATTGTGTTCAATGCCGATGAAATTTTTGTGGGTCATCAATCCTCTGAAGGTTCACAGATTACAGAATGCCTCCAGATGTGTTTCGGAAACTACTACTTGTCTTCCAGTGTACGATCAAAGCGTAGACAGTTTAAGACATTACTCCCTTGGAGATAAGTCCGCATTGTGCTAATTGTGTTCAATGCCGATGCAATTTCTGTGTTTCATCAATACTCTGAAGGTCCACAGATTACAGAATGCTTCCAGATGTGCTTCGGAATTTACTACTAGTCTTCCAGTGTACGATCAAAGTGTAGACAGTTTAAGACATTACTCCGATGGAGAAAAGTCCTCATGGTGGTTATTGTGTTCAATGCCGTTGCAATTTCTGTGTTTCATCAACACTCTGAATGTCCAAAGATTACAGAATGCCTCCAGATGTGCTTCGGAATCTTCTACTAGTCTTCCAGTGTACAATCAAAGCGTAGACAGTTTAAGACATTACTCCCATAGAGAAAACTCCCCATGGTGCATATTGTGTTCAATGCCGATGCAGTTTTTGTGTTTCATCAACACTCTGATCGTCCACAGATAACAGAATGCCTCCAGATGTGCTTCGGAAACTTCTACTAGGCTTCCAGGGAACGATCAAAGCGTAGACAGTTTAAGACATTACTCCCAAGGAGAAAAGTCCGCATGGTGCTTATTGTGTTCAATGCCGATGCAATTTTTGTGGGTCATCAATACTCTGAAGGTCCACAGATTACAGAATGCTTCCAGATGTGCTTCGGAATTTACTACTAGTCTTCCAGTGTACGATCAAAGTGTAGACAGTTTAAGACATTACTCCCATGGAGAAAAGTCCGCATGGTGCTTATTGTGTTCAATGCCGTTGCAATTTCTGTGTTTCATCAACACTCTGAAGGTCCAGAGATTACAGAATGCCTCCAGATGTGCTTCGGAAACTTCTACTAGTCTTCCAGTGTACGATCAAAGCGTAGACAGTTTAAGACATTACTACCATGGAGAAAAGTCCGCTTGGCGCTTATTGTGTTCAATGCTGATGCAATTTCTGTGTTTCATCAACACTCTGAAGGTCCAGAGATTACAGAATGCCTCCAGTTGTGCTTCGGAAACTACTACTAGTCTTCCAGTGAACGATCAAAGCGTAGACAGTTTAAGATATTACGCTCATGGAGAAAAGTCCGCATGGTGCTTATTGTGTTCAATGCCGATGCAATTTTTGTGTTTCATCAACACTCTGATGTTTCACAGATTACAGAATGCCTCCAGATGTGTTTCGGAAACTACTACTAGTCTTCCAGTGTACGATCAAAGCGTAGACTGTTTAAGACATTACTCCCTTGGAGATAAGTCCGCATTGTGCTTATTGTGTTCAATGGCGTGCAATTTCTGTGTTTCATCAACACTGGGAATGTGCAAAGATTACAGAATGCCTCCAGATGTGCTTCGGAAACTTCTACTAGTCTTCCAGTGTACAATCAAAGCGTAGACAGTTTAAGACATTACTCCCATAGAGAAAAGTCCCCATGGTGCATATTGTGTTCAATGCCGATGCAGTTTTTGTGTTTCATCAACACTCTGATCGTCCACAGATAACAGAATGCCTCCAGAAGTGCTTCGGAAACTACTACTAGTCTTCCAGGGAACGATCAAAGCGTAGACAGTTTAAGACATTACTCCCAAGGAGAAAATTCCGCATGGTGCTTATTGTGTTCAATGCCGTTGCAATTTCTGTGTTTCATCAACACTCTAAAGGTCCAAAGATTACATAATGCCTCCAGATGTGCTTCGGAAACTTCTACTAGTCTTCCAGTGTACGATCAAAGCGTAGACAGTTTAAGACATTACTACCATGGAGAAAAGTCCGCATGGCGCTTATTGTGTTCAATGCTGATGCAATTTCTGTGTTTCATCAACACTCTGAAGGTCCACAGATTACAGAATGTGTCCAGATGTGTTTCGGAAACAAATACTAGACTTCCAGTGTACGATCAGAGCGTAGACAGTTTAAGACATTACTCCCATGGGGAAAAGTCCGCATTGTGCTTATTGTGTTCAATGCCGATGCAGTTTTTGTGATTCATCAACACTCTGAACGTCCACAGATTAGAGAATGACTCCAGATGTGCTTCGGAAACTACTACTAGTCTTCCAGGGAACGATCAAAGCGTAGACAGTTTGAGACATTACTCCCATGGAGAAAAGTCCGACTGGTGCTTATTGTGTTAAATGTCGATGCAATGTTTGTGTTTCGTCAACCCTCTGAAGGTCCACAGATTACAGAATGCATCCAGATATGCTTCGGAAACTACTACTAGTCTTCCAGGGAACGATCAAAGCGTAGACAGTTTAAGACATTACTCCCATGGAGAAAAGTCTGCATGGTGTTTATTGTGTTCAATGCCGATGCAATTTCTGTGTTTCATCAACACTCTGAAGGTCAACAGATTACAGAATGCATCCAGATGTGCTTCGGAAACTACTACTAGTCTTCCAGTGTACGATCAAAGCGTAGAAAGTTTAAGACATTACTACCATGGAGAAAAGTCCGCATGGTGCTTATTGTGTTCAATGCCGATGCAATTTTTGTGTTTCATCAACACTCTGAAGGTCCAGGGATTACAGAATGCCTCCAGATGTGTTTCGGAAACTACTACTAGTCTTCCAGTGTACGATCAAAGCGTAGACAGTTTAAGACATTACTCCCTTGGAGATAAGTCCGCATTGTGCTTATTGTGTTCAATGCCGATGCAATTTTTGTGGGTCATCAATACTCTGAAGGTCCACAGATTACAGAATGCTTCCAGATGTGCTTCGGAAACTACTACTAGTCTTCCAGTGTACGATCAAAGCGTAGACTGTTTAAGACATTACTCCCTTGGAGATAAGTCCGCATTGTGCTTATTGTGTTCAATGGCGTGCAATTTCTGTGTTTCATCAACACTGGGAATGTCCAAAGATTACAGAATGCCTCCAGATGTGCTTCGGAAACTTCTACTAGTCTTCCAGTGTACAATCAAAGCGTAGACAGTTTAAGACATTACTCCCATAGAGAAAAGTCCCCATGGTGCATATTGTGTTCAATGCCGATGCAGTTTTTGTGTTTCATCAACACTCTGATCGTCCACAGATAACAGAATGCCTCCAGAAGTGCTTCGAAAACTACTACTAGTCTTCCAGGAAACGATCAAAGCATAGGCAGTATAAGACATTACTCCCCTGGAGAAAAGTCCGCATGGTGCTTATTGTGTTCAATGCCTATGCAATTTTTGTGTTTCATCAACACTCTGAAGGTCCGCTGATTACAGAATGCCTCCAGATGTGCTTCGGATACTACTACTAGTCTTCCAGTGTACGATCAAAAGCGTAGACAGTTTAAGACATTACTCCCATGGAGAAAAGTCCGCATGGTGCTTATTGTGTTCAATGCCGATGCAGTTTTTGTGTTTCATCAACACTCTGAACGTCCACAGATTAGAGAATGCCTCCAGATGTGCTTCGGAAACTACTACTAGTCTTCCAGGGAACGATCAAAGCGTAGACAGTGTGAGACATTACTCCCATGGAGAAAAGTCCGCATGGTGCTTATTGTGTTCAATGTCGATGCAATTTTTGTGTTTCATTAACACTCTGAAGGTCCACAGATTACAGAATGCCACCAGATATGCTTAGGAAACTACTACTAGTCTTACAGGGAACGATCAAAGCGTAGACAGTTTCAGACATTACTCCCATGGAGAAAAGTCTGCATGGTGTTTATTGTGTTCAATGCCAATGCAAATTCTGTGTTTCATCAACCCTCTGAAGGTCAACAGATTACAGAATGCCTCCAGAAGTGCTTCGGAAACTACTACTAGTCTTCCTGCGGACGATCAAAGCGTAGACACTTTAAGACATTACTCCCATGAAGAAAATTCCGCATAGTGCTTATTGTGTTCAATGCCGATGCAATTTTTGTGTTTCATCAACACTCTGAAGGTTCACAGATTACAGAATGCCTCCAGATGTGTTTCGGAAACTACTACTAGTCTTCCAGTGTACGATCAAAGCGTAGACAGTTTAAGACATTACTCCCTTGGAGATAAGTCCACATTGTGCTTATTGTGTTCAATGCCGATGCAATTTTTGTGGGTCATCAATACTCTGAAGGTCCACAGATTACAGAATGCCTCCAGATGTGCTTCGGAAACTACTACTAGTCTTCCAGTGTACGATCAAAGCGTAGACAGTTTAAGACATTACTCCCTTGGAGATAAGTACGCATTGTGCTTATTGTGTTCAATGCCGATGCAATTTTTGTGGGTCATCAATACTCTGAAGGTCCACAGATTACAGAATGCTTCCAGATGTGCTTCGGAATTTACTACTAGTCTTCCAGTGTACGATCAAAGTGTAGACAGTTTAAGACATTACACCCATGGAGAAAAGTCCGCATGGTGCTTATTGTGTTCAATGCCGATTCAATTCCTGTGTTTCATCAACCCTCTGAAGGTCCACAGATTACAGAATGCCTCCAGAAGTGCTTCGGATACTACTACTAGTCTTCATGTGTACGATCAAAAGCGTAGACAGTTTAAGACATTATTCCCATGGAGAAAAGTCCGCATGGTGCTTTTTGTGTTCAATGCCGATGCAGTTTTTGTGTTTCATCAACACTCTGAACGTCCACAGATTAGAGAATGCCTCCAGATGTGTTTCGGAAACTACTACTAGTCTTCCAGTGTACGATCAAAGCGTAGACAGTTTAAGACATTACTCCCTTGGAGATAAGTTCGCATTGTGCTTAATGTGTTCAATGCCGATGCAATTTTTGTGGGTCATCAATACTCTGAAGGTCCACAGATTACAGAATGCTTCCAGATGTGCTTTGGAAAATACTACTAGTCTTCCAGGGAACGATCAACGCGTAGACAGTTTGAGACATTACTCCCATGGAGAAAAGTCCGCATGGCGCTTATTGTGTTCAATGCTGATGCAATTTCTGTGTTTCATCAACACTCTGAAGGTCCACAGATTACAGAATGCATCCAGAAGTGCTTCGGAAACTACTAATAGTCTTGCAGTGAACGATCAAAGCGTAGACACTTTAAGACATTACTCCCATGGAGAAAATTCCGCATGGTGTTTATTGTGTTCAATGCCGCTGCAATTTTTGTGTTTCATCAACACTCTGAAGGTTCACAGATTACAGAATGTATCCAGATTTGCTTCGGAAACTACTACTAGCCTTCCAGGGAACGATCAAACCGTAGACAATATAAGTCATTACTCCCATGGAGAAAAGTCTGCATGGTGTTTATTGTGTTCAATGCCGAAGCAATTTCTGTGTTTCATCTACACTCTGAAGGTCCACAGAATACAGAATGCATCCAGATGTGCTTCAGAAACTACTACTAGTCTTCCAGGAAACGATCAAAGCGTATGCAGTTTAAGACATTACTCCCCTGGAGAAAAGTCCGCATGGTGCTTATTGTGTTCAATGCCTATGCAATTTTTGTGTTTCATCAACACTCTGAAGGTCCGCAGATTACAGAATGCCTCCAGATGTGCTTTGGATACTACTACTAGTCTTCCAGTGTACGATCAAAAGCGTAGACAGTTTAAGACATTACTCCCATGGAGAAAAGTCCGCATGGAGCTTATTGTGTTCAATGCCGATGTAGTTTTTGTGTTTCATCAACACTCTGAACGTCCACAGATTAGAGAATGCCTCCAGATGTGCTTCAGAAACTACTACTAGTCTTCCTGTGGACGATCAAAGCGTAGACACTTTAAGACATTACTCCCATGAAGAAAATTCCGCATAGTGCTTATTGTGTTCAATGCCGATGCAATTTTTGTGTTTCATCAACACTCTGAAGGTTCACAGATTACAGAATGCCTCCAGATGTGTTTCGGAAACTACTACTAGTCTTCCAGTGTACGATCAAAGCGTAGGCAGTTTAAGACATTACTCCCATGGAGAAAAGTCCGCATGGTGCTTTTTGTGTTCAATGCCGATGCAGTTTTTGTGTTTCATCAACACTCTGAACGTCCACAGATTAGAGAATGCCTCCAGATGTGTTTCGGAAACTACTACTAGTCTTCCAGTGTACGATCAAAGCGTAGACAGTTTAAGACATTACTCCCTTGGAGATAAGTTCGCATTGTGCTTAATGTGTTCAATGCCGATGCAATTTTTGTGGGTCATCAATACTCTGAAGGTCCACAGATTACAGAATGCTTCCAGATGTGCTTCGGAATTTACTATTAGTCTTCCAGTGTACGATCAAAGTGTAGACAGTTTAAGACATTACTCCCATGGAGAAAAGTCCGCATGGTGCTTATTGTGTTCAATGTCGTTGCAATTTCTGTGTTTCATCAACACTCTGAAGGTCGAAAGATTACAGAATGCCTCCAGATGTGCTTCGGAAACTTCTACTAGTCTTCCAGTGTACAATCAAAGCGTAGACAGTTTAAGACATTACTCCCATGGAGAAAAGTCCCCATGGTGCATATTGTGTTCAATGCCGATGCAGTTTTTGTGTTTCATCAACACTCTGATCGTCCACAGATTACAGAATGCCTCCAGATGTGCTTCGGAAACTACTACTAGTCTTCCAGGGAACGATCAACGCGTAGACAATTTGAGACATTACTCCCATGGAGAAAAGTCCGCATGTCGCTTATTGTGTTCAATGCTGATGCAATTTCTGTGTTTCATCAACACTCTGAAGATCCAGAGATTACAGAATGCCTCCAGTTGTGCTTCGGAAACTACGACTAGTCTTCCAGTGAACGATCAAATCGTAGACAGTTTAAGACATTACTCCCATGGAGAAAAGTCTGCATGGTGCTTATTGCGTTCAATGTCGTTGCAATTTCTGTGTTTCATCAACACCCTGAAGGTCGAAAGATTACAGAATGCCTCCAGATGTGCTTCGGAAACTTCTACTAGTCTTCCAGAGTACAATCAAAGCATAGACAGTTTAAGACATTACTCCCATGGAGAAAAGTCCGCATGGTGCATATTGTGTTCAATGCCGATGCAGTTTTTGTGTTTCATCAACACTCTGAACGTCCACAGATTACAGAATGCCTCCAAATGTGCTTCGGAAACTACTACTAGTCTTCCAGGGAACAATCAAAGCGTAGACAGTTTGAGACATTACTCCCATGGAGAAAAGTCCGCATGGTGCTTATTGTGTTCAATGCCGATGCAACTTTTGTGTTTCATCAACACTCTGAAAGTCCACAGATTACAGAATGCATCGAGAAATGCTTCGGAAACTACTACTAGTCTTCCAGGGAACGACCAACCCGTAGACAGTTTAAGACATTACTCCCATGGTGAAAAGTCCGCATTGTGCATATTCAGTTCAATGCCGATGCAATTTTTGTGTTTCATCAACACTCTGTAGGTCCACAGATTACAGTATGCATCCAGATACGCTTCGGATACTACTACTAGTCTTCCAGGGAACGATCAAAACGTAGACAGTTTAAGACATTACTCCCATGGAGAAAAGTTTGCATGGTGCTTATTGTGTTCAATGCCGATGCAATTTCTGTGTTTCATCAACGGTCTGAAGGTCCACAGATTACAGAATGCCTCCAGATGTGCTTCGGAAACTACTACTAGTATTCCAGTGTACGATCAAAGCGTAGGCAGCTTAAGAAATTACTCCCATGGAGAAAAGTCGGCATGGCGCTTATTGTGTTCAATGCTGATGCAATTTCTGTGTTTCATCAACTCTCTGAAGGTCCAGAGATTACAGAATGCCTCCAGTTGTGCTTCGGAAACTACTACTAGTTTTCCAGTGAACGATCAAAACGTAAACAGTTTAGGACATTTCTCTCATGGAGAACAGTCCGCATGGTGCTTATTGTGTTCAATGCCGATTCAATTCCTGTGTTTCATCAACACTCTGAAGGTCCACAGATTACAGAATGCCTCCAGAAGTGCTTCGGAAGCTACTACTAGTCTTCCAGTGGACGATCAAAGCGTAGACACTTTAAGACATTACTCCCATGAAGAAAATTCCGCATGGTGCTTATCGTGTTCAATGCCGATGCAATTTTTGTGTTTCATCAACACTCTGAAGGTCCACAGATTACAGAATGCCTCCTGATGTGTTTCGGAAACTACTACTTGTCTTACAGTGTACGATCGAAGCGTAGACAGTTTAAGATATTACTCCCATGGAGATAAGTCCGCATTGTGCTTATTGTGTTCAATGCCGATGCAATTTTTGTGTTTCATCAATACTCTGAAGGTCCACAAATTACAGAATGCTTCCAGAAGTGCTTCGGAATTTACTACTAGTCTTCCAGTGTACGATCAAAGTGTAGACAGTCTAAGACATTACTCCCATGGAGAAAAGTCCGCATGGTGCTTATTGTGTTCAATGCCGTTGCAATTTCTATGTTTCATCAACACTCTGAAGGTCCAAAGATTACAGAATGCCTCCAGATGTGCTTCGGAAACTACTACTAGTCTTCCAATGTACAATCAAAGCGTAGACAGTTTAAGACATTACTCCTATGGAGAAAAGTCCGAATGGTGCATATTGTGTTCAATGCCGATGTAGTTTTTGTGTTTCATCAACACTCTGAACGTCCACAGATTACAGAATGCCTCCAAATGTGCTTCGGATACTACTACTAGTCTTCCAGGGAACGATCAAAGCGTAGACAGTTTGAGACATTACTCCCATGAAGAAAATTCCGCATGGTGCTTATTGTGTTCAATGCCGATGCAATTTTTGTGTTTCATCAACACTCTGAAGGTCCACAGATTACAGAATGCATCCAGGTATGCTTCGGAAACTACTACTAGTCTTCCAGGGAACGACCAACCCGTAGACAGTTTAAGACATTACTCCCAAGAAGAAGAGTCCGCATGTTGCTTATTGTGTTCAATGCCGATGCAATTTCTGTGTTTCATCAACACTCTGAAGGTCCACAAATTACAGAATGCCTCCAGATGTCCTTCGGGAACTACTGCTAGTCTTCCAGTGAACGATCACAGCGTAGACAGTAGAGACATTACTCTCATGGAGAAAAGTCCGTATGGTGCCTATTGTGTTCAATGCCGAATCAATTTCTGTGTTTCATCAACGCTCTGAAGGTCCACAGATAACAGAATTCCTCCAGATGTGCTTCGGAAACTACTACTAGTTTTCCAGGGAACGATCAAAGCGTAGACAGTTTAAGACATTACTCCCAAGGAGAAAAGTCCGCATGGTGCTTTTTGTGTTCAATGCCGATGCAATTTCTGTGTTTCATCAACACTCTGAAGGTCCACAGATTACAGAATGCATCCAGAAGTGCTTCGGAAACTACTACTAGTCATCCAGTATACGATCAATGTGTAGACAGTCTAATACATTACTCCCATGGAGAAAAGTCCGCATGGTGCATATTGTGTTCAATGCCGATGCATTTTTTGTGTTTCATCCACACTCTGAACGTCCACAGATTACAGAATGCCTCAAAATGTGCTTCGGATACTACTACTAGTCTTCCAGGGAACGATCAAAGCGTAGACAGTTTGAGACATTACTCCCATGGAGGAAAGTCCGCATGGTGCTTATTGTGTTCAATGCCGATGCAATTTCTGTGTTTCATCAACACTCGGAAGGTCCACAGATTGCAGAATGCCTCCAGATGTGCTTCGGAAACTACTACTAGTCTTCCAGTAAACGATCAAAGCATAGACAGTTTAAGACATTACTCCCATGGAGAAAAGTCTACATGGTGCTTGTTGTGTTCAATGCCGATGCAATTTCTATGTTTCATCAACACTCTGATCCACAGATTACAGAATGCTTCCAGATGTGCTTTGGAAACTGCTACTAGTCTTCCAGTGTACGATCAAAGCGTAGACAGTTTAAGACATTACTACCATGGAGAAAAGTCCGCATGGTGCTTATTGTGTTCAATGCCGATGCAATTTTTGTGTTTCATCAATACTCTGAAGGTCCACAGATTACAGAATGCCTCCAGATGTGCTTCGGAAACTAGTACTAGTCTTCCTGGGAACGATCAAAGCGTAGACAGTTTGAGACATTACTCCCATGGAGAAAAGTCCGCATGGTGCTTATTCAGTTCAATGCCGATGCAATTTTTGTGTTTCATCAACACTCTGAAGGTCCACAGATAACAGAATGCATCCAGATATGCTTCGGAAACTACTACTAATCTTCCAGTGAACGATCAAAGCGTAGACAGTTTGAGACATTACTCCCGTGGAGAAAAGCCCGCATGGTGCTTTTTGTGTTCAATGCCGATGCAATTTTTGTGCTTCATCAACACTCTGAAGCTCCACAGATTACAGAATGCCTCCAGATGTGCTTCGGAAACTACTACTAGTCTTCCAGTGTACGATCAAAGCGTAGACAGTTTAAGACATTACTCCCTTGGAGATAAGTACGCATTGTGCTTATTGTGTTCAATGCCGATGCAATTTTTGTGGGTCATCAATACTCTGAAGGTCCACAGATTACAGAATGCTTCCAGATGTGCTTCGGAATTTACTACTAGTCTTCCAGTGTACGATCAAAGTGTAGACAGTTTAAGACATTACACCCATGGAGAAAAGTCCGCATGGTGCTTATTGTGTTCAATGCCGATTCAATTCCTGTGTTTCATCAACCCTCTGAAGGTCCACAGATTACAGAATGCCTCCAGAAGTGCTTCGGATACTACTACTAGTCTTCATGTGTACGATCAAAAGCGTAGACAGTTTAAGACATTATTCCCATGGAGAAAAGTCCGCATGGTGCTTTTTGTGTTCAATGCCGATGCAGTTTTTGTGTTTCATCAACACTCTGAACGTCCACAGATTAGAGAATGCCTCCAGTTGTGCTTCGGAAACTACGACTAGTCTTCCAGTGAACGATCAAATCGTAGACAGTTTAAGACATTACTCCCATGGAGAAAAGTCTGCATGGTGCTTATTGCGTTCAATGTCGTTGCAATTTCTGTGTTTCATCAACACCCTGAAGGTCGAAAGATTACAGAATGCCTCCAGATGTGCTTCGGAAACTTCTACTAGTCTTCCAGAGTACAATCAAAGCATAGACAGTTTAAGACATTACTCCCATGGAGAAAAGTCCGCATGGTGCATATTGTGTTCAATGCCGATGCAGTTTTTGTGTTTCATCAACACTCTGAACGTCCACAGATTACAGAATGCCTCCAAATGTGCTTCGGAAACTACTACTAGTCTTCCAGGGAACAATCAAAGCGTAGACAGTTTGAGACATTACTCCCATGGAGAAAAGTCCGCATGGTGCTTATTGTGTTCAATGCCGATGCAACTTTTGTGTTTCATCAACACTCTGAAAGTCCACAGATTACAGAATGCATCGAGAAATGCTTCGGAAACTACTACTAGTCTTCCAGGGAACGACCAACCCGTAGACAGTTTAAGACATTACTCCCATGGTGAAAAGTCCGCATTGTGCATATTCAGTTCAATGCCGATGCAATTTTTGTGTTTCATCAACACTCTGTAGGTCCACAGATTACAGTATGCATCCAGATACGCTTCGGATACTACTACTAGTCTTCCAGGGAACGATCAAAACGTAGACAGTTTAAGACATTACTCCCATGGAGAAAAGTTTGCATGGTGCTTATTGTGTTCAATGCCGATGCAATTTCTGTGTTTCATCAACGGTCTGAAGGTCCACAGATTACAGAATGCCTCCAGATGTGCTTCGGAAACTACTACTAGTATTCCAGTGTACGATCAAAGCGTAGGCAGCTTAAGAAATTACTCCCATGGAGAAAAGTCGGCATGGCGCTTATTGTGTTCAATGCTGATGCAATTTCTGTGTTTCATCAACTCTCTGAAGGTCCAGAGATTACAGAATGCCTCCAGTTGTGCTTCGGAAACTACTACTAGTTTTCCAGTGAACGATCAAAACGTAAACAGTTTAGGACATTTCTCTCATGGAGAACAGTCCGCATGGTGCTTATTGTGTTCAATGCCGATTCAATTCCTGTGTTTCATCAACACTCTGAAGGTCCACAGATTACAGAATGCCTCCAGAAGTGCTTCGGAAGCTACTACTAGTCTTCCAGTGGACGATCAAAGCGTAGACACTTTAAGACATTACTCCCATGAAGAAAATTCCGCATGGTGCTTATCGTGTTCAATGCCGATGCAATTTTTGTGTTTCATCAACACTCTGAAGGTCCACAGATTACAGAATGCCTCCTGATGTGTTTCGGAAACTACTACTTGTCTTACAGTGTACGATCGAAGCGTAGACAGTTTAAGATATTACTCCCATGGAGATAAGTCCGCATTGTGCTTATTGTGTTCAATGCCGATGCAATTTTTGTGTTTCATCAATACTCTGAAGGTCCACAAATTACAGAATGCTTCCAGAAGTGCTTCGGAATTTACTACTAGTCTTCCAGTGTACGATCAAAGTGTAGACAGTCTAAGACATTACTCCCATGGAGAAAAGTCCGCATGGTGCTTATTGTGTTCAATGCCGTTGCAATTTCTATGTTTCATCAACACTCTGAAGGTCCAAAGATTACAGAATGCCTCCAGATGTGCTTCGGAAACTACTACTAGTCTTCCAATGTACAATCAAAGCGTAGACAGTTTAAGACATTACTCCTATGGAGAAAAGTCCGAATGGTGCATATTGTGTTCAATGCCGATGTAGTTTTTGTGTTTCATCAACACTCTGAACGTCCACAGATTACAGAATGCCTCCAAATGTGCTTCGGATACTACTACTAGTCTTCCAGGGAACGATCAAAGCGTAGACAGTTTGAGACATTACTCCCATGAAGAAAATTCCGCATGGTGCTTATTGTGTTCAATGCCGATGCAATTTTTGTGTTTCATCAACACTCTGAAGGTCCACAGATTACAGAATGCATCCAGGTATGCTTCGGAAACTACTACTAGTCTTCCAGGGAACGACCAACCCGTAGACAGTTTAAGACATTACTCCCAAGAAGAAGAGTCCGCATGTTGCTTATTGTGTTCAATGCCGATGCAATTTCTGTGTTTCATCAACACTCTGAAGGTCCACAAATTACAGAATGCCTCCAGATGTCCTTCGGGAACTACTGCTAGTCTTCCAGTGAACGATCACAGCGTAGACAGTAGAGACATTACTCTCATGGAGAAAAGTCCGTATGGTGCCTATTGTGTTCAATGCCGAATCAATTTCTGTGTTTCATCAACGCTCTGAAGGTCCACAGATAACAGAATTCCTCCAGATGTGCTTCGGAAACTACTACTAGTTTTCCAGGGAACGATCAAAGCGTAGACAGTTTAAGACATTACTCCCAAGGAGAAAAGTCCGCATGGTGCTTTTTGTGTTCAATGCCGATGCAATTTCTGTGTTTCATCAACACTCTGAAGGTCCACAGATTACAGAATGCATCCAGAAGTGCTTCGGAAACTACTACTAGTCATCCAGTATACGATCAATGTGTAGACAGTCTAATACATTACTCCCATGGAGAAAAGTCCGCATGGTGCATATTGTGTTCAATGCCGATGCATTTTTTGTGTTTCATCCACACTCTGAACGTCCACAGATTACAGAATGCCTCAAAATGTGCTTCGGATACTACTACTAGTCTTCCAGGGAACGATCAAAGCGTAGACAGTTTGAGACATTACTCCCATGGAGGAAAGTCCGCATGGTGCTTATTGTGTTCAATGCCGATGCAATTTCTGTGTTTCATCAACACTCGGAAGGTCCACAGATTGCAGAATGCCTCCAGATGTGCTTCGGAAACTACTACTAGTCTTCCAGTAAACGATCAAAGCATAGACAGTTTAAGACATTACTCCCATGGAGAAAAGTCTACATGGTGCTTGTTGTGTTCAATGCCGATGCAATTTCTATGTTTCATCAACACTCTGATCCACAGATTACAGAATGCTTCCAGATGTGCTTTGGAAACTGCTACTAGTCTTCCAGTGTACGATCAAAGCGTAGACAGTTTAAGACATTACTACCATGGAGAAAAGTCCGCATGGTGCTTATTGTGTTCAATGCCGATGCAATTTTTGTGTTTCATCAATACTCTGAAGGTCCACAGATTACAGAATGCCTCCAGATGTGCTTCGGAAACTAGTACTAGTCTTCCTGGGAACGATCAAAGCGTAGACAGTTTGAGACATTACTCCCATGGAGAAAAGTCCGCATGGTGCTTATTCAGTTCAATGCCGATGCAATTTTTGTGTTTCATCAACACTCTGAAGGTCCACAGATAACAGAATGCATCCAGATATGCTTCGGAAACTACTACTAATCTTCCAGTGAACGATCAAAGCGTAGACAGTTTGAGACATTACTCCCGTGGAGAAAAGCCCGCATGGTGCTTTTTGTGTTCAATGCCGATGCAATTTTTGTGCTTCATCAACACTCTGAAGCTCCACAGATTACAGAATGCCTCCAGATGTGCTTCGGAAACTACTACTAGTCTTCCAGTGTACGATCAAAGCGTAGACAGTTTAAGACATTACTCCCTTGGAGATAAGTACGCATTGTGCTTATTGTGTTCAATGCCGATGCAATTTTTGTGGGTCATCAATACTCTGAAGGTCCACAGATTACAGAATGCTTCCAGATGTGCTTCGGAATTTACTACTAGTCTTCCAGTGTACGATCAAAGTGTAGACAGTTTAAGACATTACACCCATGGAGAAAAGTCCGCATGGTGCTTATTGTGTTCAATGCCGATTCAATTCCTGTGTTTCATCAACCCTCTGAAGGTCCACAGATTACAGAATGCCTCCAGAAGTGCTTCGGATACTACTACTAGTCTTCATGTGTACGATCAAAAGCGTAGACAGTTTAAGACATTATTCCCATGGAGAAAAGTCCGCATGGTGCTTTTTGTGTTCAATGCCGATGCAGTTTTTGTGTTTCATCAACACTCTGAACGTCCACAGATTAGAGAATGCCTCCAGATGTGTTTCGGAAACTACTACTAGTCTTCCAGTGTACGATCAAAGCGTAGACAGTTTAAGACATTACTCCCTTGGAGATAAGTTCGCATTGTGCTTAATGTGTTCAATGCCGATGCAATTTTTGTGGGTCATCAATACTCTGAAGGTCCACAGATTACAGAATGCTTCCAGATGTGCTTTGGAAAATACTACTAGTCTTCCAGGGAACGATCAACGCGTAGACAGTTTGAGACATTACTCCCATGGAGAAAAGTCCGCATGGCGCTTATTGTGTTCAATGCTGATGCAATTTCTGTGTTTCATCAACACTCTGAAGGTCCACAGATTACAGAATGCATCCAGAAGTGCTTCGGAAACTACTAATAGTCTTCCAGTGAACGATCAAAGCGTAGACACTTTAAGACATTACTCCCATGGAGAAAATTCCGCATGGTGTTTATTGTGTTCAATGCCGCTGCAATTTTTGTGTTTCATCAACACTCTGAAGGTTCACAGATTACAGAATGTATCCAGATTTGCTTCGGAAACTACTACTAGCCTTCCAGGGAACGATCAAACCGTAGACAATATAAGTCATTACTCCCATGGAGAAAAGTCTGCATGGTGTTTATTGTGTTCAATGCCGATGCAATTTCTGTGTTTCATCTACACTCTGAAGGTCCACAGAATACAGAATGCATCCAGATGTGCTTCAGAAACTACTACTAGTCTTCCAGGAAACGATCAAAGCGTATGCAGTTTAAGACATTACTCCCCTGGAGAAAAGTCCGCATGGTGCTTATTGTGTTCAATGCCTATGCAATTTTTGTGTTTCATCAACACTCTGAAGGTCCGCAGATTACAGAATGCCTCCAGATGTGCTTTGGATACTACTACTAGTCTTCCAGTGTACGATCAAAAGCGTAGACAGTTTAAGACATTACTCCCATGGAGAAAAGTCCGCATGGAGCTTATTGTGTTCAATGCCGATGTAGTTTTTGTGTTTCATCAACACTCTGAACGTCCACAGATTAGAGAATGCCTCCAGATGTGCTTCAGAAACTACTACTAGTCTTCCTGTGGACGATCAAAGCGTAGACACTTTAAGACATTACTCCCATGAAGAAAATTCCGCATAGTGCTTATTGTGTTCAATGCCGATGCAATTTTTGTGTTTCATCAACACTCTGAAGGTTCACAGATTACAGAATGCCTCCAGATGTGTTTCGGAAACTACTACTAGTCTTCCAGTGTACGATCAAAGCGTAGGCAGTTTAAGACATTACTCCCATGGAGAAAAGTCCGCATGGTGCTTTTTGTGTTCAATGCCGATGCAGTTTTTGTGTTTCATCAACACTCTGAACGTCCACAGATTAGAGAATGCCTCCAGATGTGTTTCGGAAACTACTACTAGTCTTCCAGTGTACGATCAAAGCGTAGACAGTTTAAGACATTACTCCCTTGGAGATAAGTTCGCATTGTGCTTAATGTGTTCAATGCCGATGCAATTTTTGTGGGTCATCAATACTCTGAAGGTCCACAGATTACAGAATGCTTCCAGATGTGCTTCGGAATTTACTATTAGTCTTCCAGTGTACGATCAAAGTGTAGACAGTTTAAGACATTACTCCCATGGAGAAAAGTCCGCATGGTGCTTATTGTGTTCAATGTCGTTGCAATTTCTGTGTTTCATCAACACTCTGAAGGTCGAAAGATTACAGAATGCCTCCAGATGTGCTTCGGAAACTTCTACTAGTCTTCCAGTGTACAATCAAAGCGTAGACAGTTTAAGACATTACTCCCATGGAGAAAAGTCCCCATGGTGCATATTGTGTTCAATGCCGATGCAGTTTTTGTGTTTCATCAACACTCTGATCGTCCACAGATTACAGAATGCCTCCAGATGTGCTTCGGAAACTACTACTAGTCTTCCAGGGAACGATCAACGCGTAGACAATTTGAGACATTACTCCCATGGAGAAAAGTCCGCATGTCGCTTATTGTGTTCAATGCTGATGCAATTTCTGTGTTTCATCAACACTCTGAAGATCCAGAGATTACAGAATGCCTCCAGTTGTGCTTCGGAAACTACGACTAGTCTTCCAGTGAACGATCAAATCGTAGACAGTTTAAGACATTACTCCCATGGAGAAAAGTCTGCATGGTGCTTATTGCGTTCAATGTCGTTGCAATTTCTGTGTTTCATCAACACCCTGAAGGTCGAAAGATTACAGAATGCCTCCAGATGTGCTTCGGAAACTTCTACTAGTCTTCCAGAGTACAATCAAAGCATAGACAGTTTAAGACATTACTCCCATGGAGAAAAGTCCGCATGGTGCATATTGTGTTCAATGCCGATGCAGTTTTTGTGTTTCATCAACACTCTGAACGTCCACAGATTACAGAATGCCTCCAAATGTGCTTCGGAAACTACTACTAGTCTTCCAGGGAACAATCAAAGCGTAGACAGTTTGAGACATTACTCCCATGGAGAAAAGTCCGCATGGTGCTTATTGTGTTCAATGCCGATGCAACTTTTGTGTTTCATCAACACTCTGAAAGTCCACAGATTACAGAATGCATCGAGAAATGCTTCGGAAACTACTACTAGTCTTCCAGGGAACGACCAACCCGTAGACAGTTTAAGACATTACTCCCATGGTGAAAAGTCCGCATTGTGCATATTCAGTTCAATGCCGATGCAATTTTTGTGTTTCATCAACACTCTGTAGGTCCACAGATTACAGTATGCATCCAGATACGCTTCGGATACTACTACTAGTCTTCCAGGGAACGATCAAAACGTAGACAGTTTAAGACATTACTCCCATGGAGAAAAGTTTGCATGGTGCTTATTGTGTTCAATGCCGATGCAATTTCTGTGTTTCATCAACGGTCTGAAGGTCCACAGATTACAGAATGCCTCCAGATGTGCTTCGGAAACTACTACTAGTATTCCAGTGTACGATCAAAGCGTAGGCAGCTTAAGAAATTACTCCCATGGAGAAAAGTCGGCATGGCGCTTATTGTGTTCAATGCTGATGCAATTTCTGTGTTTCATCAACTCTCTGAAGGTCCAGAGATTACAGAATGCCTCCAGTTGTGCTTCGGAAACTACTACTAGTTTTCCAGTGAACGATCAAAACGTAAACAGTTTAGGACATTTCTCTCATGGAGAACAGTCCGCATGGTGCTTATTGTGTTCAATGCCGATTCAATTCCTGTGTTTCATCAACACTCTGAAGGTCCACAGATTACAGAATGCCTCCAGAAGTGCTTCGGAAGCTACTACTAGTCTTCCAGTGGACGATCAAAGCGTAGACACTTTAAGACATTACTCCCATGAAGAAAATTCCGCATGGTGCTTATCGTGTTCAATGCCGATGCAATTTTTGTGTTTCATCAACACTCTGAAGGTCCACAGATTACAGAATGCCTCCTGATGTGTTTCGGAAACTACTACTTGTCTTACAGTGTACGATCGAAGCGTAGACAGTTTAAGATATTACTCCCATGGAGATAAGTCCGCATTGTGCTTATTGTGTTCAATGCCGATGCAATTTTTGTGTTTCATCAATACTCTGAAGGTCCACAAATTACAGAATGCTTCCAGAAGTGCTTCGGAATTTACTACTAGTCTTCCAGTGTACGATCAAAGTGTAGACAGTCTAAGACATTACTCCCATGGAGAAAAGTCCGCATGGTGCTTATTGTGTTCAATGCCGTTGCAATTTCTATGTTTCATCAACACTCTGAAGGTCCAAAGATTACAGAATGCCTCCAGATGTGCTTCGGAAACTACTACTAGTCTTCCAATGTACAATCAAAGCGTAGACAGTTTAAGACATTACTCCTATGGAGAAAAGTCCGAATGGTGCATATTGTGTTCAATGCCGATGTAGTTTTTGTGTTTCATCAACACTCTGAACGTCCACAGATTACAGAATGCCTCCAAATGTGCTTCGGATACTACTACTAGTCTTCCAGGGAACGATCAAAGCGTAGACAGTTTGAGACATTACTCCCATGAAGAAAATTCCGCATGGTGCTTATTGTGTTCAATGCCGATGCAATTTTTGTGTTTCATCAACACTCTGAAGGTCCACAGATTACAGAATGCATCCAGGTATGCTTCGGAAACTACTACTAGTCTTCCAGGGAACGACCAACCCGTAGACAGTTTAAGACATTACTCCCAAGAAGAAGAGTCCGCATGTTGCTTATTGTGTTCAATGCCGATGCAATTTCTGTGTTTCATCAACACTCTGAAGGTCCACAAATTACAGAATGCCTCCAGATGTCCTTCGGGAACTACTGCTAGTCTTCCAGTGAACGATCACAGCGTAGACAGTAGAGACATTACTCTCATGGAGAAAAGTCCGTATGGTGCCTATTGTGTTCAATGCCGAATCAATTTCTGTGTTTCATCAACGCTCTGAAGGTCCACAGATAACAGAATTCCTCCAGATGTGCTTCGGAAACTACTACTAGTTTTCCAGGGAACGATCAAAGCGTAGACAGTTTAAGACATTACTCCCAAGGAGAAAAGTCCGCATGGTGCTTTTTGTGTTCAATGCCGATGCAATTTCTGTGTTTCATCAACACTCTGAAGGTCCACAGATTACAGAATGCATCCAGAAGTGCTTCGGAAACTACTACTAGTCATCCAGTATACGATCAATGTGTAGACAGTCTAATACATTACTCCCATGGAGAAAAGTCCGCATGGTGCATATTGTGTTCAATGCCGATGCATTTTTTGTGTTTCATCCACACTCTGAACGTCCACAGATTACAGAATGCCTCAAAATGTGCTTCGGATACTACTACTAGTCTTCCAGGGAACGATCAAAGCGTAGACAGTTTGAGACATTACTCCCATGGAGGAAAGTCCGCATGGTGCTTATTGTGTTCAATGCCGATGCAATTTCTGTGTTTCATCAACACTCGGAAGGTCCACAGATTGCAGAATGCCTCCAGATGTGCTTCGGAAACTACTACTAGTCTTCCAGTAAACGATCAAAGCATAGACAGTTTAAGACATTACTCCCATGGAGAAAAGTCTACATGGTGCTTGTTGTGTTCAATGCCGATGCAATTTCTATGTTTCATCAACACTCTGATCCACAGATTACAGAATGCTTCCAGATGTGCTTTGGAAACTGCTACTAGTCTTCCAGTGTACGATCAAAGCGTAGACAGTTTAAGACATTACTACCATGGAGAAAAGTCCGCATGGTGCTTATTGTGTTCAATGCCGATGCAATTTTTGTGTTTCATCAATACTCTGAAGGTCCACAGATTACAGAATGCCTCCAGATGTGCTTCGGAAACTAGTACTAGTCTTCCTGGGAACGATCAAAGCGTAGACAGTTTGAGACATTACTCCCATGGAGAAAAGTCCGCATGGTGCTTATTCAGTTCAATGCCGATGCAATTTTTGTGTTTCATCAACACTCTGAAGGTCCACAGATTACAGAATGCATCCAGATGTGCTTCGGAAACTACTACTAGTCTTCCAGGGAACGATCTAAGCGTAGACAGTTTAAGACATTACTCCCAAGAAGAAGAGTCCGCATGGTGCTTATTGTGTTCAATGCCGATGCAATTTCTGTGTTTCATCAACACTCTGAAGGTCCACAAATTACAGAAGGCCTCCAGATGTCCTTCGGGAAATACTGCTAGTCTTCCAGTCAATGATCACAGCGAAGACAGTTTAAGACATTACTCTCATGGAGAAAAGTCCATATGGTGCCTATTGTGTTCAATGCCGAATCAATTTCTGTGTCTCATCAACACTCTGAAGGTCCACAGATAACAGAATGCCTCCAGATGTGCTTAGGAATCTACTACTAGTCTGCCAGGAAACGATCAAAGCGTAGACAGTTTAAGACATTACTCCCAAGGAGAAAACTCCGCATAGTGCTTATTGTGTTCAATGCTGATGCAATTTCTGTGTTTCATCAACACTCTGAAGGTCCACAGATTACAGAATGCATCCAGAAGTGCTTCGGAAACTACTACTAGTCTTCTAGTGAACGATCAAAGCGTAGACACTTTAGGACAGTACTCCCATGGAGAAAAGTCCGCATGGTGCTTATTGTGTTAAATGCCGATGCAATTTCTGTGTTTCATCAACACTCTGAAGGTCCACAGATTACAGAATGCATCCAGATGTGCTTCGGAAACTACTACTAGTCTTCCAGGTAACGATCTAAGCGTAGACAGTTTAAGACATTACTCCCAAGGAGAAGAGTCCGCATGGTGCTTATTGTGTTCAATGCCGATGTAGTTTTTGGGTTTCATGAACACACTGAAGGTCCACAGATTACAGAATGCATCCAGATATGCTTCGGAAACTACTACGTCTTCCAGGGAACGATCAAAGCGTAGACAGTTTAAGACATTACCCCCAAGGAGAAGAGTCCGCATGGTGCTTATTGTGTTCAATGCCAATGCAATTTCTGTGTTTCATCAACACTCTGAAGGTCCACAAATTACAGAATGCCTCCAGATGTCCTTCGGGAACTACTGCTAGTCTTCCAGTGAACGATCACAGCGTAGACAGTAGAGACATTACTCTCATGGAGAAAAGTCCGAATGGTGCCTATTGTGTTCAATGCCGAATCAATTTCTGTGTTTCATCAACACTCTGAAGGTCCACAGATAACAGAATGCCTCCAGATGTGCTTAGGAAACTACTACTAGTCTGCCAGGAAACGATCAAAGCGTAGACAGTTAAAGACATTACTCCCAAGGAGAAAACTCCGCATGGTGCTTATTGTGTTCAATGTCGATGCAATTTCTGTGTTTCAACAACACTCTGAAGGTCCACAGATTACAGAATGCCTCCAGATGTGCTTCGGAAACTACTACTAGTCTTCCAGTGTACGATCAAAGCGTAGACAGTTTAAGACATTACTCCCATGGAGAAAAGTCCGCATTTTGCTTATTGTGTTCAATGCCGATGCAATTTATGTGTTTCATCAATACTCTGAAGGTCATCAGATTACAGAATGCTTCCAGATGTGCTTCGGAAAGTACTACTAGTCCTCCAGTGTACGATCAAAGTGTAGGCAGTTTAAGACATTCCTCCCATGGAGAAAAGTCTGCATGGTGCTTATTGTGTTAAATGGAGATGCAATTTCTGTGTTTCATCAACACTCTGAAGGTCCACAGATTACAGAATGCATCCAGACGTGCTTGAGAATCTACTACTAGTCTGCCAGGAAACGATCACAGCGTAGACACTTTAAGACATTACTCTCATGGAGAAAAGTCCGTATGGTGCCTATTGTGTTCAATGCCGAATCAATTTCCGTGTTTCATCAACGCTCTGAAGGTCCACAGATAACAGAATTCCTCCAGATGTGCTTCGGAAACTACTACTAGTCTTCCAGGGAACGATCAAAGCGTAGACAGTTTAAGACATTACTCCCAAGGAGAAAAGTCCGCATGGTGCTTATTGTGTTCAATGCCGATGCAATTTCAGTGTTTCATCAACACTCTGAAGGTCCACAGATTACAGAATGCATCCAGAAGTGCTACGGAAACTACTACTAGTTTTCCAGTGAACGATCAAAGCGTAGACACTTTAAGACATTAATCCCATTGTGAAAATTCCGCATGGTGCTTATTGTGTTCAATGCCGCTGTAATTTTTGTGATTCATCAACACTCTGAAGGTCCACAGATTACAGAATGCCTCCAGATGTGCTTCGGAAACTACTACTAGTCTTCCAGTGTACGATCAAATCGTAGACAGTTTAAGACATTACTCCCATGGAGAAAAGTCCGCATTTTGCTTATTGTGTTCAATGCCGATGCAATTTTTCTGTTTCATCAATACTCTGAAGGTCCACAGATTACAGAATGCTTCCAGATGTGCTTCGGAATTTACTACTAGTCTTCCAGTGTACGATCAAAGTGTAGACAGTCTAAGACATTACTCCCGAGGAGAAAAGTCCGCATGGTGCTTATTGTGTTCAATGCCGTTGCAATTTCTGTGTTTCATCAACACTCTGAAGGTCCAAAGATTACAGAATGCCTCCAGATGTGCTTCGGAAACTACTACTAGTCTTCCAGTGTACAATCAAAGCGTAGACAGTTTAAGACATTACTCCTATGGAGAAAAGTCCGCATGGTGCATATTGTGTTCAATGCCGATGTAGTATTTGTGTTTCATCCACACTCTGAACGTCCACAGATTACAGAATGCCTCCAAATGTGCTTCGGATACTACTACTAGTCTTCCAGGGAACGATCAAAGCGTAGACAGTTTGAGACCTTACTCCCATGGAGGAAAGTCCGCATGGTGCTTATGGTGTTCAATGCCGATGCAACTTTTGTGTTTAATCAACACTCTGAAGGTCTACAGATTACAGAATGCCTCCATATGTGCTTTGGAAACTACTACTAGTCTTCCAGTGTACGATCAAAGCGTAGACAGTTTAAGACATTACTCCCATGAGAAAAGTCCGCATGGTGCTTATTGTGTTCAATGCCGATGCAATTTTTTGTGTTTCATCAATACTCTGAAGGTCCACAGATTGCAGAATGCCTGCAGATGTGCTTCGGAAACTACTACTAGTCTTCCAGTGAACGATCAAAGCATAGACAGTTTAAGACATTACTCCCATGGAGAAAAGTCTACATGGTGCTTGTTGTGTTCAATGCCGATGCAATTTCTGTGTTTAATCTACACTCTGAAGGTCCACAGATTACAGAATGCCTCCAGATGTGCTTTGGAAACTACTACTAGTCTTCCAGTGTACGATCAAAGCGTAGACAGTTTAAGACATTACTCTCATGGAGAAAAGTACATATGGTGCCTATTGTGTTCAATGCCGAATCAATTTCTGTGTTTCATCAACACTCTGAAGGTCCACAGATAACAGAATGCCTCCAGATGTGCTTAGGAAACTACTACTAGTCTGCCAGTAAACGATCAAAGCGTAGACAGTTTAAGACATTACTCTTAAGGAGAAAACTCCGCATGGTGCTTATTGTGTTTAATGCCGATGCAATTTCTGTGTTTCATCAACACTCTGAAGGTCCACAGATTACAGAATGCATCCAGAAGTGCTTCGGAAACTACTACTAGTCTTCCAGTGAACGATCAAAGCGTAGACACTTTAAGACAGTACTCCCATGGAGAAAAGTACGCATGGTGCTTATTGTGTTAAATGCCGATGCAATTTCAGTGTTTCATCAACACTCTGAAGGTCCACAGATTACAGAATGCCTCCAGATGTACTTCGGTAACTGCTACTAGTCTTCCAGTGAACGATCAAAGCGTAGACACTTTAAGATATTACTCCCATGGAGAAAATTCCGCATGGTGCTTATTGTGTTCAATGCCGATGTAGTTTTTGGGTTTCATGAACACACTGAAGGTCCACAGATTACAGAATGCATCCAGATATGCTTCGGAAACTACTACGTCTTCCAGGGAACGATCAAAGTGTAGACAGTTTAAGACATTACTCCCAAGGAGAAGAGTCCGCATGGTGCTCATTGTGTTCAATGCCAATGCAATTTCTGTGTTTCATCAACACTGTGAAGGTCCACAAATTACAGAATGCCTCCAGATGTCCTTCGGGAACTACTGCTAGTCTTCCAGTGAACGATAACAGCGTAGACAGTTTAAGACATTACTCTCATGGAGAAAAGTCCGTATGGTGCCTATTGTGTTCAATGCCGAATCGATTTCTGTGTTTCATCAACGCTCTGAAGGTCCACACATAACAGAATGCCTCCAGATGTGCTTCGGAAACTACTACTACTCTTCCAGGGAACGATCAAAGCGTAGACAGTTTAAGACATTACTCCCAAGGAGAAAAGTCCGCATGGTGCTTATTGTGTTCAATGCCGATGCAATTTCTGTGTTTCATCAACACTCTGAAGGTCCACAGATTACAGAATGCATCCAGAAGTGCTTCGGAAACTACTACTAGTCTTCCAGTGAACGATCAAAGCGTAGACACTTCAAGACATTAATCCCATTGTGAAAATTCCGCATGGTGCTTATTGTGTTCAATGCCGCTGTAATTTTTGTGATTCATCAACACTCTGAAGGTCCACAGATTACAGAATGCCTCGAGATGTGCTTCGGAAACTACTACTAGTCTTCCAGTGTACGATCAAAGCGTAGACAGTTTAAGACATTACTCCCATGGAGAAAAGTCCGCATTTTGCTTATTGTGTTCAATGCCGATGCAATTTTTGTGTTTCATCAATACTCTGAAGGTCCACAGATTACAGAATGCTTCCAGATGTGCTTCGGAAAGTACTACTAGTCCTCCAGTGTACGATCAAAGTGTAAGCAGTTTAAGACATTCCTCCCATGGAGAAAAGTCTGCATGGTGCTTATTGTGTTAAATGCCGATGCAATTTCTGTGATTCATCAACACTCTGAAGGTCCACAGATTACAGAATGCATCCAGACGTGCTTGAGAATCTACTACTACTCTTCCAGGGAACGATCAAAGCGTAGACAGTTTGAGACATTACTCTCATGGAGAAAAGTCCGCATGGTGCTTATTGTGTTCAATGCCGATGCAATTTTTGTGTTTCATCAACACTCTGAAGGTCCACAGATTACAGAATGCATCCAGAAGTGCTTCGGAAAATACTATTAGTCTTCCAGTGAACGATCAAAGCGTAGACACTTTAAGACATTAATCCCATTGTGAAAATTCCGCATGGTGCTTATTGTGTTCAATGCCGCTGCAATTTTTGTGTTTCATCAACACTCTGAAGGTCAACAGATTACACAATGCCTCCAGATGTGCTTCGGAAACTACTACTAGTCTTCCAGTGTACGATCATAGCGTAGACAGTTTAAGACATTACTCCCATTGAGAAAAGTCCGCATTTTGCTTATTGTGTTCAATGCCGATGCAATTTTTGTGTTTCATCAATAATCTGAAGGTCCACAGATTACAGAATGCTTCCAGATGTGCTTCGGAATTTACTACTAGTCTTCCAGTGTACGATCAAAGTGTAGACAGTCTAAGACATTACTCCCGAGGAGAAAAGTCCGCATGGTGCTTATTGTGTTCAATGCCGTTGCAATTTCTGTGTTTCATCAACACTCTGAAGGTCCAAAGATTACAGAATGCCTCCAGATGTGCTTCGGAAACTACTACTAGTCTTCCAGTGTACAATCATAGCGTAGACAGTTTAAGACATTACTCCTATGGAGAAAAGTCCGCATGGTGCATATTGTGTTCAATGCCGATGTAGTTTTTGTGTTTCATCCACACTCTGAACGTCCACAGATTACAGAATGCCTCCAAATGTGCTTCGGATACTACTACTAGTCTTCCAGGGAACGATCAAAGCGTAGACAGTTTGAGACATTACTCCCATGGAGGAAAGTCCGCATGGTGCTTATTGTGTTCAATGCCGATGCAACTTTTGTGTTTCATCAACACTCTGAAGGTCCACAGATTACAGAATGCCTCCAGATGTGCTTTGGAAACTACTACTAGTCTTCCAGTGTACGATCAAAGCGTAGACAGTTTAAGACATTACTCCCATGAGAAATGTCCGCATGGTGCTTATTGTGTTCAATGCCGATGCAATTTTTGTGTTTCATCAATACTCTGAAGGTCCACAGATTGCAGAATGCCTACAGATGTGCTTCGGAAACTACTACTAATCTTCCAGTAAACGATCAAATCATAGACAGTTTAAGACATTACTCCCATGGAGAAAAGTCTACATGGTGCTTGTTGTGTTCAATGCCGATGCAATTTCTGTGTTTCATCAACACTCTGAAGGTCCACAGATTACAGAATGCCTCCAGATGTGCTTTGGAAACTACTACTAGTCTTCCAGTGTACGATCAAAGCGTAGACAGTTTAAGACATTACTCTCATGGAGAAAAGTACATATGGTGCCTATTGTGTTCAATGCCGAATCAATTTCTGTGTTTCATCAACACTCTGAAGGTCCACAGATAACAGAATGCCTCCAGATGTGCTTAGGAAACTACTACTAGTCTTCCAGTGAACGATCAAAGCGTAGACACTTTAAGACAGTACTCCCATGGAGAAAAGTACGCATGGTGCTTATTGTGTTAAATGCCGATGCAATTTCTGTGTTTCATCAACACTCTGAAGGTCCACAGATTACAGAATGCCTCCAGATGTACTTCGGTAACTGCTACTAGTCTTCCAGTGAACGATCAAAGCGTAGACACTTTAAGACATTACTCCCATGGAGAAAATTCCACATGGTGCTTATTGAGTTCAATTCCGATGTAGTTTTTGGGTTTCATGAACACACTGAAGGTCCACAGATTACAGAATGCATCCAGATATGCTTCGGAAACTACTACGTCTTCCAGGGAACGATCAAAGCGTAGTCAGTTTAAGACATTACTCCCAAGGAGAAGAGTCCGCATGGTGCTTATTGTGTTCAATGCCAATGCAATTTCTGTGTTTCATCAACACTCTGAAGGTCCACAAATTACAGAATGCCTCCAGATGTCCTTCGGGAACTACTGCTAGTCTTCCAGCGCACGATCACAGCGTAGACATTTTAAGACATTACTCTCATGGAGAAAAGTCCGTATGGTGCCTATTGTGTTCAATGCCGAATCAATTTCTGTGTTTCATCAACGCTCTGAAGGTCCACAGATAACAGAATGCCTCCAGATGTGCTTCGGAAACTACTACAAGTCTTCCAGGGAACGATCAAAGCGTAGACAGTTTAAGACTTTACTCCCAAGGAGAAAAGTCCGCATGGTGCTTATTGTGTTCAATGCCGATGCAATTTCTGTGTTTCATCAACACTCTGAAGGTCCACAGATTACAGAATGCATCCAGAAGTGCTTCGGAAACTACTACTAGTCTTCCAGTGAACGATCAAAGCGTAGACACTTTAAGACATTAATCCCATTGTGAAAAATCCGCATGGTGCTTATTGTGTTCAATGCCGCTGTAATTTTTGTGATTCCTCAACACTCTGAAGGTCCACAGATTACAGAATGCCTCCAGATGTGCTTCGGAAACTACTACTAGTCTTCCAGTGTACGATCAAAGCGTAGACAGTTTAAGACATTACTCCCATGGAGAAAAGTCCGCATTTTGCTTATTGTGTTCAATGCCGATGCAATTTTTGTGTTTCATCAATACTCTGAAGGTCCACAGATTAAAGAATGCTTCCAGATGTGCTTCGGAAACTACTACTAGTCCTCCAGTGTACGATCAAAGTGTAGGCAGTTTAAGACATTCCTCCCATGGAGAAAAGTCTGCATTGTGCTTATTGTGTTAAATGCCGATGCAATTTCTGTGTTTCATCAACACTCTGAAGGTCCACAGATTACAGAATGCATCCAGATGTGCTTGAGAAACTACTACTAGTCTTCCAGGGAACGATCAAAGCGTAGACGGTTTGAGACATTACTCTCATGGAGAAAAGTCCGCATGGTGCTTATTGTGTTCAATTCAGATGCAATTTTTGTGTTTCATCAACACTCTGAAGGTCCACAGATTACAGAATGTATCCAGATATGCTTCGGAAACTACTACTAGCCTTCCAGGGAACGATCAAACCGTAGACCATATAAGACATTACTCCCATGGAGAAAAGTTTGCATGGTGCTTATTGTGTTCAATGCCGATGCAATTTCTGTGTTTCATCAACACTCTGAAGGTCCACAGATTACAGAATGCATCCAGAAGTAATTCGGAAACTACTACTAGTCTTCCAGTGAACGATCAAAGCGTAGACACTTTAAGACATTACTCCCATGGAGAAAATTCCGCATGGTGCTTATTGTGTTCAATGCCGGTGCAATTTTTGTGTTTCATCAACACTCTGAAGGTCCACAGATTACAGAATGCCTCCAGATGTGCTTCGGAAACTACTACTAGTCTTCCAGTGTACGATCAAAGCGTAGACAGTTTAAGACATTATTCCAATGGGGAAAAGTCCGCATTGTGCTTATTGTGTTCAATGCCGATGCAATTTTTGTGTTTCATCAATACTCTGATTGTCCACAGATTACAGAATGCTTCCAGATGTGCTTCGGAAGCTACTACTAGTCCTCCAGTGTACGATCAAAGTGTAGACAGTTTAAGACAGTTCTCCCATGGAGAAAAGTCCGCATGGTGCTTATTGTGTTAAATGCCGATGCAATTTCTGTGTTTCATCAACACTCTGAAGGTCCACAGATTACAGAATGCCTCCAGATGTCCTTCGGGAACTACTGCTAGTCTTCCAGTGAACGATCAGAGCGTAGACAGTTTAAGACATTACTCTGATGGAGAAAAGTCCGTATGGTGCCTATTGTTTTCAATGCCGATGCAATTTTTGTGTTTCATCAATACTCTTAAGGTCCACAGATTACAGAATGTTTCCAGATGTGCTTCGGAAACTACTACTAGTCCTCCAGTGTACGATCAAAGTGTAGGCAGTTTAAGACATTACTCCCAAGGAGAAAAGTCCGCATGGTGCTTACTGTGTTAAATGCCGATGCAATTTCTGTGTTTCATCAACACTCTGAAGGTCCAAAGATTACAGAATGCCTCCAGATGTACTTCGGAAACTGCTACTAGTCTTCCAGTGTACAATCAAAGCGTAGACAGTTTAGGACATTACTCCCATGGAGATAAGTCCGCATGGTGCTTATTGTGTTCAATGCCGATGCAGTTTTTTTGTTTCATCAACACACTGAAGGTCTACAGATTACAAAATGCCACCAGATGGGCTTCGGAAACTACTACTAGTCTTCCAGGGAACGATCAAAGCGTAGACAGTTTGAGATAATACTCCCATGGAGAAATGTCCGCATGGTGCTTATTGTGTTCAATGCCGATGCAATTTTTGTGTTTCATCACAACTCTGAAAGTCCACAGATTACAGAATGTATCCAGATAAGCTTCGGAAACTACTACTAGCCTTCCAGGGAACTATCAAACCGTAGACAATATAAAACATTACTCCCATGGAGAAAAGTCTGCATGGTGTTTATTGTGTTCAATGCCGATCCAATTTCTGTGTTTCACCCACACTCTGAAGGTCCACAGATTACAGAATGCAACCAGATGTGCTTGAGAAACTACTACTAGTCTTCCAGGGAACGATCAAAGCGTAGACAGTTTGAGACATTACTCTCATGGAGAAAAGTCTGCATGGTGCTTATTGTGTTCAATGCCGATGCAATTTTTGTGTTTCATCAACACTCTGAAGGTCCACAGATTACAGAATGCATTCAGAAGTGCTTCGGAAACTACTACTAGTTTTCCAGTGAACGATCAAAGCGTAGACACTTTAAGACATTAATCCCATTGTGAAAATTCCGCATGGTACTTATTGTGTTCAATGCCGCTGCAATTTTTGTGTTTCATCAACACTCTGAAGGTCCACAGATTACAGAATGCCTCCAGATGTGCTTCGGAAACTACTACTAGTCTTCCAGTGTACGATCATAGCGTAGGCAGTTTAAGACATTACTCCCATGGAGAAAATTCCGCATGGTGCTTATTGTGTTCAATGCGGTTCAATTTTTGTGTTTCATCAATACTCTGAAGGTCCACAGATTACAGAATGCTTCCAGATGTGCTTCTGAAACTACTACTAGTCCTCCAGTGTACGATCAAAGTGTAGGCAGTTTAAGACATTCCTCCCATGGAGAAAAGCCTGCATGGTGCTTATTGTGTTAAATGCCGATGCAATTTCTGTGTTTCATCAACACTCTGAAGGTCCACAGATTACAGAATGCATCCAGATGTGCTTGAGAAACTACTACAAGTCTTCCAGGGAACGATCAAAGCGTAGACAGTTTGAGACATTACTCTCATGGAGAAAAGTCCGCATGGTGCTTTTTGTGTTCAATGCCGATGCAATTTTTGTGTTTCATCAACACTCTGAAGGTCCACAGATTACAGAATGTATCCAGATATGCTTCGGAAACTACTACTAGCCTTCCAGGGAACGATCAAACCGTAGACCATATAAGACATTACTCCCATGGAGAAAAGTTTGCATGGTGCTTATTGTGTTCATTGCCGATGCAATTTCTGTGTTTCATCAATACTCTGAAGGTCCACAGATTACAGAATGCATCCAGAAGTGCTTCGGAAACTACTACTAGTCTTCCAGTGAACGATCAAAGCGTAGACACTTTAAGACATTACTCCCATGGAGAAAATTCCGCATGGTGCTTATTGTGTTCAATGCCGATTCAATTTTTGTGTTTCATCAACACTCTGAAGGTCCACAGATTACTGAATGCCTCCAGATGTGCTTCGGAAACTACTACTAGTCTTCCAGTGTACGATCAAAGCGTAGACAGTTTAAGACATTAATCCCATGGGGAAAAGTCCGCATTGTGCTTATTGTGTTCAATGCCGATGCAATTTTTGTGTTTCATCAATACTCTGAAGGTCCACAGATTACAGAATGCTTCCAGATGTGCTTCGGAAACTACTACTAGTCCTCCAGTGTACGATCAAAGTGTAGACAGTTTAAGTCAGTACTGCCATGGAGAAAAGTCCGCATGGTGCTTATTGTGTTAAATGCCGATGAAATTTCTGTGTTTCATCAACACTCTGAAGGTCCACAGATTACAGAATGCCTCCAGATGTACTTCGGAAACTGCTACTAGTCTTCCAGTGTACAATCAAAGCGTAGACAGTTTAGGACATTACTCCCATGGAGATAAGTCCGCATGGTGCTTATTGTGTTCAATGCCGATGCAGTTTTTTTGTTTCATCAACACACTGAAGGTCCACAGATTACAGAATGCCACCAGATGGGCTTCGGAAACTACTACTAGTCTTCCAGGGAACGATCAAAGCGTAGACAGTTTGAGATATTACTCCCATGGAGAAAAGTCCGCATGGTGCTTATTGTGTTCAATGCCGATGCAATTTTTGTGTTTCATCACAACTCTGAAAGTCCACAGATTACAGAATGTATCCAGATATGCTTCGGAAACTACTACTAGCCTTCCAGGGAACAATCAAACCGTAGACAATATAAAACATTACTCCCATGGAGAAAAGTCTGCATGGTGTTTATTGTGTTCAATGCCGATGCAATTTCTGTGTTTCACCCACACTCTGAAGGTCCACAGATTACAGAATGCAACCAGATGTGCTTGAGAAACTACTACTAGTCTTCCAGGGAACGATCAAAGCGTAGACAGTTTGAGACATTACTCTCATGTTGAAAAGTCCGCATGGTGCTTATTGTGTTCAATGCCGATGCAATTTTTGTGTTTCATCAACACTCTGAAGGTCCACAGATTACGGAATGCATCCAGAAGTGCTTCGGAAACTACTACTAGTCTTCCAGTGAACGATCAAAGCGTAGACACTTTAAGACATTAATCCCATTGTGAAAATTCCGCATGGTACTTATTGTGTTCAATGCCGTTGCAATTTTTGTGTTTCATCAACACTCTGAAGGTCCACAGATTACAGAATGCCTCCAGATGTGCTTCGGAAACTACTACTAGTCTTCCAGTGTACGATCATAGCGTAGACAGTTTAAGACATTACTCCCATGGAGAAAATTCCGCATGGTGCTTATTGTGTTCAATGCGGTTCAATTTTAGTGTTTCATCAATACTCTGAAGGTCCACAGATTACAGAATGCTTCCAGATGTGCTTCTGAAACTACTACTAGTCCTCCAGTGTACGATCAAAGTGTAGGCAGTTGAAGACATTCCTCCCATGGAGAAAAGCCTGCATGGTGCTTATTGTGTTAAATGCCGATGCAATTTCTGTGTTTCATCAACACTCTGAAGGTCCACAGATCACAGAATGCATCCAGATGTGCTTGAGAAACTACTACAAGTCTTCCAGGGAACGATCAAAGGGTAGACAGTTTGAGACATTACTCTCATGGAGAAAAGTCCGCATGGTGCTTATTGTGTTCAATGCCGATGCAACTTTGGGTTTCATCAACACTCTGAAGGTCCACAGATTACAGAATGTATCCAGATATGCTTCGGAAACTACTACTAGCCTTCCAGGGAACGATCAAACCGTAGACCATATAAGACATTACTCCCATTGAGAAAAGTTGCATGGTGCTTATTGTGTTCAATGCCGAAGCAATTTCTGTGTTTCATCAATACTCTGAAGGTCCACAGATTACAGAATGCATCCAGAAGTGCTTCGGAAACTACTACTAGTGTTCCAGTGAACGATCAAAGCGTAGACACTTTAAGACGTTACTCCCATGGAGAAAATTCCGCATGGTGCTTATTGTGTTCAATGCCGCTGCAATTTTTGTGTTTCATCAACACTCTGAAGGTCCACAGATTACTGAATGCCTCCAGATGTGCTTCGGAAACTACTACTAGTCTTCCAGTGTACGATCAAAGCGTAGACAGTTTAAGACATTATTCCCATGGGGAAAAGTCCGCATTGTGCTTATTGTGTTCAATGCCGATGCATTTTTTGTGTTTCATCAATACTCTGAAGGTCCGCAGATTACAGAATGCTTCCAGATGTGCTTCGGAAACTACTACTAGTCCTCCAGTGTACGATCAAAGTGTAGACAGTTTAAGACAGTACTGTCATGGAGAAAAGTCCGCATGGTGCTTATTGTGTTAAATGCCGATGAAATTTCTGTGTTTCATCAACACTCTGAAGGTGCACAGATTACAGAATGCCTCCAGATGTCCTTCGGGAACTACTGCTAGTCTTCCAGTGAACGATCACAGCGTAGACAGTTTAAGACATTACTCTGATGGAGAAAAGTCCGTCTGGTGCCTATTGTGTTCAATGCCGATGCAATTTTTGTGTTTGATCAATACTCTGAAGGTCCACAGATTACAGAATGCTTCCAGATGTGCTTCGGAAACTACTACTAGTCCTCCAGTGTACGATCAAAGTGTAGGCAGTTTAAGACATTACTCCCATGGAGAAAAGTCCGCATGGTGCATACTGTGTTAAATGACGATGCAATTTCTGTGTTTCATCAACACTCTGAAGGTCCACAGATTACAGAATGCCTCCAGATGTACTTCGGTAACTGCTACTAGTCTTCTAGTGTACAATCAAAGCGTAGACAGTTTAAGACATTACTCCCATGGAGATAAGTCCGCATGGTGCTTATTGTGTTCAATTCCGATGCAGTTTTTGTGTTTCATCAACACTCTGAACGTCCACAGATAAGAGAATGACTCCAGATGTGCTTCGGAAACTACTACTAGTCTTCCAGGGAACGATCAAAGCGTAGACAGTTTGAGACATTACTCCCATGGAGAAAAGTCCGCATGGTGCTTATTGTGTTCAATGCCGATGCAATTTTTGTGTTTCATCAACACTCTTAAGGTCCACAGATTACAGAATGCCTCCAGATGTGCTTTGGAAACTACTACTAGTCTTCCAGGGAACGTTCAAAGCGTACACAGTTTAAGACATTACTCCCATGGAGAAAAGTCTGCATGGTGCTTATTGTGTTCAATGCCGATGCAATTTTTTGTTTCATCAACACTCTGAAGGTCCACAGATTACAGAATGCCTCCAGATGGGCTTCGGAAACTACTACTGGTCTTCCAGGGAACGATCAAAGCGTAGACAGTTTGAGACATTACTCCCATGGAGAAAAGTCCGCATGGTGCTTATTGTGTTCAATGCCGATGCAATTTTTGTGTTTCATCACAACTCTGAAAGTCCACAGATTACAGAATGTATCCAGATATGCTTCGGAAACTACTACTAGCCTTCCAGGGAACAATCAAACCGTAGACAATGTAAGACATTACTCCCATGGAGAAAAGTCTGCATGGTGTTTATTGTGTTCAATGCCGATGCAATTTCTGTATTTCACCCACACTCTGAAGGTCCACAGATTACAGAATGCATCCAGAAGTGCTTCGGAAACTACTACTACTCTTCCAGGGAACGATCAAAACGTAGACAGTTTAAGACATTACTCCCAAGGAGAAAAGTCCGCATGGTGCTTATTGTGTTCAATGCCGATGCAATTTCTGTGTTTCATCAACACTCTGAAGGTCCACAGATTACAGAATGCATCCAGAAGTGCTTCGGAAACTACTACTAGTCTTCCAGTGAACGATCAAAGCGTAGACACTTTAAGACATTAATCCCATTGTGAAAATTCCGCATGGTGCTTATTGTGTTCAATGCCGCTGTAATTTTTGTGATTCATCAACACTCTGAAGGTCCACAGATTACAGAATGCCTCCAGATGTGCTTCGGAAACTACTACTAGTCTTCCAGTGTACGATCAAAGCGTAGACAGTTTAAGACATTACTCCCATGGAGAAAATTCCGCATTTTGCTTATTGTGTTCAATGCCGATGCAATTTTTGTGTTTCATCAATACTCTGAAGGTCCACAGATTACAGAATGCTTCCAGATGTGCTTCGGAAAGTACTACTAGTCCTCCAGTGTACGATCAAAGTGTAGGCAGTTTAAGACATTCCTCCCATGGAGAAAAGTCTGCATGGTGCTTATTGTGTTAAATGCCGATGCAATCTCTGTGTTTCATCAACACTCTGAAGGTCCACAGATTACAGAATGCCTCCAGATGTACTTCGGAAACTGCTACTAGTCTTCCAGTGAACGATCACAGCGTAGACAGTTTAAGACATTACTCTGATGGAGAAAAGTCCGTATGGTGCCTATTGTGTTCAATGCCGATGCAATTTTTGTGTTTCATCAATACTCTGAACGTCCACAGATTACAGAATGCTTCCAAATGTGCTTCGGAAACTACTACTAGTCCTCCAGTGTACGATCAAAGTGTAGGCAGTTTAAGACATTACTCCCATGGAGAAAAGTCCGCATGGTGCATACTGTGTTAAATGACGATGCAATTTCTGTGTTTTATCAACACTCTGAAGGTCCACAGATTACAGAATGCCTCCAGATGTACTTCGGTAACTGCTACTAGTCTTCTAGTGTACAATCAAAGCGTAGACAGTTTAAGACATTACTCCCATGGAGATAAGTCCGCATGGTGCTTATTGTGTTCAATTCCGATGCAGTTTTTGTGTTTCATCAACACTCTGAACGTCCACAGATAAGAGAATGACTCCAGATGTGCTTCGGAAACTACTACTAGTCTTCCAGGGAACGATCAAAGCGTAGACAGTTTGAGACATTACTCCCATGGAGAAAAGTCCGCATGGTGCTTATTGTGTTCAATGCCGATGCAATTTTTGTGTTTCATCAACACTCTGAAGGTCCACAGATTACAGAATGCATCCAGATATGCTTCAGAAACTACTACTAGTCTTCCAGGGAACGTTCAAAGCGTGCACAGTTTAAGACATTACTCCCATGGAGAAAAGTCTTCATGGTGCTTATTGTGTTCAATGCCGATGCAATTTTTTGTTTCATCAACACTCTGAAGGTCCACAGATTACAGAATGCCTCCAGATGGGCTTCGGAAACTATTACTGGTCTTCCAGGGAACGATCAAAGCGTAGACAGTTTGAGACATTACTCCCATGGAGAAAAGTCCGCATGGTGCTTATTGTGTTCAATGCCGATGCAATTTTTGTGTTTCATCACAACTCGGAAAGTCCACAGATTACAGAATGTATCCAGATATGCTTCGGAAACTACTACTAGCCTTCCAGGGAACAATCAAACCGTAGACAATATAAGACATTACTCCCATGGAGAAAAGTCTGCATGGTGTTTATTGTGTTCAATGCCGATGCAATTTCTGTATTTCACCCACACTCTGAAGGTCCACAGATTACAGAATGCATCCAGAAGTGCTTCGGAAACTACTACTACTCTTCCAGGGAACGATCAAAGCGTAGACAGTTTAAGACATTACTCCCAAGGAGAAAAGTCCGCATGGTGCTTATTGTGTTCAATGCCGATGCAATTTCTGTGTTTCATCAACACTCTGAAGGTCCACAGATTACAGAATGCATCCAGAAGTGCTTCGGAAACTAGTACTAGTCTTCCAGCGAACGATCAAAGCGTAGACACTTTAAGACATTAATCCCATTGTGAAAATTCCGCATGGTGCTTATTGTGTTCAATGCCGCTGTAATTTTTGTGATTCATCAACACTCTGAAGGTCCACAGATTACAGAATGCCTCCAGATGTGCTTCGGAAACTACTACTAGTCTTCCAGTGTACGATCAAAGCGTAGACAGTTTAAGTCATTACTCCCATGGAGAAAAGTTCGCATTTTGCTTATTGTGTTCAATGCCGATGCAATTTTTGTGTTTCATCAATACTCTGTAGGTCCACAGATTACAGAATGCTTCCAGATGTGCTTCGGAAAGTACTACTAGTCCTCCAGTGTACGATCAAAGTGTAGGCAGTTTAAGACATTCCTCCCATGGAGAAAAGTCTGCATGGTGCTTATTGTGTTAAATGCCGATGCAATTTCTGTGTTTCATCAACACTCTGAAGGTCCACAGATTACAGAATGCATCCAGACGTGCTTGAGAATCTACTACTAGTCTTCCAGGGAACGTTCAAAGCGTAGACAGTTTGAGACATTACTCTCATGGAGAAAAGTCCGCATGGTGCTTTTTGTGTTCAATGCCGATGCAATTTTTGTGTTTCATCAACACTCTGAAGGTCCACAGATTACAGAATGCATCCAGAAGTGCTTCGGAAAATACTACTAGTCTTCCAGTGAACGATCAAAGCGTAGACACTTTAAGACATTAATCCCATTGTGAAAATTCCGCATGGTGCTTATTGTGTTCAATGCCGCTGCAATTTTTGTGTTTCATCAACACTCTGAAGGTCAACAGATTACACAATGCCTCCAGATGTGCTTCGGAAACTACTACTAGTCTTCCAGTGTACGATCATAGCGTAGACAGTTTAAGACATTACTCCCATGGAGAAAAGTCCGCATATTGCTTATTGTGTTCAATGCCGATGCAATTTTTGTGTTTCATCAATACTCTGAAGGTCCACAGATTACAGAATGCTTCCAGATGTGCTTCGGAATTTACTACTAGTCTTCCAGTGTACGATCAAACTGTAGACAGTCTAAGACATTACTCCCGAGGAGAAAAGTCCGCATGGTGCTTATTGTGTTCAATGCCGTTACAATTTCTGTGTTTCTTCAACACTCTGAAGGTCCAAAGATTACAGAATGCCTCCAGATGTGCTTCGGAAACTACTACTAGTCTTCCAGTGTACAATCAAAGCGTAGACAGTTTAAGACATTACTCCTATGGAGAAAAGTCCGCATGGTGCATATTGTGTTCAATGCCGATGTAGTTTTTGTGTTTCATCCACACTCTGAACGTCCACAGATTACAGAATGCCTCCAAATGTGCTTCGGATACTACTACTAGTCTTCCAGGGAACGATCAAAGCGTAGACAGTTTGAGACATTACTCCCATGGAGGTAAGTCCGCATGGTGCTTATTGTGTTCAATGCCGATGCAACTTTTGTGTTTCATCAACACTCTGAAGGTCCACAGATTACAGAATGCCTCCAGATGTGCTTTGGAAACTACTACTAGTCTTCCAGTGTACGATCAAAGCGTAGACAGTTTAAGACATTACTCCCATGAGAAAAGTTCGCATGGTGCTTATTGTGTTCAATGCCGATGCAATTTTTGTGTTTCATCAATACTCTGAAGGTCCACAGATTGCAGAATGCCTCCAGATGTGCTTCGGAAACTACTACTAGTCTTCCAGTAAACGATCAAAGCATAGACAGTTTAAGACATTACTCCCATGGAGAAAAGTCTACATGGTGCTTGTTGTGTTCAATGCCGATGCAATTTCTGTGTTTCATCAACACTCTGAAGGTCCACAGATTACAGAATGCCTCCAGATGTGCTTTGGAAACTACTACTAGTCTTCCAGTGTACGATCAAAGCGTAGACAGTTTAAGACATTACTCTCATGGAGAAAAGTACATATGGTGCCTATTGTGTTCAATGCCGAATCAATTTCTGTATTTCATCAACACTCTGAAGGTCCACAGATAACAGAATGCCTCCAGATGTGCTTAGGAAACTACTACTAGTCTTCCAGTGAACGATCAAAGCGTAGACACTTTAAGACAGTACTCCCATGGAGAAAAGTACGCATGGTGCTTATTGTGTTAAATGCCGATGCAATTTCTGTGTTTCATCAACACTCTGAAGGTCCACAGATTACAGAATGCCTCCAGATGTACTTCGGTAACTGCTACTAGTCTTCCAGTGAACGATCAAAGCGTAGACACTTTAAGACATTACTCCCATGGAGAAAATTCCACATGGTGCTTATTGTGTTCAATTCCGATGTAGTTTTTGGGTTTCATGAACACACTGAAGGTCCACAGATTACAGAATGCATTTAGATATTCTTCGGAAACTACTACGTCTTCCAGGGAACGATCAAAGCGTAGACAGTTTAAGACATTACTCCCAAGGAGAAGAGTCCGCATGGTGCTTATTGTGTTCAATGCCAATGCAATTTCTGTGTTTCATCAACACTCTGAAGGTCCACAAATTACAGAATGCCTCCAGATGTCCTTCGGGAACTACTGCTAGTCTTCCAGTGAACGATCACAGCGTAGACATTTTAAGACATTACTCTCATGGAGAAAAGTCCGTATGGTGCCTATTGTGTTCAATGCCAAATCAATTTCTGTGTTTCATCATCGCTCTGAAGGTCCACACATAACAGAATGCCTCCAGATGTGCTTCGGAAACTACTACTAGTCTTCCAGGGAACGATCAAAGCGTAGACAGTTTAAGACATTACTCCCAAGGAGAAAAGTCCGCATGGTGCTTATTGTGTTCAATGCCGATGCAATTTCTGTGTTTCATCAACACTCTGAAGGTCCACAGATTACAGAATGCATCCAGAAGTGCTTCGGAAACTACTACTAGTCTTCCAGTGAACGATCAAAGCGTAGACACTTTAAGACATTAATACCATTGTGAAAATTCCGCATGGTGCTTATTGTGTTCAATACCGCTGTAATTTTTGTGATTCATCAACACTCTGAAGGTCCACAGATTACAGAATGCCTCCAGATGTGCTTCGGAAACTACTACTAGTCTTCCAGTGTACGATCAAAGCGTAGACAGTTTAAGACATTACTCCCATGGAGAAAAGTCCGCATTTTGCTTATTGTGTTCAATGCCGATGCAATTTTTGTGTTTCATCAATACTCTGAAGGTAAACAGATTAAAGAATGCTTCCAGATGTGCTTCGGAAACTACTACTAGTCCTCCAGTGTACGATCAAAGTGTAGGCAGTTTAAGACATTCCTCCCATGGAGAAAAGTCTGCATTGTGCTTATTGTGTTAAATGCCGATGCAATTTCTGTGTTTCATCAACACTCTGAAGGTCCACAGATTACAGAATGCATCCAGATGTGCTTGAGAAACTACTACTAGTCTTCCAGGGAACGATCAAAGCGTAGACAGTTTGAGACATTACTCTCATGGAGAAAAGTCCGCATGGTGCTTATTGTGTTCAATGCCGATGCAATTTTTGTGTTTCATCAACACTCTGAAGGTCCACAGATTACAGAATGTATCCAGATATGCTTCGGAAACTACTACTAGCCTTCCAGGGGACGATCAAACCGTAGACCATATAAGACATTACTCCCATGGAGAAAATTCCGCATGGTGCTTATTGTGTTCAATGCCGGTGCAATTTTTGTGTTTCATCAACACTCTGAAGGTCCACAGATTACAGAATGCCTCCAGATGTGCTTCGGAAACTACTACTAGTCTTCCAGTGTACGATCAAAGCGTAGACAGTTTAAGACATTATTCCAATGGGGACAAGTCCGCATTGTGCTTATTGTGTTCAATGCCGATGCAATTTTTGTGTTTCATCAATACTCTGAAGGTCCACAGATTACAGATTGCTTCCAGATGTGCTTCGTAAACTACTACTAGTCCTCCAGTGTACGATCAAAGTATAGACAGTTTAAGACAGTACTCCCATGGAGAAAAGTCCGCATGGTGCTTATTGTGTTAAATGCCGATGCAATTTCTGTGTTTCATCAACACTCTGAAGGTCCACAGATTACAGAATGCCTGCAGATGTCCTTCGGGAACTACTGCTAGTCTTCCAGTGTACGATCAAAGCGTAGACAGTTTAAGACATTACTCCCATGGAGAAAAGTCCGCATTTTGCTTATTGTGTTCAATGCCGATGCAATTTTTGTGTTTCATCAATACTCTGAAGGTCCACAGATTAAAGAATGCTTCCAGATGTGCTTCGGAAACTACTACTAGTCCTCCAGTGTACGATCAAAGTGTAGGCAGTTTAAGACATTCCTCCCGTGGAGAAAAGTCTGCATTGTGCTTATTGTGTTAAATGCCGATGCAATTTCTGTGTTTCATCAACACTCTGAAGGTCCACAGATTACAGAATGCATCCAGATGTGCTTGAGAAACTACTACAAGTCTTCCAGGGAACGATCAAAGCGTAGACAGTTTGAGACATTACTCTCATGGAGAAAAGTCCGCATGGTGCTTATTGTGTTCAATGCCGATGCAATTTTTGTGTTTCATCAACACTCTGAAGGTCCACAGAATACAGAATGTATCCAGATATGCTTCGGAAACTACTACTAGCCTTCCAGGGAACGATCAAACCGTAGACCATATAAGACATTACTCCCATGGAGAAAAGTTTGCATGGTGCTTATTGTGTTCAATGCCGATGCAATTTCTGTGTTTCATCAATACTCTGAAGGTCCACAGATTACAGAATGCATCCAGAAGTGCTTCGGAAACTACTACTAGTCTTCCAGTGAACGATCAAAACGTAGACACTTTAAGACGTTACTCCCATGGAGAAAATTCCGCATGGTGCTTATTGTGTTCAATGCCGCTGCAATTTTTGTGTTTCATCAACACTCTGAAGGTCCACAGATTACTGAATGCCTCCAGATGTGCTTCGGAAACTACTACTAGTCTTCCAGTGTACGATCAAAGCGTAGACAGTTTAAGACATTATTCCCATGGGGAAAAGTCCGCATTGTGCTTATTGTGTTCAATGCCGATGCAATTTTTGTGTTTCATCAATACTCTGAAGGTCCACAGATTACAGAATGCTTCCAGATGTTCTTCGGAAACTACTACTAGTCCTCCAGTGTACGATCAAAGTGTAGACAGTTTAAGACAGTACTGCCATGGAGAAAAGTCCGCATGGTGCTTATTGTGTTAAATGCCGATGAAATTTCTGTGTTTCATCAACACTCTGAAGGTGCACAGATTACAGAATGCCTCCAGATGTCCTTCGGGAACTACTGCTAGTCTTCCAGTGAACGATCACAGCGTAGACAGTTTAAGACTTTAGTCTGATGGAGAAAAGTCCGTCTGGTGCCTATTATGTTCAATGCCGATGCAATTTTTGTGTTTCATCAATACTCTGAAGGTCCACAGATTACAGAATGCTTCCAGATGTGCTTCGGAAACTACTACTAGTCCTCCAGTGTACGATCAAAGTGTAGGCAGTTTAAGTCATTACTCCCATGGAGAAAAGTCCGCATGGTGCGTACTGTGTTAAATGACGATGCAATTTCTGTGTTTCATCAACACTCTGAAGGTCCACAGATTACAGAATGCCTCCAGATGTGCTTCGGTAACTGCTACTAGTCTTCTAGTGTACAATCAAAGCGTAGACAGTTTAAGACATTACTCCCATGGAGATAAGTCCGCATGGTGCTTATTGTGTTCAATTCCGATGCAGTTTTTGTGTTTCATCAACGCTCTGAACGTCCACAGATAAGAGAATGACTCCAGATGTGCTTCGGAAACTACTACTAGTCTTCCAGGGAACGATCAAAGCGTAGACAGTTTGAGACATTACTCCCATGGAGAAAAGTCCGCATGGTGCTTATTGTGTTCAATGCCGATGCAATTTTTGTGTTTCATCAACACTCTGAAGGTCCACAAATTACAGAATGCATCCAGATATGCTTCAGAAACTACTACTAGTCTTCCAGGGAACGTTCAAAGCGTACACAGTTTAAGACATTACTCCCATGGAGAAAAGTCTGCATGGTGCTTATTGTGTTCAATGCCGATGCAATTTTTTGTTTCATCAACACTCTGAAGGTCCACAGATTACAGAATGCCTCCAGATGGGCTTCGGAAACTACTACTGGTCTTCCAGGGAACGATCAAAGCGTAGACAGTTTGAGACATTACTCCCATGGAGAAAAGTCCGCATGGTGCTTATTGTGTTCAATGCCGATGCAATTTTCGTGATTCATCAACACTCTGAAGGTCCACAGATTACTGAATGCATCCAGATATGCTTCAGAAACTACTACTAGTCTTCCAGGGAACGATCAAAGCGTAGACAGTTTAAGACATTACTCCCATGTAGAAAAGTCTGCATGGTGCTTATTGTGTTCAATGCCGATGCAATTTTTTGTTTCATCAACACTCTGAAGGTCCACAGATTACAGATTGCCTCCAGATGTGCTTCGGAAACTACTACTAGTCTTCCAGTGTACGATCAAAGCGTAGACAGTTTAAGACATTACTCTCATGGAGAAAAGTCCGTATGGTGCCTATTGTGTTCAATGCCGAATCATTTTCTGTGTTTCATCAACACTCTGAGGGTCCAGAGATAACAGAATGCATCCAGATATGCTTCGGAAACTACTACTAGTCTTCCAGGGAACGATCAAAGCGTAGACACTTTAAGACAGTACTCCCATGGAGAAAAGTACGCATGGTGCTTATTGTGTTAAATGCCGATGCAATTTCTGTGTTTCATCAACACTCTGAAGGTCCACAGATTACAGAATGCCTCCAGATGTACTTCGGTAACTGCTACTAGTCTTCCAGTGAACGATCAAAGCGTAGACACTTTAAGACATTACTCCCATGGAGAAAATTCCACATGGTGCTTATTGTGTTCAATTCCGATGTAGTTTTTGGGTTTCATGAACACACTGAAGGTCCACAGATTACAGAATGCATTTAGATATTCTTCGGAAACTACTACGTCTTCCAGGGAACGATCAAAGCGTAGACAGTTTAAGACATTACTCCCAAGGAGAAGAGTCCGCATGGTGCTTATTGTGTTCAATGCCAATGCAATTTCTGTGTTTCATCAACACTCTGAAGGTCCACAAATTACAGAATGCCTCCAGATGTCCTTCGGGAACTACTGCTAGTCTTCCAGTGAACGATCACAGCGTAGACATTTTAAGACATTACTCTCATGGAGAAAAGTCCGTATGGTGCCTATTGTGTTCAATGCCAAATCAATTTCTGTGTTTCATCATCGCTCTGAAGGTCCACACATAACAGAATGCCTCCAGATGTGCTTCGGAAACTACTACTAGTCTTCCAGGGAACGATCAAAGCGTAGACAGTTTAAGACATTACTCCCAAGGAGAAAAGTCCGCATGGTGCTTATTGTGTTCAATGCCGATGCAATTTCTGTGTTTCATCAACACTCTGAAGGTCCACAGATTACAGAATGCATCCAGAAGTGCTTCGGAAACTACTACTAGTCTTCCAGTGAACGATCAAAGCGTAGACACTTTAAGACATTAATACCATTGTGAAAATTCCGCATGGTGCTTATTGTGTTCAATACCGCTGTAATTTTTGTGATTCATCAACACTCTGAAGGTCCACAGATTACAGAATGCCTCCAGATGTGCTTCGGAAACTACTACTAGTCTTCCAGTGTACGATCAAAGCGTAGACAGTTTAAGACATTACTCCCATGGAGAAAAGTCCGCATTTTGCTTATTGTGTTCAATGCCGATGCAATTTTTGTGTTTCATCAATACTCTGAAGGTAAACAGATTAAAGAATGCTTCCAGATGTGCTTCGGAAACTACTACTAGTCCTCCAGTGTACGATCAAAGTGTAGGCAGTTTAAGACATTCCTCCCATGGAGAAAAGTCTGCATTGTGCTTATTGTGTTAAATGCCGATGCAATTTCTGTGTTTCATCAACACTCTGAAGGTCCACAGATTACAGAATGCATCCAGATGTGCTTGAGAAACTACTACTAGTCTTCCAGGGAACGATCAAAGCGTAGACAGTTTGAGACATTACTCTCATGGAGAAAAGTCCGCATGGTGCTTATTGTGTTCAATGCCGATGCAATTTTTGTGTTTCATCAACACTCTGAAGGTCCACAGATTACAGAATGTATCCAGATATGCTTCGGAAACTACTACTAGCCTTCCAGGGAACGATCAAACCGTAGACCATATAAGACATTACTCCCATGGAGAAAATTCCGCATGGTGCTTATTGTGTTCAATGCCGGTGCAATTTTTGTGTTTCATCAACACTCTGAAGGTCCACAGATTACAGAATGCCTCCAGATGTGCTTCGGAAACTACTACTAGTCTTCCAGTGTACGATCAAAGCGTAGACAGTTTAAGACATTATTCCAATGGGGAAAAGTCCGCATTGTGCTTATTGTGTTAATGCCGATGCAATTTTTGTGTTTCATCAATACTCTGAAGGTCCACAAATTACAGATTGCTTCCAGATGTGCTTCGTAAGCTACTACTAGTCCTCCAGTGTACGATCAAAGTATAGACAGTTTAAGACAGTACTCCCATGGAGAAAAGTCCGCATGGTGCTTATTGTGTTAAATGCCGATGCAATTTCTGTGTTTCATCAACACTCTGAAGGTCCACAGATTACAGAATGCCTGCAGATGTCCTTCGGGAACTACTGCTAGTCTTCCAGTGTACGATCAAAGCGTAGACAGTTTAAGACATTACTCCCATGGAGAAAAGTCCGCATTTTGCTTATTGTGTTCAATGCCGATGCAATTTTTGTGTTTCATCAATACTCTGAAGGTCCACAGATTAAAGAATGCTTCCAGATGTGCTTCGGAAACTACTACTAGTCCTCCAGTGTACGATCAAAGTGTAGGCAGTTTAAGACATTCCTCCCGTGGAGAAAAGTCTGCATTGTGCTTATTGTGTTAAATGCCGATGCAATTTCTGTGTTTCATCAACACTCTGAAGGTCCACAGATTACAGAATGCATCCAGATGTGCTTGAGAAACTACTACAAGTCTTCCAGGGAACGATCAAAGCGTAGACAGTTTGAGACATTACTCTCATGGAGAAAAGTCCGCATGGTGCTTATTGTGTTCAATGCCGATGCAATTTTTGTGTTTCATCAACACTCTGAAGGTCCACAGATTACAGAATGTATCCAGATATGCTTCGGAAACTACTACTAGCCTTCCAGGGAACGATCAAACCGTAGACCATATAAGACATTACTCCCATGGAGAAAAGTTTGCATGGTGCTTATTGTGTTCAATGCCGATGCAATTTCTGTGTTTCATCAATACTCTGAAGGTCCACAGATTACAGAATGCATCCAGAAGTGCTTCGGAAACTACTACTAGTCTTCCAGTGAACGATCAAAACGTAGACACTTTAAGACGTTACTCCCATGGAGAAAATTCCGCATGGTGCTTATTGTGTTCAATGCCGCTGCAATTTTTGTGTTTCATCAACACTCTGAAGGTCCACAGATTACTGAATGCCTCCAGATGTGCTTCGGAAACTACTACTAGTCTTCCAGTGTACGATCAAAGCGTAGACAGTTTAAGACATTATTCCCATGGGGAAAAGTCCGCATTGTGCTTATTGTGTTCAATGCCGATGCAATTTTTGTGTTTCATCAATACTCTGAAGGTCCACAGATTACAGAATGCTTCCAGATGTTCTTCGGAAACTACTACTAGTCCTCCAGTGTACGATCAAAGTGTAGACAGTTTAAGACAGTACTGCCATGGAGAAAAGTCCGCATGGTGCTTATTGTGTTAAATGCCGATGAAATTTCTGTGTTTCATCAACACTCTGAAGGTGCACAGATTACAGAATGCCTCCAGATGTCCTTCGGGAACTACTGCTAGTCTTCCAGTGAACGATCACAGCGTAGACAGTTTAAGACTTTAGTCTGATGGAGAAAAGTCCGTCTGTGGCCTATTATGTTCAATGCCGATGCAATTTTTGTGTTTCATCAATACTCTGAAGGTCCACAGATTACAGAATGCTTCCAGATGTGCTTCGGAAACTACTACTAGTCCTCCAGTGTACGATCAAAGTGTAGGCAGTTTAAGTCATTACTCCCATGGAGAAAAGTCCGCATGGTGCGTACTGTGTTAAATGACGATGCAATTTCTGTGTTTCATCAACACTCTGAAGGTCCACAGATTACAGAATGCCTCCAGATGTGCTTCGGTAACTGCTACTAGTCTTCTAGTGTACAATCAAAGCGTAGACAGTTTAAGACATTACTCCCATGGAGATAAGTCCGCATGGTGCTTATTGTGTTCAATTCCGATGCAGTTTTTGTGTTTCATCAACGCTCTGAACGTCCACAGATAAGAGAATGACTCCAGATGTGCTTCGGAAACTACTACTAGTCTTCCAGGGAACGATCAAAGCGTAGACAGTTTGAGACATTACTCCCATGGAGAAAAGTCCGCATGGTGCTTATTGTGTTCAATGCCGATGCAATTTTTGTGTTTCATCAACACTCTGAAGGTCCACAAATTACAGAATGCATCCAGATATGCTTCAGAAACTACTACTAGTCTTCCAGGGAACGTTCAAAGCGTACACAGTTTAAGACATTACTCCCATGGAGAAAAGTCTGCATGGTGCTTATTGTGTTCAATGCCGATGCAATTTTTTGTTTCATCAACACTCTGAAGGTCCACAGATTACAGAATGCCTCCAGATGGGCTTCGGAAACTACTACTGGTCTTCCAGGGAACGATCAAAGCGTAGACAGTTTGAGACATTACTCCCATGGAGAAAAGTCCGCATGGTGCTTATTGTGTTCAATGCCGATGCAATTTTCGTGATTCATCAACACTCTGAAGGTCCACAGATTACTGAATGCATCCAGATATGCTTCAGAAACTACTACTAGTCTTCCAGGGAACGATCAAAGCGTAGACAGTTTAAGACATTACTCCCATGGAGAAAAGTCTGCATGGTGCTTATTGTGTTCAATGCCGATGCAATTTTTTGTTTCATCAACACTCTGAAGGTCCACAGATTACAGATTGCCTCCAGATGTGCTTCGGAAACTACTACTAGTCTTCCAGTGTACGATCAAAGCGTAGACAGTTTAAGACATTACTCTCATGGAGAAAAGTCCGTATGGTGCCTATTGTGTTCAATGCCGAATCATTTTCTGTGTTTCATCAACACTCTGAGGGTCCAGAGATAACAGAATGCATCCAGATATGCTTCGGAAACTACTACTAGTCTTCCAGGGAACGATCAAAGCGTAGACACTTTAAGACAGTACTCCCATGGAGAAAAGTACGCATGGTGCTTATTGTGTTAAATGCCGATGCAATTTCTGTGTTTCATCAACACTCTGAAGGTCCACAGATTACAGAATGCCTCCAGATGTACTTCGGTAACTGCTACTAGTCTTCCAGTGAACGATCAAAGCGTAGACACTTTAAGACATTACTCCCATGGAGAAAATTCCACATGGTGCTTATTGTGTTCAATTCCGATGTAGTTTTTGGGTTTCATGAACACACTGAAGGTCCACAGATTACAGAATGCATTTAGATATTCTTCGGAAACTACTACGTCTTCCAGGGAACGATCAAAGCGTAGACAGTTTAAGACATTACTCCCAAGGAGAAGAGTCCGCATGGTGCTTATTGTGTTCAATGCCAATGCAATTTCTGTGTTTCATCAACACTCTGAAGGTCCACAAATTACAGAATGCCTCCAGATGTCCTTCGGGAACTACTGCTAGTCTTCCAGTGAACGATCACAGCGTAGACATTTTAAGACATTACTCTCATGGAGAAAAGTCCGTATGGTGCCTATTGTGTTCAATGCCAAATCAATTTCTGTGTTTCATCATCGCTCTGAAGGTCCACACATAACAGAATGCCTCCAGATGTGCTTCGGAAACTACTACTAGTCTTCCAGGGAACGATCAAAGCGTAGACAGTTTAAGACATTACTCCCAAGGAGAAAAGTCCGCATGGTGCTTATTGTGTTCAATGCCGATGCAATTTCTGTGTTTCATCAACACTCTGAAGGTCCACAGATTACAGAATGCATCCAGAAGTGCTTCGGAAACTACTACTAGTCTTCCAGTGAACGATCAAAGCGTAGACACTTTAAGACATTAATACCATTGTGAAAATTCCGCATGGTGCTTATTGTGTTCAATACCGCTGTAATTTTTGTGATTCATCAACACTCTGAAGGTCCACAGATTACAGAATGCCTCCAGATGTGCTTCGGAAACTCCTACTAGTCTTCCAGTGTACGATCAAAGCGTAGACAGTTTAAGACATTACTCCCATTCAGAAAAGTCCGCATTTTGCTTATTGTGTTCAATGCCGATGCAATTTTTGTGTTTCATCAATACTCTGAAGGTAAACAGATTAAAGAATGCTTCCAGATGTGCTTCGGAAACTACTACTAGTCCTCCAGTGTACGATCAAAGTGTAGGCAGTTTAAGACATTCCTCCCATGGAGAAAAGTCTGCATTGTGCTTATTGTGTTAAATGCCGATGCAATTTCTGTGTTTCATCAACACTCTGAAGGTCCACAGATTACAGAATGCATCCAGATGTGCTTGAGAAACTACTACTAGTCTTCCAGGGAACGATCAAAGCGTAGACAGTTTGAGACATTACTCTCATGGAGAAAAGTCCGCATGGTGCTTATTGTGTTCAATGCCGATGCAATTTTTGTGTTTCATCAACACTCTGAAGGTCCACAGATTACAGAATGTATCCAGATATGCTTCGGAAACTACTACTAGCCTTCCAGGGAACGATCAAACCGTAGACCATATAAGACATTACTCCCATGGAGAAAATTCCGCATGGTGCTTATTGTGTTCAATGCCGGTGCAATTTTTGTGTTTCATCAACACTCTGAAGGTCCACAGATTACAGAATGCCTCCAGATGTGCTTCGGAAACTACTACTAGTCTTCCAGTGTACGATCAAAGCGTAGACAGTTTAAGACATTATTCCAATGGGGAAAAGTCCGCATTGTGCTTATTGTGTTCAATGCCGATGCAATTTTTGTGTTTCATCAATACTCTGAAGGTCCACAGATTACAGATTGCTTCCAGATGTGCTTCGTAAACTACTACTAGTCCTCCAGTGTACGATCAAAGTATAGACAGTTTAAGACAGTACTCCCATGGAGAAAAGTCCGCATGGTGCTTATTGTGTTAAATGCCGATGCAATTTCTGTGTTTCATCAACACTCTGAAGGTCCACAGATTACAGAATGCCTGCAGATGTCCTTCGGGAACTACTGCTAGTCTTCCAGTGTACGATCAAAGCGTAGACAGTTTAAGACATTACTCCCATGGAGAAAAGTCCGCATTTTGCTTATTGTGTTCAATGCCGATGCAATTTTTGTGTTTCATCAATACTCTGAAGGTCCACAGATTAAAGAATGCTTCCAGATGTGCTTCGGAAACTACTACTAGTCCTCCAGTGTACGATCAAAGTGTAGGCAGTTTAAGACATTCCTCCCGTGGAGAAAAGTCTGCATTGTGCTTATTGTGTTAAATGCCGATGCAATTTCTGTGTTTCATCAACACTCTGAAGGTCCACAGATTACAGAATGCATCCAGATGTGCTTGAGAAACTACTACAAGTCTTCCAGGGAACGATCAAAGCGTAGACAGTTTGAGACATTACTCTCATGGAGAAAAGTCCGCATGGTGCTTATTGTGTTCAATGCCGATGCAATTTTTGTGTTTCATCAACACTCTGAAGGTCCACAGATTACAGAATGTATCCAGATATGCTTCGGAAACTACTACTAGCCTTCCAGGGAACGATCAAACCGTAGACCATATAAGACATTACTCCCATGGAGAAAAGTTTGCATGGTGCTTATTGTGTTCAATGCCGATGTAATTTCTGTGTTTCATCAATACTCTGAAGGTCCACAGATTACAGAATGCATCCAGAAGTGCTTCGGAAACTACTACTAGTCTTCCAGTGAACGATCAAAACGTAGACACTTTAAGACGTTACTCCCATGGAGAAAATTCCGCATGGTGCTTATTGTGTTCAATGCCGCTGCAATTTTTGTGTTTCATCAACACTCTGAAGGTCCACAGATTACTGAATGCCTCCAGATGTGCTTCGGAAACTACTACTAGTCTTCCAGTGTACGATCAAAGCGTAGACAGTTTAAGACATTATTCCCATGGGGAAAAGTCCGCATTGTGCTTATTGTGTTCAATGCCGATGCAATTTTTGTGTTTCATCAATACTCTGAAGGTCCACAGATTACAGAATGCTTCCAGATGTTCTTCGGAAACTACTACTAGTCCTCCAGTGTACGATCAAAGTGTAGACAGTTTAAGACAGTACTGCCATGGAGAAAAGTCCGCATGGTGCTTATTGTGTTAAATGCCGATGAAATTTCTGTGTTTCATCAACACTCTGAAGGTGCACAGATTACAGAATGCCTCCAGATGTCCTTCGGGAACTACTGCTAGTCTTCCAGTGAACGATCACAGCGTAGACAGTTTAAGACTTTAGTCTGATGGAGAAAAGTCCGTCTGGTGCCTATTATGTTCAATGCCGATGCAATTTTTGTGTTTCATCAATACTCTGAAGGTCCACAGATTACAGAATGCTTCCAGATGTGCTTCGGAAACTACTACTAGTCCTCCAGTGTACGATCAAAGTGTAGGCAGTTTAAGTCATTACTCCCATGGAGAAAAGTCCGCATGGTGCGTACTGTGTTAAATGACGATGCAATTTCTGTGTTTCATCAACACTCTGAAGGTCCACAGATTACAGAATGCCTCCAGATGTGCTTCGGTAACTGCTACTAGTCTTCTAGTGTACAATCAAAGCGTAGACAGTTTAAGACATTACTCCCATGGAGATAAGTCCGCATGGTGCTTATTGTGTTCAATTCCGATGCAGTTTTTGTGTTTCATCAACGCTCTGAACGTCCACAGATAAGAGAATGACTCCAGATGTGCTTCGGAAACTACTACTAGTCTTCCAGGGAACGATCAAAGCGTAGACAGTTTGAGACATTACTCCCATGGAGAAAAGTCCGCATGGTGCTTATTGTGTTCAATGCCGATGCAATTTTTGTGTTTCATCAACACTCTGAAGGTCCACAAATTACAGAATGCATCCAGATATATTTCAGAAACTACTACTAGTCTTCCAGGGAACGTTCAAAGCGTACACAGTTTAAGACATTACTCCCATGGAGAAAAGTCTGCATGGTGCTTATTGCGTTCAATGCCGATGCAATTTTTTGTTTCATCAACACTCTGAAGGTCCACAGATTACAGAATGCCTCCAGATGGGCTTCGGAAACTACTACTGGTCTTCCAGGGAACGATCAAAGCGTAGACAGTTTGAGACATTACTCCCATGGAGAAAAGTCCGCATGGTGCTTATTGTGTTCAATGCCGATGCAATTTTCGTGATTCATCAACACTCTGAAGGTCCACAGATTACTGAATGCATCCAGATATGCTTCAGAAACTACTACTAGTCTTCCAGGGAACGATCAAAGCGTAGACAGTTTAAGACATTACTCCCATGGAGAAAAGTCTGCATGGTGCTTATTGTGTTCAATGCCGATGCAATTTTTTGTTTCATCAACACTCTGAAGGTCCACAGATTACAGATTGCCTCCAGATGTGCTTCGGAAACTACTACTAGTCTTCCAGTGTACGATCAAAGCGTAGACAGTTTAAGACATTACTCTCATGGAGAAAAGTCCGTATGGTGCCTATTGTGTTCAATGCCGAATCATTTTCTGTGTTTCATCAACACTCTGAGGGTCCAGAGATAACAGAATGCATCCAGATATGCTTCGGAAACTACTACTAGTCTTCCAGGGAACGATCAAAGCGTAGACAGTTTAAGACATTACTCCCAAGGAGAAGAGTCCGCATGGTGCTTATTGTGTTCAATGAAAATGCAATTTCTGTGTTTCGTCAACACTCTGAAGGTCCACAAATTACAGAATGCCTCCAGATGTCCTTCGGGAACTACTGCTAGTCTTCCAGTGAACGATCACAGCGTAGACAGTTTAAGACATTACTCTGTGGAGAAAAGTCCATATGGTGCCAATTGTGTTCAATGCCGAATCAATTTCTGTGTTTCATCAACACTCTGAAGGTCCACAGATAACAGAATGCCTCCAGATGTGCTTCGGAAACTACTACTAGTCTTCCAGTGGACGATCAAAGCGTAGATAGTTTAAGACATTACTCCCATGGAGAAAAGTCCGCATTGTGCTTATTGTGTTCAATGCCGATGCAATTTTTGTGTTTCATCAATACTCTGAAGGTCCACAGATTACAGAATGCTTCCAGATGTGCTTCGGAAACTACTACTAGTCCTCCAGTGTACGATCAAAGTGTAGGTAGTTTAAGACATTACTCACATGGAGAAAAGTCCGCATGGTGCTTATTGTGTTAAATGCCGATGCAATTTCTGTGTTTCATCAACACTCTGAAGGTCCACAGATTACAGAATGCCTCCAGATGTGCTTCGGAAACTACTACTAGCCTTCCAGGGAACGATCAAAGCGTAGAGAGTTTGAGACATTACTCCCATGGAGAAAAGTCCGCATGGTGCTTATTGTGTTCAATGCCGCTGCAATTTTTGTGTTTCATCAACAGTCTGAAGGTCCACAGATTACAGAATGCCTCCAGATGTGCTTCGGAAACTACTACTAGTCTTCCAGTGTACGATCAAAGCGTAGACAGTTTAATACATTACTCGCATGGAGAAAAGTCCGCATTGTGCTTATTGTGTTCAATGCCGATGCAATTTTTGTGTTTCATCAATACTCTGAAGGTCCACAGATTACAGAATGCTTCCAGATATGCTTCGGAAACTACTATCAGCCTTCCAGGGAACGATCAAAGCTTAGACAATATAAGACATTACTCCCAGGGAGAAAAGTCCGCATTGTGCTTATTGTGTTCAATGCCGATGTAATTTTTGTGTTTCATCAATACTCTGAAGGTCCGCAGATTGCAGAATGCTTCCAGATGTACTTCGGAAACTACTGCTAGTCCTCCAGTGTACGATCAAAGTGTAGACAGTTTAAGACAGTACTCCCATGGAGAAAAGTCTGCATGGTGCTTATTGTGTTCAATGCCGACGCAATTTCTGTGTTTTATCAACACTCTGAAGGTCCACAGATTACAGAATGCCTCCAGATGTACTTCGGTAACTGCTACTGGTCTTCCAGTGTACAATCAAAGCGTAGACAGTTTTAGACATTACTCCCATGGAGATATGTCAGCATGGTGCTTATTGTGTTCAATGCCGATGCAGTTTTTGTGTTTCATCAACACACTGAAGGTCCACAGATTACAGAATGCCACCAGATGTGCTACGGAAACTACTACTAGTCTTCCAGTGAACGATCAAAGCGTATACACTTTAAGACATTACTCCCATGGAGAAAATTCCGCATGGTGCTTATTAAGTTCAATGCCGCTGCTATTTTTGTGTTTCATCCACACTCTGAAGGTCCACAGATTACAGAATGCCTCCAGATGTGCTTCGGAAACTACTACTAGTCTTCCAGTGTACGATCAAAGCGTAGACAGTTTAAGACATTACTCCCATGGAGAAAAGTCCGCATTGTGCTTATTGTGTTCAATGCCGATGCAATTTTTGTGTTTCATCAATACTCTGAAGGTCCACAGATTACAGAATGCTTCCAGATGTACTTCGGAAACTACTACTAGTCCTCCAGTGTACGATCAAAGTGTAGACAGTTTAAGACAGTACTCCCATGGAGAAAAGTCCGCATGGTGCTTATTGTGTTAAATGCCGATGCAATTTCTGTGTTTCATCAACACTCTGAAGGTCCACAGATTACAGAATGTATCCAGATACGCTTCGGAAACTACTACTAGCCTTCCAGGGAACGATCAAACCGTAGACCATATAAGACATTACTCCCATGGAGAAAAGTCTGCATGGTGTATATTGTGTTCAATGCCGAAGCAATTTCTGTGTTTCTTCAACACTCTCAAGGTCCACAGATTACAGAATGCATCCAGAAGTGCTTCGGAAACTACTTCTAGTCTTCCAGTGAACGATCAAAGCGTATACACTTTAAGACATTACTCTCATGGAGAAAAGTCCGCATGGTGCTTATTGTGTTCAATGCCGATTCAATTCCTGTGTTTCATCAACACTCTGAAGGTCCACAGATTACAGAATGCCTCCAGATGTGCTTCGGAAACTACTACTAGTCTTCCAGTGTACGATCAAATCGTAGACAGTTTAAGACATTACTCCCTTGGAGAAAAGTCCGCATTGTGCTGATTGTGTTCAATGCCGATGCAATTTTTGTGTTTCATCAATACCCTGAAGGTCCACAGATTACAGAATGCTTCCAGATGTACTTCGGAAACTTCTACTAGTCCTCCAGTGTACGATCAAAGTGTAGACAGTTTAGGACAGTACTCCCATGGAGAAAAGTCCGCATGGTGCTTATTGTGTTAAATGCCGATGCAATTTCTGTGTTTCATAAACATTCTGAAGGTCCACAGATTACAGAATGCATCCAGATGTACTTCGGTAACTGCTACTAGTCTTCCAGTGTACAATCAAAGCGTATACAGTTAAGACATTACTCCCATGGAGATAACTCCGCATGGTGCTTATTGTGTTCAATGCCGATGCAGTTTTTGTGTTTCATCAACACACCGAAGGTCCACAGATTACAGAATTCCTCCAGATGTGCTTCGGAAACTACTACTAGTCTTTCAGGGAACGATCAAAGCGTAGACAGTTTGAGACATTACTCCCATGGAGAAAAGTCCGCATGGAGCTTATTGTGTTCAATGCCGATGCAATTTTTGTGTTTCATCAATACTCTGAAGGTCCACAGATTACAGAATGCTTCCAGATGTGCTTCGGAAACTACTACTAGTCCTCCAGTGTACAATCAAAGCGTAGACAGTTTAAGACATTACTCCCATGGAGATAAGTCCGCATGGTGCTTATTGTGTTCAATTCCGATGCAGTATTTGTGTTTCATCAACGCTCTGAACGTCCACAGATAAGAGAATGACTCCAGATGTGCTTCGGAAACTACTACTAGTCTTCCAGGGAACGATCAAAGCGTAGACAGTTTGAGACATTACTCCCATGGAGAAAAGTCCGCATGGTGCTTATTGTGTTCAATGCCGATGCAATTTTTGTGTTTCATCAACACTCTGAAGGTCCACAAATTACAGAATGCATCCAGATATGCTTCAGAAACTACTACTAGTCTTCCAGGGAACGTTCAAAGCGTACACAGTTTAAGACATTACTCCCATGGAGAAAAGTCTGCATGGTGCTTATTGTGTTCAATGCCGATGCAATTTTTTGTTTCATCAACACTCTGAAGGTCCACAGATTACAGAATGCCTCCAGATGGGCTTCGGAAACTACTACTGGTCTTCCAGGGAACGATCAAAGCGTAGACAGTTTGAGACATTACTCCCATGGAGAAAAGTCCGCATGGTGCTTATTGTGTTCAATGCCGATGCAATTTTCGTGATTCATCAACACTCTGAAGGTCCACAGATTACTGAATGCATCCAGATATGCTTCAGAAACTACTACTAGTCTTCCAGGGAACGATCAAAGCGTAGACAGTTTAAGACATTACTCCCATGGAGAAAAGTCTGCATGGTGCTTATTGTGTTCAATGCCGATGCAATTTTTTGTTTCATCAACACTCTGAAGGTCCACAGATTACAGATTGCCTCCAGATGTGCTTCGGAAACTACTACTAGTCTTCCAGTGTACGATCAAAGCGTAGACAGTTTAAGACATTACTCTCATGGAGAAAAGTCCGTATGGTGCCTATTGTGTTCAATGCCGAATCATTTTCTGTGTTTCATCAACACTCTGAGGGTCCAGAGATAACAGAATGCATCCAGATATGCTTCGGAAACTACTACTAGTCTTCCAGGGAACGATCAAAGCGTAGACAGTTTAAGACATTACTCCCAAGGAGAAGAGTCCGCATGGTGCTTATTGTGTTCAATGAAAATGCAATTTCTGTGTTTCGTCAACACTCTGAAGGTCCACAAATTACAGAATGCCTCCAGATGTCCTTCGGGAACTACTGCTAGTCTTCCAGTGAACGATCACAGCGTAGACAGTTTAAGACATTACTCTGTGGAGAAAAGTCCATATGGTGCCAATTGTGTTCAATGCCGAATCAATTTCTGTGTTTCATCAACACTCTGAAGGTCCACAGATAACAGAATGCCTCCAGATGTGCTTCGGAAACTACTACTAGTCTTCCAGTGGACGATCAAAGCATAGATAGTTTAAGACATTACTCCCATGGAGAAAAGTCCGCATTGTGCTTATTGTGTTCAATGCCGATGCAATTTTTGTGTTTCATCAATACTCTGAAGGTCCACAGATTACAGAATGCTTCCAGATGTGCTTCGGAAACTACTACTAGTCCTCCAGTGTACGATCAAAGTGTAGGTAGTTTAAGACATTACTCACATGGAGAAAAGTCCGCATGGTGCTTATTGTGTTAAATGCCGATGCAATTTCTGTGTTTCATCAACACTCTGAAGGTCCACAGATTACAGAATGCCTCCAGATGTGCTTCGGAAACTACTACTAGCCTTCCAGGGAACGATCAAAGCGTAGAGAGTTTGAGACATTACTCCCATGGAGAAAAGTCCGCATGGTGCTTATTGTGTTCAATGCCGCTGCAATTTTTGTGTTTCATCAACAGTCTGAAGGTCCACAGATTACAGAATGCCTCCAGATGTGCTTCGGAAACTACTACTAGTCTTCCAGTGTACGATCAAAGCGTAGACAGTTTAATACATTACTCGCATGGAGAAAAGTCCGCATTGTGCTTATTGTGTTCAATGCCGATGCAATTTTTGTGTTTCATCAATACTCTGAAGGTCCACAGATTACAGAATGCTTCCAGATATGCTTCGGAAACTACTATCAGCCTTCCAGGGAACGATCAAAGCTTAGACAATATAAGACATTACTCCCAGGGAGAAAAGTCCGCATTGTGCTTATTGTGTTCAATGCCGATGTAATTTTTGTGTTTCATCAATACTCTGAAGGTCCGCAGATTGCAGAATGCTTCCAGATGTACTTCGGAAACTACTGCTAGTCCTCCAGTGTACGATCAAAGTGTAGACAGTTTAAGACAGTACTCCCATGGAGAAAAGTCTGCATGGTGCTTATTGTGTTCAATGCCGACGCAATTTCTGTGTTTCATCAACACTCTGAAGGTCCACAGATTACAGAATGCCTCCAGATGTACTTCGGTAACTGCTACTGGTCTTCCAGTGTACAATCAAAGCGTAGACAGTTTTAGACATTACTCCCATGGAGATATGTCAGCATGGTGCTTATTGTGTTCAATGCCGATGCAGTTTTTGTGTTTCATCAACACACTGAAGGTCCACAGATTACAGAATGCCACCAGATGTGCTACGGAAACTACTACTAGTCTTCCAGTGAACGATCAAAGCGTATACACTTTAAGACATTACTCCCATGGAGAAAATTCCGCATGGTGCTTATTAAGTTCAATGCCGCTGCTATTTTTGTGTTTCATCCACACTCTGAAGGTCCACAGATTACAGAATGCCTCCAGATGTGCTTCGGAAACTACTACTAGTCTTCCAGTGTACGATCAAAGCGTAGACAGTTTAAGACATTACTCCCATGGAGAAAAGTCCGCATTGTGCTTATTGTGTTCAATGCCGATGCAATTTTTGTGTTTCATCAATACTCTGAAGGTCCACAGATTACAGAATGCTTCCAGATGTACTTCGGAAACTACTACTAGTCCTCCAGTGTACGATCAAAGTGTAGACAGTTTAAGACAGTACTCCCATGGAGAAAAGTCCGCATGGTGCTTATTGTGTTAAATGCCGATGCAATTTCTGTGTTTCATCAACACTCTGAAGGTCCACAGATTACAGAATGTATCCAGATACGCTTCGGAAACTACTACTAGCCTTCCAGGGAACGATCAAACCGTAGACCATATAAGACATTACTCCCATGGAGAAAAGTCTGCATGGTGTATATTGTGTTCAATGCCGAAGCAATTTCTGTGTTTCTTCAACACTCTCAAGGTCCACAGATTACAGAATGCATCCAGAAGTGCTTCGGAAACTACTTCTAGTCTTCCAGTGAACGATCAAAGCGTATACACTTTAAGACATTACTCTCATGGAGAAAAGTCCGCATGGTGCTTATTGTGTTCAATGCCGATTCAATTCCTGTGTTTCATCAACACTCTGAAGGTCCACAGATTACAGAATGCCTCCAGATGTGCTTCGGAAACTACTACTAGTCTTCCAGTGTACGATCAAAGCGTAGACAGTTTAAGACATTACTCCCTTGGAGAAAAGTCCGCATTGTGCTCATTGTGTTCAATGCCGATGCAATTTTTGTGTTTCATCAATACCCTGAAGGTCCACAGATTACAGAATGCTTCCAGATGTACTTCGGAAACTTCTACTAGTCCTCCAGTGTACGATCAAAGTGTAGACAGTTTAGGACAGTACTCCCATGGAGAAAAGTCCGCATGGTGCTTATTGTGTTAAATGCCGATGCAATTTCTGTGTTTCATAAACATTCTGAAGGTCCACAGATTACAGAATGCATCCAGATGTACTTCGGTAACTGCTACTAGTCTTCCAGTGTACAATCAAAGCGTATACAGTTAAGACATTACTCCCATGGAGATAACTCCGCATGGTGCTTATTGTGTTCAATGCCGATGCAGTTTTTGTGTTTCATCAACACACCGAAGGTCCACAGATTACAGAATTCCTCCAGATGTGCTTCGGAAACTACTACTAGTCTTTCAGGGAACGATCAAAGCGTAGACAGTTTGAGACATTACTCCCATGGAGAAAAGTCCGCATGGAGCTTATTGTGTTCAATGCCGATGCAATTTTTGTGTTTCCTCAACACTCTGAAGGTCCACAGATTACAGAATGCATCGAGATATGCTTCGGAAACTACTACTAGTCTTCCAGTGTACGATCAAAGCGTAGACAGTTTAAGACATTACTCCCTTGGAGAAAAGTTCGCATTGTGCTCATTGTGTTCAATGCCGATGCAATTTTTGTGTTTCATCAATACTCTGAAGGTCCACAGATTACAGAATGCTTCCAGATGTACTTCGGAAACTACTACTAGTCCTCCAGTGTACGATCAAAGTGTAGACAGTTTAAGACAGTACTCCCATGGAGAAAAGTCCGCATGGTGCTTATTGTGTTAAATGCCGATGCAATTTCTGTGTTTCATAAACATTCTGAAGGTCCACAGATTACAGAATGCATCCAGATGTACTTCGGTAACTGCTACTAGTCTTCCAGTGTACAATCAAAGCGTATACAGTTTAAGACATTACTCCCATGGAGAAAAGTCCGCATGGTGCTTATTGTGTTCAATGCCGATGCAATTTTTGTGTTTCATCAACACTCTGAAGGTCCACAGATTACAGAATGTATCCAGATATGCTTCGGAATCTACTACTAGCCTTCCGGGGAACGATCAAACCGTAGACCATATAAGACATTACTCCCATGGAGAAAAGTCTGCACGGTGCTTATTGTGTTCAATGCCGATGCAATTTTTGTCTTTCATCAATACTCTGAAGGTCCACAGATTACAGAATGCTTCCAGATGTGCTTCGGAAACTACTACTAGTCCTGCAGTGTACGATCAAAGTGTAGGCAGTTTAAGACATTACTCCCATCGAGAAAAGTCCGCATGGTGCTAATTGTGTTAGATGCCGATGCAATTTTTGTGTTTCATCAATACTCTGAAGGTCCACAGATTACAGAATGTATCAAAATATGCTTCGGAAACTACTACTAGCCTTCCAGTGTACGATCAAAGTGTAGACAGTTTGAGACAGTACTCCCATGGAGAAAAGTCCGCATGGTGCTTATTGTGTTCAATGCCGATGCAGTTTTTGTGCTTCATCAACACTCTGAACGTCCACAGATTACAGAATGCCTCCAGATGTGCTTCGGAAACTACTACTAGTCTTCCAGTGTACGATCAAAGCGTAGACAGTTTAAGACATTACTCCTATGGAGAAAAGTCCGCATTGTGCTTATTGTCGTCAATGCCGATGCAATTTTTGTGTTTCATCAATACTCTGAAGGTCCACAGATTACAGAATGCTTCCAGATGTACTTCGGAAACTACTACTAGTCCTCCAGTGTACGATCAAAGTGTAGACAGTTTAAGACAGTACTCCAATGGAGAAAAGTCCGCATGGTGCTTATTGTGTTAAATGCCGATGCAATTTCTGTGTTTCATCAACACTCTGAAGGTCCACAGATTACAGAATGCCTCCAGATGTACTTCGGTAACTGCTACTAGTCTTCCAGTGTACAATCAAAGCGTAGACAGTTTTAGACATTACTCCCATGGAGATATGTCCGCATGGTGCTTATTGTGTTAAATGCCGATGCCGTTTTTGTGTTTCATCAACACACTGAAGGTCCACAGATTACAGAATGCCTCCAGATGTGCTTCTGAAACTACTGCTAGTCTTCCAGGGAACGATCAAAGCGTTGACAGTTTGAGACATTACTCCCATGGAGAGAAGTCCGCATGGTGCTTATTGTGTTCAATGCCGATGCAATTTTTGTGTTTCATCAACACTCTGAAGGTCCACAGATTACAGAATGTATCCAGATATCCTTCGGAAACTACTACTAGCCTTCCAGGGAACGATCAAACCGTAGACCATATAAGACATTACTCCCATGGAGAAAAGTCTGCATGGTGTTTATTGTGTTCAATGCCGATGCAATTTCTGTGTTTCTTCAACACTCTGAAGGTCCACAGATTACAGAATGCATCCAGAAGTGCTTCGGAAACTACTACTAGTCTTCCAGTGAACGATCAAAGCGTATACACTTTAAGACATTACTCCCATGGAGAAAATTCTGCATGGTGCTTATTGTGTTCAATGCCGCTGCAATTTTTGTGTTTCATCCACACTCTGAAGGTCCGTAGATTACAGAATGCCTCCAGATGTGCTTCGGAAACTACTACTAGTCTTCCAGTGTACGATCAAAGCGTAGACAGTTTAAGACATTACTCCCATGAGGAAAAGCCCGCATTGTGCTTATTGTGTTCAATGCCGATGCAATTTTTGTGTTTCATCAATACTCTGAAGGTCCATAGATTACAGAATGCCTCCAGATGTACTTCGGAAACTACTACTAGTCCTCCAGTGTACGATCAAAGTGTAGACAGTTTATGACAGTACTCCCATGGAGAAAAGTCCGCATGGTGCTTATTGTGTTAAATGCCGATGCAATTTCTGTGTTTCTTCAACACTCTGAAGGTCCACAGATTACAGAATGCCTCCAGATGTACTTCGGTAACTGCTACTAGTCTTCCAGTGTACAATCAAAGCGTAGACAGTTTAAGACATTACTCCCATGGAGATAAGTCCGCATGGTGCTTATTGTGTTCAATGCCGATGCAGTTTTTGTGTTTCATCAACACCCCGAAGGTCCACAGATTACAGAATGCCTCCAGATGTGCTTCGGAAGCTACTACTAGTCTTTCAGGGAACGATCAAGACGTAGACAGTTTGAGACATTACTCCCATGGAGAAAAGTCCGCATGGTGCTTATTGTGTTCAATGCCGATGCAATTTTTGTGTTTCCTCAACACTCTGAAGGTCCACAGATTACAGAATGCCTCCAGATGTGCTTCGGAAACTACTACTAGTCTTCCAGGGAACGATCAAAGCGTAGACAGTTTAAGACATTACTCTCATGGAGAAAAGGCCGCATGGTTCTTATTGTGTTCAATGCCGATTCAATTCCTGTGTTTAATCAAGACTCTGAAGGTCCACAGATTACAGAATTCCTCGAGATGTGCTTCAGAAACTACTACTAGTCTTCCAGGAAACGATCAATGCGTAGGCAGTTTAAGACATTACTCCCATGGAGAAAAGTCCGCATGGTGCTTATTGTTTTCAATGCCGATGCAATTTCTGTGTTTCATCAACACTCTGAAGGTCCACAGAATACTGAATGCATCCAGATGTGCTTCAGAAGCTACTACTAGTCTTCCAGGAAACGATCAATGCGTAGGCAGTTTAAGACATTACTCCCATGGAGAGAAGTCCGCATGGTGCTTATTGTGTTCAATGCCGATGCAATTTCTGTGTTTCATCAACACTCTGAAGGTCCACAGAATACAGAATGCCTCCAGATGTGCTTCGGAAACTACTACTAGTCTACCAGGGAACGATCAAAGCGTAGACAAAAATGGTTCAAATGGCTCTGAGCACTATGGGACTCAACTGCTGTGGTTATCAGTCCCCTAGAGCTTAGAACTACTTAAACCTAACTAACCTAAGGACATCACACACATCCATGCCCGAGGCAGGATTCGAACCTGCGACCGTAGCAGTCGCACGGCTCCGGACTGCGCGCCTAGAACCGCGAGACCACCGCGGCCGGCCAAAGCGTAGACAGTTTAAGACATTACTCTCATGGAGAAAAGTCTGCATGGTGCTTATTGTATTCAATGCCGATGCTATTTCTGAGTTTCATCCACACTCTGAAGGTCCACAGATTACAGAATGCATCCACATGTGCTTCGGGAACTACTACTAGTCTTCCAGTGTACGATCAAAGCGTAGACAGTTTAAGACATTACTCCCATGGAGAAAAGTCAGTATTGTGCTCATTGTGTTCAATGCCGATGCAATTTTTGTGTTTCATCAATACTCTGAAGGTCCACAGATTACAGAATGCTTCCAGATGTGCTTCGGAAACTACTACTAGTTCTCCAGTGTACGATCAAAGTGTAGACAATTTAAGACAGTACTCCCATGGAGAAAAGTCCGCATGGTGCTTATTGTGTTAAATGCCGATGCAATTTCTGTGTTTCATCAACACTCTGAAGGTCCACAGATTACAGAATGCCTCCAGATTTACTTCGGAAACTGCTACTAGTCTTCCAGTGTACAATCAAAGCGTAGACACTTTAAGACATTACTCCCATGGAGATAAGTCCGCATGGTGCTCATTGTGTTCAATGCCGATGCAGTTTTTTTGTTTCATCAACACACTGAAGGTACACAGATTACAGAATGCCTCCAGATATGCTTCGGAAACTACTACTAGCCTTCCAGGGAACGATCAAAGCGTAGACAATATAAGACATTACTCTCATGGAGAAAAGTCTGCATGGTGTTTATTGTGTTCAATGTCGATGCAATTTCTGTGTTTCATCAACACTCTGAAGGTCCACAGATTACAGAATGCTTCCAGATGTGCTTCGGAAACTACTACTAGTCCTCCAGTGTACGATCAAAGTGTAGACAGTTTAAGACATTACTCCCATGGAGAAAAGTCTGCATGGTGCTTATTGTGTTAAATGCCGATGCAATTTTTGTGTTTCTTCAACACTCTGAAGGTCCACAGATTACTGAATGCCTCCAGATGTGCTTCGGAAAATACTACTAGTCTTCCAGTGTACGATCAAAGCGTAGACAGTTTAAGACATTACTCCCATGGAGAAAAGTCCGCATGGTGCTTATTGTGTTCAATGCCGATGCAGTTTTTGTGTTTCATCAACACTCTGAACGTCCACAGATTAGAGAATGACTCCAGATGTGCTTCGGAAACTACTACTAGTCTTCCAGGGATCGATCAAAGCGTAGACAGTTTGAGACATTACTCCCAAGGACAAGAGTCCGCATGGTGCTTATTGTGTTCAATGCCGATGCAATATCTGTGTTTCATCAACACTCTGAAGGTCCACAAATTACAGAATGCCTCTTGATGTCCTTCGGAAACTACTGCTAGTCTTCCAGTGAACGATCACAGCGTAGACAGTTTAAGACATTACTCTGATGAAGAAAAGTCCGTATGGTGCCTATTGTGTTCAATGCCGAATCAATTTCTGTGTTTCATCAACACTCTGAAGGTCCACAGATAACAGAATGCATCCAGATGTGCTTCGGAAACTGCTACTAGTCTTCCAGTGTACAATCAAAGCGTAGACAGTTTAAGACATTACTCTCATGGAGAATATTCCGCATTGTGCTTATTGTGTTCTATGCCGCTGCAATTTTTGTGTTTCATCAACAGTCTGAAGGTCCACAGATTACAGAATGCCTCCAGATGTGCTTCGGAAACTACTACTAGTCTTCCAGTGTACGATCAAAGCGTAGACAGTTTAAGACATTACTCCCATGGAGAAAAGTCAGCATTGTGCTTATTGTGTTCAATGCCGATGCAATTTTTGTGTTTCATCAATACTCTGAAGGTCCACAGATTACAGAATGCTTCCAGATGTGCTTCGGAAACTACTACTAGTCCTCCAGTGTACGATCAAAGTGTAGACAATTTAAGACAGTACTCCCATGGAGAAAAGTCTGCATGGTGTTTATTGTGTTCAATGTCGATGAAATTTCTGTGTTTTATCAACACTCTGAATGTCCACAGATTACAGAATGCTTCCAGATGTGCTTCGGAAACTACTACTAGTCCTCCAGTGTACGATCAAAGTGTAGACAGTTTAAGACAGTACTCCCATGGAAAAAAGTCCGCATGGTGCTTATTGTGTTAAATGCCGATGCAATTTTTGTGTTTCATCAACACTCTGAAGGTCCACAGATTACTGAATGCCTCCAGATGTGCTTCGGAAAATACTACGAGTCTTCCAGTGTACGATCAAAGCGTAGACAGTTTAAGACATTACTCCCATGGAGAAAAGTCCGCATGGTGCTTATTGTGTTCAATGCCGATGCAGTTTTTGTGTTTCATCAACACTCTGAACGTCCACAGATTAGAGGATGACTCCAGATGTGCTTCGGAAACTACTACTAGTCTTCCAGGGATCGATCAAAGCGTAGACAGTTTGAAACATTACTCCCAAGGAGAAGAGTCCGCATGGTGCTTATTGTGTTCAATGCCGATGCAATATCTATGTTTCATCAACACTCTGAAGGTCCACAGATTACAGAATGTATCCAGATATGCTTCGGAAACTACTACTAGCCTTCCAGGGAACGATCAAACCGTAGACAATATAAGACATTACTCCCATGGAGAAAAGTCTGCATGGTGTTTATTGTGTTCAATGCCGATGCAATTTCTGTGTATCATCAACACTCTGAAGGTCCACAGATTACAGAATGCATCCAGAAGTGCTTCGGAAACTACTACTAGTCTTCCAGTGAACGATCAAAGCGTAGACACTTTAAGATATTACTCCCATGGAGAAAATTCCGCATGGTGCTTATTGTGTTCAATGCCGCTGCAATTTTTGTGTTTCATCAACACTCTGAAGGTCCGCAGATTACAGAATGCCTCCAGATGTGCTTCGGAAACTACTACTAGTCTTCCAGTGTACGATCAAAGCGTAGACAGTTTAAGACACTACTCCCATGGAGAAAAGTCCGCATTGTGCTTATTGTGTTCAATGCCGATGCAATTGTTGTGTTTCATCAATGCTCTGAAGGTCCACAGATTACAGAATGCTTCCAGATGTGCTTCGGAAACTACTGCTAGTCCTCCAGTGTACGATCAAAGTGTAGACAGTTTAAGACAGTACTCCCATGGAGAAAAGTCAGCATGGTGCTTATTGTGTTAAATGCCGATGCAATTTCTGTGTTTCATCAACACTCTGAAGGTCCACAGATTACAGAATGCCTCCAGATGTACTTCGGTAACTGCTACTAGTCTTCCAGTGTACAATCAAAGCGTACACAGTTTAAGACATTACTCCCATGGAGATAAGTCCGCATGGTGCTTATTGTGTTCAATGCCGATGCAGTTATTGTTTTTCATCAACACACTGAAGGTCACAGATTACAGAATGCCTCCAGATGTGCTTCGGAAACTACTACTAGTCTTCCAGGGAACGATCAAAGCGTAGACAGTTTGAGACATTACTCCCATGGAGAAAAGTCCGCATGGTGCTTTTTGTGTTTAATGCCGATGCAATTTTTGTGTTTCATCAACACTCTGAAGGTCCACAAATTACAGAATGCCTCCAGATGTGCTTCGGAAACTACTACTAGTTTTCCAGTATACGATCAAAGCGTAGACAGTTTAAGACATTACTCCCATGGAGAGAAGTCTGCAAGGTGTTTATTGTGTTCAATGCCGATGCAATTTCTGTGTTTCATCCACACTCTGAAGGTCCACAGATTACAGAATGCATCCAGAAGTGCTTCGGAAGCTACTACTAGTCTTCCAGTGAACGATCAAAGCGTAGACACTTTAAGATATTACTCCCATGGAGAAAATTCCGCATGGTGCTTATTGTGTTCAATGCCGCTGCAATTTTTGTGTTTCATCAACAGTCTGAAGGTCCACAGATTACAGAATGCCTCCAGATGTGCTTCAGAAACTAGTACTAGTCTTCCAGTGTACGATCAAGGCGTAGACAGTTTAAGACATTACTCCCATGGAGAAAAGTCCGCATTGTGCTTATTGTGTTCAATGCCGAAGCAATTTTTGTGTTTCATCAATACTCTGAAGGTCCACAGATTACAGAATGCTTCTAGTTGCGCTTCGGAAACTACTACTAGTCCTCCAGTGTACGATCAAAGTGTAGGCAGTTTAAGACACTCATGGAGAAAATTCCGCATGGTGCTTATTGTGTTCAATGCCGCTGCAATTTTTGTGTTTCATCAACAGTCTGAAGGTCCACAGATTACAGAATGCTTCCAGATGTGCTTCGGAAACTACTACTAGTCCTCCAGTGTACGATCAAGGTGTAGACAATTTAAGACAGTACTCCCATGGAGAAAAGTCCGCATGGTGCTTATTGTGTTAAATGCCGATGCAATTTCTGTGTTTCATCAACACTCTGAAGGTCCACAGATTACAGAATGCCTCCAGATGTACTTTGGAAACTGCTACTAGTCTTCCAGTGTACAATCAAAGCGTAGACAGTTTAAGACATTACTCCCATGGAGATAAGTCCGCATGGTGCTCATTGTGTTCAATGCCGATGCAGTTTTTGTGTTTCATCAACACACTGAAGGTCCACAGATTACAGAATGCCTCCAGATATGCTTCGGAAACTACTACTAGCCTTCCAGGGAACGATCAAAGCGTAGACAATATAAGACATTACTCCCATGGAGAAATGTCTGCATGGTGTTTATTGTGTTCAATGTCGATGCAATTTCTGTGTTTCATCAACACTCTGAAGGTCCACAGATTACAGAATGCTTCCAGATGTGCTTCGGAAACTACTGCTAGTCCTCCAGTGTACGATCAAAGTGTAGACAATTTAAGACAGTACTCCCATGGAGAAAAGTCCGCATGGTGCATATTGTGTTCAATGCCGATGCAATTTCTGTGTTTCATCAACACTCTGAAGGTCCACAGATTACAGAATGCCTCCAGATGTACTTCGGAAACTGCTACTAGTCTTCCAGTGTACAATCAAAGCGTAGACAGTTTAAGACATTACTCCCATGGAGAAAAGTCCGCATGGTGCTTATTGTGTTCAATGCCGATGCAGTTTTTGTGTTTCATCAACACTCTGAACGTCCACAGATTAGAGAATGACTCCAGATGTGCTTCGGAAACTACTACTAGTCTTCCAGGGAACGATCAAAGCGTAGACAGTTTGAGACATTACTCCCAAGGAGAAGAGTCCCCATGGTGCTTATTGTGTTCAATGCCGATGCAATATCTGTGTTTCATCAACACTCTGAAGGTCCACAAATTACAGAATGCCTCTTGATGTCCTTCGGAAACTACTGCTAGTCTTCCAGTGAACGATCACAGCGTAGACAGTTTAAGACATTACTCTGATGAAGAAAAGTCCGTATGGTGCCTATTGTGTTCAATGCCGAATCAATTTCTGTGTTTCATCAACACTCTGAAGGTCCACAGATAACAGAATGCATCCAGATGTGCTTCGGAAACTGCTACTAGTCTTCCAGTGTACAATCAAAGCGTAGACAGTTTAAGACATTACTCTCATGGAGAATATTCCGCATGGTGCTTATTGTGTTCAATGCCGCTGCAATTTTTGTGTTTCATCAACAGTCTGAAGGTCCACAGATTACAGAATGCTTCCAGATGTGCTTCGGAAACTGCTACTAGTCTTCCAGTGTACAATCAAAGCGTAGACAGTTTAAGACATTACTCTCATGGAGAATATTCCGCATGGTGCTTATTGTGTTCAATGCCGCTGCAATTTTTGTGTTTCATCAACAGTCTGAAGGTCCACAGATTACAGAATGCTTCCAGATGTGCTTCGGAAACTACTACTAGTCCTCCAGTGTACGATCAAAGTGTAGACAATTTAAGACAGTACTCCCATGGAGAAAAGTCCGCATGGTGCTTATTGTGTTAAATGCCGATGCAATTTCTGTGTTTCATCAACACTCTGAAGGTCCACAGATTACAGAATGCCTCCAGATGTACTTCGGAAAATGCTACTAGTCTTCCAGTGTACAATCAAAGCGTAGACAGTTTAAGACATTACTCCCATGGAGATAAGTCCGCATGGTGCTCATTGTGTTCAATGCCGATGCAGTTTTTGTGTTTCATCAACACACTGAAGGTCCACAGATTACAGAATGCCTCCAGATATGCTTCGGAAACTACTACTAGCCTTCCAGGGAACGATCAAAGCGTAGACCATATAAGACATTACTCCCATGGAGAAAAGTCTGCATGGTGTTTATTGTGTTCAATGTCGATGCAATTTCTGTGTTTTATCAACACTCTGAATGTCCACAGATTACAGAATGCTTCCAGATGTGCTTCGGAAACTACTACTAGTCCTCCAGTGTACGATCAAAGTGTAGACAGTTTAAGACAGTACTCCCATGGAAAAAAGTCCGCATGGTGCTTATTGTGTTAAATGCCGATGCAATTTTTGTGTTTCATCAACACTCTGAAGGTCCACAGATTACTGAATGCCTCCAGATGTGCTTCGGAAAATACTACGAGTCTTCCAGTGTACGATCAAAGCGTAGACAGTTTAAGACATTACTCCCATGGAGAAAAGTCCGCATGGTGCTTATTGTGTTCAATGCCGATGCAGTTTTTGTGTTTCATCAACACTCTGAACGTCCACAGATTAGAGGATGACTCCAGATGTGCTTCGGAAACTACTACTAGTCTTCCAGGGATCGATCAAAGCGTAGACAGTTTGAAACATTACTCCCAAGGAGAAGAGTCCGCATGGTGCTTATTGTGTTCAATGCCGATGCAATATCTGTGTTTCATCAACACTCTGAAGGTCCACAGATTACAGAATGTATCCAGATATGCTTCGGAAACTACTACTAGCCTTCCAGGGAACGATCAAACCGTAGACAATATAAGACATTACTCCCATGGAGAAAAGTCTGCATGGTGTTTATTGTGTTCAATGCCGATGCAATTTCTGTGTATCATCAACACTCTGAAGGTCCAGAGATTACAGAATGCATCCAGAAGTGCTTCGGAAACTACTACTAGTCTTCCAGTGAACGATCAAAGCGTAGACACTTTAAGACATTACTCCCATGGAGAAAATTCCGCATGGTGCTTATTGTGTTCAATGCCGCTGCAATTTTTGTGTTTCATCAACACTCTGAAGGTCCGCAGATTACAGAATGCCTCCAGATGTGCTTCGGAAACTACTACTAGTCTTCCAGTGTACGATCAAAGCGTAGACAGTTTAAGACACTACTCCCATGGAGAAAATTCTGCATTGTGCTTATTGTGTTCAATGCCGCTGCAATTTTGGTGTTTCATCAACACTCTGAAGGTCCACGGATTACAGAATGCCTCCAGATGTGCTTCGGAAACTACTACTAGTCTTCCAGTGTACGATCAAAGCGTAGACAGTTTAAGACATTACTCCCATGGAGAAAAGTCAGCATTGTGCTTATTGTGTTCAATGCCGAAGCAATTTTTGTGTTTCATCAATACTCTGAAGGTCCACAGATTACAGAATGCTTCTAGTTGCGCTTCGGAAACTACTACTAGTCCTCCAGTGTACGATCAAAGTGTAGGCAGTTTAAGACACTCATGGAGAAAATTCCGCATGGTGCTTATTGTGTTCAATGCCGCTGCAATTTTTGTGTTTCATCAACAGTCTGAAGGTCCACAGATTACAGAATGCTTCCAGATGTGCTTCGGAAACTACTACTAGTCCTCCAGTGTACGATCAAGGTGTAGACAATTTAAGACAGTACTCCCATGGAGAAAAGTCTGCATGGTGCTTATTGTGTTAAATGCCGATGCAATTTCTGTGTTTCATCAACACTCTGAAGGTCCACAGATTACAGAATGCCTCCAGATGTACTTTGGAAACTGCTACTAGTCTTCCAGTGTACAATCAAAGCGTAGACAGTTTAAGACATTACTCCCATGGAGATAAGTCCGCATGGTGCTCATTGTGTTCAATGCCGATGCAGTTTTTGTGTTTCATCAACACACTGAAGGTCCACAGATTACAGAATGCCTCCAGATATGCTTCGGAAACTACTACTAGCCTTCCAGGGAACGATCAAAGCGTAGACAATATAAGACATTACTCCCATGGAGAAATGTCTGCATGGTGTTTATTGTGTTCAATGTCGATGCAATTTCTGTGTTTCATCAACACTCTGAAGGTCCACAGATTACAGAATGCTTCCAGATGTGCTTCGGAAACTACTGCTAGTCCTCCAGTGTACGATCAAAGTGTAGACAATTTAAGACAGTACTCCCATGGAGAAAAGTCCGCATGGTGCATATTGTGTTCAATGCCGATGCAATTTCTGTGTTTCATCAACACTCTGAAGGTCCACAGATTACAGAATGCCTCCAGATGTACTTCGGAAACTGCTACTAGTCTTCCAGTGTACAATCAAAGCGTAGACAGTTTAAGACATTACTCCCATGGAGAAAAGTCCGCATGGTGCTTATTGTGTTCAATGCCGATGCAGTTTTTGTGTTTCATCAACACTCTGAACGTCCACAGATTAGAGAATGACTCCAGATGTGCTTCGGAAACTACTACTAGTCTTCCAGGGAACGATCAAAGCGTAGACAGTTTGAGACATTACTCCCAAGGAGAAGAGTCCGCATGGTGCTTATTGTGTTCAATGCCGATGCAATATCTGTGTTTCATCAACACTCTGAAGGTCCACAAATTACAGAATGCCTCTTGATGTCCTTCGGAAACTACTGCTAGTCTTCCAGTGAACGATCACAGCGTAGACAGTTTAAGACATTACTCTGATGAAGAAAAGTCCGTATGGTGCCTATTGTGTTCAATGCCGAATCAATTTCTGTGTTTCATCAACACTCTGAAGGTCCACAGATAACAGAATGCATCCAGATGTGCTTCGGAAACTGCTACTAGTCTTCCAGTGTACAATCAAAGCGTAGACAGTTTAAGACATTACTCTCATGGAGAATATTCCGCATGGTGCTTATTGTGTTCAATGCCGCTGCAATTTTTGTGTTTCATCAACAGTCTGAAGGTCCACAGATTACAGAATGCCTCCAGATGTGCTTCGGAAACTACTACTAGTCTTCCAGTGTACGATCAAAGCGTAGACAGTTTAAGACATTACTCCCATGGAGAAAAGTCAGCATTGTGCTTATTGTGTTCAATGCCGATGCAATTTTTGTGTTTCATCAATACTCTGAAGGTCCACAGATTACAGAATGCTTCCAGATGTGCTTCGGAAACTACTACTAGTCCTCCAGTGTACGATCAAAGTGTAGACAATTTAAGACAGTACTCCCATGGAGAAAAGTCCGCATGGTGCTTATTGTGTTAAATGCCGATGCAATTTCTGTGTTTCATCAACACTCTGAAGGTCCACAGATTACAGAATGCCTCCAGATGTACTTCGGAAAATGCTACTAGTCTTCCAGTGTACAATCAAAGCGTAGACAGTTTAAGACATTACTCCCATGGAGATAAGTCCGCATGGTGCTCATTGTGTTCAATGCCGATGCAGTTTTTGTGTTTCATCAACACACTGAAGGTCCACAGATTACAGAATGCCTCCAGATATGCTTCGGAAACTACTACTAGCCTTCCAGGGAACGATCAAAGCGTAGACCATATAAGACATTACTCCCATGGAGAAAAGTCTGCATGGTGTTTATTGTGTTCAATGTCGATGCAATTTCTGTGTTTTATCAACACTCTGAATGTCCACAGATTACAGAATGCTTCCAGATGTGCTTCGGAAACTACTACTAGTCCTCCAGTGTACGATCAAAGTGTAGACAGTTTAAGACAGTACTCCCATGGAAAAAAGTCCGCATGGTGCTTATTGTGTTAAATGCCGATGCAATTTTTGTGTTTCATCAACACTCTGAAGGTCCACAGATTACTGAATGCCTCCAGATGTGCTTCGGAAAATACTACGAGTCTTCCAGTGTACGATCAAAGCGTAGACAGTTTAAGACATTACTCCCATGGAGAAAAGTCCGCATGGTGCTTATTGTGTTCAATGCCGATGCAGTTTTTGTGTTTCATCAACACTCTGAACGTCCACAGATTAGAGGATGACTCCAGATGTGCTTCGGAAACTACTACTAGTCTTCCAGGGATCGATCAAAGCGTAGACAGTTTGAAACATTACTCCCAAGGAGAAGAGTCCGCATGGTGCTTATTGTGTTCAATGCCGATGCAATATCTGTGTTTCATCAACACTCTGAAGGTCCACAGATTACAGAATGTATCCAGATATGCTTCGGAAACTACTACTAGCCTTCCAGGGAACGATCAAACCGTAGACAATATAAGACATTACTCCCATGGAGAAAAGTCTGCATGGTGTTTATTGTGTTCAATGCCGATGCAATTTCTGTGTATCATCAACACTCTGAAGGTCCAGAGATTACAGAATGCATCCAGAAGTGCTTCGGAAACTACTACTAGTCTTCCAGTGAACGATCAAAGCGTAGACACTTTAAGACATTACTCCCATGGAGAAAATTCCGCATGGTGCTTATTGTGTTCAATGCCGCTGCAATTTTTGTGTTTCATCAACACTCTGAAGGTCCGCAGATTACAGAATGCCTCCAGATGTGCTTCGGAAACTACTACTAGTCTTCCAGTGTACGATCAAAGCGTAGACAGTTTAAGACACTACTCCCATGGAGAAAATTCTGCATTGTGCTTATTGTGTTCAATGCCGCTGCAATTTTGGTGTTTCATCAACACTCTGAAGGTCCACGGATTACAGAATGCCTCCAGATGTGCTTCGGAAACTACTACTAGTCTTCCAGTGTACGATCAAAGCGTAGACAGTTTAAGACATTACTCCCATGGAGAAAAGTCAGCATTGTGCTTATTGTGTTCAATGCCGATGCAATTTTTGTGTTTCATCAATACTCTGAAGGTCCACAGATTACAGAATGCTTCCAGATGTGCTTCGGAAACTACTACTAGTCCTCCAGTGTACGATCAAAGTGTAGACAATTTAAGACAGTACTCCCATGGAGAAAAGTCCGCATGGTGCTTATTGTGTTAAATGCCGATGCAATTTCTGTGTTTCATCAACACTCTGAAGGTCCACAGATTACAGAATGCCTCCAGATATACTTCGGAAAATGCTACTAGTCTTCCAGTGTACAATCAAAGCGTAGACAGTTTAAGACATTACTCCCATGGAGATAAGTCCGCATGGTGCTCATTGTGTTCAATGCCGATGCAGTTTTTGTGTTTCATCAACACACTGAAGGTCCACAGATTACAGAATGCCTCCAGATATGCTTCGGAAACTACTACTAGCCTTCCAGGGAACGATCAAAGCGTAGACAATATAAGACATTACTCCCATGGAGAAAAGTCTGCATGGTGTTTATTGTGTTCAATGTCGATGCAATTTCTGTGTTTTATCAACACTCTGAATGTCCACAGATTACAGAATGCTTCCAGATGTGCTTCGGAAACTACTACTAGTCCTCCAGTGTACGATCAAAGTGTAGACAGTTTAAGACAGTACTCCCATGGAAAAAAGTCCGCATGGTGCTTATTGTGTTAATGCCGATGCAATTTTTGTGTTTCATCAACACTCTGAAGGTCCACAGATTACTGAATGCCTCCAGATGTGCTTCGGAAAATACTACGAGTCTTCCAGTGTACGATCAAAGCGTAGACAGTTTAAGACATTACTCCCATGGAGAAAAGTCCGCATGGTGCTTATTGTGTTCAATGCCGATGCAGTTTTTGTGTTTCATCAACACTCTGAACGTCCACAGATTAGAGGATGACTCCAGATGTGCTTCGGAAACTACTACTAGTCTTCCAGGGATCGATCAAAGCGTAGACAGTTTGAAACATTACTCCCAAGGAGAAGAGTCCGCATGGTGCTTATTGTGTTCAATGCCGATGCAATATCTGTGTTTCATCAACACTCTGAAGGTCCACAGATTACAGAATGTATCCAGATATGCTTCGGAAACTACTACTAGCCTTCCAGGGAACGATCAAACCGTAGACAATATAAGACATTACTCCCATGGAGAAAAGTCTGCATGGTGTTTATTGTGTTCAATGCCGATGCAATTTCTGTGTATCATCAACACTCTGAAGGTCCACAGATTACAGAATGCATCCAGAAGTGCTTCGGAAACTACTACTAGTCTTCCAGTGAACGATCAAAGCGTAGACACTTTAAGACATTACTCCCATGGAGAAAATTCCGCATGGTGCTTATTGTGTTCAATGCCGCTGCAATTTTTGTGTTTCATCAACACTCTGAAGGTCCGCAGATTACAGAATGCCTCCAGATGTGCTTCGGAAACTACTACTAGCCTTCCAGGGAACGATCAAAGCGTAGACAATATAAGACATTACTCCCATGGAGAAAAGTCTGCATGGTGTTTATTGTGTTCAATGTCGATGCAATTTCTGTGTTTTATCAACACTCTGAATGTCCACAGATTACAGAATGTATCCAGATATGCTTCGGAAACTACTACTAGCCTTCCAGGGAACGATCAAACCGTAGACAATATAAGACATTACTCCCATGGAGAAAAGTCTGCATGGTGTTTATTGTGTTCAATGCCGATGCAATTTCTGTGTATCATCAACACTCTGAAGGTCCACAGATTACAGAATGCATCCAGAAGTGCTTCGGAAACTACTACTAGTCTTCCAGTGAACGATCAAAGCGTAGACACTTTAAGACATTACTCCCATGGAGAAAATTCCGCATGGTGCTTATTGTGTTCAATGCCGCTGCAATTTTTGTGTTTCATCAACACTCTGAAGGTCCACAGAATACAGAATGCCTCCAGATGTGCTTTGGAAACTACTACTAGCCTTCCAAGAAACGATCAAAGCGTAGACAGTTTAAGACATTACTCCCTTTAGAAAAGTCCGCATGGTGCTTATTGTGTTCAATGCCGATGCAATTTCTGTGTTTCATCAACACTCTGAAGGTCCACAGATTACAGAATGCTTCTAGTTGCGCTTCGGAAACTACTACTAGTCTTCCAGTGTACGATCAAAGCGTAGACAGTTTAAGACATTACTCCCATGGAGAAAAGTCCGCATTGTGCTTATTGTGTTCAATGCCGATGCAATTTTTGTGTTTCATCAATACTCTGAAGGTCCACAGATTACAGAATGCTTCTAGTTGCGCTTCGGAAACTACCACTAGTCCTCCAGTGTACGATCAAAGTGTAGGCAGTTTAAGACATTACTCTCATGGAGAAAATTCCGCATGGTGCTTATTGTGTTCAATGCCGCTGCAATTTTTGTGTTTCATCAACAGTCTGAAGGTCCACAGATTACAGAATGCCTCCAGATGTGCTTCGGAAACTACTACTAGTCTTCCAGTGTACGATCAAAGCGTAGACAGTTTAAGACATTACTCCCATTTAGAAAAGTCAGCATTGTGCTTATTGTGTTCAATGACGATGCAATTTTTGTGTTTCATCAATACTCTGAAGGTCCACAGATTACAGAATGCTTCCAGATGTGCTTCGGAAACTACTACTAGTCCTCCAGTGTACGATCAAAGTGTAGACAATTTAAGACAGTACTCCCATGGAGAAAAGTCCGCATGGTGCTTATTGTGTTAAATGCCGATGCAATTTCTGTGTTTCATCAACACTCTGAAGGTCCACAGATTACAGAATGCCTCCAGATGTACTTTGGAAACTGCTACTAGTCTTCCAGTGTACAATCAAAGCGTAGACAGTTTAAGACATTACTCCCATGGAGATAAGTCCGCATGGTGCTCATTGTGTTCAATGCCGATGCAGTTTTTGTGTTTCATCAACACACTGAAGGTCCACAGATTACAGAATGCCTCCAGATATGCTTCGGAAACTACTACTAGCCTTCCAGGGAACGATCAAAGCGTAGACAATATAAGACATTACTCCCATGGAGAAAAGTCTGCATGGTGTTTATTGTGTTCAATGTCGATGCAATTTCTGTGTTTCATCAACACTCTGAAGGTCCACAGATTACAGAATGCTTCCAGATGTGCTTCGGAAACTACTACTAGTCCTCCAGTGTACGATCAAAGTGTAGACAGTTTAAGACAGTACTCCCATGGAAAAAAGTCCGCATGGTGCTTATTGTGTTAAATGCCGATGCAATTTTTGTGTTTCATCAACACTCTGAAGGTCCACAGATTACTGAATGCCTCCAGATGTGCTTCGGAAAATACTACTAGTCTTCCAGTGTACGATCAAAGCGTAGACAGTTTAAGACATTACTCCCATGGAGAAAAGTCCGCATGGTGCTTATTGTGTTCAATGCCGATGCAATTTCTGTGTTTCATCAACACTCTGAAGGTCCACAGATTACAGAATGCCTTCAGATGTACTTCGGTAACTGCTACTAGTCTTCCAGCGTACAATCAAAGCGTAGACAGTTTAAGACATTACTCCCATGGAGATAAGTCCGCATGGTGCTTATTGTGTTCAATGCCGATGCAGTTATTGTTTTTCATCAACACACTGAAGGTCACAGATTACAGAATGCCTCCAGATGTGCTTCGGAAACTACTACTAGTCTTCCAGGGAACGATCAAAGCGTAGACAGTTTGAGACATTACTCCCATGGAGAAAAGTCCGCATGGTGCTTATTGTGTTTAATGCCGATGCAATTTTTGTGTTTCATCAACACTCTGAAGGTCCACAAATTACAGAATGCCTCCAGATGTGCTTCGGAAACTACTACTAGTTTTCCAGTATACGATCAAAGCGTAGACAGTTTAAGACATTACTCCCATGGAGAGAAGTCTGCATGGTGTTTATTGTGTTCAATGCCGATGCAATTTCTGTGTTTCATCCACACTCTGAAGGTCCACAGACTACAGAATGCATCCAGAAGTGCTTCGGAAACTACTACTAGTCTTCCAGTGAACGATCAAAGCGTAGACACTTTAAGATATTACTCCCATGGAGAAAATTCCGCATGGTGCTTATTGTGTTCAATGCCGCTGCAATTTTTGTGTTTCATCAACAGTCTAATGGTCCACAGATTACAGAATGCCTCCAGATGTGCTTCAGAAACTAGTACTAGTCTTCCAGTGTACGATCAAGGCGTAGACAGTTTAAGACATTACTCCCATGGAGAAAAGTCCGCATTGTGCTTATTGTGTTCAATGCCGATGCAATTTTTGTGTTTCATCAATACTCTGAAGGTCCACAGATTACAGAATGCTTCTAGTTGTGCTTCGGAAACTACTACTAGTCCTCCAGTGTACGATCAAAGTGTAGGCAGTTTAAGACATTACTCTCATGGAGAAAATTCCGCATGGTGCTTATTGTGTTCAATGCCGCTGCAATTTTTGTGTTTCATCAACAGTCTGAAGGGCCACAGATTACAGAATGCCTCCAGATGTGCTTCGGAAACTACTACTAGTCTTCCAGTGTACGATCAAAGCGTAGACAGTTTAAGACATTACTCCCATGGAGAAAAGTCAGCATTGTGCATATTGTGTTCAATGCCGATGCAATTTTTGTGTTTCATCAATACTCTGAAGCTCCACAGATTACAGAATGCTTCCAGATGTGCTTCGGAAACTACTACTAGTCCTCCAGTGTACGATCAAAGTGTAGACAATTTAAGACAGTACTCCCATGGAGAAAAGTCCGCATGGTGCTTATTGTGTTAAATGCCGATGCAATTTCTGTGTTTCATCAACACTCTGAAGGTCCACAGATTACAGAATGCCTCCAGATGTACTTTGGAAACTGCTACTAGTCTTCCAGTGTACAATCAAAGCGTAGACAGTTTAAGACATTACTCCCATGGAGATAAGTCCGCATGGTGCTCATTGTGTTCAATGCCGATGCAGTTTTTGTGTTTCATCAACACACTGAAGGTCCACAGATACAGAATGCCTCCAGATATGCTTCGGAAACTACTACTAGCCTTCCAGGGAACGATCAAAGCGTAGACAATATAAGACATTACTCCCATGGAGAAAAGTCTGCATGGTGTTTATTGTGTTCAATGTCGATGCAATTTCTGTGTTTCATCAACACTCTGAAGGTCCACAGATTACAGAATGCTTCCAGATGTGCTTCGGAAACTACTACTAGTCCTCCAGTGTACGATCAAAGTGTAGACAGTTTAAGACAGTACTCCCATGGAAAAAAGTCCGCATGGTGCTTATTGTGTTAAATGCCGATGCAATTTTTGTGTTTCATCAACACTCTGAAGGTCCACAGATTACTGAATGCCTCCAGATGTGCTTCGGAAAATACTACTAGTCTTCCAGTGTACGATCAAAGCGTAGACAGTTTAAGACATTACTCCCATGGAGAAAAGTCCGCATGGTGCTTATTGTGTTCAATGCCGATGCAATTTTTGTGTTTCATCAACACTCTGAAGGTCCACAGATTACAGAATGCATCCAGATGTGCTTCGGAAACTACTGCTAGTCTTCCAGTGTACGATCAAAGTGTAGACAATTTAAGACAGTACTCCCATGGAGAAAAGTCCGCATGGTGCTTATTGTGTTAAATGCCGATGCAATTTCTGTGTTTCATCATCACTCTGAAGGTCCACAGATTACAGAATGCCTTCAGATGTACTTCGGTAACTGCTACTAGTCTTCCAGCGTACAATCAAAGCGTAGACAGTTTAAGACATTACTCCCATGGAGATAAGTCCGCATGGTGCTTATTGTGTTAATGCCGATGCAGTTATTGTTTTTCATCAACACACTGAAGGTCACAGATTACAGAATGCCTCCAGATGTGCTTCGGAAACTACTACTAGTCTTCCAGGGAACGATCAAAGCGTAGACAGTTTGAGACATTACTCCCATGGAGAAAAGTCCGCATGGTGCTTATTGTGTTTAATGCCGATGCAATATTTGTGTTTCATCAACACTCTGAAGGTCCACAAATTACAGAATGCCTCCAGATGTGCTTCGGAAACTACTACTAGTTTTCCAGTATACGATCAAAGCGTAGACAGTTTAAGACATTACTCCCATGGAGAGAAGTCTGCATGGTGTTTATTGTGTTCAATGCCGATGCAATTTCTGTGTTTCATCCACACTCTGAAGGTCCACAGACTACAGAATGCATTCAGAAGTGCTTCGGAAACTACTACTAGTCTTCCAGTGAACGATCAAAGCGTAGACACTTTAAGATATTACTCCCATGGAGAAAATTCCGCATGGTGCTTATTGTGTTCAATGCCGCTGCAATTTTTGTGTTTCATCAACAGTCTAATGGTCCACAGATTACAGAATGCCTCCAGATGTGCTTCAGAAACTAGTACTAGTCTTCCAGTGTACGATCAAGGCGTAGACAGTTTAAGACATTACTCCCATGGAGAAAAGTCCGCATTGTGCTTATTGTGTTCAATGCCGATGCAATTTTTGTGTTTCATCAATACTCTGAAGGTCCACAGATTACAGAGTGCTTCTAGTTGTGCTTCGGAAACTACTACTAGACCTCCAGTGTACGATCAAAGTGTAGGCAGTTTAAGACATTACTCTCATGGAGAAAATTCCGCATGGTGCTTATTGTGTTCAATGCCGCTGCAATTTTTGTGTTTCATCAACAGTCTGAAGGTCCACAGATTACAGAATGCCTCCAGATGTGCTTCGGAAACTACTACTAGTCTTCCAGTGTACGATCAAAGCGTAGACAGTTTAAGACATTACTCCCATGGAGAAAAGTCAGCATTGTGCATATTGTGTTCAATGCCGATGCAATTTTTGTGTTTCATCAATACTCTGAAGCTCCACAGATTACAGAATGCTTCCAGATGTGCTTCGGAAACTACTACTAGTCCTCCAGTGTACGATCAAAGTGTAGACAATTTAAGACAGTGCTCCCATGGAGAAAAGTCCGCATGGTGCTTATTGTGTTAAATGCCGATGCAATTTCTGTGTTTCATCAACACTCTGAAGGTCCACAGATTACAGAATGCCTCCAGATGTACTTTGGAAACTGCTACTAGTCTTCCAGTGTACAATCAAAGCGTAGACAGTTTAAGACATTACTCCCATGGAGATAAGTCCGCATGGTGCTCATTGTGTTCAATGCCGATGCAGTTTTTGTGTTTCATCAACACACTGAAGGTCCACAGATTACAGAATGCCTCCAGATATGCTTCGGAAACTACTACTAGCCTTCCAGGGAACGATCAAAGTGTAGACAATATAAGACATTACTCCCATGGAGAAAAGTCTGCATGGTGTTTATTGTGTTCAATGTCGATGCAATTTCTGTGTTTCATCAACACTCTGAAGGTCCACAGATTACAGAATGCTTCCAGATGTGCTTCGGAAACTACTACTAGTCCTCCAGTGTACGATCAAAGTGTAGACAGTTTAAGACAGTACTCCCATGGAAAAAAGTCCGCATGGTGCTTATTGTGTTAAATGCCGATGCAATTTTTGTGTTTCATCAACACTCTGAAGGTCCACAGATTACTGAATGCCTCCAGATGTGCTTCGGAAAATACTACTAGTCTTCCAGTGTACGATCAAAGCGTAGACAGTTTAAGACATTACTCCCATGGAGAAAAGTCCGCATGGTGCTTATTGTGTTCAATGCCGATGCAGTTTTTGTGTTTCATCAACACTCTGAACGTCCACAGATTAGAGAATGACTCCAGATGTGCTTCGGAAACTACTGCTAGTCCTCCAGTGTACGATCAAAGTGTAGACAGTTTAAGACAGTACTCCCATGGAGAAAATTCTGCATTGTGCTTATTGAGTTCAATGACGATGCAATTTCTGTGTTTCATCAACACTCTGAAGGTCCACAGAATACAGAATGCCTCCAGATGTGCTTTGGAAACTACTACTAGCCTTCCAGGAAACGATCAAAGCGTAGACAGTTTAAGACATTACTCCCTTTAGAAAAGTCCGCATGGTGCTTATTGTGTTCAATGCCGATGCAATTTCTGTGTTTCATCAACACTCTGAAGGTCCACAGATTACAGAATGCTTCTAGTTGCGCTTCGGAAACTACTACTAGTCTTCCAGTGTACGATCAAAGCGTAGACAGTTTAAGACATTACTCCCATGGAGAAAAGTCCGCATTGTGCTTATTGTGTTCAATGCCGATGCAATTTTTGTGTTTCATCAATACTCTGAAGGTCCACAGATTACAGAATGCTTCTAGTTGCGCTTCGGAAACTACCACTAGTCCTCCAGTGTACGATCAAAGTGTAGACAGTTTAAGACATTACTCTCATGGAGAAAATTCCGCATGGTGCTTATTGTGTTCAATGCCGCTGAAATTTTTGTGTTTCATCAACAGTCTGAAGGTCCACAGATTACAGAATGCCTCCAGATGTGCTTCGGAAACTACTACTAGTCTTCCAGTGTACGATCAAAGCGTAGACAGTTTAAGACATTACTCCCATTTAGAAAAGTCAGCATTGTGCTTATTGTGTTCAATGCCGATGCAATTTTTGTGTTTCATCAATACTCTGAAGGTCCACAGATTACAGAATGCTTCCAGATGTGCTTCGGAAACTACTACTAGTTCTCCAGTGTACGATCAAAGTGTAGACAATTTAAGACAGTACTCCCATGGAGAAAAGTCCGCATGGTGCTTATTGTGTTAAATGCCGATGCAATTTCTGTGTTTCATCAACACTCTGAAGGTCCACAGATTACAGAATGCCTCCAGATGTACTTTGGAAACTGCTACTAGTCTTCCAGTGTACAATCAAAGCGTAGACAGTTTAAGACATTACTCCCATGGAGATAAGTCCGCATGGTGCTCATTGTGTTCAATGCCGATGCAGTTTTTGTGTTTCATCAACACACTGAAGGTCCACAGATTACAGAATGCCTCCAGATATGCTTCGGAAACTACTACTAGCCTTCCAGGGAACGATCAAAGCGTAGACAATATAAGACATTACTCCCATGGAGAAAAGTCTGCATGGTGTTTATTGTGTTCAATGTCGATGCAATTTCTGTGTTTCATCAACACTCTGAAGGTCCACAGATTACAGAATGCTTCCAGATGTGCTTCGGAAACTACTACTAGTCCTCCAGTGTACGATCAAAGTGTAGACCGTTTAAGACAGTACTCCCATGGAAAAAAGTCCGCATGGTGCTTATTGTGTTAAATGCCGATGCAATTTTTGTGTTTCATCAACACTCTGAAGGTCCACAGATTACTGAATGCCTCCAGATGTGCTTCGGAAAATACTACTAGTCTTCCAGTGTACGATCAAAGCGTAGACAGTTTAAGACATTACTCCCATGGAGAAAAGTCCGCATGGTGCTTATTGTGTTCAATGCCGATGCAATTTCTGTGTTTCATCCACACTCTGAAGGACCACAGACTACAGAATGCATCCAGAAGTGCTTCGGAAACTACTACTAGTCTTCCAGTGAACGATCAAAGCGTAGACACTTTAAGATATTACTCCCATGGAGAAAATTCCGCATGGTGCTTATTGTGTTCAATGCCGCTGCAATTTTTGTGTTTCATCAACAGTCTAATGGTCCACAGATTACAGAATGCCTCCAGATGTGCTTCAGAAACTAGTACTAGTCTTCCAGTGTACGATCAAGGCGTAGACAGTTTAAGACATTACTCCCATGGAGAAAAGTCCGCATTGTGCTTATTGTGTTCAATGCCGATGCAATTTTTGTGTTTCATCAATACTCTGAAGGTCCACAGATTACAGAATGCTTCTAGTTGTGCTTCGGAAACTACTACTAGTCCTCCAGTGTACGATCAAAGTGTAGGCAGTTTAAGACATTACTCTCATGGAGAAAATTCCGCATGGTGCTTATTGTGTTCAATGCCGCTGCAATTTTTGTGTTTCATCAACAGTCTGAAGGTCCACAGATTACAGAATGCCTCCAGATGTGCTTCGGAAACTACTACTAGTCTTCCAGTGTACGATCAAAGCGTAGACAGTTTAAGACATTACTCCCATGGAGAAAAGTCAGCATTGTGCATATTGTGTTCAATGCCGATGCAATTTTTGTGTTTCATCAATACTCTGAAGCTCCACAGATTACAGAATGCTTCCAGATGTGCTTCGGAAACTACTACTAGACCTCCAGTGTACGATCAAAGTGTAGACAATTTAAGACAGTACTCCCATGGAGAAAAGTCCGCATGGTGCTTATTGTGTTAAATGCCGATGCAATTTCTGTGTTTCATCAACACTCTGAAGGTCCACAGATTACAGAATGCCTCCAGATGTACTTTGGAAACTGCTACTAGTCTTCCAGTGTACAATCAAAGCGTAGACAGTTTAAGACATTACTCCCATGGAGATAAGTCCGCATGGTGCTCATTGTGTTCAATGCCGATGCAGTTTTTGTGTTTCATCAACACACTGAAGGTCCACAGATTACAGAATGCCTCCAGATATGCTTCGGAAACTACTAGTAGCCTTCCAGGGAACGATCAAAGCGTAGACAATATAAGACATTACTCCCATGGAGAAAAGTCTGCATGGTGTTTATTGTGTTCAATGTCGATGCAATTTCTGTGTTTCATCAACACTCTGAAGGTCCACAGATTACAGAATGCTTCCAGATGTGCTTCGGAAACTACTACTAGTCCTCCAGTGTACGATCAAAGTGTAGACAGTTTAAGACAGTACTCCCATGGAAAAAAGTCCGCATGGTGCTTATTGTGTTAAATGCCGATGCAATTTTTGTGTTTCATCAACACTCTGAAGGTCCACAGATTACTGAATGCCTCCAGATGTGCTTCGGAAACTACTACTAGTCTTCCAGTGAACGATCAAAGCGTAGACACTTTAAGATATTACTCCCATGGAGAAAATTCCGCATGGTGCTTATTGTGTTCAATGCCGCTGCAATTTTTGTGTTTCATCAACAGTCTGAAGGTCCACAGATTACAGAATGCCTCCAGATGTGCTTCAGAAACTAGTACTAGTCTTCCAGTGTACGATCAAGGCGTAGACAGTTTAAGACATTACTCCCATGGAGAAAAGTCCGCATTGTGCATATTGTGTTCAATGCCGATGCAATTTTTGTGTTTCATCAATACTCTGAAGGTCCACAGATTACAGAATGCTTCTAGTTGCGCTTCGGAAACTACCACTAGTCCTCCAGTGTACGATCAAAGTGTAGGCAGTTTAAGACATTACTCTCATGGAGAAAATTCCGCATGGTGCTTATTGTGTTCAATGCCGCTGCAATTTTTGTGTTTCATCAACAGTCTGAAGGTCCACAGATTACAGAATGCCTCCAGATGTGCTTCGGAAACTACTACTAGTCTTCCAGTGTACGATCAAAGCGTAGACAGTTTAAGACATTACTCCCATTTAGAAAAGTCAGCATTGTGCATATTGTGTTCAATGCCGATGCAATTTTTGTGTTTCATCAATACTCTGAAGGTCCACAGATTACAGAATGCTTCCAGATGTGCTTCGGAAACTACTACTAGTCCTCCAGTGTAAGATCAAAGTGTAGACAATTTAAGACAGTACTCCCATGGAGAAAAGTCCGCATGGTGCTTATTGTGTTAAATGCCGATGCAATTTCTGTGTTTCATCAACACTCTGAAGGTCCACAGATTACAGAATGCCTCCAGATGTACTTTGGAAACTGCTACTAGTCTTCCAGTGTACAATCAAAGCGTAGACAGTTTAAGACATTACTCCCATGGAGATAAGTCCGCATGGTGCTCATTGTGTTCAATGCCGATGCAGTTTTTGTGTTTCATCAACACACTGAAGGTCCACAGATTACAGAATGCCTCCAGATATGCTTCGGAAACTACTACTAGCCTTCCAGGGAACGATCAAAGCGTAGACAATATAAGACATTACTCCCATGGAGAAAAGTCTGCATGGTGTTTATTGTGTTCAATGTCGATGCAATTTCTGTTTTTCATCAACACTCTGAAGGTCCACAGATTACAGAATGCTTCCAGATGTGCTTCGGAAACTACTACTAGTCCTCCAGTGTACGATCAAAGTGTAGACAGTTTAAGACAGTACTCCCATGGAAAAAAGTCCGCATGGTGCTTATTGTGTTAAATGCCGATGCAATTTTTGTGTTTCATCAACACTCTGAAGGTCCACAGATTACTGAATGCCTCCAGATGTGCTTCGGAAAATACTTCTAGTCTTCCAGTGTACGATCAAAGCGTAGACAGTTTAAGACATTACTCCCATGGAGAAAAGTCCGCATGGTGCTTATTGTGTTCAATGCCGATGCAGTTTTTTTGTTTCATCAACACTCTGAACGTCCACAGATTAGAGAATGACTCCAGATGTGCTTCGGAAACTACTGCTAGTCCTCCAGTGTACGATCAAAGTGTAGACAGTTTAAGACAGTACTCCCATGGAGAAAAGTCAGCATGGTGCTTATTGTGTTAAATGCCGATGCAATTTCTGTGTTTCATCAACACTCTGAAGGTCCACAGATTACAGAATGCCTTCAGATGTACTTCGGTAACTGCTACTAGTCTTCCAGCGTACAATCAAAGCGTACACAGTTTAAGACATTACTCCCATGGAGATAAGTCCGCATGGTGCTTATTGTGTTCAATGCCGATGCAGTTATTGTTTTTCATCAACACACTGAAGGTCACAGATTACAGAATGCCTCCAGATGTGCTTCGGAAACTACTACTAGTCTTCCAGGGAACGATCAAAGCGTAGACAGTTTGAGACATTACTCCCATGGAGAAAAGTCCGCATGGTGCTTATTGTGTTTAATGCCGATGCAATTTTTGTGTTTCATCAACACTCTGAAGGTCCACAAATTACAGAATGCCTCCAGATGTGCTTCGGAAACTACTACTAGTCTTCCAGGGAACGATCAAAGCGTAGACAGTTTGAGACATTACTCCCATGGAGAAAAGTCCGCATGGTGCTTATTGTGTTTAATGCCGATGCAATTTTTGTGTTTCATCAACACTCTGAAGGTCCACAAATTACAGAATGCCTCCAGATGTGCTTCGGAAACTACTACTAGTTTTCCAGTATACGATCAAAGCGTAGACAGTTTAAGACATTACTCCCATGGAGAGAAGTCTGCATGGTGTTTATTGTGTTCAATGCCGATGCAATTTCTGTGTTTCATCCACACTCTGAAGGTCCACAGACTACAGAATGCATCCAGAAGTGCTTCGGAAACTACTACTAGTCTTCCAGTGAACGATCAAAGCGTAGACACTTTAAGATATTACTCCCATGGAGAAAATTCCGCATGGTGCTTATTGTGTTCAATGCCGCTGCAATTATTGTGTTTCATCAACAGTCTAATGGTCCACAGATTACAGAATGCCTCCAGATGTGCTTCAGAAACTAGTACTAGTCTTCCAGTGTACGATTAAGGCGTAGACAGTTTAAGAAATTACTCCCATGGAGAAAAGTCCGCATTGTGCTTATTGTGTTCAATGCCGATGCAATTTTTGTGTTTCATCAATACTCTGAAGGTCCACAGATTACAGAATGCTTCTAGTTGTGCTTCGGAAACTACTACTAGTCCTCCAGTGTACGATCAAAGTGTAGGCAGTTTAAGACATTACTCTCATGGAGAAAATTCCGCATGGTGCTTATTGTGTTCAATGCCGCTGCAATTTTTGTGTTTCATCAACAGTCTGAAGGTCCACAGATTACAGAATGCCTCCAGATGTGCTTCGGAAACTACTACTAGTCTTCCAGTGTACGATCAAAGCGTAGACAGTTTAAGACATTACTCCCATGAAGAAAAGTCAGCATTGTGCATATTGTGTTCAATGCCGATGCAATTTTTGTGTTTCATCAATACTCTGAAGCTCCACAGTTTACAGAATGCTTCCAGATGTGCTTCGGAAACTACTACTAGTCCTCCAGTGTACGATCAAAGTGTAGACAATTTAAGACAGTACTCCCATGGAGAAAAGTCCGCATGGTGCTTATTGTGTTAAATGCCGATGCAATTTCTGTGTTTCATCAACACTCTGAAGGTCCACAGATTACAGAATGCCTCCAGATGTACTTTGGAAACTGCTACTAGTCTTCCAGTGTACAATCAAAGCGTAGACAGTTTAAGACATTACTCCCATGGAGATAAGTCCGCATGGTGCTCATTGTGTTCAATGCCGATGCAGTTTTTGTGTTTCATCAACACACTGAAGGTCCACAGATTACAGAATGCCTCCATATGTGCTTCGGAAACTACTACTAGTCTTCCAGGGAACGATCAAAGCGTAGACAGTTTGAGACATTACTCCCAAGGAGAAGAGTCCGCATGGTGCTTATTGTGTTCAATGCCGAGGCAATATCTGTGTTTCATCAACACTCTGAAGGTCCACAAATTACAGAATGCCTCTAGATGTCCTTCGGAAACTACTGCTAGTCTTCCAGTGAACGATCACAGCGTAGACAGTTTAAGACATTACTCTGATGAAGAAAAGTCCGTATGGTGCCTATTGTGTTCAATGCCGAATCAATTTCTGTGTTTCATCAACACTCTGAAGGTCCACCGATAACAGAATGCATCCAGATGTACTTTGGAAACTGCTACTAGTCTTCCAGTGTACGATCAAAGCGTAGACAGTTTAAGACATTACTCCCATGGAGAAAAGTCCGCATTGTGCTTATTGTGTTCAATGCCGATGCAATTTTTGTGTTTCATCAATACTCTGAAGGTCCACAGATTACAGAATGCCTCCAGATATGCTTCGGAAACTACCACTAGCCTTCCAGGGAACGATCAAAGCGTAGACAATATAAGACATTACTCCCATGGAGAAAAGTCTGCAAGGTGTTTATTGTGTTCAATGTCGATGCAATTTCTGTGTTTCATCAACACTCTGAAGGTCCACAGATTACAGAATGCTTCCAGATGTGCTTCGGAAACTACTACTAGTCCTCCAGTGTACGATCAAAGTGTAGACAGTTTAAGACAGTACTCCCATGGAAAAAAGTCCGCATGGTGCTTATTGTGTTAAATGCCGATGCAATTTTTGTGTTTCATCAACACTCTGAAGGTCCACAGATTACTGAATGCCTCCAGATGTGCTTCGGAAAATACTACTAGTTTTCCAGTGTACGATCAAAGCGTAGACAGTTTAAGACATTACTCCCATGGAGAAAAGTCCGCATGGTGCTTATTGTGTTCAATGCCGATGCAGTTTTTGTGTTTCATCAACACTCTGAACGTCCACAGATTAGAGAATGACTCCAGATGTGCTTCGGAAACTACTGCTAGTCCTCCAGTGTACGATCAAAGTGTAGAAAGTTTAAGACAGTACTCCCATGGAGAAAAGTCAGCATGGTGCTTATTGTGTTAAATGCCGATGCAATTTCTGTGTTTCATCAACACTCTGAAGGTCCACAGATTACAGAAAGCCTTCAGATGTACTTCGGTAACTGCTACTAGTCTTCCAGCGTACAATCAAAGCGTACACAGTTTAAGACATTACTCCCATTGAGATAAGTCCGCATGGTGCTTATTGTGTTCAATGCCGATGCAGTTATTGTTTTTCATCAACACACTGAAGGTCACAGATTACAGAATGCCTCCAGATGTGCTTCGGAAACTACTACTAGTCTTCCAGGGAACGATCAAAGCGTAGACAGTTTGAGACATTACTCCCATGGAGAAAAGTCCGCATGGTGCTTATTGTGTTTAATGCCGATGCAGTTTTTGTGTTTCATCAACACTCTGAAGGTCCACAAATTACAGAATGCCTCCAGATGTGCTTCGGAAACTACTACTAGTTTTCCAGTATACGATCAAAGCGTAGACAGTTTAAGACATTACTCCCATGGAGAGAAGTCTGCATGGTGTTTATTGTGTTCAATGCCGATGCAATTTCTGTGTTTCATCCACACTCTGAAGGTCCACAGACTACAGAATGCATCCAGAAGTGCTTCGGAAACTACTACTAGTCTTCCAGTGAACGATCAAAGCGTAGACACTTTAAGATATTACTCCCATGGAGAAAATTCCGCATGGTGCTTATTGTGTTCAATGCCGCTGCAATTTTTGTGTTTCATCAACAGTCTAATGGTCCACAGATTACAGAATGCCTCCAGATGTGCTTCAGAAACTAGTACTAGTCTTCCAGTGTACGATCAAAGCGTAGACAGTTTAAGACATTACTCCCATGGAGAAAAGTCAGCATTGTGCATATTGTGTTCAATGCCGATGCAATTTTTGTGTTTCATCAATACTCTGAAGCTCCACAGATTACAGAATGCTTCCAGATGTGCTTCGGAAACTACTACTAGTCCTCCAGTGTTCGATCAAAGTTTAGACAATTTAAGACAGTACTCCCATGGAGAAAAGTCCGCATGGTGCTTATTGTGTTAAATGCCGATGCAATTTCTGTGTTTCATCAACACTCTGAAGGTCCACAGATTACAGAATGCCTCCAGATGTACTTTGGAAACTGCTACTAGTCTTCCAGTGTACAATCAAAGCGTAGACAGTTTAAGACATTACTCCCATGGAGATAAGTCCGCATGGTGCTCATTGTGTTCAATGCCGATGCAGTTTTTGTGTTTCATCAACACACTGAAGGTCCACAGATTACAGAATGCCTCCAGATTTGCTTCGGAAACTACTACTAGTCTTCCAGGGAACGATCAAAGCGTAGACAGTTTGAGACAGTACTCCCAAGGAGAAGAGTCCGCATGGTGCTTATTGTGTTCAATGCCGAGGCAATATCTGTGTTTCATCAACACTCTGAAGGTCCACAAAATACAGAATGCCTCTAGATGTCCTTCGGAAACTACTGCTAGTCTTCCAGTGAACGATCACAGCGTAGACAGTTTAAGACATTACTCTGATGAAGAAAAGTCCGTATGGTGCCTATTGTGTTCAATGCCGAATCAATTTCTGTGTTTCATCAACACTCTGAAGGTCCACCGATAACAGAATGCATCCAGATGTACTTTGGAAACTGCTACTAGTCTTCCAGTGTACGATCAAAGCGTAGACAGTTTAAGACATTACTCCCATGGAGAAAAGTCCGCATTGTGCTTATTGTGTTCAATGCCGATGCAATTTTTGTGTTTCATCAATACTCTGAAGGTCCACAGATTACAGAATGCTTCTAGTTGTGCTTCGGAAACTACTACTAGTCCTCCAGTGTACGATCAAAGTGTAGGCAGTTTAAGACATTACTCCCATAGAGAAAAGTCCGCATGGTGCTTATTGTGTTAAATGCCGATGCAATTTCTGTGTTTCATCAACACTCTGAAGGTCCACAGATTACAGAATGCCTCCAGATGTATTTCGGAAACTGCTACTAGTCTTCCAGTGTACAATCAAAGCGTAGACAGTTTAAGACATTACTCCCATGGAGATAAGTCCGCATGGTGCTTATTGTGTTCAATGCCGATGCAGTTTTTGTGTTTCATCAACACACTGAAGGTCCACAGATTACAGAATGCCTCCAGATGTGCTTCGGAAACTACTACTAGTCTTCCATTGAACGATCAAAGCGTAGACAGTTTGAGACATTACTCCCATGGAGAAAAGTACGCATGGTGCATATTGTGCTCAATGCCGATGCAATTTTTGTGTTTCATCAACACTCTGAAGGTCCACAGATTACAGAATGTATCCAGATATGCTTCGGAAACTACTACTAGCTTTCCAGGGAACGATCAAACCGTAGACAATATAAGACATTACTCCCATGGAGAAAAGTCTGCATGGTGTTTATTGTGTTCAATGCCGATGCAATATCTGTGTTTCATCAACACTCTGAAGGTCCACAGATTACAGAATGCATCCAGAAGTGCTTCGGAAACTACTACTAGTCTTCCAGTGAACGATCAAAGCGTAGACACTTTAAGACATTACTCCCATGGAGAAAAGTCCGCATTGTGCTTATTGTGTTCAATGCCGATGCAATTTTTGTGTTTCATCAACACTCTGAAGGTCCACAGATTACAGATTGCATCCAGAAGTGCTTCGGAAACTACTACTAGTCTTCCAGGGAACGATCAAAGCGTAGACACTTTAAGACATTACTCCCATGGAGAAAATTCCGCATGGTGCTTATTGTGTTCAATGCCGCTGCAATTTTTGTGTTTCATCAACACTCTGAAGCTCCACAGATTACAGAGTGCCTCCTGATGTGCTTCGGAAACTACTACTAGTCTTCCAGTGTACGATCAAAGCGTAGACAGTTTAAGACATTACTCCCATGGAGAAAAGTCCGCATTGTGCTTATTGTGTTCAATGCCGATGCAATTTTTGTGTTTCATCAATACTCAGAAGGTCCACAGATTACAGAATGCTTCTAGTTGTGCTTCGGAAACTACTACTAGTCCTCCAGTGTACGATCAAAGTGTAGGCAGTTTAAGACATTACTCCCATAGAGAAAAGTCCGCATGGTGCTTATTGTGTTAAATGCCGATGCAATTTCTGTGTTTCATCAACACTCTGAAGGTCCACAGATTACAGAATGCCTCCAGATGTATTTCGGAAACTGCTACTAGTCTTCCAGTGTACAATCAAAGCGTAGAGAGTTTAAGACATTACTCCCATGGAGATAAGTCCGCATGGTGCTTATTGTGTTCAATGCCGATGCAGTTTTTGTGTTTTATCAACACACTGAAGGTCCACAGATTACAGAATGCCTCCAGATGTGCTTCGGAAACTACTACTAGTCTTCCATTGAACGATCAAAGCGTAGACAGTTTGAGACATTACTCCCATGGAGAAAAGTACGCATGGTCCATATTGTGTTCAATGCCGATGCAATTTTTGTGTTTCATCAACACTCTGAAGGTCCACAGATTACAGAATGTATCCAGATATGCTTCGGAAACTACTACTAGCCTTCCAGGGAACGATCAAACCGTAGACAATATAAGACATTACTCCCATGGAGAAAAGTCTGCATGGTGTTTATTGTGTTCAATGCCGATGCAATATCTGTGTTTCATCAACACTCTGAAGGTCCACAGATTACAGAATGCATCCAGAAGTGCTTCGGAAACTACTACTAGTCTTCCAGTGAACGATCAAAGCGTAGACACTTTAAGACATTACTCCCATGGAGAAAATTCCGCATGGTGCTTATTGTGTTCAATGCCGCTGCAATTTTTGTGTTTCATCAACACTCTGAATGTCCGCAGATTACAGAATGCCTCCAGATGTGCTTCGGAAACTACTACTAGTCTTCCAGTGTACGATCAAAGCGTAGACAGTTTAAGACACTACTCCCATGGAGAAATGTCCGCATTGTGCTTATTGTGTTCAATGCCGATGCAATTTTTGTGTTTCATCAATAATCTGAAGGTCCACAGATTACAGAATGCTTCCAGATGTGCTTCGGAAACTACTGCTAGTCCTCCAGTGTACGATCAAAGTGTAGACAGATTAAGACAGTACTCCCATGGAGAAAAGTCAGCATGGTGCTTATTGTGTTAAATGCCGATGCAATTTCTGTGTTTCATCAACACTCTGAAGGTCCACAGATTACAGAATGCCTCCAGATGTACTTCAGTAACTGCTACTAGTCTTCCAGTGTACAATCAAAGCGTACACAGTTTAAGACATTACTCCCATGGAGATAAGTCCGCATGGTGCTTATTGTGTTCAATGCCGATGCAGTTATTGTTTTTCATCAACACACTGAAGGTCACAGATTACAGAATGCCTCCAGATGTGCTTCGGAAACTACTACTAGTCTTCCAGGGAACGATCAAAGCGTAGACAGTTTGAGACATTACTCCCATGGAGAAAAGTCCGCATGGTGCTTATTGTGTTTAATGCCGATGCAATTTTTGTGTTTCATCAACACTCTGAAGGTCCACAAATTACAGAATGCCTCCAGATGTGCTTCGGAAACTACTACTAGTTTTCCAGTATACGATCAAAGCGTAGACAGTTTAAGACATTGCTCCCATGGAGAGAAGTCTGCATGGTGTTTATTGTGTTCAATGCCGATGCAATTTCTGTGTTTCATCCACACTCTGAAGGTCCACAGATTACAGAATGCATCCAGAAGTGCTTCAGAAACTACTACTAGTCTTCCAGTGAACGATCAAAGCGTAGACACTTTAAGATATTCCTCCCATGGAGAAAATTCCGCATGGTGCTTATTGTGTTCAATGCCGCTGCAATTTTTGTGTTTCATCAACAGTCTGAAGGTCCACAGATTACAGAATGCCTCCAGATGTGCTTCAGAAACTAGTACTAGTCTTCCAGTGTACGATCAAGGCGTAGACAGTTTAAGACATTACTCCCATGGAGAAAAGGCCGCATTGTGCTTATTGTGTTCAATGCCGATGCAATTTTTGTGTTTCATCAATACTCTGAAGGTCCACAGATTACAGAATGCTTCCAGATGTGCTTCGGAAACTACTACTAGTCCTCCAGTGTACGATCAAAGAGTAGACAGTTTAAGACAGTATTCCCATGGAGAAAAGTCCGCATGGTGCTTATTGTGTTAAATGCCGACGCAATTTCTGTGTTTCATCAACACTCTGAAGGTCCACAGATTACAGAATGCCTCCAGATGTACTTCGGAAACTGCTACTAGTCTTCCAGTGTACAATCAAAGCGTAGACAGTTTAAGACATTACTCCCATGGAGATAAGTCCGCATGGTGCTCATTGTGTTCAATGCCGATGCAGTTTTTGTGTTTCATCAACACACTGTCGGTCCACAGATTACAGAATGCTTCCAGATATGCTTCGGAAACTATTTCTAGCCTTCCAGGGAACGATCAAAGCGTAGACAATATAAGACATTACTCCCATGGAGAAAAGTCTGCATGGTGTTTATTGTGTTCAATGTCAATGCAATTTCTGTGTTTCATCAAAACTCTGAAGGTCCACAGATTACAGAATGATTCCAGATGTGCTTCGGAAACTACTACTAGTCCTCCAGTGTACGATCAAAGTGTAGACAGTTTAAGACAGTACTCCCATGGAGAAAAGTCCGCATGGTGCTTATTGTGTTAAATGCCGATGCAGTTTTTGTGTTTCATCAACACTCTGAACGTCCACAGATTAAAGAATGACTCCAGATGTGCTTCGGAAACTACTACTAGTCTTTCAGGGAACGATCAAAGCGTAGACAGTTTGAGACATTACTCCCATGGAGAAAAGTCCGCATGGTGCTTATTGTGTTCAATGCCGATGCAATTTTTGTGTTTCCTCAACACTCTGAAGGTCCACAGATTACAGAATGCATCGAGATATGCTTCGGAAACTACTACTAGTCTTCGAAGGCACTATCAAATCGTAGACTGTTTAAGACATTACTCCCATGGAGAAAAGTCTGCATGGTGCTTATTGTGTTCAATGCCGAGCAATTTTTGTGTTTCATCAATACTCTGAAGGTCCACAGATTACAGAATGCTTCCAGATGTGCTTCGGAAACTACTACTAGCCCTCCAGTGTACGATCGAAGTGTAGGCAGTTTAAGACATTACTCCCTTCGAGAAAAGTCCGCATGGTGCTTATTGTGTTAAATGCCGATGCAATTTCAGTGTTTCATCAACACTCTGAAGGTCCACAGATTACAGAATGCCTCCAGATGTACTTCGGAAACTGCTACTAGTCTTCCAGTGTACAATCAAAGCGTAGACAGTTTAAGACATTACTCCCATGGAGATATATCCGCATGGTGCTTATTGTGTTCAATGCCGATGCAGTTGTTGTGTTTCATCAACACACTAAAGTTCCACAGATTACAGAATGCCTCCAGATGTGCTTCGGAAACTACTACTAGTCTTCCAGGGAACGATCAAAGCGTAGACAGTTTGAGACATTACTCCCATGGAGAAAAGTCGGCATGGTGCTTATTGTGTTCAATGCAGATGCAATTTTTTTGTTTCATCACAACTCTGAAGGTCCACAGATTACAGAATGTATCCAGATATGCTTCGGAAACTACTACTAGCCTTCCAGGGAACGATCAAACCGTAGACAATATAAGACTTTACTCCCATGGAGAAAAGTCTGCATGGTGTTTAATATGTTCAATGCCGATGCAATTTCTGTGTTTCATCCACACTCTGAAGGTCCACAGATTACAGAATGCATCCAGAAGTGCTTCGGAAACTACTACTAGTCTTCCAGTGAACGATCAATGCGTAGACACTTTTAGACATTACTCTCATGGAGAAAATTCCGCATGGTGCTTATTGGGTTCAATGCCGCTGCAATTTTTGTGTTTCATCAACAGTCTGAAGGTCCACAGATTGCAGAATGCCTCCAGATGTGCTTCGGAAACTACTACTAGTCCTCCAGTGTACGATCAAAGTGTAGACAGTTTAAGACAGTACTCCCATGGAGAAAAGTCCGCATGGTGCTTATTGTGTTAAATGCCGATGCAATTTCTGTGTTTCATCAACACTCTGAAGGTCCACAGATTACAGAATGCCTCCAGATGTACTTCAGAAACTGCTACTAGTCTTCCAGTGTACAATCAAAGCGTAGACACTTTAAGACATTACTCCCATGGAGATAAGTCCGCATGGTGCTCATTGTGTTCAATGCTGATGCAGTTTTTGTGTTTCATCAACACACTGAAGGTCCACAGATTACAGAATGCCTCCAGATATACTTCGGAAACTACTACTAGCCTTCCAGGGAACGATCAAAGCGTAGACAATATAAGACATTACTCCCATGGAGAAAAGTCTGCATGGTGTTTATTGTGTTCAATGTCGATGCAATTTCTGTGTTTCATCAACACTCTGATGGTCCACAGATTACAGAATGCTTCCAGATGTGCTTCGGAAACAACTACTAGTCTTCCAGTGTACGATCAAAGTGTAGACAGTTTAAGACAGTACTCCTATGGAAAAAAGTCCGCATGGTGCTTATTGTGTTAAATGCCGATGCAATTTTTGTGTTTCATCAACACTCTGAAGGTCCACAGATTACAGAATGACTCCAGATGTGCTTCGGAAAATACTACTAGTCTTCCAGTGTACGATCAAAGCGTAGACAGTTTAAGACATTACTCCCATGGAGAAAAGTCCGCATGGTGCTTATTGTGTTCAATGCCGATGCAGTTTTTGTGTTTCATCAACACTCTGAACGTCCACAGATTAGAGAATGACTCCAGATGTGCTTCGGAAACTACTACTAGTCTTCCATTGAACGATCAAAGCGTAGACAGTTTGAGACATTACTCCCATGGAGAAAAGTCCGCATGGTGCTTATTGTGTTCAATGCCGATGCAATTTTTGTGTTTCATCAACACTCTGAAGGTCCACAGATTACAGAATGCATCCAGATGCGCTTCGGAAACTACTACTAGTCTTCCAGTGTGCGATCAAAGCGTAGACAGTTTAAGACTTTACTCTCATGGAGAAAAGTCCGTATGGTGCCTATTGTGTTCAATGCCGAATCAATTTCTGTGCTTCATCAACACTCTGAAGGTCCAGAGATAACAGAATGCATCCAGATATGCTTCGGAAACTACTACTAGTCTTCCAGGGAACGATCAAAAAGTAGACACTTTAAGACATTACTCCCAAGGAGAAGAGTCCGCATGGTGCTTATAGTGTTCAATGTCGATGCAATATCTGTGTTTCATCAACACTCTGAAGGTCCACAAATTACAGAATGCCTCCAGATGTCCTTCGGAAACTAATGCTAGTCTTCCAGTGAACGATCACAGCGTAGACAGTTTAAGACATTACTCTGATGAAGAAAAGTCCGTATGGTGCCTATTGTGTTCAATGCCGAATCAATTTCTGTGTTTCATCAACACTCTGAAGGTCCACAGATTACAAAATGCATCCAGAAGTGCTTCGGAAACTACTACTAGTCTTCCAGGGAACGATCAGAGCGTAGACACTTTAAGACATTACTCCCATGGAGAAAATTCCGCATGGTGCTTATTGTGTTCAATGCCGCTGCAATTTTTGTGTTTCATCAACACTCTGAAGGTCCACAGATTACAGAATGCCTCCTGATGTGCTTCGGAAACTACTACTAGTCTTCCAGTGTACGATCAAAGCGTAGACAGTTTAAGTCATTACTCCCATGGAGAAAAGTCCGCATGGTGCTTATTGTGTTAAATGCCGATGCAATTTCTGTGTTTCATCAACACTCTGAAGGTCCACAGATTACAGAATGCCTCCAGATGTATTTCGGAAACTGCTACTAGTCTTCCAGTGTACAATCAAAGCGTAGACAGTTTAAGACATTACTCCTATGGAGATAAGTCCGCATGGTGCTTATTGTGTTCAATGCCGATGCAGTTTTTGTGTTTTATCAACACACTGAAGGTCCACAGATTACAGAATGCCTCCAGATGTGCTTCGGAAACTACTACTAGTCTTCCATTGAACGATCACAGCGTAGACAGTTTGAGACATTACTCCCATGGAGAAAAGTACGCATGGTCCATATTGTGTTCAATGCCGATGCAATTTTTGTGTTTCATCAACACTCTGAAGGTCCACAGATTACAGAATGTATCCAGATATGCTTCGGAAACTACTACTAGCCTTCCAGGGAACGATCAAACCGTAGACAATATAAGACATTACTCCCATGGAGAAAAGTCTGCATGGTGTTTATTGTGTTCAATGCCGATGCAATATCTGTGTTTCATCAACACTCTGAAGGTCCACAGATTACAGAATGCATCCAGAAGTGCTTCGGAAACTACTACTAGTCTTCCAGTGAACGATCAAAGCGTAGACACTTTAAGACATTACTCCCATGGAGAAAATTCCGCATGGTGCTTATTGTGTTCAAAGCCGCTGCAATTTTTGTGTTTCATCAACACTCTGAATGTCCGCAGATTACAGAATGCCTCCAGATGTGCTTCGGAAACTACTACTAGTCTTCCAGTGTACGATCAAAGCGTAGACAGTTTAAGACACTACTCCCATGGAGAAATGTCCGCATTGTGCTTATTGTGTTCAATGCCGATGCCATTTTTGTGTTTCATCAATAATCTGAAGGTCCACAGATTACAGAATGCTTCCAGATGTGCTTCGGAAACTACTGCTAGTCCTCCAGTGTACGATCAAAGTGTAGACAGATTAAGACAGTACTCCCATGGAGAAAAGTCAGCATGGTGCTTATTGTGTTAAATGCCGATGCAATTTCTGTGTTTCATCAACACTCTGAAGGTCCACAGATTACAGAATGCCTCCAGATGTACTTCGGTAACTGCTACTAGTCTTCCAGTGTACAATCAAAGCGTACACAGTTTAAGACATTACTCCCATGGAGATAAGTCCGCATGGTGCTTATTGTGTTCAATGCCGATGCAGTTATTGTTTTTCATCAACACACTGAAGGTCACAGATTACAGAATGCCTCCAGATGTGCTTCGGAAACTACTACTAGTCTTCCAGGGAACGATCAAAGCGTAGACAGTTTGAGACATTACTCCCATGGAGAAAAGTCCGCATGGTGCTTATTGTGTTTAATGCCGATGCAATTTTTGTGTTTCATCAACACTCTGAAGGTCCACAAATTACAGAATGCCTCCAGATGTGCTTCGGAAACTACTACTAGTTTTCCAGTATACGATCAAAGCGTAGACAGTTTAAGACATTGCTCCCATGGAGAGAAGTCTGCATGGTGTTTATTGTGTTCAATGCCGATGCAATTTCTGTGTTTCATCCACACTCTGAAGGTCCACAGATTACAGAATGCATCCAGAAGTGCTTCGGAAACTACTACTAGTCTTCCAGTGAACGATCAAAGCGTAGACACTTTAAGATATTCCTCCCATGGAGAAAATTCCGCATGGTGCTTATTGTGTTCAATGCCGCTGCAATTTTTGTGTTTCATCAACAGTCTGAAGGTCCACAGATTACAGAATGCCTCCAGATGTGCTTCAGAAACTAGTACTAGTCTTCCAGTGTACGATCAAGGCGTAGACAGTTTAAGACATTACTCCCATGGAGAAAAGGCCGCATTGTGCTTATTGTGTTCAATGCCGATGCAATTTTTGTGTTTCATCAATACTCTGAAGGTCCACAGATTACAGAATGCTTCCAGATGTGCTTCGGAAACTACTACTAGTCCTCCAGTGTACGATCAAAGTGTAGACAGTTTAAGACAGTATTCCCATGGAGAAAAGTCCGCATGGTGCTTATTGTGTTAAATGCCGACGCAATTTCTGTGTTTCATCAACACTCTGAAGGTCCACAGATTACAGAATGCCTCCAGATGTACTTCGGAAACTGCTACTAGTCTTCCAGTGTACAATCAAAGCGTAGACAGTTTAAGACATTACTCCCATGGAGATAAGTCCGCATGGTGCTCATTGTGTTCAATGCCGATGCAGTTTTTGTGTTTCATCAACACACTGTCGGTCCACAGATTACAGAATGCTTCCAGATATGCTTCGGAAACTATTTCTAGCCTTCCAGGGAACGATCAAAGCGTAGACAATATAAGACATTACTCCCATGGAGAAAAGTCTGCATGGTGTTTATTGTGTTCAATGTCAATGCAATTTCTGTGTTTCATCAAAACTCTGAAGGTCCACAGATTACAGAATGCTTCCAGATGTGCTTCGGAAACTACTACTAGTCCTCCAGTGTACGATCAAAGTGTAGACAGTTTAAGACAGTACTCCCATGGAGAAAAGTCCGCATGGTGCTTATTGTGTTAAATGCCGATGCAGTTTTTGTGTTTCATCAACACTCTGAACGTCCACAGATTAAAGAATGACTCCAGATGTGCTTCGGAAACTACTACTAGTCTTTCAGGGAACGATCAAAGCGTAGACAGTTTGAGACATTACTCCCATGGAGAAAAGTCCGCATGGTGCTTATTGTGTTCAATGCCGATGCAATTTTTGTGTTTCCTCAACACTCTGAAGGTCCACAGATTACAGAATGCATCGAGATATGCTTCGGAAACTACTACTAGTCTTCGAAGGCACTATCAAATCGTAGACTGTTTAAGACATTACTCCCATGGAGAAAAGTCTGCATGGTGCTTATTGTGTTCAATGCCGAGCAATTTTTGTGTTTCATCAATACTCTGAAGGTCCACAGATTACAGAATGCTTCCAGATGTGCTTCGGAAACTACTACTAGCCCTCCAGTGTACGATCAAAGTGTAGGCAGTTTAAGACATTACTCCCTTCGAGAAAAGTCCGCATGGGGCTTATTGTGTTAAATGCCGATGCAATTTCAGTGTTTCATCAACACTCTGAAGGTCCACAGATTACAGAATGCCTCCAGATGTACTTCGGAAACTGCTACTAGTCTTCCAGTGTACAATCAAAGCGTAGACAGTTTAAGACATTACTCCCATGGAGATATATCCGCATGGTGCTTATTGTGTTCAATGCCGATGCAGTTGTTGTGTTTCATCAACACACTAAAGTTCCACAGATTACAGAATGCCTCCAGATGTGTTACGGAAACTACTACTAGTCTTCCAGGGAACGATCAAAGCGTAGACAGTTTGAGACATTACTCCCATGGAGAAAAGTCGGCATGGTGCTTATTGTGTTCAATGCAGATGCAATTTTTTTGTTTCATCACAACTCTGAAGGTCCACAGATTACAGAATGTATCCAGATATGCTTCGGAAACTACTACTAGCCTTCCAGGGAACGATCAAACCGTAGACAATATAAGACATTACTCCCATGGAGAAAAGTCTGCATGGTGTTTAATATGTTCAATGCCGATGCAATTTCTGTGTTTCATCCACACTCTGAAGGTCCACAGATTACAGAATGCATCCAGAAGTGCTTCGGAAACTACTACTAGTCTTCCAGTGAACGATCAATGCGTAGACACTTTTAGACATTACTCTCATGGAGAAAATTCCGCATGGTGCTTATTGGGTTCAATGCCGCTGCAATTTTTGTGTTTCATCAACAGTCTGAAGGTCCACAGATTGCAGAATGCCTCCAGATGTGCTTCGGAAACTACTACTAGTCCTCCAGTGTACGATCAAAGTGTAGACAGTTTAAGACAGTACTCCCATGGAGAAAAGTCCGCATGGTGCTTATTGTGTTAAATGCCGATGCAATTTCTGTGTTTCATCAACACTCTGAAGGTCCACAGATTACAGAATGCCTCCAGATGTACTTCAGAAACTGCTACTAGTCTTCCAGTGTACAATCAAAGCGTAGACACTTTAAGACATTACTCCCATGGAGATAAGTCCGCATGGTGCTCATTGTGTTCAATGCTGATGCAGTTTTTGTGTTTCATCAACACACTGAAGGTCCACAGATTACAGAATGCCTCCAGATATACTTCGGAAACTACTACTAGCCTTCCAGGGAACGATCAAAGCGTAGACAATATAAGACATTACTCCCATGGAGAAAAGTCTGCATGGTGTTTAATATGTTCAATGTCGATGCAATTTCTGTGTTTCATCAACACTCTGATGGTCCACAGATTACAGAATGCTTCCAGATGTGCTTCGGAAACAACTACTAGTCTTCCAGTGTACGATCAAAGTGTAGACAGTTTAAGACAGTACTCCTATGGAAAAAAGTCCGCATGGTGCTTATTGTGTTAAATGCCGATGCAATTTTTGTGTTTCATCAACACTCTGAAGGTCCACAGATTACAGAATGACTCCAGATGTGCTTCGGAAAATACTACTAGTCTTCCAGTGTACGATCAAAGCGTAGACAGTTTAAGACATTACTCCCATGGAGAAAAGTCCGCATGGTGCTTATTGTGTTCAATGCCGATGCAGTTTTTGTGTTTCATCAACACTCTGAACGTCCACAGATTAGAGAATGACTCCAGATGTGCTTCGGAAACTACTACTAGTCTTCCATTGAACGATCAAAGCGTAGACAGTTTGAGACATTACTCCCATGGAGAAAAGTCCGCATGGTGCTTATTGTGTTCAATGCCGATGCAATTTTTGTGTTTCATCAACACTCTGAAGGTCCACAGATTACAGAATGCATCCAGATGCGCTTCGGAAACTACCACTAGTCTTCCAGTGTGCGATCAAAGCGTAGACAGTTTAAGACTTTACTCTCATGGAGAAAAGTCCGTATGGTGCCTATTGTGTTCAATGCCGAATCAATTTCTGTGCTTCATCAACACTCTGAAGGTCCAGAGATAACAGAATGCATCCAGATATGCTTCGGAAACTACTACTAGTCTTCCAGTGAACGATCAATGCGTAGACACTTTTAGACATTACTCTCATGGAGAAAATTCCGCATGGTGCTTATTGGGTTCAATGCCGCTGCAATTTTTGTGTTTCATCAACACTCTGAATGTCCGCAGATTACAGAATGCCTCCAGATGTGCTTCGGAAACTACTACTAGTCTTCCAGTGTACGATCAAAGCGTAGACAGTTTAAGACACTACTCCCATGGAGAAATGTCCGCATTGTGCTTATTGTGTTCAATGCCGATGCCATTTTTGTGTTTCATCAATAATCTGAAGGTCCACAGATTACAGAATGCTTCCAGATGTGCTTCGGAAACTACTGCTAGTCCTCCAGTGTACGATCAAAGTGTAGACAGATTAAGACAGTACTCCCATGGAGAAAAGTCAGCATGGTGCTTATTGTGTTAAATGCCGATGCAATTTCTGTGTTTCATCAACACTCTGAAGGTCCACAGATTACAGAATGCCTCCAGATGTACTTCGGTAACTGCTACTAGTCTTCCAGTGTACAATCAAAGCGTACACAGTTTAAGACATTACTCCCATGGAGATAAGTCCGCATGGTGCTTATTGTGTTCAATGCCGATGCAGTTATTGTTTTTCATCAACACACTGAAGGTCACAGATTACAGAATGCCTCCAGATGTGCTTCGGAAACTACTACTAGTCTTCCAGGGAACGATCAAAGCGTAGACAGTTTGAGACATTACTCCCATGGAGAAAAGTCCGCATGGTGCTTATTGTGTTTAATGCCGATGCAATTTTTGTGTTTCATCAACACTCTGAAGGTCCACAAATTACAGAATGCCTCCAGATGTGCTTCGGAAACTACTACTAGTTTTCCAGTATACGATCAAAGCGTAGACAGTTTAAGACATTGCTCCCATGGAGAGAAGTCTGCATGGTGTTTATTGTGTTCAATGCCGATGCAATTTCTGTGTTTCATCCACACTCTGAAGGTCCACAGATTACAGAATGCATCCAGAAGTGCTTCGGAAACTACTACTAGTCTTCCAGTGAACGATCAAAGCGTAGACACTTTAAGATATTCCTCCCATGGAGAAAATTCCGCATGGTGCTTATTGTGTTCAATGCCGCTGCAATTTTTGTGTTTCATCAACAGTCTGAAGGTCCACAGATTACAGAATGCCTCCAGATGTGCTTCAGAAACTAGTACTAGTCTTCCAGTGTACGATCAAGGCGTAGACAGTTTAAGACATTACTCCCATGGAGAAAAGGCCGCATTGTGCTTATTGTGTTCAATGCCGATGCAATTTTTGTGTTTCATCAATACTCTGAAGGTCCACAGATTACAGAATGCTTCCAGATGTGCTTCGGAAACTACTACTAGTCCTCCAGTGTACGATCAAAGTGTAGACAGTTTAAGACAGTATTCCCATGGAGAAAAGTCCGCATGGTGCTTATTGTGTTAAATGCCGACGCAATTTCTGTGTTTCATCAACACTCTGAAGGTCCACAGATTACAGAATGCCTCCAGATGTACTTCGGAAACTGCTACTAGTCTTCCAGTGTACAATCAAAGCGTAGACAGTTTAAGACATTACTCCCATGGAGATAAGTCCGCATGGTGCTCATTGTGTTCAATGCCGATGCAGTTTTTGTGTTTCATCAACACACTGTCGGTCCACAGATTACAGAATGCTTCCAGATATGCTTCGGAAACTATTTCTAGCCTTCCAGGGAACGATCAAAGCGTAGACAATATAAGACATTACTCCCATGGAGAAAAGTCTGCATGGTGTTTATTGTGTTCAATGTCAATGCAATTTCTGTGTTTCATCAAAACTCTGAAGGTCCACAGATTACAGAATGCTTCCAGATGTGCTTCGGAAACTACTACTAGTCCTCCAGTGTACGATCAAAGTGTAGACAGTTTAAGACAGTACTCCCATGGAGAAAAGTCCGCATGGTGCTTATTGTGTTAAATGCCGATGCAGTTTTTGTGTTTCATCAACACTCTGAACGTCCACAGATTAAAGAATGACTCCAGATGTGCTTCGGAAACTACTACTAGTCTTTCAGGGAACGATCAAAGCGTAGACAGTTTGAGACATTACTCCCATGGAGAAAAGTCCGCATGGTGCTTATTGTGTTCAATGCCGATGCAATTTTTGTGTTTCCTCAACACTCTGAAGGTCCACAGATTACAGAATGCATCGAGATATGCTTCGGAAACTACTACTAGTCTTCGAAGGCACTATCAAATCGTAGACTGTTTAAGACATTACTCCCATGGAGAAAAGTCTGCATGGTGCTTATTGTGTTCAATGCCGAGCAATTTTTGTGTTTCATCAATACTCTGAAGGTCCACAGATTACAGAATGCTTCCAGATGTGCTTCGGAAACTACTACTAGCCCTCCAGTGTACGATCAAAGTGTAGGCAGTTTAAGACATTACTCCCTTCGAGAAAAGTCCGCATGGTGCTTATTGTGTTAAATGCCGATGCAATTTCAGTGTTTCATCAACACTCTGAAGGTCCACAGATTACAGAATGCCTCCAGATGTACTTCGGAAACTGCTACTAGTCTTCCAGTGTACAATCAAAGCGTAGACAGTTTAAGACATTACTCCCATGGAGATATATCCGCATGGTGCTTATTGTGTTCAATGCCGATGCAGTTGTTGTGTTTCATCAACACACTAAAGTTCCACAGATTACAGAATGCCTCCAGATGTGCTACGGAAACTACTACTAGTCTTCCAGGGAACGATCAAAGCGTAGACAGTTTGAGACATTACTCCCATGGAGAAAAGTCGGCATGGTGCTTATTGTGTTCAATGCAGATGCAATTTTTTTGTTTCATCACAACTCTGAAGGTCCACAGATTACAGAATGTATCCAGATATGCTTCGGAAACTACTACTAGTCTTCCAGGGAACGATCAAACCGTAGACAATATAAGACATTACTCCCATGGAGAAAAGTCTGCATGGTGTTTAATATGTTCAATGCCGATGCAATTTCTGTGTTTCATCCACACTCTGAAGGTCCACAGATTACAGAATGCATCCAGAAGTGCTTCGGAAACTACTACTAGTCTTCCAGTGAACGATCAATGCGTAGACACTTTTAGACATTACTCTCATGGAGAAAATTCCGCATGGTGCTTATTGGGTTCAATGCCGCTGCAATTTTTGTGTTTCATCAACAGTCTGAAGGTCCACAGATTGCAGAATGCCTCCAGATGTGCTTCGGAAACTACTACTAGTCCTCCAGTGTACGATCAAAGTGTAGACAGTTTAAGACAGTACTCCCATGGAGAAAAGTCCGCATGGTGCTTATTGTGTTACATGCCGATGCAATTTCTGTGTTTCATCAACACTCTGAAGGTCCACAGATTACAGAATGCCTCCAGATGTACTTCAGAAACTGCTACTAGTCTTCCAGTGTACAATCAAAGCGTAGACACTTTAAGACATTACTCCCATGGAGATAAGTCCGCATGGTGCTCATTGTGTTCAATGCTGATGCAGTTTTTGTGTTTCATCAACACACTGAAGGTCCACAGATTACAGAATGCCTCCAGATATACTTCGGAAACTACTACTAGCCTTCCAGGGAACGATCAAAGCGTAGACAATATAAGACATTACTCCCATGGAGAAAAGTCTGCATGGTGTTTATTGTGTTCAATGTCGATGCAATTACTGTGTTTCATCAACACTCTGATGGTCCACAGATTACAGAATGCTTCCAGATGTGCTTCGGAAACAACTACTAGTCTTCCAGTGTACGATCAAAGTGTAGACAGTTTAAGACAGTACTCCTATGGAAAAAAGTCCGCATGGTGCTTATTGTGTTAAATGCCGATGCAATTTTTGTGTTTCATCAACACTCTGAAGGTCCACAGATTACAGAATGACTCCAGATGTGCTTCGGAAAATACTACTAGTCTTCCAGTGTACGATCAAAGCGTAGACAGTTTAAGACATTACTCCCATGGAGAAAAGTCCGCATGGTGCTTATTGTGTTCAATGCCGATGCAGTTTTTGTGTTTCATCAACACTCTGAACGTCCACAGATTAGAGAATGACTCCAGATGTGCTTCGGAAACTACTACTAGTCTTCCATTGAACGATCAAAGCGTAGACAGTTTGAGACATTACTCCCATGGAGAAAAGTCCGCATGGTGCTTATTGTGTTCAATGCCGATGCAATTTTTGTGTTTCATCAACACTCTGAAGGTCCACAGATTACAGAATGCATCCAGATGCGCTTCGGAAACTACCACTAGTCTTCCAGTGTGCGATCAAAGCGTAGACAGTTTAAGACTTTACTCTCATGGAGAAAAGTCCGTATGGTGCCTATTGTGTTCAATGCCGAATCAATTTCTGTGCTTCATCAACACTCTGAAGGTCCAGAGATAACAGAATGCATCCAGATATGCTTCGGAAACTACTACTAGTCTTCCAGGGAACGATCAAAGCGTAGACACTTTAAGACATTACTCCCAAGGAGAAGAGTCCGCATGGTGCTTATAGTGTTCAATGTCGATGCAATATCTGTGTTTCATCAACACTCTGAAGGTCCACAAATTACAGAATGCCTCCAGATGTCCTTCGGAAACTAATGCTAGTCTTCCAGTGAACGATCACAGCGTAGACAGTTTAAGACATTACTCTGATGAAGAAAAGTCCGTATGGTGCCTATTGTGTTCAATGCCGAATCAATTTCTGTGTTTCATCAACACTCTGAAGGTCCACAGATTACAAAATGCATCCAGAAGTGCTTCGGAAACTACTACTAGTCTTCCAGGGAACGATCAGAGCGTAGACACTTTAAGACATTACTCCCATGGAGAAAATTCCGCATGGTGCTTATTGTGTTCAATGCCGCTGCAATTTTTGTGTTTCATCACCACTCTGAAGGTCCACAGATTACAGAATGCCTCCTGATGTGCTTAGGAAACTACTACTAGTCTTCCAGTGTACGATCAAAGCGTAGACAGTTTAAGTCATTACTCCCATGGAGAAAAGTCCGCATTGTGCTTATTGTGTTCAATGCCGATGCAATTTTTGTGTTTCATCAACACTCTGAAGGTCCACAGAGTACAGAATGCCTCCAGATGTGCTTCGGAAACTACTACTAGTCTTCCAGGGAACGATCAAACCGTAGACAATATAAGACATTACTCCCATGGAGAAAAGTCTGCATGGTGTTTATTGTGTTCAATGCCGATGCAATTTCTGTGTTTCATCAACACTCTGAAGGTCCACAGATTACAGAATGCATACAGAAGAGCTTCGGAAACTACTACTAGTCTTCCAGTGAACGATCAAAGCGTAGACACATTAAGACATTACTCCCATGGAGAAAATTCCGCATGGTGCTTATTGTGTTCAATGCCGCTGCAATTTTTGTGTTTCATCAACACTCTGAAGGTCCACAGATTACAGAATGCCTCCAGATGTGCTTCGGAAACTACTACTAGTCTTCCAGTGTACGAAAAAAGCGTAGACAGTTTAAGACACTACTCGCATGGAGAAAAGTCCGCATTGTGCTTATTGTGTTCAATGCCGATGCAATTTTTGGGTTTCATCAATACTCTGATGGTCCACAGATTACAGAATGCTTCCAGATGTGCTTCGGAAACTACTACTAGTCCTCCAGTGTACGATCAATGTGTAGACAGTTTAAGACAGTACTTCCATGGAGAAAAGTCCGCATGGTGCTTACTGTGTTAAATGCCGATGCAATTTCTGTGTTTCATCAACACTCTGAAGGTCCACAGATTACAGAATTCCTCCTGATGTACTTCGGTAACTGCTACTAGTCTTCCAGTGTACGATCAAAGTGTAGACAGTTTAAGACAGTACTCCCATAGAGAAAAGTCCGCATGGTGCTTATTGTGTTAAATGCCGACGCAATTTCTGTGTTTCATCAACACTCTGAAGGTTCACAGATTAAAGAATGCCTCCAGATGTACTTCGGAAACTGCTACTAGTCTTCCAGTGTACAATCAAAGCGTAGACAGTTTAAGACATTACTCCCATGGAAAGAAGTCCGCATGGTGCTCATTGTGTTCAATGCCGATGCAGTTTTTGTGTTTCATCAACACACTGAAGGTCCACAGATTACAGAATGCCTCCAGATATGCTTCGGAAACTACTACTAGCCTTCCAGGGAACGATCAAAGCGTAGACAATATAAGACATTACTCCCATGGAGAAAAGTCTGCACGGTGTTTATTGTGTTCAATGTCGATGCAATTTCTGTGTTTCATCAACATTCTGAAGGTCCACAGATTACAGAATGCTTCCAGATGTGCTTCGGAAACGACTACTAGTCCTCCAGTGTACGATCAATGTGTAGACAGTTTAAGACATTACTCCCATGGAGAAAAGTCCGCATGGTGCTTATTGTGTTAAATGCCGATGCAGTTTTGGTGTTTCATCAACACTCTGAACGTCCACAGATTAGAGAATGACTCCAGATGTGCTTCGGAAACTACTACTAGTCTTCCAGGGAACGATCAAAGCGTAGACAGTTTGAGACATTACTCCCATTGAGATAAGTCCGCATGGTGCTTATTGTGTTCAATGCCGATGCAATTTTTGTGTTTCATCAACACTGTGATGGTCCACAGATTACAGAATGCATCCAGATGTGCTTCGGAAACTACTACTAGTCTTCCAGTGTACGATCAAAGCGTAGACAGTTTAAGACATTACTCTCATGGAGAAAAGTCCGTATGGTGAAAATTGTTTTCAATGCCGAATCAATTTCTGTGCTTCATCAACACTCTGAAGGTCCAGAGATAACAGAATGCATCCAGATATGCTTCGGAAACTACTACTAGTCTTCCAGTGTACAATCAAAGCGTAGACAGTTTAAGACATTACTCTCAAGGAGACGAGTCCGCATGGTGCTTATTGTGTTCAATGCCGCTGCAATTTTTGTATTCCATCAATACTCTGAAGGTCCACAGATTACAGAATGCCACCAGATGTGCTTCGGAAACTACTACGAGTCTTTCAGGGAACGATCAATGAGTAGACAGTTTGAGATGTTACTCCCATGGAGAAAAGTCAGCATGGTTCTTATTGTATACAATTCCGAAGCAATTTCTGTGTTTCATCAACACTCTGAAGGTCCACATATTACAGAATGCATCCAGATGTGCTTCAGAAACTACTACTAGTCTTCCAGTGAACGATCAAAGCGTAGACAGTTGAAGGCATTACTCCCATGGAGAAAAGTCCGCATGGTGCTTATTGTGTTCAATGCCGATGCAATTTTCGTGTTTCATCAACACTCTGAAGGTCCACAGATTACAGAATACATCCAGTTGTGCTTCGGAAACTACTACTAATCTTCCAGTGAACGATCAAAGCGTAGACAGTTTAAGACATCACTCCCATGGAGAGAAGTCCGCTAGGTGCTTATTGTGTTCAATGCCGATGCAATTTTTGTGTTTCATCAACACTCCGAAGGTCCACAGATTACAGAATGCCTCCAGATGTGCTTCGGAAACTACTACTAGTCTTCCAGTGTACGATCAAAGCGTAGACAGTTTAAGACATTACTCTCATGGAGAAAAGTCCGTATGGTGCCTATTGTGTTCAATGCCGAATCAATTTCTGTGTTTCATCAACACTCTGAAGGTCCACAGATTACAAAATGCATCCAGATATGCTTCGGAAACTACGACTAGTCTTCCAGGGAACGATCAAAGCGTAGACAGTTTAAGACATTACTCCCAAGGAGACGAGTCTGCACGGTGCTTATTGTGTTCAATGCCGCTGCAATTTTTCTGTTTCATCAATACTCTGAAGGTCCACAGATTACAGGATGCTTCCAGATGTGCTTCGGAAACTACTACTAGTCCTCCAGTGTACGATCAAAGTGTAGACAGTTTAAGACAGTACTCCCATGGAGAAAAGTCCGCATGGTGCTTATTGTGTTAAATGCCGATGCAATTTCTGTGTTTCATCAACACTCTGAAGGTCTACAGAATACAGAACGCATCCAGATGTGCTTCAGAAACTACTACTAGTCTTCCAGGAAACGATCAAAGCGTAGGCAGTTTAAGACAATACTCCCATGGAGAAAAGTCCGCATGGTGCTTATTGTGTTCAATGCCGATGCAATTTTTGTGTTTCATCAACACTCTGAAGGTCAACAGATTACAGAATGCCTCCAGATGTGCTTCGGAAACTACTACTAGTCTTCCAGTGTACGATCAAAGCGTAGACAGTTTAAGACATAACTCCCATGGAGAAAAGTCCGCATGGTGCTTATTGTGTTCAATGCCGATGCAGTTTTTGTGTTTCATCAACACTCTGAACGTCCACAGATTAGAGAATGCCTCCAGATGTGCTTCGGAAACTACTACTAGTCTTCCAGGGAACTATCAAAGCGTAGACAGTTTGAGACATTACTCCCATAGAGAAAAGTCTGCATGGTGCTTATTGTGTTCAATGCCGATGCAATTTTTATGTTTCATCAACACTCTGAAGGTCCACAGATTACAGAATGCTTCCAGATGTGCTTTGGAAACTACTACTAGTCTTCCAGTGTAGGATCAAAGCGTAGAAAGTTTAAGACATTACTCTCATGGAGAAAAGTCCGTATGGTGTTTATTGTGTTCAATGCCGAATCAATTTCTGTGTTTCATCAACACTCTGAATGTCCAGAGATAACAGAATGCATCCACATATGCTTCGGAAACTACTACTAGTCTTCCAGGGAACGATCAAAGCGTAGACAGTTTAAGACATTACTCCCAAGGAGAAGAGTCCGCATGGTGCTTATTGTGTTCAATGCCGCTGCAATTTTTGTGTTTCATCAACACTCTGAAGGTCCACAGATTACAGAATGCCTCCAGATGTGCTTCGGAAACTACTACTAGTCTTCCAGTGTACGATCAAAGCGTAGACAGTTTGAGACATTACTCCCATGGAGAAAAGTCCGCATGGTGCTTATTGTGTTTAATGCCGATGCAATTTTTGTGTTTTATCAACACTCTGAAGGTCCACAGATTACAGAATGCCTCCAGATGTGAACCGGAAACTACCACTAGTCTTCCAGGGAACGATGAAAGCGTAGACAGTTTGAGACATTACTCCCATGGAGAAAAGTCCGCATGGTGCTTATTGTGTTCAATGCCGATGCAATTTTTGTGTTTCATCAACACCCCGAAGGTCCACAGATTACAGTATGCCTCCAGATGTGCTTCGGAAACTACTACTAGTCTTCCAGTGTACGATCAAAGCGTAGACAGTTTAAGACATTACTCTCATGGAGAAAAGTCCGTATGGTGCCTATTGTGTTCAATGCCGAATCAATTTCTGTGTTTCATCAACATTCTGAAGGTCCACAGATTACAGAATGCATCCAGATATGCTTCGGAAACTACTACTAGTCTTCCAGGGAACGATCAAAGCGTAGACAGTTTAAGACATTACTCCCAAGGAGACGAGTCCGCATGGTGCTTATTGTGTTCAATGCCGCTGCAATTTTTGTGTTTCATCAATACTCTGAAGGTCCACAGATTACAGAATGCTTGCAGATGTACTTCGGAAACTACTACTAGTCCTCCAGTGTACGATCAAAGTGTAGACAGTTTAAGACAGTACTCCCATGGAGAAAAGTCCGCATGGTGCTTATTGTGTTAAATGCCGATGCAATTTCTGTGTTTCATCAACACTCTGAAGGTCCACAGAATACAGAATGCATCCAGATGTGCTTCAGAAACTACTACTAGTCTTCCAGGAAACGATCAAAGCGTAGGCAGTTTAAGACATTACTCCCATGGAGAAAAGTCCGCATGGTGCTTATTGTGTTCAATGCCGATGCAATTTTTGTGTTTCATCAACACTCTGAAGGTCCACAGATTACAGAATGCCTCCAGATGTGCTTCGGAAACTACTACTAGTCTTCCAGTGTACGATCAAAGCGTAGACAGTTTAAGACATTACTCCCATGGAGAAAAGTCCGCATGGTGCTTATTGTGTTCAATGCCGATGCAGTTTTTGTGTTTCATCAACACTCTGAACGTCCACAGGTTAGAGAATGCCTCCAGATGTGCTTCGGAAACTACTACTAGTCTTCCAGGCTACTATCAAAGCGTAGACAGTTTGAGACATTACTCCCATAGAGAAAAGTCCGCATGGTGCTTATTGTGTTCAATGCCGATGCAATTTTTGTGTTTCATCAACACTCTGAAGGTCCACAGATTACAGAATGCCTCCAGATGTGCTTCGGAAACTACTACTAGTCTTCCAGTGTACGATCAAAGCGTAGACAGTTTAAGACATTACTCTCATGGAGAAAAGTCCGTATGCTGCCAATTGTGTTCAATGCCGAATCAATTTCTGTGTTTCATCAACATTCTGAAGGTCCACAGATTACAGAATGCATCCAGATATGCTTCGGAAACTACTACTAGTCTTCCAGTGTACGATGAAAGCGTAGAAAGTTTAAGACATTACTCTCATGGAGAAAAGTCCGTATGGTGTTTATTGTGTTCAATGCCGAATCAATTTCTGTGTTTCATCAACACTCTAAATGTCCAGAGATAACAGAATGCATCCACATATGCTCCGGAAACTACTACTAGTCTTCCAGGGAGCGATCAAAGTGTAGACAGTATAAGACATTACTCCCAAGGAGAAGAGTCCGCATGGTGCTTATTGTGTTCAATGCCGCTGCAATTTTTGTGTTTCATCAACACTCTGAAGGTCCACAGATTACAGAATGCCTCCAGATGTGCTTCGGAAACTACTACTAGTCTTCCAGTGTAGGATCAAAGCGTAGAAAGTTTAAGACATTACTCTCATGGAGAAATGTCCGTATGGTGTTTATTGTGTTCAATGCCGAATCAATTTCTGTGTTTCATCAACACTCTGAATGTCCAGAGATAACAGAATGCATCCACATATGGTTCGGAAACTACTACTTGTCTTCCAGGGAACGATCAAAGCGTAGACAGTTTAAGACATTACTCCCAAGGAGAAGAGTCCGCATGGTGCTTATTGTGTTCAATGCCGCTGCAATTTTTGTGTTTCATCAACACTCTGAAGGTCCACAGATTACAGAATGCCTCCAGATGTGCTTCGGAAACTACTACTAGTCTTCCAGTGTACGATCAAAGCGTAGACAGTTTGAGACATTACTCCCATGGAGAAAAGTCCGCATGGTGCTTATTGAGTTTAATGCCGATGCAATTTTTGTGTTTCATCAACACTCTGAAGGTCCACAGATTACAGAATGCCTCCAGATGTGAACCGGAAACTACCACTAGTCTTCCAGGGAACGATGAAAGCGTAGACAGTTTGAGACATTACTCCCATGGAGAAAAGTCCGCATGGTGCTTATTGTGTTCAATGCCGATGCAATTTTTGTGTTTCATCAACACTCCGAAGGTCCACAGATTACAGAATGCATCCAGATATGCTTCGGAAACTACTACTAGTCTTCCAGGGAACGATCAAAGCGTAGACAGTTTAAGACATTACTAACATGGAGAAAAGTCTGCATGGTGCTTATTGTGTTCAATGCCGATGCAATTTCTCTGTTTCATCAACACTCTGAAGGTCCACAGATTACAGAATGCCTCCAGATGTGAACCGGAAACTACCACTAGTCTTCCAGGGAACGATGAAAGCGTAGACAGTTTGAGACATTACTCCCATGGAGAAAAGTCCGCATGGTGCTTATTGTGTTCAATGCCGATGCAATTTTTGTGTTTCATCAACACCCCGAAGGTCCACAGATTACAGAATGCATCCAGATATGCTTCGGAAACTACTACTAGTCTTCCAGGGAACGATCAAAGCGTAAACAGTTTAAGACATTACTCCCATGGAGGAAAGTCTGCATGGTGCTTATTGTGTTCAATGCCGATGCAATTTCTCTGTTTCATCAACACTCTGAAGGTCCACAGATTACAGTATGCCTCCAGATGTGCTTCGGAAACTACTACTAGTCTTCCAGTGTACGATCAAAGCGTAGACAGTTTAAGACATTACTCTCATGGAGAAAAGTCCGTATGGTGCCTATTGTGTTCAATGCCGAATCAATTTCTGTGTTTCATCAACATTCTGAAGGTCCACAGATTACAGAATGCATCCAGATATGCTTCGGAAACTGCTACTAGTCTTCCAGGGAACGATCAAAGCGTAGACAGTTTAAGACATTACTCCCAAGGAGACGAGTCCGCATGGTGCTTATTGTGTTCAATGCCGCTGCAATTTTTGTGTTTCATCAATACTCTGAAGGTCCACAGATTACAGAATGCTTGCAGATGTACTTCGGAAACTACTACTAGTCCTCCAGTGTACGATCAAAGTGTAGACAGTTTAAGACAGTACTCCCATGGAGAAAAGTCCGCATGGTGCTTATTGTGTTAAATGCCGATGCAATTTCTGTGTTTCATCAACACTCTGAAGGTCCACAGAATACAGAATGCATCCAGATGTGCTTCAGAAACTACTACTAGTCTTCCAGGAAACGATCAAAGCGTAGGCAGTTTAAGACATTACTCCCATGGAGAAAAGTCCGCATGGTGCTTATTGTGTTCAATGCCGATGCAATTTTTGTGTTTCATCAACACTCTGAAGGTCCACAGATTACAGAATGCCTCCAGATGTGCTTCGGAAACTACTACTAGTCTTCCAGTGTACGATCAAAGCGTAGACAGTTTAAGACATTACTCCCATGGAGAAAAGTCCGCATGGTGCTTATTGTGTTCAATGCCGATGCAGTTTTTGTGTTTCATCAACACTCTGAACGTCCACAGGTTAGAGAATGCCTCCAGATGTGCTTCGGAAACTACTACTAGTCTTCCAGGCTACTATCAAAGCGTAGACAGTTTGAGACATTACTCCCATAGAGAAAAGTCCGCATGGTGCTTATTGTGTTCAATGCCGATGCAATTTTTGTGTTTCATCAACACTCTGAAGGTCCACAGATTACAGAATGCCTCCAGATGTGCTTCGGAAACTACAACTAGTCTTCCAGTGTACGATCAAAGCGTAGACAGTTTAAGACATTACTCTCATGGAGAAAAGTCCGTATGGTGCCTATTGTGTTCAATGCCGAATCAATTTCTGTGTTTCATCAACACTCTGAAGGTCCACAGATTACAGAATGCATCCAGATATGCTTCGGAAACTACTACTAGTCTTCCAGGGAACGATCAAAGCGTAGACAGTTTAAGACATTACTCCCAAGGAGACGAGTCTGCATGGTGCTTATTGTGTTCAATGCCGCTGCAATTTTTGTGTTTCATCAATACTCTGAAGGTCCACAGATTACAGAATGCTTGCAGATGTGCTTCGGAAACTACTACTAGTCCTCCAGTGTACGATCAAAGTGTAGACAGTTTAAGACAGTACTCCCATGGAGAAAAGTCCGCATGGTGCTTATTGTGATAAATGCCGATGCAATTTCTGTGTTTCATCAACACTCTGAAGGTCCACAGAATACAGAATGCATCCAGATGTGCTTCAGAAACTACTACTAGTCTTCCAGGAAACGATCAAAGCGTAGGCAGTTTAAGACATTACTCCTATGGAGAAAAGTCCGCATGGTGCTTATTGTGTTCAATGCCGATGCAATTTTTGTGTTTCATCAACACTCTGAAGGTCCACAGATTACAGAATGCCTCCAGATGTGCTTCGGAAACTACTACTAGTCTTCCAGTGTACGTTCAAAGCGTAGACAGTTTAAGACATTACTCCCATGGAGAAAAGTCCGCATGGTGCTTATTGTGTTCAATGCCGATGCAGTTTTTGTGTTTCATCAACACTCTGAACGTCCACAGGTTAGAGAATGCCTCCAGATGTGCTTCGGAAACTTCTACTAGTCTTCCAGGCAATTATCAAAGCGTAGACAGTTTGAGACATTACTCCCATAGAGAAAAGTCTCCATGGTGCTTATTGTGTCCAATGCCGATGCAATTTTTGTGTTTCATCAACACTCTGAAGGTCCACAGATTACAGAATGCCTCCAGATGTGCTTCGGAAACTACTACTAGTCTTCCAGTGTACGATCAAAGCGTAGAAAGTCTAAGACATTACTCTCATGGAGAAAAGTCCGTATGGTGTTTATTGTGTTCAATGCCGAATCAATTTCTGTGTTTCATCAACACTCTGAATGTCCAGAGATAACAGAATGCATCCACATATGCTCCGGAAACTACTACTAGTCTTCCAGGGAACGATCAAAGTGTAGACAGTATAAGACATTACTCCCAAGGAGAAGAGTCCGCATGGTGCTTATTGTGTTCAATGCCGCTGCAATTTTTGTGTTTCATCAACACTCTGAAGGTCCACAGATTACAGAATGTTTCCAGATGTGCTTCGGAAACTACTACTAGTCCTCTAGTGTACGATCAAAGTGTAGACAAAAGACATTACTCCCATGGAGAAAAGTCTGCATGGTGCTTATTGTGTTCAATGCCGATGCAATTTCTGTGTTTCATCAACACTCTGTAGATCCACAGATTACAGAGTGCCTCCAGATGTACTTCGGAAACTGAAACTAGTCTTCCAGTGTACAATCAGAGCGTAGACAGTTTAAGACATTACTCCCATGGAGATAAGTCCGCATGGTGCTTATTGTGTTCAATGCCGATGCAATTTTTTGTGTTTCATCAACACACTGAAGGTCCACAGATTACAGAATGCCTCCAGATGTGCTTCGGAAACTACTAATAGTCTTCCAGGTAACGATCAAAGCGTAGACAGTTTGAGACATTACTCCTATGGAGAAAAGTCTGCATGGTGCTTATTGTGTTCAATGCCGATACAATTTTTGTGTTTCATCAACGCTCTGAAGGTCCACAGATTACAGAATGTATCCAGATATGCTTCGGAATCTACTACTAGCCTTCCAGGGAACGATCAAACCGTAGACAATATAAGACATTACTCCCACGGAGAAAAGTCTGCATGGTGTGTATTGTGTTCAATGCCGATGCAATTTCTGTGTTTCGTCAACACTCTGAAGGTCCACAGAATACAGAATGCATCCAGATCTGCTTCAGAAACTACTACTAGTCTTCCAGGAAACGATCAAAGCGTAGGCAGTTTAAGACATTACTCCCATGGAGAAAAGTCCGCATGGTGCTTAATTTGTTCAATGCCGATGCAATTTTTGTGGGTCATCAATACTCTGAAGGTCCACAGATTACAGAATGCTTCCAGATGTGCTTCGGAATTTACTACTAGTCTTCCAGTGTACGATCAAAGTGTAGACAGTTTAAGACATTACTCACATGGAGAAAAGTCCGCATGGTGCATATTGTGTTCAATGCCGATGCAGTTTTTGTGTTTCATCAACACTCTGAACGTCCACAGATTACAGAATGCCTCCAAATGTGCTTCGGAAACTACTACTAGTCTTCCAGGGAACGATCAAAGCGTAGACAGTTTGAGACATTACTCCCATGGAGAAAAGTCCGCATGGTGCTTATTGTGTTCAATGCCGATGCCATTTTTGTGTTTCATCAACACTCTGAAGGTCCACAGATTACAGAATGAATCCAGATATGTTTCGGAAACTACTACTAGTCTTCCAGGGAACGATCAAACTGTAGACAGTTTAAGACATTACTCCCATGGAGAAAAGTCTGCATGGTGCTTATTGTGTTCAATGCCGATGCAATTTCTGTGTTTCATCAACACTCTGAACGTCCACAGGTTACAGAATGCCTCCAGATGTGCTTCGGAAACTACTACTAGTCCTCTAGTGTACGATCAAATTGTAGACAGTTTAAGACATTACTCCCATGGAGAAAAGTCTGCATGGTGCTTATTGTGTTAAATGCCGATGCAATTTCTGTGTTTCATCAACACTCTGAAGGTCCACAGATTACAGAGTTCCTCCAGATGTACTTCGGAAACTGAAACTAGTCTTCCAGTGTACAATCAGAGCGTAGACAGTTTAAGACATTACTCCCATGGAGATAAGTCCGCATGGTGCTTATTGTGTTCAATGCCGATGCAATTTTTTGTGTTTCATCAACACACTGAAGGTCCACAGATTACAGAATGCCTCCAGATGTGCTTCGGAAACTACTAATAGTCTTCCAGGTAACGATCAAAGCGTAGACAGTTTGAGACATTACTCCTATGGAGAAAAGTCTGCATGGTGCTTATTGTGTTCAATGCCGATGCAATTTTTGTGTTTCATCAACGCTGTGAAGGTCCACAGATTACAGAATGTATCCAGATATGCTTCGGAAACTACTACTAGCCTTCCAGGGAACGATCAAACCGTAGACAATATAAGACATTACTCCCATGGTGAAAAGTCTGCATGGTGTTTATTGTGTTCAATGCCGATGCAATTTTTGTGTTTTATCAACACTCTGAAGGTCCACAGATTACAGAATGCCTCCAGATGTGCTTCGGAAAGTACTACTAGTCTTCCAGTGTACGATCAAAGCGTAGACAGTTCAGGACATTACTCCCATGGAGAAAAGTCCGCATGGTGCTTATTGTGTTCAATGCCGATGCAGTTTTTGTGTTTCATCAACACTCTGAACGTCCACAGATTAGAGAATGCATCTAGATATGCTTCGGAAACTACTACTAGTCTTCCAGGGAACGATCAAAGCGTAGACAGTTTAAGACATTACTCCCATGGAGAAAAGTCTGCATGGTGCTTATTGTGTTCAATGCCGATGCAATTTCTCTGTTTCATCAACACTCTGAAGGTCCACAGATTACAGAATGCCTCCAGATGTGCTTCGGAAACTACTACTAGTCTTCCAGGGAACGATCAAAGCGTAGACAGTTTGAGACATTACTCCCATGGAGAAAAGTCCGCATGGTGCTTATTGTGTTCAATGCCGATGCAATTTTTGTGTTTCATCAACACTCTGAAGGTCCACAGATTACAGAATGCATCCAGATATGCTTCGGAAACTACTACTAGTCTTCCAGGGAACGATCAAAGCGTAGACAGTTTAAGACATTACTCCCATGGAGAAAAGTCTGGAAGGTGTTTATTGTGTTCAATGCCGATTCAATTTCTGTGTTTCATCAACACTCTGAAGGTCCACAGAATACAGAATGCATCCAGATCTGCTTCAGAAACTACTACTAGTCTTCCAGGAAACGTTCAAAGCGTAGGCAGTTTAAGACATTACTCCCATGGAGAAAAGTCCGCATGGTGCTTAATTTGTTTAATGCCGATGAAATTTTTGTGTTTCATCAACACTCTGAAGGTCCACAGATTACAGAATGCCTCCAGATGTGCTTCGGAAACTACTACTAGTCTTCCAGTGTACGATCAAAGCGTAGACAGTTCAGGACATTACTCCCATGGAGAAAAGTCCGCATGGTGCTTATTGTGTTCAATGCCGATGCAGTTTTTGTGTTTCATCAACACTCTGAACGTCCACAGATTAGAGAATGCATCCAGATGTGCTTCAGAAACTATTACTAGTCTTCCAGGGAACGATCAATGCGTAGACAGTTTGAGACATTACTCCCATGAAGAAAAGTCCGCATGGTGCTTATTGTGTTCAATGCCGATGCAATTTTTGTGTTTCATCAACACTCTGAAGGTCCACAGATTACAGAATGCATCCAGATATGCTTCGGAAACTACTACTAGTCTTCCAAGAAACGCTCAAAGCTTAGACAGTTTAAGACATTACTCCCATGGAGAAAAGTCTGGAAGGTGTTTATTGTGTTCACTGCCGATTCAATTTCTGTGTGTCATCAACACTCTGAAGGTCCACAGATTACAGAATGCCTCCAGATGTGCTTCGGAAACTACTACTATTCTTCCAGTGTACGATCAAATCGTAGACAGTTTAAGACATAACTACCTTGGAGTAAGGTCCGCATGGCGCTTATTGTGTTCAATGCTGATGCAATTTCTGTGTTTCATCAACACTCTGAAGGTCCAGAGATTACAGAATGCCTCCAGTTGTGGTCGGAAACTACTACTAGTCTTCCAGTGAACGATCAAATCGTAGACAGTTTAAGACATTTCTCCCATGGAGAAAAGTCCGTATGGTGCCTATTGTGTTCAATGCCGATGCAATTTCTGTGTTTCATCAACACTCTGAAGGTCCACAGAATACAGAATGCATCCAGATCTGCTTCAGAAACTACTACTAGTCTTCCAGGAAACGTTCAAAGCGTAGGCAGTTTAAGACATTACTCCCATGGAGAAAAGTCCGCATGGTGCTTAATTTGTTTAATGCCGATGAAATTTTTGTGTTTCATCAACACTCTGAAGGTCCACAGATTACAGAATGCCTCCAGATGTGCTTCGGAAACTACTACTAGTCTTCCAGTGTACGATCAAAGCGTAGACAGTTCAGGACATTACTCCCATGGAGAAAAGTCCGCATGGTGCTTATTGTGTTCAATGCCGATGCAGTTTTTGTGTTTCATCAACACTCTGAACGTCCACAGATTAGAGAATGCATCCAGATGTGCTTCAGAAACTATTACTAGTCTTCCAGGGAACGATCAAAGCGTAGACAGTTTGAGACATTACTCCTATGGAGAAAAGTCTGCATGGTGCTTATTGTGTTCAATGCCGATGCAATTTTTGTGTTTCATCAACGCTCTGAAGGTCCACAGATTACAGAATGTATCCAGATATGCTTCGGAATCTACTACTAGCCTTCCAGGGAACGATCAAACCGTAGACAATATAAGACATTACTCCCACGGAGAAAAGTCTGCATGGTGTTTATTGAGTTCAATGTGGATGCAATTTCTGTGTTTCATCAACACTCTGAAGGTCCACAGAATACAGAATGCATCCAGATCTGCTTCAGAAACTACTACTAGTCTTCCAGGAAACGATCAAAGCGTAGGCAGTTTAAGACATTACTCCCATGGAGAAAAGTCCGCATGGTGCTTAATTTGTTTAATGCCGATGAAATTTTTGTGTTTCATCAACACTCTGAAGGTCCACAGATTACAGAATGCCTCCAGATGTGCTTCGGAAACTTCTACTAGTCTTCCAGTGTACGATCAAAGCGTAGACAGTTCAGGACATTACTTCCATGGAGAAAAGTCCGCATGGTGCTTAATTTGTTTAATGCCGATGAAATTTTTGTGTTTCATCTACACTCTGAAGGTCCACAGATTACAGAATGCCTCCAGATGTGCTTCGGAAACTTCTACTAGTCTTCCAGTGTACGATCAAAGCGTAGACAGTTCAGGACATTACTTCCATGGAGAAAAGTCCGCATGGTGCTTAATTTGTTTAATGCCGATGAAATTTTTGTGTTTCATCAACACTCTGAAGGTCCACAGATTACAGAATGCCTCCAGATGTGCTTCGGAAACTTCTACTAGTCTTCCAGTGCACGATCAAAGCGTAGACAGTTCAGGACATTACTTCCATGGAGAAAAGTCCGCATGGTGCTTATTGTGTTAAATGCCGATGCAATTTTTGTGTTTCATCAACACTCTGAAGGTCCACAGAATACAGAATGCAACCAGATGTGCTTCAGAAACTACTACTAGTCTTCCAGGAAACGATCAAAGCGTAGGCAGTTTAAGACATTACTCCCATGGAGAAAAGTCCGCATGGTGCTTATTGTGTTCAATGCCGATGCAGTTTTTGTGTTTCATCAACACTCTGAACGTCCACAGATTACAGAATGCCTCCAGATGTGCTTCGGAAACTACTACTAGTCTTCCAGTGTACGATCAAAGCGTAGAAAGTTTAAGACATTACTCTCATGGAGAAAAGTCCGTATGGTGTTTATTGTGTTCAATGCCGAATCAATTTCTGTGTTTCATCAACACTCTGAATGTCCAGAGATAACAGAATGCATCCACATATGCTTCGGAAACTACTACTAGTCTTCCATCGAACGATCAAAGTGTAGACAGTTTAAGACATTACTCCCAAGGAGAAGAGTCCGCATGGTGCTTATTGTGTTCAATGCCGCTGCAATTTTTGTGTTTCATCAACACTCTGAAGGTCCACAGATTACAGAATGCCTCCAGATGTGCTTCGGAAACTACTACTAGTCTTCCAGTGTACGATCAAAGCGTAGACAGTTTAAGACATTACTCCCATGGAGAAAAGTCCGCAAGGTGCTTATTGTGTTCAATGCCGATGCAATTTTTGTGTTTCATCAATACTCTGAAGGTCCACAGATTACAGAATGCTTCCAGATGTGTTTCGGAAACTACTACTAGTCCTCTAGTGTACGATCAAAGTGTAGACAGTTTAAGACATTACTCCCATCGAGAAAAGTCTGCATGGTGCTTATTGTGTTCAATGCCGATGCAATTTCTGTGTTTCATCAACACTCTGAAGGTCCACAGATTACAGAGTGCCTCCAGATGTACTTCGGAAACTGAAACTAGTCTTCCAGTGTACAATCAGAGCGTAGACAGTTTAAGACATTACTCCCATGGAGATAAGTCCGCATGGTGCTTATTGTGTTCAATGCCGATGCAATTTTTTGTGTTTCATCAACACACTGAAGGTCCACAGATTACAGAATGCCTCCAGATGTGCTTTGGAAACTACTACTAGTCTTCCAGTGTACGATCAAAGCGTAGACAGTTTAAGACATTACTCCCATGGAGAAAAGTCCGCAAGGTGCTTATTGTGTTCAATGCCGATGCAATTTTTGTGTTTCATCAATACTCTGAAGGTCCACAGATTACACAATGCCTCCAGATGTGCTTCGGAAGCTACTAATAGTCTTCCAGGTAACGATTAAAGCGTAGACAGTTTCAGACATTACTCCTATGGAGAAAAGTCTACATGGTGCTTATTGTGTTCAATGCCGATGCAATTTTTGTGTTTCATCAACGCTCTGAAGGTCCACAGATTACAGAATGTATTCAGATATGCTTCGGAATCTACTACTAGCCTTCCAGGGAACGATCAAACCGTAGACAATATAAGACATTACTCCCACGGAGAAAAGTCTGCATGGTGTTTATTGAGTTCAATGCCGATGCAATTTCTGTGTTTCATCAACACTCTGAAGGTCCACAGAATACAGAATGCATCCAGATCTGCTTCAGAAACTACTACTAGTCTTCCAGGAAACGATCAAAGCGTAGGCAGTTTAAGACATTACTCCCATAGAGAAAAGTCCGCATGGTGCTTAATTTGTTTAATGCCGATGAAATTTTTGTGTTTCATCAACACTCTGAAGGTCCACAGATTACAGAATGCCTCCAGATGTGCTTCGGAAACTTCTACTAGTCTTCCAGTGTACGATCAAATCGTAGACAGTTCAGGACATTACTTCCATGGAGAAAAGTCCGCATGGTGCTTAATTTGTTTAATGCCGATGAAATTTTTGTGTTTCATCAACACTCTGAAGGTCCACAGATTACAGAATGCCTCCAGATGTGCTTCGGAAACTTCTACTAGTCTTCCAGTGTACGATCAAAGCGTAGACAGTTCAGGACATTACTTCCATGGAGAAAAGTCCGCATGGTGCTTATTGTGTTAAATGCCGATGCAATTATTGTGTTTCATCAACACTCTGAAGGTCCACAGAATACAGAATGCATCCAGATGTGCTTCAGAAACTACTACTAGTCTTCCAGGAAACGATCAAAGCGTAGGCAGTTTAAGACACTACTCCCATGGAGAAAAGTCCGCATGGTGCTTATTGTGTTCAATGCCGATGCAATTTTTGTGTTTCATCAACACTCTGAAGGTCCACAGATTACAGAATGCCTCCAGATGTGCTTCGGAAACTACTACTAGTCTTCCAGTGTACGATCAAAGCGTAGACAGTTTAAGACATTACTCCCATGGAGAAAAGTCCGCATGGTGCTTATTGTGTTCAATGCCGATGCAGTTTTTGTGTTTCATCAACACTCTGAAGGTCCACAGATTACAGAATGCCTCCAGATGTGCTTCGGAAACTTCTACTAGTCTTCCAGTGTACGATCAAAGCGTAGACAGTTCAGGACATTACTTCCATGGAGAAAAGTCCGCATGGTGCTTAATTTGTTTAATGCCGATGAAATTTTTGTGTTTCATCAACACTCTGAAGGTCCACAGATTACAGAATGCCTCCAGATGTGCTTCGGAAACTTCTACTAGTCTTCCAGTGTACGATCAAAGCGTAGACAGTTCAGGACATTACTTCCATGGAGAAAAGTCCGCATGGTGCTTATTGTGTTAAATGCCGATGCAATTTTTGTGTTTCATCAACACTCTGAAGGTCCACAGAATACAGAATGCAACCCGATGTGCTTCAGAAACTACTACTAGTCTTCCAGGAAACGATCAAAGCGTAGGCAGTTTAAGACATTACTCCCATGGAGAAAAGTCCGCATGGTGCTTATTGTGTTCAATGCCGATGCAATTTTTGTGTTTCATCAACACTCTGAAGGTCCACAGATTACAGAATGCCTCCAGATGTGCTTCGGAAACTACTACTAGTCTTCCAGTGTACGATCAAAGCGTAGACAGTTTAAGACATTACTCCCATGGAGAAAAGTCCGCATGGTGCTTATTGTGTTCAATGCCGATGCAGTTTTTGTGTTTCATCAACACTCTGAACGTCCACAGATTACAGAATGCCTCCAGATGTGCTTCGGAAACTACTACTAGTCTTCCAGTGTACGATCAAAGCGTAGAAAGTTTAAGACATTACTCTCATGGAGAAAAGTCCGTATGGTGTTTATTGTGTTCAATGCCGAATCAATTTCTGTGTTTCATCAACACTATGAATGTCCAGAGATAACAGAATGCATCCACATATGCTTCGGAAACTACTACTAGTCTTCCATCGAACGATCAAAGTGTAGACAGTTTAAGACATTACTCCCAAGGAGAAGAGTCCGCATGGTGCTTATTGTGTTCAATGCCGCTGCAATTTTTGTGTTTCATCAACACTCTGAAGGTCCACAGATTACAGAATGCCTCCAGATGTGCTTCGGAAACTACTACTAGTCTTCCAGTGTACGATCAAAGCGTAGACAGTTTAAGACATTACTCCCATGGAGAAAAGTCCGCAAGGTGCTTATTGTGTTCAATGCCGATGCAATTTTTGTGTTTCATCAATACTCTGAAGGTCCACAGATTACAGAATGCTTCCAGATGTGTTTCGGAAACTACTACTAGTCCTCTAGTGTACGATCAAAGTGTAGACAGTTTAAGACATTACTCCCATCGAGAAAAGTCTGCATGGTGCTTATTGTGTTCAATGCCGATGAAATTTTTGTGTTTCATCAACACTCTGAAGGTCCACAGATTACAGAATGCCTCCAGATGTGCTTCGGAAACTTCTACTAGTCTTCCAGTGTACGATCAAAGCGTAGACAGTTCAGGACATTACTTCCATGGAGAAAAGTCCGCATGGTGCTTATTGTGTTAAATGCCGATGCAATTTTTGTGTTTCATCAACACTCTGAAGGTCCACAGAATACAGAATGCATCCAGATCTGCTTCAGAAACTACTACTAGTCTTCCAGGAAACGATCAAAGCGTAGGCAGTTTAAGACATTACTCCCATAGAGAAAAGTCCGCATGGTGCTTAATTTGTTTAATGCCGATGAAATTTTTGTGTTTCATCAACACTCTGAAGGTATACAGATTACAGAATGCCTCCAGATGTGCTTCGGAAACTTCTACTAGTCTTCCAGTGTACGATCAAATCGTAGACAGTTCAGGACATTACTTCCATGGAGAAAAGTCCGCATGGTGCTTAATTTGTTTAATGCCGATGAAATTTTTGTGTTTCATCAACACTCTGAAGGTCCACAGATTACAGAATGCCTCCAGATGTGCTTCGGAAACTTCTACTAGTCTTCCAGTGTACGATCAAAGCATAGACAGTTCAGGACATTACTTCCATGGAGAAAAGTCCGCATGGTGCTTATTGTGTTAAATGCCGATGCAATTATTGTGTTTCATCAACACTCTGAAGGTCCACAGAATACAGAATGCATCCAGATGTGCTTCAGAAACTACTACTAGTCTTCCAGGAAACGATCAAAGCGTAGGCAGTTTAAGACACTACTCCCATGGAGAAAAGTCCGCATGGTGCTTATTGTGTTCAATGCCGATGCAATTTTTGTGTTTCATCAACACTCTGAAGGTCCACAGATTACAGAATGCCTCCAGATGTGCTTCGGAAACTACTACTAGTCTTCCAGTGTACGATCAAAGCGTAGACAGTTTAAGACATTACTCCCATGGAGAAAAGTCCGCATGGTGCTTATTGTGTTCAATGCCGATGCAGTTTTTGTGTTTCATCAACACTCTGAACGTCCACAGGTTAGAGAATGCCTCCAGATGTGCTTCGGAAACTACTACTAGTCTTCCAGGGAACTATCAAAGCGTAGACAGTTTGAGACATTACTCCCATAGAGAAAAGTCTGCATGGTGCTTATTGTGTTCAATGCCGATGCAATTTTTGTGTTTCATCAACACTCTGAAGGTCCACAGATTACAGAATGCCTCCAGATGTGCTTCGGAAACTACTACTAGTCTTCCAGTGTACGATCAAAGCGTAGAAAGTTTAAGACATTACTCTCATGGAGAAAAGTCCGTATGGTGTTTATTGTGTTCAATGCCGAATCAATTTCTGTGTTTCATCAACACTCTGAATGTCCAGAGATAACAGAATGCATCCATATATGCTTCGGAAACTACTACTAGTCTTCCAGGGAACGATCAAAGTGTAGACAGTTTAAGACATTACTCCCAAGGAGAAGAGTCCGCATGGTGCTTATTGTGTTCAATGCCGATGCAATTTTTGTGTTTCATCAACACTCTGAAGGTCCACAGATTACAGAATGCCTCCAGATGTGCTTCGGAAACTACTACTAGTCTTCCAGTGTACGATCAAAGCGTAGACAGTTTAAGACATTACTCCCATGGAGAAAAGTCCGCAAGGTGCTTATTGTGTTCAATGCCGATGCAATTTTTGTGTTTCATCAATACTCTGAAGGTCCACAGATTACAGAATGCTTCCAGATGTGCTTCAGAAACTACTACTAGTCCTCTAGTGTACGATCAAAGTGTAGACAGTTTAAGACATTACTCCCATGGAGAAAAGTCTGCATGGTGCTTATTGTGTTCAATGCCGATGCAATTTCTGTGTTTCATCAACACTCTGAAGGTCCACAGATTACAGAGTGCCTCCAGATGTACTTCGGAAACTGAAACTAGTCTTCCAGTGTACAATCAGAGCGTAGACAGTTTAAGACATTACTCCCATGGAGATAAGTCCGCATGGTGCTTATTGTGTTCAATGCCGATGCAATTTTTTGTGTTTCATCAACACACTGAAGGTCCACAGATTACAGAATGCCTCCAGATGTGCTTCGGAAACTACTAATAGTCTTCCAGGTAACGATCAAAGCGTAGACAGTTTGAGACATTACTCCTATGGAGAAAAGTCTGCATGGTGCTTATTGTGTTCAATGCCGATGCAATTTTTGTGTTTCATCAACGCTCTGAAGGTCCACAGATTACAGAATGTATCCAGATATGCTTCGGAATCTACTACTAGCCTTCCAGGGAACGATCAAACCGTAGACAATATAAGACATTACTCCCACGGAGAAAAGTCAGCATGGTGTTTATTGAGTTCAATGCCGATGCAATTTCTGGGTTTCATCAACACTCTGAAGGTCCACAGAATACAGAATGCATCCAGATCTGCTTCAGAAACTACTACTAGTCTTCCAGGAAACGATCAAAGCGTAGGCAGATTAAGACATTACTCCCATGGAGAAAAGTCCGCATGGTGCTTAATTTGTTTAATGCCGATGAAATTTTTGTGTTTCATCAACACTCTGAAGGTCCACAGATTACAGAATGCCTCCAGATGAGCTTCGGAAACTTCTACTAGTCTTCCAGTGTACGATCAAAGCGTAGACAGTTCAGGACATTACTTCCATGGACAAAAGTCCGGATGGTGCTTATTGTGTTCAATGCCGATGCAGTTTTTGTGTTTCATCAACACTCTGAACGTCCACAGATTAGAGAATGCCTCCAGATGTGCTTCGGAAACTACTACTAGTCTTCCAGGGAACGATCAAAGCGTAGACAGTTTGAGACATTACTCCCATGGAGAAAAGTCCGCATGGTGCTTATTGTGTTCAATGCCGATGCAATTTTTGTGTTTCATCAACACTCTGAAGGTCCACAGATTACAGAATGCATCCAGATATGCTTCGGAAACTACTACTAGTCTTCCAGGAAACGATCAAACCGTAGACAGTTTAAGACATTATTCCCATGGAGAAAAGTCTGGAAGGTGTTTATTGTGTTCAATGCCGATTCAATTTCTGTGTGTCATCAACACTCTGAAGGTCCACAGATTACAGAATGCCTCCAGATGTGCTTCGGAAACTACTACTATTCTTCCAGTGTACGATCAAATCGTAGACAGTTTAAGACATTACTACCATGGAGAAAAGTCCGCATGGCGCTTATTGTGTTCAATGCTGATGCAATTTCTGTGTTTCAACAACACTCTGAAGGTCCACAGATTACAGAATGCATCCAGATATGCTTCGGAAACTACTACTAGTCTTCCAGGGAACGATCAAAGCGTAGACAGTTTGAGACATTACTCCCATGGAGAAAAGTCCGCATGGTGCTTATTGTGTTCAATGCCGATGCAATTTTTGTGTTTCATCAACACTCTGAAGGTCCACAGATTACAGAATGAATCCAGATATGCTTCGGAAACTACTACTAGTCTTCCAGGGAACGATCAAACTGTAGACAGTTTAAGACATTACTCCCATGGAGAAAAGTCTGCATGGTGCTTATTGTGTTCAATGCCGATGCAATTTCTGTGTTTCATCAACACTCTGAACGTCCACAGGTTACAGAATGCTTCCAGATGTGCTTCGGAAAGTACTACTAGTCCTCTAGTGTACGATCAAATTGTAGACAGTTTAAGACATTACTCCCATGGAGAAAAGTCTGCATGGTGCTTATTGTGTTAAATGCCGATGCAATTTCTGTGTTTCATCAACACTCTGAAGGTCCACAGATTACAGAGTGCCTCCAGATGTACTTCGGAAACTGAAACTAGTCTTCCAGTGTACAATCAGAGCGTAGACAGTTTAAGACATTACTCCCATGGAGATAAGTCCGCATGGTGCTTATTGTGTTCAATGCCGATGCAATTTTTTGTGTTTCATCAACACACTGAAGGACCACAGATTACAGAATGCCTCCAGATTTGCTTCGGAAACTACTAATAGTCTTCCAGGTAACGATCAAAGCGTAGACAGTTTGAGACATTACTCCTATGGAGAAAAGTCTGCATGGTGCTTATTGTGTTCAATGCCGATGCAATTTTTGTGTTTCATCAACGCTCTGAAGGTCCACAGATTACAGAATGTATCCAGATATGCTTCGGAAACTACTACTAGCCTTCCAGGGAACGATCAAACTGTAGACAATATAAGACATTACTCCCATGGAGAAAAGTCTGCATGGTGTTTATTGTGTTCAATGCCGATGCAATTTCTGTGTTTCATCAACACTCTGAACGTCCACAGATTAGAGAATGCCTCCAGATGTGCTTCGGAAACTACTACTAGTCTTCCAGGGAACGATCAAAGCGTAGACAGTTTGAGACATTACTCCCATGGAGAAAAGTCCGCATGGTGCTTATTGTGTTCAATGCCGATGCAATTTTTGTGTTTCATCAACACTCTTAAGGTCCACAGATTACAGAATGCATCCAGATATGCTTCGGAAACTACTACTAGTCTTCCAGGAAACGATCAAAGCGTAGACAGTTTAAGACATTACTCCCATGGAGAAAAGTCTGGAAGGTGTTTATTGTGTTCAATACCGATTCAATTTCTGTGTGTCATCAACACTCTGAAGGTCCACAGATTACAGAATGCCTCCAGATGTGCTTCGGAAACTACTACTATTCTTCCAGTGTACGATCAAATCGTAGACAGTTTAAGACATTACTACCATGGAGAAAAGTCCGCATGGCGCTTATTGTGTTCAATGCTGATGCAATTTCTGTGTTTCAACAACACTCTGAAGGTCCAGAGATTACAGAATGCCTCCAGTTGTGCTTCGGAAACTACTACTAGTCTTCCAGTGAACGATCATATCGTAGACAGTTTAAGACATTACTCCCATGGAGAAAAGTCCGCATGGTGCTTATTGTGTTCAATGCCGATGCAATTTTTGTGTTTTATCAACACTCTGAAGGTTCACAAATTACAGAATGCATCCAGATGTGTTTCGGAAACTACTACTAGTCTTCCAGTGTACGATCAAGGCGTAGACAGTTTAAGACATTACTCCCTTGGAGATAAGTCCGGATTGTGCTTATTGTGTTCAATGCCGATGCAATTTTTGTGGGTCATCAATACTCTGAAGGTCCACAGATTACAGAATGCTTCCAGATGTGCTTCGGAATTTACTACTAGTCTTCCAGGGAACGATCAAAGCGTAGACAGTTTGAGACATTACTCCCATGGGGAAAAGTCTGCATGGTGCTTATTGTGTTCAATGCCGATGCAATTTCTGTTTTTCATCAACACTCTGAACGTCCACAGGTTACAGAATGCTTCCAGATGTGCTTCGGAAAGTACTACTAGTCCTCTAGTGTACGACCAAATTGTAGACAGTTTAAGACATTACTCCCATGGAGAAAAGTCTGCATGGTGCTTATTGTGTTAAATGCCGATGCAATTTCTGTGTTTCATCAACACTCTGAAGGTCCACAGATTACAGAGTGCCTCCAGATGTACTTCCGAAACTGAAACTAGTCTTCCAGTGTACAATCAGAGCGTAGACAGTTTAAGACATTACTCCCATGGAGATAAGTCCGCATGGTGCTTATTGTGTTCAATGCCGATGCAATTTTTTGTGTTTCATCAACACACTGAAGGACCACAGATTACAGAATGCCTCCAGATTTGCTTCGGAAACTACTAATAGTCTTCCAGGTAACGATCAAAGCGTAGACAGTTTGAGACATTACTCCTATGGAGAATAGTCTGCATGGTGCTTATTGTGTTCAATGCCGATGCAATTTTTGTGTTTCATCAACGCTCTGAAGGTCCACAGATTACAGAATGTATCCAGATATGCTTCGGAAACTACTACTAGTCTTCCAGGAAACGATCAAACCGTAGACAGTTTAAGACATTATTCCCATGGAGAAAAGTCTGGAAGGTGTTTATTGTGTTCAATGCCGATTCAATTTCTGTGTGTCATCAACACTCTGAAGGTCCACAGATTACAGAATGCCTCCAGATGTGCTTCGGAAACTACTACTATTCTTCCAGTGTACGATCAAATCGTAGACAGTTTAAGACATTACTACCATGGAGAAAAGTCCGCATGGCGCTTATTGTGTTCAATGCTGATGCAATTTCTGTGTTTCAACAACACTCTGAAGGTCCACAGATTACAGAATGCATCCAGATATGCTTCGGAAACTACTACTAGTCTTCCAGGGAACGATCAAAGCGTAGACAGTTTGAGACATTACTCCCATGGAGAAAAGTCCGCATGATGCTTATTGTGTTCAATGCCGATGCAATTTTTGTGTTTCATCAACACTCTGAAGGTCCACAGATTACAGAATGAATCCAGATATGCTTCGGAAACTACTACTAGTCTTCCAGGGAACGATCAAACTGTAGACAGTTTAAGACATTACTCCCATGGAGAAAAGTCTGCATGGTGCTTATTGTGTTCAATGCCGATGCAATTTCTGTGTTTCATCAACACTCTGAACGTCCACAGGTTACAGAATGCTTCCAGATGTGCTTCGGAAAGTACTACTAGTCCTCTAGTGTACGATCAAATTGTAGACAGTTTAAGACATTACTCCCATGGAGAAAAGTCTGCATGGTGCTTATTGTGTTAAATGCCGATGCAATTTCTGTGTTTCATCAACACTCTGAAGGTCCACAGATTACAGAGTGCCTCCAGATGTACTTCGGAAACTGAAACTAGTCTTCCAGTGTACAATCAGAGCGTAGACAGTTTAAGACATTACTCCCATGGAGATAAGTCCGCATGGTGCTTATTGTGTTCAATGCCGATGCAATTTTTTGTGTTTCATCAACACACTGAAGGACCACAGATTACAGAATGCCTCCAGATTTGCTTCGGAAACTACTAATAGTCTTCCAGGTAACGATCAAAGCGTAGACAGTTTGAGACATTACTCCTATGGAGAAAAGTCTGCATGGTGCTTATTGTGTTCAATGCCGATGCAATTTTTGTGTTTCATCAACGCTCTGAAGGTCCACAGATTACAGAATGTATCCAGATATGCTTCGGAAACTACTACTAGCCTTCCAGGGAACGATCAAACTGTAGACAATATAAGACATTACTCCCATGGAGAAAAGTCTGCATGGTGTTTATTGTGTTCAATGCCGATGCAATTTCTGTGTTTCATCAACACTCTGAACGTCCACAGATTAGAGAATGCCTCCAGATGTGCTTCGGAAACTACTACTAGTCTTCCAGGGAACGATCAAAGCGTAGACAGTTTGAGACATTACTCCCATGGAGAAAAGTCCGCATGGTGCTTATTGTGTTCAATGCCGATGCAATTTTTGTGTTTCATCAACACTCTTAAGGTCCACAGATTACAGAATGCATCCAGATATGCTTCGGAAACTACTACTAGTCTTCCAGGAAACGATCAAAGCGTAGACAGTTTAAGACATTACTCCCATGGAGAAAAGTCTGGAAGGTGTTTATTGTGTTCAATACCGATTCAATTTCTGTGTGTCATCAGCACTCTGAAGGTCCACAGATTACAGAATGCCTCCAGATGTGCTTCGGAAACTACTACTATTCTTCCAGTGTACGATCAAATCGTAGACAGTTTAAGACATTACTACCATGGAGAAAAGTCCGCATGGCGCTTATTGTGTTCAATGCTGATGCAATTTCTGTGTTTCAACAACACTCTGAAGGTCCAGAGATTACAGAATGCCTCCAGTTGTGCTTCGGAAACTACTACTAGTCTTCCAGTGAACGATCATATCGTAGACAGTTTAAGACATTACTCCCATGGAGAAAAGTCCGCATGGTGCTTATTGTGTTCAATGCCGATGCAATTTTTGTGTTTTATCAACACTCTGAAGGTTCACAAATTACAGAATGCATCCAGATGTGTTTCGGAAACTACTACTAGTCTTCCAGTGTACGATCAAGGCGTAGACAGTTTAAGACATTACTCCCTTGGAGATAAGTCCGGATTGTGCTTATTGTGTTCAATGCCGATGCAATTTTTGTGGGTCATCAATACTCTGAAGGTCCACAGATTACAGAATGCTTCCAGATGTGCTTCGGAATTTACTACTAGTCTTCCAGGGAACGATCAAAGCGTAGACAGTTTAAGACATTATTCCCATGGAGAAAAGTCTGGAAGGTGTTTATTGTGTTCAATGCCGATTCAATTTCTGTGTGTCATCAACACTCTGAAGGTCCACAGATTACAGAATGCCTCCAGATGTGCTTCGGAAACTACTACTATTCTTCCAGTGTACGATCAAATCGTAGACAGTTTAAGACATTACTCCCATGGAGATAAGTCCGCATGGTGCTTATTGTGTTCAATGCCGATGCAATTTTTTGTGTTTCATCAACACACTGAAGGACCACAGATTACAGAATGCCTCCAGATTTGCTTCGGAAACTACTAATAGTCTTCCAGGTAACGATCAAAGCGTAGACAGTTTGAGACATTACTCCTATGGAGAATAGTCTGCATGGTGCTTATTGTGTTCAATGCCGATGCAATTTTTGTGTTTCATCAACGCTCTGAAGGTCCACAGATTACAGAATGTATCCAGATATGCTTCGGAAACTACTACTAGTCTTCCAGGAAACGATCAAACCGTAGACAGTTTAAGACATTATTCCCATGGAGAAAAGTCTGGAAGGTGTTTATTGTGTTCAATGCCGATTCAATTTCTGTGTGTCATCAACACTCTGAAGGTCCACAGATTACAGAATGCCTCCAGATGTGCTTCGGAAACTACTACTATTCTTCCAGTGTACGATCAAATCGTAGACAGTTTAAGACATTACTACCATGGAGAAAAGTCCGCATGGCGCTTATTGTGTTCAATGCTGATGCAATTTCTGTGTTTCAACAACACTCTGAAGGTCCACAGATTACAGAATGCATCCAGATATGCTTCGGAAACTACTACTAGTCTTCCAGGGAACGATCAAAGCGTAGACAGTTTGAGACATTACTCCCATGGAGAAAAGTCCGCATGATGCTTATTGTGTTCAATGCCGATGCAATTTTTGTGTTTCATCAACACTCTGAAGGTCCACAGATTACAGAATGAATCCAGATATGCTTCGGAAACTACTACTAGTCTTCCAGGGAACGATCAAACTGTAGACAGTTTAAGACATTACTCCCATGGAGAAAAGTCTGCATGGTGCTTATTGTGTTCAATGCCGATGCAATTTCTGTGTTTCATCAACACTCTGAACGTCCACAGGTTACAGAATGCTTCCAGATGTGCTTCGGAAAGTACTACTAGTCCTCTAGTGTACGATCAAATTGTAGACAGTTTAAGACATTACTCCCATGGAGAAAAGTCTGCATGGTGCTTATTGTGTTAAATGCCGATGCAATTTCTGTGTTTCATCAACACTCTGAAGGTCCACAGATTACAGAGTGCCTCCAGATGTACTTCGGAAACTGAAACTAGTCTTCCAGTGTACAATCAGAGCGTAGACAGTTTAAGACATTACTCCCATGGAGATAAGTCCGCATGGTGCTTATTGTGTTCAATGCCGATGCAATTTTTTGTGTTTCATCAACACACTGAAGGACCACAGATTACAGAATGCCTCCAGATTTGCTTCGGAAACTACTAATAGTCTTCCAGGTAACGATCAAAGCGTAGACAGTTTGAGACATTACTCCTATGGAGAAAAGTCTGCATGGTGCTTATTGTGTTCAATGCCGATGCAATTTTTGTGTTTCATCAACGCTCTGAAGGTCCACAGATTACAGAATGTATCCAGATATGCTTCGGAAACTACTACTAGCCTTCCAGGGAACGATCAAACTGTAGACAATATAAGACATTACTCCCATGGAGAAAAGTCTGCATGGTGTTTATTGTGTTCAATGCCGATGCAATTTCTGTGTTTCATCAACACTCTGAACGTCCACAGATTAGAGAATGCCTCCAGATGTGCTTCGGAAACTACTACTAGTCTTCCAGGGAACGATCAAAGCGTAGACAGTTTGAGACATTACTCCCATGGAGAAAAGTCCGCATGGTGCTTATTGTGTTCAATGCCGATGCAATTTTTGTGTTTCATCAACACTCTTAAGGTCCACAGATTACAGAATGCATCCAGATATGCTTCGGAAACTACTACTAGTCTTCCAGGAAACGATCAAAGCGTAGACAGTTTAAGACATTACTCCCATGGAGAAAAGTCTGGAAGGTGTTTATTGTGTTCAATACCGATTCAATTTCTGTGTGTCATCAACACTCTGAAGGTCCACAGATTACAGAATGCCTCCAGATGTGCTTCGGAAACTACTACTATTCTTCCAGTGTACGATCAAATCGTAGACAGTTTAAGACATTACTACCATGGAGAAAAGTCCGCATGGCGCTTATTGTGTTCAATGCTGATGCAATTTCTGTGTTTCAACAACACTCTGAAGGTCCAGAGATTACAGAATGCCTCCAGTTGTGCTTCGGAAACTACTACTAGTCTTCCAGTGAACGATCATATCGTAGACAGTTTAAGACATTACTCCCATGGAGAAAAGTCCGCATGGTGCTTATTGTGTTCAATGCCGATGCAATTTTTGTGTTTTATCAACACTCTGAAGGTTCACAAATTACAGAATGCATCCAGATGTGTTTCGGAAACTACTACTAGTCTTCCAGTGTACGATCAAGGCGTAGACAGTTTAAGACATTACTCCCTTGGAGATAAGTCCGGATTGTGCTTATTGTGTTCAATGCCGATGCAATTTTTGTGGGTCATCAATACTCTGAAGGTCCACAGATTACAGAATGCTTCCAGATGTGCTTCGGAATTTACTACTAGTCTTCCAGGGAACGATCAAAGCGTAGACAGTTTGAGACATTACTCCCATGGGGAAAAGTCTGCATGGTGCTTATTGTGTTCAATGCCGATGCAATTTCTGTTTTTCATCAACACTCTGAACGTCCACAGGTTACAGAATGCTTCCAGATGTGCTTCGGAAAGTACTACTAGTCCTCTAGTGTACGACCAAATTGTAGACAGTTTAAGACATTACTCCCATGGAGAAAAGTCTGCATGGTGCTTATTGTGTTAAATGCCGATGCAATTTCTGTGTTTCATCAACACTCTGAAGGTCCACAGATTACAGAGTGCCTCCAGATGTACTTCCGAAACTGAAACTAGTCTTCCAGTGTACAATCAGAGCGTAGACAGTTTAAGACATTACTCCCATGGAGATAAGTCCGCATGGTGCTTATTGTGTTCAATGCCGATGCAATTATTTGTGTTTCATCAACACACTGAAGGACCACAGATTACAGAATGCCTCCAGATTTGCTTCGGAAACTACTAATAGTCTTCCAGGTAACGATCAAAGCGTAGACAGTTTGAGACATTACTCCTATGGAGAATAGTCTGCATGGTGCTTATTGTGTTCAATGCCGATGCAATTTTTGTGTTTCATCAACGCTCTGAAGGTCCACAGATTACAGAATGTATCCAGATATGCTTCGGAAACTACTACTAGTCTTCCAGGAAACGATCAAAGCGTAGGCAGTTTAAGACATTACTCCCATGGAGAAAAGTCCGCATGGTGCTTAATTTGTTTAATGCCGATGAAATTTTTGTGTTTCATCAACACTCTGAAGGTCCACAGATTACAGAATGCCTCCAGATGTGCTTCGGAAACTACTACTAGTCTTCCAGTGTACGATCAAAGCGTAGACAGTTCAGGACATTACTCCCATGGAGAAAAGTCCGCATGGTGCTTATTGTGTTCAATGCCGATGCAGTTTTTGTGTTTCATCAACACTCTGAACGTCCACAGATTAGAGAATGCCTCCAGATGTGCTTCGGAAACTACTACTAGTCTTCCAGGGAACGATCAAAGCGTAGACAGTTTGAGACATTACTCCCATGGAGAAAAGTCCGCATGGTGCTTATTGTGTTCAATGCCGATGCAATTTTAGTGTTTCATCAACACTCTGAAGGTCCACAGATTACAGAATGCATCCAGATATGCTTCGGAAACTACTACTAGTCTTCCAGGGAACGATCAATGCGTAGACACTTTGAGACATTACTCCCATGGAGAAAAGTCCGCATGGTGCTTATTGTGTTCAATGCCGATGCAATTTTTGTGTTTCATCAACACTCCGAAGGTCCACAGATTACAGAATGCATCCAGATATGCTTCGGAAACTACTACTAGTCTTCCAGGGAACGATCAAAGCGTAGACAGTTTAAGACATTACTCCCATGGAGAAAAGTCTGGAAGGTGTTTATTGTGTTCAATGCCGATTCAATTTCTGTGTGTCATCAACACTCTGAAGGTCCACAGATTACAGAATGCCTCCAGATGTGCTTCGGAAACTACTACTATTCTTCCAGTGTACGATCAAATTGTAGACAGTTTAAGACATTACTACCATGGAGAAAAGTCCGCATGGCGCTTATTGTGTTCAATGCTGATGCAATTTCTGTGTTTCATCAACACTCTGAAGGTCCAGAGATTACAGAATGCCTCCAGTTGTGCTTCGGAAACTACTACTAGCCTTCCAGGGAACGATCAAACCGTAGACAATATAAGACATTACTCCCATGGAGAAAAGTCTGCATGGTGTTTATTGTGTTCAATGCCGATGCAATTTCTGTGTTTCATCAACACTCTGAAGCTCCACAGAATACAGAATGCATCCAGATCTGCTTCAGAAACTACTACTAGTCTTCCAGGAAACGATCAAAGCGTAGGCAGTTTAAGACATTACTCCCATGGAGAAAAGTCCGCATGGTGCTTAATTTGTTTAATGCCGATGAAATTTTTGTGTTTCATCAACACTCTGAAGGTCCACAGATTACAGAATGCCTGCAGATGTGCTTCGGAAACTACTACTAGTCTTCCAGTGTACGATCAAAGCGTAGTCAGTTCAGGACATTACTCCCATGGAGAAAAGTCCGCATGGTGCTTATTGTGTTCAATGCCGATGCAGTTTTTGTGTTTCATCAACACTCTGAACGTCCACAGATTAGAGAATGCCTCCAGATGTGCTTCGGAAACTACTACTAGTCTTCCAGGGAACGATCAAAGCGTAGACAGTTTGAGACATTACTCCCATGGAGAAAAGTCCGCATGGTGCTTATTGTGTTCAATGACGATGCAATTTTTGTGTTTCATCAACACTCTGAAGGTCCACAGATTACAGAATAAATCCAGATATGCTTCGGAAACTACTACTAGTCTTCCAGGGAACGATCAATGCGTAGACACTTTGAGACATTACTCCCATGGAGAAAAGTCTGCATGGTGCTTATTGTGTTCAATGCCGATGCAATTTTTGTGTTTCATCAACACTCTGAAGGTCCACAGATTACAGAGTGCCTGCAGATGTACTTCGGAAACTGAAACTAGTCTTCCAGTGTACAATCAGAGCGTAGACAGTTTAAGACATTACTCCCATGGAGATAAGTCCGCATGGTGCTTATTGTGTTCAATGCCGATGCAATTTTTTGTGTTTCATCAACACACTGAAGGACCACAGATTACAGAATGCCTCCAGATTTGCTTCGGAAACTACTAATAGTCTTCCAGGTAACGATCAAAGCGTAGACAGTTTGAGACATTACTCCTATGGAGAAAAGTCTGCATGGTGCTTATTGTGTTCAATGCCGAAGAAATTTTTGTGTTTCATCAACTCTCTGAAGGTCCACAGATTACAGAATACCTCCAGATGAGCTTCGGAAACTTCTACTAGTCTTCCAGTGTACGATCAAAGCGTAGACAGTTCAGCACATTACTTCCATGGAGAAAAGTCCGGATGGTGCTTATTGTGTTCAATGCCGATGCAGTTTTTGTGTTTCATCAATACTCCGAACGTCCACAGATTAGAGAATGCCTCCAGATGTGCTTCGGAAACTACTACTAGTCTTCCAGGGAACGATCAAAGCGTAGACAGTTTGAGACATTACTCCCATGGAGAAAAGTCCGCATGGTGCTTATTGTGTTCAATGCCGATGCAATTTTTGTGTTTCATCAACACTCTGAAGGTCCACAGATTACAGAATGCATCCAGATATGTTCGGAAACTACTACTAGTCTTCCAGGAAACGATCAAAGCGTTGACAGTTTAAGACATTACTCCCATGGAGAAAAGTCTGGAAGGTGTTTATTGTGTTCAATGCCGATTCAATTTCTGTGTGTCATCAACACTCTGAAGGTCCACAGATTACAGAATGCCTCCAGATGTGCTTCGGAAACTACTACTATTCTTCCAGTGTACGATCAAATCGTAGACAGTTTAAGACATTACTACCATGCAGAAAAGTCCGCATGGCGCTTATTGTGTTCAATGCTGATGCAATTTCTGTGTTTCAACAACACTCTGAAGGTCCAGAGATTACAGAATGCCTCCAGTTGTGCTTCGGAAACTACTACTAGTCTTCCAGTGAACGATCAAATCGTAGACAGTTTAAGACATTACTCCCATGGAGAAAAGTCCGCATGGTGCTTATTGTGTTCAATGCCGATGCAATTTTTGTGTTTTATCAACACTCTGAAGGTTCACAAATTACAGAATGCATCCAGATGTGTTTCGGAAACTACTACTAGTCTTCCAGTGTACGATCAAGGCGTAGACAGTTTAAGACATTACTCCCTTGGAGATAAGTCCGGATTGTGCTTATTGTGTTCAATGCCGATGCAATTTTTGTGGGTCATCAATACTCTGAAGGTCCACAGATTACAGAATGCTTCCAGATGTGCTTCGGAATTTACTACTAGTCTTCCAGGGAACGATCAAAGCGTAGACAGTTTGAGACATTACTCCCATGGAGAAAAGACTGCATGGTGCTTATTGTGTTCAATGCCGATGCAATTTCTGTTTTTCATCAACACTCTGAACGTCCACAGGTTACAGAATGCTTCCAGATGTGCTTCGTAAAGTACTACTAGTCCTCTAGTGTACGACCAAATTGTAGACAGTTTAAGACATTACTCCCATGGAGAAAAGTCTGCATGGTGCTTATTGTGTTAAATGCCGATGCAATTTCTGTGTTTCATCAACACTCTGAAGGTCCACAGATTACAGAGTGCCTCCAGATGTACTTCCGAAACTGAAACTAGTCTTCCAGTGTACAATCAGAGCGTAGACAGTTTAAGACATTACTCCCATGGAGATAAGTCCGCATGGTGCTTATTGTGTTCAATGCCGATGCAATTTTTTGTGTTTCATCAACACACTGAAGGACCACAGATTACAGAATGCCTCCAGATTTGCTTCGGAAACTACTAATAGTCTTCCAGGTAACGATCAAAGCGTAGACAGTTTGAGACATTACTCCTATGGAGAAAAGTCTGCATGGTGCTTATTGTGTTCAATGCCGATGCAATTTTTGTGTTTCATCAACGCTCTGAAGGTCCACAGATTACAGAATGTATCCAGATATGCTTCGGAAACTACTACTAGTCTTCCAGGAAACGATCAAAGCGTAGGCAGTTTAAGACATTACTCCCATGGAGAAAAGTCCGCATGGTGCTTAATTTGTTTAATGCCGATGAAATTTTTGTGTTTCATCAACACTCTGAAGGTCCACAGATTACAGAATGCCTCCAGATGTGCTTCGGAAACTACTACTAGTCTTCCAGTGTACGATCAAAGCGTAGACAGTTCAAGACATTACTCCCATGGAGAAAAGTCCGCATGGTGCTTATTGTGTTCAATGCCGATGCAGTTTTTGTGTTTCATCAACACTCTGAACGTCCACGGATTAGAGAATGCCTCCAGATGTGCTTCGGAAACAACTACTAGTCTTCCAGGGAACGATCAAAGCGTAGACAGTTTGAGACATTACTCCCATGGAGAAAAGTCCGCATGGTGCTTATTGTGTTCAATGCCGATGCAATTTTTGTGTTTCATCAACACTCTGAAGGTCCACAGATTACAGAATGCATCCAGATATGCTTCGGAAACTACTACTAGTCTTCCAGGGAACGATCAATGCGTAGACACTTTGAGACATTACTCCCATGGAGAAAAGTCCGCATGGTGCTTATTGTGTTCAATGCCGATGCAATTTTTGTGTTTCATCAACACTCCGAAGGTCCACAGATTACAGAATGCATCCAGATATGCTTCGGAAACTACTACTAGTCTTCCAGGGAACGATCAAAGCGTAGACAGTTTAAGACATTACTCCCATGGAGAAAAGTCTGGAAGGTGTTTATTGTGTTCAATGCCGATTCAATTTCTGTGTGTCATCAACACTCTGAAGGTCCACAGATTACAGAATGCCTCCAGATGTGCTTCGGAAACTACTACTATTCTTCCAGTGTACGATCAAATTGTAGACAGTTTAAGACATTACTACCATGGAGAAAAGTCCGCATGGCGCTTATTGTGTTCAATGCTGATGCAATTTCTGTGTTTCATCAACACTCTGAAGGTCCAGAGATTACAGAATGCCTCCAGTTGTGCTTCGGAAACTACTACTAGCCTTCCAGGGAACGATCAAAACGTAGACAATATAAGACATTACTCCCATGGAGAAAAGTCTGCATGGTGTTTATTGTGTTCAATGCCGATGCAATTTCTGTGTTTCATCAACACTCTGAAGGTCCACAGAATACAGAATGCATCCAGATCTGCTTCAGAAACTACTACTAGTCTTCCAGGAAACGATCAAAGCGTAGGCAGTATAAGACATTACTCCCATGGAGAAAAGTCCGCATGGTGTTAAATTTGTTTAATGCCGATGAAATTTTTGTGTTTCATCAACACTCTGAAGGTCCACAGATTACAGAATGCCTCCAGATGTGCTTCGGAAACTACTACTAGTCTTCCAGTGTACGATGAAAGCGTAGACAGTTCAGGACATTACTCCCATGGAGAAAAGTCCGCAAGGTGCTTATTGTGTTCAATGCCGATGCAGTTTTTGTGTTTCATCACCAATCTGAACGTCCACAGATTAGAGAATGCATCCAGATGTGCTTCGGAAACTATTACTAGTCTTCCAGGGAACGATCAAAGCGTAGACAGTTTGAGACATTACTCCCATGAAGAAAAGTCCGCATGGTGCTTATTGTGTTCAATGCCGATGCAATTTTTGTGTTTCATCAACACTCTGAAGGTCCACAGATTACAGAATGCATCCAGATATGCTTCGGAAACTACTACTAGTCTTACACGAAACGATCAAAGCGTAGACAGTTTGAGACATTACTCCCATGGAGAAAAGTCCGCATGGTGCTTATTGTGTTCAATGCCGATGCAATTTTTGTGTTTCATCAACACTCTGAAGGTCCACAGATTACAGAGTGCCTCCAGATGTACTTCGGAAACTGAAACTAGTCTTCCAGTGTACAATCAGAGCGTAGACAGTTTAAGACATTACTCCCATGGAGATAAGTCCGCATGGTGCTTATTGTGTTCAATGCCGATGCAATTTTTTGTGTTTCATCAACACACTGAAGGACCACAGATTACAGAATGCCTCCAGATTTGCTTCGGAAACTACTAATAGTCTTCCAGGTAACGATCAAAGCGTAGACAGTTTGAGACATTACTCCTATGGAGAAAAGTCTGCATGGTGCTGATTGTGTTCAATGCCGAAGAAATTTTTGTGTTTCATCAACTCTCTGAAGGTCCACAGATTACAGAATACCTCCAGATGAGCTTCGGAAACTTCTACTAGTCTTCCAGTGTACGATCAAAGCGTAGACAGTTCAGCACATTACCTCCATGGAGAAAAGTCCGGATGGTGCTTATTGTGTTCAATGCCGATGCAGTTTTTGTGTTTCATCAATACTCCGAACGTCCACAGATTAGAGAATGCCTCCAGATGTGCTTCGGAAACTACTACTAGTCTTCCAGGGAACGATCAAAGCGTAGACAGTTTGAGACATTACTCCCATGGAGAAAAGTCCGCATGGTGCTTATTGTGTTCAATGCCGATGCAATTTTTGTGTTTCATCAACACTCTGAAGGTCCACAGATTACAGAATGCATCCAGATATGTTCGGAAACTACTACTAGTCTTCCAGGAAACGATCAAAGCGTAGACAGTTTAAGACATTACTCCCATGGAGAAAAGTCTGGAAGGTGTTTATTGTGTTCAATGCCGATTCAATTTCTGTGTGTCATCAACACTCTGAAGGTCCACAGATTTCAGAATGCCTCCAGATGTGCTTCGGAAACTACTACTATTCTTCCAGTGTACGATCAAATCGTAGACAGTTTAAGACATTACTACCATGGAGAAAAGTCCGCATGGCGCTTATTGTGTTCAATGCTGATGCAATTTCTGTGTTTCAACAACACTCTGAAGGTCCAGAGATTACAGAATGCCTCCAGTTGTGCTTCGGAAACTACTACTAGTCTTCCAGTGAACGATCAAATCGTAGACAGTTTAAGACATTACTCCCATGGAGAAAAGTCCGCATGGTGCTTATTGTGTTCAATGCCGATGCAATTTTTGTGTTTTATCAACACTCTGAAGGTTCACAAATTACAGAATGCATCCAGATGTGTTTCGGAAACTACTACTAGTCTTCCAGTGTACGATCAAGGCGTAGACAGTTTAAGACATTACTCCCTTGGAGATAAGTCCGGATTGTGCTTATTGTGTTCAATGCCGATGCAATTTTTGTGGGTCATCAATACTCTGAAGGTCCACAGATTACAGAATGCTTCCAGATGTGCTTCGGAATTTACTACTAGTCTTCCAGGGAACGATCAAAGCGTAGACAGTTTGAGACATTACTCCCATGGAGAAAAGACTGCATGGTGCTTATTGTGTTCAATGCCGATGCAATTTCTGTTTTTCATCAACACTCTGAACGTCCACAGGTTACAGAATGCTTCCAGATGTGCTTCGGAAAGTACTACTATTCCTCTAGTGTACGACCAAATTGTAGACAGTTTAAGACATTACTCCCATGGAGAAAAGTCTGCATGGTGCTTATTGTGTTAAATGCCGATGCAATTTCTGTGTTTCATCAACACTCTGAAGGTCCACAGATTACAGAGTGCCTCCAGATGTACTTCCGAAACTGAAACTAGTCTTCCAGTGTACAATCAGAGCGTAGACAGTTTAAGACATTACTCCCATGGAGATAAGTCCGCATGGTGCTTATTGTGTTCAATGCCGATGCAATTTTTTGTGTTTCATCAACACACTGAAGGACCACAGATTACAGAATGCCTCCAGATTTGCTTCGGAAACTACTAATAGTCTTCCAGGTAACGATCAAAGCGTAGACAGTTTGAGACATTACTCCTATGGAGAAAAGTCTGCATGGTGCTTATTGTGTTCAATGCCGATGCAATTTTTGTGTTTCATCAACGCTCTGAAGGTCCACAGATTACAGAATGTATCCAGATATGCTTCGGAAACTACTACTAGTCTTCCAGGAAACGATCAAAGCGTAGGCAGTTTAATACATTACTCCCATGGAGAAAAGTCCGCATGGTGCTTAATTTGTTTAATGCCGATGAAATTTTTGTGTTTCATCAACACTCTGAAGGTCCACAGATTACAGAATGCCTCCAGATGTGCTTCGGAAACTACTACTAGTCTTCCAGTGTACGATCAAAGCGTAGACAGTTCAAGACATTACTCCCATGGAGAAAAGTCCGCATGGTGCTTATTGTGTTCAATGCCGATGCAGTTTTTGTGTTTCATCAACACTCTGAACGTCCACAGATTAGAGAATGCCTCCAGATGTGCTTCGGAAACAACTACTAGTCTTCCAGGGAACGATCAAAGCGTAGACAGTTTGAGACATTACTCCCATGGAGAAAAGTCCGCATGGTGCTTATTGTGTTCAATGCCGATGCAATTTTTGTGTTTCATCAACACTCTGAAGGTCCACAGATTACAGAATGCATCCAGATATGCTTCGGAAACTACTACTAGTCTTCCAGGGAACGATCAATGCGTAGACACTTTGAGACATTACTCCCATGGAGAAAAGTCCGCATGGTGCTTATTGTGTTCAATGCCGATGCAATTTTTGTGTTTCATCAACACTCCGAAGGTCCACAGATTACAGAATGCATCCAGATATGCTTCGGAAACTACTACTAGTCTTCCAGGGAACGATCAAAGCGTAGACAGTTTAAGACATTACTCCCATGGAGAAAAGTCTGGAAGGTGTTTATTGTGTTCAATGCCGATTCAATTTCTGTGTGTCATCAACACTCTGAAGGTCCACAGATTACAGAATGCCTCCAGATGTGCTTCGGAAACTACTACTATTCTTCCAGTGTACGATCAAATTGTAGACAGTTTAAGACATTACTACCATGGAGAAAAGTCCGCATGGCGCTTATTGTGTTCAATGCTGATGCAATTTCTGTGTTTCATCAACACTCTGAAGGTCCAGAGATTACAGAATGCCTCCAGTTGTGCTTCGGAAACTACTACTAGCCTTCCAGGGAACGATCAAAACGTAGACAATATAAGACATTATTCCCATGGAGAAAAGTCTGCATGGTGTTTATTGTGTTCAATGCCGATGCAATTTCTGTGTTTCATCAACACTCTGAAGGTCCACAGAATACAGAATGCATCCAGATCTGCTTCAGAAACTACTACTAGTCTTCCAGGAAACGATCAAAGCGTAGGCAGTATAAGACATTACTCCCATGGAGAAAAGTCCGCATGGTGTTAAATTTGTTTAATGCCGATGAAATTTTTGTGTTTCATCAACACTCTGAAGGTCCACAGATTACAGAATGCCTCCAGATGTGCTTCGGAAACTACTACTAGTCTTCCAGTGTACGATGAAAGCGTAGACAGTTCAGGACATTACTCCCATGGAGAAAAGTCCGCAAGGTGCTTATTGTGTTCAATGCCGATGCAGTTTTTGTGTTTCATCACCAATCTGAACGTCCACAGATTAGAGAATGCATCCAGATGTGCTTCGGAAACTATTACTAGTCTTCCAGGGAACGATCAAAGCGTAGACAGTTTGAGACATTACTCCCATGAAGAAAAGTCCGCATGGTGCTTATTGTGTTCAATGCCGATGCAATTTTTGTGTTTCATCAACACTCTGAAGGTCCACAGATTACAGAATGCATCCAGATATGCTTCGGAAACTACTACTAGTCTTACACGAAACGATCAAAGCGTAGACAGTTTAAGACATTACTCCCATGGAGAAAAGTCTGGAAGGTGTTTATTGTGTTCAATGCCGATTCATTTTCTGTGTGTCATCAACACTCTGAAGGTCCACAGATTACAGAATGCCTCCAGATGTGCTTCGGAAACTACTACTATTCTTCCAGTGTACGATCAAATCGTAGACAGTTTAAGACATAACTACCTTGGAGTAAAGTCCGCATGGCGCTTATTGTGTTCAATGCTGATGCAATTTCTGTGTTTCATCAACACTCTGAAGGTCCAGAGATTACAGAATGCCTCCAGTTGTGCTTCGGAAACTACTACTAGTCTTCCAGTGAACGATCAAATCGTAGACAGTTTTTTTTTAAGACATTACGCCCGTGGAGAAAAGTCCGCATGGTGCTTATTGTGTTCAATGCCGATGCAATTTTTGTGTTTTATCAACACTCTGAAGGTTCACAGATTACAGAATGCATCCAGATGTGTATCGGAAACTACTACTAGTCTTCCAGTGTACGATCAAGGCGTAGACAGTTTAAGACATTACTCCCTTGGAGATAAGTCCGGATTGTGCTTATTGTGGTCAATGCCGATGCAATTTTTGTGGGTCATCAATACTCTGAAGGTCCGCAGATTACAGAATGCTTCCAGATGTGCTTCGGAATTTAATACTAGTCTTCCAGTGTACGATCAAAGGGTAGACAGTTTAAGACATTACTCCCATGGATAAAAGTCCGCATGGTGCATATTGTGTTCAATGCCGATGCAGTTTTTGTGTTTCATCAACACTCTGAACGTCCATAGATTACAGAATGCCTCCAAATGTGCTTCGGAAACTACTACTAGTCTTCCAGGGAACGATCAAAGCGTAGACAGTTTGAGACATTACTCCCATGGAGAAAAGTCCGCATGGTGCTTATTGTGTTCAATGCCGATGCAATTTATGTGTTTCATCAACACTCTGAGGGTCCACAGATTACAGAATGAATACAGATATGCTTCGGAAACTACTACTAGTCTTCCAGGGAACGATCAAACTGTAGACAGTTTAAGACATTACTCCCATGGAGAAAAGTCTGCATGGTGCTTATTGTGTTCAATGCCGATGCAATTTCTGTGTTTCATCAACACTCTGAACGTCCACAGGTTACAAAATGCCTCCAGATGTGCTTCGGAAACTACTACTGGTCTTCCAGGGAACGATCAAAGCGTAGACAGTTTAAGACATTACTCCCATGGAGAAAAGTCCGCATGGTGCTTATTGTGTTCCACGCCAATGCAATATCTGTGTTTCATCAACACTCTGAAGGTCCACAGATTACAGAATACCTCCAGATGTGCTTGAGAAACTACTACTAGTCTTCCAGGGAACGATCAAAGCGTAGACAGTTTAAGACATTACTCCCATGGAGAAAAGTCCGCATGGTGCTTATTGTGTACAATACTGATGAATTTTTGTGTCTCATCAACACTCTGAAGGTCCACAGATTACAGAATGCCTGAAGATGTGCTTCGGAAACTACTACTAGTCTTCCAGTAAACGATCAAAGCATAGACAGTTTAAAACATTACTCCCATGGAGGAAAGTCCACATGGTGCTTGTTGTGTTCAATGCCGATGCAATTTCTGTGTTTCATCAACACTCTGAAGGTCCACAGATTACAGAATGCCTCCAGAAGTGCTTTGGAAACTACTACTAGTCTTCCAGTGTACGATCAAAGCGTAGGCAGTTTAAGACATTACTACCATAGAGAAAAGTCCGCATGGTGCTTATTGTGTTCAATGCCGATGCAATTTTTGTGTTTCATCAATACTCTGAAGGTCCAGAGATTACAGAATGCCTCCAGATGTGCTTCGGAAACTACTACTAGTCTTCCAGGGAACGATCAAAGCGTAGACAGTTTATGACATTACTCCCAAGGAGAAAAGTTCGCATGGTGCTTATTGTGTTCAATGCCGATGCAATTTCTGTGTTTCATCAACACTCTGAAGGTCCACAAATTACAGAAGGCCTCCAGATGTAATTCGGAAACTACTGCTAGTCTTCCAGTGAACGATAAAAGCGTAGACAGTTTAAGACATTACTCTCATGGAGAAAAGTCCGTACGTTGCCTATTGTGTTCAATGCCGAATCAATTTCTGTGTTTCATCAACACTCTGAAGGTCCACAGAATACAGAATGCATCCAGATATGCTTCGAAACTACTACTAGTCTTCCAGGGAACGATCAAAGCGTAGACAATATAAGACATTACTCCCATGGAGAAAAGTCTGCATGGTGTTTATTGTGTTCAATGCCGATGCAATTTCTGTGTTTCATCAACACTCTGAAGGTCCACAGAATATAGAATGCCTCCAGTTGTGTTTCAGAAACTACTACTAGTCTTCCAGGAAACGATCAAGGCGTAGACAGTTTAAGACATTACTCCCTTGGAGATAAGTCCGCATTGTGCATATTGTGTTCAATGCCGATGCAATTTTTGTGGGTCATCAATACTCTGAAGGTCCACAGATTACAGAATGCTTCCAGATGTGCTTCGGCATTTACTACTAGTCTTCCAGTGTACGATCAAAGTGTAGACAGTTTAAGACATTACTCCCATGGAGAAAAGTCCGCATGGTGCATATTGTGTTCAATGCCGATGCAGTTTTTGTGTTTCATCAACACTCTGAACGTCCACAGATTACAGAATGCCTCCAAATGTGCTTCGGAAACTACTACTAGTCCTCCAGGGATCGATCAAAGCGTAGACAGTTTGAGACATTACTCCCATGGAGAAAAGTCCGCATGGTGCTTATTGTGTTCAATGCCGATGCAATTTTTGTGTTTCATCAACACTCTGAATGTCCACAGATTACAGAATGCATCCAGATATGCTTCGGAAACTACTACTAGTCTTCCAGGGAACGATCAAACTGTAGAAAGTTTAAGACATTACTCCCATGGAGAAAAGTCTGCATGGTGCTTATTGTGTTCAATGCCGATGCAATTTCTGTGTTTCATCAACACTCTGAACGTCCACAGGTTACGAAATGCCTCCAGATGTGCTTCGGAAACTACTACTGGTCTTCCAGGGAACGATCAAAGCGAAGACAGTTTAAGACTACTCCCATGGAGAAAAGTCCGCATGGTGCTTATTGTGTTCAATGCCGATGCAATTTTTGTGTTTCATCAACACTCTGAAGGTCCACAGAGTACAGAATGAATCCAGATATGCTTCGGAAACTACTACTAGTCTTCCAGGGAACGATCAAACTGTAGACAGTTTAAGACATTACTCCCATGGAGAAAAGTCTGCATGGTGCTTATTGTGTTCAATGCCGATGCAATTTCTGTGTTTCATCAACACTCTGAACGTCCACAGGTTACAAAATGCATCCAGATGTGCTTCGGAAACTACTACTGGTCTCCTAGGGAACGATCAAAGCGTAGACAGTTTAAGACATTACTCCCATGGAGAAAAGTCCGCATGGTGCTTATTGTGTTCCACGCCAATGCAATTTCTGTGTTTCATCAACACTCTGAAGGTCCACAAATTACAGAAGGCCTCCAGATGTAATTCGGAAACTACTGCTAGTCTTCCAGTGAACGATAACAGCGTAGACAGTTTAAGACATTACTCTCATGGAGAAAAGTCCGTACGTTGCCTATTGTGTTCAATGCCGAATCAATTTCTGTGTTTCATCAACACTCTGAAGGTCCACAGAATACAGAATGCATCCAGATGTGCTTCAGAAACTACTACTAGTCTTCCAGGAAACGATTAAAGCGTAGGCAGTTTAAGACATTACTCCCATGGAGAAAAGTCTGCATGGTGTTTATTGTGTTCAATGCCGATGCAATTTCTGTGTTTCATCAACACTCTGAAGGTCCACAGAATACAGAATGCATCCAGATGTGCTTCAGAAACTACTACTAGTCTTCCAGGAAACGATCAAAGCGTAGGCAGTTTAAGACATTACTCCCATGGAGAAAAGACTGCATGGTGTTTATTGTGTTCAATGCTGATGCAATTTCTGTGTTTCATCAACATTCTGAAGGTCCACAGAATACAGAATGCCTCCAGTTGTGTTTCAGAAACTACTACTCGTCTTCCAGGAAACGATCAAGGCGTAGACAGTTTAAGACATTACTCCCTTGGAGATAAGTCCGCATTGTGCATATTGTGTTCAATGCCGATGCAATTTTTGTGGGTCATCAATACTCTGAAGGTCCACAGATTACAGAATGCTTCCAGATGTGCTTCGGAATTTACTACTAGTCTTCCAGTGTACGATCAAAGTGTAGACAGTTTAAGACATTACTCCCATGGAGAAAAGTCCGCATGGTGCATATTGTGTTCAATGCCGATGCAGTTTTTGTGTTTCATCAACACTCTGAACGTCCACAGATTACAGAATGCCTCCAAATGTGCTTCGGAAACTACTACTAGTCCTCCAGGGATCGATCAAAGCGTAGACAGTTTGAGACATTACTCCCATGGAGAAAAGTCCGCATGGTGCTTATTGTGTTCAATGCCGATGCAATTTTTGTGTTTCATCAACACTCTGAAGGTCCACAGAGTACAGAATAAATCCAGATATGCTTCGGAAACTACTACTAGTCTTCCAGGGAACGATCAAACTGTAGACAGTTTAAGACATTACTCCCATGGAGAAAAGTCTGCATGGTGCTTATTGTGTTCAATGCCGATGCAATTTCTGTGTTTCATCAACACTCTGAACGTCCACAGGTTACAAAATGCATCCAGATGTGCTTCGGAGACTAATACTGGTCTTCTAGGGAACGATCAAAGCGTAGACAGTTTAAGACATTACTCCCATGGAGAAAAGTCCGCATGGTGCTTATTGTGTTCCACGCCAATGCAATTTCTGTGTTTCATCAACACTCTGAAGGTCCACAGATTACAGAAAGCCTGAAGATGTGCTTCGGAAACTACTACTAGTCTTCCAGTAAACGATCAAAGCATAGACAGTTTAAAACATTACTCCCATGGAGGAAAGTCCACATGGTGCTTGTTGTGTTCAATGCCGATGCAATTTCTGTGTTTCATCAACACTCTGAAAGTCCACAGATTACAGAATGCCTCCAGATGTGCTTTGGAAACTACTACTAGTCTTCCAGTGTACGATCAAAGCGTAGGCAGTTTAACACATTACTACCTTGGAGAAAAGTCCGCATGGTGCTTATTGTGTTCAATGCCGATGCAATTTTTGTGTTTCATCAATACTCTGAAGGTCCACAGATTACAGAATGCCTCCAGATGTGCTTCGGAAACTACTACTAGTCTTCCAGGGAACGATCAAAGCGTAGAAAGTTTGAGACATTACTCCCATGGAGGAAAGTCAGCATGGTGCCTATTCAGTTCAATGCGGATGCTATTTTTGTGTTTCATCAACACTCTGAAGGTCCACAGATTACAGAATGCATCCAGATGTGCTTCGGAAAGTACTACTAGTCTTCCAGGGAACGATCAAAGCGTAGACAGTTTATGACATTACTCCCAAGGAGAAAAGTCCGCATGGTGCTTATTGTGTTCAATGCCGATGCAATTTCTGTGTTTCATCAACACTCTGAAGGTCCACAAATTACAGAAGGCCTCCAGAAGTAATTCGGAAACTACTGCTAGTCTTCCAGTGAACGATAACAGCGTAGACAGTTTAAGACATTACTCTCATGGAGAAAAGTCCGTACGGTGCCTATTGTGTTCAATGCCGAATCAATTTCTGTGTTTCATCAACACTCTGAAGGTCCACAGAATACAGAATGCATCCAGATATGCTTCGAAACTACTACTAGTCTTCCAGGGAACGATCAAAGCGTAGACAATATAAGACATAACACCCATGAAAAAAAGTCTGCATGGTGTTTATTGTGTTCAATGCCGATGAAATTTCTGTGTTTCATCAACACTCTGAAGGTCCACAGAATACAGAATGCATCCAGATGTGCTTCAGAAACTACTACTAGTCTTCCAGGAAACGATCAAAGCGTAGGCAGTTTAAGACTTTACTCCCATGGAGAAAAGTCTGCATGGTGTTTTTTGTGTTCAATGCCGATGCAATTTCTGTGTTTCATCAACACTCTGAAGGTCCACAGAATACAGAATGCATCCGGTTGTGTTTCAGAAACTACTACTAGTCTTCCAGGAAACGATCAAAGCGTAGGCAGTTTAAGACATTACTCCCATGGAGAAAAGTCCGCATGGTGCTTATTGTGTTCAATGCCGATGAATTTTTGTGTCTCATCAACACTCTGAAGGTCCACAGAATACAGAATGCATCCAGATATGCTTCGAAACTACTACTAGTCTTCCAGGGAACGATCAAAGCGTAGACAATATAAGACATTACCCCCATGGAGAAAAGTCTGCATGGTGTTTATTGTGTTCAATGCCGCTGCAATTTTTGTGTTTCATCAACACTCTGAAGGTCCACAGAATACAGAATGCATCCAGATGTGATTCAGAAACTAAAACTAGTCTTCCAGGAAACGATCAAAGCGTAGGCAGTTTAAGACATTACTCCCATGGAGAAAAGTCCGCATGGTGCTTATTGTGTTCAATGCCGATGAATTTTTGTGTCTCATCAACACTCTGAAGGTCCACAGATTACAGAATGCCTAAAGATGTGCTTCAGAAACTACTACTAGTCTTCCAGTAAACGATCAAAGCATAGACAGTATAAGACATTACTCCCATGGAGAAAAGTCCACATGGTGCTTGTTGTGTGCAATGCCGATGCAATTTTTGTGTTTCTTCAACACTCTGAAGGTCCACAGATTACAGAATGCCTCCAGATGTGCTTCGGAAACTACTACTGGTCTTCCAGGGAACGATCAAAGCGAAGACAGTTTAAGACATTACTCCCATGGAGAAAAGTCCGCATGGTGCTTATTGTGTTCAATGCCGATGCAATTTCTGTGTTTCATCAATATTCTGAAGGTCCACAGATTACAGAATGCCTCCAGATGTGCTTGAGAAACTACTACTAGTCTTCCAGGGAAGGATCAAAGCGTAGACAGTTTAAGACAATACTTCCATGGAGAAAAGTCCGCATGGTGCTTATTGTGTTCAATGCCGATGAATTTTTGTGTCTCATCAACACTCTGAAGGTCCACAGATTACAGAATGCCTAAATATGTGCTTCGGAAACTACTACTAGTCTTCCAGTAAACGATCAAAGCATAGACAGTTTAAGACATTACTCCCATGGAGAAAAGTAAACATGGTGCTTGTTGTGTTCAATGCCGATGCAATTTCTGTGTTTCATCAACACTCTGAAGGTCCACAGATTACAGAATGCCTCCAGATGTGCTTTGGAAACTACTACTAGTCTTCCAGTGTACGAGCATAGCGTAGACAGTTTAAGACATTACTCCCATGGAGAAAAGTCCGCATGGTGCTTATTGTGTACGATAGTGATGAATTTTTGTGTCTCATCAACACTCTGAAGGTCCACAGATTACAGAATGCCTGAAGATGTGCTTCGGAAACTACTACTAGTCTACGAGGGAACGATCAAAGCGTAGACAGTTTGAGACATTACTCTCATGGAGAAAAGTCTGCAAGGTGCTTATTGAGTTCAATGCCGATGCAATTTTTGCGTTTCATCAACACTCTGAAAGTCCACAGATTACAGAATCCCTCCAGATGTGCTTTGGAAACTACTACTAGTCTTCCAGTGTACGATCAAAGCGTAGGCAGTTTAAGACATTACTACCTTGGAGAAAAGTCAGCATGGTGCCTATTCAGTTCAATGCGGATGCAATTTTTGTGTTTCATCAACACTCTGAAGGTCCACAGATTACAGAATGCATCCAGATGTGCTTCGGAAAGTACTACTAGTCTTCCAGGGAACGATCAAAGCGTAGACAGTTTATGACATTACTCCCAAGGCGAAAAGTCCGCATGGTGCTTATTGTGTTCAATGCCGATGCAATTTCTGTGTTTCATCAACACTCTGAAGGTCCACAAATTACAGAAGGCCTCCAGATGTAATTCGGAAATTACTGCTAGTCTTCCAGTGAACGATAACAGCGTAGACAGTTTAAGACATTACTCTCATGGAGAAAAGTCCGTACGGTGCCTATTGTGTTCAATGCCGAATCAATTTCTGTGTTTCATCAACACTCTGAAGGTCCACAGAATACAGAATGCATCCAGATATGCTTCGAAACTACTACTAGTCTTCCAGGGTACGATCAAAGCGTAGACAATATAAGACATTACACCCATGGAAAAAAGTCTGCATGGTGTTTATTGTGTTCAATGCCGATGAAATTTCTGTGTTTCATCAACACTCTGAAGGTCCACAGAATACAGAATGCATCCAGATGTGCTTCAGAAACTACTACTAGTCTTCCAGGAAACGATCAAAGCGTAGGCAGTTTAAGACATTACTCCCATGGAGAAAAGTCCGCATGGTGCTTATTGTGTTCAATGCCGCTGCAATTTTTGTGTTTCATCAACACTCTGAAGGTCCACAGAATACAGAATGCATCCAGATGTGATTCAGAAACTACAACTAGTCTTCCAGGGAACGATCAAAGCGTAGACAATATAAGACATTACCCCCATGGAGAAAAGTCTGCATGGTGTTTATTGTGTTCAATGCCGCTGCAATTTTTGTGTTTCATCAACACTCTGAAGGTCCACAGAATACAGAATGCATCCAGATGTGATTCAGAAACTACAACTAGTCTTCCAGGAAACGATCAAAGCGTAGGCAGTTTAAGACATTACTCCCATGGAGAAAAGTCCGCATGGTGCTTATTGTGTTCAATGCCGATGAATTTTTGTGTCTCATCAACACTCTGAAGGTCCACAGATTACAGAATGCCTAAAGATGTGCTTCAGAAACAACTACTAGTCTTCCAGTAAACGATCAAAGCATAGACAGTATAAGACATTACTCCCATGGAGAAAAGTCCACATGGTGCTTGTTGTGTGCAATGCCGATGCAATTTCTGTGTTTCAACAACACTCTGAAGGTCCACAGATTACAGAATGCCTCCAGATGCGCTTTGGAAACTACTACTAGTCTTCCAGTGTACGATCAAAGCGTAGACAGTTTAAGACATTACTACCATGGAGTAAAGTCCGCATGGTGCTTATTGTGTTCAATGCCGATGCAATTTTTGTGTTTCATCAATACTCTGAAGGTCCACAGATTACAGAATGCCTCCAGATGTGCTTCGGAAACTACTACTAGTCTTCCAGGGAACGATCACAGCGTAGACAGTTTAAGACATTACTCTCATGGAGAAAAGTAAGCATGGCGACTATTGTGTTCAATGCTGATTCAATTTCTGTGTTTCATCAACACTCTGAAGGTCCACAGATAACAGAATGCCTCCAGATGTGCTTCGGAAACTACTACTAGTCTTCCAGTGTACGATCAAAGCGTAGACAGTTTGAGACATTACTCCCATGGAGAAAAGTCCGCATGGTGCTTATTGAGTTCAATGCCGATGTAATTTTTGCGTTTCATCAAAACTCTGAAGATCCACAGATTACAGAATGCATCCTGATGTGCATTATAAACTACTACTAGTCTTCCAGTGAACGATCAAAACGTACCCAGTTTAAGACACTACTCCCATGGAGAAACGTCCGCATGGTGCTTATTTTTTTCAATGCCGATGCAATTTTTGTGTTTCATCAACACTCTGAAGGCCCACAGATTACAGAATGCCTCCAGATTTGCTTCGGAAACCACTGCTAGTCTTCCAGTGTACAATCAAAGCGTAGACAGTATAAGACATTACTCCCATGGAGAAAAGTCCGCATGGTGCTTAATTTGTTCAATGCCTATTCAATTTCTGTCTTTCATCAACACTCTGAACGTCCACAGATTACAGAATGCATCCAGATGTGCATCGGAAACTACTACTAGTCTTAGAGTGAACGATCAAAGCGTAGACAGTTTAAGACTATTACTCCCATGGAGAAAAGTCCGCATGGTGCTTATTGTGTTCAATGCCGATGAAATTTTTGTGTTTCATCAACACCCTGATTGTCCACAGATTACAGAATGCATCCAGATGTGCATCGGAAACTACTACTCGTCTTCCAGTGAACGATTAAAACGTAGACAGTTTAAGACACTACTCGCATGGAGAAAAGTCCGCATGGTGCTTATTGTTTTCAATGCCGATGCAATTTTGGTGTTTCATCAATCCTCTGAAGGTCCACACATTACAGAAGGCTTCCAGATGTGCTTCGGAAACTACTGCTAATCTTCCAGTGAACGATCACAGCGTAGACAGTTTAAGACATTACTCCCATGGAGAAAAGTCCGCATGGTGCTTATTGTGTTCAATGCCGATGCAGTTCTTGTGTTTCATCAACACTCTGAACGTCCACAGATTACAGAATGCCTCCAGATGTGCTTCGGAAACTACTACTAGTCTTCCAGATACCAATCAAAGCGTAGACAGTTTGAGACATTGCTCCCATGGAGATAAGTCCGCGTGGTGCTTATCGTGTACAATGACGATGCAATATTTGTGTCTCATCAACACTCTGAAGGTCCACAGATTACAGAATGCCTAAAGAAGTGCTTCAGAAACTACTACTAGTCTTCCAGTAAACGATCAAAGCATAGACAGTATAAGACATTACTCCCATGGAGAAAAGTCCACATGGTGCTAGTTGTGTGCAATGCCGATGCAATTTCTGTGTTTCATCAACACTCTGAAGGTCCACAGATTACAGAATGCCTCCAGATGCGCTTTGGAAACTACTACTAGTCTTCCAGTGTACGATCAAAGCGTAGACAGTTTAAGACATTACTACCATGGAGAAAAGTCCGCATGGTGCTTATTGAGTTCACTGCCGATGCAAATTCTGAGTTTCATCAACACTCTGAAGGTCCAGAGGTTACAGAATGCCTCCATATGTGCTTCAGAAACTACTACTGGTCTTCCAGTGAACGATCAAAGCGTAGACAGTTTAAGACATTACTCTCATGGAGAAAAGTCCGCATGGTGCTTATTGTGTTCAATGCCGATTCAATTGCTGTGTTTCATCAACACTCTGAAGGTCCACAGATTACAGAATGCCTACAGATGTGCTTCGGAAACTACTACTAGTCTTCAAGTTTACGATCAAAGCGTAGACAGTTTAAGACATTACTCCCATGGAGAAAAGTCCGCATGGTGCTTATTGTGTTCAATGCCGATGTAATTTTTGTGTTTCATCAAAACTCTGAAGATCCACAGATTACAGAATGCATCCTGATGTGCATTATAAACTACTACTAGTCTTCCAGTGAACGATCAAAACGTACCCAGTTTAAGACACTACTCCCATGGAGAAACGTCCGCATGGTGCTTATTTTTTTCAATGCCGATGCAATTTTTGTGTTTCATCAACACTCTAAAGGTCCACAGATTACAGAATGCCTCCAGATTTGCTTCATAAACCACTGCTAGTCTTCCAGTGTACGATCAAAGCGTAGACAGTATAAGACATTACTCCCATGGAGAAAAGTCCGCATGGTGCTTAATTTGTTCAATGCCTATACAATTTCTGTCTTTCATCAACACTCTGAACTTCCACAGATTACAGAATGCATCCAGATTTGCATCGGAAACTACTACTAGTCTTAGAGTGAACGATCAAAGCGTAGACAGTTTAAGACTATTACTCCCATGGAGAAAAGTCCGCATGGTGCTTATTGTGTTCAATGCCGATGAAATTTTTGTGTTTCATCAACACCCTGATTGTCCACAGATTACAGAATGCATCCAGATGTGCATCGGAAACTACTACTCGTCTTCCAGTGAACGATCAAAACGTAGACAGTTTAAGACACTACTCGCATGGAGAAAAGTCCGCATGGTGCTTATTGTTTTCAATGCCGATGCAATTTTGGTGTTTCATCAATACTCTGAAGGTCCACACATTACAGAAGGCTTCCAGATGTGCTTCGGAAACTACTGCTAATCTTCCAGTGAACGATCACAGCGTAGACAGTTTAAGACATTACTCCCATGGAGAAAAGTCCGCATGGTGCTTATTGTGTTCAATGCCGATGCAGTTCTTGTGTTTCATCAACACTCTGAACGTCCACAGATTACAGAATGCCTCCAGATGTGCTTCGGAAACTACTACTAGTCTTCCAGATACCAATCAAAGCGTAGACAGTTTGAGACATTGCTCCCATGGAGATAAGTCCGCGTTTTGCTTCTCGTGTACAATGACGATGCAATTTTTGTGTTTCATCAACACTCTGAAGGTCCTTAGATTATATAATTCATCCAGATGTGCTTCGGAAACTACTACTAGTCTTCCAGGGAACGAACAAAGCATAGACTGTTTAAGACATTACTCCCATGGAGAAAAGTCCACAAGGTGCTTGTTGTATTCAATGCCGATGCAATTTCTGTGCTTCATCAACACTCTGAAGGTCCACAGATTACAGAATGCCTCCAGATGTGCTTCGGAAACTACTACTAGTCTTACAGTGTACGATCAAAGCGTAGACTGTTTAAGACATTACTACCATGGAGAAAAGTCCGCATGTTCCTTATTGTGTTCAATGCCGATTCAATTTCTGTGTTACATCAACACTCTGAAGGTACACAGATTACAGAATGCCACCAGATGTGCTTCGGAAACTACTACTAGTCTTCCAGTGTACGATCAAAGCGTAGACAGTTTAAGACATTACTCCCATGGAGAAAAGTCGGCATGGTGCTTATTGTGTTCAATGCCGACGCAATTTCTGTGTTTCATCAACACTCTGAAGGTCCACAGATTACAGAATGCCTACAGATGTGCTTCGGAAGCTACTACTAGTCTTCAAGTGTACGATCAAAGCGTAGACAATTTAAGACATTACTCCCATGGAGAAAAGTCCGGATGGTGCTTATTGTGTTCAATGCCGATGAAATTTTTGTGTTCCATCAACACCCTGATTGTCCACAGATTACAGAATGCCTCCAGATGTGCTTCGGAAACTACTACTAGTCTTCCAGATACCAATCAAAGCGTAGACAGTTTGAGACATTGCTCCCATGGAGATAAGTCCGCATGGTGCTTATCGTGTACAATGACGATGCAATTTTTGTGTTTCATCAACACTCTGAAGGTCCTTAGATTATATAATTCATCCAGATGTGCTTCGGAAACTACTAAAAAGTCTTCCAGGGAACGAACAAAGCATAGACTGTTTAAGACATTACTCCCATGGAGAAAAGTAAACAAGTTGCTTGTTGTATTCAATGCCGATGCAATTTTTGTGTTTCATCAATACTCTGAAGGTCCACAGATCACAGAATGCCTCCAGATGTGCTTCGGAAACTACTACTAGTCTTCCAGGGAACGATCAAAGCGTAGACAGTTTGAGACATTACTCCCATGGAGAAAAGTCCGCATGGTGCTTATTGAGTTCAGTGCCGATGCAATTTTTGTGTTTCTTCAACACTCTGAAGGTCCACAGATTGCAGAATGCATCCAGATGTGCTTCGGAAACTACTACTAGTCTTCCACGGAACGATCAAAGTGTAGACAATTTAAGACATTAGTCCCAAGGAGAAAAGTCCACATGGTGCTTATTGTGTTCAATGCAGTTGCAATTTCTGTGTTTCATCAACACTCTGAAGATCCACAAATTACAGAAGGCCTCCAGATGTGCATCGGAAACTACTGCTAGTCTTCCAGTGAACGATCACAGCGTACACAGTTTAAGACATTACTCTCATGGAGAAAAGTCCGTATGGTGCCTATTGTGTTAAATGCCGAATCAATTTCTGTGTTTCATCAACACTCTGAAGGTCCACATTACAGAATGCCTCCAGATGTGCTTCGGAAACTACTACTAGTCTTCCAGGGAACGATCAAAGCATAGGCAGTTTGAGACATTACTCCCAAGGAGAAAAGTCCGCATAGTGCTTATTGTGTTCAATGCCGATGCAATTTCTGTGTTTCATCAACACTCTGAAGGTCCACAGATTACAGAATGCATCCAGAAGTGCTTCGGAAACTACTACTAGTCTTCCAGTGAACGATCAAAGCGTAGACACTTTAAGACATTACTCCTATGGAGACAATTCCGCATGGTGCTTTTTTGTGTTCAATGCCGATGCAATTTTTGTGTTTCATCAACACTCTGAAGGTCCGCAGATTACAGAATGCCTCCAGATGTGCTTCGGAAACTACTACTAGTCTTCCAGTGTACGATCAAAGCGTAGACAGTTTAAGACATTACTCCCATGGAGAAAAGTCCGCATTGGGCTTATTGTGTTCAATGCCGATGCAATTTTTGTGTTTCATCAATACTCTGAAGGTCCACAGATTACAGAATGCTTCCAGATGTGCTTTGGAAACTACTACTAGTCCTCCAGTGTACGATCAAATCGTAGACAGTTTAAGACATTACTCCTAAGGAGAAAAGTCCGCATGGTGCTTATTGTGTTCAATGCCGAAGCAATTTCTGTGTTTCATCAACACTCTGAAGGTCCACAGATTACAGAATGCCTCCAGGTGTGCTTCGGAAACTACTACTAGTCTTCCAGTGTACAATCAAAGCGTAGACAATTTAAGACATTACTCCCATGGAGAAAAGTCCGCATGGTGCTTATTGTGTTCAATGACGATGCAGTTCTTGTGCTTCATCAACACTCTGAAGGTCCACAGATTACAGAATGCCGCCACATGTTCTTCGGAAACTACTACTAGTCTTCCAGGAAACGATCAAAGCGTAGACAGTTTGAGACATTACTCCCATGGAGAAAAGTCCGCATGGTGCATATTGTGTTCAATGCCGATGCAATTTTTGTGTTTCATCAACACTCTGACTGTGCACAGATTACAGAATGTATCCAGATATGCTTCGGAAACTACTACTAGCCTTCCAGGGAACGATCAAAGCGTATACAATATAAGACATTTCTCCCATGGAGAAAAGTCTGCATGGTGCTTATTGTGTTCAATGCCGATGCAATTTCTGTGTTCCATCAACACTCTGAGGGTCCACAGAATACAGAATGCATCCAGATGTGCTTCAGAAACTACTACTAGTCATCCAGGAAGCGATCAAAGCGTAGGCAGTTTAAGACATTACTCCCATGGAGAAATGTCCGCATGGTGCTTATTGTGTTCAATGCCGATGCAATTTCTGTGTTTCATCAAAACTCTGAAGGTCCACAGATTACAGAATGCCTCCAGATGTGCTTCGGAAACTACTACTAGTCTTCCTGTGTACAATCTAAGCGTAGACCGTTAAAAACATTACTCCCATGGAGAAAAGTACGCATGGTGCTTATTGTGTTCAATGCCGATGCAGTTTTTGTGTTTCATCAACACTCTGAAGGTCCACAGGCTACAGAATGCCTCCAGTTGTGCTACAGAAACTACTACTAGTCTTCCAGTGTACGATCAAAGATTAGACAGTTTAAGACATTACTCCCATGGATGAAAGTCCGCATGGTGCTTATTCTGTTCAATGCCGATGCAATTTCTGTGTTTCATCAACATTCTGAATTTCCAAAGATTACAGACTGCCTCCAGATGTGCTTCGGAAACTACTACTAGTCTTCCAGTGTACAATCAAAGCGTAGACAGTTTAAGACATTACTCCCATGGAGAAAAGTCTGCATGGTGCTTATTGTGTTCAATGCCGATGCAATTTCTGTGTTTCATCAATACTCTGAACGTCCAGAGATTACAGAATGCCTCATAATGTGCTTCGGAAACTACTACTTGACTTCCAGGGAACGATCAAAGCGTAGACAGTTTGAGACATTACTCCCATGGTGAAAAGTCCGTATGGTGCCTATTGTGTTCAATGCCGAATCAATTTCTGTGTTTCATCAACACTCTGAAGGTCCAGAGATAACAGAATGCATACAGATATGCTTCGGAAACTGCTACTAGTCTTCCAGGGAACGATCAAAGCGTAGACAGTTTAAGACATTACTCCCAAGTCGAATAGTCCGCATGGTGCTTATTGTGTTCAATGCCGATGCAATTTCTGTGTTTCATCAACACTCTGAAGGTCCACAAATTACAGAATGCCTCCAGATGTCTTTCGAGAACTACTGCTAGTCTTCCAGTGAACGATCACAGCGTATACAGTTTAAGACATTACTCTGTTGGAGAAAAGTCCGTATGGAGCCTATTGTGTTCAATGCCGAATCCATTTCTGTGTTTCATCAACACTCTGAAGGTCCACAGATAACAGAATGCCTCCAGATGTGCTTCGGAAACTACTACTAGTCTTCAAGGGACCGATCAAAGCGTAGACAGTTTAAGACATTACTCCCATGGAGAAAAGTACGCATGGTGCTTATTGTGTTCAATGCCGATGCAGTTTTTGTGTTTCATCAACACTCTGAAGGTCCACAGACTACAGAATGCCTCCAGTTGTGCTACAGAAACTACTACTAGTCTTCCAGTGTACGATCAAAGATTACACAGTTTAAGACATTACTCCCATGGATGAAAGTCCGCATCGTGCTTATTGTGTTCAATGCCGATGCAATTTCTGTGTTTCATCAACACTCTGAAGGTCCACAGATAACAGACAGACTCCAGATGTGCTTCGGAAACTACTACTAGTCTTCCAGTGTACAATCAAGGCGTTGACAGTTTAAGACATTACTCCCATGGAGAAAAGTCCGCATGGTGCTTATTGTGTTCAATACCGATGCAGTTTTTGTGTTTCATCAACACTCTGAAGGTCGACAGATTACAGAATGCCTATAGATGTGCTTCGGAAACTACTACTAGTCTTCCAGGGAACGATCAAACCGTAGACAGTTTGAGACATTACTCCCATGGAGAGAAGTCCGCATGGTGCTTATTGTGTTCAATGCCGATGCAATTTTTGTGTTTCATATACACTCTGAAGGTCCACAGATTACAGAATGCTTCCAGATGTGCTTCGGAAACTACTACTAGTCTTCCAGGGAACGATCAAAGCGTAGACAGTTTAAGACATTACTCCCATGGAGAAAAGTTCGCATGGTGCTTATTGTGTTCAATGCCGATGCAATTTCTGTGTTTCATCAACACTCTGAAGGACCACAGATTACAGAATGCCTCCAGATGTGCTTCGGGAACTACTGCTGGTCTTCCAGTGAACGATCACAGCGTAAACAGTTTAAGACATTACTCAAATGGAGAAAAGTCCGCATGGTGACTATTGTGTTCAATGCCGATTCAATTTCTGTGTTTCATCAACACTCTGAAGGTCCACAGATAACAGAATGCCTCCAGATGTGCTTCGGAAACCACTACTAGTCTTCCAGTGTACGATCAAAGCGCAGACAGATTAAGACATTACTCCCTTGGAGGAAAGTCCGCATGGTGCTTATTGTGTTCAATGCCGATGCAGTTTTTATGTTTCATCAACACTCTGAACGTCCTCAGATTACAGAATTCCTCCAGATGTGCTTCGGAAACTACTACTAGTCTTCCAGGTAACGATCAAACGTAGAATGCTTGAGACATTACTCCCATGGAGAAAAGTCCGCATTGTGCTTATTGTGTTCAATTCCGACGCAATTTCTGTGTTTCATCAACACTCTGAAGGTCCACAGATTACAGAATTCCTACAGATGTGCTTCTGAAACTACTACTAGTCTTCCAGTGAACGATCAAAGTGTAGACTGTTTAAGACATTACTCCCATGGAGAAAAGTCCCATGGTGCTTATTGTGTTCAATGCCGATGCAATTTCTGTGTTTCATCAACACTCTGAAGGTCCACAGATTACAGAATGCCTCCAGATGTGCTTCGGAAACTACTACTAGTCTTCCAGTGTACGATCAAAGCGTAGACAGTTTAAGACATTACTCCCATGGAGAAAAGTCCGCATGGTGCTTATTGTGTTCAATGCCGACGCAATGTCTGTGTTTCATCAACACTCTGAAGGTCCACAGATTACAGAATGCCTACAGATGTGCTTCGGAAACTACTACTAGTCTTCAAGTGTACGATCAAAGCGTAGACAGTGTAAGACAATACTCGCATGGAGAAAAGTCCGCATGGTGCTTATTGTGTTCAATGCCGATGCAATTTCTGTGTTTCATCAACACTCTGAAGGTCCACAGATTACAGAATGCCTCCAGATGTGCTTCGGAAACTACTACTAGTCTTCCAGTGTACGATCAAAGCGTAGACAGTTTAAGACATTACTCCCATGGAGAAAAGTCCGCATGGTGCTTATTGTGTTCAATGCCGACGCAATTTCTGTGTTTCTTCAACACTCTGAAGGTCCACAGATTACAGAATGCCTACAGATGTGCTTCGGCAACTACTACTAGTCTTCAAGTGTACGATCAAAGTGTAGACAGTTTAAGACATTACTCCCATGGAGAATAGTCCGCATGGTGCTTATTGTGTTCAATGCCGATGCAATTTTTGTGTTTCATCAACACTCTGAAAGTCCACAGATTTCATAATGCCTCCAGATGTGCTTCGGAAACTACTACTACTCTTCCAGGGAACGATCAAAGCGTAGACAGTTTGAGACATTACTCCCATGGAGACAATCCCGCATTGTGCTTATTGTGTTCAAAGAGGATGCAATTTTTGTGTTTCATCAACACTCTGAAGGTCCACAGATTACAGAATGCATCCTGATGTGCTTCGAGTTCTACTACTAGTCTTAAAGTGAACGATCAAAGCGTAGACAGTTTAAGACATTACTTTCATGGAGAAAAGTCCGCATGTTGCTTATTATGTTCAATGCCTATTCAATTTCTGTGTTTCATCAACACTCTGTAGGTCCACAGATTACAGAATGCCTCCAGATGTGCTTCGGAAACTACTACTAGTCTTCCAGTGTACGATCAAAGCGAAGACAGTTTAAGACACTACTCCCATGGAGAAAAGTTCGCATGGTGCTTATTGTGTTCAATGCCGATGCAATTTTTGTGTTTCATCAACACTCTGAAGGTCCACAGATTACAGAATGCCTCCAGATGTGCTTCGGAAACTACTTCTAGTCTTCCAGTGTACGATCAAATCTTAGACAGTTTAAGACATTACTCCCATGGAGAAAAGTCCGCATGGTGCTTATTGTGTTCAATGCCGATGCAATTTCTGTGTTTCATCAACACTCTGAAGGTCCACAGATTACAGAATGCCTCTAGATGTGCTTCGGAAACTACTACTAGTCTTCCAGTGTACGATCAAAGATTAGACAGAACAAGACATTACTCCCATGGAGAAAAGTCCGCATGGTGCTTATTGTGTTCAATGCCGATGCAATTTTTGTGTTTCATCAACTTTCTGAAGGTCCACAGATTACAGAATGCCTCCAGATGTGCTTCGGAAACTACTACTAGTCTTCCAGGGAACGATCAAAGCGTAGACAGTTTAAGACATTACATCCTTTAGAAAAGTCCGCATGGTGCTTATTGTGTTCAATGCCGATGCAATTTCTGTGTTTCATCAACAATCTAAAGGTCCACAGATTACAGAATGCCTCCAGATGTGCTTCGGAAACTACTACTAGTCTTCCAGTGTACCATCAAAGCGTAGACAGTTTAAGACATTACTCCCATGGAGAAAAGTCCGCATGGTGCTTATTGTGTTCAATGCCGATGCAGTTTTTGTGTTTCATCAACACTCTGAACGTCCACAGATTACAGAATGCCTCCAGAAGTGCTACGGAAACTACTACTTGTCTTCCAGGGAACGATCAAAGCGTAGACAATACAAGACATTACTCCTATGGAGAAAAGTCCGTATGGTGCTTATTCTGTTCAATGCCGATGCAATTTTTGTGTTTCATCAAAACACTGACTGTGCACAGATTACAGAATGTATCCAGATATGCTTCGGAAACTACTACTAGTCTTCCAGGGAACGATCAAAGCGTAGACAGTTTAAGACATTACTCTCATTAGAAAAGTCCGCATGGTGCTTATTGTGTTCAATGCCGATGCAAATTCTGTGTTTCATCAACACTCTGAAGGTCCACAGAATACAGAATGCATCCGGATGTGCTTCAGAAACTACTACTAGTCTTCCAGGAAACGATCAGAGCGTATGCAGTTTAAGACATTACTGCCATGGAGAGAAGTCCGCATGGTGCTTATTGTGTTCAATGCCGACGCAATTTCTGTGTTTCATCAACACTCTGAAGGTCCACAGATTACAGAATGCCTACAGATGTGCTTCAGAAACTACTACTAGTCTTCCAGTGAACGATCAAAGTATAGACAGTTTAAGACATTACTCCCATGGAGAAAAGTCCGCTTGGTGCCTATTGTGTCCAATGCCGATGCAATTTTTGTGTTTCATCAACACTCTGAAGGTCCACAGATTACAGAATGCCTACAGATGTGCTTCGGAAACTACTACTAGTCTTCCAGTGTACGATCAAAGCGAAGACAGTTTAAGACACTACTCCCATGGAGAAAAGTTCGCATGGTGGTGGTTGGTTGGATGGTTTGTGGGGGTTAAAGGGACCAGACTACTTAGGTAATCGGTCCCTTGTTCCACGACCATAATAATACACGAAGAAAAGTCCAACAAGCAATAAACACATAACGGAGACGACAAGGGACGTCACAGTACAAGAAAGACATAGACGAAGACCAGAGAAAAGAGATTAAAAGACACACAGAGTGCGACGGTCATTTGGCGACCATGAAAATAAAACTGGAAAGGCCAACAACCAAGGGACACACTAAACACCACAAACTAAAACCCCAGGCCAAAAGCCACTGTCGACACTAAAAAAAATAAATAAAAAGGGACTCTCATATTGAATGATAAAAACCCCCTGCTCGAATAAAACGGAGAACTAAGTCAGCCATAGTAGAGTCATCGGTTAAAAGAGCAGGGAGTGTATCAGGCAGCGCGAACGTCTGCCTGAGGGCAGTTAAAAGTGGGCAGTCTAGTAAGACGTGTACCACGGTCAGGGCCAATCCGCAGCGACAGAGAGGCGGGTCGTCACGGCACAAGAGATACGCGTGCGTGAGCCGGGTATGTCCTATGCGGAGCCAGCAGAGGACGACAGCGTCCTTGCGAGACCCCCGCATGGAGGAGCGCCACACACTGGTTGTCTCCTTGACTGCCCGAAGTTTGTTGGGAGAGGGCAGGGTGCGCCACTCATCACGCCAAGCAGCAAGGACCTCATGCCGCAATACGGATCGGACGTCACTCTCTAAAAGACCGATCTCCATGGCCGGCGAACTGACCGCCTGTTTCGCCAGTTCGTCAACCCGCTCGTTACCCGGGATGCCGACGTGACCCGGGGACCAAACAAAGGTGACAGAGCGGCCGCAACGGACGAGAGTATGGAGGGACTCCTGGATGGCCATCACCAGACGGGAACGACGGAAACACTGGTCAAGAGCTCGTAAACCGCTCAGGGAGTCACTACAGATGACAAAGGACTCACCTGAGCGGGAGCGGAGAAACTCTAGGGCACGATAGATGGCCACCAACTCGGCAGTGTATACACTGGAGCCAGCTGCCAATGACCGTTGCTCACAATAATCCCGTAGAGTGAGAGCGTAACCAGTGTGACCAGAGACCACCGAACCGTCGGTGTAGGCCACCGCCGCGTTCGGAAACTCGGCCAGGACGGAAAGAAAGCGGCGGCGGAGGGCCTCCGGAGGCACTGAGACCTTCGGACCCTGTGCCAAGTCGAGCCGAAGGCACGGTCGGGGCACACTCCACGGGGGCAGACGGAGATTGGCCCGGAAAACAGGCGGCAGAGGAAAAAAGTCAAGGCCACGGAGAAGGTCCCGGAGGCGAACCGCAATGGGACACCCTGACCGGGGCCGCCTGTCTGGAACATGGACGATCGAGCGCGGGAACAGGAGATGGTAGTTTGGATGCCCTGGCATGCTATAAACGTGCGCGGCATAGGCGGCCAGAAGGCGGTCACGCCGGAACCGCAATGGAGGGACACCAGCCTCCACAAGTATGCTGTCGACGGGGCTTGTCCGGAACGCTCCCGTGGCGAGGCGGATCCCGCAGTGGTGTATGGGATCCAGCAATCGCAATGCTGAAGGCGAGGCAGAACCGTACGCCACACATCCATAATCAAGGCGGGACTGGATCAGCACTTGATATAGTTGGAGGAGGGTGGACCGGTCGGCACCCCACCTGGTGTGGCTTAAGCAACGGAGAGCGTTTAAGTGCCGCCAGCATGTTTGCTTCAGCTGCCTAATATGGGGCAGCCAAGTCAACCGGGTATCGAACACCAGTCCCATGAACCGATGCGTCGCGACCGCAGCAAAAGGTCCACCGTCAAGGTAAGGGCGCGGCTCAGGGTGAACCGTGCGACGCCGGCAGAAATGCATAACGCAGGTCTTCGCGGCCGAAAACTGGAAGCCGTGCGCTACAGCCCATGACTGCGCCTTGCGGATGGCACCTTGCAGCTGCCGTTCAGCAGCGGCGATGCCACTGGAGCTGTAATATAGGCAGAAGTCGTCCGCATATAAAGAAGCCGCGACGGACGACCCCACCGCCTCAACGAGCCCATTGATGGCAATTAAAAACAGGGACACACTGAGGACAGACCCCTGTGGGACCCCGTTCTCCTGGACCCGGGAGGAACTATGCGACGCAGCTACTTGCACGCGGAAGGAACGATACGAAAGAAAATTCTGAATAAAAATCGGGAGCGGGCCCATGAAGTGTGGCCAGGATGTGATGGCGCCAAGTCGTATCGTATGCCTTCCGCATGTCGAAGAAGACGGCAACCAGATGTTGGCGGCGCGCAAAGGCTGTACGGATGGCAGACTCCAGGGAGACCAGATTATCGACGGCAGAGCGGCCTTTACGGAACCCACCCTGAGACGGAGCCAGAAGGCCCCGAGACTCGAGGAGCCAACTCAACCTCCGGCTCACCGTACATTCCAGCAACTTGCAAGGAACGTTGGTGAGGCTAATGGGGCGATAGCTGTCCACCTCCAGCGGGTTCTTGCCAGGTTTCAACACGGGGAGGACTAGGCTTTCCCGCCATTGAGACGGGAAAACACCCTCGACCAAGACGCGATTGAAAAGATCTAGGAGGCGTCGCTGGCAAGGCACTGAGAGGTGTTTCAGCATCTGGCTGTGAATGCGGTCTGGTCCAGGAGCCGTATCAGGGCAAGCAGAAAGTGCGCTCTGGAATTCCCATTCACTGAAAGGAGCACTGTACGACTCCGCGTGGCGCGTGTGAAAGGAAAGCCTCCGACTTTCCAACCGCTCTTTCCGGGAGCGGAAGGCCAACGGGTAGTTCGTTGACGCGGAACACTGAGCAAAATGCTCAGCTAACCGGTCCGCAATCGTGTCGGAGTCGGTGCACACTGCTCCATTCAGCGAAAGCCCAGGGACAGAGACAGGTGGCCGATAGCCTTGGAGTCGCCGAATCTTGGCCCAAACCTGCGATGCAGAGGTACGGACGCCAATGGTGGAAACATAACGTTCCCAGCACTCCTGCCTCCGTTGGCGAATAAGGCGTGGGGCTCGGGCGCGGAACTGTTTAAAAGCAATGAGGGTCTCCAACGACGGGTGCCGCTTATGGCGCTGAAGAGTCCGCCGGCGATCTCGAATCGCCTCTGCGATCTCGGGCGACCACCACGGCACAGTCCTCCGCCGAGGTGACCCGGATGTACAGGGAATCGCAGATTCCGCCGCAGAAACGATGCTGGTGGTGACCGACTGAACCACCGCATCAATCGGATCAGTGGAAGGAGGTGCGATCACTGCGACAGATGTAAATAAGTCCCAATCAGCCTTATTCAGAGCCCATCTGGAGGGGCGTTCAGAAGAGTGACGCTGTGGCAGTGACAGAAGGATGGGGAAATGGTCACTACCACATAAGTCGTCATGGACCCTCCAGTGGATGGATGGTGAAAGTCCGGGGCTGCAAATAGAAAGGTCAATGGCCGAAAACGAGCCATGGACCGCACTAAAGTGGGTCGCCTCTCCCGTGTTTAAAAGGCAGAGGTCAAGCTGTGACAGAAGAGTCTCGACATCTCTGCCCCGGCCAGTAATCGCGGCGCTACCCCACAAGGGGTTATGGGCGTTAAAGTCGCCCAGCAACACAAAGGGAGGCGGCAGTTGTCCTATCAATGCAGCCAACACATGACGAGAGACATCACCATCCGGCGGAAGGTACAAACTGCAGACAGTAATAGGCTGAGGCGTCCACATCCTTACAGCGACAGCCTCTAAGGGTGTATGAAGAGGCACACACTCGCTGTAGATAGAGTTAAGGACGTAGACGCAGACTCCACCAGACACCTTCTCATAAGCTGCCCGGTTCTTATAATAACCCCGATACCCTCGTAGGGCAGGGGTCCGCATTGCCGGAAACCACGTTTCCTGGAGGGCAATGCAGAAGAAAGGGTGACTGCTGACGAGTTGGCGGAGCTCAGCCAGGTGGTGGAAAAAACCGCTGCAGTTCCACTGGAGAATCACTTTGTCCATGGGCGAAAAAGGCGTGAAGGGACCGAGGAGGCAGATCACGTCACTGGGTCACCTGCTGTCACCGATCGAGGACCAGTACAATCGGCGTCCTTGGCGTCTGAGGGTATGGCGAGATCCAGGTCCTCAGCGGACGCCAGGATCTCCACCTCACCCTCAGACGCAGAGCCTGTATGGAGCGGTGGGGTGGATGCCACCGCGCGTTCCTTGGCCTTAGAGGCCTTCTTCTTCTTTGTCTTCTCTCTCTGCTCCTTGGGCTTTACTGGCTGGGAGGGCTCCACCGAGTCAGTCTCCGGGACGGAGGAGGAGCGGGAAGCCCTGCGACCAGCCGCTGGCCTGCTTTTCAGCCATTGGCTGACGTCACCCTTCCCAGAGGTGGAAACCTGGGAAGGGAGGGACCCGAGGGATCCCTTGCGAGAGAGAGTCGCCGAAGAAGTCGGACGCTTCTCCGGCTTAGAGTTGGGGACTTGTATCCCCGATGGTTGGGGGGTCGTTGCTCCTGAGGTAGGTGGTGCAGGAGCAACAGATGGGGAAGTGCCCCCCACCATCAAGGGGGCATGTGTAGTATTCCGGCTCAGAGTGTTCAGTGGAATCGGTGCAGCAGATGACAAAACTACTGTTTTGGCAGCGGTGGCATAGGAGCTGGTCAGAGCCACAGGATGTAGCCTCTCGTATTTCCGCTTAGCCTCAGTATAGGTCATGCGGTCCAGGGCCTTATATTCCATGATCCTTCGTTCTTTCAGTAGAACCTTGCAGTCTGGCGAGCAAGGGGAATGGTGTTCGCCGCAGTTCACACAGATGGGAGGCGGCGCACATGCAGTATTAGGATGTGAAGGGCGTCCACAATCTCTGCATGTCATGCTGGAAGTACACCGAGATGACATGTGGCCGAACTTCCAGCATTTGAAACACCTCATCGGGGGAGGGATATAGGGCTTCACATCACATCGGTAGACCATCACCTTGACCTTTTCGGGTAGGACGTCACCCTCGAAGGCCAAGATGAAGGCACCGGTGGCTACCTGATTATCCCTCGGACCCCGATGGACGCGCCGGACGAAGTGAACACCCCGCCGTTCTATATTGGCGCGTAGCTCGTCGTCTGACTGCAAGAGTAGGTCCCTATGGAATATAATGCCCTGGACCATGTTGAGACTCTTATGGGGTGTGATCGTGACGGAAACATCCCCCAACTTGTCACAAGCGAGTAACCACCGTGACTGTGCAGAGGATGCCGTTTTGATCAATACTGCCCCAGAGCGCATTTTGGACAAGCCCTCCACCTCCCCAAACTTGTCCTCCAAGTGCTCGACAAAAAACTGAGGCTTGGTCGCCATAAACGATTCCACATCGACTCGTGTACAGACTAAATAGCGAGGTGAATAAGTTTCGCTGCCAACCGTAGCCTTTCGTTCCTCCCATGGTGTGGCCAGGGAGGGGAACGATTGTGGATCATATGCCTGAGCGTTGTATTGAGGCCGAGAACGCTTAGAGACTGCTGGCGGCTGGCCGCCAGCAAGAGATGATGTACCACGCTTCATCGCGGGTCATCCGCCCTGATGCCACCTACTCCGACCAAGGGCCCTCCCCACGGGTGCCACCCAGCCTCAGCAACGACCACCTGGCGGGATGGCCATTGCCGGGAGTCCCGATGCCCCAAGGAGACAGGCATCTACTCCTTGGCATACGCAGGGAGTTAACGGCGCAGGCATCAGTAGAGCGATCCCTGTGTTGTCAGGGGGCTACAACCGACAGGGTACATGGCGGCCCCACCACAACGGACTGGCTACCGTGCTGGATTTCAGGTGAAATGTAGTCCATGATCGTCATTGGCGCATAAAGCGACACAGCAGAGCAGACTGCAAAAACCGCACCCAAGAACAAAGCCACGCCCTAGAGATGGTGAGTGGGCGGGACAGCTATGCGACGACGACCAACCAAGCTAGAGATGGTAATGAGCGATGGACACATTGCACCTTGTAAGGCGCCCTTCCCCAATCAGCTCGCTCTTCGGAAGAATTTAGAAGATGGAGGTCAAACCCGGTAGGGGACCATCACATAAGGCCGAAACTTTTGAGACTCCTTTTAGTCGCCTCTTACGACAGGCAGGAATACCGTGGGCCTATTCTTACCCCCGAACACACAGGGGGGTCGCATGGTGCTTATTGTGTTCAATGCCGATGCAATTTTTGTGTTTCATCAACACTCTGAAGGTCCACAGATTACAGAATGCCTCTAGATGTGCTTCGGAAACTACTACTAGTCTTCCAGTGTACGATCAAAGATTAGACAGAATAAGACATTACTCCCATGGAGAAAAGTCCGCATGGTGCTTATTGTGTTCAATGCCGATGCAATTTTTGTGTTTCATCAACATTCTGAAGGTCCACAGATTACAGAATGCCTCCAGATGTGCTTCGGAAACTACTTCTAGTCTTCCAGTGTACGATCAAATCGTAGACAGTTTAAGACATTACTCCCATGGACAAAAGTCCGCATGGTGCTTATTGTGTTCAATGCCGATGCAATTTCTGTGTTTCATCAACACTCTGAAGGTCCACAGATTACAGAATGCCTCTAGATGTGCTTCGGAAACTACTACTAGTCTTCCAGTGTACGATCAAAGATTAGACAGAATAAGACATTACTCCCATGGAGAAAAGTCCGCATGGTGCTTATTGTGTTCAATGCCGATGCAATTTTTGTGTTTCATCAACATTCTGAAGGTCCACAGATTACAGAATGCCTCCAGATGTGCTTCGGAAACTACTACTAGTCTTCCAGTGGACGATCAAAGCCTAGGCAATTTAAGACACTACTCCCACGGAGAAAAGTTCGCATGGTGCTTATTGTGCTCAATGCCGATGCAATTTTTGTGTTTCATCAACACTCTTAAGGTCCACAGATTACAGAAAGTGTCCAGATGTGCTTCGGAAACTACTACTAGTCTTCCAGTGTACCATCAAAGCGTAGACAGTTTAAGACATTACTCCCATGGAGAAAAGTCCGCATGGTGCTTATTGTGTTCAATGCCGATGCAGTTTTTGTGTTTCATCAACACTCTGAACGTCCACAGATTACAGAATGCCTCCAGAAGTGCTAAGGAAACTACTACTTGTCTTCCAGGGAACGATCAAAGCGTAGACAATATAAGACATTACTCCCATGGAGAAAAGTCCGCATGGTGCTTATTGTGTTCAATGCCGATGCAATTTTTGTGTTTCATCAAAACACTGACTGTGCAAAGATTACAGAATGTATCCAGATATGCTTCGGAAACTACTACTAGTCTTCCAGGGAACGATTAAAGCGTAGACAGTTTAAGACATTACTCCCATTAGAAAAGTCCGCATGGTGCTTATTGTGTTCAATGCCGATGCAATTTCTGTGTTTCATCAACACTCTGAAGGTCCACAGAATACAGAATGCATCCGGATGTGCTTCAGAAACTACTACTAGTCTCCCAGGAAACGATCAGAGCGTATGCAGTTTAAGACATTACTGCCATGCAGAAAAGTCCGCATGGTGCTTATTGTGTTCAATGCCGACGCAATTTCTGTGTTTCATCAACACTCTGAAGGTCCACAGATTACAGAATGCCTACAGATGTGCTTTGGAAACTACTACTAGTCTTCCAGTGAACGATCAAAGTATAGACAGTTTAAGACATTACTCCCATGGAGAAAAGTCCGCATGGTGCCTATTGTGTCCAATGCCGATGAAATTTTTGTGTTTCATCAAGACTCTGAAGGTCCACAGATTACAGAATGCCTCCAGATGTGCTTCGGAAACTACTACTAGTCTTCCAGTGTACGATCAAAGCGTAGACAGTTTAAGACATTACTCCCATGGAGAAAAGTCCGCATTGTGCTTATTGTGTTCAATGCCGATGCAATTTTTGTGCTTCATCAATACTCTGAAGGTCCTCAGATTACAGAATGCTTCCAGATGTGCTTCGGAAACTACTACTAGTCTTCCAGTGTACGATCAAAGCGTAGACAGTTTAAGACATTACTCCCATGGAGAAAAATCCGTATGGTGCTTATTGTGTTCAATGCCGATGTAATTTCTGTGTTTCATCAACACTCTGAACGTCCACAGATTACAGAATGCCTCCAGATGTGCTTCGCAAACTACTACATGTCTTCCAGGGAACGATCAAAGCGTAGACAATATAAGACATTACTCCCAAGGAGAAAAGTCTGCATGGTGCTTATTGAGTTCAATGCCGACGCAATATCTGTGTTTCATCAACACTCTGAAGGTCCACAGAATACTGAATGCATCCAGATGTGCTTCAGAAACTACTACTAGTCTTCCAGGAAACGATCAATGCGTAGGCAGTTTAAGACATTACTCCCATGGAGAGAAGTCCGCATGGTGCTTATTGTGTTCAATGCCGATGCAATTTCTATGTTTCAACAACACTCTGAAGGTCCACAAATTACAGAATGCTTCCAGATGTGCATCGGAAACTACTACTAGTCTTCCAGTGTAGAATCAAAGCGTAGACAGTTTAAGACATTACTCCCATGGAGAAAAGTCCGCATGGTGCTTATTGTGTTCAATGCCGATGCAATTTCTGTGGTTCATCAACACTCTGAAGGTCCACTGACTACAGAATGCCTCCAGTTGTGCTTCGGAAACTACTACTAGTCTTCCAGTGTACAATCAAAGCGTAGACAGTTTAAGACATTACTCCCATGGAGAAAAGTCCGCATGGTGCTTATTGTGTTCAATGCCGATGCAGTTTTTGTGTTTCATCAACACTCTGAACGTCCACAGATAACAGAATGCCTCCAGATGTGCTTCGGAAACTACTACTAGTCTTCCAGGTAACGATCAAACGTAGAATGTTTGAGACATTACTCCCATGGAGAGAAGTCCGCATGGTGCTCATTGTGTTCAAAGTCGATGCAATTTTTGTGTTTCATCAACACTCTGAAGGTCCACAGATTACAGAATTCCTACAGATATGCTTCGGAAACTACTACTAGTTATCCAGTGAACGGTCAAAGTATAGACAGTTTAAGACATTACTCCCATGGAGAAAAGTCCCATGGTGCTTATTGTGTTCAATGCCGATGCAATTTCTGCGTTTCATCAACACTGAAGGACCACAGATTACAGAATGCCTCCAGATGTGCTTCGGAAACTACTGCTAGTCTTCCAGTGTACGATCAAAGCGTAGACAGTTTAAGACATTACTCCCATGGAGAAAAGTCCGCATGGTGCTTATTGTGTTCAATGCCGACGCAATTTCTGTGTTTCATCAACACTCTGAAGGTTCACAGATTACAGAATGCCTACAGATGTGCTTCGGAAACTACTACTAATCTTCAAGTGTACGATCAAAGCGTAGACAGTTTATGACATTACTCGCATGGAGAAAAGTCCGCATGGTGCTTATTGTGTTCAATGCCGATGTAATTTTTGTGTTTCATCAAAACTCTGAAGATCCACAGATTACAGAATGCCTCCAGAGGTGCTTCGGAAACTACTTGTAGTCTTCCTGTGTACGATCAAAGAGTAGACAGTTTAAGACATTACTCCCATGGAGAATAGTCCGCATGGTTCTTATTGTGTTCAATGCCGATGCAATTTTTGTGTTTCATCCACACTCTGAAGGTCCACAGATTACAGAATGCCTCCAGATGTGCTTCGGAAACTACTACTAGTTTTCCAGTGTACGATCAATGCTTAGGCAGTGTTAGACATTGCTCCCATGGAGAAAACTCCGCATGGTGCTTATTGTGTTCAATGCCGATGCAATTTTTGTGTTTCATCAACACTCTGAAGGTCCACAGATCTCAGAATGGCTCCAGATGTGCTTCGGAAACTACTACTACTCTTCCAGGGAACGATCAAAGCGTAGACAGTTTGAGACATTACTCCCATGGAGACAATCCCGCATGGTGCTTATTGTGTTCAAAGAGGATGCAATTTTTGTGTTTCATCAACACTCTGAAGGTCCACAGATAACAGAATGCATCCTGATGTGCTTCGAATTCTACTACTAGTCTTAAAGTGAACGATCAAAGCGTAGACAGTTTAAGACATTACTTTCATGGAGAAAAGTCCGCATGGTGCTTATTATGTTCAATGCCGATTCAATTCCTGTGTTTCATCAACACTCTGTAGGTCCACAGATTTCAGAATGCCTCCAGATGTGCTTCGGAAACTACTACTAGTCTTCCAGTGTACGATCAAAGCGAAGACAGTTTAAGACACTACTCCCATGGAGAAAAGTTCGCATGGTGCTTATTGTGTTCAATGCCGATGCAATTTTTGTGTTTCATCAACGCTCTGAAGGTCCACAGATTACAGAATGCCTCCAGATGTGCTTCGGAAACTACTTCTAGTCTTCCAGTGTACGATCAAATCGTAGACAGTTCAAGACATTTACTCCCATGGAGAAAAGTCCGCATGGTGCTTATTGTGTTCAATGCCGATGCAATTTCTGTGTTTCATCAACACTCTGAAGGTCCACAGATTACAGAATGCCTCCAGATGTGCTTCGGAAACTACTACTAGTCTTCCAGTGTACGATCAAAGATTACACAGAATAAGACATTACTCCCATGGAGAAAAGTCCGCATGGTGCTTATTGTGATCAATGCCGATGCAATTTTTGTGTTTCATCAACATTCTGAAGGTCCACAGATTACAGAATGCCTCAAGATGTGCTTCGGAAACTACTACTAGTCTTCCAGGGAACGATTAAAGCGTAGACAGTTTAAGACATTACTCCGTTTAGAAAAGTCCGCATGGTGCTTATTGTGTTCAATGCCGATGCAACTTCTGTGTTTCATCAACAATCTGAAGGTCCACAGATTACAGAATGCCTCCATATATGCTTCGGAAACTACTACTAGTCTTCCAGTGTACCATCAAAGCGTAGACAGTTTAAGACATTACTCCCATGGAGAAAAGTCCGCATGGTGCTTCTTGTGTTCAATGCCGATGCAGTTTTTGTGTTTCATCAACACTCTGAACGTCCACAGATTACAGAATGCCTCCAGAAGTGCTACGGAAACTACTACTTGTCTTCCAGGGAACGATCAAAGCGTAGACAATATAAGACATTACTCCCATGGAGAAAAGTCCGCATGGTGCTTATTGTGTTCAATGCCGATGCAATTTTTGTGTTTCATCAAAACACTGACTGTGCACAGATTACAGAATGTATCCAGATATGCTTCGGAAACTACTACTAGTCTTCCAGGGAACGATCAAAGCGTAGACAGTTTAAGACATTACTCCCATTAGAAAAGTCCGCATTGCTCTTATTGTGTTCAATGCCGATGCAATTTCTCTGTTTCATCAACACTCTGAAGGTCCAAAGATTACAGAATGCCTCCAGATGTGCTTCGTAAACTACTACTAGTCTTCCAGTGTACCATCAAAGCGTAGACAGTTTCAGACATTACTCCCATGGAGAAAAGTCCGCATGGTGCTTATTGTGTTCAATGGCGATGCAATTTCTGTGTTTCATCAACACTCTGAACGTCCAGAGATTACAGAATGCCTCCAGATGTGCTTCGGAAACTACTACTTGTCTTCCAGGGAACGATCAAAGCGTAGACAATATAAGACATTACTCCCTAGGAGAAAAGTCCTCATTGTGCTTATTGTGTTCAATGCCGATGCAATTTCTGTGTTTCATCAACACTCTGAAGGTCCACAGAATATAGAATGCATCCAGATGTGCTTCAGAAACTACTACTAGTCTTCCAGGAAACGATCAATGCGTAGGCAGTTTAAGACATTACTCCCATGGAGAAAAGTCCGCATGGTGCTTATTTTGTTCAATGCCGATGCAATTTCTGTGTTTCATCAACACTTTGAACGTCCACAGAATACAGAATGCCTCCAGATGTACTTCGGGAACTACTGCTGGTCTTCCAGTGAACGATCACAGCGTAGACACTTTAAGACATTACTCTATAGGAAAAAAGTCCGCATGGTGCCTATTGTGTTCAATGCCGATTCAATTTCTGTGTTTCATCAACACTCTGAAGGTCCATAGATAACAGAATGCCTCCAGATGTGCTTCGGAAACTACTACTAGTCTTCCAGTGTACGATCAAAGCGTAGACAGTTTAAGACATTACTCCCATGGAGAAAAGTCCGCATTGTGCTTATTGTGTTCAATGCCGATGCAATTTTTGTGCTTCATCAATACTCTGAAGGTCCTCAGATTACAGAATGCTTCCAGATGTGCTTCGGAAACTACTACTAGTCTTCCAGTGTACGATCAAAACGTAGACAGTTCAAGACATTACTCCCATGGAGAAAAGTCCGTATGGTGCTTATTGTGTTCAATGCCGATGCAATTTCTGTGTTTCATCAACACTCTGAAGGTCCACAGATTACTGAATGCCTCCAGATGTGCTTCGGAAACTACTACTAGTCTTCCAATGTACAATCAAAGCGTAGACAGTTTAAGACATTACTCCCATGGAGAAAAGTCTGCTTTGTGCTTATTGTGTTCAATGCCGACGCAATTTCTGTGTTTCATCAACACTCTGAAGGTCCACAGAATACTGAATGCATCCAGATGTGCTTCAGAAGCTACTACTAGTCTTCCAGGAAACGATCAATGCGTAGGCAGTTTAAGACATTACTCCCATGGAGAGAAGTCCGCATGGTGCTTATTGTGTTCAATGCCGATGCAATTTCTATGTTTCAACAACACTCTGAAGGTCCACAAGTTACAGAATGCTTCCAGATGTGCATCGGAAACTACTACTAGTCTTCCAGTGTACGATCAAATCGTAGACAGTTTAAGACATTACTCCCATGGATAAAAGTTCGCATGGTGCTTATTGTGTTCATTGCCGACGCAATTTCTGTGTTTCATCAACACTCTGAAGGTCCACAGAATACAGAATGCCTCCAGATGTGCTTCAGAAGCTACTACTAGTCTTCCAGGAAACGATTAATGCGTAGGCAGTTTAAGACATTACTCCCATGGAGAGAAGTCCGCATGGTGCTTATTGTGTTCAATGCCGATGCAATTTCTATGTTTCAACAACACTCTGAAGGTCCACAAATTACAGAATGCTTCCAGATGTGCATCGGAAACTACTACTAGTCTTCCAGTGTACAATCAAAGCGTAGACAGTTTAAGACATTACTCCCATGGAGAAAAGTCCGCATGGTGCTTATTGTGTTCAATGCCGATGCAGTTTTTGTGTTTCATCAACACTCTGAACGTCCACAGATTACAGAATGCCACCAGATGTGCTTCGGAAACTACTACTAGTCTTCCAGGTAACGATCAAACGTAGAATGTTTGAGACATTACTCCCATGGAGAAAAGTCCGCATGGTGCTTATTGTGTTCAAAGTCGATGCAATTTTTGTGTTTCATTAACACTCTGAAGGTCCACAGATTACAGAATGCATCCAAATATGCTTCGGAAACTACTACTAGTCTTCCAGGGAACGATCAAAGCGTGGACAATTTAAGACATTACTTCTATGGAGAAAAGTCTGCATGGTGCTTATTGTGTTCAATGCCGATGCAATTTCTGTGTTTCATCAACACTCTTAAGGTCCACAGAATACAGATTGCATCCAGATGGGCTTTAGAAACTACTACTAGTCTTCCATCAAACGATCAAAGCGTAGACAGTTTAAGACATTACTCCCATGGAGAAAAGTCCGCATGGTGCTTATTTTGTTCAATGCCGACGCAATTTCTATGTTTCATCAACACTCTGAAGGTCCACAGATTACAGAATTCCTACAGATATGCTTCGGAAACTACTACTAGTCTTCCAGTGAACGTTCAAAATATAGACAGTTTAAGACATTACTCCCATGGAGAAAAGTCCCATGGTGCTTATTGTGTTCAATGCCGAGCAATTTCTGCGTTTCATCAACACTGAAGGTCCACAGATTACAGAATGCCTCCAGATGTGCTTTGGAAACTACTACTAGTCTTCCAGTGTACGATCAAAGCGAAGACAGTTTAAGACACTACTCCTATGGAGAAAAGTTCGCATGGTGCTTATTGTGTTCAATGCCGATGCAATTTTTGTGTTTCATCAACGCTCTGAAGGTCCACAGATTACAGAATGCCTCCAGATGTGCTTCGGAAACTACTTCTAGTCTTCCAGTGTACAATCAAATCGTAGACAGTTTAAGACATTTACTCCCATGGAGAAAAGTCCGCATGGTGCTTATTGTGTTCAATGCCGATGCAATTTCTGTGTTTCATCAACACTCTGAAGGTCCACAGATTACAGAATGCCTCCAGATGTGCTTCGGAAACTACTACTAGTCTTCCAGTGTACGATCAAAGATTAGACAGAATAAGACATTACTCCCATGGAGAAAAGTCCGCATGGTGCTTATTGTGATCAATGCCGATGCAATTTTTGTGTTTCATCAGCATTCTGAAGGTCCACAGATTACAGAATGCCTCAAGATGTGCTTCGGAAACTACTACTAGTCTTCCAGGGAACGATTAAAGCGTAGACAGTTTAAGACATTACTCCCTTTAGAAAAGTCCGCATGGTGCTCATAGTGTTCAATGCCGATGCAATTTCTGTGTTTCATCAACAATCTGAAGGTCCACAGATTACAGAATGCCTCCAGATGTGCTTCGGAAACTATTACTAGTCTTCCAGTGTACCATCAAAGCGTAGACAGTTTAAGACATTACTCCCATGGAGAAAAGTCCGCATGGTGCTTCTTGTGTTCAATGCCGATGCAGTTTTTGTGTTTCATCAACACTCTGAACGTCCACAGATTACAGAATGCCTCCAGAAGTGCTACGGAAACTACTACTTCTCTTCCAGGGAACGATCAAAGCGTAGACAAATAAGACATTACTCCCATGGAGAAAACTCCGCATGGTGCTTATTGTGTTCAATGCCGATGCAATTTTTGTGTTTCATCAAAACACTGACTGTGCACAGATTACAGAATGTATCCAGATATGCTTCGGAAACTACTACTAGTCTTCCAGGGAACGATCAAAGCGTAGACAATATAAGACATTACTCCCAAGGAGAAAAGTCCTCATGGTGCTTATTGTGTTCAATGCCGATGCAATTTCTGTGTTTCATCAACACTCTGAAGGTCCTAGGAATACAGAATGCATCCAGATGTGCTTCAGAAACTACTACTAGTCTTCCAGGAAACGATCAATGCGTAGGCAGTTTAAGACATTACTCCCATGGAGAAAAGTCCGCATGGTGCTTATTTTGTTCAATGCCGATGCAATTTCTGTGTTTCATCAACACTCTGAAGGTCCACAAATTACAGAATGCTTCCAGATGTACTTCGGGAACTACTGCTGGTCTTCCAGTGAACGATCACAGCGTAGACCATTTAAGACATTACTCTAATGGAAAAAAGTCCGCATGGTGCCTATTGTGTTCAATGCCGATTCAATTTCTGTGTTTCATCAACACTCTGAAGGTCCACAGATAACAGAATGCCTCCAGATGTGCTTCGGAAACTACTACTAGTCTTCCAGTGTACGATCAAAGCGTAGACAGTTTAAGACATTACTCCCGTGGAGAAAAGTCCGTATGGTGCTTATTGTGTTCAATGCCGATGCAATTTCTGTGTTTCATCAACACTCTGAAGGTCCACAGATTACAGAATGCCTCCAGATGTGCTTCGGAAACTACTACTAGTCTTCCAATGTACAATCAAAGCGTAGACAGTTTAAGACATTACTCCCATGGAGAAAAGTCTGCATGGTGCTTATTGTGTTCAATGCCGACGCAATTTCTGTGTTTCATCAACACTCTGAAGGTCCACAAATTACAGAATGCTTCCAGATGTGCATCGGAAACTACTACTAGTCTTCCAGTGTACGATCAAAGCATAGACAGTTTAAGACATTACTGCCATGGAGAAAAGTCCGCATTGTGCTTATTTTGTTCAATGCCGACGCAATTTTGTGTTTCATCAACACTCTGAAGGTCCACAGATTACAGAATTCCTACAGATATGCTTCGGAAACTACTACTAGTCTTCCAGTGAACGATCAAAGTATAGACAGTTTAAGACATTACTCCCATGGAGAAAAGTCCCATGGTGCTTATTGTGTTCAATGCCGATGCAATTTCTGCGTTTCATCAACACTCTGAAGGTCCACAGATTACAGAATGCCTCCAGATGTGCTTCGGAAACTACTGCTAGTCTTCCAGGAAACGATCAAAGCGTAGACAGTTTAAGACATTACTCCCATGGAGAATAGTCCGCATGGTTCTTATTGTGTTCAATGCCGATGCAATTTTTGTGTTTCATCCACACTCTGAAGGTCCACAGATTACAGAATGCTTCCAGATGTGCTTCGGAAACTACTACTAGTTTTCCAGTGTACGATCAATGCGTAGGCAGTGTAAGACATTACTCCCATGGAGAAAAGTCCGCATGGTGCTTATTGTGTTCAGTGCCGATGCAATTTCTGTGTTTCATCAACACTTTGAAGGTCCACAAATTACAGAATGCCTCCAGATGTACTTCGGGATCTACTGCTGGTCTTCCTGTGAACGATCACAGCGTAGACCATTTAAGACATTACTCTAATGGAAAAAAGTCCGCATGGTGCCTATTGTGTTCCATGCCGATTCAATTTCTGTGTTTCATCAACACTCTGAAGGTCCACAGATAACAGAATGCCTCCAGATGTGCTTCGGAAACTACTACTAGTCTTCCAGTGTACGATCAAAGCGTAGACAGTTTAAGACATTACTCCCATTGAGGAAAGTCCGCATGGTGCTTATTGAGTTCAATGCCGATGGAACTTCTGTGTTTCATCAACACTCTGAAGGCCCAGAGATTACAGATTGCCTCCAGATGTGCTTCAGAAACTACTACTGGTCTTCCAGTGAACGATCAAATCGTAGACAGTTAAAGACATTACTCTCATTGAGAAAAGTCCGCATGGTGCTTATTGTGTTCAATGCCGATTCAATCCCTATGTTTCATCAACACTCTGAAGGTCCACAGATTACAGAATTCCTCCAGAAGTGCTTCGGAAACTACTACTAGTCTTCCAGTGAACAATCAAAGCGTAGACACTTTAAGACGTTACTCCCATGGAGAAAATTCCGCATGGTGCTTATTGTGTTCAATGCCGATGCAATTTTTGTGTTTCATCAACACTCTGAAGGTCCACAGATTACAGAATGTATCCAGATATGCTTCGGAAACTGCTACTAGTCTTCCAGGGAACGATCAAAGCGTAGACAATAAAAGACATTACTCCCATGGAGAAAAGTCTGCATGGTGCTTATTGTGTTCAATGCCGATGCAATTGCTGTGTTTCATCAACACTCTGAAGGTCCACAGAATACAGAATGCATCCGGATGTGCTTCAGAAACTACTACTAGTCTTCCAGGAAACGATCAGAGCGTAGGCAGTTTAAGACATTACTCCCATGGAGAAAAGTCCGCATGGTGCTTATTGTGTTCAATGCCGATGCAGTTTTTGTGCTTCATCAACGCTCTGAAGGTCCACAGATTACAGAATGCCTCCAGATGTGATTCGGAAACTACTACTAGTCTTCCAGTGTACGATCAAAGCGTAGACAGTTTAAGACATTACTCCCATGGAGAAAAGTCCCCAATGTGCTTATTGTGTTCAATGCCGATGCAATTTTTGTGCTTCATCAATACTCTGAAGGTCCTCAGATTACAGAATGCTTCCAGATGTGCTTCGGAAACTACTACTAGTCTTCCAGTGTACTATCAAAGCGTAGACAGTTTAAGACATTACTCCCATGGAGAAAAGTCCGCATGGTGCTTATTGTGTTCAATGCCGATGCAGTTTTCGTGTTTCATCAACTCTCTGAACGTCGACAGATTATAGAATGCCTATAGATGTGCTTCAGAAACTACTACTAGTCTTCCAGGGAACGATCAAAGCGTAGACAGTTTGAGACATTACTCTCATGGAGAAAAGTCCGCAAGGTGCTTATTGTGTTCAATGCCGATGCAATTTTTGTGTTTCATCAACACTCTGAAGGTCCACAGATTACAGAATGTATCCAGATATGCTTCGGAACCTACTACTAGTCTTCCAGGGAACGATCAAAGCGTAGACAAAAAAATACATTACTCCCATGGAGAAAAGTCTGCATGGTGCTTATTGTGTTCAATGCCGATGCAATTGCTGTGCTTCATCAACACTCTGAAGGTCCACAGAATACAGAATGCATCCGGATGTGCTTCAGAAACTACTACTAGTCTTCCAGGAAACGATCAGAGCGTAGGCAGTTTAAGACATTAATCCCATGGAGAAATGTCCGCATGGTGCTTATTGTGTTCAATGCCGATGCAATTTTTGTGTTTCATCAACGCTCTGAAGGTCCACAGATTACAGAATGCCTCCAGATGTGATTCGGAAACTACTACTAGTCTTCCAGTGTACGATTAAAGCGTAGACAGTTTAAGACATTACTCCCATCGAGGAAAGTCCCCATTGTGCTTATTGTGTTCAATGCCGATGCAATTTTTGTGCTTCATCAATACTCTGAAGGTCCTCAGATTACAGAATGCTTCCAGATGTGCTTCGGAAACTACTACTAGTCTTCCAGTGTACGATCAAAGCGTAGACAGTTTAAGACATTACTCCCATGGAGAAAAGTCCGCATGGTGCTTATTGTGTTCAATGCCGATGCAGTTTTTGTGTTTCATCAACACACTGAACGTCGACAGATTATAGAATGCCTATAGATGTGCTTCGGAAACTACTACTAGTCTTCCAGGGAACGATCAAAGCGTAGACAGTTTGAGACATTACTCTCATGGAGAAAAGTCTGCATGGTGCTTATTGTGTTCAATGCCGATGCAATTTTTGTGTTTCATCAACACTCTGAAGGTCCACAGATTACAGAATGTATCCAGATATGCTTCGGAAACTACTACTAGTCTTCCAAGGAACGATCAAAGCGTAGACAATATAAGACATTACTCCCATGTAGAAAAGTCTGCATGGTGTTTATTGTGTTCAATGCCGATTCAATTTCAGTGTTTCATCAACACTCTGAAGGTCCACAGATTACAGAATGCCTCCAGATGTGCTTCGGAAACTACTACTAGTCTTCCAGGGAACGATCAAAGCGTAGACAGTTTGAGACATTACTCCCATGGAGAAAAGTCCGCATGGTGCTTATTGTGTTCAATGCCGATGCAATTTTTGTGTTTCATCAACACTCTGAAGGTCCACATAATACAGAATGCATCCGGTTGTGCTTCATAAACTACTAGTAGTCTTCCAGGAAACGATCAGAGCGTAGGCAGTTTAAGACATTACTCCCATGGAGAAAAGTCCGCATTGTGCTTATTGTGTTCAATGCCGGTGAAATTTTTGTGCTTCATCAATACTCTGAAGGTCCTCAGATTACAGAATGCTTCCAGATGTGCTTCGGAAACTACTACTAGTCTTCCAGTGAACGATCAAAGTATAGACAGTTTAAGACATTACTCCCATGGAGAAAAGTCCCATGGTGCTTATTGTGTTCAATGCCGATGCAATTTTTGTGTTTCATCAACACTCTGAAGGTCCACAAATTACAGAATGCTTCCAGATGTACTTCGGGAACTACTGCTGGTCTTCCAGTGAACGATCACAGCGTAGACCATTTAAGACATTACTCTAATGGAAAAAAGTCCGCATGGTGCCTATTGTGTTCAATGCCGATTCAATTTCTGTGTTTCATCAACACTCTGAAGGTCCACAGATAACAGAATGCCTCCAGATGTGCTTCGGAAACTACTACTAGTCTTCCAGTGTACGATCAAAGCGTAGACAGTTTAAGACATTACTCCCGTGGAGAAAAGTCCGTATGGTGCTTATTGTGTTCAATGCCGATGCAATTTCTGTGTTTCATCAACACTCTGAAGGTCCACAGATTACAGAATGCCTCCAGATGTGCTTCGGAAACTACTACTAGTCTTCCAATGTACAATCAAAGCGTAGACAGTTTAAGACATTACTCCCATGGAGAAAAGTCTGCATGGTGCTTATTGTGTTCAATGCCGACGCAATTTCTGTGTTTCATCAACACTCTGAAGGTCCACAAATTACAGAATGCTTCCAGATGTGCATCGGAAACTACTACTAGTCTTCCAGTGTACGATCAAAGCATAGACAGTTTAAGACATTACTGCCATGGAGAAAAGTCCGCATTGTGCTTATTTTGTTCAATGCCGACGCAATTTTGTGTTTCATCAACACTCTGAAGGTCCACAGATTACAGAATTCCTACAGATATGCTTCGGAAACTACTACTAGTCTTCCAGTGAACGATCAAAGTATAGACAGTTTAAGACATTACTCCCATGGAGAAAAGTCCCATGGTGCTTATTGTGTTCAATGCCGATGCAATTTCTGCGTTTCATCAACACTCTGAAGGTCCACAGATTACAGAATGCCTCCAGATGTGCTTCGGAAACTACTGCTAGTCTTCCAGGAAACGATCAAAGCGTAGACAGTTTAAGACATTACTCCCATGGAGAATAGTCCGCATGGTTCTTATTGTGTTCAATGCCGATGCAATTTTTGTGTTTCATCCACACTCTGAAGGTCCACAGATTACAGAATGCTTCCAGATGTGCTTCGGAAACTACTACTAGTTTTCCAGTGTACGATCAATGCGTAGGCAGTGTAAGACATTACTCCCATGGAGAAAAGTCCGCATGGTGCTTATTGTGTTCAGTGCCGATGCAATTTCTGTGTTTCATCAACACTTTGAAGGTCCACAAATTACAGAATGCCTCCAGATGTACTTCGGGATCTACTGCTGGTCTTCCTGTGAACGATCACAGCGTAGACCATTTAAGACATTACTCTAATGGAAAAAAGTCCGCATGGTGCCTATTGTGTTCCATGCCGATTCAATTTCTGTGTTTCATCAACACTCTGAAGGTCCACAGATAACAGAATGCCTCCAGATGTGCTTCGGAAACTACTACTAGTCTTCCAGTGTACGATCAAAGCGTAGACAGTTTAAGACATTACTCCCATTGAGGAAAGTCCGCATGGTGCTTATTGAGTTCAATGCCGATGGAACTTCTGTGTTTCATCAACACTCTGAAGGCCCAGAGATTACAGATTGCCTCCAGATGTGCTTCAGAAACTACTACTGGTCTTCCAGTGAACGATCAAATCGTAGACAGTTAAAGACATTACTCTCATTGAGAAAAGTCCGCATGGTGCTTATTGTGTTCAATGCCGATTCAATCCCTATGTTTCATCAACACTCTGAAGGTCCACAGATTACAGAATTCCTCCAGAAGTGCTTCGGAAACTACTACTAGTCTTCCAGTGAACAATCAAAGCGTAGACACTTTAAGACGTTACTCCCATGGAGAAAATTCCGCATGGTGCTTATTGTGTTCAATGCCGATGCAATTTTTGTGTTTCATCAACACTCTGAAGGTCCACAGATTACAGAATGTATCCAGATATGCTTCGGAAACTGCTACTAGTCTTCCAGGGAACGATCAAAGCGTAGACAATAAAAGACATTACTCCCATGGAGAAAAGTCTGCATGGTGCTTATTGTGTTCAATGCCGATGCAATTGCTGTGTTTCATCAACACTCTGAAGGTCCACAGAATACAGAATGCATCCGGATGTGCTTCAGAAACTACTACTAGTCTTCCAGGAAACGATCAGAGCGTAGGCAGTTTAAGACATTACTCCCATGGAGAAAAGTCCGCATGGTGCTTATTGTGTTCAATGCCGATGCAGTTTTTGTGCTTCATCAACGCTCTGAAGGTCCACAGATTACAGAATGCCTCCAGATGTGATTCGGAAACTACTACTAGTCTTCCAGTGTACGATCAAAGCGTAGACAGTTTAAGACATTACTCCCATGGAGAAAAGTCCCCAATGTGCTTATTGTGTTCAATGCCGATGCAATTTTTGTGCTTCATCAATACTCTGAAGGTCCTCAGATTACAGAATGCTTCCAGATGTGCTTCGGAAACTACTACTAGTCTTCCAGTGTACTATCAAAGCGTAGACAGTTTAAGACATTACTCCCATGGAGAAAAGTCCGCATGGTGCTTATTGTGTTCAATGCCGATGCAGTTTTCGTGTTTCATCAACTCTCTGAACGTCGACAGATTATAGAATGCCTATAGATGTGCTTCAGAAACTACTACTAGTCTTCCAGGGAACGATCAAAGCGTAGACAGTTTGAGACATTACTCTCATGGAGAAAAGTCCGCAAGGTGCTTATTGTGTTCAATGCCGATGCAATTTTTGTGTTTCATCAACACTCTGAAGGTCCACAGATTACAGAATGTATCCAGATATGCTTCGGAACCTACTACTAGTCTTCCAGGGAACGATCAAAGCGTAGACAAAAAAATACATTACTCCCATGGAGAAAAGTCTGCATGGTGCTTATTGTGTTCAATGCCGATGCAATTGCTGTGCTTCATCAACACTCTGAAGGTCCACAGAATACAGAATGCATCCGGATGTGCTTCAGAAACTACTACTAGTCTTCCAGGAAACGATCAGAGCGTAGGCAGTTTAAGACATTAATCCCATGGAGAAATGTCCGCATGGTGCTTATTGTGTTCAATGCCGATGCAATTTTTGTGTTTCATCAACGCTCTGAAGGTCCACAGATTACAGAATGCCTCCAGATGTGATTCGGAAACTACTACTAGTCTTCCAGTGTACGATTAAAGCGTAGACAGTTTAAGACATTACTCCCATCGAGGAAAGTCCCCATTGTGCTTATTGTGTTCAATGCCGATGCAATTTTTGTGCTTCATCAATACTCTGAAGGTCCTCAGATTACAGAATGCTTCCAGATGTGCTTCGGAAACTACTACTAGTCTTCCAGTGTACGATCAAAGCGTAGACAGTTTAAGACATTACTCCCATGGAGAAAAGTCCGCATGGTGCTTATTGTGTTCAATGCCGATGCAGTTTTTGTGTTTCATCAACACACTGAACGTCGACAGATTATAGAATGCCTATAGATGTGCTTCGGAAACTACTACTAGTCTTCCAGGGAACGATCAAAGCGTAGACAGTTTGAGACATTACTCTCATGGAGAAAAGTCTGCATGGTGCTTATTGTGTTCAATGCCGATGCAATTTTTGTGTTTCATCAACACTCTGAAGGTCCACAGATTACAGAATGTATCCAGATATGCTTCGGAAACTACTACTAGTCTTCCAAGGAACGATCAAAGCGTAGACAATATAAGACATTACTCCCATGTAGAAAAGTCTGCATGGTGTTTATTGTGTTCAATGCCGATTCAATTTCAGTGTTTCATCAACACTCTGAAGGTCCACAGATTACAGAATGCCTCCAGATGTGCTTCGGAAACTACTACTAGTCTTCCAGGGAACGATCAAAGCGTAGACAGTTTGAGACATTACTCCCATGGAGAAAAGTCCGCATGGTGCTTATTGTGTTCAATGCCGATGCAATTTTTGTGTTTCATCAACACTCTGAAGGTCCACATAATACAGAATGCATCCGGTTGTGCTTCATAAACTACTAGTAGTCTTCCAGGAAACGATCAGAGCGTAGGCAGTTTAAGACATTACTCCCATGGAGAAAAGTCCGCATTGTGCTTATTGTGTTCAATGCCGGTGAAATTTTTGTGCTTCATCAATACTCTGAAGGTCCTCAGATTACAGAATGCTTCCAGATGTGCTTCGGAAACTACTACTAGTCTTCCAGTGAACGATCAAAGTATAGACAGTTTAAGACATTACTCCCATGGAGAAAAGTCCCATGGTGCTTATTGTGTTCAATGCCGATGCAATTTCTGCGTTTCATCAACACTCTGAAGGTCCACAGATTACAGAATGCCTCCAGATGTGCTTCGGAAACTACTGCTAGTCTTCCAGGAAACGATCAAAGCGTAGACAGTTTAAGACATTACTCCCATGGAGAATAGTCCGCATGGTTCTTATTGTGTTCAATGCCGATGCAATTTTTGTGTTTCATCCACACTCTGAAGGTCCACAGATTACAGAATGCCTCCAGATGTGCTTCGGAAACTACTACTAGTTTTCCAGTGTACGATCAATGCGTAGGCAGTGTAAGACATTACTCCCATGGAGAAAAGTCCGCATGGTGCTTATTGTGTTCAGTGCCGATGCAATTTCTGTGTTTCATCAACACTTTGAAGGTCCACAAATTACAGAATGCCTCCAGATGTACTTCGGGATCTACTGCTGGTCTTCCTGTGAACGATCACAGCGTAGACCATTTAAGACATTACTCTAATGGAAAAAAGTCCGCATGGTGCCTATTGTGTTCAATGCCGATTCAATTTCTGTGTTTCTACAACACTCTGAAGGTCCACAGATAACAGAATGCCTCCAGATGTGCTTCGGAAACTACTACTAGTCTTCCAGTGTACGATCAAAGCGTAGACAGTTTAAGACATTACTCCCATTGAGGAAAGTCCGCATGGTGCTTATTGAGTTCAATGCCGATGGAACTTCTGTGTTTCATCAACACTCTGAAGGCCCAGAGATTACAGATTGCCTCCAGATGTGCTTCAGAAACTACTACTGGTCTTCCAGTGAACGATCAAATCGTAGACAGTTAAAGACATTACTCTCATTGAGAAAAGTCCGCATGGTGCTTATTGTGTTCAATGCCGATTCAATCCCTATGTTTCATCAACACTCTGAAGGTCCACAGATTACAGAATTCCTCCAGAAGTGCTTCGGAAACTACTACTAGTCTTCCAGTGAACAATCAAAGCGTAGACACTTTAAGACGTTACTCCCATGGAGAAAATTCCGCATGGTGCTTATTGTGTTCAATGCCGATGCAATTTTTGTGTTTCATCAACACTCTGAAGGTCCACAGATTACAGAATGTATCCAGATATGCTTCGGAAACTGCTACTAGTCTTCCAGGGAACGATCAAAGCGTAGACAATAAAAGACATTATTCCCATGGAGAAAAGTCTGCATGGTGCTTATTGTGTTCAATGCCGATGCAATTGCTGTGTTTCATCAACACTCTGAAGGTCCACAGAATACAGAATGCATCCGGATGTGCTTCAGAAACTACTACTAGTCTTCCAGGAAACGATCAGAGCGTAGGCAGTTTAAGACATTACTCCCATGGAGAAAAGTCCGCATGGTGCTTATTGTGTTCAATGCCGATGCAGTTTTTGTGCTTCATCAACGCTCTGAAGGTCCACAGATTACAGAATGCCTCCAGATGTGATTCGGAAACTACTACTAGTCTTCCAGTGTACGATCAAAGCGTAGACAGTTTAAGACATTACTCCCATGGAGAAAAGTCCCCAATGTGCTTATTGTGTTCAATGCCGATGCAATTTTTGTGCTTCATCAATACTCTGAAGGTCCTCAGATTACAGAATGCTTCCAGATGTGCTTCGGAAACTACTACTAGTCTTCCAGTGTACTATCAAAGCGTAGACAGTTTAAGACATTACTCCCATGGAGAAAAGTCCGCATGGTGCTTATTGTGTTCAATGCCGATGCAGTTTTTGTGTTTCATCAACTCTCTGAACGTCGACAGATTATAGAATGCCTATAGATGTGCTTCAGAAACTACTACTAGTCTTCCAGGGAACGATCAAAGCGTAGACAGTTTGAGACATTACTCTCATGGAGAAAAGTCCGCAAGGTGCTTATTGTGTTCAATGCCGATGCAATTTTTGTGTTTCATCAACACTCTGAAGGTCCACAGATTACAGAATGTATCCAGATATGCTTCGGAACCTACTACTAGTCTTCCAGGGAACGATCAAAGCGTAGACAAAAAAAGACATTACTCCCATGGAGAAAAGTCTGCATGGTGCTTATTGTGTTCAATGCCGATGCAATTGCTGTGCTTCATCAACACTCTGAAGGTCCACAGAATACAGAATGCATCCGGATGTGCTTCAGAAACTACTACTAGTCTTCCAGGAAACGATCAGAGCGTAGGCAGTTTAAGACATTAATCCCATGGAGAAATGTCCGCATGGTGCTTATTGTGTTCAATGCCGATGCAATTTTTGTGTTTCATCAACGCTCTGAAGGTCCACAGATTACAGAATGCCTCCAGATGTGATTCGGAAACTACTACTAGTCTTCCAGTGTACGATTAAAGCGTAGACAGTTTAAGACATTACTCCCATCGAGGAAAGTCCCCATTGTGCTTATTGTGTTCAATGCCGATGCAATTTTTGTGCTTCATCAATACTCTGAAGGTCCTCAGATTACAGAATGCTTCCAGATGTGCTTCGGAAACTACTACTAGTCTTCCAGTGTACGATCAAAGCGTAGACAGTTTAAGACATTACTCCCATGGAGAAAAGTCCGCATGGTGCTTATTGTGTTCAATGCCGATGCAGTTTTTGTGTTTCATCAACACACTGAACGTCGACAGATTATAGAATGCCTATAGATGTGCTTCGGAAACTACTACTAGTCTTCCAGCGAACGATCAAAGCGAAGACAGTTTGAGACATTACTCTCATGGAGAAAGGTCTGCATGGTGCTTATTGTGTTCAATGCCGATGCAATTTTTGTGTTTCATCAACACTCTGAAGGTCCACAGATTACAGAATGTATCCAGATATGCTTCGGAAACTACTACTAGTCTTCCAAGGAACGATCAAAGCGTAGACAATATAAGACATTACTCCCATGTAGAAAAGTCTGCATGGTGTTTATTGTGTTCAATGCCGATGCAATTTTTGTGTTTCATCAACACTCTGAAGGTCCACAGAATACAGAAGGCATCCGGATGTGCTTCAGAAACTACTACTAGTCTTCCAGGAAACGATCAGAGCGTAGGCAGTTTAAGACATTACTCCCATGAAGAAAATTCCGCATGGTGCCTATTCTGTCCAATGCCGATGCAATTTTTGTGTTTCATCAACACTCTGAAGGTCCACAGATTACAGAATGCCTCCAGATGTGCTTCGGAAACTACTACTAGTCTTCCAGTGTACGATCAAAGCGTAGACAGTATAAGACATTACTCCCATGGAGAAAAGTCCGCATTGTGCTTATTGTGTTCAATGCCGATGCAATTTTTGTGCTTCATCAATACTCTGAAGGTCTTCAGATTACAGAATGCTTCCAGATGTGCTTGGGAAACTACTACTAGTCTTCCAGTGTACGATCAAATCGTAGACACTTTAAGACATTACTCCCGTGGAGAAAAGTCCGTATGGTGCTTATTGTGTTCAATGCCGATGCAATTTCTGTGTTTCATCAACACTCTGAAGGTCCACAGATTACAGAATGCCTCCAGATGTGCTTCGGAAACTACTACTAGTCTTCCAGTGTACAATCAAAGCGTAGACAGTTTAAGACATTACTTCCATGGAGAAAAGTCCGCATGGTGCTTATTTTGTTCAATGCCGACGCAATTTTTGTGTTTCATCAACACTCTGAAGGTCCACAGATTTCAGAATGCCTCCAGATGTGCTTCGGAAACTACTACTACTCTTCCATTGAACCATCAAAGCGTAGACAGTTATAGACATTACTCCCATGGAGACAATCCCGCATGGTGCTTATTGTGTTCAAAGAGGATGCAATTTTTGAGTTTCATCAACACTCTGAAGGTCCACAGATTACAGAATGCATCCTGATGTGCTTCGAAAACTACTACTAGTCTTAAAGTGAACGATCAAAGCGTAGACGGTTTAAGACATTACTCCCTTGGAGAAAAGTCCGCATGGTGCTTATTGTGTTCAATGCCGATGCAGTTTTTGTGTTTCATCAACACTCTGAACGTCCACAGATTACACAATGCCTCCAGAAGTGCTTCGGAAACTACTACTTGTCTTCCAGGGAATGATCAAAGCGTAGACAATATAAGACATTACTCCCATGGAGAAAAGTACGCATGGTGCTTACCCTGTTAAAAGCCGATGCAACTTCTGTGTTTCATCAACACTCTGAAGGTCCAGTGATTACAGAATGCCTCCAGATGTGCTTCGGAAACTACTACTAGTCTTCCAGTGTACAATCAAAGCGTAGACAGTTTAAGACATTACTCCCATGGAGAAAAGTCCGCATCGTGCTTATTGTGTTCAATGCCGATTCAATTTCAGTGTTTCATCAACACTCTGAAGGTCCACAGATTACAGAATGCCTCCAGATGTGCTTCGGAAACTACTACTAGTCTTCCAGGGAACGATCAAAGCGTAGACAGTTTGAGACATTACTCCCATGGAGAAAAGTCCGCATGGTGCTTATTGTGTTCAATGCCGATGCAATTTTTGTGTTTCATCAACACTCTGAAGGTCCACATAATACAGAATGCATCCGGTTGTGCTTCATAAACTACTAGTAGTCTTCCAGGAAACGATCAGAGCGTAGGCAGTTTAAGACATTACTCCCATGGAGAAAAGTCCGCATTGTGCTTATTGTGTTCAATGCCGGTGAAATTTTTGTGCTTCATCAATACTCTGAAGGTCCTCAGATTACAGAATGCTTCCAGATGTGCTTCGGAAACTACTACTAGTCCTCCAGTGTACAATCAAAGCGTAGACAGTTTAAGACATTACTCCCATGGAGAAAAGTCCGCATGGTGCTTATTGTGTTCAATGCCGATGCAATTTCTGTGTTTCATCAACACTCTGAAGGTCTACAGATTCCAGAATGCCTCCAGATGTGCTTCGGAAACTACTACTAGTCTTCCAGTGTACAATCAAAACGAAAACAGTTTAAGACATTACTCCCATGGAGAAAAGTCCGCATGGTGCTTCTTGTGTTCAATGCCGATGCAGTTTTTGGGTTTCATCAACACTCTTAACGTCCACAGATTACAGAATGAATCAAGTTGTGCTTCGGAAACTACTACTTGTCTTCCAGGCAACGATCAAAGCGTAGACAATATAAGACATTACTCCCAAGGAGAAAAGTCTGCATGGTGCTTATTGTGTTCAATGCCGATGCAATTTCTGTGTTTCATCAACACTCTGAAGGTCCACAGATTACAGAATTCCTCCAGAAGTGCTTCGGAAACTACTACTAGTCTTCCAGTGTACCATCAAAGCGTAGCCAGTTTAAGACATTACTCCCTTGGAGAAAAGTCCGCATGGTGCTTATTGTGTTCAATGCCGATGCAGTTTTTGTGTTTCATCATCACTCTGAACGTCCACAGATTACAGAATGCCTCCAGAAGTGCTTCGGAAACTACTACTTGTCTCCCAGGGAACGATCAAAGCGTAGACAATATAAGACATTACTCCCATGGGGAAAAGTACGCATGGTGCTTACTGTGTTAAAAGCCGATGCAACTTCTGTGTTTCATCAACACTCTGAAGGTCCAGAGATTACAGAATGCCTAAAGATGTGCTTCGGAAACTACTGCTAGTCTTCCAGTGTACAATCAAAGCGTAGACAGTTTAAGACATTACTCCCATGGAGAAAAGTCCGCATCGTGCTTATTGTGTTCAATGCCGATTCAATTTCAGTGTTTCATCAACACTCTGAAGGTCCACAGATTACAGAATGCCTCCAGATGTGCTTCGGAAACTACTACTAGTCTTCCAGGGAACGATCAAAGCGTAGTTAGTTTGAGACATTACTCCCATGGAGAAAAGTCCGCATGGTGCTTATTATGTTCAATGCCGATGCAATTTTTGTGTTTCATCAACACTCTGAAGGTCCGCATAATACGGAATGCTTCCGGATGTTCTTCAGAAACTACTACTAGTCTTCCAGGAAACGATCAGAGCGTAGGCAGTTGAAGACATTACTCCCATGAAAAAAAGTCCGCATTGTGCTTATTGTGTTCAATGCCGGTGCAATTTTTGTGCTTCATCAATACTCTGAAGGTCCTCAGATTACAGAATGCTTCCAGATGTGCTTCGGAAACTACTACTAGTCTTCCAGTGTACGATCAAAGTGTAGACAGTTTAAGACATTACTCCCATCGAGAAAAGTCCCCATTGTGCTTATTGTGTTCAATGCCGATGCAATTTTTGTGCTTCATCAATACTCTGAAGGTCCTCAGATTACAGAATGCTTCCAGATGTGCTTCGGAAACTACTACTAGTCTTCCAGTGTACGATCAAAGCGTAGACAGTTTAAGACATTACACCCATGGAGAAAAGTCCGCATGGTGCTTATTGTGTTCAATGCCGATGCAGTTTTTGTGTTTCATCAACACACTGAGCGTCGACAGATTATAGAATGCCTATAGATGTGCTTCGGAAACTACTACTAGTCTTCCAGGGAACGATCAAAGCGTAGACAGTTTGAGACATTACTCTCATGGAGAAAAGTTCGCATGGTGCTTATTGTGTTCAATGCCGATGCAATTTTTGTGTTTCATCAACACTCTGAAGGTCCACAGATTACAGAATGTATCCAGATATGCTTCGGAAACTACTACTAGTCTTCCAAGGAACGATCAAAGCGTAGACAATATAAGACATTACTCCCAAGTAGAAAAGTCTGCATGGTGTTTATTGTGTTGAATGCCGATGCAATTTTTGTGTTTCATCAACACTCTGAAGGTCCACAGAATACAGAAGGCATCCGGATGTGCTTCAGAAACTACTACTAGTCTTCCAGGAAACGATCAGAGCGTAGGCAGTTTAAGACATTACTCCCATGAAGAAAAGTCCGCATGGTGCCTATTGTGTCCAATGCCGATGCAATTTTTGTGTTTCATCAACACTCTGAAGGTCCACAGATTACAGAATGCCTCCAGATGTGCTTCGGAAACTACTACTAGTCTTCCAGTGTACGATCAAAGCGTAGACAGTTTAAGACATTACTCCCATGGAGAAAAGTCCGCATTGTGCTTATTGTGTTCAATGCCGATGCAATTTTTGTGCTTCATCAATACTCTGAAGGTCTTCAGATTACAGAATGCTTCCAGATGTGCTTCGGAAACTACTACTAGTCTTCCAGTGTACGATCAAAGCGTAGACAGTTTAAGACATTACTCCCATGGAGAAAAGTCCGTATGGTGCTTATTGTGTTCAATGCCGATGCAATTACTGTGTTTCATCAACACTCTGAAGGTCCACAGATTACAGAATGCCTCCAGATGTGCTTCGGAAACAACTACTAGTCTTCCAGTGTACAATCAAAGCGTAGACAGTTTAAGACATTACTTCCATGGAGAAAAGTCCGCATGGTGCTTATTTTGTTCAATGCCGACGCAATTTTTGTGTTTCATCACCACTCTGAAGGTCCACAGATTTCAGAATGCCTCCAGATGTGCTTCGGAAACTACTACTACTCTTCCAGGGAACCATTAAAGCGTAGACAGTTATAGACATTACTCCCATGGAGACAATCCCGCATGGTGCTTATTGTGTTCAAAGAGGATGCAATTTTTGAGTTTCATCAACACTCTGAAGGTCCACAGATTACAGAATGCATCCTGATGTGCTTCGAAAACTACTACTAGTCTTAAAGTGAACGATCAAAGCGTAGACGGTTTAAGACATTACTCCCTTGGAGAAAAGTCCGCATAGTGCTTATTGTGTTCAATGCCGATGCAGTTTTTGTGTTTCATCAACACTCTGAACGTCCACAGATTACACAATGCCTCCAGAAGTGCTTCGGAAACTACTACTTGTCTTCCAGGGAATGATCAAACCGTAGACAATATAAGACATTACTCCCATGGAGAAAAGTACGCATGGTGCTTACTCTGTTAAAAGCCGATGCAACTTCTGTGTTTCATCAACACTCTGAAGGTCCAGTGATTACAGAATGCCTCCAGATGTGCTTCGGAAACTACTACTAGTCTTCCAGTGTACAATCAAATCGTAGACAGTTTAAGACATTACTCCCATGGAGAAAAGTCCGCATGGTGCTTATTGTGTTCAATGCCGATTCAATTTCAGTGTTTCATCAACACTCTGAAGGTCCACAGATTACAGAATGCCTCCAGATGTGCTTCGGAAACTACTACTAGTCTTCCAGGGAACGATCAAAGCGTAGACAGTTTGAGACATTACTCCCATGGAGAAAAGTCCGCATGGTGCTTATTGTGTTCAATGCCGATGCAATTTTTGTGTTTCATCAACACTCTGAAGGTCCACATAATACAGAATGCATCCGGATGTGCTTCAGAAACTACTAGTAGTCTTCCAGGAAACGATCAGAGCGTAGGCAGTTTAAGACATTACTCCCATGGAGAAAAGTCCGCATTGTGCTTATTGTGTTCAATGCCGGTGCAATTTTTGTGCTTCATCAATACTCTGAAGGTCCTCAGATTACAGAATGCTTCCAGATGTGCTTCGGAAACTACTACTAGTCCTCCAGTGTACAATCAAAGCGGAGACAGTTTAAGACATTACTCCCATGGAGAAAAGTCCGCATGGTGCTTATTGTGTTCAATGCCGATGCAATTTCTGTGTTTCATCAACACTCTGAAGGTCTACAGATTCCAGAATGCCTCCAGATGTGCTTCGGAAACTACTACTAGTCTTCCAGTGTACAATCAAAACGAAAACAGTTTAAGACATTACTCCCATCGAGAAAAGTCCCCATTGTGCTTATTGTGTTCAATGCCGATGCAATTTTTGTGCTTCATCAATACTCTGAAGGTCCTCAGATTACAGAATGCTTCCAGATGTGCTTCGGAAACTACTACTAGTCTTCCAGTGTACGATCAAAGCGTAGACAGTTTAAGACATTACACCCATGGAGAAAAGTCCGCATGGTGCTTATTGTGTTCAATGCCGATGCAGTTTTTGTGTTTCATCAACACACTGAGCGTCGACAGATTATAGAATGCCTATAGATGTGCTTCGGAAACTACTACTAGTCTTCCAGGGAACGATCAAAGCGTAGACAGTTTGAGACATTACTCTCATGGAGAAAAGTCCGCATGGTGCTTATTGTGTTCAATGCCGATGCAATTTTTGTGTTTCATCAACACTCTGAAGGTCCACAGATTACAGAATGTATCCAGATATGCTTCGGAAACTACTACTAGTCTTCCAAGGAACGATCAAAGCGTAGACAATATAAGACATTACTCCCAAGTAGAAAAGTCTGCATGGTGTTTATTGTGTTGAATGCCGATGCAATTTTTGTGTTTCATCAACACTCTGAAGGTCCACAGAATACAGAAGGCATCCGGATGTGCTTCAGAAACTACTACTAGTCTTCCAGGAAACGATCAGAGCGTAGGCAGTTTAAGACATTACTCCCATGAAGAAAAGTCCGCATGGTGCCTATTGTGTCCAATGCCGATGCAATTTTTGTGTTTCATCAACACTCTGAAGGTCCACAGATTACAGAATGCCTCCAGATGTGCTTCGGAAACTACTACTAGTCTTCCAGTGTACGATCAAAGCGTAGACAGTTTAAGACATTACTCCCATGGAGAAAAGTCCGCATTGTGCTTATTGTGTTCAATGCCGATGCAATTTTTGTGCTTCATCAATACTCTGAAGGTCTTCAGATTACAGAATGCTTCCAGATGTGCTTCGGAAACTACTACTAGTCTTCCAGTGTACGATCAAAGCGTAGACAGTTTAAGACATTACTCCCATGGAGAAAAGTCCGTATGGTGCTTATTGTGTTCAATGCCGATGCAATTACTGTGTTTCATCAACACTCTGAAGGTCCACAGATTACAGAATGCCTCCAGATGTGCTTCGGAAACAACTACTAGTCTTCCAGTGTACAATCAAAGCGTAGACAGTTTAAGACATTACTTCCATGGAGAAAAGTCCGCATGGTGCTTATTTTGTTCAATGCCGACGCAATTTTTGTGTTTCATCACCCCTCTGAAGGTCCACAGATTTCAGAATGCCTCCAGATGTGCTTCGGAAACTACTACTACTCTTCCAGGGAACCATTAAAGCGTAGACAGTTATAGACATTACTCCCATGGAGACAATCCCGCATGGTGCTTATTGTGTTCAAAGAGGATGCAATTTTTGAGTTTCATCAACACTCTGAAGGTCCACAGATTACAGAATGCATCCTGATGTGCTTCGAAAACTACTACTAGTCTTAAAGTGAACGATCAAAGCGTAGACGGTTTAAGACATTACTCCCTTGGAGAAAAGTCCGCATAGTGCTTATTGTGTTCAATGCCGATGCAGTTTTTGTGTTTCATCAACACTCTGAACGTCCACAGATTACACAATGCCTCCAGAAGTGCTTCGGAAACTACTACTTGTCTTCCAGGGAATGATCAAACCGTAGACAATATAAGACATTACTCCCATGGAGAAAAGTACGCATGGTGCTTACTCTGTTAAAAGCCGATGCAACTTCTGTGTTTCATCAACACTCTGAAGGTCCAGTGATTACAGAATGCCTCCAGATGTGCTTCGGAAACTACTACTAGTCCTCCAGTGTACAATCAAAGCGTAGACAGTTTAAGACATTACTCCCATGGAGAAAAGTCCGCATGGTGCTTATTGTGTTCAATGCCGATGCAATTTCTGTGTTTCATCAACACTCTGAAGGTCTACAGATTCCAGAATGCCTCCAGTTGTGCTTCGGAAACTACTACTAGTCTTCCAGGGAACGATCAAAGCGTAGACAGTTTGAGACATTACTCCCATGGAGAAAAGTCCGCATGGTGCTTATTGTGTTCAATGCCGATGCAATTTTTGTGTTTCATCAACACTCTGAAGGTCCACATAATACAGAATGCATCCGGATGTGCTTCAGAAACTACTAGTAGTCTTCCAGGAAACGATCAGAGCGTAGGCAGTTTAAGACATTACTCCCATGGAGAAAAGTCCGCATTGTGCTTATTGTGTTCAATGCCGGTGCAATTTTTGTGCTTCATCAATACTCTGAAGGTCCTCAGATTACAGAATGCTTCCAGATGTGCTTCGGAAACTACTACTAGTCCTCCAGTGTACAATCAAAGCGCAGACAGTTTAAGACATTACTCCCATGGAGAAAAGTCCGCATGGTGCTTATTGTGTTCAATGCCGATGCAATTTCTGTGTTTCATCAACACTCTGAAGGTCTACAGATTCCAGAATGCCTTCAGTTGTGCTTCGGAAACTACTACTAGTCTTCCAGGAAACGATCAAAGCGTAGACAGTTTAAGACATTACTCCCTTTAGAAAAGTCCGCATGGTGCTTATTGTGTTCAATGCCGATGCAATATCTGTGTTTCATCGACACTCTGTAGGTCCACAGATTACAGAATGCCTCCAGATGTGCTTCGGAAACTACTACTAGTCTTCCAGTGTACCATCAAAGCGTAGCCAGTTTAAGACATTACTCCCTTGGAGAAAAGTCCGCTTGGTGCTTATTGTGTTCAATGCCGATGCAGTTTTTGTGTTTCATCAACACTCTGAACGTCCACAGATTACAGAATGCCTCAAGTTGTGCTTCGGAAACTACTACTTGTCTTCCAGGGAACGATCAAAGCGTAGACAATATAAGACATTATTCACAAGTAGAAAAGTCTGCATGGTGCTTATTGTGTTCAATGCCGAAGCAATTTCTGTGTTTCATCAACACTCTGAAGGTCCACAGATTACAGAATTCCTCCAGAAGTGCTTCGGAAACTACTACTAGTCTTCCAGGGAACGATCAAAGCGTAGACACTTTAAGACATTACTCCCATGGAGAAAATTCCGCATGGTGTTTATTGTGTTCAATGCCGATGCAATTTTTTTTTTCATCAACACTCTGAAGGTCCACAGATTACAGAATTCCTCCAGAAGTGCTTCGGAAACTACTACTAGTCTTCCAGGGAACGATCAAAGCGTAGACAATATAAGACATTACTCCCATGGAGAAAAGTCGGCATGGTGCTTATTGTGTTCAATGCCGATGCAATTTCTGTGTTTCATCAACACTCTGAAGGTCCACAGAATACAGAATGCATCCGGATGTGCTTCAGAAACTACTACTAGTCTTCCAGGAAACGATCAGACCGTAGGCAGTTTAAGACATTACTCCCATGGAGAAACGTCCGCATGGTGGCTATTGTGTCCAATGCTGATGCAATTCTTGTGTTTCATCAACACTCTGAAGGTCCACAGATTACAGAATGCCTACAGATGTGCTTCGGAAACTACTACTAGTCTTCCAGTGTACGATCAAAGCGTAAACAGTTTAAGACATTACTCCCATGGAGAAAAGTCCGCATTGTGCTTATTGTGTTCAATCCCGATGCAATTTTTGTGTTTCATCAATACTCTGAAGGTCCTCAGATTACAGAATGCTTCCAGATGTGCTTCGGAAACTACTACTAGTCTTGCAGTGTACGATCAAAGCGTAGACAGTTTAAGACATTACTCCCATGGAGAAAAGTCAGTATGCTGTTTATTGTGTTCAATGCCGATGCAATTTCTGTGTTTCATCAACACTCTGAAGGTCCACAGATTACAGAATGCCTCCAGATGTGCTTCGGAAACTACTACTAGTCTTCCAGTGTACAATCAAAACGTAGACAGTTTAGGACATTACTCCCATTGAGAAAAGTCCGCATGGTGCTTATTGTGTTCAATGCCGATGCAGTTTTTGTGTTTCATCAACACTCTGAACGTCCACAGATTACAGATTGCCTCCAGATGTGTTTCGGAAACTACTACTCCAGTGTACGATCAAAGCGTAGACAGTTTAAGACATTACTCAAATGGAGAAAAGTCCGCATGGTGCTTATTGTGTTCAATGCCGATGTAATTTTTAGTGTTTCATCAAAACTCTGAAGATCCACAGATTACAGAATGCCTCCAGATGTGCTTCGGAAACTACTTCTAGTCTTCCAGTGTACGATCAATGCGTAGGCAGTGTAAGACATTACTCCCATGGAGAAAACTCCGCATGGTGCTTATTGTGTTCAATGCCGATGCAAGTTTTGTGTTTCATCACCACTCTGAAGGTCCACAGATTTCAGAATGCCTCCAGATGTGCTTCGGAAACTACTACTAGTCTTCCAGTGTACGATCAAAGCGAAGACAGTTTAAGACACTACTCCCATGGAGAAAAGTTCGCATGGTGCTTATTGTGTTCAATGCCGATGCAGTTTCTGTGTTTCATCAACACTCTGAAGGTCCACAGATTACAGAATGCCTCCAGATGTGTTTCGTTAACTACTTCTAGTCTTCCAGTGTACGATCAATTCGTAGACATTTAAAGACGTTACTCCCATGGAGAAAAGTCCGCATGGTGCTTATTGTGTTCAATGACGAAGCAGTTTCTGTGTTTCATCAACACTCTGAAGGTCCACAGATTACAGAATGCCTCCAGATGTGCTTCGGAAACTACTACCAGTCTTCCAGTGTACGATCAAAGAGTAGACAGTATAAGACATTACTCCCATGGAGAAAAGTCCGCACGGTGCTTATTGTGTTCAATGCCGATGCAATTTTTGTGTTTCATCAACATTCTGAAGGTCCACAGATTACAGAATGCCTCCAGATGTGCTTCGGAAACTACTACTAGTCTTCCAGGGAACGATCAAAGCGTAGACAGTTTAAGACATTACTCCCTTTAGAAAAGTCCGCATGGTGCTTATTGTGTTCAATGCCGATGCAATTTTTGTGTTTCATCAACACTCTGAAGGTCCACAGATTACAGAATGCCTCCAGATGTGCTTCGGAAACTACTACTAGTCTTCCAGTGTACCATCAAAGCGTAGACAGTTTTAGACATTACTCCCATGGAGAAAAGTCCGCATGGTGCTTATTGTGTTCAATGCCGATGCAGTTTTTGTGTTTCATCAACACTCTGAACGTCCACAGATTACAGAATGCCTCCAGCAGTGCTTCGGAAACTACTACTTGTCTTCCAGGGAACGATCAAAGCGTAGACTATATAAGACATTACTCCCAAGGAGAAAAGTCTGCATGGTGCTTATTGTGTTTAATGCAGATGCAATTTCTGTGTTTCATCAACACTCTGAAGGTCCACAGAATACTGAATGCATCCAGATGTGCTTCAGAAACTACTACTGGTCTTCCAGTGAACGATCAAAGCGTAGACAGTTTAAGACATTACTCTCATGGTGAAAAGGCCGCATGGTGCTTATTGTGTTCAATGCCGGTTCAATTCCTGTGTTTCATCAACACTCTGAATGTCCACAGATTACAGAATTCCTCGAGATGTGCTTCAGAAACTACTACTAGTCTTCCAGGAAACGATCAATGCGTAGGCAGTTTAAGACATTACGCCCATGTAGAAAAGTCCGCATGGTGCTTATTGTGTTCAATGCCGATGCAATTTCTGTGTTTCATCAACACTCTGAAGGTCCACAGAATACTGAATGCATCCAGATGTGCTTCAGAAACTACTACTAGTCTTCCAGGAAACGATCAATGCGTAGGCAGTATAAGACATTATTCCCATGGAGAAGAGTTTGCATGGTGCTTATTGTGTTCAATGCCGATGCAATTTTTGAGTTTCATCAATACTCTGAAGGTCCTCAGATTACAGAATGCTTCCAGATGTGCTTCGGAAACTACTACTTGTCTTCCAGGGAACGATCAAAGCGTAGACAATATAAGACATTACTCCCAAGGAGAAAAGTCTGCATGGTGCTTATTGTGTTCAATGCCGATGCAATTTCTGTGTTTCATCAACGTTCTGAAGGTCCACTGAATACTGAATGCATCCAGATGTGCTTCAGAAACTACTACTAGTCTTCCAGGAAACGATCAATGCGTAGGCAGTATAAGACATTATTCCCATGGAGAAAAGTCCGCATTGTGCTTATTGTGTTCAATCCCGATGCAATTTTTGAGTTTCATCAATACTCTGAAGGTCCTCAGATTACAGAATGCTTCCAGATGTGCTTCGGAAACTACTACTTGTCTTCCAGGGAACGATCAAAGCGTAGACAATATAAGACATTACTCCCAAGGAGAAAAGTCTGCATGGTGCTTATTGTGTTCAATGCCGATGCAATTTCTGTGTTTCATCAACGTTCTGAAGGTCCACAGAATACTGAATGCATCCAGATGTGCTTCAGAAACTACTACTAGTCTTCCAGGAAACGATCAATGCGTAGGCAGTATAAGACATTATTCCCATGGAGAAGAGTTTGCATGGTGCTTATTGTGTTCAATGCCGATGCAATTTCTATGTTTCATCAACACTCTGAAGGTCCACAAATTACAGAATGCTTCCAGATGTGCTTCGGAAACTACTATTAGTCTTCCAGTGTACGATCAAACCGTAGACAGTTTAAGACATTACTCCCATGGAGAAAAAACCGCATGGTGCTTATTGTGTTCAATGCCGATTCAATATCTGTGTCTCATCAACACTCTGAAGGTCCACAGATTACAGAATGCCTCCAGATGTGCATCGGAAGCTACTACTAGTCTTCCAGTGTACGATCAAAGCGTAGACAGTTTGAGACATTACTCCCATGGAGAAAAGTCCGCATGGTGCTTATTGTGTTCAATGCCGATGCAATTTTTGTGTTTCATCAACACTCTGAAGGTCAACATAATACAGAATGCATCCGGATGTGCTTCAGAAACTACTACTAGTCTTCCAGGAAACGATCAGAGCGTATACATTTTAAGACGTTACTCCCATGGAGAAAAGTCCGCATTGTGCTTATTGTGTTCAATGCCGGTGCAATTTTTGTGCTTCATCAATACTCTGAAGGTCCTCAGATTACAAAATGCTTCCAGATGTGCTTCGGAAACTACTACTAGTCTTCCAGTGTACGATCAAAGCGTAGACAGTTTAAGACATTACTCACATGGAGAAAAGTCCGCATGCTGCTTATTGTGTTCAATGCCGATGCAATTTCTGTGTTTCATCAACACTCTGAAGGTCTACAGATTCCAGAATGCATCCAGATGTGCTTCGGAAACTACTACTAGTCTTCCAGTGTACGATCAATGCGTAGGCAGTGTAAGACATTACTCCCATGGAGAAAACTCCGCATGGTGCTTATTGTGTTCAATGCCGATGCAGTTTTTGTGTTTCATCAACACTCTGAACGTCCACAGATTACAGAATGCCTCAAGTTGTGCTTCGGAAACTACTACTTGTCTTCCAGGGAACGATCAAAGCGTAGACAATATAAGACATCACTCCTAAGGAGAAAAGTCTGCATGGTGCTTATTGTGTTCAATGCCGATGCAATTTCTGTGTTTCATCAACACTCTGAAGGTCCACAGATTACAGAATTCCTCCAGAAGTGCTTCGGATACTACTACTAGTCTTCCAGTGAACGATCAAAGCGTAGACACTTTAAGACATTACTCCCATGGAGAAAATTCCGCATGGTGCTTATTGTGTTCAATGCCGAAGCAATTTTTGTTTTTCATCAACACTCTGAAGGTCCACAGATTAAAGAATGCCTCCAGATGTGTTTCGGAAACTACTACTAGTCTTCCAGGGAACGATCAAAGCGTAGACAGTATAAGACATTACTCCCATGGAAAAAAGTCTGCATGGTGCTTATTCTGTTCAATGCCGATGCAATTTTTGTGTTTCATCAACACTCTGAAGGTCCACAGAATACAGAATGCCTCCAGATGTGCTTCGGAAACTACTACTAGTCTTCCAGTGTACAATTAAAGTGTAGACAGTTTAAGACACTACTCCCATGGAGAAAAGTCCGCATGGTGCTTATTGTGTTCAATGCCGATGCAATTTCTGTGTTTCATCAACACTCTGAAGGTCCACAGATTACAGAATGACTCCAGATGTTCTACGGAAACTACTACTAGTCTTCCAGTGTACCATCAGAGCGTAGACAGTTTAAGACATTACTCCCTTGGAGAAAAGTCCGCATGGTGCTTATTGTGTTCAATGCCGATGCAGTTTTTGTGTTTCATCATCACTCTGTACGTCCACAGATTACAGAATGCCTCCAGAGGTGCTTCGGAAACTACTACTTGTCTTCCAGGGAACGATCAAAGCGTAGACACTTTGAGACATTACTCCCATGGAGAAAAGTCCGCATGGTGCTTATTATGTTCAATGCCGATGCAATTTTTGTGTTTCATCAACACTCTGAAGGTCCACATAATACAGAATGCATCCGGATGTTCTTCAGAAACTACTACTAGTCTTCCAGGAAACGATCAGAGCGTAGGCAGTTTAAGACATTACTCCCATGGAGAAAGGTCCGCATTGTGCTTATTGTGTTCAATGCCGGTGCAATTTTTGTGTTTCATCAACACTCTGAAGGTCCACAGAATACAGAATGCATCCGGATGTGCATCAGAAACTACTACTAGTCTTCCAGGAAACGATCAGAGCGTAGGCAGTTTAAGACATTACTCCCATGGAGAAAAGTCCGCATGGTGCTTATTGTGTTCAATGCCGATGCAATATCTGTGTCTCATCAACACTCTGAAGGTCTACAGATTAAAGAATGCCCCCAGGTGTGCTTCGGAAACTACTACTAGTCTTCCAGTGTACAATCAAAACGAAGACAGTTTAAGACATTACTCCCATGGAGAAAAGTCCGCATGGTGCTTATTGTGTTCAATGCCGATGCAGTTTTTGTGTTTCATCAACACTCTGAACGTCCACAGATTACTGAATGCCTCAAGTTGTGCTTCGGAAACTACTACTTGTCTTCCAGGGAACGATCAAAGCGTAGACAATATAAGACATTACTCCCAAGGAGAAAAGTCTGCATGGTGCTTATTGTGTTCAATGCCGATGCAATTTTTGTGTTTCATCAACACTCTGAAGGTCCACAGATTACAGAATTCCTCCAGAAGTGCTTCGGAAACTACTACTAGTCTTCCAGTAAACGATCAAAGCATAGACAATTTAAGACATTACTCCCATGGAGAAAAGTCGGCATGGTGCTTATTGTGTTCAATGCCGATGCAATTTCTGTGTTTCATCAACACTCTGAAGGTCCACAGATTACAGAATGCCTCCAGATGTGCATCGGAAGCTACTACTAGTCTTGCGGTGTACAATCAAAACGTAGACAGTTTAAGACATTACTCCCATGGAGAAAATTCCGCATGGTGCTTATTGTGTTCAATGCCGATGCAATTTTTGTTTTTCATCAACACTCTGAAGGTCCACAGATTAAAGAATGCCTCCAGATGTGTTTCGGAAACTACTACTAGTCTTCCAGGGAACGACCAAAGCGTAGACAATATAAGACATTACTCCCATGGAGAAAAGTCTGCATGGTGCTTATTCTGTTCAATGCTGATGCAATTTTTGTGTTTCATCAACACTCTGAAGGTCCACAGAATACAGAATGCCTCCAGATGTGCTTTGGAAACTACTACTAGCCTTCCAGGAAACGATCAAAGCGTAGACAGTTTAAGACATTACTCCCTTTAGAAAAGTCCGCATGGTGCTTATTGTGTTCAATGCCGATGCAATTTCTGTGTTTCATCAACACTCTGAAGGTCCACAGATTACAGAATGCCTCCAGATGTTCTTCGGAAACTACTACTAGTCTTCCAGTGTACGGTCAATGCGTAGGCAGTGTAAGACATTACTCCCATGGAGAAAACTCCGCATGGTGCTTATTGTGTTCAATGCCGATGCAGTTTTTGTGTTTCATCAACACTCTGAACGTCCACAGATTACAGAATGCCTCCAGATGTTCTTCGGAAACTACTACTAGTCTTCCAGTGTACCATCAAAGCGTAGACAGTTTAAGACATTACTCCCTTGGAGAAAAGTCCGCATGGTGCTTATTGTGTTCAATGCCGATGCAGTTTTTGTGTTTCATCATCACTCTGAACGTCCACAGATTACAGAATGCCTCAAGTTGTGCTTCCGAAACTACTACTTGTCTTCCAGGGAACGATCAAAGCGTAGACAATATAAGACATTACTACCAAGGAGAAAAGTCTGCATGGTGCTTATTGTGTTCAATGCCGATGCAATTTCTGTGTTTCATCAACACTCTGAAGGTCCACAGAATACAGAATTCCTCCAGAAGTGCTTCGGATACTACTACTAGTCTTCCAGTGAACGATCAAAGCGTAGACACTTTAAGACATTACTCCCATGGAGAAAATTCCGCATGGTGCTTATTGTGTTCAATGCCGAAGCAATTTTTGTTTTTCATCAACACTCTGAAGGTCCACAGATTAAAGAATGCCTCCAGATGTGTTTCGGAAACTACTACTAGTCTTCCAGGGAACGATCAAAGCGTAGACAGTATAAGACATTACTCCCATGGAAAAAAGTCTGCTTGGTGCTTATTCTGTTCAATGCCGATGCAATTTTTGTGTTTCATCAACACTCTGAAGGTCCACAGAATACAGAATGCCTCCAGATGTGCTTCGGAAACTACTACTAGTCTTCCAGTGTACAATTAAAGTGTAGACAGTTTAAGACACTACTATCATGGAGAAAAGTCCGCATGGTGCTTATTGTGTTCAATGCCGATGCAATTTCTGTGTTTCATCAACACTCTGAAGGTCCACAGATTACAGAATGACTCCAGATGTTCTACGGAAACTACTACTAGTCTTCCAGTGTACCATCAGAGCGTAGACAGTTTAAGACATTACTCCCTTGGAGAAAAGTCCGCATGGTGCTTATTGTGTTCAATGCCGATGCAGTTTTTGTGTTTCATCATCACTCTGTACGTCCACAGATTACAGAATGCCTCCAGAGGTGCTTCAGAAACTACTACTTGTCTTCCAGGCAACGATCAAAGCGTAGACACGTTGAGACATTACTCCCATGGAGAAAAGTCCGCATGGTGCTTATTATGTTCAATGCCGATGCAATTTTTGTGTTTCATCAACACTCTGAAGGTCCACATAATACAGAATGCATCCGGATGTTCTTCAGAAACTACTACTAGTCTTCCAGGAAACGATCAGAGCGTAGGCAGTTTAAGACATTACTCCCATGGAGAAAGGTCCGCATTGTGCTTATTGTGTTCAATGCCGGTGCAATTTTTGTGTTTCATCAACACTCTGAAGGTCCACAGAATACAGAATGCATCCGGATGTGCATCAGAAACTACTACTAGTCTTCCAGGAAACGATCAGAGCGTAGGCAGTTTAAGACATTACTCCCATGGAGAAAAGTCCGCATGGTGCTTATTGTGTTCAATGCCGATGCAATATCTGTGTCTCATCTACACTCTGAAGGTCTACAGATTAAAGAATGCCCCCAGATGTGCTTCGGAAACTACTACTAGTCTTCCAGTGTACAATCAAAACGAAGACAGTTTAAGACATAACTCCCATGGAGAAAAGTCCGCATGGTGCTTATTGTGTTCAATGCCGATGCAGTTTTTGTGTTGCATCAACACTCTGAACGTCCACAGATTACTGAATGCCTCAAGTTGTGCTTCGGAAACTACTACTTGTCTTCCAGGGAACGATCAAATCGTAGACAATATAAGACATTACTCCCAAGGAGAAAAGTCTGCATGGTGCTTATTGTGTTCAATGCCGATGCAATTTTTGTGTTTCATCAACACTCTGAAGGTCCACAGATTACAGAATTCCTCCAGAAGTGCTTCGGAAACTACTACTAGTCTTCCAGTAAACGATCAAAGCATAGACAATTTAAGACATTACTCCCATGGAGAAAAGTCGGCATGGTGCTTATTGTGTTCAATGCCGATGCAATTTCTGTGTTTCATCAACACTCTGAAGGTCCACAGATTACAGAATGCCTCCAGATGTGCATCGGAAGCTACTACTAGTCTTGCGGTGTACAATCAAAACGTAGACAGTTTAAGACATTACTCCCATGGAGAAAATTCCGCATGGTGCTTATTGTGTTCAATGCCGATGCAATTTTTGTTTTTCATCAACACTCTGAAGGTCCACAGATTAAAGAATGCCTCCAGATGTGTTTCGGAAACTACTACTAGTCTTCCAGGGAACGATCAAAGCGTAGACAATATAAGACATTACTCCCATGGAGAAAAGTCTTCATGGTGCTTATTCTGTTCAATGCTGATGCAATTTTTGTGTTTCATCAACACTCTGAAGGTCCACAGAATACAGAATGCCTCCAGATGTGCTTTGGAAACTACTACTAGCCTTCCAGGAAACGATCAAAGCGTAGACAGTTTAAGACATTACTCCCTTTAGAAAAGTCCGCATGGTGCTTATTGTGTTCAATGCCGATGCAATTTCTGTGTTTCATCAACACTCTGAAGGTCCACAGATTACAGAATGCCTCCAGATGTTCTTCGGAAACTACTACTAGTCTTCCAGTGTACGGTCAATGCGTAGGCAGTGTAAGACTTTACTCCCATGGAGAAAACTCCGCATGGTGCTTATTGTGTTCAATGCCGATGCAGTTTTTGTGTTTCATCAACACTCTGAACGTCCACAGATTACAGAATGCCTCCAGATGTTCTTCGGAAACTACTACTAGTCTTCCAGTGTACCATCAAAGCGTAGACAGTTTAAGACATTACTCCCTTGGAGAAAAGTCCGCATGGTGCTTATTGTGTTCAATGCCGATGCAGTTTTTGTGTTTCATCATCACTCTGAACGTCCACAGATTACAGAATGCCTCAAGTTGTGCTTCCGAAACTACTACTTGTCTTCCAGGGAACGATCAAAGCGTAGACAATATAAGACATTACTCCCAAGGAGAAAAGTCTGCATGGTGCTTATTGTGTTCAATGCCGATGCAATTTCTGTGTTTCATCAACACTCTGAAGGTCCACAGATTACAGAATTCCTCCAGAAGTGCTTCGGAAACTACTACTAGTCTTCCTGTAAACGATCAAAGCATAGACAATTTAAGACATTACTCAAAATGGAGAAAAGTCGGCATGGTGCTTATTGTGTTCAATGCCGATGCAATTTCTGTGTTTCATCAACACTCTGAAGGTCCACAGAATACAGAATGCATCCGGATGTGCTTCAGAAACTACTACTAGTCTTCCAGGAAACGATCAGAGCGTAGGCAGTTTAAGACATTACTCCCATGGAGAAAAGTCCGCATGGTGGCTATTGTGTCCAATGCTGATGCAATTTTTGTGTTTCATCAACACTCTGAAGGTCCACAGATTACAGAATGCCTACAGATGTGCTTCGGAAACTACTACTAGTCTTCCAGTGTGCGATCAAAGCGTAGACAGTTTAAGACATTACTCCCATGGAGAAAAGTCCGCATTGTGCTTATTGTGTTCAATCCCGATGCAATTTTTGAGTTTCATCAATACTCTGAAGGTCCTCAGATTACAGAATGCTTCCAGATGTGCTTAGGAAACTACTACTAGTCTTGCAGTGTACGATCAAAGCGTAGACAGTTTAAGACATTACTCCCATGGAGAAAAGTCCGTATGGTGTTTATTGTGTTCAATGCCGATGCAATTTCTGTGTTTCATCAACACTCTGAACGTCCACAGATTACAGAATGCCTCCAGATGTGCTTCGGAAACTACTACTTGTCTTCCAGGGAACGATCAAAGCGTAGACAATTTAAGACATTACTCCCATGGAGGAAAGTCCGTATGGTGTTTATTGTGTTCAATGCTGATGCAATTTCTGTGTTTCATCAACACTCTGAAGGTCCACAGATTACAGAATGCCTCCAGATGTGCTTCGGAAACTACTACTAGTCTTCCAGTGTACAATCAAAGTGTAGACAGTTTAAGACATTACTCCCATGGAGAAAAGTCCGCATGGTGCTTATTGTGTTCAATGCCGATGCAGTTTTTGTGTTTCATAAACACTCTGAACGTCCACAGATTACAGAATGCCTCCAGATGTGCTTCGGAAACTACTACTAGTCTTCCAGGGAACGATCAAAGCGTAGACAGTTTAAGACATTACTCCCTTTAGAAATGTCCGCATGGTGCTTATTGTGTTCAATGCCGATGCAATTTCTGTGTTTCATCAACACTCTGAAGGTCCACGGATTACAGAATGCCTCCAGATTTGCTTCGGAAACTACTACTAGTCTTCCAGTGTACCATCAAAGCGTAGACAGTTTAAGACATTACTCCCATGGAGAAAAGTCCGCATGGTGCTTATTGTGTTCAATGCCGATTCAATTCCTGTGTTTCATCAACACTCTGAAGGTCCACAGATTACAGAATGCCTCCAGCAGTGCTTCGGAAACTACTACTTGTCTTCCAGGGAACGATCAAAGCGTAGACTATATAAGACATTATTCCCAAGGAGAAAAGTCTGCATGGTGCTTATTGTGTTCAATGCCGATGCAATTTCTGTGTTTCATCAACACTCTGAAGGTCCACAGAATACTGAATGCATCCAGATGTGCTTCAGAAACTACTACTGGTCTTCCAGTGAACGATCAAAGCGTAGACAGTTTAAGACATTACTCTCATGGAGAAAAGGCCGCATGGTGCTTATTGTGTTCAATGCCGATTCAATTTCTGTGTTTCATCAACACTCTGAAGGTCTACAGATTACAGAATTCCTCGAGATGTGCTTCAGAAACTACTACTAGTCTTCCAGGAAGTGATCAATGCGTAGGCAGTTTAAGACATTTCTCCCATGGAGAAAAGTCCGCATGGTGCTTATTGTGTTCAATGCCGATGCAATTTCTGTGTTTCATCAACACTCTGAAGGTCCACAGAATACTGAATGCATCCAGATGTGCTTCAGAAACTACTACTGGTCTTCCGGTGAACGATCAAAGCGTAGACAGTTTAAGACATTACTCTCATGGAGAAAAGGCCGCATGGTGCTTATTGTTTTCAATGCCGATTCAATTCCTGTGTTTCATCAACACTCTGAAGGTCCACAGATTACAGAATTCCTCGAGATGTGCTTCAGAAACTACTACTAGTCTTCCAGGAAGCGATCAATGCGTAGGCAGTTTAAGACATTTCTCCCATAGAGAAAAGTCCGCATGGTGCTTATTGTGTTCAATGCCGATGCAATTTCTGTGTTTCATCAACACTCTGAAGGTCCACAGAATACTGAATGCATCCAGATGTGCTTCAGAAACTACTACTAGTATTCCAGGAAACGATCAATGCGTCGGCAGTTTAAGACATTACTCCCATGGAGAAAAGTCCGCATGGTGCTTATTGTGTTCAATGCCGATGCAATTTCTATGTTTCATCAATATTATGAAGGTCCACAGATTACAGAATGCTTCCAGATGTGCTTCGAAAACTACTACTAGTCTTGCAGTGTACAATCAAAGCGTAGACAGTTTAAGACATTACTCCCATGGAGAAAAATCCGTATGGTGTTTATTGTGTTCAATGCCGATGCAATTTCTGTGTTTCATCAACACTCTGAAGGTCCACAGATTACAGAATGCCTCCAGATGTGTATCGGAAGCTACTACTAGTCTTCCAGTGTACGATCAAAGCGTAGACAGTTTAAGACATTACTCCCATGGAGAAAAGTATGCATGGTGCTTATTGAGTTCAATGCCGATGCAATTTCTGTGTTTCATCAACACTCTGAAGGTCCAGAGATTACAGAATGCCTCCAGATGTGCTTCAGAAACTACTACTGGTCAACCAGTGAACGATCAAAACGTAGACAGTTTAAGACATTACTCCCATGGAGAAAATTCCGCATGGTGCTTATTGTGTTCAATGCCGATGCAATTTTTGTGTTTGAACAACATTCTGAAGGTCCACAGATTACAGAATGCTTCCAGATGAGCTTCTTAATCTACTACTAGTCTTCCAGTGTACGATCAAAGAGTAGAAAGTTTAAGACATTACTACCATGGAGAAAAGTCCGCATTGTGTTTATTATGTTCAATGCCGATGCAATTTTTGTGTTTCATCAATATTCTGAAGGTCCACAGATTACAGAATGCTTCCAGATGTGCTTCGGAAATTACTGCTAGTCTTCCAGTGTACGATCAAATCGTAGACAGTTTAAGACATTACTCCCATGGAGAAAAGTCCCCATTGTGCTTATTGTGTTCAATCCCGATGCAATTTTTGTGTTTCATCAATACTCTGAAGGTCCTCAGATTACAGAATGCTTCCAGATGTGCTTCGGAAACTACTACTAGTCTTGCAGTGTACGATCAAAGCGTAGACAGTTTAAGACATTACTCCCATGGAGAAAAGTCCGTATGGTGTTTATTGTGTTCAATGCCGATGCAATTTCTGTGTTTCATCAACACTCTGAAGGTCCACAGATTACAGAATGCCTCCAGATGTGCATCGGATGCTACTACTAGTCTTCCAGTGTACAATCAAAGCGTAGACAGTTTAAGACATTACTCCCATGGAGAAAAGTCCGCATGGTGCTTATTGTGTTCAATGCCGATGCAGTTTTTGTGTTTCATCAACACTCTGAACGTCCACAGATTACAGAATGCCTCCAGATGTGCTTCGGAAACTAATACTTGTCTTCCAGGGAACGATCAAAGCGTAGACAATATAAGACATTACTCCCAAGGAGAAAAGTCTGCATGGTACTTATTGTGTTCAATGCCGATGCAATTTCTGTGTTTCATCAACACTCTGAAGGTCCACAAATTGCAGAATGCTTCCAGATGTGCTTCGGAAACTACTATTAGTCTTCCAGTGTACGATCAAATCGTAGACAGTTTAAGACATAACTCCCATGGAGAAAAAACCGCATGGTGCTTATTGTGTTCAATGCCGATGCTATTTCTGTGTTTCATCAACACTCTGAAGGACCACAAAATACAGAATGCCTCCAGATGTGCTTCGGAAACTACTACTAGTCTTACAGTGTACAATCAAATCGTAGACAGTTTAAGACATTACTCCCATGGAGAAAAGTCCGCATGGTGCTTATTGTATTCAATGCCGATGCAATTTTTGTGTTTCATCAACATTCTGAATGTCCACAGATTACAGAATGCCTCCAGATGTGCTTCGGAAACTACTACTAGTCTTCCAGGGAACGATCAACTTGTAGACAGTTTAAGACATTACTCCCTTTAGAAAAGTCCGCATGGTGCTTATTGTGTTCAATGCCGATGCAATTTTTGTGTTTCATCAACACTCTGAAGGTCCACAGACTACAGAATGCCTCCAGAAGTGCTTCGGAAACTACTACTAGTCTTCCAGTGTACCATCAAAGCGTAGACAGTTTAAGACATTACTCCCATGGAGAAAAGTCCGCATGGTGCTTATTGTGTTCAATGCCGATTCAATTCCTGTGTTTCATCAACACTCTGAAGGTCCACAGATTACAGAATTCCTCGAGATGTGCTTCAGAAACTACTACTAGTCTTCCAGGAAGCGATCAATGCGTAGGCAGTTTAAGACATTTCTCCCATGGAGAAAAGTCCGCATGGTGCTTATTGTGTTCAATGCCGATGCAATTTCTATGTTTCATCAACACTCTGAAGGTCCACAGAATACTGAATGCATCCAGATGTGCTTCAGAAACTACTACTAGTCTTCCAGGAAACGATCAATGCGTCTTCAGTTTAAGACATTACTACCATGGAGAAAAGTCCGCATGGTGCTTATTGTGTTCAATGCCGATGCAATTTCTATGTTTCATCAATATTCTGAAGGTCCACAGATTACAGAATGCTTCCAGATGTGCTTCGAAAACTACTACTAGCCTTGCAGTGTACGATCAAAGCGTAGACAGTTTAAGACATTACTCCCATGGAGAAAAGTCCGTATGGTGTTTATTGTGTTCAATGCCGATGCAATTTTTGTGTTTCAACAACACTCTGAAGGTCCACAGATTTCAGAATGCTTCCAGATGAGCTTCTTAATCTACTACTAGTCTTCCAGTGTACGATCAAAGCGTAGACAGTTTAAGACATTACTACCATGGAGAAAAGTCCGCATTGTGTTTATTATGTTCAATGCCGATGCAATTTTTGTGTTTCATCAATATTCTGAAGGTCCACACATTACAGAATGCTTCCAGATGTGCTTCGGAAATTACTGCTAGTCTTCCAGTGTACGATCAAATAGTAGACAGTTTAAGACATTACTCCCATGGAGAAAAGTCCGCATGGTGCTTATTGTGTTCAATGCCGATGCAGTTTTTGTGTTTCATCAACACTCTGAACGTCCACAGATTACAGAATGCCTCCAGATGTGCTTCGGAAACTAATACTTGTCTTCCAGGAAACGATCAAAGCGTAGACAATATAATACATTATTCCCAAGGAGAAAAGTCTGCATGGTGCTTATTGTGTTCAATGCCGATGCAATTTCTGTGTTTCATCAACACTCTGAAGGTCCACAAATTACAGAATGCTTCCAGATGTGCTTCGGAAACTACTACTAGTCTTCCAGGGAACGATCAAAGCGTAGACAGTTTAAGACATTACTCTCATGGAGAAAAGGCCGCATGGTTCTTATTGTGTTCAATGCCGATTCAATTCCTGTGTTTCATCAACACTCTGAAGGTCCACAGACTACAGAATGCCTCCAGATGTGCTTCGGAAACTACTACTAGTCTTCCAGTGTACCATCAAAGCGTAGACAGTTTAAGACATTACTCCCATGGAGAAAAGTCCGCATGGTGCTTATTGTGTTCAATGCCGATTCAATTCCTGTGTTTCATCAACACTCTGAAGGTCCACAGATTACAGAATTCCTCGAGATGTGCTTCAGAAACTACTACTAGTCTTCCAGGAAGCGATCAATGCGTAGGCAGTTTAAGACATTTCTCCCATGGAGAAAAGTCCGCATGGTGCTTATTGTGTTCAATGCCGATGCAATTTCTGTGTTTCATCAACACTCTGAAGGTCCACAGAATACTGAATGCATCCAGATGTGCTTCAGAAACTACTACTAGTCTTCCAGGAAACGATCAATGCGTCTTCAGTTTAAGACATTACTACCATGGAGAAAAGTCCGCATGGTGCTTATTGTGTTCAATGCCGATGCAATTTCTATGTTTCATCAATATTCTGAAGGTCCACAGATTACAGAATGCTTCCAGATGTGCTTCGGAAACTACTACTAGTCTTGCAGTGTACGTACAAATCGTAGACAGTTTAAGACATTACTCCCATGGAGAAAAGTCCGTATGGTGTTTATTGTGTTCAATGCCGATGCAATTTCTGTGTTTCATCAACACTCTGAAGGTCCACAGATTACAGAATGCCTCCAGATGTGCATCGGAAGCTACTACTAGTCTTCCAGTGTACGATCAACGCGTAGACAGTTTAAGACATTACTCCCATGGAAAAAAGTACGCATAGTGCTTATTGAGTTCAATGCCGATGCAATTTCTGTGTTTCATCAACACTCTGAAGGTCCAGAGATTACAGAATGCCTCCAGATGTGCTTCAGAAACTACTACTGGTCAACCAGTGAACGATCAAAACGTAGACAGTTTAAGACATTACTCCCATGGCGAAAATTCCGCATGGTGCTTATTGTGTTCAATGCCGATGCAATTTTTGTGTTTCAACAACACTCTGAAGGTCCACAGATTACAGAATGCTTCCAGATGAGCTTCTTAATCTACTACTAGTCTTCCAGTGTACGATCAAAGCGTAGACAGTTTAAGACATTACTACCATGGAGAAAGTCCGCATTGTGTTTATTATGTTCAATGCCGATGCAATTTTTGTGTTTCATCAATATTCTGAAGGTCCACAGATTACAGAATGCTTCCAGATGTGCTTCGGAAATTACTGCTAGTCTTCCAGTGTACGATCAAATCGTAGACAGTTTAAGACATTACTCCCATGGAGAAAAGTCCGCATTGTGCTTATTGTGTTCAATCCCGATGCAATTTTTGTGTTTCATCAATACTCTGAAGGTCCTCAGATTACAGAATGCTTCCAGATGTGCTTCGGAAACTACTACTAGTCTTGCAGTGTACGATCAAAGCGTAGACAGTTTAAGACATTACTCCCATGGAGAAAAGTCCGTATGGTGTTTATTGTGTTCAATGCCGATGCAATTTCTGTGTTTCATCAACACTCTGAACGTCCACAGATTACAGAATGCCTCCAGATGTGCTTCGGAAACTACTACTAGTCTTCCAGGTAACGATCAAACGTAGAATGTTTGAGACATTGCTCCCATGGAGAAAAGTCCGCATGGTGCTTATTGTGTTCAATGCCGATGAATTTTTGGGTTTCATCAACACTCTGAAGGTCCACAGATCACTGAATGCATCCAGATGTGCTTCGGAAACTACTACTAGTCTTCCAGTGAACGATCAAAGCATAGACAGTTTAAGACATTACTCCCATGAAGAAAAGTCCCATGGTTCTTATTGTGTTCAATGCCGATGCAATTTCTGTGTTTCATCAACACTCTGAAGGTCCACAGATTACAGAATGCCTCCAGATGTGCTTCGGAAACTACTACTCCAGTGTACGATCAAAGCGTAGACAGTTTAAGACATTATTCCCATGGAGAAAAGTCCGCATGGTGCTTATTGTGTTCAATGCCGATGCAATTTTTGTGTTTCATCAACATTCTGAAGGTCCACAGATTACAGAATGCCTCCAGATGTGCTTCGGAAACTACTACTATTCTTCCAGGGAACGATCAAAGCGTAGACAGTTTAAGACATTACTCTCATGGAGAAAAGGCCGCATGGTTCTTATTGTGTTCAATGCCGATTCAATTCCTGTGTTTCATCAACACTCTGAAGGTCCACAGATTGCAGAATTCCTCGAGATGTGCTTCAGAAACTACTACTAGTCTTCCAGGAAACGATCAATGCGTTGGCAGTTTAAGACATTACTCCCATGGAGAAAAGTCCGCATGGTGCTTATTGTGTTCAATGCCGATGCAATTTCTGTGTTTCATCAACACTCAGAAGGTCCACAGAATACTGAATGCATCCAGATGTGCTTCAGAAGCTACTACTAGGCTTACAGGAAACGATCAATGCGTAGGCAGTTTAAGACATTACTCCCATGGAGAGAAGTCCGCATGGTGCTTATTGTGTTCAATGCCGATGCAATTTCTGTGTTTCATCAACACTCTGAAGGTCCACAGAATACAGAATGCCTCCAGATGTGCTTCGGAAACTACTACTAGTCTTGCAGTGTACAATCAAAGCGTAGACAGTTTAAGACATTACTCCCAAGGAGAAAAGTCCTCATGGTGCTTATTGTGTTCAATGCCGATGCAGTTTTTGTGTTTCATCAACACTCTGAACGTCCACAGATTACAGAATGCCTCCAGATGTGCTTCGGAAACTGCTACTAGTCTTCCAGGTAACGATGAAACGTAGAATGTTTGAGACATTACTCCCATTTAGAAAAGTCCGCATGGTGCCTATTGTGTTCAATGCCGATGCAATTTTTGTGTTTCATCAACACTCTGAAGGTCCACAGATTACAGAATGCCTCCAGATGTGCTTCGGAAACTACTACTAGTCTTCCAGTGTACCATCAAAGCGTAAACAGTTTAAGACATTACTCCTATGGAGAAAAGTACGCATGGTGCTTATTGTGTTCAATGCCGATGCAGTTTTTGTGTTTCATCAACACTCTGAACGTAGACAGATTACAGAATGCCTCCAGAAGTGCTTCGGAAGCTAGTACTTGTCTTCCAGGGAACGATCAAAGTGTAGACAATATAAGACATTACTCCCAAGGAGAAAAGTCTACATGGTGCTTATTGTGTTCAATGCCGATGCAATTTCTGTGTTTCATCAACACTCTGAACGTCCAGAGAATACTGAATGCCTCCAGATGTGCTTCGGAAACTACTACTAGTCTTCCAGTGTACCATCAAAGCGTAGACAGTTTAAGACATTACTCCCATGGAGAAAAGTCCGCATAGTGGTTATTGAGTTCAATGCCGATGCAATTTCTGTGTTTCATCAACACTCTGAAGGTCCAGAGATTACAGAATGCCTCCAGATGTGCTTCAGAAACTACTACATGTCAACCAGTGAACGATCAAAACGTAGACAGTTTAAGTCATTACTCCCATGGAGAAAATTCCGCATGGTGCTTATTGTGTTCAATGCCGATGCAATTTTTCTGTTTCAACAACACTCTGAAGGTCCACAGATTACAGAATGCCTCCAGATGTGCTTCGGAAACTACTACTAGTCTTCCAGTGTGCGATCAAAAATTAGACAGTATAAGACATTACTCCCATGGAGAAAAGTCCGCATGGTGCTTATTGTGTTCAATGCCGATGCAGTTTTTGTGTTTCATCAACACTCTAAAACGTCCACAGATTACAGAATGCCTCTAGATGTGCTTCGGAAACTACTACTTGTCTTCCAGGGAACGATCAAAGCGTAGACAATATAAGACATTACTCCCAAGGAGAGAATGCTTCCAGATGTGCTTCGGAATCTACTACTAGTATTCCAGTGTACGATCAAATCGTAGACAGTTTAAGACATTACTCCCATGGAGAAAAGTCCGCATGGTGCTTATTGTGTTCAATGCCGATGCAATTTCTGTGTTTCATCAACACTCTGAAGGTCCACTGAATACAGAATGCCTCCAGATGTGCTTCGGAAACTACTACTAGTCTTCCAGTGTACAATCAAAGCGTAGAAAGTTTAAGACATTACTCCCAAGGAGAAAAGTCCGCATGGTGCTTATTGTGTTCAATGCCGGTCGCAATTTCTGTGTTTCATCAACACTCTGATGGTCCACAGATTACAGAATGCCTACAGGTGTGCTTCGGAAACTACTACTAGTCTTCAAGTGTACGATCAAAGCGTAGACAGTTTAAGACATTACTCGCATGGAGAAAAGTCCGCATGGTGTTTACTGTGTTCAATGCCGATGTAATTTTTGTGTTTCATCAAAACTCTGAAGATCCAGAGATTACAGAATGCCTCAAGATGTGCTTCGGAAACTACTTCTAGTCTTCCAGTGTACGATCAATGCGTAGGCAGTGTAAGACATTACTCCCATGGAGAAAACTCCGCATGGTGCTTATTGTGTTCAATGCCGATGCAATTTTTGTGTTTCATCAACACTCTGAAGGTCCACAGATTTCAGAATGCCTCCAGATGTGCTTCGGAAACTACTACTAGACTTCCAGGGAACGATCAAAGCGTAGACATTTATAAGACATTACTCCCAAGGAGAAAAGTCTGCATGGTGCTTATTGTGTTCAATGCCGATGCAATTTCTGTGTTTCATCAACACTCTGAAGGTCCACAGAATACTGAATGCCTCCAGATGTGCTTCGGAAACTACTAATAGTCTTCCAGGGAACGATCAAAGCGTAGACAGTTTGAGACGTTACTCCCATGGAGAAAAGTGCGCATGGTTCTTATTGTGTTCAAAGCCGATGCAATTTTTGTGTTTCATCAACACTCTGAATTTCCACAGATTACCGAAAGCATCCAGATGTGCTTCGGAAACTACTACAAGTCTTCCAGGGAACGATCAAAGCGTAGACATTTTAAGACATTACTCCCATGGAGATAAGTTCGCATGGTGCTTATTGTGTTCAATGCCGATGCAATTTCTGTGTTTCATCAACACTCTGAAGGTCTACAGATTATACAATGCATCCAGATGTGCTTCGGAAACTACTACTAGTCTTCCAGTGAACGATCAAAGCGTAGACAGTTTAAGACATTACCTTCATGGAGAAAAGTCCGCATGGTGCTTATTGTGTTCAATGCCGAAGCAATTTCTGTGTTTCAGCAACACTCTGAAGGTCCACAGATTACAGAATGCCTACAGGTGTGCTTCGGAAACTACTTCTAGTCTTCCAGTGTACGATCAATGCGTAGGCAGTGTAAGACATTACTCCCATGGAGAAAACTCCGCATGGTGCTTATTGTGTTCAATGCCGATGCAATTTTTGTGTTTTATCAACACTCTGAAGGTCCACAGATTTCAGAATGCCTCCAGATGTGCTTCGGAAACTACTACTAGTCTTCCAGGGAACGATCAAACCGTAGACAATATAAGACATTACTCCTAAGGAGAAAAGTCTGCATGGTGCTTATTGTGTTCAATGCCGATGCAATTTCTGTGTTTAATCAACACTCTGAAGGTCCACAGAATACTGAATGCCTCCAGATGTGCTTCGGAAACTACTACTAGTCTTCCAGTGTACGATCAAATCGTAGACAGTTTAAGACGTTACTCCCATGGAGAAAAGTCCGCATTGTGCTTATTGTGTTCAATGCCGATGCAATTTTTGTGTTTCATCAACACTCTGAAGGTCCACAGATTACAGAATGCCTCCAGATGTGCTTCGGAAACTACTTCTAGTCTTCCAGTGTACGATCAAATCGTAGACAATTTAAGACGTTACTCCCATATAGAAAAGTCCGCATGGTGCTTATTGTGTTCAATGCCGATGCAATTTTTGTGTTTCATAAACATTCTGAAGGTCCACAGATTACAGAATGCCTCCAGATGTGCTTCGGAAACTACTACTAGTCTACCAGGGAACGATCAAAGCGTAGACAGTTTAAGACATTACTCCCTTTAGAAAAGTCCGCATGGTGCTTATTGTGTTCAATGCCGATGCAATTATTGTGTTTCATCAACACTCTGAAGGTCCACAGATTACAGAATGCCTCGAGATGTGCTTCGGAAACTACTACTAGTATTGCAGTGTACCATCAAAGCGTAGACAGTTTAAGACATTACTCCCATGGAGAAAAGTCTGCATGGTGCTTATTGTGTTCAATGCCGATGCAGTTTGTGTGTTTCATCAACACTCTGAACGTCCACAGATTAGAGAATGCCTCCAGAAGTGCTTCGGAAACTACTACTTGTCTTCCAGGGAACGATCAAAGCGTAGACAATATAAGACATTACTCACAAGGAGAGAATGCTTCCAGATGTGCTTCGGAAACTACTACTAGTCTTCCAGTGTACGATCAAATCGTAGACAGTTTAAGACATTACTCCCATGGAGAAAAGTCCGCATGGTGCTTATTGTGTTCAATGCCGATGCAATTTCTGTGTTTCATCAACACTCTGAAGGTCCACAGAATACTGAATGCCTCCAGATGTGTTTCGGAAGCTACTACTAGTCTTCCAGTGTACGATCAAATCGTAGACAGTTTAAGACGTTACTCCCATGGAGAAAAGTCCGCATTGTGCTTATTTTGTTCTATGCCGATGCAATTTTTGTGTTTCATCAACACTCTGAAGGTCCAAAGATTACAGAATGCCTCCAGATGTGCTTCGGAAACTCCTTCTAGTCTTCCAGTGTACGATCAAATCGTAGACAGTTTAAGACGTTACTCCCATATAGAAAAGTCGGCATGGTGCTTATTGTGTTCAATGCCGATGCAATTTTTGTGTTTCATCAACACTCTGATGGTCCACAGATTACAAAATGCATCCAGATGTGCTTCGGAAACTACTACTAGTCTTCCAGGGAACGATCAAAGCGTAGACAGTTTGAGACGTTACTCCCATGGAGAAAAGTCCGCATGGTTCTTATTGTGTTCAAAGCCGATGCAATTTTTGTGTTTCATCAACACTCTGAATTTCCACAGATTACCGAAAGCATCCAGATGTGCTTCGGAAACCACTACAAGTCTTCCAGAGAACGATCAAAGCGTAGACAGTTTAAGACATTACTCCCATGGAGATAAGTTCGCATGGTGCTTATTGTGTTCAATACCGATGCAATTTCTGTGTTTCATCAACACTCTGAAGGTCTACAGATTACACAATGCCTCCAGATGTGCTTCGGAAACTACTACTAGTCTTCCAGTGAACGATCAAAGCGTAGACAGTTTAAGACATTACCTTCATGGAGAAAAGTTCGCATGGTGCTTATTGTGTTCAATGCCGACGCAATTTCTGTGTTTCATCAACACTCTGAAGGTCCACAGACTACAGAATGCCTACAGGTGTGCTTCGGAAACTACTACTAGTCTTCAAGTGTACGATCAAAGCGTAGACAGTTTAAGACATTACTCGCATGGAGAAAAGTCCGCATGGTGCTTATTGTGTTCAATGCCGATGTAATTTTTGTGTTTCATCAACACTCTGAAGGTCCACAGATTACAGAATGCATCCAGATGTTCTTCGGAAACTACTTCTAGTCTTCCAGTGTACGATCAAATCGTAGCCAATTTAAGACGTTACTCCCATATAGAAAAGTCCGCATGGTGCTTATTGTGTTCAATGCCGATGCAATTTTTGTGTTTCATAAACATTCTGAAGGTCCACAGATTACAGAATGCCTCCAGATGTGCTTCGGAAACTGCTACTAGTCTTCCAGGGAACGATCAAAGCGTAGACAGTTTAAGACATTACTCCCTTTAGAAAAGTCCGCATGGTGCTTATTGTGTTCAATGCCGATGCAATTATTGTGTTTCGTCAACACTCTGAAGGTCCACAGATTACAGAATGCCTCGAGATGTGCTTCGGAAACTACTACTAGTATTCGAGTGTACCATCAAAGCGTAGACAGTTTAAGACATTACTCCCATGGAGAAAAGTCTGCATGGTGCTTATTGTGTTCAATGCCGATGCAGTTTGTGTGTTTCATCAACACTCTGAACGTCCACAGATTAGAGAATGCCTCCAGAAGTGCTTCGGAAACTACTACTTGTCTTCCAGGGAACGATCAAAGCGTAGACAATATAAGACATTACTCCCAAGGAGAGAATGCTTCCAGATGTGCTTCGGAATCTACTACTAGTCTTCCAGTGTACGATCAAATCGTAGACAGTTTAAGACATTACTCCCATGGAGAAAAGTCCGCATGGTGCTTATTGTGTTCAATGCCGATGCAATTTCTGTGTTTCATCAACACTCTGAAGGTCCACAGAATACAGAATGCCTCCAGATGTGCTTCGGAAACTACTACTAGTCTTCCAGTGTACAATCAAAGCGTAGACAGTTTAAGACATTACTCCCATGGAGAAAAGTCCGCATGGTGCTTATTGTGTTCAATGCCGGTCGCAATTTCTGTGTTTCATCAACACTCTGATGGTCCACAGATTACAGAATGCCTACAGGTGTGCTTCGGAAACTAGTACTAGTCTTCAAGTGTACGATCAAAGCGTAGACAGTTTAAGACATTACTCGCATGGAGAAAAGTCCGCATGGTGCTTATTGTGTTCAATGCCGATGTAATTTTTGTGTTTCATCAAAACTCTGAAGATCCAGAGATTACAGAATGCCTCAAGATGTGCTTCGGAAACTACTTCTAGTCTTCCAGTGTACGATCAATGCGTAGGCAGTGTAAGACATTACTCCCATGGAGAAAACTCCGCATGGGGCTTATTGTGTTCAATGCCGATGCAATTTTTGTGTTTCATCAACACTCTGAAGGTCCACAGATTTCAGAATGCCTCCAGATGTGCTTCGGAAACTACTACTAGACTTCCAGGGAACGATCAAAGCGTAGACATTTATAAGACATTACTCCCAAGGAGAAAAGTCTGCATGGTGCTTATTGTGTTCAATGCCGATGCAATTTCTGTGTTTCATCAACACTCTGAAGGTCCACAGAATACTGAATGCCTCCAGATGTGCTTCGGAAACTACTAATAGTCTTCCAGGGAACGATCAAAGCGTAGACAGTTTGAGACGTTACTCCCATGGAGAAAAGTCCGCATGGTTCTTATTGTGTTCAAAGCCTATGCAATTTTTGTGTTTCATCAACACTCTGAATTTCCACGGATTACCGAAAGCATCCAGATGTGCTACGGAAACTACTACAAGTCTTCCAGGGAACGATCAAAGCGTAGACAGTTTAAGACATTACTCCCATGGAGATAAGTTCGCATGGTGCTTATTGTGTTCAATGCCGATGCAATTTCCGTGTTTCATCAACACTCTGAAGGTCTACAGATTATACAATGCATCCAGATGTGCTTCGGAAACTACTACTAGTCTTCCAGTGAACGATCAAAGCGTAGACAGTTTAAGACATTACCTTCATGGAGAAAAGTCCGCATGGTGCTTATTGTGTTCAATGCCGAAGCAATTTCTGTGTTTCAGCAACACTCTGAAGGTCCACAGATTACAGAATGCCTACAGGTGTGCTTCGGAAACTACTTCTAGTCTTCCAGTGTACGATCAATGCGTAGGCAGTGTAAGACATTACTCCCATGGAGAAAACTCCGCATGGTGCTTATTGTGTTCAATGCCGATGCAATTTTTGTGTTTTATCAACACTCTGAAGGTCCACAGATTTCAGAATGCCTCCAGATGTGCTTCGGAAACTACTACTAGTCTTCCAGGGAACGATCAAACCGTAGACAATATAAGACATTACTCCTAAGGAGAAAAGTCTGCATGGTGCTTATTGTGTTCAATGCCGATGCAATTTCTGTGTTTAATCAACACTCTGAAGGTCCACAGAATACTGAATGCCTCCAGATGTGCTTCGGAAACTACTACTAGTCTTCCAGTGTACGATCAAATCGTAGACAGTTTAAGACGTTACTCCCATGGAGAAAAGTCCGCATTGTGCTTATTGTGTTCAATGCCGATGCAATTTTTGTGTTTCATCAACACTCTGAAGGTCCACAGATTACAGAATGCCTCCAGATGTGCTTCGGAAACTACTTCTAGTCTTCCAGTGTACGATCAAATCGTAGACAATTTAAGACGTTACTCCCATATAGAAAAGTCCGCATGGTGCTTATTGTGTTCAATGCCGATGCAATTTTTGTGTTTCATAAACATTCTGAAGTCCACAGATTACAGAATGCCTCCAGATGTGCTTCGGAAACTACTACTAGTCTTCCAGGGAACGATCAAAGCGTAGACAGTTTAAGACATTACTCCCTTTAGAAAAGTCCGCATGGTGCTTATTGTGTTCAATGCCGATGCAATTATTGTGTTTCATCAACACTATGAAGGTCCACAGATTACAGAATGCCTCGAGATGTGCTTCGGAAACTACTACTAGTATTCGAGTGTACCATCAAAGCGTAGACAGTTTAAGACATTACTCCCATGGAGAAAAGTCTGCATGGTGCTTATTGTGTTCAATGCCGATGCAGTTTGTGTGTTTCATCAACACTCTGAACGTCCACAGATTAGAGAATGCCTCCAGAAGTGCTTCGGAAACTACTACTTGTCTTCCAGGGAACGATCAAAGCGTAGACAATATAAGACATTACTCACAAGGAGAGAATGCTTCCAGATGTGCTTCGGAAACTACTACTAGTCTTCCAGTGTACGATCAAATCGTAGACAGTTTAAGACATTACTCCCATGGAGAAAAGTCCGCATGGTGCTTATTGTGTTCAATGCCGATGCAATTTCTGTGTTTCATCAACACTCTGAAGGTCCACAGAATACTGAATGCCTCCAGATGTGTTTCGGAAGCTACTACTAGTCTTCCAGTGTACGATCAAATCGTAGACAGTTTAAGACGTTACTCCCATGGAGAAAAGTCCGCATTGTGCTTATTGTGTTCTATGCCGATGCAATTTTTGTGTTTCATCAACACTCTGAAGGTCCAAAGGTTACAGAATGCCTCCAGATGTGCTTCGGAAACTCCTTCTAGTCTTCCAGTGTACGATCAAATCGTAGACAGTTTAAGACGTTACTCCCATATAGAAAAGTCCGCATGGTGCTTATTGTGTTCAATGCCAATGCAATTTTTGTGTTTCATCAACACTCTGATGGTCCACAGATTACAAAATGCATCCAGATGTGCTTCGGAAACTACTACTAGTCTTCCAGGGAACGATCAAAGCGTAGACAGTTTGAGACGTTACTCCCATGGAGAAAAGTCCGCATGGTTCTTATTGTGTTCAAAGCCGATGCAATTTTTGTGTTTCATCAACACTCTGAATTTCCACAGATTACCGAAAGCATCCAGATGTGCTTCGGAAACCACTACAAGTCTTCCAGAGAACGATCAAAGCGTAGACAGTTTAAGACATTACTCCCATGGAGATAAGTTCGCATGGTGCTTATTGTGTTCAATACCGATGCAATTTCTGTGTTTCATCAACACTCTGAAGGTCTACAGATTACACAATGCCTCCAGATGTGCTTCGGAAACTACTACTAGTCTTCCAGTGAACGATCAAAGCGTAGACAGTTTAAGACATTACCTTCATGGAGAAAAGTTCGCATGGTGCTTATTGTGTTCAATGCCGACGCAATTTCTGTGTTTCATCAACACTCTGAAGGTCCACAGACTACAGAATGCCTACAGGTGTGCTTCGGAAACTACTACTAGTCTTCAAGTGTACCATCAAAGCGTAGACAGTTTAAGACATTACTCGCATGGAGAAAAGTCCGCATGGTGCTTATTGTGTTCAATGCCGATGTAATTTTTGTGTTTCATCAACACTCTGAAGGTCCACAGATTACAGAATGCCTCCAGATGTGCTTCGGAAACTACTTCTAGTCTTCCAGTGTACGATCAAATCGTAGACAATTTAAGACGTTACTCCCATATAGAAAAGTCCGCATGGTGCTTATTGTGTTCAATGCCGATGCAATTTTTGTGTTTCATAAACATTCTGAAGGTCCACAGATTACAGAATGTCTCCAGATGTGCTTCGGAAACTACTACTAGTCTTCCAGGGAACGATCAAAGCGTAGACAGTTTAAGACATTACTCCCTTTAGAAAAGTCCGCATGGTGCTTATTGTGTTCAATGCCGATGCAATTATTGTGTTTCATCAACACTCTGAAGGTCCACAGATTACAGAATGCCTCGAGATGTGCTTCGGAAACTACTACTAGTATTCGAGTGTACCATCAAAGCGTAGACAGTTTAAGACATTACTCCCATGGAGAAAAGTCTGCATGGTGCTTATTGTGTTCAATGCCGATGCAGTTTGTGTGTTTCATCAACACTCTGAACGTCCACAGATTAGAGAATGCCTCCAGAAGTGCTTCGGAAACTACTACTTGTCTTCCAGGGAACGATCAAAGCGTAGACAATATAAGACATTACTCACAAGGAGAGAATGCTTCCAGATGTGCTTCGGAAACTACTACTAGTCTTCCAGTGTACGATCAAATCGTAGACAGTTTAAGACATTACTCCCATGGAGAAAAGTCCGCATGGTGCTTATTGTGTTCAATGCCGATGCAATTTCTGTGTTTCATCAACACTCTGAAGGTCCACAGAATACTGAATGCCTCCAGATGTGCTTCGGAAGCTACTACTAGTCTTCCAGTGTACGATCAAATCGTAGACAGTTTAAGACGTTACTCCCATGGAGAAAAGTCGCATTGTGCTTATTGTGTTCTATGCCGATGCAATTTTTGTGTTTCATCAACACTCTGTAGGTCCAAAGATTACAGAATGCCTCCAGATGTGCTTCGGAAACTACTTCTAGTCTTCCAGTGTACGATCAAATCGTAGACAGTTTAAGACGTTACTCCCATATAGAAAAGTCCGCATGGTGCTTATTGTGTTCAATGCCGATGCAATTTTTGTGTTTCATCAACACTCTGGTGGTCCACAGATTACAAAATGCATCCAGATGTGCTTCGGAAACTACTACTAGTCTTCCAGGGAACGATCAAAGCGTAGACAGTTTGAGACGTTACTCCCATGGAGAAAAGTCCGCATGGTTCTTATTGTGTTCAAAGCCGATGCAATTTTTGTGTTTCATCAACACTCTGAATTTCCACAGATTACCGAAAGAATCCAGATGTGCTTCGGAAACCACTACAAGTCTTCCAGAGAACGATCAAAGCGTAGACAGTTTAAGACATTACTCCCATGGAGATAAGTTCGCATGGTGCTTATTGTGTTCAATACCGATGCAATTTCTGTGTTTCATCAACACTCTGAAGGTCTACAGATTACACAATGCCTCCAGATGTGCTTCGGAAACTATTACTAGTCTTCCAGTGAACGATCAAAGCGTAGACAGTTTAAGACATTACCTTCATGGAGAAAAGTTCGCATGGTGCTTATTGTGTTCAATGCCGACGCAATTTCTGTATTTCATCAACACTCTGAAGGTCCACAGACTACAGAATGCCTACAGGTGTGCTTCGGAAACTACTACTAGTCTTCAAGTGTACGATCAAAGCGTAGACAGTTTAAGACATTACTCGCATGGAGAAAAGTCCGCATGGTGCTTATTGTGTCCAATGCCGATGTAATTTTTGTGTTTCATCAAAACTCTGAAGATCCAGAGATTACAGAATGCCTCCAGATGTGCTTCGGAAACTACTTCTAGTCTTCCAGTGTACGATCAATGCGTAGGCAGTGTAAGACATTACTCCCATGGAGAAAACTCCGCATGGTGCTTATTGTGTTCAATGCCGATGCAGTTTGTGTGTTTCATCAACACACTGAAGGTCCACAGATTTCAAAATGCCTCCAGATGTGCTTCGGAAACTACTACTAGTCTTCCAGGGAACGATCAAAGCGTAGACAATATAAGACATTACTCCCAAGGAGAAAAGTCTGCATGGTGCTTATTGTGTTCAATGCCGATGCAATTTCTGTGTTTCATCAACACTCTGAAGGTCCACAGAATACTGAATGCCTCCAGATGTGCTTCGGAAACTACTACTAGTCTTCCAGTGTACGATCAAATCGTAGACAGTTTAAGACGTTACTCCCATTGAGAAAAGTCCGCATGGTGCTTATTGTGTTCAATGCCGATGCAATTTTTGTGCTTCATCAACATTCTGAAGGTCCACAGATTACAGAATGCCTCCAGATGTGCTTCGGAAACTACTACTAGTCTTCCAGGGAACGATCAAAGCGTAGACAGTTTAAGACATTACTCCCTTTAGAAAAGTCCGCATGGTGCTTATTGTGTTCAATGCCGATGCAATTTTTGTGTTTCATCAACACTCTGAAGGTCCACAGATTACAGAAAGCCTCCAGATGTGTTTCGGAAACTACTACTAGTATTCCAGTGTACCATCAAAGCGTAGACAGTTTAAGACATTACTCCCATGGACAAAAGTCCGCATGGTGCTTATTGTGTTCAATGCCGATGCAGTTTGTGTGTTTCATCAACACTCTGAACGTCCACAGATTACAGAATGCCTCCAGAAGTGCTTCGGAAACTACTACTAGTCTTCCAGTGAACGATCAAAGCGTAGACAGTTTAAGACATTACCTTCATGGAGAAAAGTCCGCATGGTGCTTATTGTGTTCAATGCCGACGCAATTTCTGTGTTTCATCAACACTCTGAAGGTCCACAGACTACAGAATGCCTACAGGTGTGCTTCGGAAACTACTACTAGTCTTCAAGTGTACGATCAAAGCGTAGACAGTTTAAGACATTACTCGCATGGAGAAAAGTCCGCATGGTGCTTATTGTGTTCAATGCCGATGTAATTTTTGTGTTTCATCGAAACTCTGAAGATCCAGAGATTACAGAATGCCTCCAGATGTGCTTCGGAAACTACTTCTAGTCTTCCAGTGTACGATCAATGCGTAGGCAGTGTAAGACATTACTCCCATGGAGAAAACTCCGCATGGTGCTTATTGCGTTCAATGCCGATGCAGTTTGTGTGTTTCATCAACACTCTGAAGGTCCACAGATTTCAAAATGCCTCCAGATGTGCTTCGGAAACTACTACTAGTCTTCCAGGGAACGATCAAAGCGTAGACAATATAAGACATTACTCCCAAGGAGAAAAGTCTGCATGGTGCTTATTGTGTTCAATGCCGATGCAATTTCTGTGTTTCATCAACACTCTGAAGGTCCACAGAATACTGAATGCCTCCAGATGTGCTTCGGAAACTACTACTAGTCTTCCAGTGTACGATCAAATCGTAGACAGTTTAAGACGGTACTCCCATTGAGAAAAGTCCGCATGGTGCTTATTGTGTTCAATGCCGATGCAATTTTTGTGTTTCATCAACACACTGAAGGTCCACAGATTACAGAATGCCTCCAGATGTGCTTCGGAAACTACTTCTAGTCTTCCAGTGTACGATCAAATCGTAGACAGTTTAAGACGTTACTCCCATATAAAAAAGTCCGCATGGTGCTTATTGTGTTCAATGCCGATGCAATTTTTGTGTTTCATCAACATTCTGAAGGTCCACAGATTACAGAATGCCTCCAGATGTGCTTCGGAAACTACTACTAGTCTTCCAGGGAACGATCAAAGCGTAGACAGTTTAAGACATTACTCCCATTAGAAAAGTTCGCATGGTGCTTATTGTGTTCAATGCCGATGCAATTTTTGTGTTTCATCAACACTCTGAAGGTCCACAGATTACAGAATGCCTCCAGATGTGCTTCGGAAGCTACTACTAGTATTCCAGTGTACCATCAAAGCGTAGACAGTTTAAGACATTACTCCCATGGAGAAAAGTCCGCATGGTGCTTATTGTGTTCAATGCCGATGCAGTTTGTGTGTTTCATCAACACTCTGAACGTCCACAGATTACAGAATGCCTCCAGAAGTGCTTCGGAAACTACTACTTGTCTTCCAGGGAACGATCAAAGCGTAGACAATATAAGACATTACTCCCAAGGTGAAAAGTCTGCATGGTGCTTATTGTGGTCAATGCCGATGCAATTTCTGAGTTTCATCAACACTCTGAAGGTCCACAGAATACTGAATGCCTCCAGATGTGCTTCGGAATTAACTACTAGTCTGCCAGTGTACCATCAAAGAGTAGACAGTTTAAGACATTACTCTCATGGAGAAAAGGCCGCATGGTGCTTATTGTGTTCAATGCCGACTCAATTCCTGTGTTTCATCAACACTCTGAAGGTCCACAGATTACAGAATTCCTCGAGATGTGCTTCAGAAACTACTACTAGTCTTCCAGGAAACGATCAATGCGTAGGCAGTTTAAGACATTACTCCCATGGAGAAAAGTCCGCATGGTGCTGATTGTGTTCAATGCCGATGCAATTTCTGTGTTTCATCAACACTCTGAAAGTCCACAGAATACTGAATGCATCCAGATGGGCTTCAGAAGCTACTACTAGTCTTCCAGGAAACGATCAATGCTTTGGCAGTTTAAGACATTACTCCCATGGAGAAAATTCCGCATGGTGCTTATTGTGTTCAATGCCGATGCAATTTCTATGTTTCATCAACACTCAGAAGGTCAACAAATTACAGAATGCCTCCAGATGTGCTTCGGAAACTACTACTAGTCTTCCAGTGTACGATCTAAGCGTAGACAGTTTAAGACATTACTCCCATGGAGAAAGGTCCGCATGGTGCTTATTGAGTTCAATGCCGATGCAATTTCTGTGTTTCATCAACACTCTGAAGGTCCAGAGATTACAGAATGCCTCCAGATGTGCTTCGGAAACTACTACTAGTCTTCCAGTGTGCGATCAAAGATTAGACAGTATAAGACATTACTCCCATGGAGAAAAGTCCGCATGGTGCTTATTGTGTTCAAAGACGATGCAGTTTTTGTGTTTCATCAACACTCTGAACGTCCACAGATTACAGAATGCCTCCAGATGTGCTTTGGAAACTACTACTTGTCTTCCAGGGAACGTTCAAAGCGTAGACAATATAAGACATTACTCCCAAGGAGAAAAGTTCGCATGGTGCTTAATGTGTTCAATGCCGATGCAATTTTTGTGTTTCATCAACACTCTGATGATCCACAGATTACAAAATGCATCCAGATGTGCTTCGGAAACTATTACTAGTCTTCCAGGGAACGATCAAAGCGAAGACAGTTTGAGACGTTACTCCCATGGAGAAAAGTCCGCATGGTTCTTATTGTGTTCAAAGCCGATGCAATTTTTGTGTTTCATCAACACTCTGAATTTCCACAGATTACCGAAAGCATCCAGATGTGCTTCGGAAACTACTACAAGTCTTCCAGGGAACGATCAAAGCGTAGACAGTTTAAGACATTACTCCCATGAAGATAAGTTCGCATGGTGCTTATTGTGTTCAATGCCGATGCAATTTCTGTGTTTCACCAACACTCTGAAGGTCTACAGATTACACAATGCCTCCAGATGTGCTTCGGAAACTACTACTGGTCTTGCAAGGAACGATCAAAGCGTAGACAGTTTGAGACATTACTCCCAAGGAGAAAAGTCCGCATGGTGCTCATTGTGTTCAATGCCTATGCAATTTTTGTGTTTCATCAACACTCTGAAGGTCCACAGATTACAGAATACTTCCAGATGTGCTTAGGAAACTACTACTAGTCTTCCAGTGTACGATCAAAGCGTGGACAGTTTAAGACATTACTCCCATTTAGAGAAGTCCGCATGGTGCTTATTGTGTTCAATGCCGATGCAATTTCTTTCTTTCATCAACACTCTGAAGGTCCACAGATTACAGAATGCCTCCAGATGTGCTTCGGAAACTACTACTAGTCATCCAGTGTACGATCAAAGCGTAGACAGTTCAAGACATTACTCCCATGGAGAAAAGTCGGCATGGTGCTTATTGTGTTCAATGCCGATGCAATTTTTGTGTTTCATCAACACTCTGAAGGTCCACAGATTACAGAATGCAGCCAGATGTGCTTCGGAAACTACTACTAGTCTTCCAGGGAACCATCAAAGCGTAGAAAGTTTAAGATATTACTCCCATGGAGAAAAGTGCGCATGGTGCTTATTGTGTTCAATGCCGATTCAATGTCTGTGTTTCATCACACTCTGAAGGTCCACAGATTACAGAATGCCTCCAGATGTGCTTCGAAAGCTACTACTAGTCTTCCAGGGAATTATCAAAGCGTAGACAGTTTAAGACATTACTCCCTTTTAGGGAAGTCCGCATGGTGCTTATTGTGGTCAATGCCGATGCAATTTCTGTGTTTCATCAACACTCTGAAGGTCCACAGATTACAGAAAGCATCCAGATGTGCTTCGAAAACTACTACTAGTCTTCGAGGGAACGATCAAAGCGTAGACAGTTTAAGACATTACTCCCATGGAGAAAAGTCCGCATGGTGCTTATTGTGTTCAATGCCGATGCAATTTCTTTGTCTCATCAACACTCTGAAGGTCCACAGATTACGGAATGCCTCCAGATGTGCTTCGGAAACTACTACTAGTCTTCCAGTGTACAATTAATGTGTAGACAGTTTAAGACACTACTCCCATGGAGAAAAGTCCACATGGTGCTTATTGTTTTCAATGCCGATGCAATTTTTGTGTTTCATCAACACTCTGAAGGTCCACAGATTACAGAATGCATCCAGATGTGCATCGGAAACTACTACTAGCCTTCCAGTGAACGATCAAAGCGTAGACAGTTTAAGACACTACTCCCATGGAGAAAAGTCCGCATGGTGCTTATTGTGTTCAATGCCGATACAATTTCTGTGTTTCATCAACAGTCTGAAGGTCCACAGATTTCAGAATGCCTAAAGATGTGCTTCGGAAACTACTACTAGTCGTCCAGTGTACGATCAAAGCGTAGACAGTTTAAGACATTACTCCCATGGAGAAAAGTCGGCATGGTGCTTATTGTGTTCAATGCCGATGCAATTTTTGTGTTTCATCAACACTCTGAAGGTCCACAGATTACAGAATGCAGCCAGATGTGCTTCGGAAACTACTACTAGTCTTCCAGGGAACGATCAAAGCGTAGAAAGTTTAAGACATTACTCCCATGGAAAAAAGTTCGCATGGTGGTTATTGTGTTCAATGCCGATTTAATTTCTGTGTTTCATCAACACTCTGAAGGTCCACAGATTACAGAATGCTTTCAGATGTGCTTCGGAAACTACAACTAGTCTTCCAGGCAACGATCAAAGCGTAGACAGTTTAAGACATTACTCCCATGGAGAAAAGTCCACATGGTGCTTATTGTGTTCAATGCCGATGCCATTTTTGTGTTTCATCAACACTCTGAAGGTAAACAGATTACAGAATGCTGCCAGATGTGCTTCGGGAACTACTACTAGTCTTCCAGGGAACGATCAAAGCGTAGACAGTTTAAGATATTACTCCCATGGAGAATAGTCCGCATGGTGTATATTGTTTTCAAAGTCGATGCAATTTCTTTGTCTCATCAACACTCTGAAGGGCCACAGATTACGGAATGCCTCCAGATGTGCTTCGGAAACTACTACTAGTCTTCCAGTGTACAACTAAAGTGTAGACAGTTTAAGACACTACTCCCATGGAGAAAAGTCCACATGGTGCTTATTGTTTTCAATGCCGATGCAATTTTTGTGTTTCATCAACACTCTGAAGGTCCACAGATTACAGATTGCATCCAGATGTGCATCGGAAACTACTACTAGCCTTCCAGTGAACGATCAAAGCGTAGACAGTTTAAGACACTACTCCCATGGAGAAAAGTCCGCATGGTGCTTATTGTTTTCAATGCCGATGCAATTTTTGTGTTTCATCAACACTCTGAAGGTCCACAGATTACAGAATGCCTCCGGATGTGCTTCAGAAACTACTACTAGTCTCCCAGTGTACGATCAAAGCGTAGACAGTTTAAGACATTACTCCCATGGAGAAAAGTACGCATGGTGCTTATTGTGTTCAATGCCGATACAATTTCTGTGTTTCATCAACAGTCTGAAGGTCCACAGATTTCAGAATGCCTAAAGATGTGCTTCGGAAACTACTACTAGTCGTCCAGTGTACGATCAAAGCGTAGACAGTTTAAGACATTACTCCCATGGAGAAAAGTCCGCATGGTGCTTATTGTGTTCAATGCCGATGCAATTTTTGTGTTTCATCAACACCCTGAAGGTCCACAGATTACAGAATGCATCCATATGTGCTTCGGAAACTACTACTAGTCTTCGAGGGAACGATCAAAGCGTAGACAGTTTAAGACATTACTCCCATGGAGAAAAGTCGGCATGGTGCTTATTGTGTTCAATGCCGATGCAATTTTTGTGTTTCATCTACACTCTGAAGGTCCACAGATTACAGAATACATCCAGATGTGCTTCGGAAGCTACAACTTGTCTTCCAGGAAACGATCAAAGCGTAGACAGTATAAGACATTACTCCCATGGAGAAAAGTTCGCATGGTGGTTATTGTGTTCAATGCCGATGCAATATCTGTGTTTCATCAATACTCTGAAGGTCGACAGATTACAGAATGCTTCCAGATGTGCTTCGGAAACTACTACTAGTCTTCAAGTGTACGATCAAAACGTAGACAGTTTAAGACATTACTCCCATTGGGAAAAGTCTTCATGGTGATTATTGTGTTCAATGCCGATGCAATTTCTGTGTTTCATCAACACCCTGAAGGTCCACAGATTACAGAATGCATCCAGATGTGCTTCGGAAACTACTACTAGTCATCCTGTGACCGATCAAAGCGTAGACAGTTTATGACATTACTCCCTTGGAGAAAAGTCCGCATGGTGCTTATTGTGTTCAATGCCGATTCAATTTCTGTGTTTCATCACACTCTGAAGGTCCACAGATTACAGAATGCATCCAGATGTGCTTTTGAAACTACTACTAGTGTTCCAGGGAACGATCAAAGCGTAGACAGTTTAAGACATTACTCCCATGGAGAAAAGTCGGCAAGGTGCTTATTGTGTTGAATGCCGATGCAATTTCTGTGTTTCATCAACACTCTGAAAGTCCACAGTATACATAACGCCTCCAGATGTGCTTCGGAAACTACTACTAGTCTTCCTGTGTACGATCAAAGCGTAGACAGTTCAAGACATTACTACTATGGAGAAAAGTCTGCATGGTGCTTATTGTGTTCAATACCGATGCAATTTTTGTGTTTCATCAACACTCTGAAGGTCCACAAATTACAGAATGCCTCCAGATGTGCTTCGGAAACTACTACTAGTCTTGCAGGGAACGATCAAAGCGTAGACAGTTTAAGACATTACTCCCATGGAGAAAAGTCCGCATGGTGCTTATTGTTTTCAATGCCGAGCAATTTCAATGTTTCATCAACACTCTGAAGGTCCACACATTACACAATGCCTACAGATGTGCTTCGGAAACTACTACTAGTCTTCCAGTGTACGATCAAAACGTCGACAGTTTAAGAAATTACTCCCATGGAGAAAACTCGGCAATGTGCTTATTGTGTTCAATGCCCATGCAATTTCTGTGTTTCATCAACACTCTGAAGGTCCACAGATTACAGAATGCCTCCAGATGTGCTTCGGAAACTACTACTAGTCTTCCAGTAAACGATCAAAGGATAGACACTTTAAGACATTACTCCCATTGAGAAAAGTCCACATGGTGCTTGTTGTGTTCAATGCCGATTCAATTTCTGTGTTTCATCAACACTCTGCAGGTCAACATATTACAGAATGCCTCCAGATGTGCTTCGGAAACTACTACTAGTTTTCCAGTGTACGATCAAAGCGTAGACAGTTTAAGACATTACTCCCATGGAGAAAAGTCCGCATGGTGCTTATTGTGTTCAATGCCGATGCAATTTTTGTGTTTCATCAACTCTCTGAAGGTCCACAGATTACAGAATGCATCCAAATCTGCTTCGGAAACTACTACTAGTCTTCCAGGGAACGATCAAAGCGTAGACAGTTTAAGACATTACTCCAATGGAGAAAAGTCCGCATGGTGCTTTTTGTATTTAATGCCGATTCAATTTCTGTGTTTCATCACACTGTGAAGGTCCACAGATTACAGAATGCATCCAAATGTGCTTCGGAAACTGCTACAAGTCTTCCAGGGAACGATCAAAGCGTAGACAGTTGAAGACATTACTCCCATGGAGAAAAGTCCGCATGGTGCTTATTGTGTTCAATGCCGATGCAATTTCTGTGTTTCAAAACACTCTGAAGGTCCACAGATTACAGAATGCTTCCAGATGTGCTTCGGAAACTACTACTAGTCTTCCAGTGAACGATCAAAGCGTAGACAGTTTAAGACATTACTACCATGGAGAAAGGTCCGCATGGTGCTTATTGTGTTCAATGCCGATGCAATTTCTGTGTTTCATCAACACTCTGAAGGTCCACAGATTACAGAATGCCTCCAGATGTGCTTCGGAAACTACTACTAGTCTTCCAGTAAACGATCAAAGCATAGACACTTTAAGACATTACTCTCATGGAGAAAAGTCCGCAAGGTGCTTATTGAGTTCAATGCCGATGCAATTTTTGTGTTTCATCAACACTCAGAAGGTCCACAGATTACAGAATGCATCCAAATGTGCTTCGGAAACTACTACTAGTCTTCCAGGGAACGATCAAAGCGTAGACAGTTTAAGACATTACTCCAATGGAGAAAAGTCCGCAAGGTGCTTATTGTGTTCAATGCCGATTCAATTTCTGTGTTTCATCACACTGTGAAGGTCCACAGATTACAGAATGCATCCAAATGTGCTTCGGAAACTACTACTAGTCTTCCAGGGAACGATCAAAGCGTAGACAGTTGAAGACATTACTCCCATGGAGAAAAGTCCACATGGTGCTTATTGTGTTCAATGCCGATGAATTTTTGTGTTTCATCAACACTCCGAAGGTCTACAGATTACAGAATGCATCCAGATGTGCTTCGGAAACTACTACTAGTCTTCCAGTGAACGATCGAAGTGTAAACAGTTTAAGACATTACTCTCATGGAGGAAAGTCCGCATGGTGATTATTGTGTTCAAAGAAGATGCAATTTTTGTGTTTAATCAACACTCTGAAGGTCCACAGATTACAGAATACATCCAGATGTGCTTCGGAAGCTACAACTTGTCTTCCAGGGAACGATCAAAGCGTAGACAGTATAAGACATTACTCCCATGGAGAAAAGTTCGCATGGTGGTTATTGTGTTCAATGCCGATGCAATTTCTGTGTTTCATCAATACTCTGAAGGTCGACAGATTACAGAATGCTTCCAGATGTGCTTCGGAAACTACTTCTAGTCTTCAAGAGTCCGATCAGAACGTAAACAGTTTAAGACATTACTCCCATGGAGAAAAGTCTTCATGGTGATTATTGTGTTCAATGCCGATGCAATTTCTGTGTTTCATCAACACCCTGAAGGTCCACAGATTACAGAATGCATCCAGATGTGCTTCGGAAACTACTACTAGTCTTCCAGGGAACGATCAAAGCGTAGACAGTTTAAGACATTACTCCCATGGAGGAAAGTCCGCATGGTGCTTATTGTGTCAATGCCGATGCAATTTTTGTGTTTCATCAACACTTTGAATGTCCACAGATTACAGAATGCATCCAGATGTGCTTCGGAAACTACTACTAGTCATCCTGTGTCCGATCAAAGAGTAGACAGTTTATGACATTACTCCCTTGGAGAAAAGTCCGCATGGTGCTTATTGTGTTCAATGCCGATTCAATTTCTGTGTTTCATCTCACTCTGAAGGTCCACAGATTACAGAATGCATCCAGATGTGCTTTTGAAACTACTACTAGTGTTCCAGGGAACGATCAAAGCGTACACAGTTTAAGACATTACTCCCATGGAGAAAAGTCGGCAAGGTGCTTATTGTGTTCAATGCCGATGCAATTTCTGTGTTTCATCAACACTCTGAAGGTCCACAGATTACAGAATGCCTCCAGATGTGCTTCGGAAACTACTACTAGTCTACGAGGGAACGATCAAAGCGTAGACAGTTTGAGACATTACTCTCATGGAGAAAAGCCTGCAAGGTGCTTATTGAGTTCAATGCCGATGCAATTTTTGTGTTTCATCAACACTCCGAAGGTCCACAGATTACAGAATGCATCCAAATCTGCTTCGGAAACTACTACTAGTCTTCCAGGGAACGATCAAAGCGTAGACAGTTTAAGACATTACTGCCATGGAGAAAAGTCCGCATGGTGCTTATTGTGTTCAATGCCGATTCAATTTCTGTGTTTCATCACACTGTGAAGGTCCACAGATTACAGAATGCATCCAAATGTGCTTCGGAAACTACTACTAGTCTTCCAGGGAACGATCAAAGCGTAGACAGTTGAAGACATTACTCCCATGGAGAAAAGTCCGCATGGTGCTTATTGTGTTCAATGCCGATGCAATTTCTGTGTTTCAAAACACTCTGAAGGTCCACAGATTACAGAATGCATCCAGATGTGCTTCGGAAACTACTACTAGTCTTCCAGTGAACGATCAAACCGTAGACAGTTTAAGACATTACTACCATGGAGAAAAGTCCGCATGGTGCTTATTGTGTTCAATGCCGATGCAATTTCTGTGTTTCATCAACACTCTGAAGGTCCACAGATTACAGAATTCATCCAAATGTGCTTCGGAGACTACTACTAGTCTTCCAGGGAACGATCAAATCGTAGACAGTTTAAGACATTACTTCAATGGAGAAAAGTCCGCAAGGTGCTTATTGTGTTCAATGAAGATTCAATTTCTGTGTTTCAACACACTGTGAAGGTCCACAGATTACAGAATGCATCCAAATGTGCTTCGGAAACTACTACTAGTCTTCCAGGGAACGATCAAAGCGTAGACAGTTGAAGACATTACTCCCATGGAGAAAAGTCTGCATGGTGCTTATTGTGTTCAATGCCGATGCAATTTCTGTGTGTCATCAACACACTGAAGGTCCACAGATTACAGAATGCATCCAGATGTGCTTCGGAAACTACTACTAGTCTTCCAGGGAACGATCAAACCGTAGACAGTTTAAGACATTACTCCCATGGAGAAAAGTCCGCATGCTGCTTATTGTGTTCAATGCCGATGCAATTTCTGTGTTTCATCAACACTCTGAAGGTCCACAGATTACAGAACGCCTACAGATGTGCTTCGGAAACTAATACTAGTCTTCCTGTGTACGATCAAAGCGTAGACAGTTTAAGACATTACTCCCATGGAGAAAAGTCCGCATGGTGTTTATTGTGTTCAATGCCGTTGCAATTTCTGTGTTTCATCAACACTCTGAAAGTCCAGAGATTACAGAAGGACTCAAGATGTGCTTCGGAAACTACTACTAGTCTTACAGTGTACGATCAAAGCGTAAACAGTTTAGGACATTACTCCCATGGAGAAAAGTCGAATGGTGCTTATTGTGTTCAATGACGATGAAATTTTCGTGTTTCATCAATACTCTCAAGGTCGACAGATTATAGAATGCTTCCAGATGTGCTTCGGAAACTACTACTAGTCTTCCAGTGTACGATCAAAGCGTAGACAGTTTAAGACATTACTCCCATGGAGAAAAGTCCGCATGGTGCTTATTGTGTGCAATGCCGATGCAATTTCTTTGTTTCATCAACACTCTGAAGGTCCACAGATTACAAAATGCCTCCAGATGTGCTTCGCAAACTACTACTAGACTTCCAGTGTACAATCAAAGTGTAGACAGTTTAAGACATTACTCACATGGAGGAAAGTCCGCATAGAGCTTATTGTGTTCAATGCCGATGCAGATTTTGTGTTTCATCAACACTCTGAACGTCCTCAGATTACGGAATGCCTCCAGATGTTCTTCGGAAACTACTACTAGTCTTCCAGGGAACGATCAAAGCGTAGACAGTTTGAGACATTACTTCCATGGAGAAAAGTCCGCATTGTGCTTATTGTACTCAATGCCGATGCAATTTTTGTGTTTCATCAACACTCTGAAGGTCCACAGATTACAGAGTGCATCCAGATATGCTTCGGAAACTACTACTAGTCTTCCAGGGAACGAACAAAGCGTAGACAGTTTAAGACATTACTCCCATGGAGATAAGTCCACATGGTGCTTATTGTGTTCAATGCCGATGCAATTTTTGTGTTTCATCAACACTCTGAAGGTCCACGGAATACAGAATGCATCAAGATATGCTTCGGAAACTACTACTAATCTTCCAGGAAACGATCAAAGCGTAGGCAGTTTAAGACATTACTCACATGGAGAAAAGTCCGCATGGTGCTTTTTGTGTTCAATGCCGATGAATTTTTGTGTTTCATCAACACTCTGAAGGTCCACAGATTACAGAATGCATCCAGATGTGCTTCTGAAACTACTACTAGTCATCCTGTGACCGATCAAAGCGTAAACAGTTTATGACATTACTCCCTTGGAGAAAAGTCCGCATGGTGCTTATTGTGTTCAATGCCGATTCAATTACTGTGTTTCATCACACTCTGAAGGTCCACAGATTACAGAATGCATCCAGATGTGCTTTTGAAACTATTACTAGTGTTCCAGGGAACGATCAAAGCGTAGACAGTTTTAGACATTACTCCCATGGAGAAAAGTCGGCAAGGTGCTTATTGTCTTCAATGCCGATGCAATTTCTGTTTTTCATCAACACTCTGAAAGTCCACAGTATACAGAACGCCTCCAGATGTGCTTCGGAAACTACTACTAGTCTTCCTGTGTACGATCAAAGCGTAGACAGTTTGAGACATTACTACCATGGAGAAAAGTCCGCATGGTGCTTATTGTGTTCAATGCCGATGCAATTTTTGTGTTTCATCAACACTCTGAAGGTCCACAAATTACAGAATGCCTCCATATGTCCTTCGGAAACTACTACTAGTCTTGCAGGGAACGATCAAAGCGTAGACAGTTTAAGACATTACTCCCATGGAGAAAAGTCCGCATGGTGCTTATTGTGTTCAATGCCGACGCAATTTCTATGTTTCATCAACTCTCTGAAGGTCCACAGATTACACAATGCCTACAGATGTGCTTCGAAAACTACTACTAGTCTTCCAGTGTACGATCAAAGCGTCGACAGTTTAAGAAATTACTCCCATGGAGAAAAGTCCGCATGGTGCTTATTGTGTTCAATGCCGATGCAATTTCTGTGTTTCATCAACACTCTGAAGGTCCACAGATTACAGAATGCCTCCAGATGTGCTTCGGAAACTACTACTAGTCTTCCAGTAAACGATCAAAGCATAGACACTTTAAGACATAACTCCCATTGAGAAAAGTCCGCATGGTGCTTATTGTGTTCAATGCCGATGCAATTTCTGTGTTTCATCAACACTCTGAAGGTCCACAGATTACAGAATGCATCCAGATGTGCTTCGGAAACTACTACTAGTCTTCCAGTGAACGATCAAAGCGTAGACAGTTTAAGACATTACTACCATGGAGATAAGTCCGCATGGTGCTTATTGTGTTAAATGCAGATGAATTTTCTATGTTTCATCAACACTTTGAAGGTCCACAGATCACAGAATGCCTCCAGATGTACTTCGGAAACTACTAATAGTCTTCCAGTAAACGATCAAAGCATAGACAGTTAAAGGCATTACTCCCATGGAGTAAACTCCACATGGTGCTTGTTGTGTTCAATGCCGATGCAATTTCTGTGTTTCATCAACACTCTGAAGGTCCACAGATTACAGAACGCCTCCAGATGTGCTTCGGAAACTACTACTAGTCTTAAAGTGTACGATCAAAGCGTAGACAGTTTAAGACATTACTCTCATGGAGAAAAGTCCGCATGGTGCTTATTGTGTTCAATGCCGATTCAATTTCTGTGTTTCATCAACACTCTGAAGGTCAACTGATAACAGAATGCCTCCAGATGTGCTTCGGAAACTACTACTAGTCTTCCAGTGTACAATCAAAGTGTGGAAAGTTTAACACATTACTCCCATTTAGAAAAGTCCGCATAGTGCTTATTGTGTTCAATGACGATGCAGTTTTTGTGTTTCATCTACACTCTGAACGTCCACAGATTACAGAATGCCTCCAGATGTGCTTCGGAAACTACTACTAGTCTTCCATCGAACGATCAAAGCGTTGACAGTTTGAGACATTACCTCCATGGAGGAAAGTCCGCATGGTGCTTATTGTGTTCAATGCCGATGAATTTTTGTGTTTCATTAACAATCTGAAGGTCCAAAGATTACAGAATGCATCCAGATGTGCTTCGGAAACTACTACTAGTCTTCCAGTGAACGATCAAAGTGTAGACAGTTTAAAACATTACTCGCATGGAGGAAGCCCCATGGTGCTTATTGTGTTCAATGCCGATGCAATTTCTTTGTTTCATCAACACTCTGAAGGTCCACAGATTACAGAATGCTTCCAGATGTGTTTCGGAAACTACTACTAGTCTTCGAGGGAACGATCAAAGCGTAGACAGTTTAAGACATTACTCCCATAGAGAAAAGTCCGCATGGTGCTTATGGTGTTTAATGCCGATGCAATTTCTGTGTTTCATCAACACTCTGAAGGTCCACAGATTACAGAATGCATCCAGATGTGCTTCGGAAACTACTACTATTGTTCCAGGGAACGATCAAAGCGTAGACAATTTAATACATTACTCCAATGGAGAAAAGTCCTCATGGTGCTTATTGTGTTCAATGTCGATTCAATTTCTGTGTTTCATCACACTGTGAAGGTCCACAGATTACAGAATGCATCCAAATGTGCTTCGGAAACTACTATTAGTCTTCCAGGGAACGATCAAAGCGTAGACAGTTGAAGACATTACTCCCATGGAGAAAAGTCCGCATGGTGCTTATTGTGTTCAATGCCGATGCAATTTTTGTGTTTCATCAATACTCTGAAGGTCCACAGATTACAGAATGCTACCAGATGTGCTTCGGAAACTACTACAGGTCTTCCAGTGTACGATTATAGCGTAGACAGTTTAAGACATTACTCCCATGGAGAAAAGTCCACATGGTGCTTGTTGTGTTCAATGCTGATGCAATTTCTGTGTTTCATCAACACTCTGAAGGTGCACAGATTACAGAATGCATCCAGATGTGCTTCGGAAACTACTACTAGTCTTCCAGTGTACGATCAAAGCGTAGACAGTTTAAGACATTACTACCATGGAGAAAAACCCGCATGGTGCTTATTGTGTTCAATGCCGATGCAATTTTTGTGTTTCATCAACACTCTGAAGGTCCACAGATTACAGAATGCCTCCAGATGTGCTTCGTAAACTACTACTATTCTTCCAGGGAACGATCAAAGCGTAGACAGTTTAAGACATTACTCCAATGGAGAAAAGTCCGCATGGTGCTTATTGTGTTTAATGCCGATTCAATTTCTGTGTTTCATCACACTGTGAAGGTAAACAGATTACAGAATGCATCCAAATGTGCTTCGGAAACTACTACTAGTCTTCCAGGGAACGATCAAAGCGTAGACAGCTTAGGACATTACTCCCATGGAGGAAAGTCCGCATGGTGCTTATTGTGTTCAATGCCGATGCAATTTTTGTGTTTCATCAATACTCTGAAGGTCCACAGATTACAGAATGCTTGAAGATGTGCTTCGGAAACTACTACTAGTCTTCCAGTGTACAATCAAAGTGTAGACAGTTTAAGACATTTCTCCCATGGAGAAAAGTCCGCATAGTGCTTATTGTGTTCAATGCCGATGCAGTTTTTGTGTTTCATCAACACTCTGAACGTAAACAGATTACAGAATGCCTCCAGATGTGCTTCGGAAAATAATACTAGTAATCCAGGGAACGATCAAAGCGTTGACAGTTTGAGACATTACTTCCATGGAGGAAAGTCCGCATGGTGCTTATTGTGTTCAATGCCGATGCAATTTCGGTGTTTCATCAACATTCTGAAGGTCCACAGAATACAGAATGCATCCAGATGTGCTTCAGAAACTACTACTATTCTTCCAGGAAACGATCAAAGCGTGGACAGTTTAAGACATTACAACAATTTAGAAAAGCCCGCAAGGTGCTTATTGTGTTCAATGCCGAAACAATTTTTGTGTTTCATCAACACTCTGAAGGTCCACAGCTTACAGAATGCATTAAGATGTGCTTCGGAAACTACTACTAGTCTTCCAGTGAACGATCAAAGCGTAGAAAGTTTAAGACATTACTCCCATGGAGAAAAGTCCGCATGGTGCTTATTGTGTTCAATGCCGATGCAATTTCTTTGTTTCATCAACACTCTGAAGGTCCACAGATTACAGAATGCATCCAGATGTGTTTCGGAAACTACTACTACTCTTCCAGGAAACGATCAAAGCGTAGACAGTTTAAGACATTACTACCATGGAGAAAAGCCCACAAGGTGCTTATTGTGTTCAATGCCGAAACAATTTTTGTGTTTCATCAACACTCTGAAGGTCCACAGCTTACAGAATGCATTAAGATGTGCTTCGGAAACTACTACTAGTCTTCCAGTGAACGATCAAAGCGTAGACTGTTTAAGACATTACTCCCATGGAGGAAAGTCCGCATGGTGCTTATTGTGTCCAATGCCGATGAATTTTTGTGTTTCATTAACACTCTGAAGGTCCAATGATTACAGAATGCATCCAGATGTGCTTCGGAAACTACTACTAGTGTTCCAGTGAACGATCAAAGTGTAGACAGTTTATAACATTACTCCCGTGGAGGAAAGTCCCATGGTGCTTATTGTGTTCAATGCCAATGCAATTTCTTTGTTTCATCAACACTCTGAAGGTCCACAGATTACAGAATGCATCCAGATGTGCTTCGGAAACTACTACTATTGTTCCAGGGAACGATCAAAGCGTAGACAGTTTAAGACATTACTCCAATGGAGAAAAGTCCTCATGGTGCTTATTGTGTTCAATGTCGATTCAATTTCTGTGTTTCATCACACTGTGAATGTCCACAGATTACAGAATGCATCCAGATGTGCTTCGGAAACTACTACTAGTCTTCCAGTGAACGATCAAAGTGTAGACAGTTTATAACATTACTCCCACGGAGGAAAGTCCCATGGTGCTTATTGTGTTCAGTGCCGATGCAATTTCTTTGTTTCATCAACACTCTGAAGGTCCACAGATTACAGAATGCATCCAGATGTGCTTCGGAAGCTACTACTATAGTTCCAGGGAACGATCAAAGCGTAGACAGTTTAAGACATTACTCCTATGGAGAAAAGTCCTCATGGTGCTTATTGTGTTCAATGTCGATTCAATTTCTGTGTTTCATCACACTGTGAAGGTCCACAGAATACAGAATGCATCCAGATGTGCTTCAGAAACTACTACTAGTCTTCCAGGAAACGATCAAAGCGTAGACAGTTTAAGACATTACTACCATGGAGAAAAGCCCGCAAGGTGCTTATTGTGTTCAATGCCGAAACAATTTTTGTGTTTCATCAACACTCTGAAGGTCCACAGCTTACAGAATGCATTAAGATGTGCTTCGGAAACTACTACTAGTCTTCCAGTGAACGATCAAAGCGTGGACAGTTTAAGACATTACTCCCATGGAGAAAAGTCCGCATGGTGCTTATTGTGTTCAATGCCGATGCAATTTCTGTGTTTCATCAACACTCTGAAGGTCCACAGATTACAGAATGCATCCAGATGTGCTTCGGAAACTACTACTAGTCTTCGAGGGAACGATCAAAGCGTAGACAGTTTAAGACATTACTCCCATAGAGAAGTCCGCATGGTGATTATTGTGTTCAATGCCGATGCAATTTCTGTTTTTCATCAACACTCTGAAGGTCCACAGATTACGGAATGCATCCAGATGTGCTTCGGGAACTACTACTAGTCTTCCAGTGAACGAACGAAGCGTAGACAGTTTAAGACATTACTACCATGGAGAAAACTCCGCATGGTGCTTATTGTGCTCAATGCAGATGAAATTTCTATGTTTCATCAACACTCTGAAGGTCCACAGATTACAGAATGCCTCCAAATGTGCTTCGCAAACTACTCCTAGTCTTCCAGTGAATGATCAAAGCGTAGACAGTTTAAGACATTACTCCCATGGAGAAAAGTGTGCATGGTGCTTATTGTGTTCAATGCCGATTCAATTTCTGTGTTTCATCACACTCTGAAAGTCCACAGATTACACAATGCCTACAGATGTGCATCGGAAACTACTACTAGTCTTCCAGTGTACGATCAAAGAATAGACAGTTTAAGATATTACTCCCATGAAAAAGTCCGCATGGTGCTTATTGTGTTCAATGCCGATGCAATTTCTGTGTTTCATCAACACTCTGAATGTCCACAGATTACAGAATGCCTCCAGATGTGCTTCGTAAACTACTACTAGTCTTCCAGCGTACGATCAAACCGTAGACAGTATAAGACATTACTCCCATGGAGAAAAATCCGCTTGGTGCTTATTGTGTTCAACGCCGATGCCATTTCTGTCTTTTATCAACACTCTAAAGGTCCACAGAATACAGAATGCATCCAGATGTGCTTCAGAAACTACTACTAGTTTTCCAGGAAACGATCAAAGCGTAGACAGTTTGAGACATTACTCCCATGGAGAGAAGTCCGCATGCTGCTTATTGTGTTCAATGCTGATGCAATATTTGTGTTTCATCAACACTCTGTAAGTCCACAGATTACAGAATGCATCCAGATGTGCTTCGGAAGCTACTACTAGTCCTCCAGTGTACGATCAAAGTGTAGACAGATTAAGACATTACTCACATGGAGGAAAGTCCCATGGTGCTTATTGTGTTCAATGCCGATGCAATTTCTTTGTTTCATCAACACTCTGAATGTCCACAGATTACAGAAGGCCTCCAGATGTGCTTCGGAAACTACTAGTAGTCTTCCAAGGAACGATCGAATCGTAGACAGTTTAAGACATTACTCCCATGGAGAAAAGTCCGCATGGTGCTTATTGTGTTCAATGTCGGTCCAATTTCTGTGTTTCATCACACTGTGAATGTCCACAGATTACAGAATGCATCCAGATGTGCTTCGGAAACTACTACTAGTCTTCCAGGGAACGATCAAAGCGTAGACAGCTTAGGACATTACTCCCATGGAGGAAAGTCCGCATGGTGCTTATTGTGTTCAATGCCGATGCAATTTTTGTGTTTCATCAATACTCTGAAGGTCCACAGATTACAGAATGCTTGAAGATGTGCTTCGGAAACTACTACTAGTCTTCCAGTGTACAATCAAAGTGTAGACAGTTTAAGACATTTCTCCCATGGAGAAAAGTCCGCATAGTGCTTATTGTGTTCAATGCCGATTCAATTTCTGTGTTTCATCACACTCTGAAAGTCCACAGATTACACAATGCCTACAGATGTGCTTCGGAAACTACTACTAGTCTTCCAGTGTACGATCAAAGAATAGACAGTTTAAGATATTACTCCCATGAAAAAGTCCGCATGGCGCTTATTGTGTTCAATGCCGATGCAATTTCTGTGTTTCATCAACACTCTGAAGGTCCACAGATTACAGAATGCCTCCAGATGTGCTTCGTAAACTACTACTAGTCTTCCAGCGTACGATCAAACCGTAGACAGTATAAGACATTACTCCCATGGAGAAAAATCCGCATGGTGCTTATTGTGTTCAACGCCGATGTCATTTCTGCCTTTTATCAACACTCTAAAGGTCCACAGAATACAGAATGCATCCAGATGTACTTCAGAAACTACTACTAGTTTTCCTGGAAACGATCAAAGCGTAGACAGTTTAAGACATTACCCCCATGGAGAAAAGTCCGCATGGTGCTTATAGTGTTCAATGCCGATTAAATTTCTGTATTTCCTCAACACTCTGAAGGTCCACAGATTACAGAATGCCTCCAGATGTGCTTCGGAAACTACTACTAGTCTTCCAGGGAACGATCAAAGCGTTGACAGTTTGAGACATTACTTCCATGGAGGAAAGTCCGCATGGTGCTTATTGTGTTCAATGCCGATGCAATTTCGGTGTTTCATCAACATTCTGAAGGTCTACAGAATACAGAATGCATCCAGATGTGCTTCAGAAACTACTAAGAGTCTTCCAGGAAACGATCAAAGCGTAGACAGTTTAAGACATTACTCCCATGGAGAAAAGTCCGCATGGTGCTTGTTGTGTTCAATGCCGATGCAATTTTTGTGTTTCATCAACACTCTGAAGGTCCACAGATTACAGAATGCATCCAGATATGCTTCGGAAACTACTACTAGTCTTCCAGAGAACGATCAAATCGTAGACAGTTTAAGACATTACTCCCATGGAGAAAAGTCCACATGGTGCTTATTGTGTTCGATGCCGATGCAATTTCGGTGTTTCATCAACATTCTGAAGGTCCACAGAATACAGAATGCCTCCAGATGTGCTTCGGAAACTACTACTAGTCTTCCAGGGAACGATCAAAGCGTAGACAGTTTAAGACATTACTCCCACGGAGAAAAGTCCGCATGGTGCTTATTGAGTTCAATGCCGATGCAATTTTTGTGTTTCATCAACACTCTGAAGGTCCACAGATTACAGAATGCATCCAGACGTGCTTCGGAAACTACTACTATTCTTCCAGGGAACGATCAAAGCGTAGACAGTTTAAGACATTACTCGCATGGAGAAAAGTGCGCATGGTGCTTATTGTGTTCAATGCCGATGCAATATTTGTGTTTCATCAACACTCTGAAGGTCCACAGATTACAGAATGCATCCAGATGTGCTTCGGAAACTACTACTAGTCTTCGAGGGAACGATCAAAGCGTAGACAGTTTAGGACATTACTCCCATAGAGAAAAGTCCGCATGGTGCTTATTGTGTTCAATGCCGATGCAATTTTTGTGTTTCATCAACACTCTGAAGGTCCACAGATTACAGAATGCATCCAGATGTGATTCGGAAACTACTACTAGTCTTTCAGTGAACGATCAATGCGTAGACAGTTTAAGACATTACTACCATGGAGAAAAGTCCGCATGGTTCTTATTGTGTTCAATGCCGATGCAATTTCTATGTTTCATCAACACTCTGAAGGTCCACAGATTACAGAATGCCTCCAGATGTGCTTCGGAAACTACTACTAGTCTTCCAGTAAACGATCATAACATAGACAGTTTAAAACATTACTCCCATGGAGAAAACTCCACATGGTGCTTGTTGTGTTCAATGCCGATGCAATTTCTGTGTTTCATCAAAACTCTGAAGGTCCACAGATTACAGAACGCCTCCAGATGTGCTTCGGAAACCACTACTAGTCTTCCAGTGTACGATCAAAGCGTAGACAGTTTAAGACATTACTCTAATGGAGAGAAGACCGCATGGTGCTTATTGTGTTCAATGACGATTAAATTTCTGCGTTTCATCAACACTATGAAGGTCCACAGATTACAGAATGCCTCCAGATGTGCTTCGGAAACTACTACTAGTCTTCCAGTGTACGATCAAAGCGTAGACAGTTTAAGACATTACTCCCATGGAGAAAAGTCCACATGGGGCTTATTGTGTTCAATGCCGATGCAATTTCTGTGTTTCATCAACACTCTGAAGGTCCACAGATTACAGATTGCCTCCAGATGTGCTTCGTAACCTACTACTAGTCTTCCAGCGTACGATCAAACCGTAGACAGTATAAGACATTACTCCCATGGAGAAAAATCCGCATGGTGCTTATTGTGTTCAACGCCGATGCCATTTCTGTCTTTTATCAACACTCTAATGGTCCACAGAATTCAGAATGCTTCAGAAACTACTACTAGTTTTCCAGGAAACGATCAAAGCGTAGACAGTTTGAGACATTACTCCCATGGAGAGAAGTCCGCATGCTGCTTATTGTGTTCAATGCTGATGCAATTTTTGTGTTTCATCAAGACTCTGAAAGTCCAAAGATTTCAGAATGTATCCAGATGTGCTTCGGAAACTACTACTAGTCTTCCAGTGTACGATCAAAGTGAAGACAGTTTAAGACATTACCCACACGGAGGAAAGTCCCATGGTGCTTATTGAGTTCAATGCCGATTCAATTTCTTTGTTTCATCAACACTCTGAATGTCCACAGATTACAGAAGGCCTCCAGATGTGCTTCGGAAACTACTAGTAGTCTTCCAAGGAACGATCGAATCGTAGACAGTTTAAGACATTACTCCCATGGAGAAAAGTCCGCATGGTGCTTATTGTGTTCAATGCCGATTCAATTTCTGTGTTTCATCAACACTCTGAAGGTCCATAGATTACAGAATGCGTCCATATGTGCTTCGGAAACTACTACTAGTCTTCCAGGGAACGATCAAAGCGTAGACAGTTTGAGACATTACTCCCATGGAGAAAAGTCCGCATGGTGCTTATTGTGTTCAAAGCCGATGCAATTTTTGTGTTTCATCAATACCCTGAAGGTCCACAGATTACAGAATGCATCCAGATGTGCTTCGGAAACTACTACTAGTCTTCCAGGGAACGATCAAAGCGTTGACAGTTAGAGACATTACTTCCATGTAGGAAAGTCCGCATGGTGTTTATTGTGTTTAATGCCGATGCTATTTTTGTGTTTTCATCAACACTCTGAAGGTCCACAGATTACAGAATGCATCCAGATATGCTTCGGAAACTACTACTAGTCTTCCAGAGAACGATCAACTCGTAGACAGTTTAAGACATTACTCCCATGGAGAAAAGTCCACATGGGGCTTATTGTGTTCAATGCCGATGCAATTTCGGTGTTTCATCAACATTCTGAAGGTCCACAGAATACAGAATGCATCCAGATGTGCTTCAGAAACTACTAATAGTCTTCCAGGAAACGATCAAAGCGTAGACAGTTTAAGACATTACTCCCATGGAGAAAAGACGGCATGGTGCTTATTGTGTTCAATGCCGATGAATTTTTGTGTTTCATTAACACTCTGAAGGTCCACAGATTACAGAATGCATCCAGATGTGCTTCGGAAACTACTACTAGTCTTCCAGTGAACGATCAAAGTGTAGACAGTTTAAAACATTACTCCCATGGAGGAAAGTCCCATGGTGCTTATTGTGTTCAATGCCGATGCAATTTCTTTGTTTCATCAACACTCTGAAGGACCACAGATTACAGAATGCCTCCAGATGTGCTTCGGAAACTACTACTAGTCTTCCAGTAAACGATCAAAGCATAGACATTTTAAGACATTACTCACATGGAGAAAAGTCCACATGGTGCTTGTTGTGTTCAATGAAGATGCAATTTCTGTGTTTCATCAACACTCTGAAGGTCCACAGATTACAGAATGCCTCCAGATGTGCTTCGGAAACTACTACTAGTCTTCCAGTGTACGATCAAAGCGTAGACAGTTTAAGACATTATTCCCATGGAGAAAAGTCCGCATGGTGCTTATTGAGTTCAATGCCGATGCAATTTTTGTGTTTCATCAACACTCTGAAGGTCCACAGATTACAGAATGCATCCAGATGTGCTTCGGAAACTACTACTATTCTTCCAGGGAACGATCAAAGCGTAGACAGTTTAAGACATTACTCCCATGGAGAAAAGTGCGCATGTTGCTTATTGTGTTCAATGCCGATGCAATTTCGGTGTTTCATCAACACTCTGAAGGTCCACAGATTACTGAATGCATCCAGATGTGCTTCGGAAACTACTACTAGTCTTCGAGGGAACGATCAAAGCGTAGACAGTTTAGGACTTTACTCCCATAGAGAAAAGTACGCATGGTGCTTATTGTGTTCAATGCCGATGCAATTTTTGTGTTTCATCAACACTCTGAAAGTCCACAGATTACAGAATGCATCCAGATGTGATTCGGAAACTACTACTAGTCTTTCAGTGAACGATCAAAGCGTAGACAATTTAAGACATTACTACCATGGAGAAAAGTCCGCATGGTTCTTTTTGTGTTCAATGCCGATGTAATTTCTATGTTTCATCAACACTCTGAAGGTCCACAGATTACAGAATGCCTCCAGATGTGCTTCGGAAACTACTACTAGTCTTGCAGTAAACGATCATATCATAGACAGTTTAAAACATTACTCCCATGGAGAAAATTCCACATGGTGCTTGTTGTGTTCAATGCCGATGCAATTTCTTTGTTTCATCAACACTCTGAAGGTCCACAGATTACAGAAGGCCTCCAGATGTGCTTCGGAAACAGCTACTAGTCTTCCAGTGTACGATCAAAACGTAGACAGTTTAAGACATTACTCTAATGGAGAGAAGACCGCATGGTGCTTATTGTGTTCAATGACGATTAAATTTCTGTGTTTCATCAACACTATGAAGGTCCACAGATTACAGAATGCCTCCAGATGTGCTTCGGAAACTACTACTAGTCTTCCAGTGTAGTATCAAAGCGTAGACAGTTTAAGACATTACTCCCATGGAGAAAAGTCCGCATGGTGCTTGTTGTGTTCAATGAAGATGCAATTTCTGTGTTTCATCAACACTCTGAAGGTCCACAGATTACAGAATGCCTCCAGATGTGCTTCGGAAAATACTACTAGTCTTCCAGTGTACGATCAAAGCGTAGACAGTTTAAGACATTATTCCCATGGAGAAAAGTCCGCATGGTGCTTATTGAGTTCAATGCCGATGCAATTTTTGTGTTTCATCAACACTCTGAAGGTCCACAGATTACAGAATGCATCCAGATGTGCTTCGGAAACTACTACTATTCTTCCAGGGAACGATCAAAGCGTAGACAGTTTAAGACATTACTCCCATGGAGAAAAGTGCGCATGTTGCTTATTGTGTTCAATGCCGATGCAATTTCGGTGTTTCATCAACACTCTGAAGGTCCACAGATTACTGAATGCATCCAGATGTGCTTCGGAAACTACTACTAGTCTTCGAGGGAACGATCAAAGCGTAGACAGTTTAGGACTTTACTCCCATAGAGAAAAGTACGCATGGTGCTTATTGTGTTCAAAGCCGATGCAATTTTTGTGTTTCATCAACACCCTGAAGGTCCACAGATTACAGAATGCATCCAGATGTGCTTCGGAAACTACTACTAGTCTTCCAGGGAACGATCAAAGCGTTGACAGTTAGAGACATTACTTCCATGTAGGAAAGTCCGCATGGTGCTTATTGTGTTTAATGCCGATGCTATTTTTGTGTTTTCATCAACACTCTGAAGGTCCACAGATTACAGAATGCATCCAGATATGCTTCGGAAACTACTACTAGTCTTCCAGAGAACGATCAACTCGTAGACAGTTTAAGACATTACTCCCATGGAGAAAAGTCCACATGGGGCTTATTGTGTTCAATGCCGATGCAATTTCGGTGTTTCATCAACATTCTGAAGGTCCACAGAATACAGAATGCATCCAGATGTGCTTCAGAAACTACTAATAGTCTCCCAGGAAACGATCAAAGCGTAGACAGTTTAAGACATTACTCCCATGGAGAAAAGACGGTATGGTGCTTATTGTGTTCAATGCCGATGAATTTTTGTGTTTCATTAACACTCTGAAGGTCCACAGATTACAGAATGCATCCAGATGTGCTTCGGAAACTACTACTAGTCTTCCAGTGAACGATCAAAGTGTAGACAGTTTAAAACATTACTCCCATGGAGGAAAGTCCCATGGTGCTTATTGTGTTCAATGCCGATGCAATTTCTTTGTTTCATCAACACTCTGAAGGACCACAGATTACAGAATGCCTCCAGATGTGCTTCGGAAACTACTACTAGTCTTCCAGTAAACGATCAAAGCATAGACATTTTAAGACATTACTCACATGGAGAAAAGTCCACATGGTGTTTGTTGTGTTCAATGAAGATGCAATTTCTGTGTTTCATCAACACTCTGAAGGTCCACAGATTACAGAATGCCTCCAGATGTGCTTCGGAAACTACTACTAGTCTTCCAGTGTACGATCAAAGCGTAGACAGTTTAAGACATTACTCCCATGGAGAAAAGTCCGCATGGTGCTTATTGAGTTCAATGCCGATGCAATTTTTGTGTTTCATCAACACTCTGAAGGTCCACAGATTACAGAATGCATCCAGATGTGCTTCGGAAACTACTACTATTCTTCCAGGGAACGATCAAAGCGTAGACAGTTTAAGACATTACTCCCATGGAGAAAAGTGCGCATGTTGCTTATTGTGTTCAATGCCGATGCAATTTCGGTGTTTCATCAACACTCTGAAGGTCCACAGATTACTGAATGCATCCAGATGTGCTTCGGAAACTACTACTAGTCTTCGAGGGAACGATCAAAGCGTAGACAGTTTAGGACTTTACTCCCATAGAGAAAAGTACGCATGGTGCTTATTGTGTTCAATGCCGATGCAATTTTTGTGTTTCATCAACACTCTGAAAGTCCACAGATTACAGAATGCATCCAGATGTGATTCGGAAACTACTACTAGTCTTTCAGTGAACGATCAAAGCGTAGACAATTTAAGACATTACTACCATGGAGAAAAGTCCGCATGGTTCTTATTGTGTTCAATGCCGATGTAATTTCTATGTTTCATCAACACTCTGAAGGTCCACAGATTACAGAATGCCTCCAGATGTGCTTCGGAAACTACTACTAGTCTTGCAGTAAACGATCATATCATAGACAGTTTAAAACATTACTCCCATGGAGAAAATTCCACATGGTGCTTGTTGTGTTCAATGCCGATGCAATTTCTTTGTTTCATCAACACTCTGAAGGTCCACAGATTACAGAAGGCCTCCAGATGTGCTTCGGAAACAGCTACTAGTCTTCCAGTGTACGATCAAAACGTAGACAGTTTAAGACATTACTCTAATGGAGAGAAGACCGCATGGTGCTTATTGTGTTCAATGACGATTAAATTTCTGTGTTTCATCAACACTATGAAGGTCCACAGATTACAGAATGCCTCCAGATGTGCTTCGGAAACTACTACTAGTCTTCCAGTGTAGTATCAAATCGTAGACAGTTTAAGACATTACTCCCATGGAGAAAAGTCCGCATGGTGCTTGTTGTGTTCAATGAAGATGCAATTTCTGTGTTTCATCAACACTCTGAAGGTCCACAGATTACAGAATGCCTCCAGATGTGCTTCGGAAAATACTACTAGTCTTCCAGTGTACGATCAAAGCGTAGACAGTTTAAGACATTATTCCCATGGAGAAAAGACCGCATGGTGCTTATTGAGTTCAATGCCGATGCAATTTTTGTGTTTCATCAACACTCTGAAGGTCCACAGATTACAGAATGCATCCAGATGTGCTTCGGAAACTACTACTATTCTTCCAGGGAACGATCAAAGCGTAGACAGTTTAAGACATTACTCCCATGGAGAAAAGTGCGCATGTTGCTTATTGTGTTCAATGCCGATGCAATTTCGGTGTTTCATCAACACTCTGAAGGTCCACAGATTACTGAATGCATCCAGATGTGCTTCGGAAACTACTACTAGTCTTCGAGGGAACGATCAAAGCGTAGACAGTTTAGGACTTTACTCCCATAGAGAAAAGTACGCATGGTGCTTATTGTGTTCAATGCCGATGCAATTTTTGTGTTTCATCAACACTCTGAAGGTCCACAGATTACAGAATGCATCCAGATGTGATTCGGAAACTACTACTAGTCTTTCAGTGAACGATCAAAGCGTAGACAATTTAAGACATTACTACCATGGAGAAAAGTCCGCATGGTTCTTATTGTGTTCAATGCCGATGTAATTTCTATGTTTCATCAACACTCTGAAGGTCCACAGATTACAGAATGCCTCCAGATGTGCTTCGGAAACTACTACTAGTCTTGCAGTAAACGATCATATCATAGACAGTTTAAAACATTACTCCCATGGAGAAAATTCCACATGGTGCTAGTTGTGTTCAATGCCGATGCAATTTCTGTGTTTAATCAACACTCTGAAGGTCCACAGATTACAGAAGGCCTCCAGATGTGCTTCGGAAACGGCTACTAGTCTTCCAGTGTACGATCAAAACGTAGACAGTTTAAGACATTACTCTAATGGAGAGAAGACCGCATGGTGCTTATTGTGTTCAATGACGATTAAATTTCTGTGTTTCATCAACACTATGAAGGTCCACAGATTACAGAATGCCTCCAGATGTGCTTCGGAAACTACTACTAGTCTTCCAGTGTAGTATCAAAGCGTAGACAGTTTAAGACATTACTCCCATGGAGAAAAGTCCGCATGGTGCTTATTGTGTTCAATGCCGAAGCAATTTCTGTGTTTCATCAACACTCTGAAGGTCCACAGATTACACAATGCCTACAGATGTGATTCGGAAACTACTACTAGTCTTCCAGTGTACGATCAAAGAATAGACAGTTTAAGACATTACTCCCATGGAAAAAAGTCCGCATGGTGCTTATTGTGTTCAATGCCGATGCAATTTCTGTGTTTCATCAACACTCTGAAGGTCCACAGATTACAGAATGCCTCCACATGTGATTCGGAAACTACTACTAGTCTTCGAGGGAACGATCAAAGCGTAGACAGTTTAGGACATTACTCCCATAGAGAAAAGTCCGCATGGTGCTTATTGTGTTCAATGCCGAAACAATTTTTGTGTTTCATCAACACTCTGAAGGTCCACAGCTTACAGAATGCATTAAGATGGGCTTCGGAAACTACTACTAGTCTTCCAGTGTACGATCAAAGTGTAGACAGTTTAAGACATAACTCACATGGAGGAAAGTCCCATGGTGCTTATTGTGTTCAATGCCGATGCAATTTCTTTGTTTCATCAACACTCTGAATGTCCACAGATTACAGAATGCATCCAGATGTGCTTCGGAAACTACTACTAGTCTTCCAGGGAACGATCAAAGCGTAGACAGTTTAAGACATTACTCCCATGGAGAAAAGTCCTCATGGTGCTTATAGTGTTCAATGCCGATTCAATTTCTGTGTTTCATCAACACTCTGAAGGTCCACAGATTACAGAATGCGTCCATATGTGCTTCGGAAACTACTACTAGTCTTCCAGGGAACGATCAAAGCGTAGACAGTTTAAGACATTACTCCCATGGAGAAAAGTCCGCATGGTGCTTATAGTGTTCAATGCCGATTAAATTTCTGTGTTTCCTCAACACTCTGAAGGTCCACAGATTACAGAATGCCCCCAGATGTGCTTCGGAAACTACTATTAGTCTTCCAGTGTACGATCAAAGCGTAGAAGGTTTAAGACATTACTCCCATGGAGAAAAGTCCGCATGGTGCTTAATGTGTTCAATGCCGACTCAATTTCTGTGTTTCATCAACACTCTGAAGGTCCACAGATTACACAATGCCTACAGAAGTGCTTCGGAAACTACTACTAGTCTTCCAGTGTACGATCAAATCGTAGACAGTTTAAGACATTACTCCCATGGAGAAAAGTCCGCATGGTGCTCATTGTGTTCAATGCCGATGCAATTTCTGTGTTTCATCAACACTCTGAAGGTCCTCAGATTACAGAATGCACCCAGATGTGCTTCGGAAACTACTACTAGTCTTCCAGTGTACGATCAAAGCGTAGACAGTTTAAGACATTACTACCATGGAGAAATGCCGGCATGGTGCTTATTGTGTTCAATGCCTGTGGAATTTTTGTGTTTTCATCAACACTCTGAAGGTCCACAGGTTACAGAATGCCTCCAGATGTGCTTCGGAAACTACTACTAGTCTTCCAGTGTAGTATCAAAGCGTAGACAGTTTAAGACATTACTCCCATGGAGAAAAGTCCGCATGGTGCTTGTTGTGTTCAATGAAGATGCAATTTCTGGGTTTCATCAACACTCTGAAGGTCCACAGATTACAGAATGCCTCCAGATGTGCTTCGGAAAATACTACTAGTCTTCCAGTGTACGATCAAAGCGTAGACAGTTTAAGACATTACTCCCATGGAGAAAAGTCCGCATGGTGCTTATTGAGTTCAATGCCGATGCAATTTTTGTGTTTCATCAACACTCTGAAGGTCCACAGATTACAGAATGCATCCAGATGTGCTTCGGAAACTACTACTATTCTTCCAGGGAACGATCAAAGCGTAGACAGTTTAAGACATTACTCCCATGGAGAAAAGTGCGCATGTTGCTTATTGTGTTCAATGCCGATGCAATTTCGGTGTTTCATCAACACTCTGAAGGTCCACAGATTACTGAATGCATCCAGATGTGCTTCGGAAACTACTACTAGTCTTCGAGGGAACGATCAAAGCGTAGACAGTTTAGGACTTTACTCCCATAGAGAAAAGTACGCATGGTGCTTATTGTGTTCAATGCCGATGCAATTTTTGTGTTTCATCAACACTCTGAAGGTCCACAGATTACAGAATGCATCCAGATGTGATTCGGAAACTACTACTAGTCTTTCAGTGAACGATGAAAGCGTAGACAATTTAAGACATTACTACCATGGAGAAAAGTCCGCATGGTTCTTATTGTGTTCAATGCCGATGTAATTTCTATGTTTCATCAACACTCTGAAGGTCCACAGATTACAGAATGCCTCCAGATGTGCTTCGGAAACTACTACTAGTCTTGCAGTAAACGATCATATCATAGACAGTTTGAAACATTACTCCCATGGAGAAAATTCCACATGGTGCTTGTTGTGTTCAATGCCGATGCAATTTCTGTGTTTCGTCAACACTCTGAAGGTCCACAGATTACAGAAGGCCTCCAGATGTGCTTCGGAACCGGCTACTAGTCTTCCAGTGTACGATCAAAACGTAGACAGTTTAAGACATTACTCTAATGGAGAGAAGACCGCATGGTGCTTATTGTGTTCAATGACGATTAAATTTCTGTGTTTCATCAACACTATGAAGGTCCACAGATTACAGAATGCCTCCAGATGTGCTTCGGAAACTACTACTAGTCTTCCAGTGTAGTATCAAAGCGTAGACAGTTTAAGACATTACTCCCATGGAGAAAAGTCCGCATGGTGCTTATTGTGTTCAATGCCGAAGCAATTTCCGTGTTTCATCAACACTCTGAAGGTCCACAGATTACACAATGCCTACAGATGTGCTTCGGAAACTACTACTAGTCTTCCAGTGTACGATCAAAGAATAGACAGTTTAAGACATTACTCCCATGGAAAAAAGTCCGCATGGTGCTTATTGTGTTCAATGCCGATGCAATTTCTGTGTTTCATCAAAACTCTGAAGGTCCACAGATTACAGAATGCCTCCACATGTGATTCGGAAACTACTACTAGTCTTCGAGGGAACGATCAAAGCGTAGACAGTTTAGGACATTACTCCCATAGAGAAAAGTCCGCATGGTGCTTATTGTGTTCAATGCCGAAACAATTTTTGTGTTTCATCAACACTCTGAAGGTCCACAGCTTACAGAATGCATTAAGATGGGCTTCGGAAACTACTACTAGTCTTCCAGTGTACGATCAAAGTGTAGACAGTTTAAGACATAACTCACATGGAGGAAAGTCCCATGGTGCTTATTGTGTTCAATGCCGATGCAATTTCTTTGTTTCATCAACACTCTGAATGTCCACAGATTACAGAATGCATCCAGATGTGCTTCGGAAACTACTACTAGTCTTCCAGGGAACGATCAAAGCGTAGACAGTTTAAGACATTACTCCCATGGAGAAAAGTCCTCATGGTGCTTATAGTGTTCAATGCCGATTCAATTTCTGTGTTTCATCAACACTCTGAAGGTCCACAGATTACAGAATGCGTCCATATGTGCTTCAGAAACTACTACTAGTCTTCCAGGGAACGATCAAAGCGTAGACAGTTTGAGACATTACTCCCATGGAGAAAAGTCCGCATGGTGCTTATTGTGTTCAAAGCCGATGCAATTTTTGTGTTTCATCAACACCCTGAAGGTCCACAGATTACAGAATGCATCCAGATATGCTTCGGAAACTACTACTAGTCTTCCAGGGAACGATCAAAGCGTAGACAGTTTAAGACATTACTCCCATGGAGAAAAGTCCGCATGGTGCTTATAGTGTTCAATGGCGATTAAATTTCTGTGTTTCCTCAACACTCTGAAGGTCCACAGATTACAGAATGCCTCCTGATGTGCTTCGGAAACTACTATTAGTCTTCCAGTGTACGATCAAAGCGTAGACGGTTTAAGACATTACTCCCATGGAGAAAAGTCCGCATGGTGCTTAATGTGTTCAATGCCGACTCAATTTCTGTGTTTCATCAACACTCTGAAGGTCCACAGATTACACAATGCCTACAGAAGTGCTTCGGAAACTACTACTAGTCTTCCAGTGTACGATCAAATCGTAGACAGTTTAAGACATTACTCCCATGGAGAAAAGTCCGCATGGTGCTCATTGTGTTCAATGCCGATGCAATTTCTGTGTTTCATCAACACTCTGAAGGTCCTCAGATTACAGAATGCACCCAGATGTGCTTCGGAAACTACTACTAGTCTTCCAGTGTACGATCAAAGCGTAGACAGTTTAAGACATTACTACCATGGAGAAATGCCGGCATGGTGCTTATTGTGTTCAATGCCTGTGGAATTTCTGTGCTTTCATCAACACTCTGAAGGTCCACAGGTTACAGAATGCCTCCAGATGTGCTTCGGAAACTACTACTAGTCTTCCAGGGAACGATCAAAGCGTAGACAGTTAGAGACATTACTCCCATGGAGAAAAGTCCGCATGGTGCTTATTGAGTTCAATGCCGATGCAATTTTTGTGTTTCATCAAAACTCTGATTGTCCACAGATTACAGAATGCATCCAGATGTGCTTCGGAAACTACTACTAGTCTTCCAGGGAACGATCATAGCGTAGACTGTTTAAGACATTACTCCCATGGAGAAAAGTCCGAATGGTGCTTATTGTGCTCAATGCCGATTCAATTTCTGTGTTTCATCACACTCTGAAGGTCCACAGATTACAGAATGCATCCAGATGTGCTTCGGAAACTACTACTAGTCTTCCAGGGAACAATCAAAGCGTAGACAGTTTAAGACATTACTCCCATGGAGAAAAGTCCGCATGGTGCTTATTGAGTTCAATGCCGATGCAATTTCTGTGTTTCATCAACACTCTGAAGGTCCACTGATTACAGAATGCATCCAGATGTGCTTTGGAAACTACTACTAGTCTTCCAGGGAACGATCAAAGCGTAGACAGTTTAAGACATTACTACCATGGAGAAAAGTCCGCATGGTGCTTATTGTGTTCAATGCCGATTCAATTTCTGTGTTTCATCACACTCTGAAGGTCCACAGATTACAGAATGCATCCAGATCTGCTTCGGAAATTACTACTAGTCTTCCAGGGAACGATCAAAGCGTAGACAGTTTAAGACATTACTCCCATGGAGAAAAGTCCGCATGGTGCTTATTGTGTTCAATGCCGATGCAATTTCTGTGTTTCATTGACACTCTGAAGGCCCACAGATTACAGAATGCATCCAGATGTGCTTCGGAACCTACTACTAGTCTTCGAGGGAACGATCAAAGCGTAGACAGTTTAAGACATTACTCCCATGGAGAAAGGTCCGTATGGTGCTTATTGTGTTCAATTCCGATGCAATTTTTGTGTTTCATCAACACTCTGAAGGTCCACGGATTACAGAATGCATCCAGATGTGCTTCGGAAACTACTAGTAGTCTTCCAAGGAACGATCGAATCGTAGACAGTTTAAGACATTACTCCCATGGAGAAAAGTCCGCATGGTGCTTATTGTGTTCAATGCCGATTCAATTTCTGTGTTTCATCAACACTCTGAAGGTCCACAGATTACAGAATGCCTCCAGATGTGCTTCGGAAACTACTGCTAGTCTTCCAGTGAACGATCACAACGTAGACAGTTTAAGACATTACTCTCATGGAGAAAAGTCCGCATGGTGCTTATAGTGTTCAATGCCGATTAAATTTCTGTGTTTCCTCAACACTCTGAAGGTCCACAGATTACAGAATGAGTCCAGATCTGCTTCGGAAACTACTATTAGTCCTCCAGTGTACGATCAAAGCGTAGACAGTTTAAGACATTACTCCCATGGAGAAAAGTCCGCATGGTGCTTATTGTGTTCAATGCCGACGCAATTTCTGTGTTTCATCAACACTCTGAAGGTCCACAGATTACACAATGCCTACATAAGTGCTTCGGAAACTACTACAAGTCTTCCAGTGTACGATCAAATCGTAGACAGTTTAAGACAATACTCCCTTGGAGAAAAGTCCGCATGGTGCTTATTGTGTTCAATGCCGATGCAATTTCTATGTGTCATCAAAATTCTGAAGCTCCACTGATTACAGAATGCCACCAGATGTGCTTCGGAAACTACTACTAGTCTTCCAGGGAACGATCAAAGCGTAGACAGTTTGAGACATTACTTCCATGGAGAAAAGTCCGCATGGTGCTTATTGAGTTCAATGCCGATGCAATTTTTGTGTTTCATAAACACCCTGATGGTCCACAGATTACAGAATGCCTCCAGATGTGCTTCGGAAACTACTACTAGTCTTCCAGGGAACGATCATAGCGTAGACAGTTTAAGACATTACTCCCATGGACAATAGTCCCCATGGTGCTTATTGTGTTCAAAGCCGATTCAATTTCTGTGTTTCATCACACTCTGATGGTGCACAGATTACAGAATGCATCCAGATGTGCTTCAGAAACTACTACAAGTCTTATAGGGAACGATCAAAGCGTAGACAGTTGAAGACATTACTCCCATGGAGAAAAGTCCGCATGGTGCTTATTGTGTTCAATGCCGATTCAATTTCTGTGTTTCATTACACTCTGAAGGTCCACAGATTACAGAATGCATCCAGATGTGCTTCGGAAATTACTACTAGTCTTCCAGGGAACGATCAAAGCGTAGACAGTTTTAGACATTACTTATATGGAGAGAAGTCCGCATGGTGCTTATTGTGTTCAATGCCGATGCAATTTCTGTGTTTCATCAACACTCTGAAGGTCCACAGATTACAGAATGCATCCAGATGTGCTTCGGAAACTACTACTAGTCTTCGAGGGAACGATCAAAGCGTAGACAGTTTAAGGCATTACTCCCACGGAGAAAAGTCCGCATGGTGCTTATTGTGGTCAAGCCGATGCAATTTTTGTGTTTCATCAACACTCTGAAGGTCCAAAGATTACAGAATGCATCCAGATAAACTTCTGAAACTACTACTAGTCTTCCAGTGAACGATCAAAGCGTAGACAGTTTAAGACATTACTACCATGGAGAAAAGTCCGCATGGTGCTTATTGTGTTCAATGCCGATGCAATTTCTATGTTTCATCAACACTCTGAAGGTCCACAGATTACAGAATGCCTCCAGATGTGCTTCGGAAACTACTACTAGTCTTCCAGTAAACGATCAAAGCATAGACACTTTAAGACATTACTCCCATGGAGAAAACTGCACATGGTGCTTGATGTGTTCAATGCCGATGCAATTTCTGTGTTTCATTAACACTCTGAAGGTCCACAGATAACAGAATGCCTCCAGATGTGCTTCGGAAACTACTACTAGTCTTCCAGTGGACGATCAAAGCGTAGACAGTTTAAGACATTACTCCCATGGAGAAAATTCCGCATGGTTCTTATTGTGTTCAATGCCGATGCAATTTTAGTGTTTCATCAACTCTCTGATGGTCCAGAGATCACAGAATGCCTCCAGATGTGCTTCGGAAACTACTACTAGTCTTCCTGTGAACGATCAAAGCGTAGACAGTTTAAGACATTACTCCCATGGTGAAAAGCCCGCATGGTGCTTATTGTGTTCAATGCCGATTCAATTCCTGTGTTTCATCAACACTCTGAAGGTCCACAGATTACAGAATGCCTCCAGAAGTGCTTCGGAAACTACTACTAGTCTTCCAGTGAACGATCAATATCGTAGACACTTTAAGACATTACTCCCATGGGGAAAAGTCCCCATGGTGCTTATTGTGTTCAATGCCGATGCAATTTTTGTGTTTCATCAACACTCTGAAGGTCCACAGATTACAGAATGCCTCCAGATGTGATTCGGAAACTACTACTAGTCTTACAGTGTACGATCAAATCGTAGACAGTTTAGGACATTACATTCATGGAGAAAAGTCCGCATGGTGCTTATTGTGTTCAATGCCGATGCAATTTTTGAGTTTCATCAATACTCTGAATGTCCACAGATTACAGAATGCTTCCAGATGTGCTTTGGAAACTACTACTGGTCCTCCAGTGTACGATTAAAGCGTAGACAGTTTAAGACATTACTCCCATGGAGAAAAGTCCGCATGGTTCTTATTGTGTTCAATGCCGATGCAATTTTAGTGTTTCATCAACACTCTGATGGTCCAGAGATCACAGAATGCCTCCAGATGTGCTTCGGAAACTAGTACTAGTCTTCCTGTGAACGATCAAAGCGTAGACAGTTTAAGACATTACTCCCATGGTGAAAAGCCCGCATGGTGCTTATTGTGTTCAATGCCGATTCAATTTCTGTGTTTCATCAACACTCTGAAGGTCCACAGATTACAGAATGCCTCCAGATGTGCTTCGGAAACTACTACTAGTCTTCCAGTAAACGATCAAAGCATAGACAGTTTAAGACACTACTCCCATGGAGAAAAGACCACATGGAGCTTGTTGTGTTCAATGCCGATGCAATTTCTGTGTTTCATCAACACTCTGAAGGTCCAAAGATTACAGAATGCCTCCAGATGTGCTTCGGAAACTACTACTAGTCTTCCAGTGTACGATCAAAGCGTAGACAGTTTAAGACATTACTACCATGGAGAAAAGCCCGCATGGTGCTTATTGTGTTCAATGCCGAGACAATGTTTGTGTTTCATCAACACTCTGAAGGTCCACAGATTACAGAATGTCTCCAGATGTGCTTCGGAAACTACCACTAGTCTTCCAGGGAACGATCAAAGCATAGTCAAATTGAGACATTACTCCCATGTAGAAAAGTCCGCATGGTGCTTATTGCGTTCAATGCCGATGAAATTTTTGTGGTTCTTCAACACTCTGAAGGTCCACAGATTACAGAATGCATCCAGCTGTGCTTCTGAAACTACTATTAGTCTTCCAGTGAACGATCAAAGCGTAGACAGTTTAAGACATTACTGACATGGAGAAAGGTCCGCATGGTGCGTATTGTGTTCAATGCCGATGCAATTTCTATGTTTCATCAACACTCTGAAGGCCCACAGATTACAGAATGCCTCCAGATGTGCTTCGGAAACTACTACTAGTCTTCCAGTAAACGATCAAAGCATAGACAGTTTAAGGCATTACTCCCACGGAGAAAAGTCCGCATGGTGCTTATTGTGGTCAAGCCGATGCAATTTTTGTGTTTCATCAACACTCTGAAGGTCCAAAGATTACAGAATGCATCCAGATAAACTTCTGAAACTACTACTAGTCTTCCAGTGAACGATCAAAGCGTAGACAGTTTAAGACATTACTACCATGGAGAAAAGTCCGCATGGTGCTTATTGTGTTCAATGCCGATGCAATTTCTATGTTTCATCAACACTCTGAAGGTCCACAGATTACAGAATGCCTCCAGATGTGCTTCGGAAACTACTACTAGTCTTCCAGTAAACGATCAAAGCATAGACACTTTAAGACATTACTCCCATGGAGAAAACTACACATGGTGCTTGTTGTGTTCAATGCCGATGCAATTTCTGTGTTTCATCAACACTCTGAAGGTCCACAGATAACAGAATGCCTCCAGATGTGCTTCGGAAACTACTACTAGTCTTCCAGTGGACGATCAAAGCGTAGACAGTTTAAGACATTACTCCCATGGAGAAAATTCCGCATGGTTCTTATTGTGTTCAATGCCGATGCAATTTTAGTGTTTCATCAACTCTCTGATGGTCCAGAGATCACAGAATGCCTCCAGATGTGCTTCGGAAACTACTACTAGTCTTCCTGTGAACGATCAAAGCGTAGACAGTTTAAGACATTACTCCCATGGTGAAAAGCCCGCATGGTGCTTATTGTGTTCAATGCCGATTCAATTCCTGTGTTTCATCAACACTCTGAAGGTCCACAGATTACAGAATGCCTCCAGAAGTGCTTCGGAAACTACTACTAGTCTTCCAGTGAACGATCAATATCGTAGACACTTTAAGACATTACTCCCATGGGGAAAAGTCCCCATGGTGCTTATTGTGTTCAATGCCGATGCAATTTTTGTGTTTCATCAACACTCTGAAGGTCCACAGATTACAGAATGCCTCCAGATGTGCTTCGGAAACTACTACTAGTCTTACAGTGTACGATCAAATCGTAGACAGTTTAGGACATTACATTCATGGAGAAAAGTCCGCATGGTGCTTATTGTGTTCAATGCCGATGCAATTTTTGAGTCTCATCAATACTCTGAATGTCCACAGATTACAGAATGCTTCCAGATGTGCTTTGGAAACTACTACTGGTCCTCCAGTGTACGATTAAAGCGTAGACAGTTTAAGACATTACTCCCATGGAGAAAAGTCCGCATGGTTCTTATTGTGTTCAATGCCGATGCAATTTTAGTGTTTCATCAACACTCTGATGGTCCAGAGATCACAGAATGCCTCCAGATGTGCTTCGGAAACTAGTACTAGTCTTCCTGTGAACGATCAAAGCGTAGACAGTTTAAGACATTACTCCCATGGTGAAAAGCCCGCATGGTGCTTATTGTGTTCAATGACGATTCAATTTCTGTGTTTCATCAACACTCTGAAGGTCCACAGATTACAGAATGCCTCCAGATGTGCTTCGGAAACTACTACTAGTCTTCCAGTAAACGATCAAAGCATAGACAGTTTAAGACACTACTCCCATGGAGAAAAGACCACATGGAGCTTGTTGTGTTCAATGCCGATGCAATTTCTGTGTTTCATCAACACTCTGAAGGTCCAAAGATTACAGAATGCCTCCAGATGTGCTTCGGAAACTACTACTAGTCTTCCAGTGTACGATCAAAGCGTAGACAGTTTAAGACATTACTACCATGGAGAAAAGCCCGCATGGTGCTTATTGTGTTCAATGCCGAGACAATGTTTGTGTTTCATCAACACTCTGAAGGTCCACAGATTACAGAATGTCTCCAGATGTGCTTCGGAAACTACCACTAGTCTTCCAGGGAACGATCAAAGCATAGTCAGTTTGAGACATTACTCCCATGTAGAAAAGTCCGCATGGTGCTTATTGCGTTCAATGCCGATGAAATTTTTGTGGTTCTTCAACACTCTGAAGGTCCACAGATTACAGAATGCATCCAGCTGTGCTTCTGAAACTACTATTAGTCTTCCAGTGAACGATCAAAGCGTAGACAGTTTAAGACATTACTGACATGGAGAAAAGTCCGCATGGTGCGTATTGTGTTCAATGCCGATGCAATTTCTATGTTTCATCAACACTCTGAAGGCCCACAGATTACAGAATGCCTCCAGATGTGCTTCGGAAACTACTACTAGTCTTCCAGTAAACGATCAAAGCATAGACAGTTTAAGACATTACTCCCATGGAGATAACTCCACATGGTGCTTGTTGTGTTCAATGCCGATACAATTTCTGTCTTTCATCAACACTCTGAAGGACCAGAGATCACAGCATACCTCCAGATGTGCTTCGGAAACTACTACTAGTCTTAAAGTGAACGATCAAAGCGTAGACAGTTTAAGACATTACTCCCATGGAGAAAAGTCCGCATGGTGCTTATTGTGTTCAATGCCGATTCAATTCCTGTGTTTCATCAACCCTCTGAAGGTCCACAGATTACAGAATGCCTCCAGAAGTGCTTCGGAAACTACTACAAGTCTTCCAGCGAACGATCAAAGCGTAGACACTTTAAGACATTACTCCCATGGGGAAAAGTCCCCATGGTGCTTATTGTGTTCAATGCCGATGCAATTTTTGTGTTTCATCAACACTCTGAAGGTCCACAGACTACAGAATGCCTGCAGATGTGCTTCGGAAACTATTACTGGTCCTCCAATGTACGATTAAAGCGTAGACAGTTTAAGATATTACTCCCATGGAGAAAAAACCACATGGAGCATATAGTGTTCAATGCCGATGCAATTTCGGTGTTTCAGCAACACTCTGACGGTCCACAGAATACAGAATGCATCCAGATGTGCTTCGGAAACTACTACTAGTCTTCCAGGGAACGATCGAAGCGTAGACAATTTAAGACATTACTCCCATGGAGAAAAGTCCGCATGGTGCTTATAGTGTTCAATGACGATTAAATTTCTGTTTTTCATCAACACTCTGAAGGTCCACAGACTACAGAATGCCTCGAGATGTTCTTCGGAAACTATTACTAGTCTTCCAGGGAACGATCAATGCGTAGACAGTTTAAGACATTACCCCCATTGAGAAAAGTCCGCATGGTGCTTATTGTGTTCAATGCCGACGCAATTTCTGTGTATCATCAACACTCTGAACGTCCACAGATTACACAATGCCTACAGATGTGCTTCGGAAACTACTACTAGTCTTCCAGTGAACGATCAAAGCGTAGACAGTTTAAGACATTACTCCCATGGAGAAAAGTCCGCATGGTGCTTATTGTGTTCAATGTGGATGCAATTTCTGTGTTTCATCAACACTCTGAAGGTCCACAGATTACAGAATGCCGCCAGATGTGCTTCGGAAACTACAACTAGTCGTCCAGTAAACGATCAAAGCATAGACAGTTGAAGACATTACTCCCATGGAGAAATGACCACATGGAGCTTGTTGTGTTCAATGCCGATGCAATTTCTGTGTTTCATCAACACTCTGAAGGACCAAAGATTACAGAATGCCTCCAGATGTGCTTCGGAAACTACTACTAGTCTTCCAGTGTAGGATCAAAGCGTAGACAGTTTAAGACATTACTCCCATGGAGAAAAGGCCGCATGGTTCTTATTGTGTTCAATGCCGATGCAATTTCTGTGTTTCATCAACACTCTGAAGGTCCAGAGATAACAGAATGCCTCCAGATGTGGTTCGGAAACTACTACTAGTCTTCCTGTGAACGATCAAAGCGTAGACAGTTTAAGACATTACTCCCATGGAGAAAAGTCATCATGGTGCTTATTGTGTTCAATGCCGATTCAATTCCTGTGTTTCATCAACACTCTGAATGTCCACAGATTACAGAATGCCTCCAGGAGTGCTTCAGAAACTACAACTAGTCTTACAGGGAACGATCAAACCGTAGACAGTTTAGGACATTACTCCCATGGAGAAAAGTCCGCATGGTGCTTATTGTGTTCAATTCCGATGCAATTTTTGTGTTTCATCAATACTCTGAAGGTCCACAGATTACAGAATGCTTCCAGATGTGCTTCGGAAACTACTACTGGTTTTCCAGTGTACGATGAAAGCGTAGACAGTTTATGACATTACTCCCATGGGGAAGAGTCCCCATGGTGCTTATTGTATTAAATGCCGATGCAATTTTTGTGTTTCATCAACACTCTGCAGGTCCACAGATTACAGAATGCCTCCAGATGTCCTTCGGAAACTACTACTAGTCTTACAGTGTACGATCAAATCGTAGACAGTTTAGGACATTACTGTCAAGGAGAAAAGTCCGCATGGTGCTTATTGTGTTCAATGCCGATGCAATTTTTGTGTTTCATCAATACTCTGAATGACCACAGATTACAGAATGCTTCCAGATGTGCTTTGGAAACTACTACTGGTGTTCCAGTGTACGATTAAAGCGTAGACAGTTTAAGATATTACTCTCATGGAGAAAAGGCCACATGGTGCATAAAGTGTTCAATGCCGATGCAATTTCGGTGTTTCATCAACACTCTGCAGGTCCACAGATTACAGAATGCCTCCAGATGTCCTTCGGAAACTACTACTAGTCTTACAGTGTACGATCAAATCGTAGACAGTTTAGGACATTACTGTCAAGGAGAAAAGTCCGCATGGTGCTTATTGTGTTCAATGCCGATGCAATTTTTGTGTTTCATCAACACTCTGAAGGTCCACAGATTACAGAATGCCTCGAGATGTTCTTCGGAAACTATTACTAGTCTTCCAGGGAACGATCAATGCGTAGACAGTTTAAGACATTACCCCCATTGAGAAAAGTCCGCATGGTGCTTATTGTGTTCAATGCCGACGCAATTTCTGTGTATCATCAACACTCTGAACGTCCACAGATTACACAATGCCTACAGATGTGCTTCGGAAACTACTACTAGTCTTCCAGTGAACGATCAAAGCGTAGACAGTTTAAGACATTACTCCCATGGAGAAAAGTCCGCATGGTGCTTATTGTGTTCAATGTGGATGCAATTTCTGTGTTTCATCAACACTCTGAAGGTCCACAGATTACAGAATGCCGCCAGATGTGCTTCGGAAACTACAACTAGTCGTCCAGTAAACGATCAAAGCATAGACAGTTGAAGACATTACTCCCATGGAGAAATGACCACATGGAGCTTGTTGTGTTCAATGCCGATGCAATTTCTGTGTTTCATCAACACTCTGAAGGACCAAAGATTACAGAATGCCTCCAGATGTGCTTCGGAAACTACTACTAGTCTTCCAGTGTAGGATCAAAGCGTAGACAGTTTAAGACATTACTCCCATGGAGAAAAGGCCGCATGGTTCTTATTGTGTTCAATGCCGATGCAATTTCTGTGTTTCATCAACACTCTGAAGGTCCAGAGATAACAGAATGCCTCCAGATGTGGTTCGGAAACTACTACTAGTCTTCCTGTGAACGATCAAAGCGTAGACAGTTTAAGACATTACTCCCATGGAGAAAAGTCATCATGGTGCTTATTGTGTTCAATGCCGATTCAATTCCTGTGTTTCATCAACACTCTGAATGTCCACAGATTACAGAATGCCTCCAGGAGTGCTTCAGAAACTACAACTAGTCTTACAGGGAACGATCAAACCGTAGACAGTTTAGGACATTACTCCCATGGAGAAAAGTCCGCATGGTGCTTATTGTGTTCAATTCCGATGCAATTTTTGTGTTTCATCAATACTCTGAAGGTCCACAGATTACAGAATGCTTCCAGATGTGCTTCGGAAACTACTACTAGTCTTCCAGGGAACGATCGAAGCGTAGACAATTTAAGACATTACTCCCATGGAGAAAAGTCCGCATGGTGCTTATAGTGTTCAATGACGATTAAATTTCTGTTTTTCATCAACACTCTGAAGGTCCACAGACTACAGAATGCCTCGAGATGTTCTTCGGAAACTATTACTAGTCTTCCAGGGAACGATCAATGCGTAGACAGTTTAAGACATTACCCCCATTGAGAAAAGTCCGCATGGTGCTTATTGTGTTCAATGCCGACGCAATTTCTGTGTATCATCAACACTCTGAACGTCCACAGATTACACAATGCCTACAGATGTGCTTCGGTAACTACTACTAGTCTTCCAGTGAACGATCAAAGCGTAGACAGTTTAAGACATTACTCCCATGGAGAAAAGTCCGCATGGTGCTTATTGTGTTCAATGTGGATGCAATTTCTGTGTTTCATCAACACTCTGAAGGTCCACAGATTACAGAATGCCGCCAGATGTGCTTCGGAAACTACAACTAGTCGTCCAGTAAACGATCAAAGCATAGACAGTTGAAGACATTACTCCCATGGAGAAATGACCACATGGAGCTTGTTGTGTTCAATGCCGATGCAATTTCTGTGTTTCATCAACACTCTGAAGGACCAAAGATTACAGAATGCCTCCAGATGTGCTTCGGAAACCACTACTAGTCTTCCAGTGTAGGATCAAAGCGTAGACAGTTTAAGACATTACTCCCATGGAGAAAAGGCCGCATGGTTCTTATTGTGTTCAATGCCGATGCAATTTCTGTGTTTCATCAACACTCTGAAGGTCCAGAGATAACAGAATGCCTCCAGATGTGGTTCGGAAACTACTACTAGTCTTCCTGTGAACGATCAAAGCGTAGACAGTTTAAGACATTACTCCCATGGAGAAAAGTCATCATGGTGCTTATTGTGTTCAATGCCGATTCAATTCCTGTGTTTCATCAACACTCTGAATGTCCACAGATTACAGAATGCCTCCAGGAGTGCTTCAGAAACTACAACTAGTCTTACAGGGAACGATCAAACCGTAGACAGTTTAGGACATTACTCCCATGGAGAAAAGTCCGCATGGTGCTTATTGTGTTCAATTCCGATGCAATTTTTGTGTTTCATCAATACTCTGAAGGTCCACAGATTACAGAATGCTTCCAGATGTGCTTCGGAAACTACTACTGGTTTTCCAGTGTACGATGAAAGCGTAGACAGTTTATGACATTACTCCCATGGGGAAGAGTCCCCATGGTGCTTATTGTATTCAATGCCGATGCAATTTTTGTGTTTCATCAACACTCTGCAGGTCCACAGATTACAGAATGCCTCCAGATGTCCTTCGGAAACTACTACTAGTCTTACAGTGTACGATCAAATCGTAGACAGTTTAGGACATTACTGTCAAGGAGAAAAGTCCGCATGGTGCTTATTGTGTTCAATGCCGATGCAATTTTTGTGTTTCATCAATACTCTGAATGACCACAGATTACAGAATGCTTCCAGATGTGCTTTGGAAACTACTACTGGTGTTCCAGTGTACGATTAAAGCGTAGACAGTTTAAGATATTACTCTCATGGAGAAAAGGCCACATGGTGCATAAAGTGTTCAATGCCGATGCAATTTCGGTGTTTCATCAACACTCTGCAGGTCCACAGATTACAGAATGCCTCCAGATGTCCTTCGGAAACTACTACTAGTCTTACAGTGTACGATCAAATCGTAGACAGTTTAGGACATTACTGTCAAGGAGAAAAGTCCGCATGGTGCTTATTGTGTTCAATGCCGATGCAATTTTTGTGTTTCATCAACACTCTGAAGGTCCACAGATTACAGAATGCCTCCAGATGTGCTTCGGAAACTACTACTACTCTTCCAGTAAACGATCAAAGCATAGACAGTTTAAGACACTACTCCCATGGAGAAAAGACCACATGGAGCTTGTTGTGTTCAATGCCGATGCAATTTCTGTGTTTCATCAACACTCTGAATGTCCAAAGATTACAGAATGCCTCCAGATGTGCTTAGGAAACTACTACTAGTCTTCCAGTGTACGATCAAAGCGTAGACAGTTTAAGACATTACTACCATGGAGAAAAGCCCGCATGGTGCTTATTGTGTTCAATGCCGAGACAATGTTTGTGTTTCATCAACACTCTGAAGGTCCACAGATTACAGAATGTCTCCAGATGTGCTTCGGAAACTACCACTAGTCTTCCAGGGAACGATCAAAGCATAGTCAGTTTGAGACATTACTCCCATGGAGAAAAGTCCGCATGGTGCTTATTGCGTTCAATGCCGATGAAATTTTTGTGGTTCTTCAACACTCTGAAGGTCCACAGATTACAGAATGCATCCAGCTGTGCTTCTGAAACTACTATTAGCCTTCCAGTGAACGATCAAAGCGTAGACAGTTTAAGACATTACTGACATGGAGAAAAGTCCGCATGGTGCGTATTGTGTTCAATGCCGATGCAATTTCTATGTTTCATCAACACTCAGAAGGCCCACAGATTACAGAATGCATCCAGATGTGCTTCGGAAACTACTACTAGTCTTCCAGTAAACGATCAAAGCATAGACAGTTTAAGACATTACTCCCATGGAGAAAACTCCACATCGTGCTTGTTGTGTTCAATGCCGATACAATTTCTGTCTTTCATCAACACTCTGAAGGACCAGAGATCACAGCATACCTCCAGATGTGCTTCGGAAACTACTACTAGTCTTAAAGTGAACGATCAAAGCGTAGACAGTTTAAGACATTACTCCCATGGAGAAAAGTCCGCATGGTGCTTATTGTGTTCAATGCCGATTCAATTCCTGTGTTTCATCAACACTCTGAAGGTCCACAGATTACAGAATGCCTCCAGAAGTGCTTCGGAAACTACTACAAGTCTTCCAGCGAACGATCAAAGCGTAGACACTTTAAGACATTACTCCCATGGGGAAAAGTCCCCATGGTGCTTATTGTGTTCAATGCCGATGCAATTTTTGTGTTTCATCAACACTCTGAAGGTCCACAGACTACAGACTGCCTGCAGATGTGCTTCGGAAACTATTACTGGTCCTCCAATGTACGATTAAAGCGTAGACAGTTTAAGATCTTACTCCCATGGAGAAAAAACCACATGGTGCATATAGTGTTCAATGCCGATGCAATTTCGGTGTTTCAGCAACACTCTGACGGTCCACAGAATACAGAATGCATCCAGATGTGCTTCGGAAACTACTACTAGTCTTCCAGGGAACGATCAAAGCGTAGACAGTTTGAGACATTACTTCCATGGACAAAAGTCCTCATGGTGCTTATTGTGTTCAATGCAGATGCAATTTTTGTGTTTCATCAACACTCTGAACGTCCACAGATTACACAATGCCTACAGATGTGCTTCGGAAACTACTACTAGTCTTCCAGTGAACGATCAAAGCGTAGACAGTTTAAGACATTACTCCTATGGAGAAAAGTCCGCATGGTGCTTATTGTGTTCAATGCCGATGCAATTTCTGTGTTTCATCAACACTCTGAAGGTCCACAGATTACAGAATGCCGCCAGATGTGCTTCGGAAACTACAACTAGCCGTCCAGTAAACGATCAAAGCATAGACAGTTGAAGACATTACTCCCATGGAGAAAAGACCACATGGAGCTTGTTGTGTTCAATGCCGATGCAATTTCTGTGTTTCATCAACACTCTGAAGGACCAAAGATTACAGAATGCCTCCAGATGTGCTTCGGAAACTACTACTAGTCTTCCAGTGTAGGATCAAAGCGTAGACAGTTTAAGACATTACTCCCATGGAGAAAAGTCCGCATGGTTCTTTTTGTGTTCAATGCCGATGCAATTTCTGTGTTTCATCAACACTCTGAAGGTCCAGAGATAACAGAATGCCTCCAGATGTGGTTCGGAAACTACTACTAGTCTTCCTGTGAACGATCAAAGCGTAGACAGTTTAAGACATTACTCCCATGGAGAAAAGTCATCATGGTGCTTATTGTGTTCAATGCCGATTCAATTCCTGTGTTTCATCAACACTCTGAATGTCCACAGATTACAGAATGCCTCCAGGAGTGCTTCAGAAACTACTACTAGTCTTACAGGGAACGATCAAACCGTAGACAGTTTAGGACATTACTGTCAAGGAGAAAAGTCCGCATGGTGCTTATTGTGTTCAATGCCGATGCAATTTTTGTGTTTCATCAATACTCTGAATGACCACAGATTACAGAATGCTTCCAGATGTGCTTTGGAAACTACTACTGGTGTTCCAGTGTACGATTAAAGCGTAGACAGTTTAAGATATTACTCCCATGGAGAAAAGGCCACATGGTGCATAAAGTGTTCAATGCCGATGCAATTTCGGTGTTTCATCAACACTCTGAAGGTCCACAGAATACAGAATGCATCCAGATGTGCTTCGGAAACTACTACTAGTCTTCCAGGGAACGATCAAAGCGTAGACAGATTGAGACATTACTTCCATGGAGAAAAGTCCGCATGGTGCATATTGTGTTCAATGCCGATGCAATTTTTGTGTTTCATCAACACTCTGAAGGTCCACAGATTACACAGTGTATCCAGATATGCTTCGGAAACTACTACTAGTCTTCCAGGGAACGATCAAAGCGTAGACAGTTTAAGACATTACTCCCATGGAGAAAAGTCCGCATGGTGCTTATAGTGTTCAATGCCGATTAAAGTTCTGTGTTTCATCAACACTCTGAAGGTCCACAGATTACAGAATGCCTCCAGATGTGCTTCGGAAGCTACCACTAGACTTCCAGTGTACGATCAAAGCGTAGACAGTTTAAGACATTACTCCCATGGAGAAAACTCCACATGGTGCTTGTTGTGTTCAATGCCGATACAATTTCTGTGTTTCATCAACACTCTGAAGGTCCACAGATAACAGAATGTGTCCAGATGTGCTTCGGAAACTACTACTAGTCTTCCAGTGTACGAACAAAGCGTAGACAGTTTAAGACATTACTCCCATGGAGAAAAGTCCGCATGGTTTTTATTGTGTTCAATGCCGATGCAATTTTTGTGTTTCATCAACACTCTGAAGGTCCACAGATTACAGAATGCCTCCAGATATGCTTCGGAAACTACTACTAGTCTTACAGTGTACGATCAAATGTTAGACAGTTTGGGACATTACTGTCATGGAGAAAAGTCCGCATGGTGCCTATTGTGTTCAATGCCGATGCAATTTTTGTGTCTCATTAATACTCTGAATGTCCACAGATTACAGAATGCTTCCAGATGTGCTTCGGAAACTACTACTGGTCCTCCAGTGTACGATTAAAGCGTAGACAGTTTAAGATATTACTCCCATGGTGAAAAGTCCTCATGGTGCTTATAGTGTTCAATGCCGATTAAATTTCTTTGTTTCATCAACACTCTGAAGGTCCACAGATTACAGAATGAGTCCAGATGTGCTTCGGAAACTACTACTAGTCTTCCAGTGTACAATCAAAGCGTAGACAGTTTAAGACATTACTCCCATGGAGAAAAGTCCGCATGGTGCTTATTGTGTTCAATGCCGACGCAATTTCTGTGTTTCATCAACACTCTGAAGGTCCACAGATTACACTATGCCTACAGATGTGCTTCGGAAACTACTACTAGTCTTCAAGTGAACGATCAAAGCGTAGACAGTTTAAGACATTACTCCCATGGAGAAAAGTCCGCATGGTGTTTATTGTGTTCAATGCCGATGCAATTTCTGTGTTTCATCAACACTCTGAAGGTCCACAGATTACAGAATGAATCCAGATGTGCTTCGGAAACTACTACTAGTCATCCAGTAAACGATCAAACATAGACAGTTTAAGACATTACTCCCATGGAGAAAAGTCCGCATGGTGCTTATTGTGTTCAATGCCGATTCAATTCCTGTGTTTCATCAACACTCTGAATGTCCACAGATTACAGAATGCCTCCAGGAGTGCTTCAGAAACTACTACTAGTCTTACAGGGAACGATCAAAGCGTAGACAGTTTAGGACATTACTCCCATGTAGAAAAGTCCGCATGGTGCTTATTGTGTTCAATGCCGACGCAATTTCTGTGTTTCATCAAAACTGAAGTTCCACAGATTACACAATGGCTACAGATGTGCTTCGGAAACTACTACTAGTCTTCCAGTGTACGATCAAAGCGTAGACAGTATTAAGACATTACTCCCATGGAGAAAAGTCCGCATTGTGCTTATTGTGTTCAATGCCGATGCAATTTCTGTGTTTCATCAAGACTCGGAAGGTCCACAGATTACCGAATGCCTCCAGATGTGCTTCCGAAAGTACTACTAGTCTTCCAGTAAACGATCAAAGCATAGGAAGGTTAAGACATTACTCCCATGGAGAAAACACCACATGGTGCATGTTGTGTTCAATGCCGATGCAATTTCTGTGTTTCATCAACACTCTGAAGGTCCACAGATTACAGAATGCCTTCAGATGTGCTTCGGAAACTACTACTAGTCTTCCAGTGTACGATCAAAGCGTAGACAGTTTAAGACATTACTACCATGGAGAAAAGCCCCCATGGTGCTTATTGTGTTCAATGCCGATGCAATTTTTGTGTTTCATCAACACTCTGAAGGTCCACAGATTACAGAATGCCTCCAGATGTGCTTCAGAAACTACTACTAGTCTTCCAGGGAACGATCAAAGCGTAGACAGTTTGAGACGTTACTCCCATGGAGAAAAGTCCGCATGGTGATTATTGTGTTCAATGCCGATGCAATTTTTGTGATTCATCAACAATCTGAAGGTCCACAGATTACAGAATGCATCCAGATGTGCTTCAGAAACTACTACTAGTCTTCCAGTAAACGATCAAAGCGTAGACAGTTTAAGACATTACTCCCATGGAGAAAAGTCCGCATGGTGCTTATTGTGTTCAATGCCGATTGAATTTCTGTGTTTCATTACACTCTGAAGGTCCACAGATTACACAATGCATCCAGATGTGCTTCGGCAACTACTACTAGTCTTCCAGGGAACAATCAAAGCGTAGACAGTTTAAGACATTACTCCCATGGAGAAAGGTCCGCATGGTGCTTATTGTGTTCAATGCCGATGTAATTTTTGTGTTTCATCAACACTCTGAAGGTCCACAGATTAAAGAATGCATCCAGATGTGCTTCGGAAACTATTACTAGTCTTCCAGGGAACGATCAAAGCGTAGACAGTTTAAGACATTACTCCCATGGAGAAAAATCCGCATGGTGTTTATTGTGTTCAATGCCGATGCAATTTCTGTGTTTCATCAACACTCTGAAGGTCCACAGATTACAGAATGCCTCCAGATGTGCTTCGGAAACTACTGGTAGTCTTCCAGTGAACGATCACAGCGTAGACAGTTTAAGACATTACTCCCATGGAGAAAAGTCCGAATGGCGCTTATTGTGTTCAATGCCGACGCAATTTTTGTGTTTCAACAACACTCTGAAAGCCCACAGATTACAGAATGCCTCCAGAAGTGCTTCGGAAACTACTACTAGTCTTCCAGTGAACTATCAAAGCGTAGACAGTTTAAGACATTACTCCCATGGAGAAAAGTCCGCATGGTGTTTATTGTGTTCAATGCCGATGCAATTTCTGTGTTTCATCAACACTCTGAAGGTCCACAGATTACAGAATGAATCCAGATGTGCTTCGGAAACTACTACTAGTCTTCCAGTAAACGATCAAAACATAGACAGTTGAAGACATTACTCCCATGGAGAAAAGACCACATGGAGCTTGTTGTGTTCAATGCCGATGCAATTTCTGTGATTCATCAACACTCTGAAGGTCCAGAGATTACAGAATGCCTCCAGATGTGCTTTGGAAACTACTACTAGTCTTCCTGTGAACGATCAAAGCGTAGACAGTTTAAGACATTACTCCCATGGAGAAAAGTCCGCATGGTGCTTATTATGTTCAATTCCGATGCCATTTCTGTGTTTTATCAACACTCTGAAGGTCCACAGATTACAGAATGCCTCCAGATGTGCTTCGGAAACTACTACTAGTCTTCCAGTAAACGATCAAAGCATAGACAGTTTAAGACATTACTCCCATGGAGAAAAGACCACATGGAGCTTATTGTGTTCAATGCCGATGCAATTTCTGTGTTTCATCAACACTCTGAAGGTCCACAGATTACAGAATGCCTCCACATGTGCTTCGGAAACTACTACTAGTCTTCCAGTGTACGATCAAATCGTAGACAGTTTAAGACATTACTACAATGGAGAAAAGCCGGCATGTTGCTGATTGTGTTCAATGCCGAGACAATTTTTGTGTTTCATCAACACTCGTAAGGTCCACAGATTACAGAATGTCTCCAGATGTGCTTCGGAAACTACTACTAGTCTCCCAGGGAACGATCAAATGGTAGTCAGTTTGAGACATTACTCCCATGGAGAAAAGTCCGCACGGTGCTTATTGAGTTCAATGCCGATGCAATTTTTGTGTTTCATCAACACTCTGAAGGTCCACAGATTACAGAATGAATCCAGCTGTGCTTCTGAAACTACTACTAGTCTTCCAGTGAACGATCAAAGCGTAGACAGTTTAAGACATTACTCCCATGGAGAAAAGTCCGCATGGTGCTTATTGTGTTCAATGCCGATGCAATTTCTATGTTTCATCAACACTCTGAAGGTCCACAGATTACAGAATGCCTCCAGATGTGCTTTGGAAACTACTACGAGTCTTCTAGTAAACGATCAAAGCATAGACAGTTTAAGACTTTATTCCCATGGAGAAAACTCCACATGGTGCTTGTTGTGTTCAATGCCGATACAATTTCTGTGTTTCATCAACACTCTGAAGGTCCAAAGATAACAGAATGCCTCCAGATGTGCTTCGGAAACTACTACTAGTCTTCCAGTGTACGATCAAAGCGTAGACTGTTTAAGACATTACTCCCATGGAGAAAAGTCCGCATGGTTCTTATTGTGTTCAATGCCGATGCAATTTTTGTGTTTCATCAACACTCTAAAGGTCCAGAGAACACAGAATGCCTCCAGATGTGCTTCGGAAACTACTACTAGTCTTCCAGTGAACGATCAAAGCGTAGACAGTTTACGACATTACTCCCATGGAGAAAAGCCCGCATGGTGCTTATTGTGTTCAATGCCGATGCAATTTCTATGTTTCATCAACACTCTGAAGGTCCACAGATTACACTATGCCTACAGATGTGCTTTGGAAACTACTACGAGTCTTCTAGTAAACGATCAAAGCATAGACAGTTTAAGACTTTATTCCCATGGAGAAAACTCCACATGGTGCTTGTTGTGTTCAATGCCGATACAATTTCTGTGTTTCATCAACACTCTGAAGGTCCAAAGATAACAGAATGCCTCCAGATGTGCTTCGGAAACTACTACTAGTCTTCCAGTGAACGATCAAAGCGTAGACAGTTTAAGACATTACTCCCATGGAGAAAAGTCCGCATGGTGCTTATTGTGTTCAATGCCGATGTAATTTTTGTGTTTCATCAACACTCTGAAGGTTCACAGATTAAAGAATGCATCCAGATGTGCTTCGGAAACTACTACTAGTCTTCCAGGGAACGATCAAAGCGTAGACAGTTTAAGACATTACTCCCTTGGAGAAAAATCCGCATGGTGCCTATTGTGTTCAATGCCGATGCAATATCTGTGTTTTATCAACACTCTGAAGGTCCACAGATTACAGAATGCCTCCAGATGCCCTTTGGAAACTACTACTAGTCTTCCTGTGAACGATCAAAGCGTAGACAGTTTAAGACATTACTCCCATGGAGAAAAAACCGCATGGTGCCTATTATGTTCAATTCCGATGCATGTTCTGTGTTTCGTCATCACTCTGAAGGTCCACAGATTACAGAATGCCTCCAGATGTGCTTCGGAAACTACTACTAGTCTTCCAGTAAACGATCAAAGCATAGACAGTTTAAGACATTACTCCCATGGAGAAAAGACCACATGGAGCTTATTGTGTTCAATGCCGATGCAATTTCTGTGTTTCATCAACACTCTGAAGGTCCACAGATTACAGAATGCCTCCAGATGTGGTTCGGAAACTACTACTAGTCTTCCAGTGTACGATCAAAGCGTAGACAGTTTAAGACATTACTACCATGGAGAAAAGCCCGCATGGTGCTGATTGTGTTAAATGCCGAGACAATTTTTGTGTTTCATCAACACTCTGAAGGTCCACAGATTACAGAATGTCTCCAGATGAGCTTCGGAAACTACTACTAGTCTTCCAGTAAACGATCAAAACATAGACAGTTGAAGACATTACTCCCATGGAGAAAAGACCACATGGAGCTTGTTGTGTTCAATGCCGATGCAATTTCTGTGATTCATCAACACTCTGAAGGTCCAGAGATTACAGAATGCCTCCAGATGTGCTTCGGAAACTACTGGTAGTCTTCCAGTGAACGATCACAGCGTAGACAGTTTAAGACATTACTCCCATGGAGAAAAGTCCGAATGGCGCTTATTGTGTTCAATGCCGACGCAATTTTTGTGTTTCATCAACACTCTGAAGGCCCACAGATTACAGAATGCCTCCAGAAGTGCTTCGGAAACTACTACTAGTCTTCCAGTGAACTATCAAAGCGTAGACAGTTTAAGACATTACTCCCATGGAGAAAAGTCCGCATGGTGTTTATTGTGTTCAATGCCGATGCAATTTCTGTGTTTCATCAACACTCTGAAGGTCCACAGATTACAGAATGAATCCAGATGTGCTTCGGAAACTACTACTAGTCTTCCAGTAAACGATCAAAACATAGACAGTTGAAGACATTACTCCCATGGAGAAAAGACCACATGGAGCTTGTTGTGTTCAATGCCGATGCAATTTCTGTGATTCATCAACACTCTGAAGGTCCAGAGATTACAGAATGCCTCCAGATGTGCTTTGGAAACTACTACTAGTCTTCCTGTGAACGATCAAAGCGTAGACAGTTTAAGACATTACTCCCATGGAGAAAAGTCCGCATGGTGCTTATTATGTTCAATTCCGATGCCATTTCTGTGTTTTATCAACACTCTGAAGGTCCACAGATTACAGAATGCCTCCAGATGTGCTTCGGAAACTACTACTAGTCTTCCAGTAAACGATCAAAGCATAGACAGTTTAAGACATTACTCCCATGGAGAAAAGACCACATGGAGCTTATTGTGTTCAATGCCGATGCAATTTCTGTGTTTCATCAACACTCTGAAGGTCCACAGATTACAGAATGCCTCCACATGTGCTTCGAAAACTACTACTAGTCTTCCAGTGTACGATCAAATCGTAGACAGTTTAAGACATTACTACAATGGAGAAAAGCCGGCATGTTGCTGATTGTGTTCAATGCCGAGACAAGTTTTGTGTTTCATCAACACTCTGAAGGTCCACAGATTACAGAATGTCTCCAGATGTGCTTCGGAAACTACTACTAGTCTCCCAGGGAACGATCAAATGGTAGTCAGTTTGAGACATTACTCCCATGGAGAAAAGTCCGCACGGTGCTTATTGAGTTCAATGCCGATGCAATTTTTGTGTTTCATCAACACTCTGAAGGTCCACAGATTACAGAATGAATCCAGCTGTGCTTCTGAAACTACTACTAGTCTTCCAGTGAACGATCAAAGCGTAGACAGTTTAAGACATTACTCCCATGGAGAAAAGTCCGCATGGTGCCTATTGTGTTCAATGCCGATGCAATTTCTGTGTTTCATCAACACTCTGAAGGTCCAAAGATAACAGAATGCCTCCAGATGTGCTTCGGAAACTACTACGAGTCTTCTAGTAAACGATCAAAGCATAGACAGTTTAAGACTTTATTCCCATGGAGAAAACTCCACATGGTGCTTGTTGTGTTCAATGCCGATACAATTTCTGTGTTTCATCAACACTCTGAAGGTCCAAAGATAACAGAATGCCTCCAGATGTGCTTCGGAAACTACTACTAGTCTTCCAGTGTACGATCAAAGCGTAGACTGTTTAAGACATTACTCCCATGGAGAAAAGTCCGCATGGTTCTTATTGTGTTCAATGCCGATGCAATTTTTGTGTTTCATCAACACTCTGAAGGTCCAGAGATCACAGAATGCCTCCAGATGTGCTTCGGAAACTGCTACTAGTCTTCCAGTGAACGATCAAAGCGTAGACAGTTTAAGACATTACTCCCATGGAGAAAAGCCAGCATGGTGCTTGTTGTGTTCAATGCCGATGCAATTTCTATGTTTCATCAACACTCTGAAGGTCCACAGATTACAGAATGCCTCCAGATGTGCTTCGGAAACTACTACGAGTCTTCTAGTAAACGATCAAAGCGTAGATAGTTTAAGACATTACTCCCATGGAGAAAAGTCCGCATGGTGCTTATTATGTTCAATGCCGATTCAATTCTTGTGTTTCATCAACACTCTGAAGGTCCACAGATTACAGCATGCCTCCAGAAGTGCTTCGGAAACTACTACTAGTCTTCCAGTGAACGATCAAAGCGTAGACAGTTTAAGACATTACTCCCATGGAGAAAAGTCCGCATGGTGCTTATTGTGTTCAATGCCGATGTAATTTTTGTGTTTCATCAACACTCTGAAGGTTCACAGATTAAAGAATGCATCCAGATGTGCTTCGGAAACTACTACTAGTCTTCCAGGGAACGATCAAAGCGTAGACAGTTTAAGACATTACTCCCTTGGAGAAAAATCCGCATCGTGCCTATTGTGTTCAATGCCGATGCAATATCTGTGTTTTATCAACACTCTGAAGGTCCACAGATTACAGAATGCCTCCAGATGTCCTTTGGAAACTACTACTAGTCTTCCTGTGAACGATCAAAGCGTAGACAGTTTAAGACATTACTCCCATGGAGAAAAAACCGCATGGTGCCTATTATGTTCAATTCCGATGCATGTTCTGTGTTTCGTCAACACTCTGAAGGTCCACAGATTACAGAATGCCTCCAGATGTGGTTCGGAAACTACTACTAGTCTTCCAGTGTACGATCAAAGCGTAGACAGTTTAAGACATTACTACCATGGAGAAAAGCCCGCATGGTGCTGATTGTGTTCAATGCCGAGACAATTTTTGTGTTTCATCAACACTCTGAAGGTCCACAGATGACAGAATGTCTCCAGATGTGCTTCGAAAACTACTACTAGTCTCCCAGGGAACGATCAAAGCGTAGTCAGTTTGAGACATTACTCCCATGGAGAAAAGTCCGCATGGTGCTTATTGTGTTCAATGCCGACGCAATTTCTGTGTTTCATCAACACTCTGAAGGTCCACAGATTACACAATGCCTACAGATGTGCTTCGGAAACTACTACTAGTCTTCCAGTGAACGATCAAAGCGTAGACAGTTTAAGACATTACTCCCATGGAGAAAAGTCCGCATGGTGTTTATTGTGTTCAATGCCGATGCAATTTCTGTGTTTCATCAACACTCTGAAGGTCCACAGATTACAGAATGAATCCAGATGTGCTTCGGAAACTACTACTAGTCTTCCAGTAAACGAACAAATCATAGACAGTTGAAGACATTACTCCCGTGGAGAAAAGACCACATGGAGCTTGTTGTGTTCAATGCCGATGCAATTTCTGTGATTCATCAACACTCTGAAGGTCCAGAGGTTACAGAATGCCTCCAGATGTGCTTTGGAAACTACTACTAGTCTTCCTGTCAACGATCAAAGCGTAGACAGTTTAAGGCATTACTCCCATGGAGAAAAGTCCGCATGGTGTTTATTGTGTTCAATTCCGATGCAATTTCTGTGTTTCATCAACACTCTGAAGGTCCACAGATTACAGAATGAATCCAGATGTGCTTCGGAAACTACTACTAGTCTTCCAGTAAACGAACAAAGCATAGACAGTTGAAGACATTACTCCCATGGAGAAAAGACCACATGGAGCTTGTTGTGTTCAATGCCGATGCAATTTCTGTGATTCATCAACACTCTGAATGTCCACAGATTACAGAATGCCTCCAGGAGTGCTTCAGAAACCACTACTGTTCTTACAGTTAACGATCAAAGCGTAGACAGTTTAGGACATTACTCCCATGTAGAAAAGTCCGCATGGTGCTTATTGTGTTCAATTCCGATGCAATTTTTGTGTTTCATCAATACTCTGAAGGTCCACAGATTACAGAATGCTTCCAGATGTGCTTCGGAAAGTACTACTGGTCTTCCAGGGAACGATCAAAGCGTAGACTGTTTAAGATATTGGTCTCATGGAGAAAAGTCCGCATGGTGCTAATAGTGTTTAATGCCGATTACATTTCTGTGTTTCATCAACACTCTGAAGGTCCACTGATTACAGAATGCCTCCAGATGTGCATCAGAAACTACTACTAGTCTTCCAGTGTACGATCAAAGCTTAGACAGTTTAAGTCGTTACTCCCATGGAGAAAAGTCCACATGGTGCTTATTGTGTTCAATGTCGTTGCAATTTCGGTGTTTCATCAACACTCTGAAGGTCCACAGAATACAGAATGCATCCAGATGTGCTTCGGAAACTACTACTAGTCTTCCAGGGAACGATCAAAGCGTAGGCAGTTTAAGACATTACTCCCATGGAGAAAAATCCGCATTGTGCTTATTGTGTTCAATGCCGATGCAATTTTTGTGTTTCATCAACACCCGGAAAGTCCACAGATTAATGAATGCCTCCAGATGTGCTTCCCAAAGTACTACTAGTCTTCCAGTAAACGATCAAAGCATAGGAAGTTTAAGACATTACTCCCATGGAGAAAACACCACATGGTGCTTGTTGTGTTCAATGCCGATGCAATTTCTGTGTTTCATCAACACTCTGAAAGTCCACAGATTACAGAATGCCTCCAGATGTGCTTCGGAAACTACTACTCCAGTGTACGATCAAAGCGTAGACAGTTTAAGACATTATTCCCATAGAGAAAAGTCCGCATGGTGCTTATTGTGTTCAATGCCGATGCAATTTTTGTGTTTCATCAACATTCTGAAGGTCCACAGATTACAGAATGCCTCCAGATGTGCTTTGGAAACTACTACTAGTCTTCCAGGGAACGATCAAAGCGTAGACAGTTTAAGACATTACTCTCATGGAGAAAAGGCCGCATGGTTCATATTGTGTTCAATGCCGATTCAATATCTGTGTTTTATCAACACTCTGAAGGTCCACAGATTACAGAATGCCTCCAGATGTGTTTCGGAAACTACTACTAGTCTTCCAGTGAACGATCACAGCGTAGACAGTTTAAGACATTACTCCCATGGAGAAAAGTCCGCATGGTGCTTATTGTGTTCAATGCCGATTCAATTTCTGTGTTTCATCAACACTCTGAATGTCCACAGATTACAGAATGCCTCCAGAAGTGCTTCAGAAACTACTACTAGTCTTACAGGGAACGATGAAAGCGTAGACAGTTTAAGACATTACTCCCATGTAGAAAAGTCCGCATGGTGCTTATTGTGTTCAATTCCGATGCAATTTTTGTGTTTCATCAATACTCTGAAGGTCCACAGATTACAGAATGCTTCCAGATGTGCTTCGGAAAGTACTACTGGTCTTCCAGTGTACGATCAAAGCGTAGACAGTTTATGACATTACTCCCATGGAGAAAAGTCCACATGGTGCTTATTGTGTTCAATGCCGTTGCAATTTCGGTGTTTCATCAACACTCTGAAGGTCCGCAGAATACAGAATGCATCCAGATGTGCTTCGGAAACTACTACTAGTCTTCCAGGGAACGATCAATGCGTAGACAGTTTAAGACATTACTCTCATGGAGAAAAGTCAGCATGGTGCTTATAGTGTTTATTGCCGATTAAATTTCTGTGTTTCATCAACACTCTGAAGGTCCACAGATTACAGAATGCCTCCAGATGTGCATCGGAAACTACTACTAGTCTTCCAGTGTACGATCAAAGCGTAGACAGTTTAAGACATTACTCCCATGGAGAAAAGTCCGCATGGTGCTTATTGTGTTCAATGCCGACGCAATTTCTGTGTATCATCAACAATCTGAAGTTCCACAGATTACACAATGCCTACAGATGTGCTTCGGAAACTACTACTAGTCTTCCATTGTACGATCAAAGGGTAGACGGTTTAAGACATTACTCCCATGGAGAAAAGTCCGCATGGTGCTTATTGTGTTCAATGCCGATTGAATTTCTGTGTTTCATTACACTCTGAAGGTCCACAGATTACAGAATGCATCCAGATGTGCTTTAGAAACTACTACTAGTCTTACAGGGAACAATCAAAGCGTAGACAGTTTAAGACATTACTCCCATGGAGAAAAGTCCGCATGGTGCTTATTGTGTTCAATGCCGATGTAATTTTTGTGTTTCATCAACACTCTGAAGGTCCACAGTTTAAAGAATGCATCCAGATGTGCTTCGGAAACTACTACTAGTCTTCCAGGGAGCGATCATAGCGTAGACAGTTTAAGACATTACTCCCATGGAGAAAAATCCGCATGGTGCTTATTGTGTTCAATGCCGATGCAATATCTGTGTTTTATCAACACTCTGAAGGTCCACAGATTACAGAATGCCTCCAGATGTGCTTCGGAAACTACTGGTAGCTTTCCAGTGAACGATCACAGCGTAGACAATTTAAGACATTACTCCCATGGAGAAAAGTCCGCATGGTGCTTATTGTGTTCAATGCCGATTCAATTCCTGTGTTTCATCAACACTCTGAATGTCCACAGATTTCAGAATGCCTCCACGAGGGCTTCAGAAACTACTACTAGTCTTACAGTTAACGATCAAAGCGTAGACAGTTTAGGACATTACTCCCATGTAGAAAAGTCCGCATGGTGCTTATTGTGTTCAATTCCGATGCAATTTTTGTGTTTCATCAATACTCTGAAGGTCCACAGATTACAGAATGCTTCCAGATGTGCTTCGGAAAGTACTACTGGTCTTCCAGTGTACGATCAAAGCGTAGACAGATTAAGACATTACTCCCTTGGAGAAAAGTCCACATGGTGCTTATTGTGTTCAATGCCGTTGCAATTTCGGTGTTTCATCAACACTCCGAAGGTCCGCAGAATACAGAATGCATCCAGATGTGCTTCGGAAACTACTACTAGTCTTCCAGGGAACGATCAATGCGTAGACAGTTTAAGACATTACTCTCATGGAGAAAAGTCTGCATGGTGCTTATAGTGTTTATTGCCGATTAAATTTCTGTGTTTCATCAACACTCTGAAGGTCCACAGATTACAGAATGCCTCCAGACGTGCATCGGAAACTACTACTAGTCTTCCAGTGTACGCTCAAAGCGTAGACAGTTTAAGACATTACTCCCATGGAGAAAAGTCCGCATGGTGCTTATTGTGTTCAATGCCGATTGAATTTCTGTGTTTCATTACACTCTGAGGGTCCACAGATTACAGAATGCATACAGATCTGCTTCGGAAACTACTACTAGTCTTCTAGTAAACGATCAAAGCGTAGATAGTTTAAGACATTACTCCCATGGAGAAAAGTCCTCATGGTGCTTATTATGTTCAATGCCGATTCAATTCTTGTGTTTCATCAACACTCTGAAGGTCCACAGATTACAGAATGCCTCCAGAAGTGCTTCGGAAACTACTACTAGTCTTCCAGTGAACGATCAAAGCGTAGACAGTTTAAGACATTACTCCCATGGAGAAAAGTCCGCATGGTGCTTATTGTGTTCAATGCCGATGTAATTTTTGTGTTTCATCAACACTCTGAAGGTCCACAGATTAAAGAATGCATCCAGATGTGCTTCGGAAACTACTACTAGTCTTCCAGGGAACGATCAAAGCGTAGACAGTTTAAGACATTACTCCCTTGGAGAAAAATCCGCATGGTGCCTATTATGTTCAATGCCGATGCAATATCTGTGTTTTATCAACACTCTGAAGGTCCACAGATTACAGAATGCCTCCAGATGCCCTTTGGAAACTACTACTAGTCTTCCTGTGAACGATCAAAGCGTAGACAGTTTAAGACATTACTCACATGGAGAAAAAACCGCATGGTGCCTATTATGTTCAATTCCGATGCATGTTCTGTGTTTCGTCAACACTCTGAAGGTCCACAGATTACAGAATGCCTCCAGATGTGCTTCGGAAACTACTACTAGTCTTCCAGTAAACGATCAAAGCATAGACAGTTTAAGACATTACTCCCATGGAGAAAAGACCACATGGAGCTTATTGTGTTCAATGCCGATGCAATTTCTGTGTTTCATCAACACTCTGAAGGTCCACAGATTACAGAATGCCTCCAGATGTGCTTCGGAAACTACTACTCCAGTGTACGATCAAAGCGTAGACAGTTTAAGACATTATTCCCATGGAGAAAAGTCCGCATGGTGCTTATTGTGTTTAATGCCGATGCAATTTTTGTGTTTCATCAACATTCTGAAGGTCCACAGATTACAGAATGCCTCCAGATGTGCTTTGGAAACTACTACTAGTCTTCCAGGGAACGATCAAAGCGTAGACAGTTTAAGACATTACTCTCATGGAGAAAAGGCCGCATGGTTCATATTGTGTTCAATGCCGATTCAATATCTGTGTTTTATCAACACTCTGAAGGTCCACAGATTACAGAATGCCTCCAGATGTGTTTCGGAAACTACTACTAGTCTTCCAGTGAACGATCACAGCGTAGACAGTTTAAGACATTACTCCCATGGAGAAAAGTCCGCATGGTGCTTATTGTGTTCAATGCCGATTCAATTTCTGTGTTTCATCAACACTCTGAATGTCCACAGATTACAGAATGCCTCCAGAAGTGCTTCAGAAACTACTACTAGTCTTACAGGGAACGATCAAAGCGTAGACAGTTTAAGACATTACTCCCATGTAGAAAAGTCCGCATGGTGCTTATTGTGTTCAATTCCGATGCAATTTTTGTGTTTCATCAATACTCTGAAGGTCCACAGATTACAGAATGCTTCCAGATGTGCTTCGGAAAGTACTACGGGTCTTCAAGTGTACGATCAAAGCGTAGACAGTTTATGACATTACTCCCATGGAGAAAAGTCCACATGGTGCTTATTGTGTTCAATGCCGTTGCAATTTCGGTGTTTCATCAACACTCTGAAGGTCCGCAGAATACAGAATGCATCCAGATGTGCTTCGGAAACTACTACTAGTCTTCCAGGGAACGATCAATGCGTAGACAGTTTAAGACATTACTCTCATGGAGAAAAGTCCGCATGGTGCTTATAGTGTTTATTGCCGATTAAATTTCTGTGTTTCATCAACACTCTGAAGGTCCACAGATTACAGAATGCCTCCAGATGTGCATCGGAAACTACTACTAGTCTTCCAGTGTACGATCAAAGCGTAGACAGTTTAAGACATTACTCCCATGGAGAAAAGTCCGCATGGTGCTTATTGTGTTCAATGCCGACGCAATTTCTGTGTTTCATCAACACTCTGAAGTTCCACAAATTACACAATGCCTACAGATGTGCTTCGGAAACTACTACTAGTCTTCCATTGTACGATCAAAGGGTAGACGGTTTAAGACATTACTCCCATGGAGAAAAGTCCGCATGGTGCTTATTGTGTTCAATGCCGATTGAATTTCTGTGTTTCATTACACTCTGAAGGTCCACAGATTACAGAATGCATCCAGATGTGCTTCAGAAACTACTACTAGTCTTCCAGGGAACAATCAAAGCGTAGACAGTTTAAGACATTACTCCCATGGAGAAAAGTCCGCATGGTGCTTATTGTGTTCAATGCCGATGTAATTTTTGTGTTTCATCAACACTCTGAAGGTCCACAGTTTAAAGAATGCATCCAGATGTGCTTCGAAAACTACTACTAGTCTTCCAGGGAGCGATCATAGCGTAGACAGTTTAAGACATTACTCCCATGGAGAAAAATCCGCATGGTGCTTATTGTGTTCAATGCCGATGCAATATCTGTGTTTTATCAACACTCTGAAGGTCCACAGATTACAGAATGCCTCCAGATGTGCTTCGGAAACTACTGGTAGCTTTCCAGTGAACGATCACAGCGTAGACAATTTAAGACATTACTCCCATGGAGAAAAGTCCGCATGGTGCTTATTGTGTTCAATGCCGATTCAATTCCTGTGTTTCATCAACACTCTGAATGTCCACAGATTGCAGAATGCCTCCACGAGGGCTTCAGAAACTACTACTAGTCTTACAGTTAACGATCAAAGCGTAGACAGTTTAGGACATTACTCCCATGTAGAAAAGTCCGCATGGTGCTTATTGTGTTCAATTCCGATGCAATTTTTGTGTTTCATCAATACTCTGAAGGTCCACAGATTACAGAATGCTTCCAGATGTGCTTCGGAAAGTACTACTGGTCTTCCAGTGTACGATCAAAGCGTAGACAGATTAAGACATTACTCCCTTGGAGAAAAGTCCACATGGTGCTTATTGTGTTCAATGCCGTTGCAATTTCGGTGTTTCATCAACACTCCGAAGGTCCGCAGAATACAGAATGCATCCAGATGTGCTTCGGAAACTACTACTAGTCTTCCAGGGAACGATCAATGCGTAGACAGTTTAAGACATTACTCTCATGGAGAAAAGTCCGCATGGTGCTTATAGTGTTTATTGCCGATTAAATTTCTGTGTTTCATCAACACTCTGAAGGTCCACAGATTACAGAATGCCTCCAGATGTGCATCGGAAACTACTACTAGTCTTCCAGTGTACGATCAAAGCGTAGACAGTTTAAGACATTACTCCCATGGAGAAAAGTCCGCATGGTGCTTATTGTGTTCAATGCCGATTGAATTTCTGTGTTTCATTACACTCTGAGGGTCCACAGATTACAGAATGCATACAGATCTGCTTCGGAAACTACTACTAGTCTTCTAGTAAACGATCAAAGCGTAGATAGTTTAAGACATTACTCCCATGGAGAAAAGTCCGCATGGTGCTTATTATGTTCAATGCCGATTCAATTCTTGTGTTTCATCAACATTCTGAAGGTCCACAGATTACAGCATGCCTCCAGAAGTGCTTCGGAAACTACTACTAGTCTTCCAGTGAACGATCAAAGCGTAGACAGTTTAAGACATTACTCCCATGGAGAAAAGTCCGCATGGTGCTTATTGTGTTCAATGCCGATGTAATTTTTGTGTTTCATCAACACTCTGAAGGTCCACAGATTAAAGAATGCATCCAGATGTGCTTCGGAAACTACTACTAGTCTTCCAGGGAACGATCAAAGCGTAGACAGTTTAAGACATTACTCCCTTGGAGAAAAATCCGCATGGTGCCTATTATGTTCAATGCCGATGCAATATCTGTGTTTTATCAACACTCTGAAGGTCCACAGATTACAGAATGCCTCCAGATGCCCTTTGGAAACTACTACTAGTCTTCCTGTGAACGATCAAAGCGTAGACAGTTTAAGACATTACTCACATGGAGAAAAAACCGCATGGTGCCTATTATGTTCAATTCCGATGCATGTTCTGTGTTTCGTCAACACTCTGAAGGTCCACAGATTACAGAATGCCTCCAGATGTGCTTCGGAAACTACTACTAGTCTTCCAGTAAACGATCAAAGCATAGACAGTTTAAGACATTACTCCCATGGAGAAAAGACCACATGGAGCTTATTGTGTTCAATGCCGATGCAATTTCTGTGTTTCATCAACACTCTGAAGATCCACAGATTACAGAATGCCTCCAGATGTGCTTCGGAAACTACTACTATAGTGTACGATCAAAGCGTAGACAGTTTAAGACATTATTCCCATGGAGAAAAGTCCGCATGGTGCTTATTGTGTTCAATGCCGATGCAATTTTTGTGTTTCATCAACATTCTGAAGGTCCACAGATTACAGAATGCCTCCAGATGTGCTTTGGAAACTACTACTAGTCTTCCAGGGAACGATCAAAGCGTAGACAGTTTAAGACATTACTCTCATGGAGAAAAGGCCGCATGGTTCATATTGTGTTCAATGCCGATTCAATATCTGTGTTTTATCAACACTCTGAAGGTCCACAGATTACAGAATGCCTCCAGATGTGTTTCGGAAACTACTACTAGTCTTCCAGTGAACGATCACAGCGTAGACAGTTTAAGACATCACTCCCATGGAGAAAAGTCCGCATGGTGCTTATTGTGTTCAATGCCGATTCAATTTCTGTGTTTCATCAACACTCTGAATGTCCACAGATTACAGAATGCCTCCAGAAGTGCTTCAGAAACTACTACTAGTCTTACAGGGAACGATCAAAGCGTAGACAGTTTAGGACATTACTCCCATGTAGAAAAGTCCGCATGGTGCTTATTGTGTTCAATTCCGATGCAATTTTTGTGTTTCATCAATACTCTGAAGGTCCACAGATTACAGAATGCTTCCAGATGTGCTTCGGAAAGTACTACTGGTCTTCCAGTGTACGATCAAAGCGTAGACAGATTAAGACATTACTCCCTTGGAGAAAAGTCCACATGGTGCTTATTGTGTTCAATGCCGTTGCAATTTCGGTGTTTCATCAACACTCCGAAGGTCCGCAGAATACAGCATGCATCCAGATGTGCTTCGGAAACTACTACTAGTCTTCCAGGGAACGATCAATGCGTAGACAGTTTAAGACATTACTCTCATGGAGAAAAGTCCGCATGGTGCTTATAGTGTTTATTGCCGATTAAATTTCTGTGTTTCATCAACACTCTGAAGGTCCACAGATTACAGAATGCCTCCAGATGTGCATCGGAAACTACTACTAGTCTTCCAGTGTACGATCAAAGCGTAGACAGTTTAAGACATTACTCCCATGGAGAAAAGTCCGCATGGTGGTTATTGTGTTCAATGCCGATTGAATTTCTGTGTTTCATTACACTCTGAGGGTCCACAGATTACAGAATGCATACAGATCTGCTTCGGAAACTACTACTAGTCTTCTAGTAAACGATCAAAGCGTAGATAGTTTAAGACATTACTCCCATGGAGAAAAGTCCGCATGGTGCTTATTGTGTTCAATGCCGATGTAATTTTTGTGTTTCATCAACACTCTGAAGGTCCACAGATTAAAGAATGCATCCAGATGTGCTTCGGAAACTACTACTAGTCTTCCAGGGAACGATCAAAGCGTAGACAGTTTAAGACATTACTCCCTTGGAGAAAAATCCGCATGGTGCCTATTATGTTCAATGCCGATGCAATATCTGTGTTTTATCAACACTCTGAAGGTCCACAGATTACAGAATGCCTCCAGATGCCCTTTGGAAACTACTACTAGTCTTCCTGTGAACGATCAAAGCGTAGACAGTTTAAGACATTACTCACATGGAGAAAAAACCGCATGGTGCCTATTATGTTCAATTCCGATGCATGTTCTGTGTTTCGTCAACACTCTGAAGGTCCACAGATTACAGAATGCCTCCAGATGTGCTTCGGAAACTACTACTAGTCTTCCAGTAAACGATCAAAGCATAGACAGTTTAAGACATTACTCCCATGGAGAAAAGACCACATGGAGCTTATTGTGTTCAATGCCGATGCAATTTCTGTGTTTCATCAACACTCTGAAGGTCCACAGATTACAGAATGCCTCCAGATGTGCTTCGGAAACTACTACTCCAGTGTACGATCAAAGCGTAGACAGTTTAAGACATTATTCCCATGGAGAAAAGTCCGCATGGTGCTTATTGTGTTCAATGCCGATGCAATTTTTGTGTTTCATCAACATTCTGAAGGTCCACAGATTACAGAATGCCTCCAGATGTGCTTTGGAAACTACTACTAGTCTTCCAGGGAACGATCAAAGCGTAGACAGTTTAAGACATTACTCTCATGGAGAAAAGGCCGCATGGTTCATATTGTGTTCAATGCCGATTCAATATCTGTGTTTTATCAACACTCTGAAGGTCCACAGATTACAGAATGCCTCCAGATGTGTTTCGGAAACTACTACTAGTCTTCCAGTGAACGATCACAGCGTAGACAGTTTAAGACATTACTCCCATGGAGAAAAGTCCGCATGGTGCTTATTGTGTTCAATGCCGATTCAATTTCTGTGTTTCATCAACACTCTGAATGTCCACAGATTACAGAATGCCTCCAGAAGTGCTTCAGAAACTACTACTAGTCTTACAGGGAACGATCAAAGCGTAGACAGTTTAAGACATTACTCCCATGTAGAAAAGTCCGCATGGTGCTTATTGTGTTCAATTCCGATGCAATTTTTGTGTTTCATCAATACTCTGAAGGTCCACAGATTACAGAATGCTTCCAGATGTGCTTCGGAAAGTACTACTGGTCTTCCAGTCTACGATCAAAGCGTAGACAGTTTATGACATTACTCCCATGGAGAAAAGTCCACATGGTGCTTATTGTGTTCAATGCCGTTGCAATTTCGGTGTTTCATCAACACTCTGAAGGTCCGCAGAATACAGAATGCATCCAGATGTGCTTCGGAAACTACTACTAGTCTTCCAGGGAACGATCAATGCGTAGACAGTTTAAGACATTACTCTCATGGAGAAAAGTCCGCATGGTGCTTATAGTGTTTATTGCCGATTAAATTTCTGTGTTTCATCAACACTCTGAAGGTCCACAGATTACAGAATGCCTCCAGATGTGCATCGGAAACTACTACTAGTCTTCCAGTGTACGATCAAAGCGTAGACAGTTTAAGACATTACTCCCATGGAGAAAAGTCCGCATGGTGCTTATTGTGTTCAATGCCGACGCAATTTCTGTGTTTCATCAACACTCTGAAGTTCCACAGATTACACAATGCCTACAGATGTGCTTCGGAAACTACTACTAGTCTTCCATTGTACGATCAAAGGGTAGACGGTTTAAGACATTACTCCCATGGAGAAAAGTCCGCATGGTTCTTATTGTGTTCAATGCCGATTGAATTTCTGTGTTTCATTACACTCTGAAGGTCCACAGATTACAGAATGCATCCAGATGTGCTTCAGAAACTACTACTAGTCTTCCAGGGAACAATCAAAGCGTAGACAGTTTAAGACATTACTCCCATGGAGAAAAGTCCGCATGGTGCTTATTGTGTTCAATGCCGATGTAATTTTTGTGTTTCATCAACACTCTGAAGGTCCACAGTTTAAAGAATGCATCCAGATGTGCTTCGGAAACTACTACTAGTCTTCCAAGGAGCGATCATAGCGTAGACAGTTTAAGACATTACTCCCATGGAGAAAAATCCGCATGGTGCTTATTGTGTTCAATGCCGATGCAATATCTGTGTTTTATCAACACTCTGAAGGTCCACAGATTACAGAATGCCTCCAGATGTGCTTCGGAAACTACTGGTAGCTTTCAAGTGAACGATCACAGCGTAGACAATTTAAGACATTACTCCCATGGAGAAAAGTCCGCATGGTGCTTATTGTGTTCAATGCGGATTCAATTCCTGTGTTTCATCAACACTCTGAATGTCCACAGATTGCAGAATGCCTCCACGAGGGCTTCAGAAACTACTACTAGTCTTACAGTTAACGATCAAAGCGTAGACAGTTTAGGACATTACTCCCATGTAGAAAAGTCCGCATGGTGCTTATTGTGTTCAATTCCGATGCAATTTTTGTGTTTCATCAATACTCTGAAGGTCCACAGATTACAGAATGCTTCCAGATGTGCTTCGGAAAGTACTACTGGTCTTCCAGTGTACGATCAAAGCGTAGACAGATTAAGACATTACTCCCTTGGAGAAAAGTCCACATGGTGCTTATTGTGTTCAATGCCGTTGCAATTTCGGTGTTTCATCAACACTCCGAAGGTCCGCAGAATACAGAATGCATCCAGATGTGCTTCGGAAACTACTACTAGTCTTCCAGGGAACGATCAATGCGTAGACAGTTTAAGACATTACTCTCATGGAGAAAAGTCCGCATGGTGCTTATAGTGTTTATTGCCGATTAAATTTCTGTGTTTCATCAACACTCTGAAGGTCCACAGATTACAGAATGCCTCCAGATGTGCATCGGAAACTACTACTAGTCTTCCAGTGTACGATCAAAGCGTAGACAGTTTAAGACATTACTCCCATGGAGAAAAGTCCGCATGGTGCTTATTGTGTTCAATGCCGATTGAATTTCTGTGTTTCATTACACTCTGAGGGTCCACAGATTACAGAATGCATACAGATCTGCTTCGGAAACTACTACTAGTCTTCTAGTAAACGATCAAAGCGTAGATAGTTTAAGACATTACTCCCATGGAGAAAAGTCCGCATGGTGCTTATTATGTTCAATGCCGATTCAATTCTTGTGTTTCATCAACACTCTGAAGGTCCACAGATTACAGCATGCCTCCAGAAGTGCTTCGGAAACTACTACTAGTCTTCCAGTGAACGATCAAAGCGTAGACAGTTTAAGACATTACTCCCATGGAGAAAAGTCCGCATGGTGCTTATTGTGTTCAATGCCGATGTAATTTTTGTGTTTCATCCACACCCTGAAGGTCCACAGATTAAAGAATGCATCCAGATGTGCTTCGGAAACTACTACTAGTCTTCCAGGGAACGATCAAAGCGTAGACAGTTTAAGACATTACTCCCTTGGAGAAAAATCCGCATGGTGCCTATTGTGTTCAATGCCGATGCAATATCTGTGTTTTATCAACACTCTGAAGGTCCACAGATTACAGAATGCCTCCAGATGCCCTTTGGAAACTACTACTAGTCTTCCTGTGAACGATCAAAGCGTAGACAGTTTAAGACATTACTCCCATGGAGAAAAAACCGCATGGTGCCTATTATGTTCAATTCCGATGCATGTTCTGTGTTTCGTCAACACTCTGAAGGTCCACAGATTACAGAATGCCTCCAGATGTGCTTCGGAAACTACTACTAGTCTTCCAGTAAACGATCAAAGCATAGACAGTTTAAGACATTACTCCCATGGAGAAAAGACAACAAGGAGCTTATTGTGTTCAATGCCGATGCAATTTCTGTGTTTCATCAACACTCTGAAGGTCCACAGATTACAGAATGCCTCCAGATGTGCTTCGGAAACTACTACTAGTCTTCCAGTGTACGATCAAAGCGTAGACAGTTTAAGACATTACTACCATGGAGAAAAGCCCGCATGGTGCTGATTGTGTTCAATGCCGAGACAATTATTGTGTTTCATCAACACTCTGAAGGTCCACAGATTACAGAATGTCTCCAGATGTGCTTCGAAAACTACTACTAGTCTCCCAGGGAACGATCAAAGCGTAGTCAGTTTGAGACATTACTCCCATGGAGAAAAGTCCGCATGGTGCTTATTGTGTTCAATGCCGACGCAATGTCTGTGTTTCATCAACACTCTGAAGGTCCACAGATTACACAATGCCTACAGATGTGCTTCGGAAACTACTACTAGTCTTCCAGTGAACGATCAAAGCGTAGACAGTTTAAGACATTACTCCCATGGAGAAAAGTCCGCATGGTGCTTATTGTGTTCAATGCCGATGTAATTTTTGTGTTTCATCAACACTCTGAAGGTCCACAGATTAAAGAATGCATCCAGATGTGCTTCGGAAACTACTACTAGTCTTCCAGGGAACGATCAAAGCGTAGACAGTTTAAGACATTACTCCCTTGGAGAAAAATCCGCATGGTGCCTATTGTGTTCAATGCCGATGCAATATCTGTGTTTTATCAACACTCTGAAGGTCCACAGATTACAGAATGCCTCCAGATGCCCTTTGGAAACTACTACTAGTCTTCCTGTGAACGATCAAAGCGTAGACAGTTTAAGACATTACTCCCATGGAGAAAAGTCCGCATGGTGCTTATTGTGTTCAATGCCGATGCAATTTCTGTGTTTCATCAACACTCTGAAGGTCCACAGATTACAGAATGCCTCCAGATGTGCTTCGGAAACTACTACTCCAGTGTACGATCAAAGCGTAGACAGTTTAAGACATTATTCCCATGGAGAAAAGTCCGCATGGTGCTTATTGTGTTCAATGCCGATGCAATTTTTGTGTTTCATCAACATTCTGAAGGTCCACAGATTACAGAATGCCTCCAGATGTGCTTTGGAAACTACTACTAGTCTTCCAGGGAACGATCAAAGCGTAGACAGTTTAAGACATTACTCTCATGGAGAAAAGGCCGCATGGTTCATATTGTGTTCAATGCCGATTCAATATCTGTGTTTTATCAACACTCTGAAGGTCCACAGATTACAGAATGCCTCCAGATGTGTTTCGGAAACTACTACTAGTCTTCCAGTGAACGATCACAGCGTAGACAGTTTAAGACATTACTCCCATGGAGAAAAGTCCGCATGGTGCTTATTGTGTTCAATGCCGATTCAATTTCTGTGTTTCATCAACACTCTGAATGTCCACAGATTACAGAATGCCTCCAGAAGTGCTTCAGAAACTACTACTAGTCTTACAGGGAACGATCAAAGCGTAGACAGTTTAAGACATTACTCCCATGTAGAAAAGTCCGCATGGTGCTTATTGTGTTCAATTTCGATGCAATTTTTGTGTTTCATCAATACTCTGAAGGTCCACAGATTACAGAATGCTTCCAGATGTGCTTCGGAAAGTACTACTGGTCTTCCAGTGTACGATCAAAGCGTAGACAGTTTATGACATTACTCCCATGGAGAAAAGTCCACATGGTGCTTATTGTGTTCAATGCCGTTGCAATTTCGGTGTTTCATCAACACTCTGAAGGTCCGCAGAATACAGAATGCATCCAGATGTGCTTCGGAAACTACTACTAGTCTTCCAGGGAACGATCAATGCGTAGACAGTTTAAGACATTACTCTCATGGAGAAAAGTCCGCATGGTGCTTATAGTGTTTATTGCCGATTAAATTTCTGTGTTTCATCAACACTCTGAAGGTCCACAGATTACAGAATGCCTCCAGATGTGCATCGGAAACTACTACTAGTCTTCCAGTGTACGATCAAAGCGTAGACAGTTTAAGACATTACTCCCATGGAGAAAAGTCCGCATGGTACTTATTGTGTTCAATGCCGACGCAATTTCTGTGTTTCATCAACACTCTGAAGTTCCACAGATTACACAATGCCTACAGATGTGCTTCGGAAACTACTACTAGTCTTCCATTGTACGATCAAAGGGTAGACGGTTTAAGACATTACTCCCATGGAGAAAAGTCCGCATGGTGCTTATTGTGTTCAATGCCGATTGAATTTCTGTGTTTCATTACACTCTGAAGGTCCACAGATTACAGAATGCATCCAGATGTGCTTCAGAAACTACTACTAGTCTTCCAGGGAACAATCAAAGCGTAGACAGTTTAAGACATTACTCCCATGGAGAAAAGTCCGCATGGTGCTTATTGTGTTCAATGCCGATGCAATTTTTGTGTCTCATCAATACTCTGAATGTCCACAGATTACAGAATGCTTCCAGATGTGCTTCGGAAACTACTACTGGTCCTGCAGTGTACGATTAAAGCGTAGACAGTTTGAGACATTACTTCCATGGTGAAAAGTCCGCATGGTGCTTATTGTGTTCAATGCCGATTGAATTTCTGTGTTTCATTACACTCTGAAGGTCCACAGTTTAAAGAATGCATCCAGATGTGCTTCGGAAACTACTACTAGTCTTCCAGGGAGCGATCATAGCGTAGACAGTTTAAGACATTACTCCCATGGAGAAAAATCCGCATGGTGCTTATTGTGTTCAATGCCGATGCAATATCTGTGTTTTATCAACACTCTGAAGGTCCACAGATTACAGAATGCCTCCAGATGTGCTTCGGAAACTACTGGTAGCTTTCCAGTGAACGATCACAGCGTAGACAATTTAAGACATTACTCCCATGGAGAAAAGTCCGCATGGTGCTTATTGTGTTCAATGCGGATTCAATTCCTGTGTTTCATCAACACTCTGAATGTCCACAGATTGCAGAATGCCTCCACGAGGGCTTCAGAAACTACTACTAGTCTTACAGTTAACGATCAAAGCGTAGACAGTTTAGGACATTACTCCCATGTAGAAAAGTCCGCATGGTGCTTATTGTGTTCAATTCCGATGCAATTTTTGTGTTTCATCAATACTCTGAAGGTCCACAGATTACAGAATGCTTCCAGATGTGCTTCGGAAAGTACTACTGGTCTTCCAGTGTACGATCAAAGCGTAGACAGATTAAGACATTACTCCCTTGGAGAAAAGTCCACATGGTGCTTATTGTGTTCAATGCCGTTGCAATTTCGGTGTTTCATCAACACTCCGAAGGTCCGCAGAATACAGAATGCATCCAGATGTGCTTCGGAAACTACTACTAGTCTTCCAGGGAACGATCAATGCGTAGACAGTTTAAGACATTACTCTCATGGAGAAAAGTCCGCATGGTGCTTATAGTGTTTATTGCCGATTAAATTTCTGTGTTTCATCAACACTCTGAAGGTCCACAGATTACAGAATGCCTCCAGATGTGCATCGGAAACTACTACTAGTCTTCCAGTGTACGATCAAAGCGTAGACAGTTTAAGACATTACTCCCATGGAGAAAAGTCCGCATGGTGCTTATTGTGTTCAAAGCCGATTGAATTTCTGTGTTTCATTACACTCTGAGGGTCCACAGATTACAGAATGCATACAGATCTGCTTCGGAAACTACTACTAGTCTTCTAGTAAACGATCAAAGCGTAGATAGTTTAAGACATTACTCCCATGGAGAAAAGTCCGCATGGTGCTTATTATGTTCAATGCCGATTCAATTCTTGTGTTTCATCAACACTCTGAAGGTCCACAGATTACAGCATGCCTCCAGAAGTGCTTCGGAAACTACTACTAGTCTTCCAGTGAACGATCAAAGCGTAGACAGTTTAAGACATTACTCCCATGGAGAAAAGTCCGCATGGTGCTTATTGTGTTCAATGCCGATGTAATTTTTGTGTTTCATCCACACCCTGAAGGTCCACAGATTAAAGAATGCATCCAGATGTGCTTCGGAAACTACTACTAGTCTTCCAGGGAACGATCAAAGCGTAGACAGTTTAAGACATTACTCCCTTGGAGAAAAATCCGCATGGTGCCTATTGTGTTCAATGCCGATGCAATATCTGTGTTTTATCAACACTCTGAAGGTCCACAGATTACAGAATGCCTCCAGATGCCCTTTGGAAACTACTACTAGTCTTCCTGTGAACGATCAAAGCGTAGACAGTTTAAGACATTACTCCCATGGAGAAAAAACCGCATGGTGCCTATTATGTTCAATTCCGATGCATGTTCTGTGTTTCGTCAACACTCTGAAGGTCCACAGATTACAGAATGCCTCCAGATGTGCTTCGGAAACTACTACTAGTCTTCCAGTAAACGATCAAAGCATAGACAGTTTAAGACATTACTCCCATGGAGAAAAGACAACAAGGAGCTTATTGTGTTCAATGCCGATGCAATTTCTGTGTTTCATCAACACTCTGAAGGTCCACAGATTACAGAATGCCTCCAGATGTGCTTCGGAAACTACTACTAGTCTTCCAGTGTACGATCAAAGCGTAGACAGTTTAAGACATTACTACCATGGAGAAAAGCCCGCATGGTGCTGATTGTGTTCAATGCCGAGACAATTATTGTGTTTCATCAACACTCTGAAGGTCCACAGATTACAGAATGTCTCCAGATGTGCTTCGAAAACTACTACTAGTCTCCCAGGGAACGATCAAAGCGTAGTCAGTTTGAGACATTACTCCCATGGAGAAAAGTCCGCATGGTGCTTATTGTGTTCAATGCCGACGCAATTTCTGTGTTTCATCAACACTCTGAAGGTCCACAGATTACACAATGCCTACAGATGTGCTTCGGAAACTACTACTAGTCTTCCAGTGAACGATCAAAGCGTAGACAGTTTAAGACATTACTCCCATGGAGAAAAGTCCGCATGGTGCTTATTGTGTTCAATGCCGATGTAATTTTTGTGTTTCATCAACACTCTGAAGGTCCACAGATTAAAGAATGCATCCAGATGTGCTTCGGAAACTACTACTAGTCTTCCAGGGAACGATCAAAGCGTAGACAGTTTAAGACATTACTCCCTTGGAGAAAAATCCGCATGGTGCCTATTGTGTTCAATGCCGATGCAATATCTGTGTTTTATCAACACTCTGAAGGTCCACAGATTACAGAATGCCTCCAGATGCCCTTTGGAAACTACTACTAGTCTTCCTGTGAACGATCAAAGCGTAGACAGTTTAAGACATTACTCCCATGGAGAAAAAACCGCATGGTGCCTATTATGTTCAATTCCGATGCATGTTCTGTGTTTCGTCAACACTCTGAAGGTCCACAGATTACAGAATGCCTCCAGATGTGCTTCGGAAACTACTACTAGTCTTCCAGTAAACGATCAAAGCATAGACAGTTTAAGACATTACTCCCATGGAGAAAAGACAACATGGAGCTTATTGTGTTCAATGCCGATGCAATTTCTGTGTTTCATCAACACTCTGAAGGTCCACAGATTACAGAATGCCTCCAGATGTGCTTCGGAAACTACTACTAGTCTTTCAGTGTACGATCAAAGCGTAGACTGTTTAAGACATTACTACCATGGAGAAAAGCCCGCATGGTGCTGATTGTGTTCAATGCCGAGACAATTTTTGTGTTTCATCAACACTCTGAAGGTCCACAGATTACAGAATGTCTCCAGATGTGCTTCGAAAACTACTACTAGTCTCCCAGGGAACGATCAAAGCGTAGTCAGTTTGAGACATTACTCCCATGGAGAAAAGTCCGCATGGTGCTTATTGTGTTCAATGCCGACGCAATTTCTGTGTTTCATCAACAGTCTGAAGGTCCACAGATTACACAATGCCTACAGATGTGCTTCGGAAACTACTACTAGTCTTCCAGTGAACGATCAAAGCATAGACAGTTGAAGACATTACTCCCGTGGAGAAAAGACCACATGGAGCTTGTTGTGTTCAATGCCGATGCAATTTCTGTGATTCATCAACACTCTGAAGGTCCAGAGGTTACAGAATGCCTCCAGATGTGCTTTGGAAACTACTACTAGTCTTCCTCTCAACGATCAAAGCGTAGACAGTTTAAGGCATTACTCCCATGGAGAAAAGTCCGCATGGTGTTTATTGTGTTCAATTCCGATGCAATTTCTGTGTTTCATCAACACTCTGAAGGTCCACAGATTACAGAATGAATCCAGATGTGCTTCGGAAACTACTACTAGTCTTCCAGTAAACGAACAAAGCATAGACAGTTGAAGACATTACTCCCATGGAGAAAAGACCACATGGAGCTTGTTGTGTTCAATGCCGATGCAATTTCTGTGATTCATCAACACTCTGAATGTCCACAGATTACAGAATGCCTCCAGGAGTGCTTCAGAAACCACTACTGTTCTTACAGTTAACGATCAAAGCGTAGACAGTTTAGGACATTACTCCCATGTAGAAAAGTCCGCATGGTGCTTATTGTGTTCAATTCCGATGCAATTTTTGTGTTTCATCAATACTCTGAAGGTCCACAGATTACAGAATGCTTCCAGATGTGCTTCGGAAACTACTACTGGTCTTCCAGGGAACGATCAAAGCGTAGACTGTTTAAGATATTGGTCTCATGGAGAAAAGTCCGCATGGTGCTTATAGTGTTTAATGCCGATTACATTTCTGTGTTTCATCAACACTCTGAAGGTCCACAGATTACAGAATGCCTCCAGATGTGCATCAGAAACTACTACTAGTCTTCCAGTGTACGATCAAAGCTTAGACAGTTTAAGTCGTTACTCCCATGGAGAAAAGTCCACATGGTGCTTATTGTGTTCAATGTCGTTGCAATTTCGGTGTTTCATTAACACTCTGAAGGTCCACAGAATACAGAATGCATCCAGATGTGCTTCGGAAACTACTACTAGTCTTCCAGGGAACGATCAAAGCGTAGGCAGTTTAAGACATTACTCCCATGGAGAAAAATCCGCATTGTGCTTATTGTGTTCAATGCCGATGCAATTTCTGTGTTTCATCAACACTCGGAAAGCCCACAGATTAATGAATGCCTCCAGATGTGCTTCCCAAAGTACTACTAGACTTCCAGTAAACGATCAAAGCATAGGAAGTTTAAGACATTACTCCCATGGAGAAAACACCACATGGTGCTTGTTGAGTTCAATGCCGATGCAATTTCTGTGTTTCATCAACACTCTGAAAGTCCACAGATTACAGAATGCCTCCAGATGTGCTTCGGAAACTACTACTCCAGTGTACGATCAAAGCGTAGACAGTTTAAGACATTATTCCCATGGAGAAAAGTCCGCATGGTGCTTATTGTGTTCAATGCCGATGCAATTTTTGTGTTTCATCAACATTCTGAAGGTCCACAGATTACAGAATGCCTCCAGATGTGCTTTGGAAACTACTACTAGTCTTCCAGGGAACGATCAAAGCGTAGACAGTTTAAGACATTACTCTCATGGAGAAAAGGCCGCATGGTTCATATTGTGTTCAATGCCGATTCAATATCTGTGTTTTATCAACACTCTGAAGGTCCACAGATTACAGAATGCCTCCAGTTGTGTTTCGGAAACTACTACTAGTCTTCCAGTGAACGATCACAGCGTAGACAGTTTAAGACATTACTCCCATGGAGAAAAGTCCGCATGGTGCTTATTGTGTTCAATGCCGATTCAATTTCTGTGTTTCATCAACACTCTGAATGTCCACAGATTACAGAATGCCTCCAGAAGTGCTTCAGAAACTACTACTAGTCTTACAGGGAACGATCAAAGCGTAGACAGTTTAAGACATTACTCCCATGTAGAAAAGTCCGCATGGTGCTTATTGTGTTCAATTCCGATGCAATTTTTGTGTTTCATCAATACTCTGAAGGTCCACAGATTACAGAATGCTTCCAGATGTGCTTCGGAAAGTACTACTGGTCTTCCAGGGAACGATCAATGCGTAGACAGTTTAAGACATTACTCTCATGGAGAAAAGTCCGCATGGTGCTTATAGTGATTATTGCCGATTAAATTTCTGTGTTTCATCAACACTCTGAAGTTCCACAGATTACAGAATGCCTCCAGATGTGCATCGGAAACTACTACTAGTCTTCCAGTGTACGATCAAAGCGTAGACAGTTTAAGACATTACTCCCATGGAGAAAAGTCCGCATGGTGCTTATTGTGTTCAATGCCGACGCAATTTCTGTGTTTCATCAACACTCTGAAGTTCCACAGATTACACAATGCCTACAGATGTGCTTCGGAAACTACTACTAGTCTTCCATTGTACGATCAAAGGGTAGACGGTTTAAGACATTACTCCCATGGAGAAAAGTCCGCATGGTGCTTATTGTGTTCAATGCCGATTGAATTTCTGTGTTTCATTACACTCTGAAGGTCCACAGATTACAGAATGCATCCAGATGTGCTTCAGAAACTACTACTAGTCTTCCAGGGAACAATCAAAGCGTAGACAGTTTAAGACATTACTCCCATGGAGAAAAGTCCGCATGGTTCTTATTGTGTTCAATGCCGATGTAATTTTTGTGTTTCATCAACACTCTGAAGGTCCACAGTTTAAAGAATGCATCCAGATGTGCTTCGGAAACTACTACTAGTCTTCCAGGGAGCGATCATAGCGTAGACAGTTTAAGACATTACTCCCATGGAGAAAAATCCGCATGGTGCTTATTGTGTTCAATGCCGATGCAATACCTGTGTTTTATCAACACTCTGAAGGTCCACAGATTACAGAATGCCTCCAGATGTGCTTCGGAAACTACTGGTAGCTTTCCAGTGAACGATCACAGCGTAGACAATTTAAGACATTACTCCCATGGAGAAAAGTCCGTATGGTGCTTATTGTGTTCAATGCCGATTCAATTCCTGTGTTTCATCAACACTCTGAATGTCCACAGATTGCAGAATGCCTCCACGAGGGCTTCAGAAACTACTACTAGTCTTACAGTTAACGATCAAAGCGTAGACAGTTTAGGACATTACTCCCATGTAGAAAAGTCCGCATGGTGCTTATTGTGTTCAATTCCGATGCAATTTTTGTGTTTCATCAATACTCTGAAGGTCCACAGATTACAGAATGCTTCCAGATGTGCTTCGGAAAGTACTACTGGTCTTCCAGTGTACGATCAAAGCGTAGCCAGATTAAGACATTACTCCCATGGAGAAAAGTCCACATGGTGCTTATTGTGTTCAATGCCGTTGCAATTTCGGTGTTTCATCAACACTCCGAAGGTCCGCAGAATACAGAATGCATCCAGATGTGCTTCGGAAACTACTACTAGTCTTCCAGGGAACGATCAATGCGTAGACAGTTTAAGACATGACTCTCATGGAGAAAAGTCCGCATGGTGCTTATAGTGTTTATTGCCGATTAAATTTCTGTGTTTCATCAACACTCTGAAGGTCCACAGATTACAGAATGCCTCCAGATGTGCATCGGAAACTACTACTAGTCTTCCAGTGTACGATCAAAGCGTAGACAGTTTAAGACATTACTCCCATGGAAAAAGTCCGCATGGTGCTTATTGTGTTCAATGCCGATTGAATTTCTGTGTTTCATTACACTCTGAGGGTCCACAGATTACAGAATGCATACAGATCTGCTTCGGAAACTACTACTAGTCTTCCAGGGAACAATCAAAGCGTAGACATTTTAAGACATTACTCCCATGGGGAAAAGTGCGCATGGTGCTTATTGTGTTCAATGCCGATGTAATTTTTGTGTTTCATCAACACTCTGAAGGTCCACAGATTAAAGAATGCATCCAGATGTGCTTCGGAAACTACTACTAGTCTTCCAGGGAGCGATCATAGCGTAGACAGTTTAAGACATTACTCCCATGGAGAAAAATCCGCATGGTGCTTATTGTGTTCAATGCCGATGCAATATCTGTGTTTTATCAACACTCTGAAGGTCCACAGATTACAGAATGCCTCCAGATGTGCTTCGGAAACTACTGGTAGTCTTCCAGTGAACGATCACAGCGTAGACAGTTTAAGACATTACTCCCATGGAGAAAAGTCCGCATGGTGTTTATTGTGTTCAATGCCGATGCAATTTCTGTGTTTCATCAACACTCTGAAGGTCCACAGATTACAGAATGAATCCAGATGTGCTTCGGAAACTACTACTAGTCTTCCAGGGAACAATCAAAGCGTAGACAGTTTAAGACATTACTCCCATTGAGAAAAGTCCGCATGGTGCTTATTGTGTTCAATGCCGATTGAATATCTGTGTTTCATTACACTCTGAAGGTCCACAGATTACAGAATGCATCCAGATGTGCTTCGGAAACTACTACTAGTCTTCCAGGGAACAATCAAAGCGAAGACATTTTAAGACATTACTCCCATGGGGAAAAGTGCGCATGGTGCTTATTGTGTTCAATGCCGATGTAATTTTTGTGTTTCATCAACACTCTGAAGGTCCACAGATTAAAGAATGCCTCCAGATGTGCATCGGAAACTACTACTAGTCTTCCAGTGTACGATCAAAGCGTAGACAGTTTAAGACATTACTCCCACGGAGAAAAGACCACATGGAGCTTGTTGTATTCAATGCCGATGCAATTTCTGTGATTCATCAACACTCTGAAGGTCCAGAGATTACAGAATGCCTCCAGATGTGCTTTGGAAACTACTACTAGTCTTCCTGTGAACGATCATAGCGTAGACAGTTTAAGACATTACTCCCATGGAGAAAAGTCCGCATGGTGCTTATTATGTTCAATTCCGATGCAATTTCTGTGTTTCATCAACACTCTGAAGGTCCACAGATTACAGAATGCCTCCAGATGTGCTTCGGAAACTACTACTAGTCTTCCAGTAAACGATCAAAGCATAGACAGTTTAAGACATTACTCCCATGGAGAAAAGACCACATGGAGCTTATTGTGTTCAATGCCGAAGCAATTTCTGGGTTTCATCAACACTCTGAAGGTCCACAGATTACAGAATGCCTCCAGATGTGCTTCGGAAACTACTACTAGTCTTCCAGTGTACGATCAAAGCGTAGACAGTTTAAGACATTACTACCATGGAGAAAAGCCCGCATGGTGCTGATTGTGTTCAATGCCGAGACAATTTTTGTGTTTCATCAACACTCTGAAGGTAAACAGATTACAGAATGTCTCCAGATGTGCTTCGGAAACTACTACTAGTCTCCCAGGGAACGATCAAATCGTAGTCAGTTTGAGACATTACTCCCATGGAGAAAAGTCCGCATGGTGCTTATTGAGTTCAACGCCGATGCAATTTTTGTGTTTCATCAACACTCTGAAGGTCCACAGATTACAGAATGCATCCAGCTGTGCTTCTGAAACTACTACTAGTCTTCCAGTGAACGATCAAAGCGTAGACAGTTTAAGACATTACTCCCATGGAGAAAAGTCCGCATGGTGCTTATTGTGTTCAATGCCGACGCAAGTTCTGTGTTTCATCAACACTCTGAAGTTCCACAGATTACACAATGCCTACAGATGTGCTTCGGAAACTACTACTAGTCTTCCAGTGTACGATCAAAGGGTAGACAGTTTAAGACATTACTCCCATGGAGAAAAGTCCGCATGGTGCTTATTGTGTTCAATGCCGATTGAATTTCTGTGTTTCATTACACTCTGAAGGTCCACAGATTACAGAATGCATCCAGATGTGCTTCGGAAACTACTACTAGTCTTCCAGGGAACAATCAAAGCGTAGACAGTTTAAGACATTACTCCCATGGAGAAAAGACCGCATGGTGCTTATTGTGTTCAATGCCGATTGAATTTCTGTGTTTCATTACACTCTGAAGGTCCACAGATTACAGAATGCATCCAGATGTGCTTCGGAAACTACTACTAGTCTTCCAGGGAACAATCAAAGCGAAGACATTTTAAGACATTACTCCCATGGGGAAAAGTGCGCATGGTTCTTATTGTGTTCAATGCCGACGTAATTTTTGTGTTTCATCAACACTCTGAAGGTCCACAGATTAAAGAATGCATCCAGATGTGCTTCGGAAGCTACTACTAGTCTTCCAGGGAGCGATCAAAGCGTAGACAGTTAAAGACATTACTCCCATGTTGAAAAATCCGCATGGTGCTTATTGTGTTCAATGCCGATGCAATATCTGTGTTTTATCAACACTCTGAAGGTCCACAGATTACAGAATGCCTCCAGATGTGCTTCGGAAACTACTGGTAGTTTTCCAGTGAACGATCACAGCGTAGACAGTTTAAGACATTACTCCCATGGAGAAAAGTCCGCATGGTGCTTATTGTGTTCAATGCCGACGCAATTTCTGTGATTCATCAACACTCTGAAGGTCCACAGATTACACAATGCCTACAGATGTGCTTCGCAAACTACTACTAGTCTTCCACTGAACGATCAAAGCGTAGACAGTTTAAGACATTACTCCCATGGAGAAAAGTCCGCATGGTGTTTATTGTGTTCAATGCCGATGCAATTTCTGTGTTTCATCAACACTCTGAAGGTCCACAGATTACAGAATGAATCCAGATGTGCTTCGGAAACTACTACTAGTCTTCCAGTAAACGAACAAAGCATAGACAGTTGAAGACATTACTCCCATGGAGAAAAGACCACATGGAGCTTGTTGTGTTCAATGCAGATGCAATTCCTGTGATTCATCAACACTCTGAAGGTCCAGAGATTACAGAATGCCTCCAGATTTGCTTTGGAAACTACTACTAGTCTTCCTGTGAACGATCAAAGCGTAGACAGTTTAAGACATTACTCCCATGGAGAAAAGTCCGCATGGTGCTTATTATGTTCAATTCCGATGCAATTTCTGTGTTTCATCAACACTCTGAAGGTCCACAGATTACAGAATGCCTCCAGATGTGCTTCGGAAACTACTACTAGTCTTCCAGTGTACGATCAAAGCGTAGACAGTTTAAGACATTACTACCATGGAGAAAAGCCCGCATGGTGCTGATTGTGTTCAATGCCGAGACAATTTTTGTGTTTCATCAACACTCTGAAGGTAAACAGATTACAGAATGTCTCCAGATGTGCTTCGGAAACTACTACTAGTCTCCCAGGGAACGATCAAAACGTAGTCAGTTTGAGACATTACTCCCATGAAGAAAAGTCCGCATGGTGCTTATTGAGCTCAACGCCGATGCAATTTTTGTGTTTCATCAACACTCTGAAGGTCCACAGATTACAGAATGCATCCAGCTGTGCTTCGGAAACTACTACTAGTCTTCCAGTAAACGATCAAAGCATAGACAGTTTAAGACTTTATTCCCATGGAGAAAACTCCACATTGTGCTTGTTGTGTTCAATGCCGATACAATTTCTGTGTTTCATCAACACTCTGAAGGTCCACAGATAACAGAATGCCTCCAGATGTGCTTCGGAAACTACTACTAGTCTTCCAGTGTACGATCAAACCGTAGACAGTTTAAGACATTACTCCCATGGAAAAAAGTTTGCATGGTTCTTATTGTGTTCAATGCCGATGCAATTTTTGTGTTTCATCAACACTCTGAAGGTCCAGAGATCACAGAATGCCTCCAGATGTGCTTCGGAAACTACTACTAGTCTTTCAGTGAACGATCAAAGCGTAGACAGTTTAAGACATTACTCCCATGGAGAAAAGTCTGCATGGTGCTTATTGTGTTCAATGCCGATTCAATTCCTGTGTTTCATCAACACTCTGAAGGTCCACGGATTACAGAATGCCTCCAGAAGTGCTTCGGAAACTACTACTAGTCTTCCAGTGAACGATCAAAGCGTAGACACTTTAAGACATTACTCCCATGTTGAAAAGTCCCCATGGTGCTTATTGTGTTCAATGCCGATGCAATTTTTGTTTTTCATCAACACTCTGAAGGTCCAGAGATTACAGAATGCCTCCAGACCTGCTTCGGAAACTACTACTAGTCTTACAGTGTACGATCAAATCGTAGCCAGTTTAGGACATTACTGTCATGGAGAAAGGTCCGCATGGTGCTTATTGTGTTCAATGCCGATGCAATTTTTGTGTCTCATCAATACTCTGAATGTCCACAGATTACAGAATGCTTCCAGATGTGCTTCGGAAACTACTACTGGTCCTCCAGTGTACGATTAAAGCGTAGACAGTTTAAGATATTAATCCCATGGAGAAAAGGCCACATGGTGCATATTGTGTTCAATGCCGATGCAATTTCGGTGTTTCATCAACAGTCTGAAGGTCCACAGAATACAGAATGCATCCAGATGTGTTTCGGAAACTACTACTAGTCTTCCAGGGAACGATCAAAGCGTAGACAGTTTGAGACATTACTTCCATGGAGAAAAGTCCGCATGGTGCTTATACTGTTCAATGCCGATTAAATTTCTGTGTTTCATCAACACTCTGAAGGTCCACAGATTACAGAATGAGTCCAGATGTGCTTCGGAAACTACTACTAGTCTTCCAGGAAGCGATCAAAGCGTAGACAGTTTAAGACATTACTCCCATGGAGAAAAATCCGAATGGTGCTTATTGTGTTCAATGCCGATGCAATATCTGTGTTTTATCAACACTCTGAAGGTCCACAGACTACAGAATGCCACCAGATGTGCTTCGGAAACTTCTGGTAGTCTTCCAGTGAACGATCACAGCGTAGACAGTTTAAGAAATTACTCCCATGGAGAAAAGTCCGCATGGTGCTTATTGTGTTCAATGCCGACGCAATTTCTGTGTTTCATCAACACTCTGAAGGTCCACAGATTACACAATGCCTACAGATGTGCTTCGCAAACTACTACTAGTCTTCCAGTGAACGATCAAAGCGTAGACAGTTTAAGACATTACTCCCATGGAGAAAAGTCCGCATGGTGTTTATTGTGTTCAATGCCGATGCAATTTCTGTGTTTCATCAACACTCTGAAGGTCCACAGATTACAGAATGAATCCAGATGTGCTTCGGAAACTACTACTAGTCTTCCAGTAAACGAACAAAGCATAGACAGTTGAAGACATTACTCCCATGGAGAAAAGACCACATGGAGCTTGTTGTGTTCAATGCCGATGCAATTCCTGTGATTCATCAACACTCTGAAGGTCCAGAGATTACAGAATGCCTCCAGATTTGCTTTGGAAACTACTACTAGTCTTCCTGTGAACGATCAAAGCGTAGACAGTTTAAGACATTACTCCCATGGAGAAAAGTCCGCATGGTGCTTATTATGTTCAATTCCGATGCAATTTCTGTGTTTCATCAACACTCTGAAGGTCCACAGATTACAGAATGCCTCCAGATGTGCTTCGGAAACTACTACTAGTCTTCCAGTGTACGATCAAAGCGTAGACAGTTTAAGACATTACTACCATGGAGAAAAGCCCGCATGGTGCTGATTGTGTTCAATGCCGAGACAATTTTTGTGTTTCATCAACACTCTGAAGGTAAACAGATTACAGAATGTCTCCAGATGTGCTTCGGAAACTACTACTAGTCTTCCAGTGTACGATCAAAGCATAGACAGTTGAAGACATTACTCCCATGGAGAAAAGACCACATGGGGCTTGTTGTGTTCAATGCCGATGCAATTCCTGTGATTCATCAACACTCTGAAGGTCCAGAGATTACAGAATGCCTCCAGATTTGCTTTGGAAACTACTACTAGTCTTCCTGTGAACGATCAAAGCGTAGACAGTTTAAGACATTACTCCCATGGAGAAAAGTCCGCATGGTGCTTATTATGTTCAATTCCGATGCAATTTCTGTGTTTCATCAACACTCTGAAGGTCCACAGATTACAGAATGCCTCCAGATGTGCTTCGGAAACTACTACTAGTCTTCCAGTGTACGATCAAAGCGTAGACAGTTTAAGACATTACTACCATGGAGAAAAGCCCGCATGGTGATGATTGTGTTCAATGCCGAGACAATTTTTGTGTTTCATCAACACTCTGAAGGTAAACAGATTACAGAATGTCTCCAGATGTGCTTCGGAAACTACTACTAGTCTCCCAGGGAACGATCAAAGCGTAGTCAGTTTGAGACATTACTCCCATGGAGAAAAGTCCGCATGGTGCTTATTGAGTTCAACGCCGATGCAATTTTTGTGTTTCATCAACACTCTGAAGGTCCACAGATTACAGAATGCATCCAGCTGTGCTTCTGAAACTACTACTAGTCTTCCAGTGAACGATCAAAGCGTAGACAGTTTAAGACATTACTCCCATGGAGAAAAGTCCGCATGGTAATTATTGTGTTCAATGCCGATGCAATTTCTATGTTTCATCAACACTCTGAAGGTCCACAGATTACAGAATGCCTCCAGATGTGCTTCGGAAACTACTACTAGTCTTCCAGTAAACGATCAAAGCATAGACAGTTTAAGACATTACTCCCATGGAAAAAAGTTTGCATGGTTCTTATTGTGTTCAATGCCGATGCAATTTTTGTGTTTCATCAACACTCTGAAGGTCCAGAGATCACAGAATGCCTCCAGATGTGCTTCGGAAACTACTACTAGTCTTCCAGTGAACGATCAAAGCGTAGACAGTTTAAGACATTACTCCCATGGAGAAAAGTCTGCATGGTGCTTATTGTGTTCAATGCCGATTCAATTCCTGTGTTTCATCAACACTCTGAAGGTCCACGGATTACAGAATGCCTCCAGAAGTGCTTCGGAAACTACTACTAGTCTTCCAGTGAACGATCAAAGCGTAGACACTTTAAGACATTACTCCCATGTTGAAAAGTCCCCATGGTGCTTATTGTGTTCAATGCCGATGCAATTTTTGTTTTTCATCAACACTCTGAAGGTCCAGAGATTACAGAATGCCTCCAGATGTGCTTCGGAAACTACTACTAGTCTTACAGTGTACGATCAAATCGTAGCCAGTTTAGGACATTACTGTCATGGAGAAAGGTCCGCATGGTGCTTATTGTGTTCAATGCCGATGCAATTTTTGTGTCTCATCAATACTCTGAATGTCCACAGATTACAGAATGCTTCCAGATGTGCTTCGGAAACTACTACTGGTCCTCCAGTGTACGATTAAAGCGTAGACAGTTTAAGATATTAATCCCATGGAGAAAAGGCCACATGGTGCATATTGTGTTCAATGCCGATGCAATTTCGGTGTTTCATCAACAGTCTGAAGGTCCACAGAATACAGAATGCATCCAGATGTGTTTCGGAAACTACTACTAGTCTTCCAGGGAACGATCATAGCGTAGACAGTTTGAGACATTACTTCCATGGAGAAAAGTCCGCATGGTGCTTATACTGTTCAATGCCGATTAAATTTCTGTGTTTCATCAACACTCTGAAGGTCCACAGATTACAGAATGAGTCCAGATGTGCTTCGGAAACTACTACTAGTCTTCCAGTGTACGATCAAAGCGTAGATAGTGTAAGACATTACTCCCATGAAGAAAAGTCCGCACGGTGCTTATTGTGTTCAATGCCGCCGCAATTTCTGTGTTTCATCAATACTCTGAAGGTCCACAGATTACACAATGCCTACAGATGTGCTTCGGAAACTACTACTAGTCTTCCAGGAAGCGATCAAAGCGTAGACAGTTTAAGACATTACTCCCATGGAGAAAAATCCGCATGGTGCTTATTGTGTTCAGTGCCGATGCAATATCTGTGTTTTATCAACACTCTGAAGGTCCACAGACTACAGAATGCCACCATATGTGCTTCGGAAACTTCTGGTAGTCTTCCAGTGAACGATCACAGCGTAGACAGTTTAAGAAATTACTCCCATGGAGAAAAGTCCGCATGGTGCTTATTGTGTTCAATGCCGACGCAATTTCTGTGTTTCATCAACACTCTTAAGGTCCACAGATTACACAATGCCTACAGATGTGCTTCGCAAACTACTACTAGTCTTCCACTGAACGATCAAAGCGTAGACAGTTTAAGACATTACTCCCATGGAGAAAAGTCCGCATGGTGTTTATTGTGTTCAATGCCGATGCAATTTCTGTGTTTCATCAACACTCTGAAGGTCCACAGATTACAGAATGAATCCAGATGTGCTTCGGAAACTACTACTAGTCTTCCAGTAAACGAACAAAGCATAGACAGTTGAAGACATTACTCCCATGGAGAAAAGACCACATGGAGCTTGTTGTGTTCAATGCCGATGCAATTCCTGTGATTCATCAACACTCTGAAGGTCCAGAGATTACAGAATGCCTCCAGATTTGCTTTGGAAACTACTACTAGTCTTCCTGTGAACGATCAAAGCGTAGACAGTTTAAGACATTACTCCCATGGAGAAAAGTCCGCATGGTGCTTATTATGTTCAATTCCTATGCAATTTCTGTGTTTCATCAACACTCTGAAGGTCCACAGATTACAGAATGCCTCCAGATGTGCTTCGGAAACTACTACTAGTCTTCCAGTGTACGATCAAAGCGTAGACAGTTTAAGACATTACTACCATGGAGAAAAGCCCGCATGGTGCTGATTGTGTTCAATGCCGAGACAATTTTTGTGTTTCATCAACACTCTGAAGGTAAACAGATTACAGAATGTCTCCAGATGTGCTTCGGAAACTACTACTAGTCTCCCAGGGAACGATCAAAGCGTAGTCAGTTTGAGACATTACTCCCATGGAGAAAAGTCCGCATGGTGCTTATTGAGTTCAACGCCGATGCAATTTTTGTGTTTCATCAACACTCTGAAGGTCCACAGATTACAGAATGCATCCAGCTGTGCTTCTGAAACTACTACTAGTCTTCCAGTGAACGATCAAAGCGTAGACAGTTTAAGACATTACTCCCATGGAGAAAAGTCCGCATGGTGCTTATTGTGTTCAATGCCGATGCAATTTCTATGTTTCATCAACACTCTGAAGGTCCACAGATTACAGAATGCCTCCAGATGTGCTTCGGAAACTACTACTAGTCTTCCAGTAAACGATCAAAGCATAGACCGTTTAAGACTTTATTCCCATGGAGAAAACTCCACAATGTGCTTGTTGTGTTCAATGCCGATACAATTTCTGTGTTTCATCAACACTCTGAAGGTCCACAGATAACAGAATGCCTCCAGATGTGCTTCGGAAACTACTACTAGTCTTCCAGTGTACGATCAAACCGTAGACAGTTTAAGACATTACTCCCATGGAAAAAAGTTTGCATGGTTCTTATTGTGTTCAATGCCGATGCAATTTTTGTGTTTCATCAACACTCTGAAGGTCCAGAGATCACAGAATGCCTCCAGATGTGCTTCGGAAACTACTACTAGTCTTCCAGTGAACGATCAAAGCGTAGACAGTTTAAGACATTACTCCCATGGAGAAAAGTCTGCATGGTGCTTATTGTGTTCAATGCCGATTCAATTCCTGTGTTTCATCAACACTCTGAAGGTCCACGGATTACAGAATGCCTCCAGAAGTGCTTCGGAAACTACTACTAGTCTTCCAGTGAACGATCAAAGCGTAGACACTTTAAGACATTACTCCCATGTTGAAAAGTCCCCATGGTGCTTATTGTGTTCAATGCCGATGCAATTTTTGTTTTTCATAAACACTCTGAAGGTCCAGAGATTACAGAATGCCTCCAGATGTGCTTCGGAAACTACTACTAGTCTTACAGTGTACGATCAAATCGTAGCCAGTTTAGGACATTACTGTCATGGAGAAAGGTCCGCATGGTGCTTATTGTGTTCAATGCCGATGCAATTTTTGTGTCTCATCAATACTCTGAATGTCCACAGATTACAGAATGCTTCCAGATGTGCTTCGGAAACTACTACTGGTCCTCCAGTGTACGATTAAAGCGTAGACAGTTTAAGATATTAATCCCATGGAGAAAAGGCCACATGGTGCATATTGTGTTTAATGCCGATGCAATTTCGGTGTTTCATCAATAGTCTGAAGGTCCACAGAATACAGAATGCATCCAGATGTGTTTCGGAAACTACTACTAGTCTTCCAGGGAACGATCAAAGCGTAGACAGTTTGAGACATTACTTCCATGGAGAAAAGTCCGCATGGTGCTTATACTGTTCAATGCCGATTAAATTTCTGTGTTTCATCAACACTCTGAAGGTCCACAGATTACAGAATGAATCCAGATGTGCTTCGGAAACTACTACTAGTCTTCCAGTAAACGATCAAAGCGTAGGCAGTTTAAGACATTACTCCCATGGAGAAAAGTCCGCATGGTGTTTATTGTGTTCAATGCCGATGCAATTTCTGTGTTTCATCAACACTCTGAAGGTCCACAGATTACAGAATGAATCCAGATGTGCTTCGGAAACTACTACTAGTCTTCCAGTAAACGAACAAAGCATAGACAGTTGAAGACATTACTCCCATGGAGAAAAGACCACATGGAGCTTGTTGTGTTCAATGCCGATGCAATTCCTGTGATTCATCAACACTCTGAAGGTCCAGAGATTACAGAATGCCTCCAGATTTGCTTTGGAAACTACTACTAGTCTTCCTGTGAACGATCAAAGCGTAGACAGTTTAAGACATTACTCCCATGGAGAAAAGTCCGCATGGTGCTTATTATGTTCAATTCCGATGCAATTTCTGTGTTTCATCATCACTCTGAAGGTCCACAGATAACAGAAAGCCTCCAGATGTGCTTCGGAAACTACTACTAGTCTTCCAGTGTACGATCAAACCGTAGACAGTTTAAGACATTACTCCCATGGAAAAAAGTTTGCATGGTTCTTATTGTGTTCAATGCCGATGCAATTTTTGTGTTTCATCAACACTCTGAAGGTCCAGAGATCACAGAATGCCTCCAGATGTGCTTCGGAAACTACTACTAGTCTTCCAGTGAACGATCAAAGCGTAGACAGTTTAAGACATTACTCCCATGGAGAAAAGTCTGCATGGTGCTTATTGTGTTCAATGCCGATTCAATTCCTGTGTTTCATCAACACTCTGAAGGTCCACGGATTACAGAATGCCTCCAGAAGTGCTTCGGAAACTACTACTAGTCTTCCAGTGAACGATCAAAGCGTAGACACTTTAAGACATTACTCCCATGTTGAAAAGTCCCCATGTTGCTTATTGTGTTCAATGCCGATGCAATTTTTGTTTTTCATCAACACTCTGAAGGTCCAGAGATTACAGAATGCCTCCAGATGTGCTTCGGAAACTACTACTAGTCTTAGAGTGTACGATCAAATCGTAGCCAGTTTAGGACATTACTGTCATGGAAAAGGTCCGCATGGTGCTTATTGTGTTCAATGCCGATGCAATTTTTGTGTCTCATCAATACTCTGAATGTCCACAGATTACAGAATGCTTCCAGATGTGCTTCGGAAATTACTACTGGTCCTCCAGTGTACGATTAAAGCGTAGACAGTTTAAGATATTAATCCCATGGAGAAAAGGCCACATGGTGCATATTGTGTTCAATGCCGATGCAATTTCGGTGTTTCATCAATAGTCTGAAGGTCCACAGAATACAGAATGCATCCAGATGTGTTTCGGAAACTACTACTAGTCTTCCAGGGAACGATCAAAGCGTATACAGTTTGAGACATTACTTCCATGGAGAAAAGTCCGCATGGTGCTTATACTGTTCAATGCCGATTAAATTTCTGTGTTTCATCAACACTCTGAAGGTCCACAGATTACAGAATGAGTCCAGATGTGCTTCGGAAACTACTACTAGTCTTCCAGTGTACGATCAAAGCGTAGATAGTGTAAGACATTACTCCCATGAAGAAAAGTCCGCACGGTGCTTATTGTGTTCAATGCCGCCGCAATTTCTGTGTTTCATCAACACTCTGAAGGTCCACAGATTACACAATGCCTACAGATGTGCTTCGGAAACTACTACTAGTCTTCCAGGGAGCGATCAAAGCGTAGACAGTTTAAGACATTACTCCCATGGAGAAAAATCCGCATGGTGCTTATTGTGTTCAATGCCGATGCAATATCTGTGTTTTATCAACACTCTGAAGGTCCACAGACTACAGAATGCCACCAGATGTGCTTCGGAAACTTCTGGTAGTCTTCCAGTGAACGATCACAGCGTAGACAGTTTAAGACATTACTCCCATGGAGAAAAGTCCGCATGGTGCTTATTGTGTTCAATGCCGACGCAATTTCTGTGTTTCATCAACACTCTGAAGGTCCACAGATTACACAATGCCTACAGATGTGCTTCGCAAACTACTACTAGTCTTCCAGTGAACGATCAAAGCGTAGACAGTTTAAGACATTACTCCCATGGAGAAAAGTCCGCATGGTGTTTATTGTGTTCAATGCCGATGCAATTTCTGTGTTTCATCAACACTCTGAAGGTCCACAGATTACAGAATGAATCCAGATGTGCTTCGGAAACTACTACTAGTCTTCCAGTAAACGAACAAAGCATAGACAGTTGAAGACATTACTCCCATGGAGAAAAGACCACATGGAGCTTGTTGTGTTCAATGCCGATGCAATTCCTGTGATTCATCAACACTCTGAAGGTCCAGAGATTACAGAATGCCTCCAGATTTGCTTTGGAAACTACTACTAGTCTTCCTGTGAACGATCAAAGCGTAGACAGTTTAAGACATTACTCCCATGGAGAAAAGTCCGCATGGTGCTTATTATGTTCAATTCCGATGCAATTTCTGCGTTTCATCAACACTCTGAAGGTCCACAGATTACAGAATGCCTCAAGATGTGCTTCGGAAACTACTACTAGTCTTCCAGTAAACGATCAAAGCATAGACAGTTTAAGACATTACTCCCATGGAGAAAAGACCACATGGAGCTTATTGTGTTCAATGCCGATGCAATTTCTGTGTTTCATCAACACTCTGAAGGTCCACAGATTACAGAATGCCTCCAGATGTGCTTCGGAAACTACTACTAGTCTTCCAGTGTACGATCAAAGCGTAGACAGTTTAAGACATTACTACCATGGAGAAAAGTCCGCATGGTTCTTATTGTGTTCAATGCCGATGCAATTTTTGTGTTTCATCAACACTCTGAAGGTCCAGAGATCACAGAATGCCTCCAGATGTGCTTCGGAAACTACTACTAGTCTTCCAGTGAACGATCAAAGCGTAGACAGTTTAAGACATTACTCCCATGGAGAAAAGTCTGCATGGTGCTTATTGTGTTCAATGCCGATTCAATTCCTGTGTTTCATCAACACTCTGAAGGTCCACAGATTACAGAATGCCTCCAGAAGTGCTTCGGAAACTACTACTAGTCTTCCAGTGAACGATCAAAGCGTAGACACTTTAAGACATTACTCCCATGTTGAAAAGTCCCCATGGTGCTTATTGTGTTCAATGCCGATGCAATTTTTGTTTTTCATCAACACTCTGAAGGTCCACAGATTACAGAATGCCTCCAGATGTGCTTCGGAAACAACTACTAGTCTTACAGTGTACGATCAAATCGTAGCCAGTTTAGGACATTACTGTCATGGAGAAAGGTCCGCATGGTGCTTATTGTGATCAATGCCGATGCAATTTTTGTGTCTCATCAATACTCTGAATGTCCACAGACTACAGAATGCTTCCAGATGTGCTTCGGAAACTACTACTGGTCCTCCAGTGTACGATTAAAGCGTAGACAGTTTGAGACATTACCTCCATGGAGAAAAGTCCGCATGGTGCTTATTGTGTTCAATGCAGATGCATTTTTTGTGTTTCATCAACACTCTGAAGGTCCACAGATTACAGAATGCATCCAGATATGCTTCGGAAACTACTACTAGTCTTCCAGGGAACGATCAAAGCGTAGACTGTTTAAGACATTACTCCCATGGTGAAAAGTCCGCATGGTGCTTATAGTGTTCAATGCCGATTAAATATCTGTGTTTCATCAACACTCTGAAGGTCCACAGATTACAGAATGAGTCCAGATGTGCTTCGGAAACTACTACTTGTCTTCCAGTGTACGAACAAAGCGTAGACAGTGTAAGACATTACTCCCATGGAGAAAAGTCCGCATGGTGCTTATTGTGTTCAATGCCGACGCAATTTCTGTGTTTCATCAACACTCTGAAAGTCCACAGATTACACAATGCCTACAGATGTGCTTCGGAAACTACTACTAGTCTTCCTGTGAACGATCAAAGCGTAGACAGTTTAAGACATTACTCCCATGGAGAAAAGTCCGCTTGGCGTTTATTGTGTTCAATGCCGATGCAATTTCTGTGTTTCATCAACACTCGGAAGGTCCACAGATTACAGAATGAATCCAGATGTGCTTCGGAAACTACTACTAGTCTTCCAGTAAACGATCAAAGCATAGACAGTTGAAGACATTACTCCCATGGAGAAAAGACCACATGGAGCTTGTTGTGTTCAATGCCGATGCATTTTCTGTGATTCATCAACACTCTGAACGTCCAGAGATTACAGAATGCCTCCAGATGTGCTTTGGAAGTTACTACTAGTCTTCCTGTGAACGATCAAAGCGTGGACAGTTTAAGACATTACTCCCATGGAGTAAAGTCCGCATGGTGCTTATTGTGTTCAATGCCGATTCAATTCCTGTGTTTCATCAACACTCTGAATGTCCACAGATTACAGAATGCCTCCACGACTGCTTCAGAAACTACTACTAGTCTTACAGTTAACGATCAAAGCGTAGACAGTTTAGGACATTACTCCCATGTAGAAAAGTCCGCATGGTGCTTATTGTGTTCAATTCCGATGCAATTTTTGTGTTTCATCTATACTCTGAAGGTCCACAGATTACAGAATGCTTCCAGATGTGCTTCGGAAAGTACTACTGGTCTTCCAGTGTACGATCAAAGCGTAGACAGTTTAAGACATTACTCCCATGGAGAAAAGTCCACATGGTGCTTATTGTGTTCAATGCCGACGCAATTTCTGTGTTTCATCAACACTCTGAAGTTCCACAGATTACACAATGCCTACAGATGTGCTTCGGAAACTACTACTAGTCTTCCAGTGTACGATCAAAGCGTAGACAGTTTAAGACATTACTCCCATGGAGAAAAGTCCGCATGGTGCTTATTGTGTTCAATGCCGATGCAATTTCTGTGTTTCATCAACACTCTGAAGGTCCACAGATTACAGAATGAATCCAGATGTGCTTCGGAAACTACTACTAGTCTTCCAGTAAACGAACAAAGCATAGACAGTTGAAGACATTACTCCCATGGAGAAAAGACCACATGGAGCTTGTTGTGTTCAATGCCGATGCAATTCCTGTGATTCATCAACACTCTGAAGATCCAGAGATTACAGAATGCCTCCAGATTTGCTTTGGAAACTACTACTAGTCTTCCTGTGAACGATCAAAGCGTAGACAGTTTAAGACATTACTCCCATGGAGAAAAGTCCGCATGGTGCTTATTATGGTCAATTCCGATGCAATTTCTGCGTTTCATCAACACTCTGAAGGTCCACAGATTACAGAATGCCTCAAGATGTGCTTCGGAAACTACTACTAGTCTTCCAGTAAACGATCAAAGCATAGACAGTTGAAGACATTACTCCCATGGAGAAAAGACCACATGGAGCTTGTTGTGTTCAATGCCGATGCATTTTCTGTGATTCATCAACACTCTGAACGTCCAGAGATTACAGAATGCCTCCAGATGTGCTTTGGAAGTTACTACTAGTCTTCCTGTGAACGATCAAAGCGTGGACAGTTTAAGACATTACTCCCATGGAGTAAAGTCCGCATGGTGCTTATTGTGTTCAATGCCGATTCAATTCCTGTGTTTCATCAACACTCTGAATGTCCACAGATTACAGAATGCCTCCACGACTGCTTCAGAAACTACTACTAGTCTTACAGTTAACGATCAAAGCGTAGACAGTTTAGGACATTACTCCCATGTAGAAAAGTCCGCATGGTGCTTATTGTGTTCAATTCCGATGCAATTTTTGTGTTTCATCTATACTCTGAAGGTCCACAGATTACAGAATGCTTCCAGATGAGCTTCGGAAAGTACTACTGGTCTTCCAGTGTACGATCAAAGCGTAGACAGTTTAAGACATTACTCCCATGGAGAAAAGTCCACATGGTGCTTATTGTGTTCAATGCCGTTGCAATTTCGGTGTTTCATCAACACTCTGAAGGTCCACAGAATACAGAATGCATCCAGATGTGCTTCGGAAACTACTACTAGTCTTCCAGGGAACGATCAAAGCGTAGACTCTTTAAGACATTAGTCTCATGGAGAAAAGTCCGTATGGTGCTTATAGTGTTTAATGCCGATTAAATTTCTGTGTTTCATCAACACTCTGAAGGTCCACAGATTACAGAATGCCTCCAGATGTGCATCGGAGACTACTACTAGTCTACCAGTGTACGATCAAAGCGTAGACAGTTTAGGACATTACTCCCATGGAGAAAAGTCCGCATGGTGCTTATTGTGTTCAATGCCGACGCAATTTCTGTGTTTCATCAACACTCTGAAGTTCCACAGATTACACAATGCCTACAGATGTGCTTCGGAAACTACTACTAGTCTTCCAGTGTACGATCAAAGCGTAGACAGTTTAAGACATTACTCCCATGGAGAAAAGTCCGCATGGTGCTTATTGTGTTCAATGCCGATGCAATTTCTGTGTTTCATCAACACTCTGAAGGTCCACAGATTACAGAATGAATCCAGATGTGCTTCGGAAACTACTACTAGTCTTCCAGTAAACGAACAAAGCATAGACAGTTGAAGACATTACTCCCATGGAGAAAAGACCACATGGAGCTTGTTGTGTTCAATGCCGATGCAATTCCTGTGATTCATCAACACTCTGAAGATCCAGAGATTACAGAATGCCTCCAGATTTGCTTTGGAAACTACTACTAGTCTTCCTGTGAACGATCAAAGCGTAGACAGTTTAAGACATTACTCCCATGGAGAAAAGTCCGCATGGTGCTTATTATGGTCAATTCCGATGCAATTTCTGCGTTTCATCAACACTCTGAAGGTCCACAGATTACAGAATGCCTCCAGATGTGCTTCGGAAACTACTACTCGTCTTCCAGTGTACGATCAAAGCGTAGACAGTTTAAGACATTACTACCATGGAGAAAAGCCCGCATGGTGCTTATTGTGTTCAATGCCGATGCAATTTTTGTGTCTCATCAATACTCTGAATGTCCACAGATTACAGAATGCTTCCAGATGTGCTTCGGAAACTACTACTGGTCCTCCAGTGTACGATTAAAGCGTAGACAGTTTAAGATATTAATCCCATGGAGAAAAGGCCACATGGTGCATATTGTGTTTAATGCCGATGCAATTTCGGTGTTTCATCAATAGTCTGAAGGTCCACAGAATACAGAATGCATCCAGATGTGTTTCGGAAACTACTACTAGTCTTCCAGGGAACGATCAAAGCGTAGACAGTTTGAGACATTACTTCCATGGAGAAAAGTCCGCATGGTGCTTATACTGTTCAATGCCGATTAAATTTCTGTGTTTCATCAACACTCTGAAGGTCCACAGATTACAGAATGAGTCCAGATGTGCTTCGGAAACTACTACTAGTCTTCCAGTGTACGATCAAAGCGTAGATAGTGTAAGACATTACTCCCATGAAGAAAAGTCCGCACGGTGCTTATTGTGTTCAATGCCGCCGCAATTTCTGTGTTTCATCAACACTCTGAAGGTCCACAGATTACACAATGCCTACAGATGTGCTTCGGAAACTACTACTAGTCTTCCAGGGAGCGATCAAAGCGTAGACAGTTTAAGACATTACTCCCATGGAGAAAAATCCGCATGGTGCTTATTGTGTTCAATGCCGATGCAATATCTGTGTTTTATCAACACTCTGAAGGTCCACAGACTACAGAATGCCACCAGATGTGCTTCGGAAACTTCTGGTAGTCTTCCAGTGAACGATCACAGCGTAGACAGTTTAAGACATTACTCCCATGGAGAAAAGTCCGCATGGTGCTTATTGTGTTCAATGCCGACGCAATTTCTGTGTTTCATCAACACTCTGAAGGTCCACAGATTACACAATGCCTACAGATGTGCTTCGCAAACTACTACTAGTCTTCCAGTGAACGATCAAAGCGTAGGCAGTTTAAGACATTACTCCCATGGAGAAAAGTCCGCATGGTGTTTATTGTGTTCAATGCCGATGCAATTTCTGTGTTTCATCAACACTCTGAAGGTCCACAGATTACAGAATGAATCCAGATGTGCTTCGGAAACTACTACTAGTCTTCCAGTAAACGAACAAAGCATAGACAGTTGAAGACATTACTCCCATGGAGAAAAGACCACATGGAGCTTGTTGTGTTCAATGCCGATGCAATTCCTGTGATTCATCAACACTCTGAAGGTCCAGAGATTACAGAATGCCTCCAGATTTGCTTTGGAAACTACTACTAGTCTTCCTGTGAACGATCAAAGCGTAGACAGTTTAAGACATTACTCCCATGGAGAAAAGTCCGCATGGTGCTTATTATGTTCAATTCCGATGCAATTTCTGTGTTTCATCATCACTCTGAAGGTCCACAGATAACAGAAAGCCTCCAGATGTGCTTCGGAAACTACTACTAGTCTTCCAGTGTACGATCAAACCGTAGACAGTTTAAGACATTACTCCCATGGAAAAAAGTTTGCATGGTTCTTATTGTGTTCAATGCCGATGCAATTTTTGTGTTTCATCAACACTCTGAAGGTCCAGAGATCACAGAATGCCTCCAGATGTGCTTCGGAAACTACTACTAGTCTTCCAGTGAACGATCAAAGCGTAGACAGTTTAAGACATTACTCCCATGGAGAAAAGTCTGCATGGTGCTTATTGTGTTCAATGCCGATTCAATTCCTGTGTTTCATCAACACTCTGAAGGTCCACGGATTACAGAATGCCTCCAGAAGTGCTTCGGAAACTACTACTAGTCTTCCAGTGAACGATCAAAGCGTAGACACTTTAAGACATTACTCCCATGTTGAAAAGTCCCCATGTTGCTTATTGTGTTCAATGCCGATGCAATTTTTGTTTTTCATCAACACTCTGAAGGTCCAGAGATTACAGAATGCCTCCAGATGTGCTTCGGAAACTACTACTAGTCTTAGAGTGTACGATCAAATCGTAGCCAGTTTAGGACATTACTGTCATGGAAAAGGTCCGCATGGTGCTTATTGTGTTCAATGCCGATGCAATTTTTGTGTCTCATCAATACTCTGAATGTCCACAGATTACAGAATGCTTCCAGATGTGCTTCGGAAATTACTACTGGTCCTCCAGTGTACGATTAAAGCGTAGACAGTTTAAGATATTAATCCCATGGAGAAAAGGCCACATGGTGCATATTGTGTTCAATGCCGATGCAATTTCGGTGTTTCATCAATAGTCTGAAGGTCCACAGAATACAGAATGCATCCAGATGTGTTTCGGAAACTACTACTAGTCTTCCAGGGAACGATCAAAGCGTATACAGTTTGAGACATTACTTCCATGGAGAAAAGTCCGCATGGTGCTTATACTGTTCAATGCCGATTAAATTTCTGTGTTTCATCAACACTCTGAAGGTCCACAGATTACAGAATGAGTCCAGATGTGCTTCGGAAACTACTACTAGTCTTCCAGTGTACGATCAAAGCGTAGATAGTGTAAGACATTACTCTCATGAAGAAAAGTCCGCACGGTGCTTATTGTGTTCAATGCCGCCGCAATTTCTGTGTTTCATCAACACTCTGAAGGTCCACAGATTACACAATGCCTACAGATGTGCTTCGGAAACTACTACTAGTCTTCCAGGGAGCGATCAAAGCGTAGACAGTTTAAGACATTACTCCCATGGAGAAAAATCCGCATGGTGCTTATTGTGTTCAATGCCGATGCAATATCTGTGTTTTATCAACACTCTGAAGGTCCACAGACTACAGAATGCCACCAGATGTGCTTCGGAAACTTCTGGTAGTCTTCCAGTGAACGATCACAGCGTAGACAGTTTAAGACATTACTCCCATGGAGAAAAGTCCGCATGGTGCTTATTGTGTTCAATGCCGACGCAATTTCTGTGTTTCATCAACACTCTGAAGGTCCACAGATTACACAATGCCTACAGATGTGCTTCGCAAACTACTACTAGTCTTCCAGTGAACGATCAAAGCGTAGACAGTTTAAGACATTACTCCCATGGAGAAAAGTCCGCATGGTGTTTATTGTGTTCAATGCCGATGCAATTTCTGTGTTTCATCAACACTCTGAAGGTCCACAGATTACAGAATGAATCCAGATGTGCTTCGGAAACTACTACTAGTCTTCCAGTAAACGAACAAAGCATAGACAGTTGAAGACATTACTCCCATGGAGAAAAGACCACATGGAGCTTGTTGTGTTCAATGCCGATGCAATTCCTGTGATTCATCAACACTCTGAAGGTCCAGAGATTACAGAATGCCTCCAGATTTGCTTTGGAAACTACTACTAGTCTTCCTGTGAACGATCAAAGCGTAGACAGTTTAAGACATTACTCCCATGGAGAAAAGTCCGCATGGTGCTTATTATGTTCAATTCCGATGCAATTTCTGCGTTTCATCAACACTCTGAAGGTCCACAGATTACAGAATGCCTCAAGATGTGCTTCGGAAACTACTACTAGTCTTCCAGTAAACGATCAAAGCATAGACAGTTTAAGACATTACTCCCATGGAGAAAAGACCACATGGAGCTTATTGTGTTCAATGCCGATGCAATTTCTGTGTTTCATCAACACTCTGAAGGTCCACAGATTACAGAATGCCTCCAGATGTGCTTCGGAAACTACTACTAGTCTTCCAGTGTACGATCAAAGCGTAGACAGTTTAAGACATTACTACCATGGAGAAAAGTCCGCATGGTTCTTATTGTGTTCAATGCCGATGCAATTTTTGTGTTTCATCAACACTCTGAAGGTCCAGAGATCACAGAATGCCTCCAGATGTGCTTCGGAAACTACTACTAGTCTTCCAGTGAACGATCAAAGCGTAGACAGTTTAAGACATTACTCCCATGGAGAAAAGTCTGCATGGTGCTTATTGTGTTCAATGCCGATTCAATTCCTGTGTTTCATCAACACTCTGAAGGTCCACAGATTACAGAATGCCTCCAGAAGTGCTTCGGAAACTACTACTAGTCTTCCAGTGAACGATCAAAGCGTAGACACTTTAAGACATTACTCCCATGTTGAAAAGTCCCCATGGTGCTTATTGTGTTCAATGCCGATGCAATTTTTGTTTTTCATCAACACTCTGAAGGTCCACAGATTACAGAATGCCTCCAGATGTGCTTCGGAAACAACTACTAGTCTTACAGTGTACGATCAAATCGTAGCCAGTTTAGGACATTACTGTCATGGAGAAAGGTCCGCATGGTGCTTATTGTGATCAATGCCGATGCAATTTTTGTGTCTCATCAATACTCTGAATGTCCACAGACTACAGAATGCTTCCAGATGTGCTTCGGAAACTACTACTGGTCCTCCAGTGTACGATTAAAGCGTAGACAGTTTGAGACATTACCTCCATGGAGAAAAGTCCGCATGGTGCTTATTGTGTTCAATGCAGATGCATTTTTTGTGTTTCATCAACACTCTGAAGGTCCACAGATTACAGAATGCATCCAGATATGCTTCGGAAACTACTACTAGTCTTCCAGGGAACGATCAAAGCGTAGACTGTTTAAGACATTACTCCCATGGTGAAAAGTCCGCATGGTGCTTATAGTGTTCAATGCCGATTAAATATCTGTGTTTCATCAACACTCTGAAGGTCCACAGATTACAGAATGAGTCCAGATGTGCTTCGGAAACTACTACTTGTCTTCCAGTGTACGAACAAAGCGTAGACAGTGTAAGACATTACTCCCATGGAGAAAAGTCCGCATGGTGCTTATTGTGTTCAATGCCGACGCAATTTCTGTGTTTCATCAACACTCTGAAAGTCCACAGATTACACAATGCCTACAGATGTGCTTCGGAAACTACTACTAGTCTTCCTGTGAACGATCAAAGCGTAGACAGTTTAAGACATTACTCCCATGGAGAAAAGTCCGCTTGGCGTTTATTGTGTTCAATGCCGATGCAATTTCTGTGTTTCATCAACACTCGGAAGGTCCACAGATTACAGAATGAATCCAGATGTGCTTCGGAAACTACTACTAGTCTTCCAGTAAACGATCAAAGCATAGACAGTTGAAGACATTACTCCCATGGAGAAAAGACCACATGGAGCTTGTTGTGTTCAATGCCGATGCATTTTCTGTGATTCATCAACACTCTGAACGTCCAGAGATTACAGAATGCCTCCAGATGTGCTTTGGAAGTTACTACTAGTCTTCCTGTGAACGATCAAAGCGTGGACAGTTTAAGACATTACTCCCATGGAGTAAAGTCCGCATGGTGCTTATTGTGTTCAATGCCGATTCAATTCCTGTGTTTCATCAACACTCTGAATGTCCACAGATTACAGAATGCCTCCACGACTGCTTCAGAAACTACTACTAGTCTTACAGTTAACGATCAAAGCGTAGACAGTTTAGGACATTACTCCCATGTAGAAAAGTCCGCATGGTGCTTATTGTGTTCAATTCCGATGCAATTTTTGTGTTTCATCTATACTCTGAAGGTCCACAGATTACAGAATGCTTCCAGATGTGCTTCGGAAAGTACTACTGGTCTTCCAGTGTACGATCAAAGCGTAGACAGTTTAAGACATTACTCCCATGGAGAAAAGTCCACATGGTGCTTATTGTGTTCAATGCCGTTGCAATTTCGGTGTTTCATCAACACTCTGAAGGTCCACAGAATACAGAATGCATCCAGATGTGCTTCGGAAACTACTACTAGTCTTCCAGGGAACGATCAAAGCGTAGACTCTTTAAGACATTAGTCTCATGGAGAAAAGTCCGTATGGTGCTTATAGTGTTTAATGCCGATTAAATTTCTGTGTTTCATCAACACTCTGAAGGTCCACAGATTACAGAATGCCTCCAGATGTGCATCGGAGACTACTACTAGTCTACCAGTGTACGATCAAAGCGTAGACAGTTTAGGACATTACTCCCATGGAGAAAAGTCCGCATGGTGCTTATTGTGTTCAATGCCGACGCAATTTCTGTGTTTCATCAACACTCTGAAGTTCCACAGATTACACAATGCCTACAGATGTGCTTCGGAAACTACTACTAGTCTTCCAGTGTACGATCAAAGCGTAGACAGTTTAAGACATTACTCCCATGGAGAAAAGTCCGCATGGTGCTTATTGTGTTCAATGCCGATGCAATTTCTGTGTTTCATCAACACTCTGAAGGTCCACAGATTACAGAATGAATCCAGATGTGCTTCGGAAACTACTACTAGTCTTCCAGTAAACGAACAAAGCATAGACAGTTGAAGACATTACTCCCATGGAGAAAAGACCACATGGAGCTTGTTGTGTTCAATGCCGATGCAATTCCTGTGATTCATCAACACTCTGAAGATCCAGAGATTACAGAATGCCTCCAGATTTGCTTTGGAAACTACTACTAGTCTTCCTGTGAACGATCAAAGCGTAGACAGTTTAAGACATTACTCCCATGGAGAAAAGTCCGCATGGTGCTTATTATGGTCAATTCCGATGCAATTTCTGCGTTTCATCAACACTCTGAAGGTCCACAGATTACAGAATGCCTCAAGATGTGCTTCGGAAACTACTACTAGTCTTCCAGTAAACGATCAAAGCATAGACAGTTGAAGACATTACTCCCATGGAGAAAAGACCACATGGAGCTTGTTGTGTTCAATGCCGATGCATTTTCTGTGATTCATCAACACTCTGAACGTCCAGAGATTACAGAATGCCTCCAGATGTGCTTTGGAAGTTACTACTAGTCTTCCTGTGAACGATCAAAGCGTGGACAGTTTAAGACATTACTCCCATGGAGTAAAGTCCGCATGGTGCTTATTGTGTTCAATGCCGATTCAATTCCTGTGTTTCATCAACACTCTGAATGTCCACAGATTACAGAATGCCTCCACGACTGCTTCAGAAACTACTACTAGTCTTACAGTTAACGATCAAAGCGTAGACAGTTTAGGACATTACTCCCATGTAGAAAAGTCCGCATGGTGCTTATTGTGTTCAATTCCGATGCAATTTTTGTGTTTCATCTATACTCTGAAGGTCCACAGATTACAGAATGCTTCCAGATGAGCTTCGGAAAGTACTACTGGTCTTCCAGTGTACGATCAAAGCGTAGACAGTTTAAGACATTACTCCCATGGAGAAAAGTCCACATGGTGCTTATTGTGTTCAATGCCGTTGCAATTTCGGTGTTTCATCAACACTCTGAAGGTCCACAGAATACAGAATGCATCCAGATGTGCTTCGGAAACTACTACTAGTCTTCCAGGGAACGATCAAAGCGTAGACTCTTTAAGACATTAGTCTCATGGAGAAAAGTCCGTATGGTGCTTATAGTGTTTAATGCCGATTAAATTTCTGTGTTTCATCAACACTCTGAAGGTCCACAGATTACAGAATGCCTCCAGATGTGCATCGGAGACTACTACTAGTCTACCAGTGTACGATCAAAGCGTAGACAGTTTAGGACATTACTCCCATGGAGAAAAGTCCGCATGGTGCTTATTGTGTTCAATGCCGACGCAATTTCTGTGTTTCATCAACACTCTGAAGTTCCACAGATTACACAATGCCTACAGATGTGCTTCGGAAACTACTACTAGTCTTCCAGTGTACGATCAAAGCGTAGACAGTTTAAGACATTACTCCCATGGAGAAAAGTCCGCATGGTGCTTATTGTGTTCAATGCCGATGCAATTTCTGTGTTTCATCAACACTCTGAAGGTCCACAGATTACAGAATGAATCCAGATGTGCTTCGGAAACTACTACTAGTCTTCCAGTAAACGAACAAAGCATAGACAGTTGAAGACATTACTCCCATGGAGAAAAGACCACATGGAGCTTGTTGTGTTCAATGCCGATGCAATTCCTGTGATTCATCAACACTCTGAAGATCCAGAGATTACAGAATGCCTCCAGATTTGCTTTGGAAACTACTACTAGTCTTCCTGTGAACGATCAAAGCGTAGACAGTTTAAGACATTACTCCCATGGAGAAAAGTCCGCATGGTGCTTATTATGGTCAATTCCGATGCAATTTCTGCGTTTCATCAACACTCTGAAGGTCCACAGATTACAGAATGCCTCCAGATGTGCTTCGGAAACTACTACTCGTCTTCCAGTGTACGATCAAAGCGTAGACAGTTTAAGACATTACTACCATGGAGAAAAGCCCGCATGGTGCTGATTGTGTTCAATGCCGAGACAATTTTTGTGTTTCATCAACACTCTGAAGGTCCACAGATAACAGAATGCCTCCAGATGTGCTTCGGAAACTACTACTAGTCTTCCAGTGTACGATCAAAGCGTAGACAGTTTAAGACATTACACCCATGGAAAAAAGTCCGCATGGTTCTTATTGTGTTCAATGCCGATGCAATTTTTGTGTTTCATCAACACTCTGAAGGTCCAGAGATCACAGAATGCCTCCAGATGTGCTTCGGAAACTACTACTAGTCTTCCAGTGAACGATCAAAGCGTAGACAGTTTAAGACATTACTCCCATGGAGAAAAGTCTGCATGGTGCTTATTGTGTTCAATGCCGATTCAATTCCTGTGTTTCATCAACACTCTGAAGGTCCACAGATTACAGAATGCCTCCAGAAGTGCTTCGGAAACTACTACTAGTCTTCCAGTGAACGATCAAAGCGTAGACACTTTAAGACATTACTCCCATGTTGAAAAGTCCCCATGGTGCTTATTGTGTTCCATGCCGATGCAATTTTTGTTTTTCATCAACACTCTGAAGGTCCACAGATTACAGAATGCCTCCAGATGTGCTTCGGAAACAACTACTAGTCTTACAGTGTACGATCAAATCGTAGCCAGTTTAGGACATTACTGTCATGGAGAAAGGTCCGCATGGTGCTTATTGTGTTCAATGCCGATGCAATTTTTGTGTCTCATCAATACTCTGAATGTCCACAGATTACAGAATGCTTCCAGATGTGCTTCGGAAACTACTACTGGTCCTGCAGTGTACGATTAAAGCGTAGACAGTTTGAGACATTACTTCCATGGTGAAAAGTCCGCATGGTGCTTATAGGGTTCAATGCCGATTAAATATCTGTGTTTCATCAACACTCTGAAGGTCCACAGATTACAGAATGAGTCCAGATGTGCTTCGGAAACTACTACTTGTCTTCCAGTGTACGAACAAAGCGTAGACAGTGTAAGACATTACTCCCATGGAGAAAAGTCCGCATGGTGCTTATTGTGTTCAATGCCGACGCAATTTCTGTGTTTCATCAACACTCTGAAAGTCCACAGATTACACAATGCCTACAGATGTGCTTCGGAAACTACTACTAGTCTTCCTGTGAACGATCAAAGCGTAGACAGTTTAAGACATTACTCCCATGGAGAAAAGTCCGCTTGGCGTTTATTGTGTTCAATGCCGATGCAATTTCTGTGTTTCATCAACACTCGGAAGGTCCACAGATTACAGAATGAATCCAGATGTGCTTCGGAAACTACTACTAGTCTTCCAGTAAACGATCAAAGCATAGACAGTTGAAGACATTACTCCCATGGAGAAAAGACCACATGGAGCTTGTTGTGTTCAATGCCGATGCATTTTCTGTGATTCATCAACACTCTGAACGTCCAGAGATTACAGAATGCCTCCAGATGTGCTTTGGAAGTTACTACTAGTCTTCCTGTGAACGATCAAAGCGTGGACAGTTTAAGACATTACTCCCATGGAGTAAAGTCCGCATGGTGCTTATTGTGTTCAATGCCGATTCAATTCCTGTGTTTCATCAACACTCTGAATGTCCACAGATTACAGAATGCCTCCACGAGTGCTTCAGAAACTACTACTAGTCTTACAGTTAACGATCAAAGCGTAGACAGTTTAGGACATTACTCCCATGTAGAAAAGTCCGCATGGTGCTTATTGTGTTCAATTCCGATGCAATTTTTGTGTTTCATCTATACTCTGAAGGTCCACAGATTACAGAATGCTTCCAGATGTGCTTCGGAAAGTACTACTGGTCTTCCAGTGTACGATCAAAGCGTAGACAGTTTAAGACATTACTCCCATGGAGAAAAGTCCACATGGTGCTTATTGTGTTCAATGCCGTTGCAATTTCGGTGTTTCATCAACACTCTGAAGGTCCACAGAATACAGAATGCATCCAGATGTGCTTCGGAAACTACTACTAGTCTTCCAGGGAACGATCAAAGCGTAGACTGTTTAAGACATTAGTCTCATGGAGAAAAGTCCGTATGGTGCTTATAGTGTTTAATGCCGATTAAATTTCTGTGTTTCATCAACACTCTGAAGGTCCACAGATTACAGAATGCCTCCAGATGTGCATCGGAGACTACTACTAGTCTACCAGTGTACGATCAAAGCGTAGACAGTTTAGGACATTACTCCCATGGAGAAAAGTCCGCATGGTGCTTATTGTGTTCAATGCCGACGCAATTTCTGTGTTTCATCAACACTCTGAAGTTCCACAGATTACACAATGCCTACAGATGTGCTTCGGAAACTACTACTAGTCTTCCAGTGTACGATCAAAGCGTAGACAGTTTAAGACATTACTCCCATGGAGAAAAGTCCGCATGGTGCTTATTGTGTTCAATGCCGATTGAATTTCTGTGTTTCATTACACTCTGAAGGTCCACAGATTACAGAATGCATCCAGATGTGCTTCGGAAACTACTACTAGTTTTCCAGGGAATAATCAAAGCGTAGACAGTTTAAGACATTACTCCCATTGAGAAAAGTCCGCATGGTGCTTATTGTGTTTAATGCCGATGTAATTTTTGTGTTTCATCAACACTCTGAAGGTCCACAGATGAAAGAAAGCATCCAGATGTGCTTCGGAAACTACTACAAGTCTTCCAGGGAACGATCAAAGCGTAGACAGTTTAAGACATTACTCCCATGGAGAAAAATCCGCATGGTGCTTATTGTGTTCAATGCCGATGCAATATCTGTGTTCTACCAACACTCTGAAGGTCCACAGATTACAGAATGCCTCCAGATGTGCTTCGGAAACTACTGGTAGTCTTCCAGTGAACGATAACAGCGTAGACAGTTTAAGACATTAGTCCCATGGAGAAAAGTCCGCATGGTGATTATTGTGTTCAATGCCGACGCAATTTCTGTGTTTCATCAACACTCTGTAGGTCCACAGATTACACAATGCATACAGATGTGCTTCGGAAACTACTACTAGTCTTCCAGTGAACGATCAAAGCGTAGACAGTTTAAGACATTACTCCCATGGAGAAAAGTCCGCATGGTGTTTATTGTGTTCAATGCCGATGCAATTTCTGTGTTTCATCAACACTCTGAAGGTCCACAGATTACAGAATGAATCCAGATGTGCTTCGGAAACTACTACTAGTCTTCCAGTAAACGAACAAAGCATAGACAGTTGAAGACATTACTCCCATGGAGAAAAGACCACATGGAGCTTGTTGTGTTCAATGCCGATGCAATTTCTGTGATTCATCAACACTCTGAAGGTCCAGAGATTACAGAATGCCTCCAGATGTGCTTTGGAAACTACTACTAGTCTTCCTGTGAACGATCAAAGCGTAGACAGTTTAAGACATTACTCCCATGGAGAAAAGTCCGGAAGGATGCTTATTATGTTCAACTCCGATGCAATTTCTGTGTTTCATCAACACTCTGAAGGTCCACAGATTACAGAATGCCTCCAGCTGTGCTTCGGAAACTACTACTAGTCTTCCAGTAAACGATCAAAGCATAGACAGTTTAAGACATTACTCCCATGGAGAAAAGACCACATGGAGCTTATTGTGTTCAATGCCGATGCAATTTCTGTGTTTCATCAACACTCTGAAGGTCCACAGATTACAGAATGCCTCCAGATGTGCTTCGGAAACTACTACTAGTCTTCCAGTGTACGATCAAAGCGTAGACAGTTTAAGACATTACTACCATGGAGAAAAGCCCGCATGGTGCTGATTGTGTTTAATGCCGAGACAATTTTTGTGTTTCATCAACACTCTGAAGGTCCACAGATTACAGAATGTCTCCAGATGTGCTTCGGAAACTACTACTAGTCTCCCAGGGAACGATCAAAGCGTAGTCAGTTTGAGACATTAATCCCATGGAGAAAAGTCCGCATGGTGCTTATTGAGTTCAACGCCGATGCAATTTTTGTGTTTCATCAACACTCTGGAGGTCCACAGATTACAGAATGCATCCAGCTGTGCTTCTGAAACTACTACTAGTCTTCCAGTGAACGATCAAAGCGTAGACAGTTTAAGACATTACTCCCATGGAGAAGAGTCCGCATGGTGCTTATTGTGTTCAATGCCGATGCAATTTCTATGTTTCATCATCACTCTGAAAGTCCACATATTACAGAATGCCTCCAGATGTGCTTCGCAAACTACTACTAGTCTTCCAGTAAATGATCAAATCATAGACAGTTTAAGACTTTATTCCCATGGAGAAAACTCCACATGGTGCTTGATGTGTTCAATGCCGATACAATTTCTGTGTTTCATCAACACTCTGAAGGTCCACAGATAACAGAATGCCTCCAGATGTGCTTCGGAAACTACTACTAGTCTTCCAGTGTACGATCAAAGCGTAGACAGTTTAAGACATTACTCCCATGGAGAAAAGTCCGCATGGTTCTTATTGCGTTCAATGCCGATGCAATTTTTGTGTTTCATCAACACTCTGAAGGTCCAGAGATCACAGAATGCCTCCAGATGTGCTTCGGAAACTACTACTAGTCTTCCAGTGAACGATCAAAGCGTAGACAGTTTAAGACATTACTCCCATGGAGAAAAGTCCACATGGTGCTTATTGTGTTCAATGCCGATTCAATTCCTGTGTTTCATCAACACTCTGAAGGTCCACAGATTACAGAATGCCTCCAGAAGTGCTTCGGAAACTACTACTAGTCTTCCAGTGAACGATCGAAGCGTAGACACTTTAAGACATTACTCCCATGGGAAAAAGTCCCCATGGTGCTTATTGTGTTCAATGCCGATGCAATTTTTGTGTTTCATCAACACTCTGAAGGTCCAGAGATTACAGAATGCCTCCAGATGTGCTTCGGAAACTACGACTAGTCTTACAGTGTACGTTCAAAATATAGACAGTTTAAGACATTACTCCCATGGAGAAAAGTCCCATGGTGCTTATTGTGTTCAATGCCGAGCAATTTCTGCGTTTCATCAACACTGAAGGTCCACAGATTACAGAATGCCTCCAGATGTGCTTCGGAAACTACTGCTAGTCTTCCAGTGCACGATCAAAGCGTAGACAGTTTAAGACATTACTCCCATGGAGAAAAGACCACATGGAGCTTATTGTGTTCAATGCCGATGCAATTTCTGTGTTTCATCAACACTCTGAAGGTCCACAGATTACAGAATGCCTCCAGATGTGCTTCGGAAACTACTACTAGTCTTCCAGTGTACGATCAAAGCGTAGACAGTTTAAGACATTACAACTATGGAGAAAAGCCCGCATGGTGCTGATTGTGTTCAATGCCGAGACAATTTTTGTGTTCATTAACACTCTGAAGGTCCACAGATTACAGAATGCCTTCAGATGTGCTTCGCAAACTACTACTAGTCTTCCAGTATATGATCAAATCATAGACAGTTTAAGACTTTATTCCCATGGAGAAAACTCCACATGGTGCTTGTTGTGTTCAATGCCGATACAATTTCTGTGTTTCATCAACACTCTGAAGGTCCACAGATAACAGAATGCCTCCAGATGTGCTTCGGAAACTACTACTAGTCTTCCTGAGTACGATCAAAGCGTAGACAGTTTAAGACATTACTCCCATGGAGAAAAGTCCGCATGGTTCTTATTGCGTTCAATGCCGAAGCAATGTTTGTGTTTCATCAACACTCTGAAGGTCCAGAGATCACAGAATGCCTCCAGATGTGCTTCGGAAACTACTACTAGTCTTCCAGTGAACGATCAAAGCGTAGACAGTTTAAGACATTACTCCCATGGAGAAAGGTCCACATGGTGCTTATTGTGTTCAATGCCGATTCAATTCCTGTATTTCATCAACACTCTGAAGGTCCACAGATTACAGAATGCCTCCAGAAGTGCTTCGGAAACTACTACTAGTCTTCCAGTGATTGATCAAAGCGTAGACACTTTAAGACATTACTCCCATGGGAAAAAGTCCCCATGGTGCTTATTGTGTTCAATGCCGATGCAATTTTTGTGTTTCATCAACACTCTGAAGGTCCAGAGATTACAGAATGCCTCCAGATGTGCTTCGGAAACTACTACTAGTCTTACAGTGTACGAACAAATCGTAGACAGTTTAAGACATTACTCCCATGGAGAAAAGACCACATGGAGCTTTTTGTGTTCAATGCCGATGCAATTTCTGTGTTTCATCAACACTCTGAAGGTCCACAGATTACAGAATGCCTCCAGATGTGCTTCGGAAACTACTACTAGTCTTCCAGTGTACGATCAAAGCGTAGACAGTTTAAGACATTACAACTATGGAGAAAAGCCCGCATGGTGCTGATTGTGTTCAATGCCGAGACAATTTTTGTGTTTCATTAACACTCTGAAGGTCCACAGATTACAGAATGCCTTCAGATGTGCTTCGCAAACTACTACTAGTCTTCCAGTATATGATCAAATCATAGACAGTTTAAGACTTTATTCCCATGGAGAAAACTCCACATGGTGCTTGTTGTGTTCAATGCCGATACAATTTCTGTGTTTCATCAACACTCTGAAGGTCCACAGATAACAGAATGCCTCCAGATGTGCTTCGGAAACTACTACTAGTCTTCCAGTGTACGATCAAAGCGTAGACAGTTTAAGACATTACTCCCATGGAGAAAAGTCCGCATGGTTCTTATTGCGTTCAATGCCGAAGCAATTTTTGTGTTTCATCAACACTCTGAAGGTCCAGAGATCACAGAATGCCTCCAGATGTGCTTCGGAAACTACTACTAGTCTTCCAGTGAACGATCAAAGCGTAGACAGTTTAAGACATTACACCCATGGAGAAAAGTCCACATGGTGCTTATTGTGTTCAATGCCGATTCAATTCCTGTATTTCATCAACACTCTGAAGGTCCACAGATTACAGAATGCCTCCAGAAGTGCTTCGGAAACTACTACTAGTCTTCCAGTGAACGATCAAAGCGTAGACACTTTAAGACATTACTCCCATGGGAAAAAGTCCCCATGGTGCTTATTGTGTTCAATGCCGATGCAATTTTTGTGTTTCATCAACACTCTGAAGGTCCAGAGATTACAGAATGCCTCCAGATGTGCTTCGGAAACTACTACTAGTCTTACAGTGTACGATCAAATCGTAGACAGTTTAGGACATTACTGTCATGGAGAAAAGTCCGCATGGTGCTTATTGTGTTCAATGCCGATGCAATTTTTGTGTCTCATCAATACTCTGAATGTCCACAGATTACAGAATGCTCCCAGATGTGCTTCGGAAACTACTACTGGTCCTCCAGTGTACGATTAAAGCGTAGACAGTTTAAGATATTACTCCCATGGAGAAAAGGCCACATGGTGCATATTGTGTTCAATGCCGATGCAATTTCGGTGTTTCATCAACACTCTGAAGGTCCAGAGATTACAGAATGCCTCCAGATGTGCTTCGGAAACTACTACTAGTCTTACAGTGTACGATCAAATCGTAGACAGTTTAGGACATTACTCCCATGTAGAAAAGTCCGCATGGTGCTTATTGTGTTCAATTCCGATGCAATTTTTGTGTTTCATCAATACTCTGAAGGTCCACAGATTACAGAATGCTTCCAGATGTGCTTCGGAAAGTACTACTGGTCTTCCAGTGTACGATCAAAGCGTAGACAGTTTAAGACATTACTCTAATGGAGAAAAGCCCACATGGTGCTTATTGTGTTCAATGCCGTTGCAATTTCGGTGTTTCATCAACACTCTGAAGGTCCACAGAATACAGAATGCGTCCAGATGTGCTTCGGAAACTACTACTAGTCTTCCAGTGAACGATCAAAGCGTAGACTGTTTAAGACATTAGTCTCATGGAGAAAAGTCCGCATGGGGCTTATAGTGTTTAATGCCGATTAAATTTCTGTGTTTCATCAACACTCAGAAGGTCCACAGATTACAGAATGCCTCCAGATGTGCATCGGAAACTACTACTAGTCTTCCAGTGTACGATCAAAGCGTAGACAGTTTAAGACATTACTCCCATGGAGAAAAGTCCGCATGGTGCTTATTGTGTTCAATGCCGACGCAATTTCTGTGTTTCATCAACACTCTGAAGTTCCACAGATTACACAATGCCTACAGATGTGCTTCGGAAACTACTACTAGTCTTCCAGTGTACGATCAAAGCGTAGACAGTTTAAGACATTACTCCCATGGAGAAAAGTCCGCATTGTGCTTATTGTGTTCAATGCCGATGCAATTTTTGTGTTTCATCAACACTCGGAAGGTCCACAGATTACCGAATGCCTCCAGATGTACTTCCGAAAGTACTACTAGTCTTCCAGTAAACGATCAAAGCATAGGAAATTTAAGACATTACTCCCATGGAGAAAACACCACATGGTGCTTGTTGTGTTCAATGCCGATGCAATTTCTGTGTTTCATCAACACTCTGAAGGTCCACAGATTACAGAATGCCTTCAGATGTGCTTCGGAAACTACTACTAGTCTTCCAGTGTACGATCAAAGCGTAGACAGTTTAAGACATTACTACCATGGAGAAAAGCCCCCATGGTGCTTATTGTGTTCAATGCCGATGCATTTTTTGTGTTTCATCAACACTCTGAATTTCCACAGATTACAGAATGCCTCCAGATGTGCTTCGGAAACTACTGGTAGTCTTCCAGTGAACGATCACAGCGTAGACAGTTTAAGACATTACTCCCATGGAGAAAAGTCCGCATGGTGCTTATTGTGTTCAATGCCGACGCAATTTCTGTGTTTCATCAACACTCTGAGGGTCCACAGATTACACAATGCCTACAGATGTGCTTAGGAAACTACTACTAGTCTTCCAGTGAACGATCAAAGCGTAGACAGTTTAAGACATTACTCCCATGGAGAAAAGTCCGCATGGTGCTGATTGTGTTTAATGCCGAGACAATTTTTGTGTTTCATCAACACTCTGAAGGTCCACAGATTACAGAATGTCACCAGATGTGCTTCGGAAACTACTACTAGTCTCCCAGGGAATGATCAAAGCGTAGTCAGTTTGAGACATTACTCCCATGGTGAAAAGTCCGCATGGTGCTTATTGAGTTCAACGCTGATGCAATTTTTGTGTTTCATCAACACTCTGAAGGTCCACAGATTACAGAATGCATCCAGCTGTGCTTCTGAAACTACTACTAGTCTTCCAGTGAACGATCAAAGCGTAGACAGTTTAAGACATTACTCCCATGGAGAAAAGTCCGCATGGTGCTTATTGTGTTCAATGTCGATGCAATTACTATGTTTCATCAACACTCTGAAGGTCCACAGATTACAGAATGCATCCAGATGTGCTTCGGAAACTACTACTAGTCTTCCAGTAAACGATCAGAGCATAGACAGTTTAAGACTTTATTCCCATGGAGAAAACTCCACATGGTGCTTGTTGTGTTCAATGCCGATACAATTTCTGTGTTTCATCAACACTCTGAAGGTCCACAGATAACAGAATGCCTCCAGATGTGCTTCGGAAACTACTACTAGTCTTCCAGTGTACGATCAAAGCGTAGACAGTTTAAGACATTACTCCCATGGTGAAAAGTCCGCATGGTTCTTATTGCGTTCAATGCCGATGCAATTTTTGTGTTTCATCAACACTCTGAAGGTCCAGAGATCACAGAATGCCTCCAGATGTGCTTCGGAAACTACTACTAGTCTTCCAGTGAACGATCAAAGCGTAGACAGTTTAAGACATTACTCCCATGGAGAAAAGCCCGCAAGGTGCTTATTGTGTTCAATGCCGATTCAATTCCTGTGTTTCATCAACACTCTGAAGGTCCACAGATTACAGAATGCCTCCAGAAGTGCTTCGGAAACTACTACTAGTCTTCCAGTGAACGATCAAAGCGTAGACACTTTAAGACATTACTCCCATGGCGAAAAGTCCCCATGGTGCTTATTGTGTTCAATGCCGATGCAATTTTTGTGTTTCATCAACACTCTGAAGGTCCAGAGATTACAGAATGCCTCCAGATGTGCTTCGGAAACTACTACTAGTCTTACAGTGTACGATGAAATCGTAGACAGTTTAGGACATTACTGTAATGGAGAAAAGTCCGCATGGTGCTTATTGTGTTCAATGCCGATGCAATTTTTGTGTCTCATCAATACTCTGAATGTCCACAGATTACAGAATGCTTCCAGATGTGCTTCGGAAACTACTACTGGTCCTCCAGTGTACGATTAAAGCGTAGACAGTTTATGATATTACTCCCATGGAGAAAAGGCCACATGGTGCATATTGTGTTCAATGCCGATGCAATTTCGGTGTTTCATCAACACTCTGAAGGTCCACAGAATACAGAATGCATCCAGATGTGCTTCGGAAACTACTACTAGTCTTCCAGGGAACGATCAAAGCGTAGACAGTTTGAGACATTAGTTCCATGGAGAAAAGTGCGCATGGTGCTTATTGTGTTCAATGCAGATGCAATTTTTGTGTTTCATCAACACTCTGAAGCTCCACAGATTACAGAATGCATCCAGATATGCTTCGGAAACTACTACTAGTCTTCCAGGGAACGATCAAAGCGTAGACAATTTAAGACATTACTCCCATGGTGAAAAGTCCGCATGGTGCTTATAGTGTTCAATGCCGATTACATTTCTGTGTTTCATCAACACTCTGAAGATCCACAGATTACAGAATGAGTCAAGATGTGATTCGGAAACTACTACTAGTCTTCCAGTGTACGATCAAAGCGTAGACAGTGTAGGACATTACTCCCATGGAGAAAAGTCCGCATGGTGCTTATTGTGTTCAATGCCGACGCAATTTCTGTGTTTCATCAACACTCTGAAGGTCCACAGATTACACAATGCCTACAGATGTGCTTCGGTAACTACTACTAGTCTTCCAGTGAACGATCAAATCGTAGACAGTTTAAGACATTACTCCCATGGAGAAAAGTCCGCATGGTGTTTATTGTGTTCAATGCCGATGCAATCTCTGTGTTTCATCAACACTCTGAAGGTCCACAGATTACAGAATGAATCCAGATGTGCTTCGGAAACTACTACTAGTCTTCCAGTAAACGATCTAAGCATAGACAGTTGAAGACATTACTCCCATGGAGAAAAGACACACATGGAGCTTGTTGTGTTCAATGCTGATGCATTTTCTGTGATTCATCAACACTCTGAAGGTCCAGAGATTACAGAATGCCTCCAGATGTGCTTTGGAAACTACTACTAGTCTTCCTGTGAACGATCAAAGCGTAGACAGTTTAAGACATTACTCCCATGGAGAAAAGTCCGCATGGTGCTTATTGTGTTGAATGCCGAATCAATTCCTGTGTTTCATCAACACTCTGAATGTCCACTGATTACAGAATGCCTCCAGGAGTGCTTCAGAAACTACTACTAGTCTTACAGTTAACGATCAAAGCGTAGACAGTTTAGGACATTACTCCCATGTAGAAAAGTCCGCATGGTGCTTATTGTGTTCAATTCCGATGCAATTTTTGTTTTTCATCAATACTCTGAAGGTCCACAGATTACAGAATGCTTCCAGATGTGCTTCGGAAAGTACTACTATTCTTCCAGTGTACGATCAAAGCGTAGACAGTTTAAGACATTACTCCCATGGAGAAAAGTCCACATGGTGCTTATTGTGTTCATTGCCGTTGCAATTTCGGTGTTTCATCAACACTCTGAAGGTTCACAGAATACAGAATGCATCCAGATGTGCTTCGGAAACTACTACTAGTCTTCCAGGAAACGATCAAAGCGTAGTCTGTTTAAGACATTAGTCTCATGGAGAATGGTCCGCATGGTTGCTTATAGTGTTTAATGCCGATTAAATTTCTGTGTTTCATCAACACTCTGAAGGTCCACAGATTACAGAATGCCTCCAGATGTGCATCGGAAACTACTACTAGTCTTCCAGTGTACGATCATAGCGTAGACAGTTTAAGGCATTACTCCCATGTAGAAAAGTCCGTATGGTGCTTATTGTGTTCAATGCCGACGCAATTTCTGTGTTTCATCAACACTCTGAAGTTCCACAGATTACACAATGCCTACAGATGTGCTTCGGAAACTACTACTAGTCTTCCAGTGTACGATCAAAGCGTAGACATTTTAAGACATTACTCCCATTTAGAAAAGTCCGCATTGTGCTTATTGTGTTCAATGCCGATGCAATTTCTGTGTTTCATCAAACTCGGAAGGTCCACAGATTACCGAATGCCTCCAGATGTGCTTCCGAAAGTACTACTAGTCTTCCAGTAAACGATCAAAGCATAGGAAGTTTAAGACATTACTCCCATGGAGAAAAGACCACATGGAGCTTGTTGTGTTCAATGCCGATGCAATTTCTGTGTTTCATTAACACTCTGAAGGTCCACAAATTACAGAATGCCTTCAGATGTGCTTCGGAAACTACTACTAGTCTTCCAGTGTACGATCAAAGCGTAGACAGTTTAAGACATTACTACCATGGAGAAAAACCCCCATGGTGCTTATTGTGTTCAATGCCGATGCATTTTTTGTGTTTCATCAACACTCTGAAGGTCCACAGATTACAGAATGCCTCCAGATGTGCTTCAGAAACTACTACTAGTCTTCCAGAGAACGATCAAAGCGTAGACAGTTTGAGACATTACTCCCATGGAGAAAAGTCTGCATGGTGCTTATTGAGTTCAATGCCGATGCAATTTTTGTGTTTCATCAACACTCTGAAGGTCCACAGATTACAGAATGCATCCAGATGTGCTTCGGCAACTACTACTAGTCTTCCAGGGAACAATCAAAGCGTAGACAGTTTAAGACATTACTCCCATGGTGAAAAGTCCGCATGGTGCTAATAGTGTTCAATGCCGATTACATTTCTGTGTTTCATCAACACTCTGAAGATCCACAGATTACAGAATGAGTCAAGATGTGATTCGGAAACTACTACTAGTCTTCCAGTGTACGATCAAAGCGTAGACAGTGTAGGACATTACTCCCATGGAGAAAAGTCCGCATGGTGCTTATTGTGTTCAATGCCGACGCAATTTCTGTGTTTCATCAACACTCTGAAGGTCCACAGATTACACAATGCCTACAGATGTGCTTCGGTAACTACTACTAGTCTTCCAGTGAACGATCAAATCGTAGACAGTTTAAGACATTACTCCCATGGAGAAAAGTCCGCATGGTGTTTATTGTGTTCAATGCCGATGCAATCTCTGTGTTTCATCAACACTCTGAAGGTCCACAGATTACAGAATGAATCCAGATGTGCTTCGGAAACTACTACTAGTCTTCCAGTAAACAATCTAAGCATAGACAGTTGAAGACATTACTCCCATGGAGAAAAGACACACATGGAGCTTGTTGTGTTCAATGCTGATGCATTTTCTGTGATTCATCAACACTCTGAAGTTCCAGAGATTACAGAATGCCTCCAGATGTGCTTTGGAAACTACTACTAGTCTTCCTGTGAACGATCAAAGCGTAGACAGTTTAAGACATTACTCCCATGGAGAAAAGTCCGCATGGTGCTTATTGTGTTGAATGCCGAATCAATTCCTGTGTTTCATCAACACTCTGAATGTCCACTGATTACAGAATGCCTCCAGGAGTGCTTCAGAAACTACTACTAGTCTTACAGTTAACGATCAAAGCGTAGACAGTTTAGGACATTACTCCCATGTAGAAAAGTCCGCATGGTGCTTATTGTGTTCAATTCCGATGCAATTTTTGTTTTTCATCAATACTCTGAAGGTCCACAGATTACAGAATGCTTCCAGATGTGCTTCGGAAAGTACTACTGTTCTTCCAGTGTACGATCAAAGCGTAGACAGTTTAAGACATTACTCCCATGGAGAAAAGTCCACATGGTGCTTATTGTGTTCATTGCCGTTGCAATTTCGGTGTTTCATCAACACTCTGAAGGTTCACAGAATACAGAATGCATCCAGATGTGCTTCGGAAACTACTACTACTCTTCCAGGAAACGATCAAAGCGTAGTCTGTTTAAGACATTAGTCTCATGGAGAATGGTCCGCATGGCAGCTTATAGTGTTTAATGCCGATTAAATTTCTGTGTTTCATCAACACTCTGAAGGTCCACAGATTACAGAATGCCTCCAGATGTGCATCGGAAACTACTACTAGTCTTCCAGTGTACGATCATAGCGTAGACAGTTTAAGGCATTACTCCCATGTAGAAAAGTCCGTATGGTGCTTATTGTGTTCAATGCCGACGCAATTTCTGTGTTTCATCAACACTCTGAAGTTCCACAGATTACACAATGCCTACAGATGTGCTTCGGAAACTACTACTAGTCTTCCAGTGTACGATCAAAGCGTAGACATTTTAAGACATTACTCCCATTTAGAAAAGTCCGCATTGTGCTTATTGTGTTCAATGCCGATGCAATTTCTGTGTTTCATCAAACTCGGAAGGTCCACAGATTACCGAATGCCTCCAGATGTGCTTCCGAATGTACTACTAGTCTTCCAGTAAACGATCAAAGCATAGGAAGTTTAAGACATTACTCCCATGGAGAAAAGACCACATGGAGCTTGTTGTGTTCAATGCCGATGCAATTTCTGTGTTTCATTAACACTCTGAAGGTCCACAAATTACAGAATGCCTTCAGATGTGCTTCGGAAACTACTACTAGTCTTCCAGTGTACGATCAAAGCGTAGACAGTTTAAGACATTACTACCATGGAGAAAAACCCCCATGGTGCTTATTGTGTTCAATGCCGATGCATTTTTTGTGTTTCATCAACACTCTGAAGGTCCACAGATTACAGAATGCCTCCAGATGTGCTTCAGAAACTACTACTAGTCTTCCAGGGAACGATCAAAGCGTAGACAGTTTGAGACATTACTCCCATGGAGAAAAGTCTGCATGGTGCTTATTGAGTTCAATGCCGATGCAATTTTTGTGTTTCATCAACACTCTGAAGGTCCACAGATTACAGAATGCATCCAGATGTGCTTCGGCAACTACTACTAGTCTTCCAGGGAACAATCAAAGCGTAGACAGTTTAAGACATTACTCCCATGGAGAAAAGTCCGCTTGGTGCTTATTGTGTTCAATGCCGATGTAATTTTTGTGTTTCATCAACACTCTGAAGGTCCACAGATTAAAGAATGCATCCAGATGTGCTTCGGAAACTACTACAAGTCTTCCAGGGAACGATCAAAGCGTAGACAGTTTAAGACATTACTCCCATGGAGAAAAATCCGCATGGTGCTTATTGTGTTCAATGCCGATGCAATATCTGTGTTTTATCAACACTCTGAAGGTCCACAGATTACAGAATGCCTCCAGATGTGCTTCGGAAACTACTGGTAGTTTTCCAGTGAACGATCACAGCGTAGACAGTTTAAGACATTACTCTCATGGAGAAAAGTCCGCATGGTGCTTATAGTATTCAATGCCGATTAAATTTCTGTGTTTCATCAACACTCAGAAGGTCCACAGATTACAGAATGCCTCCAGATGTGCATCGGAAACTACTACTAGTCTTCCAGTGTACGATCAAAGCGAAGACAGTTTAAGACATTACTCCCATGGAGAAAAGTCCGCATGGTGATTATTGTGTTCAATGCCGATGCAATTTCTGTGTTTCATCAACACTCTGAAGGTCCACAGATTACAGAATGCCTCCAGATGTGCTTCCGAAAGTACTACTAGTCTTCCAGTAAACGATCAAAGCATAGAAAGTTTAAGACATGACTCCCATGGAGAAAAGACCACATGGTGCTTATTGTGTTCAATGCCGATGCAATTTTTGTGTTTCATCAACACTCAGATGGTCCACAGATTACAGAATGCCTCCAGATGTGCTTCAGAAACTACTACTAGTCTTCCAGGGAACGATCAAAGCGTAGACAGTTTGAGACATTTCTCCCATTCAGAAAAGTCCGCATGGTGCTTATTGAGTTCAATGTCGATGCAATTTTTGTGTTTCATCAACACTCTGAAGGTCCACAGATTACAGAATTCATCCAGATGTGCTTCGGAAACTACTACTAGTCTTCCAGGGAACGATCAAAGCGTAGACAGTTTATGACATTACGCCCATGGAGAAAAGTGCGCATGGTGCTTATTGTGTTCAATGCCGATTCAATTTCTGTGTTTCATCACACTCTTAAGTTCCACAGATTACAGAATGCATCCAGATGTGCTTCGGAAACTACTACTAGTCTTCCAGGGAACGATCAAAGCGTAGACAGTTTAAGACTTTACTAACATGGAGAAAAGTTCGCATGGTGATTATTGTGTTCAATGCCGATGGCACTTCTATGTTTCATCAACACTCTGAAGGTCCACAGATTAAAGAATGCATCCAGCTGTGCTTCGGAAACTACTACTAGTCTTCAAGGGAACGATCAAAGCGTAAACAGTTTAAGATATTACTCCCATGGAGAAACGTCCGCACGGTGCTTATTGTGTTCAATGCCGATGCAATTTTTGTGTTTCATTAACACTGTGAAGGTCCACAGATTACAGAATGCATCCAGATGTGCTTCGGAAACTACTACTAGTCTTCCAGTGAACGATCAAAGCGTAGACAGTTTAAGACATTACTACCATGGAGAAAAGTCCGCATGGTGCTTTTTGTGTTCAATGCCGATGCAATTTATATGTTTCATCAACACTCTGAAGGTCCACAGATTACAGAATGCCTCCAGATGTGCTTCGGAAACTACTACTAGTCTTCCAGTAAACGATCAAAGCATAGACAGTTTAAGACATTACTCCCATGGAGAAAACTGCACATGGTGCTTGTTGTGTTCATTGCCGATGCAATTTCTGTGTTTCATCAACACTCTGATGGTCCACAGATTACAGAACGCCTCCAGATGTGCTTCGGAAACTACTACTGGTCTTCCAGTGTACGATCAAAGCGTAGACAGTTTAAGACATTACTCCCATGGAGAAAAGTCCACATGGTGCTTATTGTGTTCAATGCCGATGGAATTTCGGTGTTTCATCAACACTCTTAAGGTCCACAGAATACAGAATGCATCCAGATGTGTTTCGAAAACTACTACTAGTCTTACAGGTAACGATCAAAGCGTAGACAGTTTGAGACACTACTCCCATGGAGAAAAGTCCGCATAGTGTTTATTGTGTTCAATGCCGATGCAGTTTTTGTGTTTCATCAACACTCTGAACGTCCACAGATTACAGAATGCCTCCAGGAGTGCTTCAGAAACTACTACTAGTCTTCCAGTGAACGATCAAAGCGTAGACACTTTAAGACATTACTCCCATGGAGAAAAGTCCCCATGGTGCTTATTGTGTTCAATGCCGATGCAATTTTTGTGTTTCATCAACACTCTGAAGGTCCACAGATTACAGAATGATTCCAGATGTGCTTCAGAAACTACTACTAGTCTTACAGTGTACGATCAAAGCGTAGACAGTTTAGGACATTACTCCCATGGAGAAAAGTCCGCATGGTGCTTATTGTGTTCAATGCCGATGCAATTTTTGTGTTTCATCAATACTCTGAAGGTCCACAGATTACAGAATGCTTCCATATGTGCTTCGGAAATTACTACTGGTCTTCCAGTGTACGATCAAAGTGTAGACAGTTTAAGACATTACTCCCATGGAGAAAAGTCCACATGGTGCTTATTGTGTTCAATGCCGTTGCAATTTCGGTGTTTCATCAACACTCTGAAGGTCCACAGAATACAGAATGCATCCAGATGTGCTTCGGAAACTACTACTAGTCTTCCAGGGAATGATCAAAGCGTAGACAGTTTGAGACATTACTTCCATGGAGAAAAGTCCGCATGGTGCTTATTGTGTTCAATGCCGATGCTATGTTTCTGTTTCATCAACACTCTGAAGGTCCACAGATTACAGAATGCATCCAGATATGCTTCGGAAACTACTACTAGTCTTCCAGGGAACGATCAAAACGTAGGCAGTTTAAGACATTACTCTCATGGAGAAAAGTCCGGATGATGCTTATAGTGTTCAATGCCGATTAAATTTCTGTGTTTCATCAACACTCAGAAGGTCCACAGATTACAGAATGCCTCCAGATGTGCATCGGAAACTACTACTAGTCTTCCAGTTAACGATCAAAGCGTAGACAGTTTAAGACATTACTCCCATGGAGAAAAGTCCGCATGGTGCTTATTGTGTCAATGCCGACGCAATTTCTGTGTTTCATCAACACTCTGAAGTTCCATAGATTACACAATGCCTACAGATGTGCTTCGGAAACTACTACTAGTCTTCCAGTGTACGATCAAAGCGAAGACAGTTTAAGACATTACTCCCATGGAGAAAAGTCCACATGGTGGTTATTGTGTTCAATGCCGATGCAATTTCTGTGTTTCATCAACACTCTGAAGGTCCACAGATTACAGAATGCCTCTAGATGTGCTTCCGAAAGTACTACTAGTCTTCCAGTAAACGATCAAAGCATAGAAAGTTTAAGACATTACTCCCATGGAGAAAAGACCACATGGTGCTTATTGTGTTCACTGCCGATGCAATTTTTGTGTTTCATCAACACTCAGATGGTCCACAGATTACAGAATGCCTCCAGATGTGCTTCAGAAACTACTACTAGTCTTCCAGGGAACGATCAAAGCGTAGACAGTTTGAGACATTTCTCCCATTCAGAAAAGTCCGCATGGTGCTTATTGAGTTCAATGTCTATGCAATTTTTGTGTTTCATCAACACTCTGAAGGTCCACAGATTACAGAATGCATCCAGATGTGCTTCGGAAACTACTACTAGTCTTCCAGGGAACGATCAAAGCGTAGACAGTTTATGACATTACGCCCATGGAGAAAAGTCCGCATGGTGCTTATTGTGTTCAATGCCGATTCAATTTCTGTGTTTCATCACACTCTGAAGTTCCACAGATTACAGAATGCATCCAGATGTGCTTCGGAAACTACTACTAGTCTTCCAGGGAACGATCAAAGCGTAGACAGTGTAAGACATTACTAACATGGAGAAAAGTCCGCATGGTGATTATTGTGTTCAATGCCGATGCCACTTCTATGTTTCATCAACACTCTGAAGGTCCACAGATTACAGAATGCATCCAGCTGTGCTTCGGAAACTACTACTAGTCTTCAAGGGAACGATCAAAGCGTAGACAGTTTAAGATATTACTCCCATGGAGAAACGTCCGCATGGTGCTTATTGTGTTCAATGCCGATGCAATTTTTGTGTTTCATTAACACTCTGAAGGTCCACAGATTACAGAATGCATCCAGATGTGCTTCGGAAACTACTACTAGTCTTCCTGTGAACGATCAAAGCGTAGACAGTTTAAGACATTACTACCATGGAGAAAAGTCCGCATGGTGCTTATTGTGTTCAATGCCGATGCAATTTTTGTGTTTCATCAATACTCTGAAGGTCCACAGATTACAGAATGCTTCCAGGTGTGCTTCGAAAACTACTACTGGTCTTCCAGTGTACGATCAAAGTGTAGACAGTTTAAGACATTACTCCCATGGAGAAAAGTCCACATGGTGCTTATTGTGTTCAATGCCGATGCAATTTCGGTGTTTCATCAACACTCTGAAGGTCCACAGAATACAGAATGCCTCCAGATGTGCTTCCGAAAGTACTACTAGTCTTCCAGTAAAATATCAAAGCATAGAAAGTTTAAGACATTACTCCCATGGAGAAAAGATTACATGGTGCTTATTGTGTTCACTGCCGATGCAATTTTTGTGTTTCATCAACACTCAGATGGTCCACAGATTACAGAATGCCTCCAGATGTGCTTCAGAAACTACTACTAGTCTTCCAGGGAACGATCAAAGCGTAGACAGTTTGAGACATTTCTCCCATTCAGAAAAGTCCGCATGGTGCTTATTGAGTTCAATGTCGATGCAATTTTTGTGTTTCATCAACACTCTGAAGGTCCACAGATTACAGAATGCATCCAGATGTGCTTCGGAAACTACTACTAGTCTTCCAGGGAACGATCAAAGCGTAGACAGTTTATGACATTACGCCCATGGAGAAAGGTCCTCATGGTGCTTATTGTGTTCAATGCCGATTCAATTTCTGTGTTTCATCACACTCTGAATTTCCACAGATTACAGAATGCATCCAGATGTGCTTCGGAAACTACTACTAGTCTTCCAGGGAACGATCAAAGCGTAGACAGTTTAAGACATTACTAACATGGAGAAAAGTCCGCATGGTGATTATTGTGTTCAATGCCGATGCAATTTCTGTGTTTCATCAACACTCTGAAGGTTCACAGATTACAGAATGCATCCAGCTGTGCTTCGGAAACTACTACTAGTCTTCAAGGGAACGATCAAAGCGTAGACAGTTTAAGATATTACTCCCATGGAGAAACGTCCGCATGGTGCTTATTGTGTTCAATGCCGATGCAATTTTTGTGTTTCATTAACACTCTGAAGGTCCACAGATTACAGAATGCATCCAGATGTGCTTCGGAAACTACTACTAGTCTTCCAGTGAACGATCAAAGCGTAGACAGTTTAAGACATTACTACCATGGAGAAAAGTCGGCATGGTGCTAATTGTGTTCAATGCCGATGCAATTTCTATGTTTCATCAACACTCTGAAGGTCCACAGATTACAGAATGCCTCCAGATGTGCTTCGGAAACTACTACTAGTCTTCCAGTAAACGATCAAAGCATAGACAGTTTAAGACATTACTCCCATGGAGAAAACTGCACATGGTGCTTATTGTGTTCATTGCCGATGCAATTTCTGTGTTTCATCAACACTCTGATGGTCCACAGATTACAGAACGCCTCCAGATGTGCTTCGGAAACTACTACTAGTCTTCCAGTGTACGATCAGAGCGTAGACAGTTTAAGACATTACTCTCATGGAGAAAAGTCCGGATGGTGCGTATTGTCCTCAATGCCGATTCAATTCCTGTGTTTCATCAACACTCTTAAGGTCCACAGATTACAGAATGCCTCTAGATGTGCTTCGGAAACTACTACTAGTCTTACAGTGTACGATCTAAGCGTAGACAGTTTAGGACATTACTCCCATGGAGAAAAGTCCGCATGGAGGTTATTGTGTTCAATGCCGATGCAATTTTTGTGTTTCATCAGTACTCTGAAGGTCCACAGACTACAGAATGCTTCCAGATGTGCTTCGAAAACTACTACTGGTCTTCCAGTGTACGATCAAAGCGTAGACAGTTTAAGACATTACTCCCATGGAGAAAAGTCCACATGGTGCTTATTGGGTTCAATGCCGACGCAATTTCTGTGTTTCATCAACACTCTGAAGTTCCACAGATTACACAATGCCTACGGATGTGCTTCGGAAACTACTACTAGTCTTCCAGTGTACGATCAAATCGTAGACATTTAAGACATTACTCCCATGGAGAAAAGTCCGCATGGTGATTATTGTGTTCAATGCCGATGCAATTTCTGTGTTTCATCAACACTCTGAAGGTCCACAGATTACAGAGTGCCACAAGATGTGCTTCCGAAAGTACTACTAGTCTTCCAGTAAACGATCAAAGCATAGAAAGTTTAAGACATTACTCCCATGGAGAAAAGACCACATGGTGCTTGTTGTGTTCAATGCCGATGCAATTTCTGTGTTTCATCAACACTCTGAAGGTCCACAGGTTACAGAATGCCTTCAGATGTGCTTCGGAAACTACTAATAGTCTTCCAGTGTACGATCAAAGCGTAGACAGTTTAAGACATTACTACCATGGAGAAAAGCCCGCATGGTGCTTATTGTGTTCAATGCCGATGCAATTTTTGTGTTTCATCAACACTCAGATGGTCCACAGATTACAGAATGCCTCCAGATGTGATTCAGAAACTACTACTAGTCTTCCAGGGATCGATCAAAGCGTAGACACTTTGTGACATTACTCCCATGGAGAAAAGTCCGCATGGTGCTTATTGAGTTCAATGTCGATGCAATTTTTGTGTTTCATCAACACTCTGAAGGTCCACAGATTACAGAATGCATCCAGATGTGCTTCGGAAACTACTACCAGTCTTCCAATGAACGATCAAAGCGTAGACAGTTTAAGACATTACTCCCATGGAGAAAAGTCCCCATGGTGCTACTTGTGTTCAATGCCGATGCAATTTTTGTGTTTCATCAACACTCTGAAGGTCCACAGATTACAGAATGCCTCCAGATGTGCTTCGGAAACTACTATAGTCTTACAGTGTACGATCAAAGCGTAGACAGTTTAGGACATTACTCCCATGGAGAAAAGTCGGCATGGTGCTTATTGTGTTCAATGCCGATGCAATTTTTGTGTTTCATCAATACTCTGAAGGTCCACAGATTACAGAATGCTTCTAGATGTGCTTCGGAAACTACTACTAATCTTCCAGTGTACGATCAAAGCGTAGACAGTTTGAGACATTACTCCCATGGAGAAAAGTCCACATGGTGCTTATTGTGTTCAATGCCGATGCAATTTCGGTGTTTCATCAACACTCTGAAGGTCCACAGAATGGAGAATGCATCCAGATGTGCTTCGGAAACTACTACTAGTCTTCCAGGGAACGATCAAAGCGGAGACAGTTTGAGACATTACTCCCATGGAGAAAGGTCCGCATGGTGCTACTTGTGTTCAATGCCGATGCAATTTTTGTGTTTCATCAACACTCTGAAGGTCCACAGATTACAGAATGCCTCCAGATGTGCTTCGGAAAGTACTACTAGTCTTACAGTGTACGATCAAAGCGTAGACAGTTTAGGACATTACTCCCATGGAGAAAAGTCCGCATGGTGCTTATTGTGTTCAATGCCGATGCAATTTTTGTGTTTCTTCAATACTCTGAAGGTTCACAGATTACAGCATGCTTCCAGATGTGCTTCGGAAACTACTACTGGTCTTCCAGTGTACGATCAAAGCGTAGACAGTTTAAGACATTACTCCCATGGGGAAATGTCCACATGGTGCTTATTGTGTTCAATGCCGATGCAATTTCGGTGTTTCATCAACACTCTGAAGGTCCACAGAATACAGAATGCATCCAGATGTGCTTCGGAAACTACTACTAGTCTTCCAGGGAACGATCAAAGCGTAGACAGTTTGAGACATACTCCCATGGAGAAAGGTCCGCATGGTGCTTATTGTGTACAATGCCGATGCAATTTTTGTGTTTCATCAACACACTGAAGGTCCACAGATTACAGAATGCATCCAGATATGCTTCGGAAACAACTACTAGTATTCCAGGGAACGATCAAAGCGTAGACAGTTTAAGACATAACACCCATCTAGAAAAGTCCACATGGTGCTTATTGTGTTCAATGCCGATGCAATTTCGGTGTTTCATCAACACTCTGAAGGTCCACAGATTACAGAATGCATCCAGATGTGCTTCGGAAACTACTACTAGTCTCCCAGGGAACGATCAAAGCGTAGACAGTTTAAGACATTACTCCCATGGAGAAAAGTCCGCATGGTGCTTATTGTGTTGAATGCCGATGCAATTTTTGTGTTTCATCAACACTCAGATGGTCCACAGATTACAGAATGCCTCCAGATGTGCTTCAGAAACTACTACTAGTCTTCCAGGGAACGATCAAAGCGTAGACAGTTTGAGACAATTCTCCCATTCAGAAAAGTCGGCATGGTGCTTATTGAGTTCAATGTCGATGCAATTTTTGTGTTTCATCAACACTCTGAAGGTCCACAGATTACAGAATGCATCCAGATGTGCTTCGGAAACTACTACTAGTCTTCCAGGGAACGATCAAAGCGTAGACAGTTTAAGACATTACTAACATGGAGAAAAGTCCGCATGGTGATTATTGTGTTCAATGCCGATGCCACTTCTATGTTTCATCAACACTCTGAAGGTCCACAGATTACAGAATGCATCCAGCTGTGCTTCGGAAACTACTACTAGTCTTCAAGGGAACGATCAAAGCGTAGACAGTTTAAGATATTACTCCCATGGAGAAACGTCCGCATGGAGCTTATTGTGTTCAATGCCGATGCAATTTTTGTGTTTCATTAACACTCTGATGGTCCACAGATTACAGAATGCATCCAGATGTGCTTCGGAAACTACTACTAGTCTTCCTGTGAACGATCAAAGCGTAGACAGTTTAAGACATTACTACCATGGAGAAAAGTCCGCATGGTGCTTATTGTGTTCAATGCCGATGCAATTTCTATGTTTCATCAACACTCTGAAGGTCCACAGATTACAGAATGCCTCCAGATGTGCTTCGGAAACTACTACTAGTCTTCCAGTAAACGATCAAAGCATAGACAGTTTAAGACATTACTCCCATGGAGAAAACTGCACATGGTGCTTGTTGTGTTCATTGCCGATGCAATTTCTGTGTTTCATCAACACTCTGATGGTCCACAGATTACAGAACGCCTCCAGATGTGCTTCGGAAACTACTACTAGTCTTCCAGTGTACGATCAGAGCGTAGACAGTTTAAGACATTACTCTCATGGAGAAAAGTCCGCATGGTGCGTATTGTCTTCAATGCCGATTCAATTCCTGTGTTTCATCAACACTCTTAAGGTCCACAGATTACAGAATGCCTCCAGAAGTGCTTCGGAAACTACTACTAGTCTTCCAGTGAACGATCAAAGCGTAGACACTTTAAGACATTACTCCCATGGCGAAAAGTCCCCATGGTGCTTATTGTGTTCAATGCCGATGCAATTTTTGTGTTTCATCAACACTCTGAAGGTCCAGAGATTACAGAATGCCTCCAGATGTGCTTCGGAAACTACTACTAGTCTTACAGTGTACGATGAAATCGTAGACAGTTTAGGACATTACTGTAAAGGAGAAAAGTCCGCATGGTGCCTATTGTGTTCAATGCCGATGCAATTTTTGTGTCTCATCAATACTCTGAAAGTCCACAGATTACAGAATGCTTCCAGATGTGCTTCGGAAACTACTACTGGTCTTCCAGTGTACGATCAAAGCGTAGACAGTTTGAGACATCACTCCCATGGAGAAAAGTCCACATGGTGCTTATTGTGTTCAATGCCGATGCAATTTCGGTTTTTCATCAACACTCTGAAGGTCCACAGATTACAGAATGCCTCCAGATGTGCTTCAGAAACTACTACTAGTCTTCCAGGGAACGATCAAAGCGTAGACAGTTTGAGACATTTCTCCCATTCAGAAAAGTCCGCATGGTGCTTATTGAGTTCAATGTCGATGCAATTTTCGTGTTTCATCAACACTCTGAAGGTCCACAGATTACAGACTGCATCCAGATGTGCTTCGGAAACTACTACTAGTCTTCCAGGGAACGATCAAAGCGTAGACAGTTTATGACATTATGCCCATGGAGAAAAGTCCTCATGGTGCTTATTGTGTTCAATGCCGATTCAATTTCTGTGTTTCATCACACTCTGAAGTTCCACAGATTACAGAATGCATCCAGATGTGCTTCGGAAACTACTACTAGTCTTCCAGTTAGCGATCAAAACGTAGACAGTTTAAGACATTACTCCCATGGAGAAAAGTCCGCATGGTGATTATTGTGTTCAATGCCGATGCCACTTCTATGTTTCATCAACACTCTGAAGGTCCACAGATTACAGAATGCATCCAGCTGTGCTTCGGAAACTACTACTAGTCTTCAAGGGAACGATCAAAGCGTAGACAGTTTAAGATATTACTCCCATGGAGAAACGTCCGCATGGTGCTTATTGTGTTCAATGCCGATGCAATTTTTGTGTTTCATTAACACTCTGAAGGTCCACAGATTACAGAATGCATCCAGATGTGCTTCGGAAACTACTACTAGTCTTCCAGTGAACGATCAAAGCGTAGACAGTTTAAGACATTACTACCATGGAGAAAAGTCCGCATGGTGCTTATTGTGTTCAATGCCGATGCAATTTCTATGTTTCATCAACACTCTGAAGGTCCACAGATTACAGAATGCCTCCAGATGTGCTTCGGAAACTACTACTAGTCTTCCAGTAAACGATCAAAGCATAGACAGTTTAAGAAATTACTCCCATGGAAAAAACTGCACATGGTGCTTGTTGTGTTCATTGCCGATGCAATTTCTGTGTTTCATCAACACTCTGATGGGTCACAGATTTCAGAACGCCTCCAGATGTGCTTCGGAAACTACTACTAGTCTTCCAGTGTACGATCAGAGCGTAGACAGTTTAAGACATTACTCTCATGGAGAAAAGGCCTCATGGTGCTTATTGTTTTCAATGCCGATGCAATTTTTGTGTTTCATCAATACTCTGAAGGTCCACAGATTACAGAATGCTTCCAGATGTGCTTCGAAAACTACTACTGGTCTTCCAGTGTACGATCAAAGCGTAGACAGTTTAAGACATTACTCCCATGGAGAAAAGTCCACATGGTGCTTATTGTGTTCAATGCCGATGCAATTTCGGTGTTTCATCAACACTCTGAAGGTCCACAGAATACAGAATGCATCCAGATGTGCTTCGGAAACTACTACTAGTCTTCCAGGGAACGATCAAAGCGTAGACAGTTTGAGACATTACTCCCATGGAGAAAGGTCCGCATGGTGCTACTTGTGTTCAATGCCGATGCAATTTTTGTGTTTCATCAACACTCTGAAGGCCCACAGATTACAGAATGCCTCCAGATTTGCTTCGGAAACTACTACTAGTCTTACAGTGTACGATCAAAGCGTAGACAGTTTAGGACATTACTCCCATGGAGAAAAGTCCGCATGGTGCTTATTGTGTTCAATGCCGATGCAATTTTTGTGTTTCATCAATACTCTGAAGGTCCACAGATTACAGAATGCTTTCAGATGTGCTTCGGAAATTACTACTGGTCTTCCAGTGTACGATCAAAGTGTAGACAGTTTAAGACATTACTCCCATTGAGAAAAGTCCACATGGTGCTTATTGTGTTCAATGCCGTTGCAATTTCGGTGTTTCATCAACACTCTGAAGGTCCACAGAATACAGATTGCATCCAGATGTGCTTCGGAAACTACTACTAGTCTTCCAGGGAACGATCAAAGCGTAGACAGTTTGAGACATTACTTCCATGGAGAAAAGTCCGCATGGTGCTTATTGTGTTCAATGCCGATGCTATTTTTCTGTTTCATCAACACTCTGAAGGTCCACAGATTACAGAATGCATCCAGATATGCTTCGGAAACTACTACTAGTCTTCCAGGGAACGATCAAACGTAGGCAGTTTAAGACATTACTCTCATGGAGAAAAGTCCGGATGATGCTTATAGTGTTCAATGCCGATTAAATTTATGTGTTTCATCAACACTCAGAAGGTCCACAGATTATAGAATGCCTCCAGATGTCCATCGGAAACTACTACTAGTCTTCCAGTTAGCTATCAAAGCGTAGACAGATTAAGACATTACTCCCATGGAGAAAAGTCCGCATGGTGCTTATTGTGTTCAATGCCGACGCAATTTCTGTGTTTCATCAACACTCTGAAGTTCCACAGATTACACAATGCCTACGGATGTGCTTCGGAAACTACTACTAGTCTTCCAGTGTACGATCAAAGCGTAGACATTTAAGACATTACTCCCATGGAGAAAAGTCCGCATGGTGATTATTGTGTTCAATGCCGATGCAATTTCTGTGTTTCATCAACACTCTGAAGGTCCACAGATTACAGAGTGCCTCCAGATGTGATTCCGAAAGTACTACTAGTCTTCCAGTAAACGATCAAAGCATAGAAAGTTTAAGACATTACTCCCATGGAGAAAAGACCACATGGAGCTTATTGTGTTCAATGCCGATGCAATTTCTGGGTTTCTTCAACACTCTGAAGGTCCACAGGTTACAGAATGCCTTCAGATGTGCTTCGGAAACTACTAATAGTCTTCCAGTGTACGATCAAAGCGTAGACAGTTTAAGACATTACTACCATGGAGAAAAGCCAGCATGGTGCTTATTGTGTTCAATGCCGATGCAATTTTTGTGTTTCATCAACACTCAGATGGTCCACAGATTACAGAATGCCTCCAGATGTGCTTCAGAAACTACTACTAGTCTTCCAGGGAACGATCAAAGCGTAGACACTTTGTGACATTACTCCCATGGAGAAAAGTCCGCATGGAGCTTATTGAGTTCAATGTCGATGCAATTTTTGTGTTTCATCAACACTCTGAAGGTCCACAGATTACAGAATGCATCCAGATGTGCTTCGGAAACTACTACTAGTCTTCCAGTGTACGATCAAAGCGTAGACAGTTTATGACATTACGCCAATGGAGAAAAGACCGCATGGTGCTTATTGTGTTCAATGCCGATTCAATTTCTGTGTTTCATCACACTCTGAAGGTCCACAGATTACAGAATGCATCCAGATGTGCTTCGGAAACTACTACTAGTCTTCCAGGGAACGATCAAAGCGTATACAGTTTAAGACATTACTAACATGGAGAAAAATCCGCATGGTGATTATTGTGTTCAATGCCGATGCCATTTCTATGTTTCATCAACACTCTGAAGGTCCACAGATTACAGAATGCATCCAGCTGTGCTTCGGAAACTACTACTAGTCTTCAAGGGAACGATCAAAGCGTAGACAGTTTAAGATATTACTCCCATGGAGAAACGTCCGCATGGTGCTTATTGTGTTCAATGCCGATGCAATTTTTGTGTTTCATTAACACTCTGAAGGTCCACAGATTACAGAATGCATCCAGATGTGCTTCGGAAACTACTACTAGTCTTCCAGTGAACGATCAAAGCGTAGAAAGTATAAGACATTACTACCATGGAGAAAAGTCCGCATGGTGCTTATTGTGTTCAATGCCGATGCAATTTCTATGTTTCATCAACACTCTGAAGGTCCACAGATTACAGAATGCCTCCAGATGTGCTTCGGAAACTACTACTAGTCTTCCAGTAAACGATCAAAGCATAGACAGTTTAAGACATTACTCCCATGGAGAAAACTGCACATGGTGCTTGTTGTGTTCATTGCCGATGCAATTTCTGTGTTTCATCAACACTCTGATGGTCCACAGATTACAGAACGCCTCCAGATGTGCTTCGGAAACTACTACTAGTCTTCCAGTGTACGATCAAAGCGTAGACAGTTTAAGACATTACTCTCATGGAGAAACGTCCGCATGGTGCTTATTGTCTTCAATGACGATTCAATTCCTGTGTTTCATCAACACTCTGAAGGTCCACAGATTACAGAATGCCTCCAGAAGTGCTTCGGAAACTACTACCAGTCTTCCAGTGAACGATCAAAGCGTAGACAGTTTAAGACATTACTCCCATGGAGAAAAGTCCCCATGGTGCTACTTACGTTCAATGCCGATGCAATTTTTGTGTTTCATCAACACTCTGAAGGTCCACAGATTACAGAATGCCTCCAGATGTGCTTCGGAAACTACTACTAGTCTTACAGTGTACGATCAAAGCGTAGACAGTTTAGGACATTACTCCCATGGAGAAAAGTCGGCATGGTGCTTATTGTGTACAATGCCGATGCAATTTTTGTGTTTCATCAATACTCTGAAGGTCCACAGATTACAGAATGCTTCCAGATGTGCTTCGGAAACTACTACTGGTCTTCCAGTGTACGATCAAAGCGTAGACAGTTTGAGACATCACTCCCATGGAGAAAAGTCCACATGGTGCTTATTGTGTTCAATGCCGATGCAATTTCGGTGTTTCATCAACACTCTGAAGGTCCACAGAATGGAGAATGCATCCAGATGTGCTTCGGAAACTACTACTAGTCTTCCAGGGAACGATCAAAGCGTAGACAGTTTGAGACATTACTCCCATGGAGAAAGGTCCGCATGGTGCTACTTGTGTTCAATGCCGATGCAATTTTTGTGTTTCATCAACACTCTGAAGGTCCACAGATTACTGAATGCCTCCAGATGTGCCTCGGAAACTACTACTAGTCTTACAGTGTACGATCAAAGCGTAGACAGTTTAGGACATTACTCCCATGGAGAAAAGTCCGCATGGTGCTTATTGTGTTCAATGCCGATGCAATTTTTGTGTTTCTTCAATACTCTGAAGGTTCACAGATTACAGCATGCTTCCAGATGTGCTTCGGAAACTACTACTGGTCTTCCAGTGTACGATCAAAGCGTAGACAGTTTAAGACATTACTCCCATGGAGAAAAGTCCACATGGTGCTTATTGTGTTCAATGCCGATGCAATTTCGGTGTTTCATCAACACTCTGAAGGTCCACAGAATACAGAATGCATCCAGATGTGCTTCGGAAACTACTACTAGTCTTCCAGGGAACGATCAAAGCGTAGACAGTTTAAGACATAACACCCATGTAGAAAAGTCCGCATGGTGCTTATTGTGTTGAATGCCGAAGCAATTTCTGTGTTTTATCAACACTCTGAAGGTCGACAGATTACAGAATGCATCCAGATGTGCTTCGGAAACTACTACTAGTCTTACAGTGTACGATCAAAGCGTAGACTGTTTAGGACATTACTCCCATGGAGAAAAGTCCGCATGGTGCTTATTGTGTTCAATGCCGATGCAATTTTTGTGTTTCATCAATACTCTGAAGGTCCACAGATTACAGAATGCTTCCAGATGTGCTTCGGAAATTACTACTGGTCTTCCAGTGTACGATCAAAGTGTAGACAGTTTAAGACATTACTCCCATGGAGAAAAGTCCACATGGTGCTTATTGTGTTCAATGCCGTTGCAATTTCGGTGTTTCATCAACACTCTGAAGGTCCACAGAATACAGAATGCATCCAGATGTGCTTCGGAAACTACTACTAGTCTTCCAGGGAACGATCAAGGCGTAGATAGTTTGAGACATTACTTCCATGGAGAAAAGTCCGCATGGCGCTTATTGTGTTCAATGCCGATGCTATTTTTCTGTTTCATCAACACTCTGAAGGTCCACAGATTACAGAATGCATCCAGATACGCTTCGGAAACTACTACTAGTCTTCCAGGGAACGATCAAAACGTAGGCAGTTTAAGACATTACTCTAATGGAGAAAAGTCCGGATGATGCTTATAGTGTTCAATGCCCATTAAATTTCTGTGTTTCATCAACACTCAGAAGGTCCACAGATTACAGAATGCCTCCAGATGTGCATCGGAAACTACTACTAGTCTTCCAGTTAACGATCAAAGCGTAGACAGTTTAAGACCTTACTCCCATGGAGAAAAGTCCGCATGGAGCTTATTGTGTTCAATGCCGACGCAATTTCTGTGTTTCATCAACACTCTGAAGTTCCACAGATTACACAATGCCTACAGATGTGCTTCGGAAACTACTACTAGTCTTCCAGTGTACGATCAAAGCGTAGACAGTTTAAGACATTACTCCCATGGAGAAAAGTCCGCATGGTGATTATTGTGTTCAATGCCGATGCAATTTCTGTGTTTCATCAACACTCTGAAGGTCCACAGATTACAGAGTGCCTCCAGATGTGCTTCCGAAAGTACTACTAGTCTTCCAGTAAACGATCAACGCATAGAAAGTTTAAGACATTACACCCATGGAGAAGAGACCACATGGTGCTTGTTGTGTTCAATGCCGATGCAATTTCTGTGTTTCATCAACACTCTGAAGGTCCACAGGTTACAGAAATCCTTCAGATGTGCTTCGGAAACTACTAATAGTCTTCCAGTGTACGATCAAAGCGTAGACAGTTTAAGACATTACTACCATGGAGAAAAGCCCGCATGGTGCTTATTGTGTTCAATGCCGATGCAATTTTTGTGTTTCATCAACACTCAGATGGTCCACAGATTACAGAATGCCTCCAGATGTGCTTCAGAAACTACTACTAGTCTTCCAGGGAACGATCAAAGCGTAGACAGTTTGAGACATTACTCCCATGGAAAAAAGTCCGCATGGTGCTTATTGAGTTCAATGTCGATGCAATTTTTGTGTTTCATCAACACTCTGAAGGTCCGCAGATTACAGACTGCATCCAGATGTGCTTCGGAAACTACTACTAGTCTTCCAGGGAACGATCAAAGCGTAGACAGTTTATGACATTACGCCCATGGAGAAAAGACGGCATGGTGCTTATTGTGTTCAATGCCGATTCAATTTCTGTGTTTCATCACACTCTGAAGGTCCACAGATTACAGAATGCATCCAGATGTGCTTCGGAAACTACTACTAGTCTTCCAGGGAACGATCAAAGCGTAGACAGTTTAAGACATTACTAACATGGAGAGAAGTCCGCATGGTGATTATTGTGTTCAATGCCGATGCCATTTCTATGTTTCATCAACACTCTGAAGGTCCACAGATTACAGAATGCATCCAGCTGTGCTTCGGAAACTACTACTAGTCTTGAAGGGAACGATCAAAGCGTAGACAGTTTAAGATATTACTCCCATGGAGAAACGTCCGCATGGTGCTTATTGTGTTCAATGCCGATGCAATTTTTGTGTTTCATTAACACTCTGAAGGTCCACAGATTACAGAATGCATCCAGATGTGCTTCGGAAACTACTACTAGTCTTCCATTGAACGATCAAAGCGTAGACAGTTTAAGACATTACTACCATGGAGAAAAGTCCGCATGGTGCTTATTGTGTTCAATGCCGATGCAATTTCTATGTTTCAACAACACTCTGAAGGTCCACAGATTACAGAATGCTTCCAGATGTGCTTCGGAAACTACTACTGGTCTTCCAGTGTACGATCAAAGCGTAGACAGTTTGAGACATAACTCCCATGGAGAAAAGTCCACATGGTGCTTATTGTGTTCAATGCCGATGCAATTTCGGTGTTTCATCAACACTCTGAAGGTCCACAGAATAGAGAATGCATCCAGATGTGCTTCGGAAACTACTACTAGTCTTCCAGGGAACGATCAAAGCGTAGACAGTTTGAGACATTACTCCCATGGAGAAAGGTCCGCATGGTGCTACTTGTGTTCAATGCCTATGCAATTTTTGTGTTTCATCAACACTCTGAAGGTCCACAGATTACAGAATGCCTCCAGATGTGCTTCGGATACTACTACTAGTCTTACAGTGTACGATCAAAGCGTAGACAGTTTAGGACATTACTCCCATGGAGAAAAGTCCGCATGGTGCTTATTGTGTTCAATGCCGATGCAATTTTTGTGTTTCTTCAATACTCTGAAGGTTCACAGATTACAGCATGCTTCCAGATGTGCTTCGGAAACTACTACTGGTCTTCCAGTGTACGATCAAAGCGTAGACAGTTTAAGACATTACTCCCATGGAGAAAAGTCCACATGGTGCTTATTGTGTTCAATGCCGATGCAATTTCGGTGTTTCATCAACACTCTGAAGGTCCACAGAATACAGAATGCATCCAGATGTGCTTCGGAAACTACTACTAGTCTCCCAGGGAACGATCAAAGCATAGTCAGTTTAAGACATTACTCCCATGGAGAAAAGTCCGCATGGTGCTTATTGTGTTGAATGCCGAAGCAATTTCTGTGTTTTATCAACACTCTGAAGGTCGACAGATTACAGAATGCATCCAGATGTGCTTCGGAAACTACTACTAGTCTTACAGTGTACGATCAAAGCGTAGACAGTTTAGGACATTACTCCCATGGAGAAAAGTCCGCCTGGTGCTTATTGTGTTCAATGCCGATGCAATTTTTGTGTTTCATCAATACTCTGAAGGTCCACAGATTACAGAATGCTTCCAGATGTGCTTCGGAAATTACTACTGGTCTTCCAGTGTACGATCAAAGTGTAGACAGTTTAAGACATTACTCCCATGGAGAAAAGTCCACATGGTGCTTATTGTGTTCAATGCCGTTGCAATTTCGGTGTTTCATCAACACTCTGAAGGTCCACAGAATACAGAATGCATCCAGATGTGCTTCGGAAACTACTACTAGTCTTCCAGGGAACGATCAAAGCGTAGACAGTTTGAGACATTACTTCCATGGAGAAAAGTCCGCATGGCGCTTATTGTGTTCAATGCCGATGCTATTTTTCTGTTTCATCAACACTCTGAAGGTCCACAGATTACAGAATGCATCCAGATACGCTTCGGAAACTACTACTAGTCTTCCAGGGAACGATCAAAACGTAGGCAGTTTAAGACATTACTCTAATGGAGAAAAGTCCGGATGATGCTTATAGTGTTCAATGCCCATTAAATTTCTGTGTTTCATCAACACTCAGAAGGTCCACAGATTACAGAATGCCTCCAGATGTGCATCGGAAACTACTACTAGTCTTCCAGTTAACGATCAAAGCGTAGACAGTTTAAGACATTACTCCCATGGAGAAAAGTCCGCATGGTGCTTATTGTGTTCAATGCCGATGCAATTTCTGTGTTTCATCAACACTCTGAAGTTCCACAGATTACACAATGCCTACAGATGTGCTTCGGAAACTACTACTAGTCTTCCAGTGTACGATCAAAGCGTAGACAGTTTAGGACATTACTCCCATGGAGAAAAGTCCGCATGGTGATTATTGTGTTCAATGCCGATGCAATTTCTGTGTTTCATCAACACTCTGAAGGTCCACAGATTACAGAGTGCCTCCAGATGTGCTTCCGAATGTACTACTAGTCTTCCAGTAAACGATCAACGCATAGAAAGTTTAAGACATTACTCCCATGGAGAAAAGACCACATGGTGCTTGTTGTGTTCAATGCCGATGCAATTTCTGTGTTTCATCAACACTCTGAAGGTCCACAGGTTACAGAATGCCTTCAGATGTGCTTCGGAAACTACTAATAGTCTTCCAGTGTACGATCAAAGCGTAGACAGTTTAAGACATTACTACCATGGAGAAAAGCCCGCATGGTGCTTATTGTGTTCAATGCCGATGCAATTTTTGTGTTTCATCAACACTCAGATGGTCCACAGATTACAGAATGCATCCAGATGTGCTTCGGAAACTACTACTAGTCTTCCAGGGAACGATCAAAGCGTAGACAGTTTATGACATTACGCCCATGGAGAAAAGACGGCATGGTGCTTATTGTGTTCAATGCCGATTCAATTTCTGTGTTTCATCACACTCTGAAGGTCCACAGATTACAGAATGCATCCAGATGTGCTTCGGAAACTACTACTAGTCTTCCAGGGAACGATCAAAGCGTAGACAGTTTAAGACATTACTAACATGGAGAGAAGTCCGCATGGTGATTATTGTGTTCAATGCCGATGCCATTTCTATGTTTCATCAACACTCTGAAGGTCCACAGATTACAGAATGCATCCAGCTGTGCTTCGGAAACTACTACTAGTGTTGAAGGGAACGATCAAAGCGTAGACAGTTTAAGATATTACTCCCATGGAGAAACGTCCGCATGGTGCTTATTGTGTTCAATGCCGATGCAATTTTTGTGTTTCATTAACACTCTGAAGGTCCACAGATTACAGAATGCATCCAGATGTGCTTCGGAAACTACTACTAGTCTTCCATTGAACGATCAAAGCGTAGACAGTTTAAGACATTACTACCATGGAGAAAAGTCCGCATGGTGCTTATTGTGTTCAATGCCGATGCAATTTCTATGTTTCATCAACACTCTGAAGGTCCACAGATTACAGAATGCCTCCAGATGTGCTTCGGAAACTACTACTAGTCTTCCAGTAAACGATCAAAGCATAGACAGTTTAAGACATTACTCCCATGGAGAAAACTGCACATGGTGCTTGTTGTGTTCATTGCCGATGCAATTTCTGTGTTTCATCAACACTCTGATGGTCCACAGATTACAGAACGCCTCCAGATGTGCCTCGGAAACTACTAGTAGTCTTCCAGTGTACGATCAAAGCGTATACAGTTTAAGACATTACTCTCATGGAGAAAAGTCCGCATGGTGCTTATTGTCTTCAATGCCGATTCAATTCCTGTGTTTCATCAACACTCTGAAGGTCCACAGATTACAGAATGCCTTTAGATGTGCTTCGGAAACTACTACTAGTCTTACAGTGTACGATCAAAGCGTAGACAGTTTAGGACATTACTCCCATGGAGAAAAGTCCGCATGGTGCTTATTGTGTTCAATGCCGATGCAATTTTTGTGTTTCATCAATACTCTGAAGGTCCACAGATTACAGAATGCTTCCAGACGTGCTTCGGAAACTACTACTGGTCTTCCAGTGTACGTTCAAAGCGTAGACAGTTTGAGACATAACTCCCATGGAGAAAAGTCCACATGGTGCTTATTGTGTTCAATGCCGATGCAATTTCGGTGTTTCATCAACACTCTGAAGGTCCACAGAATAGAGAATGCATCCAGATGTGCTTCGGAAACTACTACTAGTCTTAAAGGGAACGATCAAAGCGTAGACAGTTTGAGACATTACTCCGATGGAGAAAGGTCCGCATGGTGCTACTTGTGTTCAATGCCGATGCAATTTTTGTGGTTCATCAACACTCTGAAGGTCCACAGATTACAGAATGCCTCCAGATGTGCTTCGGATACTACTACTAGTCTTACAGTGTACGATCAAAGCGTAGACAGTTTAGGACATTACTCCCATGGAGAAAAGTCCGCATGGTGCTTATTGTGTTCAATGCCGATGCAATTTTTGTGTTTCTTCAATACTCTGAAGGTTCACAGATTACAGCATGCTTCCAGATGTGCTTCGGAAACTACTACTGGTCTTCCAGTGTACGATCAAAGCGTAGACAGTTTATGACATTACTCCCATGGAGAAAAGTCCACATGGTGCTTATTGTGTTCAATGCCGATGCAATTTCGGTGTTTCATCAACACTCTGAAGGTCCACAGAATACAGAATGCATCCAGATGTGCTTCGGAAACTACTACTAGTCTTCCAGGGAACGATAAAACCGTAGACAGTTTGAGACATTACTCCCATGGAGAAAGGTCCGCAAGGTGCTTATTGTGTTCAATGCCGATGCAATTTTTGTGTTTCATCAACACTCTGAAGGTCCACAGATTACAGAATGCATCCAGATATGCTTCGGAAACAACTACTACTCTTCCAGGGAACGATCAAAGCGTAGACAGTTTAAAACATAACACCCATCTAGAAAAGTCCACATGGTGCTTATTGTGTTCAATGCCGATGCAATTTCGGTGTTTCATCAACACTCTGAAGGTCCACAGATTACAGAATGCATCCAGATGTGCTTCGGAAACTACTACTAGTCTCCCAGGGAACGATCAAAGCGTAGACAGTTTAAAACATTACTCCTATGGAGAAAAGTCCGCATGGTGCTTATTGTGTTGAATGCCGAAGCAATTTCTGTGTTTTATCAACACTCTGAAGGTCGACAGATTACAGAATGCATCCAGATGTGCTTCGGAAACTACTACTAGTCTTCCAGGGAACGATCAAAGCGTAGACAGTTTGAGACATTACTTCCATGGAGAAAAGTCCGCATGGCGCTTATTGTGTTCAATGCCGATGCTATTTTTCTGTTTCATCAACACTCTAAAGGTCCACAGATTACAGAATGCATCCAGATACGCTTCGGAAACTACTAACAGTCTTCCAGGGAACGATCAAAACGTAGGCAGTTTAAGACATTACTCTAATGGAGAAAAGTCCGGATGATGCTTATAGTGTTCAATGCCCATTAAATTTCTGTGTTTCATCAACACTCAGAAGGTCCACAGATTACAGAATGCCTCCAGATGTGCATCGGAAACTACTACTAGTCTTCCAGTTAACGATCAAAGCGTAGACAGTTTAAGACATTACTCCCATGGAGAAAAGTCCGCATGGTGCTTATTGTGTTCAATGCCGACGCAATTTCTGTGTTTCATCAACACTCTGAAGTTCCACAGATTACACAATGCCTACAGATGTGCTTCGGAAACTACTACTAGTCTTCCAGTGTACGATCAAAGCGTAGACAGTTTAAGACATTACTCCCATGGAGAAAAGTCCGCATGGTGATTATTGTGTTCAATGCCGATGCAATTTCTGTGTTTCATCAACACTCTGAAGGTCCACAGATTACAGAGTGCCTCCAGATGTGCTTCCGAAAGTACTACTAGTCTTCCAGTAAACGATCAACGCATAGAAAGTTTAAGACATTACTCCCATGGAGAAAAGACCACATGGTGCTTGTTGTGTTCAATGCCGATGCAATTTCTGTGTTTCATCAACACTCTGAAGCTCCACAGGTTACAGAATGCCTTCAGATGTGCTTCGGAAACTACTAATAGTCTTCCAGTGTACGATCAAAGCGTAGACAGTTTAAGACATTACTACCATGGAGAAAAGCCCGCATGGTGCTTATTGTGTTCAATGCCGATGCAATTTTTGTGTTTCATCAACACTCAGATGGTCCACAGATTACAGAATGCCTCCAGATGTGCTTCAGAAACTACTACTAGTCTTCCAGGGAACGATCAAAGCGTAGACAGTTTGAGACATTACTCCCATGGAAAAAAGTCCGCATGGTGCTTATTGAGTTCAATGTCGATGCAATTTTTGTGTTTCATTAACACTCTCAAGGTCCACAGATTACAGAATGCATCCAGATGTGCTTCGGAAATTACTACTAGCCTTCCATTGAACGATCAAAGCGTAGACAGTTTAAGACATTACTACCATGGAGAAAAGTCCGCATGGTGCTTATTGTGTTCAATGCCGATGCAATTTCTATGATTCATCAACACTCTGAAGGTCCACAGATTACAGAATGCCTCCAGATGAGCTTCGGAAACTACTACTAGTCTTCCAGTAAACGATCAAAGCATAGACAGTTTAAGACATTACTCCCATGGAGAAAACTGCACATGGTGCTTGTTGTGTTCATTGCCGATGCAATTTCTGTGTTTCATCAACACTCTGATGGTCCACAGATTACAGAACGCCTCCAGATGTGCTTCGGAAACTACTAGTAGTCTTCCAGTGTACGATCAAAGCGTATACAGTTTAAGACATTACTCTCATGGAGAAAAGTCCGCATGGTGCTTATTGTCTTCAATGCCGATTCAATTCCTGTGTTTCATCAACACTCTGAAGGTCCACAGATTACAGAATGCCTGAAGATGTGCTTCGGAAACTACTACTAGTCTTACAGTGTACGATCAAAGCGTAGACAGTTTAGGACATTACTCCCATGGAGAAAAGTCCGCATGGTGCTTATTGTGTTCAATGCCGATGCAATTTTTGTGTTTCATCAATACTCTGAAGGTCCACAGATTACAGAATGCTTCCAGATGTGCTTCGGAAACTACTACTGGTCTTCCAGTGTACGATCAAAGCGTAGACAGTTTGAGACATAACTCCCATGGAGAAAAGTCCACATGGTGCTTATTGTGTTCAATGCCGATGCAATTTCGGTGTTTCATCAACACTCTGAAGGTCCACAGAATAGAGAATGCATCCAGATGTGCTTCGGAAACTACTACTAGTCTTCCAGGGAACGATCAAAGCGTAGACAGTTTGAGACATTACTCCCATGGAGAAAGGTCCGCATGGTGCTACTTGTGTTCAATGCCGATGCAATTTTTGTGTTTCATCAACACTCTGAAGGTCCACAGATTACAGAATGCCTCCAGATGTGCTTCGGATACTACTACTAGTCTTACAGTGTACGATCAAAGCGTAGACAGTTTAGGACATTACTCCCATGGAGAAAAGTCCGCATGGAGCTTATTGTGTTCAATGCCGATGCAATTTTTGTGTTTCTTCAATACTCTGAAGGTTCACTGATTACAGCATGCTTCCAGATGTGCTTCGGAAACTACTATTGGTCTTCCAGTGTACGATCAAAGCGTAAACAGTTTAAGACATTACTCCCATGGAGAAAAGTCCGCATGGTGCTTATTGTGTTCAATGCCGATGCAATTTCGGTGTTTCATCAACACTCAGAAGGTCCACAGAATACAGAATGCATCCAGATGTGCTTCGGAAACTACTACTAGTCTTCCAGGGAACGATAAAACCGTAGACAGTTTGAGACATTACTCCCATGGAGAAAGGTCCGCATGGTGCTTATTGTGTTCAATGCCGATGCAATTTTTGTGTTTCATCAACACTCTGAGGGTCCACAGATTACAGAATGCATCCAGATATGCTTCGGAAACAACTACTAGTCTTCCAGGGAACGATCAAAGCGTAGACAGTTTAAAACATAACACCCATCTAGAAAAGTCCACATGGTGCTTATTGTGTTCAATGCCGATGCAATTTCGGTGTTTCATCAACACTCTGAAGGTCCACAGATTACAGAATGCATCCAGATGTGCTTCGGAAACTACTACTAGTCTCCCAGGGAACGATCAAAGCGTAGACAGTTTAAGACATTACTCCCATGGAGAAAAGTCCGCATGGTGCTTATTGTGTTGAATGCCGAAGCAATTTCTGTGTTTTATCAACACTCTGAAGGTCGACAGATTACAGAATGCATCCAGATGTGCTTCGGAAACTACTACTAGTCTTCCAGTGAACGATCAAAGCGTAGACAGTTTGAGACATTACTCCCATTGAGAAAAGTCCGCATGGTGCTTATTGTGTTCAAAGCCGATGTAATTTTTGTGTTTCATCAACACTCTGAAGGTCCACAGATTACAGAATGCATCCAGATGTGCTTCAGAAACTACTACTGGTCTTCCAGGGTACGATCAAAGCGTACACAGTTTAAGACATTACTCTCATGGAGAAAAGTCCGCATGGTGCTTATAGTGTTCAATGACGATTCAATTTCTGTGTTTCATCAACACTCTAAAGGTCCACAGATTACAGAATGCCTCCAGATGTGCTGCGGAAACTACTGGTAGTCTTCCAGTGAACGATCACAGCGTAGACAGTTTAAGACATTACTCTCATGGAGAATAGTCCGCATGGTGCTTATAGTGTTCAATGACGATTCAATTTCTGTGTTTCATCAACACTCTAAATGTCCACAGATTACAGAATGCCTCCAGATGTGCTCCGGAAACTATTACTAGTCTTCCAGTGTACGATCAAAGCGTAGACAGTTTAAGACATTTTTCCCATGGAGAAAAGTCCACATGGTGCTTATTGTGTTCAATGCCGTAGCAATTTCGGTGTTTCATCAACACTCTGAAGGTCCACAGAATACAGAATGCATCCAGATGTGCTTCGGAAACTACTACTAGTCTTCCAGTAAACGATCAAAGCATAGACAGTTTAAGACATTACTCCCATAGAGAAAACTGCACATGGTGCTTGTTGTGTTCAATGCTGATGCAATTTCTGTGTTTCATCAACACTCTGATGGTCCACAGATTACAGAACGCTCCAGATGTGCTTCGGAAACTACTACTAGCCTTCCAGTGTACGATGAAGGCGTAGACTGTTTAAGACATTACTCTCATGGAGAAAAGTCCGCATGGTGCTTATTGTCTTCAATGCCGATTCAATTCCTGTGTTTCATCAACGAGGTCCACAGATTACAGAATGCCTCCAGATGTGCTTCGGAAACTACTACTAGTCTTACAGTGTACGATCAAAGCGTAGACAGTTTAGGACATTACTCCCATGGAGAAAAGTCCGCATGGTGCTTATTGTGTTCAATGCCGATGCAATTTTTGTGTTTCTTCAATACTCTGAAGGTCCACAGATTACAGAATGCTTCGAGATGTGCTTCGGAAACTACTACTGGTCTTACAGTGTACGATCAAAGCGTAGACAGTTTAGGACATTACTCCCATGGAGAAAAGTCCGCATGGTGCTTATTGTGTTCAATGCCGATGCAATTTTTGTGTTTCATCAATACTCTGAAGGTCCACAGATTACAGAATGCTTCCAGATGTGCTTCGGAAATTACTACTGGTCTTCCAGTGTACGATCAAAGTGTAGACAGTTTAAGACATTACTCCCATGGAGAAAAGTCCACATGGTGCTTATTGTGTTCAATGCCGTTGCAATTTCGGTGTTTCATCAACACTCTGAAGGTCCACAGAATACAGAATGCATCCAGATGTGCTGCGGAAACTACTACTAGTCTTCCAGGGAACGATCAAAGCGTAGACAGTTTGAGACATTACTTCCATGGAGAAAAGTCCGCATGGTGCTTATTGTGTTCAATGCCGATGCAATTTCTGTGTTTCATCAACACTCTGAAGGTCCACAGATTACAGAGTGCCTCCAGATGTGCTTCCGAATGTACTACTAGTCTTCCAGTAAACGATCAACGCATAGAAAGTTTAAGACATTACTCCCATGGAGAAAAGACCACATGGTGCTTGTTGTGTTCAATGCCGATGCAATTTCTGTGTTTCATCAACACTCTGAAGGTCGACAGATTACAGAATGCATCCAGATGTGCTTCGGAAACTACTACTAGTCTTCCAGGGAACGATCAAAGCGTAGACAGTTTGAGACATTACTTCCATGGAGAAAAGTCCGCATGGCGCTTATTGTGTTCAATGCCGATGCTATTTTTCTGTTTCATCAACACTCTGAAGGTCCACAGATTACAGAATGCATCCAGATACGCTTCGGAAACTACTAACAGTCTTCCAGGGAACGATCAAAACGTAGGCAGTTTAAGACATTACTCTAATGGAGAAAAGTCCGGATGATGCTTATAGTGTTCAATGCCCATTAAATTTCTGTGTTTCATCAACACTCAGAAGGTCCACAGATTACAGAATGCCTCCAGATGTGCATCGGAAACTACTACTAGTCTTCCAGTTAACGATCAAAGCGTAGACAGTTTAAGACATTACTCCCATGGAGAAAAGTCCGCATGGTGCTTATTGTGTTCAATGCCGACGCAATTTCTGTGTTTCATCAACACTCTGAAGTTCCACAGATTACACAATGCCTACAGATGTGCTTCGGAAACTACTACTAGTCTTCCAGTGTACGATCAAAGCGTAGACAGTTTAAGACATTACTCCCATGGAGAAAAGTCCGCATGGTGATTATTGTGTTCAATGCCGATGCAATTTCTGTGTTTCATCAACACTCTGAAGGTCCACAGATTACAGAGTGCCTCCAGATGTGCTTCCGAAAGTACTACTAGTCTTCCAGTAAACGATCAACGCATAGAAAGTTTAAGACATTACTCCCATGGAGAAAAGACCACATGGTGCTTGTTGTGTTCAATGCCGATGCAATTTCTGTGTTTCATCAACACTCTGAAGCTCCACAGGTTACAGAATGCCTTCAGATGTGCTTCGGAAACTACTAATAGTCTTCCAGTGTACGATCAAAGCGTAGACAGTTTAAGACATTACTACCATGGAGAAAAGCCCGCATGGTGCTTATTGTGTTCAATGCCGATGCAATTTTTGTGTTTCATCAACACTCAGATGGTCCACAGATTACAGAATGCCTCCAGATGTGCTTCAGAAACTACTACTAGTCTTCCAGGGAACGATCAAAGCGTAGACAGTTTGAGACATTACTCCCATGGAAAAAAGTCCGCATGGTGCTTATTGAGTTCAATGTCGATGCAATTTTTGTGTTTCATTAACACTCTGAAGGTCCACAGATTACAGAATGCATCCAGATGTGCTTCGGAAATTACTACTAGCCTTCCATTGAACGATCAAAGCGTAGACAGTTTAAGACATTACTACCATGGAGAAAAGTCCGCATGGTGCTTATTGTGTTCAATGCCGATGCAATTTCTATGATTCATCAACACTCTGAAGGTCCACAGATTACAGAATGCCTCCAGATGAGCTTCGGAAACTACTACTAGTCTTCCAGTAAACGATCAAAGCATAGACAGTTTAAGACATTACTCCCATGGAGAAAACTGCACATGGTGCTTGTTGTGTTCATTGCCGATGCAATTTCTGTGTTTCATCAACACTCTGATGGTCCACAGATTACAGAACGCCTCCAGATGTGCTTCGGAAACTACTAGTAGTCTTCCAGTGTACGATCAAAGCGTATACAGTTTAAGACATTACTCTCATGGAGAAAAGTCCGCATGGTGCTTATTGTCTTCAATGCCGATTCAATTCCTGTGTTTCATCAACACTCTGAAGGTCCACAGATTACAGAATGCCTGAAGATGTGCTTCGGAAACTACTACTAGTCTTACAGTGTACGATCAAAGCGTAGACAGTTTAGGACATTACTCCCATGGAGAAAAGTCCGCATGGTGCTTATTGTGTTCAATGCCGATGCAATTTTTGTGTTTCATCAATACTCTGAAGGTCCACAGATTACAGAATGCTTCCAGATGTGCTTCGGAAACTACTACTGGTCTTCCAGTGTACGATCAAAGCGTAGACAGTTTGAGACATAACTCCCATGGAGAAAAGTCCACATGGTGCTTATTGTGTTCAATGCCGATGCAATTTCGGTGTTTCATCAACACTCTGAAGGTCCACAGAATAGAGAATGCATCCAGATGTGCTTCGGAAACTACTACTAGTCTTCCAGGGAACGATCAAAGCGTAGACAGTTTGAGACATTACTCCCATGGAGAAAGGTCCGCATGGTGCTACTTGTGTTCAATGCCGATGCAATTTTTGTGTTTCATCAACACTCTGAAGGTCCACAGATTACAGAATGCCTCCAGATGTGCTTCGGATACTACTACTAGTCTTACAGTGTACGATCAAAGCGTAGACAGTTTAGGACATTACTCCCATGGAGAAAAGTCCGCATGGAGCTTATTGTGTTCAATGCCGATGCAATTTTTGTGTTTCTTCAATACTCTGAAGGTTCACTGATTACAGCATGCTTCCAGATGTGCTTCGGAAACTACTATTGGTCTTCCAGTGTACGATCAAAGCGTAAACAGTTTAAGACATTACTCCCATGGAGAAAAGTCCGCATGGTGCTTATTGTGTTCAATGCCGATGCAATTTCGGTGTTTCATCAACACTCAGAAGGTCCACAGAATACAGAATGCATCCAGATGTGCTTCGGAAACTACTACTAGTCTTCCAGGGAACGATAAAACCGTAGACAGTTTGAGACATTACTCCCATGGAGAAAGGTCCGCATGGTGCTTATTGTGTTCAATGCCGATGCAATTTTTGTGTTTCATCAACACTCTGAGGGTCCACAGATTACAGAATGCATCCAGATATGCTTCGGAAACAACTACTAGTCTTCCAGGGAACGATCAAAGCGTAGACAGTTTAAAACATAACACCCATCTAGAAAAGTCCACATGGTGCTTATTGTGTTCAATGCCGATGCAATTTCGGTGTTTCATCAACACTCTGAAGGTCCACAGATTACAGAATGCATCCAGATGTGCTTCGGAAACTACTACTAGTCTCCCAGGGAACGATCAAAGCGTAGACAGTTTAAGACATTACTCCCATGGAGAAAAGTCCGCATGGTGCTTATTGTGTTGAATGCCGAAGCAATTTCTGTGTTTTATCAACACTCTGAAGGTCGACAGATTACAGAATGCATCCAGATGTGCTTCGGAAACTACTACTAGTCTTCCAGTGAACGATCAAAGCGTAGACAGTTTGAGACATTACTCCCATTGAGAAAAGTCCGCATGGTGCTTATTGTGTTCAAAGCCGATGTAATTTTTGTGTTTCATCAACACTCTGAAGGTCCACAGATTACAGAATGCATCCAGATGTGCTTCAGAAACTACTACTGGTCTTCCAGGGTACGATCAAAGCGTACACAGTTTAAGACATTACTCTCATGGAGAAAAGTCCGCATGGTGCTTATAGTGTTCAATGACGATTCAATTTCTGTGTTTCATCAACACTCTAAAGGTCCACAGATTACAGAATGCCTCCAGATGTGCTGCGGAAACTACTGGTAGTCTTCCAGTGAACGATCACAGCGTAGACAGTTTAAGACATTACTCTCATGGAGAATAGTCCGCATGGTGCTTATAGTGTTCAATGACGATTCAATTTCTGTGTTTCATCAACACTCTAAATGTCCACAGATTACAGAATGCCTCCAGATGTGCTCCGGAAACTATTACTAGTCTTCCAGTGTACGATCAAAGCGTAGACAGTTTAAGACATTTTTCCCATGGAGAAAAGTCCACATGGTGCTTATTGTGTTCAATGCCGTAGCAATTTCGGTGTTTCATCAACACTCTGAAGGTCCACAGAATACAGAATGCATCCAGATGTGCTTCGGAAACTACTACTAGTCTTCCAGTAAACGATCAAAGCATAGACAGTTTAAGACATTACTCCCATAGAGAAAACTGCACATGGTGCTTGTTGTGTTCAATGCTGATGCAATTTCTGTGTTTCATCAACACTCTGATGGTCCACAGATTACAGAACGCTCCAGATGTGCTTCGGAAACTACTACTAGCCTTCCAGTGTACGATGAAGGCGTAGACTGTTTAAGACATTACTCTCATGGAGAAAAGTCCGCATGGTGCTTATTGTCTTCAATGCCGATTCAATTCCTGTGTTTCATCAACGAGGTCCACAGATTACAGAATGCCTCCAGATGTGCTTCGGAAACTACTACTAGTCTTACAGTGTACGATCAAAGCGTAGACAGTTTAGGACATTACTCCCATGGAGAAAAGTCCGCATGGTGCTTATTGTGTTCAATGCCGATGCAATTTTTGTGTTTCTTCAATACTCTGAAGGTCCACAGATTACAGAATGCTTCGAGATGTGCTTCGGAAACTACTACTGGTCTTACAGTGTACGATCAAAGCGTAGACAGTTTAGGACATTACTCCCATGGAGAAAAGTCCGCATGGTGCTTATTGTGTTCAATGCCGATGCAATTTTTGTGTTTCATCAATACTCTGAAGGTCCACAGATTACAGAATGCTTCCAGATGTGCTTCGGAAATTACTACTGGTCTTCCAGTGTACGATCAAAGTGTAGACAGTTTAAGACATTACTCCCATGGAGAAAAGTCCACATGGTGCTTATTGTGTTCAATGCCGTTGCAATTTCGGTGTTTCATCAACACTCTGAAGGTCCACAGAATACAGAATGCATCCAGATGTGCTTCGGAAACTACTACTAGTCTTCCAGGGAACGATCAAAGCGTAGACAGTTTGAGACATTACTTCCATGGAGAAAAGTCCGCATGGCGCTTATTGTGTTCAATGCCGATGCTATTTTTCTGTTTCATCAACACTCTGAAGGTCCACAGATTACAGAATGCATCCAGATACGCTTCGGAAACTACTACTAGTCTTCCAGGGAACGATCAAAACGTAGGCAGTTTAAGACATTACTCTAATGGAGAAAAGTCCGGATGATGCTTATAGTGTTCAATGCCCATTAAATTTCTGTGTTTCATCAACACTCAGAAGGTCCACAGATTACAGAATGCCTCCAGATGTGCATCGGAAACTACTACTAGTCTTCCAGTTAACGATCAAAGCGTAGACAGTTTAAGACATTACTCCCATGGAGAAAAGTCCGCATGGTGCTTATTGTGTTCAATGCCGATGCAATTTCTGTGTTTCATCAACACTCTGAAGTTCCACAGATTACACAATGCCTACAGATGTGCTTCGGAAACTACTACTAGTCTTCCAGTGTACGATCAAAGCGTAGACAGTTTAAGACATTACTCCCATGGAGAAAAGTCCGCATGGTGATTATTGTGTTCAATGCCGATGCAATTTCTGTGTTTCATCAACACTCTGAAGGTCCACAGATTACAGAGTGCCTCCAGATGTGCTTCCGAATGTACTACTAGTCTTCCAGTAAACGATCAACGCATAGAAAGTTTAAGACATTACTCCCATGGAGAAAAGACCACATGGTGCTTGTTGTGTTCAATGCCGATGCAATTTCTGTGTTTCATCAACACTCTGAAGGTCCACAGGTTACAGAATGCCTTCAGATGTGCTTCGGAAACTACTAATAGTCTTCCAGTGTACGATCAAAGCGTAGACAGTTTAAGACATTACTACCATGGAGAAAAGCCCGCATGGTGCTTATTGTGTTCAATGCCGATGCAATTTTTGTGTTTCATCAACACTCAGATGGTCCACAGATTACAGAATGCATCCAGATGTGCTTCGGAAACTACTACTAGTCTTCCAGGGAACGATCAAAGCGTAGACAGTTTATGACATTACGCCCATGGAGAAAAGACGGCATGGTGCTTATTGTGTTCAATGCCGATTCAATTTCTGTGTTTCATCACACTCTGAAGGTCCACAGATTACAGAATGCATCCAGATGTGCTTCGGAAACTACTACTAGTCTTCCAGGGAACGATCAAAGCGTAGACAGTTTAAGACATTACTAACATGGAGAGAAGTCCGCATGGTGATTATTGTGTTCAATGCCGATGCCATTTCTATGTTTCATCAACACTCTGAAGGTCCACAGATTACAGAATGCATCCAGCTGTGCTTCGGAAACTACTACTAGTGTTGAAGGGAACGATCAAAGCGTAGACAGTTTAAGATATTACTCCCATGGAGAAACGTCCGCATGGTGCTTATTGTGTTCAATGCCGATGCAATTTTTGTGTTTCATTAACACTCTGAAGGTCCACAGATTACAGAATGCATCCAGATGTGCTTCGGAAACTACTACTAGTCTTCCATTGAACGATCAAAGCGTAGACAGTTTAAGACATTACTACCATGGAGAAAAGTCCGCATGGTGCCTATTGTGTTCAATGCCGATGCAATTTCTATGTTTCATCAACACTCTGAAGGTCCACAGATTACAGAATGCCTCCAGATGTGCTTCGGAAACTACTACTAGTCTTCCAGTAAACGATCAAAGCATAGACAGTTTAAGACATTACTCCCATGGAGAAAACTGCACATGGTGCTTGTTGTGTTCATTGCCGATGCAATTTCTGTGTTTCATCAACACTCTGATGGTCCACAGATTACAGAACGCCTCCAGATGTGCCTCGGAAACTACTAGTAGTCTTCCAGTGTACGATCAAAGCGTATACAGTTTAAGACATTACTCTCATGGAGAAAAGTCCGCATGGTGCTTATTGTCTTCAATGCCGATTCAATTCCTGTGTTTCATCAACACTCTGAAGGTCCACAGATTACAGAATGCCTTTAGATGTGCTTCGGAAACTACTACTAGTCTTACAGTGTACGATCAAAGCGTAGACAGTTTAGGACATTACTCCCATGGAGAAAAGTCCGCATGGTGCTTATTGTGTTCAATGCCGATGCAATTTTTGTGTTTCATCAATACTCTGAAGGTCCACAGATTACAGAATGCTTCCAGACGTGCTTCGGAAACTACTACTGGTCTTCCAGTGTACGTTCAAAGCGTAGACAGTTTGAGACATAACTCCCATGGAGAAAAGTCCACATGGTGCTTATTGTGTTCAATGCCGATGCAATTTCGGTGTTTCATCAACACTCTGAAGGTCCACAGAATAGAGAATGCATCCAGATGTGCTTCGGAAACTACTACTAGTCTTAAAGGGAACGATCAAAGCGTAGACAGTTTGAGACATTACTCCGATGGAGAAAGGTCCGCATGGTGCTACTTGTGTTCAATGCCGATGCAATTTTTGTGGTTCATCAACACTCTGAAGGTCCACAGATTACAGAATGCCTCCAGATGTGCTTCGGATACTACTACTAGTCTTACAGTGTACGATCAAAGCGTAGACAGTTTAGGACATTACTCCCATGGAGAAAAGTCCGCATGGTGCTTATTGTGTTCAATGCCGATGCAATTTTTGTGTTTCTTCAATACTCTGAAGGTTCACAGATTACAGCATGCTTCCAGATGTGCTTCGGAAACTACTACTGGTCTTCCAGTGTACGATCAAAGCGTAGACAGTTTAAGACATTACTCCCATGGAGAAAAGTCCACATGGTGCTTATTGTGTTCAATGCCGATGCAATTTCGGTGTTTCATCAACACTCTGAAGGTCCACAGAATACAGAATGCATCCAGATGTGCTTCGGAAACTACTACTAGTCTTCCAGGGAACGATAAAACCGTAGACAGTTTGAGACATTACTCCCATGGAGAAAGGTCCGCAAGGTGCTTATTGTGTTCAATGCCGATGCAATTTTTGTGTTTCATCAACACTCTGAAGGTCCACAGATTACAGAATGCATCCAGATATGCTTCGGAAACAACTACTACTCTTCCAGGGAACGATCAAAGCGTAGACAGTTTAAAACATAACACCCATCTAGAAAAGTCCACATGGTGCTTATTGTGTTCAATGCCGATGCAATTTCGGTGTTTCATCAACACTCTGAAGGTCCACAGATTACAGAATGCATCCAGATGTGCTTCGGAAACTACTACTAGTCTCCCAGGGAACGATCAAAGCGTAGACAGTTTAAAACATTACTCCCATGGAGAAAAGTCCGCATGGTGCTTATTGTGTTGAATGCCGAAGCAATTTCTGTGTTTTATCAACACTCTGAAGGTCGACAGATTACAGAATGCATCCAGATGTGCTTCGGAAACTACTACTAGTCTTCCAGGGAACGATCAAAGCGTAGACAGTTTGAGACATTACTTCCATGGAGAAAAGTCCGCATGGCGCTTATTGTGTTCAATGCCGATGCTATTTTTCTGTTTCATCAACACTCTGAAGGTCCACAGATTACAGAATGCATCCAGATACGCTTCGGAAACTACTAACAGTCTTCCAGGGAACGATCAAAACGTAGGCAGTTTAAGACATTACTCTAATGGAGAAAAGTCCGGATGATGCTTATAGTGTTCAATGCCCATTAAATTTCTGTGTTTCATCAACACTCAGAAGGTCCACAGATTACAGAATGCCTCCAGATGTGCATCGGAAACTACTACTAGTCTTCCAGTTAACGATCAAAGCGTAGACAGTTTAAGACATTACTCCCATGGAGAAAAGTCCGCATGGTGCTTATTGTGTTCAATGCCGACGCAATTTCTGTGTTTCATCAACACTCTGAAGTTCCACAGATTACACAATGCCTACAGATGTGCTTCGGAAACTACTACTAGTCTTCCAGTGTACGATCAAAGCGTAGACAGTTTAAGACATTACTCCCATGGAGAAAAGTCCGCATGGTGATTATTGTGTTCAATGCCGATGCAATTTCTGTGTTTCATCAACACTCTGAAGGTCCACAGATTACAGAGTGCCTCCAGATGTGCTTCCGAAAGTACTACTAGTCTTCCAGTAAACGATCAACGCATAGAAAGTTTAAGACATTACTCCCATGGAGAAAAGACCACATGGTGCTTGTTGTGTTCAATGCCGATGCAATTTCTGTGTTTCATCAACACTCTGAAGCTCCACAGGTTACAGAATGCCTTCAGATGTGCTTCGGAAACTACTAATAGTCTTCCAGTGTACGATCAAAGCGTAGACAGTTTAAGACATTACTACCATGGAGAAAAGCCCGCATGGTGCTTATTGTGTTCAATGCCGATGCAATTTTTGTGTTTCATCAACACTCAGATGGTCCACAGATTACAGAATGCCTCCAGATGTGCTTCAGAAACTACTACTAGTCTTCCAGGGAACGATCAAAGCGTAGACAGTTTGAGACATTACTCCCATGGAAAAAAGTCCGCATGGTGCTTATTGAGTTCAATGTCGATGCAATTTTTGTGTTTCATTAACACTCTGAAGGTCCACAGATTACAGAATGCATCCAGATGTGCTTCGGAAATTACTACTAGCCTTCCATTGAACGATCAAAGCGTAGACAGTTTAAGACATTACTACCATGGAGAAAAGTCCGCATGGTGCTTATTGTGTTCAATGCCGATGCAATTTCTATGATTCATCAACACTCTGAAGGTCCACAGATTACAGAATGCCTCCAGATGAGCTTCGGAAACTACTACTAGTCTTCCAGTAAACGATCAAAGCATAGACAGTTTAAGACATTACTCCCATGGAGAAAACTGCACATGGTGCTTGTTGTGTTCATTGCCGATGCAATTTCTGTGTTTCATCAACACTCTGATGGTCCACAGATTACAGAACGCCTCCAGATGTGCTTCGGAAACTACTAGTAGTCTTCCAGTGTACGATCAAAGCGTATACAGTTTAAGACATTACTCTCATGGAGAAAAGTCCGCATGGTGCTTATTGGCTTCAATGCCGATTCAATTCCTGTGTTTCATCAACACTCTGAAGGTCCACAGATTACAGAATGCCTGAAGATGTGCTTCGGAAACTACTACTAGTCTTACAGTGTACGATCAAAGCGTAGACAGTTTAGGACATTACTCCCATGGAGAAAAGTCCGCATGGTGCTTATTGTGTTCAATGCCGATGCAATTTTTGTGTTTCATCAATACTCTGAAGGTCCACAGATTACAGAATGCTTCCAGATGTGCTTCGGAAACTACTACTGGTCTTCCAGTGTACGATCAAAGCGTAGACAGTTTGAGACATAACTCCCATGGAGAAAAGTCCACATGGTGCTTATTGTGTTCAATGCCGATGCAATTTCGGTGTTTCATCAACACTCTGAAGGTCCACAGAATAGAGAATGCATCCAGATGTGCTTCGGAAACTACTACTAGTCTTCCAGGGAACGATCAAAGCGTAGACAGTTTGAGACATTACTCCCATGGAGAAAGGTCCGCATGGTGCTACTTGTGTTCAATGCCGATGCAATTTTTGTGTTTCATCAACACTCTGAAGGTCCACAGATTACAGAATGCCTCCAGATGTGCTTCGGATACTACTACTAGTCTTACAGTGTACGATCAAAGCGTAGACAGTTTAGGACATTACTCCCATGGAGAAAAGTCCGCATGGAGCTTATTGTGTTCAATGCCGATGCAATTTTTGTGTTTCTTCAATACTCTGAAGGTTCACTGATTACAGCATGCTTCCAGATGTGCTTCGGAAACTACTATTGGTCTTCCAGTGTACGATCAAAGCGTAAACAGTTTAAGACATTACTCCCATGGAGAAAAGTCCGCATGGTGCTTATTGAGTTCAATGCCGATGCAATTTCGGTGTTTCATCAACACTCAGAAGGTCCACAGAATACAGAATGCATCCAGATGTGCTTCGGAAACTACTACTAGTCTTCCAGGGAACGATAAAACCGTAGACAGTTTGAGACATTACTCCCATGGAGAAAGGTCCGCATGGTGCTTATTGTGTTCAATGCCGATGCAATTTTTGTGTTTCATCAACACTCTGAGGGTCCACAGATTACAGAATGCATCCAGATATGCTTCGGAAACAACTACTAGTCTTCCAGGGAACGATCAAAGCGTAGACAGTTTAAAACATAACACCCATCTAGAAAAGTCCACATGGTGCTTATTGTGTTCAATGCCGATGCAATTTCGGTGTTTCATCAACACTCTGAAGGTCCACAGATTACAGAATGCATCCAGATGTGCTTCGGAAACTACTACTAGTCTCCCAGGGAACGATCAAAGCGTAGACAGTTTAAGACATTACTCCCATGGAGAAAAGTCCGCATGGTGCTTATTGTGTTGAATGCCGAAGCAATTTCTGTGTTTTATCAACACTCTGAAGGTCGACAGATTACAGAATGCATCCAGATGTGCTTCGGAAACTACTACTAGTCTTCCAGTGAACGATCAAAGCGTAGACAGTTTGAGACATTACTCCCATTGAGAAAAGTCCGCATGGTGCTTATTGTGTTCAAAGCCGATGTAATTTTTGTGTTTCATCAACACTCTGAAGGTCCACAGATTACAGAATGCATCCAGATGTGCTTCAGAAACTACTACTAGTCTTCCAGGGTACGATCAAAGCGTACACAGTTTAAGACATTACTCTCATGGAGAAAAGTCCGCATGGTGCTTATAGTGTTCAATGACGATTCAATTTCTGTGTTTCATCAACACTCTAAAGGTCCACAGATTACAGAATGCCTCCAGATGTGCTGCGGAAACTACTGGTAGTCTTCCAGTGAACGATCACAGCGTAGACAGTTTAAGACATTACTCTCATGGAGAAAAGTCCGCATGGTGCTTATAGTGTTCAATGACGATTCAATTTCTGTGTTTCATCAACACTCTAAATGTCCACAGATTACAGAATGCCTCCAGATGTGCTCCGGAAACTATTACTAGTCTTCCAGTGTACGATCAAAGCGTAGACAGTTTAAGACATTTTTCCCATGGAGAAAAGTCCACATGGTGCTTATTGTGTTCAATGCCGTAGCAATTTCGGTGTTTCATCAACACTCTGAAGGTCCACAGAATACAGAATGCATCCAGATGTGCTTCGGAAACTACTACTAGTCTTCCAGTAAACGATCAAAGCATAGACAGTTTAAGACATTACTCCCATAGAGAAAACTGCACATGGTGCTTGTTGTGTTCAATGCTGATGCAATTTCTGTGTTTCATCAACACTCTGATGGTCCACAGATTACAGAACGCTCCAGATGTGCTTCGGAAACTACTACTAGCCTTCCAGTGTACGATGAAGGCGTAGACTGTTTAAGACATTACTCTCATGGAGAAAAGTCCGCATGGTGCTTATTGTCTTCAATGCCGATTCAATTCCTGTGTTTCATCAACGAGGTCCACAGATTACAGAATGCCTCCAGATGTGCTTCGGAAACTACTACTAGTCTTACAGTGTACGATCAAAGCGTAGACAGTTTAGGACATTACTCCCATGGAGAAAAGTCCGCATGGTGCTTATTGTGTTCAATGCCGATGCAATTTTTGTGTTTCTTCAATACTCTGAAGGTCCACAGATTACAGAATGCTTCGAGATGTGCTTCGGAAACTACTACTGGTCTTCCAGTGTACGATCAAAGCGTAGACAGTTTAAGACATTACTCCCATGGAGAAAAGTCCACATGGTGCTTATTGTGTTCAATGCCGATGCAATTTCGGTGTTTCATCAACACTCTGAAGGTCCACAGAATACAGAATGCATCCAGATGTGCTTCGGAAACTACTACTAGTCTTCCAGGGAACGATCAAAGCGTAGACAGTTTGAGACATTACTCCCATGGAGAAAGGTCCGCATGGTGCTTATTGTGTTCAATGCCGATGCAATTTCTGTGTTTCATCAACAATCTGAAGGTCCACTGATTACAGAATGCCTCCAGATGTGCTTCGGAAACTACTACTAGCCTTCCAGTGTACAATCAAGGTCTAGACAGTTTAAGACATTACTCCTATGGAGAAAAGTCCGCATAGTGTTTATTGTGTGCAATACCGATGCAGTATTTGTGTTTCATCAACACTCTGAACGTCCACAGATTACAGAATGCCTCCAGATGTGCTTCAGGAACTACTACTAGTCTTCCAGGGAACGATCAAAGCGTAGACAGTTTGAGACATTACTCCTATTGAGAAAAGACCGCATGGTGCTTATTGTGTTCAAAGCCGATGTAATTTTTGTGTTTTGTCAACACTCTGAAGGTCCACAGATTACAGAATGCATCCAGATGTGCTTCAGAAACTACTACTAGTCTTCCAGGGAACGATCAAAGCGTAGACAGTTTAAGACATTACTCCCATGGAGAAAAATCCGCATGGTGCTTATTGTGTTCAATGCCGATGCAATATCTGTGTTTTATCAACACTCTGAAGGTCCACAGATTACAGAATGCCTCCAGATGTGCTGCGGAAACTACTGGTAGTCTTCCAGTGAACGATCACAGCGTAGACAGTTTAAGACATTACTCTCATGGAGAAAAGTCCGCATGGTGCTTATAGTGTTCAATGACGATTCAATTTCTGTGTTTCATCAACACTCTAAAGGTCCACAGATTACAGAATGCCTCCAGATGTGCTCCGGTAACTATTACTAGTCTTCCAGTGTACGATCAAAGCGTAGACAGTTTAAAACACTACTCCCATGGAGAAAAGTCCGCATGGTGCTTATTGTGTTAAATGCCGATGCAATTTCTGTGTTTCATCAACAATCTGAAGGTCCACTGATTACAGAATGCCTCCAGATGTGCTTCGGAAACTACTACTAGCCTTCCAGTGTACAATCAAGGTCTAGACAGTTTAAGACATTACTCCTATGGAGAAAAGTCCGCATAGTGTTTATTGTGTGCAATACCGATGCAGTATTTGTGTTTCATCAACACTCTGAACGTCCACAGATTACAGAATGCCTCCAGATGTGCTTCAGGAACTACTACTAGTCTTCCAGGGAACGATCAAAGCGTAGACAGTTTGAGATATTACTTCCATGGAGAAAAGTCCGCATGGTGCTTATTGTGTTCAATGCCGATGAAATTTTTGTGTTTCATCAACACTCTGAAGGTCCACAGATTACAGAATGCATCCAGATATGCTTCGGAAACTACTACTAGTCTTCCAGGGAACGATCAAATCGAAGAGAGTTTAAGACATTACTCCCATGGAGAAAAGTCCATATGGTGCTTATTGTGTTCAATGCCGATGCAATTTCTGTGTTTCATCAACACTCTGAAGGTCCACAGAATACAGAATGCATCCAGATGTGCTTCAGAAACTACTACTAGTCTTCCAGGAAATGATCAAAGCGTAGGCAGGTTATGACATTACTCCCATGGAGAAAAGTCCTCATGGTGCTTATTGTGTTCAATGCCGATGAATTTTTGTGTTTAATCAACACTCTGAAGGTCCATAGATTACGGAATGCATCCAGATATGCTTCTTAAACAACTACTAGTCTTCCAGGGAACGATCAAAGCGTAGACAGTTTAAGACATAACTCCCATGGAGAAAAGTTCACATGGTGCTTGTTGTGTTCAATGCCGATGCAATTTCTGTGTATCATCCACACTCTGAAGGTACACAGATTACAGAATGCCTCCAGATGTGCTTCGGAAACTACTACTAGTCCTCCAGTGTACGATCAAAGTGTAGACAGTTTAGGACATTACTCCCATGGAGTAAAGTCCGCATGGTGCTTATTGTCTTCAATGCCGATTCAATTCCTGTGTTTCATCAACACTCTGAAGGTCCACAGATTACAGAATGCCTCCAGATGTGCTTCGGAAACTACTACTAGTCTTACAGTGTACAATCAAGGCGTAGACAGTTTAAGACATTACTCTCATGGAGAAAAGTCCGCATGGTGCTTATTGTCTTCAATGCCGATTCAATTCCTGTGTTTCATCAACACTCTGAAGGACCACAGATTACAGAATGCCTTTAGATGTGCTTCGGAAACTACTACTAGTCTTACAGTGTACGATCAAAGCGTAGACAGTTTAGGACATTACTCCCATGGAGAAAAGTCCGCATGGTGCTTATTGTGTTCAATGCCGATGCAATTTTTGTGTTTCATCAGTACTCTGAAGGTCCACAGATTACAGAATGCTTCCAGACGTGCTTCGGAAACTACTACTGGTCTTCCAGTGTACGTTCAAAGCGTAGACAGTTTGAGACATAACTCCCATGGAGAAAAGTCCACATGGTGCTTATTGTGTTCAATGCCGATGCAATTTCGGTGTTTCATCAACACTCTGAAGGTCCACAGAATAGAGAATGCATCCAGATGTGCTTCGGAAACTACTACTAGTCTTCCAGGGAACGATCAAAGCGTAGACAGTTTGAGACATTACTCCGATGGAGAAAGGTCCGCATGGTGCTACTTGTGTTCAATGCCGATGCAATTTTTGTGTTTCATCAACACTCTGAAGGTCCACAGATTACAGAATGCCTCCAGATGTGCTTCGGATACTACTACTAGTGTTACAGTGTACGATCAAAGCGTAGACAGTTTAGGACATTACTCCCATGGAGAAAAGTCCGCATGGTGCTTATTGTGTTCAATGCCGATGCAATTTTTGTGTTTCTTCAATACTCTGAAGGTTCACAGATTACAGCATGCTTCCAGATGTGCTTCGGAAACTACTACTGGTCTTCCAGTGTACGATCAAAGCGTAGACAGTTTAAGACATTACTCCCATGGAGAAAAGTCCACATGGTGCTTATTGTGTTCAATGCCGATGCAATTTCGGTGTTTCATCAACACTCTGAAGGTCCACAGAATACAGAATGCATCCAGATGTGCTTCGGAAACTACTACTAGTCTTCCAGGGAACGATAAAACCGTAGACAGTTTGAGACATTACTCCCATGGAGAAAGGTCCGCAAGGTGCTTATTGTGTTCAATGCCGATGCAATTTTTGTGTTTCATCAACAATCTGAAGGTCCACAGATTACAGAATGCATCCAGATATGCTTCGGATACAACTACTAGTCTTCCAGGGAACGATCAAAGCGTAGACAGTTTAAAACATAACACCCATCTAGAAAAGTCCACATGGTGCTTATTGTGTTCAATGCCGATGCAATTTCGGTGTTTCATCAACACTCTGAAGGTCCACAGATTACAGAATGCATCCAGATGTGCTTCGGAAACTACTACTAGTCTCCCAGGGAACGATCAAAGCGTAGACAGTTTAAGACATTACTCCCATGGAGAAAAGTCCGCATGGTGCTTATTGTGTTGAATGCCGAAGCAATTTCTGTGTTTTATCAACACTCTGAAGGTCGACAGATTACAGAATGCATCCAGATGTGCTTCGGAAACTACTACTAGTCTTACAGTGTACGATCAAAGCGTAGACAGTTTAGGACATTACTCCCATGGAGAAAAGTCCGCATGGTGCTTATTGTGTTCAATGCCGATGCAATTTTTGTGTTTCATCAATACTCTGAAGGTCCACAGATTACAGAATGCTTCCAGATGTGCTTCGGAAATTACTACTGGCCTTCCAGTGTACGATCAAAGTGTAGACAGTTTAAGACATTACTCCCATGGAGAAAAGTCCACATGGTGCTTATTGTGTTCAATGCCGTTGCAATTTCGGTGTTTCATCAACACTCTGAAGGTCCACAGAATACAGAATGCATCCAGATGTGCTTCGGAAACTACTACTAGTCTTCCAGGGAACGATCAAAGCGTAGACAGTTTGAGACATTACTTCCATGGAGAAAAGTCCGCATGGCGCTTATTGTGTTCAATGCCGATGCTATTTTTCTGTTTCATCAACACTCTGAAGGTCCACAGATTACAGAATGCATCCAGATACGCTTCGGAAACTACTACTAGTCTTCCAGGGAACGATCAAAACGTAGGCAGTTTAAGACATTACTCTAATGGAGAAAAGTCCGGATGATGCTTATAGTGTTCAATGCCCATTAAATTTCTGTGTTTCATCAACACTCAGAAGGTCCACAGATTACAGAATGCCTCCAGATGTGCATCGGAAACTACTACTAGTCTTCCAGTTAACGATCAAAGCGTAGACAGTTAAAGACATTACTCCCATGGAGAAAAGTCCGCATGGTGCTTATTGTGTTCAATGCCGATGCAATTTCTGTGTTTCATCAACACTCTGAAGTTCCACAGATTACACAATGCCTACAGATGTGCTTCGGAAACTACTACTAGTCTTCCAGTGTACGATCAAAGCGTAGACAGTTTAAGACATTACTCCCATGGAGAAAAGTCCGCATGGTGATTATTGTGTTCAATGCCGATGCAATTTCTGTGTTTCATCAACACTCTGAAGGTCCACAGATTACAGAGTGCCTCCAGATGTGCTTCCGAAAGTACTACTAGTCTTCCAGTAAACGATCAACGCATAGAAAGTTTAAGACATTACTCCCATGGAGAAAAGACCACATGGTGCTTGTTGTGTTCAATGCCGATGCAATTTCTGTGTTTCATCAACACTCTGAAGCTCCACAGGTTACAGAATGCCTTCAGATGTGCTTCGGAAACTACTAATAGTCTTCCAGTGTACGATCAAAGCGTAGACAGTTTAAGACATTACTACCATGGAGAAAAGCCCGCATGGTGCTTATTGTGTTCAATGCCGATGCAATTTTTGTGTTTCATCAACACTCAGATGGTCCACAGATTACAGAATGCCTCCAGATGTGCTTCAGAAACTACTACTAGTCTTCCAGGGAACGATCAAAGCGTAGACAGTTTGAGAGATTACTCCCATGGAAAAAAGTCCGCATGGTGCTTATTGAGTTCAATGTCGATGCAATTTTTGTGTTTCATCAACACTCTGAAGGTCCACAGATTACAGAATGCATCCAGATGTGCTTCGGAAACTACTACTAGTCTTCCAGGGAACGATCAAAGCGTAGACAGTTTAAGACATTACTAACATGGAGAGAAGTCCGCATGGTGATTATTGTGTTCAATGCCGATGCCATTTCTATGTCTCATCAACACTCTGAAGGTCCACAGATTACAGAATGCATCCAGCTGTGCTTCGGAAACTACTACTAGTCTTGAAGGGAACGATCAAAGCGTAGACAGTTTAAGATATTACTCCCATGGAGAAACGTCCGCATGGTGCTTATTGTGTTCAATGCCGATGCAATTTTTGTGTTTCATTAACACTCTGAAGGTCCACAGATTACAGAATGCATCCAGATGTGCTTCGGAAATTACTACTAGTCTTCCATTGAACGATCAAAGCGTAGACAATTTAAGACATTACTACCATGGAGAAAAGTCCGCATGGTGCTTATTGTGTTCAATGCCGATGCAATTTCTATGATTCATCAACACTCTGAAGGTCCACAGATTACAGAATGCCTCCAGATGTGCTTCGGAAACTACTACTAGTCTTCCAGTAAACGATCAAAGCATAGACAGTTTAAGACATTACTCCCATGGAGAAAACTGCACATGGTGCTTGTTGTGTTCATTGCCGATGCAATTTCTGTGTTTCATCAACACTCTGATGGTCCACAGATTACAGAACGCCTCCAGATGTGCTTCGGAAACTACTAGTAGTCTTCCAGTGTACGGTCAAAGCGTATACAGTTTAAGACATTACTCTCATGGAGAAAAGTCCGAATGGTGCTTATTGTCTTCAATGCCGATTCAATTCCTGTGTTTCATCAACACTCTGAAGGTCCACAGATTACAGAATGCCTGAAGATGTGCTTCGGAAACTACTACTAGTCTTACAGTGTACGATCAAAGCGTAGACAGTTTAGGACATTACTCCCATGGAGAAAAGTCCGCATGGTGCTTATTGTGTTCAATGCCGATGCAATTTTTGTGTTTCATCAATACTCTGAAGGTCCACAGATTACAGAATGCTTCCAGATGTGCTTCGGAAACTACTACTGGTCTTCCAGTGTACGATCAAAGCGTAGACAGTTTGAGACATAACTCCCATGGAGAAAAGTCCACATGGTGCTTATTGTGTTCAATGCCGATGCAATTTCGGTGTTTCATCAACACTCTGAAGGTCCACAGAATAGAGAATGCATCCAGATGTGCTTCGGAAACTACTACTAGTCTTCCAAGGAACGATCAAATCGTAGACAGTTTGAGACATTACTCCCATGGAGAAAGGTCCGCATGGTGCTACTTGTGTTCAATGCCGATGCAATTTTTGTGTTTCATCAACACTCTGAAGGTCCACAGATTACAGAATGCCTCCAGATGTGCTTCGGATACTACTACTAGTCTTCCAGTGTACGATCAAAGCGTAGACAGTTTAGGACATTACTCCCATGGAGAAAAGTCCGCATGGAGCTTATTGTGTTCAATGCCGATGCAATTTTTGTGTTTCTTCAATACTCTGAAGGTTCACAGATTACAGCATGCTTCCAGATGTGCTTCGGAAACTACTACTGGTCTTCCAGTGTACGATCAAAGCGTAAACAGTTTAAGACATTACCCCCATGGAGAAATGTCCACATGGTGCTTATTGTGTTCAATGCCGATGCAATTTCGGTGTTTCATCAACACTCAGAAGGTCCACAGAATACAGAATGCATCCAGATGTGCTTCGGAAACTACTACTAGTCTTCCAGGGAACGATAAAACCGTAGACAGTTTGAGACATTACTCCCATGGAGAAAGGTCCGCATGGTGCTTATTGTGTTCAATGCCGATGCAATTTTTGTGTTTCATCAACACTCTGAGGGTCCACAGATTACAGAATGCATCCAGATATGCTTCGGAAACAACTACTAGTCTTCCAGGGAACGATCAAAGCGTAGACAGTTTAAAACATAACACCCATCTAGAAAAGTCCACATGGTGCTTATTGTGTTCAATGCCGATGCAATTTCGGTGTTTCATCAACACTCTGAAGGTCCACAGATTACAGAATGCATCCAGATGTGCTTCGGAAACTACTACTAGTCTCCCAGGGAACAATCAAAGCGTAGACAGTTTAAGACATTACTCCCATGGAGAAAAGTCCGCATGGTGCTTTTTGTGTTGAATGCCGAAGCAATTTCTGTGTTTTATCAACACTCTGAAGGTCGACAGATTACAGAATGCATCCAGATGTGCTTCGGAAACTACTACTAGTCTTCCAGTGAACGATCAAAGCGTAGACAGTTTGAGACATTACTCCCATTGAGAAAAGTCCGCATGGTGCGTATTGTGTTCAAAGCCGATGTAATTTTTGTGTTTCATCAACACTCTGAAGGTCCACAGATTACAGAATGCATCCAGATGTGCTTCAGAAACTACTACTAGTCTTCCAGGGTACGATCAAAGCGTACACAGTTTAAGACATTACTCTCATGGAGAAAAGTCCGCATGGTGCTTATAGTGTTCAATGACGATTCAATTTCTGTGTTTCATCAACACTCTAAAGGTCCACAGATTACAGAATGCCTCCAGATGTGCTGCGGAAACTACTGGTAGTCTTCCAGTGAACGATCACAGCGTAGACAGTTTAAGACATTACTCTCATGGAGAAAAGTCCGCATGGTGCTTATAGTGTTCAATGACGATTCAATTTCTGTGTTTCATCAACACTCTAAATGTCCACAGATTACAGAATGCCTCCAGATGTGCTCCGGAAACTATTACTAGTCTTCCAGTGTACGATCAAAGCGTAGACAGTTTAAGACATTTTTCCCACGGAGAAAAGTCCACATGGTGCTTATTGTGTTCAATGCCGTAGCAATTTCGGTGTTTCATCAACACTCTGAAGGTCCACAGAATACAGAATGCATCCAGATGTGCTTCGGAAACTACTACTAGTCTTCCAGTAAACGATCAAAGCATAGACAGTTTAAGACATTACTCCCATAGAGAAAACTGCACATGGTGCTTGTTGTGTTCAATGCTGATGCAATTTCTGTGTTTCATCAACACTCTGATGGTCCTCAGATTACAGAACGCTCCAGATGTGCTTCGGAAACTACTACTAGCCTTCCAGTGTACGATGAAGGCGTAGACTGTTTAAGACATTACTCTCATGGAGAAAAGTCCGCATGGTGCTTATTGTCTTCAATGCCGATTCAATTCCTGTGTTTCATCAACGAGGTCCACAGATTACAGAATGCCTCCAGATGTGCTTCGGAAACTACTACTAGTCTTACAGTGTACGATCAAAGCGTAGACAGTTTAGGACATTACTCCCATGGAGAAAAGTCCGCATGGTGCTTATTGTGTTCAATGCCGATGCAATTTTTGTGTTTCTTCAATACTCTGAAGGTCCACAGATTACAGAATGCTTCGAGATGTGCTTCGGAAACTACTACTGGTCTTCCAGTGTACGATCAAAGCGTAGACTGTTTAAGACATTACTCCCATGGAGAAAAGTCCACATGGTGCTTATTGTGTTCAATGCCGATGCAATTTCGGTGTTTCATCAACACTCTGAAGGTCCACAGAATACAGAATGCATCCAGATGTGCTTCGGAAACTACTACTAGTCTTCCAGGGAACGATCAAAGCGTAGACAGTTTGAGACATTACTCCCATGGAGAAAGGTCCGCATGGTGCTTATTGTGTTCAATGCCGATGCAATTTTTGTGTTTCATCAACACTCTGAAGGTCCACAGATTAGAGAATGCATCCAGATATGCTTCGGAAACAACTACTAGTCTTCCAGGGAACGATCAAAGCGTAGACAGTTTAAGACATAACACACATCTAGAAAAGTCCACATGGTGCTTATTGTGTTCAATGCCGATGCAATTTCGGTGTTTCATCAACACTCTGAAGGTCCACAGAATACAGAATGCCTCCAGTTGTGCTTCGGAAACTAATACTAGTCTTCCAGGGAACGATCAAAGCGTAGACAGTTTAAGACATTACTCCCATGGAGAAAAGTCCGCATGGTGCTTATTGTGTTGAATGCCGAAGCAATTTCTGTGTTTTATCAACACTCTGAAGGTCGACAGATTACAGAATGCATCCAGATGTGTTTTAGAAACTACTACTAGTCTTCCAGTGAACGATCAAAGCGTAGACAGTTTGAGACATTACTCCTATTGAGAAAAGTCCGCATGGTGCTTATTGTGTTCAAAGCCGATGTAATTTTTGTGTTTTGTCAACACTCTGAAGGTCCACAGATTACAGAATGCATCCAGATGTGCTTCAGAAACTACTACTAGTCTTCCAGGGAACGATCAAAGCGTAGACAGTTTAAGACATTACTCCCATGGAGAAAAATCCGCATGGTGCTTATTGTGTTCAATGCCGATGCAATATCTGTGTTTTATCAACACTCTGAAGGTCCACAGATTACAGAATGCCTCCAGATGTGCTGCGGAAACTACTGGTAGTCTTCCAGTGAACGATCACAGCGTAGACAGTTTAAGACATTACTCTCATGGAGAAAAGTCCGCATGGTGCTTATAGTGTTCAATGACGATTCAATTTCTGTGTTTCATCAACACTCTAAAGGTCCACAGATTACAGAATGCCTCCAGATGTGCTCCGGAAACTATTACTAGTCTTCCAGTGTACGATCAAAGCGTAGACAGTTTAAAACACTACTCCCATGGAGAAAAGTCCGCATGGTGCTTATTGTGTTAAATGCCGATGCAATTTCTGTGTTTCATCAACAATCTGAAGGTCCACTGATTACAGAATGCCTCCAGATGTGCTTCGGAAACTACTACTAGCCTTCCAGTGTACAATCAAGGTCTAGACAGTTTAAGACATTACTCCTATGGAGAAAAGTCCGCATAGTGTTTATTGTGTGCAATACCGATGCAGTATTTGTGTTTCATCAACACTCTGAACGTCCACAGATTACAGAATGCCTCCAGATGTGCTTCAGGAACTACTACTAGTCTTCCAGGGAACGATCAAAGCGTAGACAGTTTGAGATATTACTTCCATGGAGAAAAGTCCGCATGGTGCTTATTGTGTTCAATGCCGATGAAATTTTTGTGTTTCATCAACACTCTGAAGGTCCACAGATTACAGAATGCATCCAGATATGCTTCGGAAACTACTACTAGTCTTCCAGGGAACGATCAAAGCGAAGAGAGTTTAAGACATTACTCCCATGGAGAAAAGTCCATATGGTGCTTATTGTGTTCAATGCCGATGCAATTTCTGTGTTTCATCAACACTCTGAAGGGCCACAGAATACAGAATGCATCCAGATGTGCTTCAGAAACTACTACTAGTCTTCCAGGAAATGATCAAAGCGTAGGCAGGTTATGACATTACTCCCATGGAGAAAAGTCCTCATGGTGCTTATTGTGTTCAATGCCGATGAATTTTTGTGTTTAATCAACACTCTGAAGGTCCACAGATTACAGAATGCATCCAGATATGCTTCTTAAACAACTACTAGTCTTCCAGGGAACGATCAAAGCGTAGACAGTTTAAGACATAACTACCATGGAGAAAAGTTCACATGGTGCTTGTTGTGTTCAATGCCGATGCAATTTCTGTGTATCATCCACACTCTGAAGGTACACAGATTACAGAATGCCTCCAGATGTGCTTCGGAAACTACTACTAGTCCTCCAGTGTACGATCAAAGTGTAGACAGTTTAGGACATTACTCCCATGGAGTAAAGTCCGCATGGTGCTTATTGTCTTCAATGCCGATTCAATTCCTGTGTTTCATCAACACTCTGAAGGTCCACAGATTACAGAATGCCTCCAGATGTGCTTCGGAAACTACTACTAGTCTTACAGTGTACAATCAAAACGTAGACAGTTTAAGACATTACTCTCATGGAGAAAAGTCCGCATGGTGCTTATTGTCTTCAATGCCGATTCAATTCCTGTGTTTCATCAACACTCTGAAGGTCCACAGGTTACAGAATGCATCCAGATGTGCTTCGGAAACTACTACTAGTCTTACAGTGTACGATCAAAGCGTAGACAGTTTAGGACATTACTCCCATGGAGAAAAGTCCGCATGGTGCTTATTGTGTTCAATGCCGAAGCAATTTTTGTGTTTCATCAACACTCTGAAGGTCCAAAGATTACAGAATGCATCCAGATATGCTTCGGAAACAACTACTAGTCTTCCAGGGAACGATCAAAGCGTAGACAGTTTAAGACATAACACCCATCTAGAAAAGTCCACATGGTGCTTATTGTGTTCAATGACGATGCAATTTCGGTGTTTCATCAACACTCTGAGGGTCCACAGAATACAGAATGCCTCCAGATGTGCTTCGGAAACTAGTACTAGTCTTATGGGGAACGATCAAAGCGTAGACAGTTTAAGACATTACTCCCATGGAGAAAAGTCCGCATGGTGCTTATTGAGTTCAATGCCGATGTAATTTTTGTGTTTCATCAACACTCTGAAGGTCCACAGATTACAGAATGCATCCAGATGTGCTTCAGAAACTACTACTAGTCTTCCAGCGAACGATCAAAGCGTAGACAGTTTAAGACATTACTCCCATGGAGAAAAATCCGCATGGTGATTATTGTGTTCAATGCCGATGCAATATCTGTGTTTTATCAACACACTGAAGGTCCACAGATTACAGAATGCCTCCAGATGTGCTTCGGAAACTACTACCAGCCTTCCAGTGTACAATCAAGGTCTAGACAGTTTAAGACATTACTCCTATGGAGAAAAGTCCGCATATTGTTTATTGTGTGCAATGCCGATGCAGTTTTTGTGTTTCATCAACACTCTGAAGGTCCACAGAATACAGAATGCATCCAGATGTGTTTCAGAAACTACTACTAATCTTCCAAGAAACGATCAATGCGTAGGCAGTTTAAGACATTACTTCCACGGAGAAAAGTCCGCATGGTGCTTATTGTGTTCAATGCCGATGAATTTTTGTGTTTCATCAACACTCTGAAGGTCCACAGATTACAGAATGCATCCAGATGTGCTTCGGAAACTACTACTAGTCTTCCAGTAAACGATGAAAGCATAGACAGTTTAAGACATTACTCCCATGGAGCAATGTCCACATGGAGCTTGTTGTGTTCAATGCCGATGCAATTTCTGTGTTTCATCCACACTCTGAAGGTACACAGATTACAGAATGCCTCCAGATGTGCTTCGGAAGCTACTACTAGTCTTCCAGTGTACGATCAAAGTGTAGACAGTTTAACACATTACTACCACGGAGAAAAGCCCGCATGGTGCTTATTGTGTTCAATGCCGATGCAATTTTTGTGTTTCATCAATACTCTGAAGGTCCACAGATTACAGAATGCATCCAGATGTGTTTCGGAATCTACTATTAGTCTTCCAGTGAACGATCACAGCGTATACAGTTTAAGACATTACTCTCATGGAGAAAAGTCCGCATGGTGCTTATAGTGTTCAATGCCGATTAAATTTCTGTGTTTCACCAACACTCTGAAGGTCCACAGATTACAGAACGCCTCCAGATGTGCTTCGGAAACTACTACTAGTCTCCCAGTGTACGATCAAAGCGTAGACAGTTTAAGATATTACTCCCATGGAGAAAAGTCCGCATGGTGCTTATTGTGTTCAATGCCGAGGCAATTTCTGTGTTTCATCAACACTCTGAAGGTCCACAGATTACACAATGCCTACAGATGTGCTTCGGAAACTACTACTAGTCTTCCAGTGTACGATCAAAGCGTAGACAGTTTAAGACATTACTCCCAAGGAGAAAAGTACGCATGGTGCTTATTGTGTTCAACTTCGAAGCCATTTCTGTGTTTCATCAACACTCTGAAGGTCCACGGAATACAGAATGCATCCAGATGTGCTTCAGAGACTATTACTAGTCTTCCAGGAAACGATCAAAGCGTATGCAGTTTAAGACATTACTTCATGCAGAAAAGTACGCATGTTGCTTATTGTGTTCAATGCCGCTGCAATTTCTGTGTTTCATCAACACTCTGAAGGTCCACAGCATACAGAATGCCTCCAGATGTGCTTCCGAAACTTCCACTAGTCTTCCAGGAAACGATCAAAGCGTAGGCAGTTTAAGACATTACTCCCATGGAGAAAAGTCCGCATGGTGCCTATTGTGTTCAAGCCCGATGAATTTTTGTGTTTCATCAACACTCTGAAGGACCTCAGATTACAGAATGCATCGAGATGTGCTTCGGGAACTACTACTAGTCTTCCAGGAACGATCAAAGTGTAGACAGTTTGAGACATTACTTCCATGGAGAAAAGTCCGCAAGGTGCTTATTGTGTTCAATGCCGATGCAATTTTTGTGTTTCATCAACACTCTGAAGGTCCACAGATTACAGATTGCATCCAGATATGCTTCGGAAACTACTACTAGTCTTCCAGGGAATGATCAAAGCGTAGACAGTTTAAGACATTACTCCCAAGGAGAAAAGTCCACATGGTGCTTATTGTGTTCAATGCCGATGCAATTTCTGTGTTTCATCAACACTCTGAAGGTCCACAGAATACAGAATGCATCCAGATGTGCTTCAGAAACTACTACTAGTCCTCCAGGAAACGATCAAAGCGTAGGCAGTATAAGACATTACTCCCATGGAGAAAAGTCCGCATGGTGCTTATTGCGTTCAATTCCGATGCAATATCTGTGTTTCATCAACACTCTGAAGGTCCCCAGATTACAGAATGCGTCCAGATGTGCTTCGGAAACTACTGCTAGTCTTCCAGTGAACGATCACAGCGTAGACAGTTTAAGACATTACTCTCATGGAGAAAAGTCCGCATGGTGCTTATAGTGTTCAATGACGATTAAATTTCTGTGTTTCATCAACACTATGAAGGTCCACAGATTACAGAATGCCTCCAGATGTGCTTCGGAAACTACTACTTGTCTTCCAGTGTACGATCAAAGCGTAGACAGTTTAAGACATTACTCCCATGGAGAAAAGTCCGCATGGTGCTTATTGTGTTCAATGCCGCTGCAATTTCTGTGTTTCATCAACACTCTGAAGGTCCACAGAATACAGAATGCATCTAGATGTGCTTCAGAAACTACTACTAGTCATCCAGGAAACGATCAAAGCGTAGGCAGTTTGAGACATTACTCCCATGGAGAATAGTCCACATGGTGCTTATTGTGTTCAAAGCCGATGTATTTTTTGTGTTTCATCAACACTCTGAAGGTCCACAGATTACAGAATGCATCCAGATGTGCTTCGGAAACTACTACTAGTCATCCAGGGAACGATCAAAGCGTAGACAGTTTAAGACATTACTCCCATGGAGAAAAGTCCGCATGGTGCTTATAGTGTTCTATGCCGATTCAATTTCTGTGTTTCATCAACTCTCTAAAGGTCCACAGATTACAGAATGCTCCAGATGTGCTTCGGAAACTACTACTAGTCTTCCTGTGAACGATCAAGGCGTAGACAGTTTACGACCTTACTCCCATGGAGGAAAGTCCGCATGGTGCTTAATGTGTTGAATGCCGATTCAATTCCGGTGTTTCATCAACACTCTGAAGGTCCACAAATTACTGAATGCCTCCAGGAGTGCTTCAGAAACTATTACTAGTCTTACAGTGTACGATCACAACGTAGACAGTTTAAGACATTACTCCCATGGAGAAAAGTCCGCATGGTGCTTATTGTGTTCAATGCCGATGCAATTTCTGTGTTTCATCAACACTCTGAAGGTAAACAGATTACAGAATGCCTCCAGATGTGCTTCGGAAACTACTACTAGTCTTCCAGTCAACGATCAAAGCGTAGGCAGTTTGAGACATTACTCCCATGGAGAAAAGTCTACATGGTGCTTATTGTGTTCAAAGCCGATGCAATTTTTGTGTTTCATCAACACCCTGATTTTCCACAGATTACAGAATGCATCCAGATGTGCATCGGAAACTACTACTAGTCTTCCAGGGAACGATCAAAGCTTAGACAGTTTAAGACACTACTCCCATGGAGAAAAGTCCGCAAGGTGCTTATCGTTTTCAATGCCGATGCAATGTTTGTGTTTCATCAACACTCTGAAGGGCCACAGATTACAGAATGCATCCAGATGTGCTTCGGAAACTACTACTAGTCTTCCAGTGAACGATTAAAGCGTAGACAGTTTAAGACATTACTACAATGGAGAATAGTCAGCATGGTGCTTATTGTGTTCAATGCCGATGCAATTTCTATGTTTCATCAACACTCAGAAGGTCCACAGATTACAGAATGCCACCAGATGTGCTTCGGAAACTACTCCTAGTCTTCCAGTAAACGATCAAAGCATAGACAGTTTAAGACATTACTCCCATGGAGAAAACTCCACATGGTGCATGTTGTGTTCAAAGCCGATGCATTTTCTGTGTTTCAGCAGCACTATGAAGGTCCACAGATTACAGAATGCCTCCTGATGTGCTTCGGGAACGACTGGTAGTCTTCCAGTGAACGATCACAGCGTAGACAGTTTAAGACATTACTCCCATGGAGAAAAGTCCGCATGGTGCTTATAGTGTTCTATGCCGATTCAATTTCTGTGTTTCAATAACTCTCTAAAGGTCCACAGATTACAGAATGCTCCAGATGTGCTTCGGAAACTACTACTAGTCTTCCTGTGAACGATCAAGGCGTAGACAGTTTACGACCTTACTCCCATGGAGGAAAGTCCGCATGGTGCTTAATGTGTTGAATGCCGATTCAATTCCGGTGTTTCATCAACACTCTGAAGGTCCACAAATTACTGAATGCCTCCAGGAGTGCTTCAGAAACTATTACTAGTCTTACAGTGTACGATCACAACGTAGACAGTTTAAGACATTACTCCCATGGAGAAAAGTCCGCATGGTGCTTATTGTGTTCAATGCCGATGCAATTTCTGTGTTTCATCAACACTCTGAAGGTAAACAGATTACAGAATGCCTCCAGATGTGCTTCGGAAACTACTACTAGTCTTCCAGTCAACGATCAAAGCGTAGGCAGTTTGAGACATTACTCCCATGGAGAAAAGTCTACATGGTGCTTATTGTGTTCAAAGCCGATGCAATTTTTGTGTTTCATCAACACCCTGATTTTCCACAGATTACAGAATGCATCCAGATGTGCATCGGAAACTACTACTAGTCTTCCAGGGAACGATCAAAGCTTAGACAGTTTAAGACACTACTCCCATGGAGAAAAGTCCGCAAGGTGCTTATCGTTTTCAATGCCGATGCAATGTTTGTGTTTCATCAACACTCTGAAGGGCCACAGATTACAGAATGCATCCAGATGTGCTTCGGAAACTACTACTAGTCTTCCAGTGAACGATTAAAGCGTAGACAGTTTAAGACATTACTACAATGGAGAATAGTCAGCATGGTGCTTATTGTGTTCAATGCCGATGCAATTTCTATGTTTCATCAACACTCAGAAGGTCCACAGATTACAGAATGCCACCAGATGTGCTTCGGAAACTACTCCTAGTCTTCCAGTAAACGATCAAAGCATAGACAGTTTAAGACATTACTCCCATGGAGAAAACTCCACATGGTGCATGTTGTGTTCAATGCCGATGCATTTTCTGTGTTTCAGCAGCACTATGAAGGTCCACAGATTACAGAATGCCTCCTGATGTGCTTCGGGAACGACTGGTAGTCTTCCAGTGAACGATCACAGCGTAGACAGTTTAAGACATTTCTCTCAAGGAGTAAACTCCGCATGGTGGTTATAGTGTTCAATGACGATTCAATGACTCTAAAGGTCCACAGATTACAGAATGCATCCAGATGTGCTTCGGAAACTATTACTAGTCTTCCAGTGTACGATCAAAGCGTAAACAGTTTAAGACACTACTCCCATGGAGAAAAGTCCGCATGGTGCTTATTGTGTTCAATGCCGATGCAATTCCTGTGTTTCATCAACAATCTGAAGGTCCACAGATTACAGAATGCCTCCAGATGTGCTTCGGAAACTATTACTAGTCTTCCAGGGAACGATCAAATTGTTGACAGTTTGAGACATTACTCCCATATAGAAAAGTCCGCATGGTGCTTATTGAGTTCAATGCCTAAGCAATTTTTGTGTTTCATCAACACTCTGTTGGTCCACAGATTACAGAATGCATCCAGATGTGCTTCGGAAACTACAACTAGTCTTCCAGGGAACGATCAAAGCGTAGAGAATTTAAGACATTACTCCTGTGGAGAAAAGTCGACATGGTGATTATTGTGTTCAATGCCGATGCAATTTCCGTGTTTCATCAACACTCTGAAAGTCCACAGAATACAGAATGCATCCAGATGTGCTTCAGAAACTACTACTAGTCTTCCAGGAAACGATCAAAGCGTAGGCAGTTTATGACATTACTCCCATGGAGAAATGTCCTCATGGTGCTTATTGTGTTCAATGCCGATGAATTTTTGTGTTTCATCAACACTCTGAAGGTCCACAGATTACAGAATGCGTCCAGATGTGCTTCGGAAACTACTACCAGTCTTCCAGTGAACGGTCAAAGTGTAGACAGTTTAAGACATTACCCTTAAGGAGAAAAGTCCGCATGGTGCTTATTGTGTTCAATGCCGATGCAATATCTGTGTTTCATCAACACTCTGAAGGTCCACAGATTACAGAATGCCTGCAGATGTGCCTCGGAAACTACTGCTTGTCTGCCAGTGAACGATCACAGCGTATACAGTTTAAGACATTACTCTCATGGAGAAAAGTCCGCATGGTGCTTATAGTGTTCAATGCCGATTAAATTTCTGTGTTTCATCAACACTCTGAAGGTCCACAGATTACAGAATGCCTCCAGATGTGCTTCGGAAACTACTACTAGTCTTCCAGTGTACGATCAAAGCGTAGACAGTTTAAGACATTACTCCCATGGAGAAAAGTCAGCATTGTGCTTATTGTGTACAATGCCGAAGCAATTTTTGTGTTTCATCAACACTCTGAAGGTCCACAGACTTCAGAACGCCTGAAGATGTGCTTCGGAAACAACTACTAGTCTTCCAGGGAACGATCAAATCGTAGACAGTTTAAGACATTACTCCCATTAGAAAAAGTCCGCATGGTGCTTATTGTGTTCAATGCCGATTAATTTTCTGTGTTTCATCAACACTCTGAAGGTCCACAGATTACAGAATACATACAGATGTGCTTCAGAAACTACTACTAGTCTTCCAGGGAACGATCAAAGCGTAGACAGTTTATGACATTACTCCCATGGAGAAAAGTCCGCATGGTGCTTATTGTGTTCAATGCCGATGCAATTTCTGTGTTTCATCAACACTCTGAAGGACCACAGATTACAGAATGCATCGAGATGTGCTTCGGAAACTACTACTAGTCTTCCAGGGAACGATCAAAGCGTAGACAGTTTGAGACATTACTTCCATGGAGAAAAGTCCGCATGGTGCTTATTGTGTTCAATGCCGATGCAATTTTTGTGTTTCATCAACACTCTGAAGGTCCACAGATTACAGAATGCATCCAGATATGCTTCGGAAACTACTACTAGTCTTCCAGGGAATGATCAAAGCGTAGGCAGTTTAAGACATTACTCTCATGGAGAAAAGTCCGCATGGTGCTTATTGTGTTCAACGCCGAAGCCATTTCTGTGTTTCATCAACACTCTGAAGGTCCACAGAATACAGAATGCATCCAGATGTGCTTCAGAAACTACTACTAGTCTTCCAGGGAACGATCAAACCGTAGACCGTTTAAGACATTACTCCCATGGAGAAAAGTCCGCATGGTGCTTATTGTGTTCAATGCCGATGCAATTTCCGTGTTTCATCAACACTCTGAAAGTCCACAGAATACAGAATGCATCCAGATGTGCTTCAGAAACTACTACTAGTCTTCCAGGAAATGATCAAAGCGTAGGTAGTTTATGACATTACTCCCATGGAGAAAAGTCCTCATGGTGCTTATTGTGTTCAATGCCGATGAATTTTTGTGTTTTATCAACACTCTGAAGGTCCACAGATTACAGAATGCATCCAGATGTGCTTCGGAAACTACAACTAGTCTTCCAGGGAACGATCAAAGCGTAGACAGTTTGAGACATTACTTCCATGGAGAAAAGTCCGCATGGTGTTTATTGTGTTCAATGCCGATGCAATTTTTGTGTTTCATCAACACTCTGAAGGTCCACAGATTACAGAATGCATCCAGATATGCTTCGGAAACTACTACTAGTCTTCCAGGGAACGATCAAAGCGTAGAGAATTTAAGACATTACTCCTGTGGAGAAAAGTCGACATGGTGATTATTGTGTTCAATGCCGATGCAATTTCCGTGTTTCATCAACACTCTGAAAGTCCACAGAATACAGAATGCATCCAGATGTGCTTCAGAAACTACTACTAGTCTTCCAGGAAACGATCAAAGCGTAGGCAGTTTATGACATTACTCCCATGGAGAAATGTCCTCATGGTGCTTATTGTGTTCAATGCCGATGAATTTTTGTGTTTCATCAACACTCTGAAGGTCCACAGATTACAGAATGCGTCCAGATGTGCTTCGGAAACTACTACCAGTCTTCCAGTGAACGGTTAAAGTGTAGACAGTTTAAGACATTAGTCTTAAGGAGAAAAGTCCGCATGGTGCTTATTGTGTTCAATGCCGATGCAATATCTGTGTTTCATCAACACTCTGAAGGTCCACAGATTACAGAATGCCTGCAGATGTGCCTCGGAAACTACTGCTTGTCTGCCAGTGAACGATCACAGCGTATACAGTTTAAGACATTACTCTCATGGAGAAAAGTCCGCATGGTGCTTATAGTGTTCAATGCCGATTAAATTTCTGTGTTTCATCAACACTCTGAAGGTCCACAGATTACAGAATGCCTCCAGATGTGCTTCGGAAACTACTACTAGTCTTCCAGTGTACGATCAAAGCGTAGACAGTTTAAGACATTACTCCCATGGAGAAAAGTCAGCATTGTGCTTATTGTGTTCAATGCCGAAGCAATTTTTGTGTTTCATCAACACTCTGAAGGTCCACTGACTTCAGAACGCCTGAAGATGTGCTTCGGAAACAACTACTAGTCTTCCAGGGGACGATCAAATCGTAGACAGTTTAAGACATTACTCCCATTAGAAAAAGTCCGCATGGTGCTTATTGTGTTCAATTCCGATTAATTTTCTGTGTTTCATCAACACTCTGAAGGTCCACAGATTACAGAATACATACAGATGTGCTTCGGAAACTACTACTAGTCTTCCAGGGAACGATCAAAGCGTAGACAGTTTAAGACATTACTCCCATGGAGAAAAGTCCGCATGGTGCTTATTGTGTTCAATGCCGATGCAATTTCTGTGTTTCATCAACACTCTGAAGGACCACAGATTACAGAATGCATCGAGATGTGCTTCGGAAACTACTACTTGTCTTCCAGGGAACGATCAAAGCGTAGACAGTTTGAGACATTACTTCCATGGAGAAAAGTCCGCATGGTGCTTATTGTGTTCAATGCCGATGCAATTTTTGTGTTTCATCAACACTCTGAAGGTCCACAGATTACAGAATGCATCCAGATATGCTTCGGAAACTACTACTAGTCTTCCAGGGAATGATCAAAGCGTAGACAGTTTAAGACATTACTCCCATGGAGAAAAGTCCGCATGGTGCTTATTGTGTTCAATGTCGATGCAATTTCCGTGTTTCATCAACACTCTGAAGGTCCACAGAATACAGAATGCATCCAGATGTGCTTCAGAAACTACTACTAGTCTTCCAGGAAATGATCAAAGCGTAGGTAGTTTATGACATTACTCCCATGGAGAAAAGTCCTCATGGTGCTTATTGTGTTCAATGCCGTTGAATTTTTGTGTTTTATCAACACTCTGAAGGTCCACAGATTACAGAATGCGTCCAGATGTGCTTCGGAAACTACTACCAGTCTTCCAGTGAACGGTCAAAGTGTAGACAGTTTAAGACATTACTCCCATGGAGACAAGTCCGCATGGTGCTTATTGTGTTCAATGCCGACGCAATTTCTGTGTTTCATCAACACTCTGAACATCCACAGATTACACAGTGCCTACAGATGTGCTTCGGAAACTACTACTAGTCTTCCAGTGTACGATCAAAGCGTAGACAGTTTAAGACATTACTCCCAAGGAGAAAAGTACGCATGGTGCTTATTGTGTTCAACGCCGAAGCCATTTCTATGTTTCAACAACACTCTGAAGGTCCACTAAATTCAGAATGCATCCCGATGTGCTTCTGAAACTACTACTAGTCTTCCAGGAAACGATCAAAGTGTAGGCAGTTTAAGACATTACCCCATGGAGAAAAGTCCGCATGTTGCTTATTGTGTTCAATGCCGCTGCAATTTCTGTGTTTCATCAACACTCTGAAGGTCCACAGAATACAGAATGCATCCAGATGTGCTTCAGAAACTTCCAATAGTCTTCCAGGAAACGATCAAATCGTAGGCAGTTTAAGACATTACTCCGATGGAGAAAAGTCCGCATGGTGCCTATTGTGTTCAAGCCCGATGAATTTTTGTGTTTTATCAACACTCTGAAGGTCCACAGATTACAGAATGCATCCAGATGTGCTTCGGAAACTACAACTAGTCTTCCAGGGAACGATCAAAGCGTAGACAGTTTGAGACATTACTTCCATGGAGAAAAGTCCGCATGGTGTTTATTGTGTTCAATGCCGATGCAATTTTTGTGTTTCATCAACACTCTGAAGGTCCACAGATTACAGAATGCATCCAGATATGCTTCGGAAACTACTACTAGTCTTCCAGGGAACGATCAAAGCGTAGAGAATTTAAGACATTACTCCTGTGGAGAAAAGTCGACATGGTGATTATTGTGTTCAATGCCGATGCAATTTCCGTGTTTCATCAACACTCTGAAAGTCCACAGAATACAGAATGCATCCAGATGTGCTTCAGAAACTACTACTAGTCTTCCAGGAAACGATCAAAGCGTAGGCAGTTTATGACATTACTCCCATGGAGAAATGTCCTCATGGTGCTTATTGTGTTAAATGCCGATGAATTTTTGTGTTTCATCAACACTCTGAAGGTCCACAGATTACAGAATGCGTCCAGATGTGCTTCGGAAACTACTACCAGTCTTCCAGTGAACGGTCAAAGTGTAGACAGTTTAAGACATTACTCTTAAGGAGAAAAGTCCGCATGGTGCTTATTGTGTTCAATGCCGATGCAATATCTGTGTTTCATCAACACTCTGAAGGTCCACAGATTACAGAATGCCTGCAGATGTGCCTCGGAAACTACTGCTTGTCTGCCAGTGAACGATCACAGCGTATACAGTTTAAGACATTACTCTCATGGAGAAAAGTCCGCATGGTGCTTATAGTGTTCAATGCCGATTAAATTTCTGTGTTTCATCAACACTCTGAAGGTCCACAGATTACAGAATGCCTCCAGATGTGCTTCGGAAACTACTACTAGTCTTCCAGTGTACGATCAAAGCGTAGACAGTTTAAGACATTACTCCCATGGAGAAAAGTCAGCATTGTGCTTATTGTGTTCAATGCCGAAGCAATTTTTGTGTTTCATCAACACTCTGAAGGTCCACAGACTTCAGAACGCCTGAAGATGTGCTTCGGAAACAACTACTAGTCTTCCAGGGGACGATCAAATCGTAGACAGTTTAAGACATTACTCCCATTAGAAAAAGTCCGCATGGTGCTTATTGTGTTCAATGCCGATTAATTTTCTGTGTTTCATCAACACTCTGAAGGTCCACAGATTACAGAATACATACAGATGTGCTTCGGAAACTACTACTAGTCTTCCAGGGAACGATCAAAGCGTAGACAGTTTGAGACATTACTTCCATGGAGAAAAGTCCGCATGTTGCTTATTGTGTTCAATGCCGATGCAATTTTTGTGTTTCATCAACACTCTGAAGGTCCACAGATTACAGAATGCATCCAGATATGCTTCGGAAACTACTACTAGTCTTCCAGGGAATGATCAAAGCGTAGACAGTTTAAGACATTACTCTCATGGAGAAAAGTCCGCATGGTGCTTATTGTGTTCAACGCCGAAGCCATTTCTGTGTTTCATCAACACTCTGAAGGTCCACAGAATACAGAATGCATCCAGATGTGCTTCAGAAACTACTACTAGTCTTCCAGGGAACGATCAAACCGTAGACCGTTTAAGACATTACTCCCATGGAGAAAAGTCCGCATGGTGCTTATTGTGTTCAATGCCGATGCAATTTCCGTGTTTCATCAACACTCTGAAGGTCCACAGAATACAGAATGCATCCAGATGTGCTTCAGAAACTACTACTAGTCTTCCAGGAAATGATCAAAGCGTAGGTAGTTTATGACATTACTCCCATGGAGAAAAGTCCTCATGGTGCTTATTGTGTTCAATGCCGATGAATTTTTGTGTTTTATCAACACTCTGAAGGTCCACATATAACAGAATGCGTCCAGATGTGCTTCGGAAACTACTACCAGTCTTCCAGTGAACGGTCAAAGTGTAGACAGTTTAAGACATTACTCCCATGGAGAAAAGTCCGCATGGTGCTTATTGTGTTCAATGCCGACGCAATTTCTGTGTTTCATCAACACTCTGAACATCCACAGATTACACAGTGCCTACAGATGTGCTTCGGAAACTACTACTAGTCTTCCAGTGTACGATCAAAGCGTAGACAGTTTAAGACATTACTCCCAAGGAGAAAAGTACGCATGGTGCTTATTGTGTTCAACGCCGAAGCCATTTCTATGTTTCAACAACACTCTGAAGGTCCACTAAATTCAGAATGCATCCAGATGTGCTTCTGAAACTACTACTAGTATTCCAGGAAACGATCAAAGTGTAGGCAGTTTAAGACATTACCCCATGGAGAAAAGTCCGCATGTTGCTTATTGTGTTCAATGCCGCTGCAATTTCTGTGTTTCATCAACACTCTGAAGGTCCACAGAATACAGAATGCATCCAGATGTGCTTCAGAAACTTCCACTAGTCTTCCAGGAAACGATCAAAGCGTAGGCAGTTTAAGACATTACTCCGATGGAGAAAAGTCCGCATGGTGCCTATTGTGTTCAAGCCCGATGAAATTTTGTGTTTCATCAACACTATGAAGGTCCACATATTACAGAATGCATCCAGATATGCTTCGGAAACTACTACTAGTCTTCCAGGGAATGATCAAAGCGTAGACAGTGTAAGACATTAATCTCATATAGAAAAGTCCGCATGGTGCTTATTGTGTTCAACGCCGAAGCCATTTCTGTGTTTCATCAACACTCTGAAGGTCCACAGAATACAGAATGCATCCAGATGTGCTTCAGAAACTACTACTAGTCTTCCATTAAACGATCAAAGCGTAGGCAGTTTAAGACATTACTCCCATGGAGATAAGTCCGCATGGTGCTTATTGTGTTCAATGCCGATGCAATTTCCGTGTTTCATCAACACTCTGAAGGTCCACAGAATACAGAATGCATCCAGATGTGCTTCAGAAACTACTACTAGTCTTCCAGGAAATGATCAAAGCGTAGGTAGTTTATGACATTACTCCCATGGAGAAAAGTCCTCATGGTGCTTATTGTGTTCAATGCCGATGAATTTTTGTGTTTTATCAACACTCTGAAGGTCCACAGATTACAGAATGCATCCAGATGTGCTTCGGAAACTACAACTAGTCTTCCAGGGAACGATCAAAGCGTAGACAGTTTGAGACATTACTTCCATGGAGAAAAGTCCGCATGGTGTTTATTGTGTTCAATGCCGATGCAATTTTTGTGTTTCATCAACACTCTGAAGGTCCACAGATTACAGAATGCATCCAGATATGCTTCGGAAACTACTACTAGTCTTCCAGGGAACGATCAAAGCGTAGAGAATTTAAGACATTACTCCTGTGGAGAAAAGTCGACATGGTGATTATTGTGTTCAATGCCGATGCAATTTCCGTGTTTCATCAACACTCTGAAAGTCCACAGAATACAGAATGCATCCAGATGTGCTTCAGAAACTACTACTAGTCTTCCAGGAAACGATCAAAGCGTAGGCAGTTTATGACATTACTCCCATGGAGAAATGTCCTCATGGTGCTTATTGTGTTAAATGCCGATGAATTTTTGTGTTTCATCAACACTCTGAAGGTCCACAGATTACAGAATGCGTCCAGATGTGCTTCGGAAACTACTACCAGTCTTCCAGTGAACGGTCAAAGTGTAGACAGTTTAAGACATTACTCTTAAGGAGAAAAGTCCGCATGGTGCTTATTGTGTTCAATGCCGATGCAATATCTGTGTTTCATCAACACTCTGAAGGTCCACAGATTACAGAATGCCTGCAGATGTGCCTCGGAAACTACTGCTTGTCTGCCAGTGAACGATCACAGCGTATACAGTTTAAGACATTACTCTCATGGAGAAAAGTCCGCATGGTGCTTATAGTGTTCAATGCCGATTAAATTTCTGTGTTTCATCAACACTCTGAAGGTCCACAGATTACAGAATGCCTCCAGATGTGCTTCGGAAACTACTACTAGTCTTCCAGTGTACGATCAAAGCGTAGACAGTTTAAGACATTACTCCCATGGAGAAAAGTCAGCATTGTGCTTATTGTGTTCAATGCCGAAGCAATTTTTGTGTTTCATCAACACTCTGAAGGTCCACAGACTTCAGAACGCCTGAAGATGTGCTTCGGAAACAACTACTAGTCTTCCAGGGGACGATCAAATCGTAGACAGTTTAAGACATTACTCCCATTAGAAAAAGTCCGCATGGTGCTTATTGTGTTCAATGCCGATTAATTTTCTGTGTTTCATCAACACTCTGAAGGTCCACAGATTACAGAATACATACAGATGTGCTTCGGAAACTACTACTAGTCTTCCAGGGAACGATCAAAGCGTAGACAGTTTGAGACATTACTTCCATGGAGAAAAGTCCGCATGTTGCTTATTGTGTTCAATGCCGATGCAATTTTTGTGTTTCATCAACACTCTGAAGGTCCACAGATTACAGAATGCATCCAGATATGCTTCGGAAACTACTACTAGTCTTCCAGGGAATGATCAAAGCGTAGACAGTTTAAGACATTACTCTCATGGAGAAAAGTCCGCATGGTGCTTATTGTGTTCAACGCCGAAGCCATTTCTGTGTTTCATCAACACTCTGAAGGTCCACAGAATACAGAATGCATCCAGATGTGCTTCAGAAACTACTACTAGTCTTCCAGGGAACGATCAAACCGTAGACCGTTTAAGACATTACTCCCATGGAGAAAAGTCCGCATGGTGCTTATTGTGCTCAATGCCGATGCAATTTCCGTGTTTCATCAACACTCTGAAGGTCCACAGAATACAGAATGCATCCAGATGTGCTTCAGAAACTACTACTAGTCTTCCAGGAAATGATCAAAGCGTAGGTAGTTTATGACATTACTCCCATGGAGAAAAGTCCTCATGGTGCTTATTGTGTTCAATGCCGATGAATTTTTGTGTTTTATCAACACTCTGAAGGTCCACATATAACAGAATGCGTCCAGATGTGCTTCGGAAACTACTACCAGTCTTCCAGTGAACGGTCAAAGTGTAGACAGTTTAAGACATTACTCCCATGGAGAAAAGTCCGCATGGTGCTTATTGTGTTCAATGCCGACGCAATTTCTGTGTTTCATCAACACTCTGAACATCCACAGATTACACAGTGCCTACAGATGTGCTTCGGAAACTACTACTAGTCTTCCAGTGTACGATCAAAGCGTAGACAGTTTAAGACATTACTCCCAAGGAGAAAAGTACGCATGGTGCTTATTGTGTTCAACGCCGAAGCCATTTCTATGTTTCAACAACACTCTGAAGGTCCACTAAATTCAGAATGCATCCAGATGTGCTTCTGAAACTACTACTAGTATTCCAGGAAACGATCAAAGTGTAGGCAGTTTAAGACATTACCCCATGGAGAAAAGTCCGCATGTTGCTTATTGTGTTCAATGCCGCTGCAATTTCTGTGTTTCATCAACACTCTGAAGGTCCACAGAATACAGAATGCATCCAGATGTGCTTCAGAAACTTCCACTAGTCTTCCAGGAAACGATCAAAGCGTAGGCAGTTTAAGACATTACTCCGATGGAGAAAAGTCCGCATGGTGCCTATTGTGTTCAAGCCCGATGAAATTTTGTGTTTCATCAACACTATGAAGGTCCACATATTACAGAATGCATCCAGATATGCTTCGGAAACTACTACTAGTCTTCCAGGGAATGATCAAAGCGTAGACAGTGTAAGACATTAATCTCATATAGAAAAGTCCGCATGGTGCTTATTGTGTTCAACGCCGAAGCCATTTCTGTGTTTCATCAACACTCTGAAGGTCCACAGAATACAGAATGCATCCAGATGTGATTCAGAAACTACTACTAGTCTTCCATTAAACGATCAAAGCGTAGGCAGTTTAAGACATTACTCCCATGGAGAAAAGTCCGCATGGTGCTTATTGTGTTCAATGCCGATGCAATTTCTGTGTTTCATCAACACTCTGAAGGACCACAGATTACAGAATGCATCGAGATGTGCTTCGGAAACTACTACTAGTCTTCCAGGGAACGATCAAATCGTAGACAGTTTAAGACATTACTCCCATTCCAAGAAGTCCGCATGGTGCTTATTGTGTTCAATGCCGATTAAATTTCTGTGTTTCATCAACACTCTGAAGGTCCACAGATTAAAGAATACATCCAGATGTGCTTCAGAAACTACTACTAGTCTTCCAGGGAACGATCAAAGCGTAGACAGTTTAAGACATTACTCCCATGGAGAAAAGCCGCATGGTGCTTATTGTGTTCAATGCCGATGCAATTTCTGTGTTTCATCAACACTCTGAAGGACCACAGATTACAGAATGCATCGAGATGTGCTTCGGAAACTACTACTAGTCTTCCAGGGAATGATCAAAGCGTAGACAGTGTAAGACATTACTTCCATGGAGAAAAGTCTGCATGGTGCTTATTGTGTTCAACGCCGAAGCCATTTCTGTGTTTCATCAACACTCTGAAGGTCCACAGAATACAGAATGCATCCAGATGTGATTCAGAAACTACTACTAGTCTTCCATTAAACGATCAAAGCGTAGGCAGTTTAAGACATTACTCCCATGGAGAAAAGTCCGCATGGTGCTTATTGTGTTCAATGCCGCTGCAATTTCTGTGTTTCATCAACACTCTGAAGGTCCACAGAATACAGAATGCATCCAGATGTGCTTCGGAAACTACTACTAGTCTTCCAGGGAACGATCAAAGCGTAGACAGTTTAAGACATTACCCCCATGGAGAAAAGTCCGCATGGTGCTTATAGTGTTCAATGCCGATTCAATTTCTGTGTTTCATCAACACTCTAAAGGTCCACAGATTACAGAATGAATCCAGATGTGCTTCGGAAACTACTACTAGTCTTCCTGTGAACGATCAAGGCGTAGACAGTTTAAGACATTACTCCCATGGAGAAAAGTCCGCATGGTGCTTATTGTGTTCAATGCCGATGCAATTTCTGTGTTTCATCAACACTCTGAAGGTAAACAGATTACAGAATGCCTCCAGATGTGCTTCGGAAACTGCTACTAGTTTTCCAGTGTACGATCAAAGCGTAGACAGTTTAAGACATTACTCCTATGGAGAAAAGTCCGCATGGTGCTTATTGTGTTCAATGCCGATGCTATTTTAGTGTTTCATCAACACTCTGAAGTTCCACAGATTACAGAATGCATCCAGATGTGCTTCGGAAATTACTACTAGTCTTCCAGGGAACAATCAAAACGTAGACAGTTTAAGACATTACTCCCATGGAGAAAAGTCGCATTGTGCTTAATGTGTTCAATGCCGATTCAATTTCTGTGTTTCATCAACACTCTGAAGGTAAACAGATTACAGAATGCCTCCAGATGTGCTTCGGAAACTACTGCTACTCTTCCAGTCAACGACCAAAGCGTAGACAGTTTGTGACATTACTTCCATGGAGAAAAGTCTACATGGTGCTTATTGTGTTCAAAGCCGATGCAATTTTTGTGTTTCATCAACACCCTGATTGTCCACAGATTACAGAATGCATCCAGATGTGCATCGGAAACTACTACTAGTCTTCCAGGGAACGATCAAAGCGTAGACAGTTTTAGACACTACTCCCATGGAGAAAAGTCCGCATGGTGCTTATTGTTTTCAATGCCGATGCAATTTTTGTGAATCATCAACACTCTGAAGGTCCATAGATTAACGAATGCCTCCAGATGTGCTTCGGAAACTACTACTAGTCTTCCAGGGAACGATCAAAGCGTAGAAAGTTTAAGACATTACTCCCATGGAGAAAAGTCCGCATGGTGCTTATAGTGTTCAATGCCGATTCAATTTCTGTGTTTCATCAACACTCTAAAGGTCCACAGATTACAGAATGCCTCCAGATGTGCTTCGGAAACTACTACTAGTCTTCCTGTGAACGATCAAGGCGTAGACAGTTTAAGACATTACTCCCATGGAGAAAAGTCCGCATGGTGCTTATTTTGTTCAATGCCGATGCAATTTCTGTGTTTCATCAACAGTCTGAAGGTAAACAGATTACAGAATGCCTCCAGATGTGCTTCGGAAACTGCTACTAGTTTTCCAGTGTACGATCAAAGCGTAGACAGTTTAAGACATTACTCCCATGAAGAAAAGTCCGCATGGTGCTTATTGTGTTCAATGCCGATGCTATTTTAGTGTTTCATCAACACTCTGAAGTTCCACAGATTACAGAATGCATCCAGATGTGCTTCGGAAATTACTACTAGTCTTCCAGGGAACAATCAAAACGTAGACAGTTTAAGACATTACTCCCATGGAGAAAAGTCCGCATGGTGCTTAATGTGTTCAATGCCGATTCAATTTCTGTGTTTCATCAACACTCTGAAGGAAAACAGATTACAGAATGCCTCCAGATGTGCTTCGGAAACTACTGCTACTCTTCCAGTCAACGATCAAAGCGTAGACAGTTTGTGACATTACTTCCATGGAGAAAAATCTACATGGTGCTTATTGTGTTCAAAGCCGATGCAATTTTTGTGTTTCATCAACACCCTGATTGTCCACAGATTACAGAATGCATCCAGATGTGCATCGGAAACTACTACTAGTCTTCCAGGGAACGATCAAAGCGTAGACAGTTTAAGACACTACTCCCATGGAGAAAAGTCCGCATGGTGCTTATTGTTTTCAATGCCGATGCAATTTTTGTGAATCATCAACACTCTGAAGGTCCATAGATTAACGAATGCCTCCAGATGTGCTTCGGAAACTACTACTAGTCTTCCAGTGTACGACCAAAGTGTAGACAATTTAAGACATTACTCCCATGGAGAAAAGTCCGCATGGTGCTTATTGTGTTCAATGCCGATGCAATTTTTGTGTTTCATCAACACTCTGAAGGTCCTCAGGTTACAGAATGCATCCAGATGTGCTTCGGAAACTACTACTAGTCTTCCACTGTACCATCAAATCGTAGACTGTTTAAGACATTACACCCATAGAGAAAATTTCGTATGGTGCTTATTGTGTTCAATGCCGATGCAATTTTTGTGTTTCATCAACACTCTGAAGGACCACAGATTACAGAATGCATCCGGATGTGCTTCGGGAACTACTACTGGTCTTCCAGTGTACGATCAAAGCGTAGACAGTTGAAGACATTACTCTCATGGAGAACAGTCCGCATGGTGCCTATTGTGTTCAATGCCGATGCAATTTTTGTGTTTCATCAACACTCTGAAGGTATACACATTACAGAATGCCTCCAGATGTGCTTCGGATACTGCTACTAGTTTTCCAGTGTACGATCAAAGCGTAGACAGTTTAAGACATTACTCCCATGGAGAAAAGTCCGCATGGTGCTTATTGCGTTCAATTCCGATGCAATTTTTGTGTTTCATTGACACTCTGAATGTCCACAGATCACAGAATGCATCCAGATGTGCTTCGGAAACTACTACTAGTCTTCCAGGTAACAATCAAAGCGTAGACAGTTTAAGACATTACTCCCATGGAGAAAAGTCCGCATGGTGCATATTGTGTTCAATGCCGAATCCATTTCTGTGTTTCATCAACACTCTGAAGGTCCACAGATTACAGAATGCATCCAGATGTGCTTCGGAAACTACTACTAGTCTTCCAGTGTACGATAAAAGCGTAGACAGTTTAAGACATTACTCCCATGGAGAAAAGTCCGCATGGTGCTTATTGTGTTCAATGCAGATGCAGTTTTTGTGTTTCATCAACACTCTGAAGGTCCATAGATTACAGAATGCCTCCAGATGTGCTTCGAAAACTACTACTAGCCTTCCAGTGTACGATCAAAGCGTAGACAGTTTAAGACATTACTCGCATGGAGAAAAGTCCGCATGGTGCTTATTGTGTTCAATGCCGATGCTATTTTAGTGTTTCATCAACACTCTGAAGTTCCACAGATTACAGAATGCATCCAGATGTGCTTCGGAAATTACTACTAGTCTTCCAGGGAACAATCAAAACGTAGACAGTTTAAGACATTACTCCCATGGAGAAAAGTCCGCATGGTGCTTAATGTGTTCAATGCCGATACAATTTCTGTGTTTCATCAACACTCTGAAGGTAAACAGATTACAGAATGCCTCCAGATGTGCTTCGGAAACTACTGCTACTCTTCCAGTCAACGATCAAAGCGTAGACAGTTTGTGACATTACTTCCATTGAGATAAGTCTACATGGTGCTTATTGTGTTCAAAGCCGATGCAATTTTTGTGTTTCATCAACACCCTGATTGTCCACAGATTACAGAATGCATCCAGATGTGCATCGGAAACTACTACTAGTCTTCCAGGGAACGATCAAAGCGTAGACAGTTTAAGACACTACTCCCATGGAGAAAAGTCCGCATGGTGCTTATTGTTTTCAATGCCGATGCAATTTTTGTGAATCATCAACACTCTGAAGGTCCATAGATTAACGAATGCCTCCAGATGTGCTTCGGAAACTACTACTAGTCTTCCAGTGTACGATCAAAGTGTAGACAATTTAAGACATTACTCCCATGGAGAAAAGTCCGCATGGTGCTTATTGTGTTCAATGACGATGCAATTTTTGTGTTTCATCAACACTCTGAAGGTCCTCAGGTTACAGAATGCATCCAGATGTGCTTCGGAAACTACTACTAGTCTTTCACTGTACCATCAAAGCGTAGACAGTTGAAGACATTACTCTCATGGAGAACAGTCCGCATGGTGCCTATTGTGTTCAATGCCGATGCAATTTTTGTGTTTCATCAACACTCTGAAGGTATACACATTACAGAATGCCTCCAGATGTGCTTCGGATACTGCTACTAGTTTTCCAGTGTACGATCAAAGCGTAGACAGTTTAAGACATTACTCCCATGGAGAAAACTCCGCATGGTGCTTATTGCGTTCATTTCCGATGCAATTTTTGTGTTTCATCGACACTCTGAAGGTCCACAGATCACAGAATGCATTAAGATGTGCTTCGGAAACTACTACTAGTCTTCCAGGTAACAATCAAAGCGTAGACAGTTTAAGACATTACTCCCATGGAGAAAAGTCCGCATGTTGCTTATTGTGTTCAATGCCAAATCCATTTCTGTGTTTCATCAACACTCTGAGGGTCCAGAGATTACAGAATGCATCCAGATGTGCTTCGGAAACTACTACTAGTCTTCCAGTGTACGATAAAAGCGTAGACAGTTTAAGACATTACTCCCATGGAGAAAAGTCCGCATGGTGCTTATTGTGTTCAATGCAGATGCAGTTTTTGTGTTTCATCAACACTCTGAAGGTCCATAGATTACAGAATGCCTCCAGATGTGCTTCGAAAACTACTACTAGCCTTCCAGTGTACGATCAAAGCGTAGACAGTTTCAGACATTACTCCCATGGAGAAAAGTCCGCATGGTGCTTATTGTGTTCAATGCCGCTGCAATTTCTGTGTTTCATCAACACTCTGAAGGTCCACAGATTACAGAATGCATCCAGATGTGCTTCGGAAACAACTACTAGTCTTCCAGGGAACGATCAAATCGTAGACAGTTTAATACATTATCCCCATTAGAAAAAGTCCGCAAGGTGCTTATTGTGTTCAATGCCGATGAAATTTCTGTGTTTCATCAACACTCTGAAGGTCCACAGATTACAGAATACATCCAGATGTGCTTCAGAAACTACTACTAGTCTTCCAGGGAACGATGAAAGCGTAGACGGTTTAAGACATTACTCCCATGGAGAAAAGTCCGCATGGTGCTTATTGTGTTCAATGCCGATGCAATTTCTGTGTTTCATCAACACTCTGAAGGACTACAGATTACAGAATACATCGAGATGTGCTTCGGAAACTACTACTAGTCTTCCAGGGAACGATCAAAGCGTAGACAGTTTGAGACATTACTTCCATGGAGAAAAGTCCGCATGGTGCTTATTGTGTTCAATGCCGATGAAATTTTTGTGTTTCATCAACACTCTGAAGGTCCACAGATTACAGAATGCATCCAGATATGCTTCGGAAACTACTACTAGTTTTCCAGGGAATGATCAAAGCGTAGACAGTTTAAGACATTACTCCCAAGGAGAAAAGTCCACATGGTGCTTATTGTGTTCAATGCCGATGCAATTTCTGTTTTTCATCAACACTCTGAAGGTCCACAGAAAACAGAATGCATCCAGATGTGCTTCAGAAACTACTACTAGTCTTCCAGGAAACGAACAAAGCGTAGGCAGTTTAAGGCATTACTCCCATGGAGAAAAGTCTGCATGGTGCATATTGTGTTCAATGCCGCTGCAATTTCTGTGTTTCATCAACACTCTGAAGGTCCACAGAATACAGAATGCATCTAGATGTGCTTCAGAAACTACTACTAGTCTTCCAGGAAACGATCAAAGCGTAGGCAGTTTAAGACATTACTCCCATGGAGAAAAGTCCGCATGGTGCCTATTGAGTTCAATGCCGATGAATTTTTGTGTTTCATCAACAGTATGAAGGGCCAGAGATTACAGAATGCATCCAGATCTGCTTCGGAAAATACTACTAGTGTTCCAGTGAACTATCAAAGTGTAGACAGTTTAAGACATTACTCCCATGGAGAAAAGTCCGCATGGTGCTTATTGTGTTCAATGCCAATGCAATTTCTGTGTTTCTTCAACACTCTGAAGGTCCATAGATTACAGAATGCATACAGATGTGCTTCGGAAACTACTACTAGTTTTCCAGGGAATGATCAAAGCGTAGACAGTTTAAGACATTACTCCCAAGGAGAAAAGTCCACATGGTGCTTATTGTGTTCAATGCCGATGCAATTTCTGTTTTTCATCAACACTCTGAAGGTCCACAGAAAACAGAATGCATCCAGATGTGCTTTAGAAACTACTACTAGTCTTCCAGGAAACGAACAAAGCGTAGGCAGTTTAAGGCATTACTCCCATGGAGAAAAGTCTGCATGGTGCATATTGTGTTCAATGGCGATGAATTTTTGTGTTTCATCAACAGTATGAAGGGCCAGAGATTACAGAATGCATCCAGATCTGCTTCGGAAAATACTACTAGTGTTCCAGTGAACTATCAAAGTGTAGACAGTTTAAGACATTGCTCCCATGGAGAAAAGTCCGCATGGTGCTTATTGTGTTCAATGCCAATGCAATTTCTGTGTTTCTTCAACACTCTGAAGGTCCATAGATTACAGAATGCATACAGATGTGCTTCGGAAACTACTACTAGTCTTCCAGTGAACGATCAAAGCGTAGACAGTTTAAGACACTACTCCCATGGAGAAAAGTCCGCATGGTGCTTATTGTTTTCAATGCCGATGCAATTTTTGTGAATCATCAACACTCTGAAGGTCCATAGATTAACGAATGCCTCCAGATGTGCTTCGGAAACTACTACTAGTCTTCCAGTGTACGACCAAAGTGTAGACAATTTAAGACATTACTCCCATGGGAAAAGTCCGCATGGTGCTTATTGTGTTCAATGCCGATGCAATTTTTGTGTTTCATCAACACTCTGAAGGTCCTCAGGTTACAGAATGCATCCAGATGTGCTTCGGAAACTACTACTAGTCTTCCACTGTACCATCAAATCGTAGACTGTTTAAGACATTACACCCATAGAGAAAATTTCGTATGGTGCTTATTGTGTTCAATGCCGATGCAATTTTTGTGTTTCATCAACACTCTGAAGGACCACAGATTACAGAATGCATCCGGATGTGCTTCGGGAACTACTACTGGTCTTCCAGTGTACGATCAAAGCGTAGACAGTTGAAGACATTACTCTCATGGAGAACAGTCCGCATGGTGCCTATTGTGTTCAATGCCGATGCAATTTTTGTGTTTCATCAACACTCTGAAGGTATACACATTACAGAATGCCTCCAGATGTGCTTCGGATACTGCTACTAGTTTTCCAGTGTACGATCAAAGCGTAGACAGTTTAAGACATTACTCCCATGGAGAAAAGTCCGCATGGTGCTTATTGTGTTCAATGCCGATGCAATTTTTGTGTTTCATTGACACTCTGAAGGTCCACAGATCACAGAATGCATCCAGATGTGCTTCGGAAACTACTACTAGTCTTCCAGGTAACAATCAAAGCGTAGACAGTTTAAGACATTACTCCCATGGAGAAAAGTCCGCATGGTGCATATTGTGTTCAATGCCGAATCCATTTCTGTGTTTCATCAACACTCTGAAGGTCCACAGATTACAGAATGCATCCAGATGTGCTTCGGAAACTACTACTAGTCTTCCAGTGTACGATAAAAGCGTAGACAGTTTAAGACATTACTCCCATGGAGAAAAGTCCGCATGGTGCTTATTGTGTTCAATGCAGATGCAGTTTTTGTGTTTCATCAACACTCTGAAGGTCCATAGATTACAGAATGCCTCCAGATGTGCTTCGAAAACTACTACTAGCCTTCCAGTGTACGATCAAAGCGTAGACAGTTTAAGACATTACTCCCATGGAGAAAAGTCCGCATGGTGCTTATTGTGTTCAATGCCGATGCTATTTTAGTGTTTCATCAACACTCTGAAGTTCCACAGATTACAGAATGCATCCAGATGTGCTTCGGAAATTACTACTAGTCTTCCAGGGAACAATCAAAACGTAGACAGTTTAAGACATTACTCCCATGGAGAAAAGTCCGCATGGTGCTTAATGTGTTCAATGCCGATTCAATTTCTGTGTTTCATCAACACTCTGAAGGTAAACAGATTACAGAATGCCTCCAGATGTGCTTCGGAAACTACTGCTACTCTTCCAGTCAACGATCAAAGCGTAGACAGTTTAAGACATTACTTCCATTGAGATAAGTCTACATGGTGCTTATTGTGTTCAAAGCCGATGCAATTTTTGTGTTTCATCAACACCCTGATTGTCCACAGATTACAGAATGCATCCAGATGTGCATCGGAAACTACTACTAGTCTTCCAGGGAACGATCAAAGCGTAGACAGTTTAAGACACTACTCCCATGGAGAAAAGTCCGCATGGTGCTTATTGTTTTCAATGCCGATGCAATTTTTGTGAATCATCAACTCTCTGAAGGTCCATAGATTAACGAATGCCTCCAGATGTGCTTCGGAAACTACTACTAGTCTTCCAGTGTACGATCAAAGTGTAGACAATTTAAGACATTACTCCCATGGAGAAAAGTCCGCATGGTGCTTATTGTGTTCAATGACGATGCAATTTTTGTGTTTCATCAACACTCTGAAGGTCCTCAGGTTACAGAATGCATCCAGATGTGCTTCGGAAACTACTACTAGTCTTCCACTGTACCATCAAAGCGTAGACAGTTGAAGACATTACTCTCATGGAGAACAGTCCGCATGGTGCCTATTGTGTTCAATGCCGATGCAATTTTTGTGTTTCATCAACACTCTGAAGGTATACACATTACAGAATGCCTCCAGATGTGCATCGGATACTGCTACTAGTTTTCCAGTGTACGATCAAAGCGTAGACAGTTTAAGACATTACTCCCATGGAGAAAACTCCGCATGGTGCTTATTGCGTTCATTTCCGATGCAATTTTTGTCTTTCATCGACACTCTGAAGGTCCACAGATCACAGAATGCATCCAGATGTGCTTCGGAAACTACTACTAGTCTTCCAGGTAACAATCAAAGCGTAGACAGTTTAAGACATTACTCCCATGGAGAAAAGTCCGCATGTTGCTTATTGTGTTCAATGCCAAATCCATTTCTGTGTTTCATCAACACTCTGAGGGTCCAGAGATTACAGAATGCATCCAGATGTGCTTCGGAAACTACTACTAGTCTTCCAGTGTACGATAAAAGCGTAGACAGTTTAAGACATTACTCCCATGGAGAAAAGTCCGCATGGTGCTTATTGTGTTCAATGCAGATGCAGTTTTTGTGTTTCATCAACACTCTGAAGGTCCATAGATTACAGAATGCCTCCAGATGTGCTTCGAAAACTACTACTAGCCTTCCAGTGTACGATCAAAGCGTAGACAGTTTCAGACATTACTCCCATGGAGAAAAGTCCGCATGGTGCTTATTGTGTTCAATGCCGCTGCAATATCTGTGTTTCATCAACACTCTGAAGGTCCACAGATTACAGAATGCATCCAGATGTGCTTCGGAAACAACTACTAGTCTTCCAGGGAACGATCAAATCGTAGACAGTTTAATACATTACCCCCATTAGAAAAAGTCCGCAAGGTGCTTATTGTGTTCAATGCCGATGAAATTTCTGTGTTTCATCAACACTCTGAAGGTCCACAGATTGCAGAATACATCCAGATGTGCTTCAGAAACTACTACTAGTCTTCCAGGGAACGATGAAAGCGTAGACGGTTTAAGACATTACTCCCATGGAGAAAAGTCCGCATGGTGCTTATTGTGTTCAATGCCGATGCAATTTCTGTGTTTCATCAACACTCTGAAGGACTACAGATTACAGAATACATCGAGATGTGCTTCGGAAACTACTACTAGTCTTCCAGGGAACGATCAAAGCGTAGACAGTTTGAGACATTACTTCCATGGAGAAAAGTCCGCATGGTGCTTATTGTGTTCAATGCCGATGAAATTTTTGTGTTTCATCAACACTCTGAAGGTCCACAGATTACAGAATGCATCCAGATATGCTTCGGAAACTACTACTAGTTTTCCAGGGAATGATCAAAGCGTAGACAGTTTAAGACATTACTCCCAAGGAGAAAAGTCCACATGGTGCTTATTGTGTTCAATGCCGATGCAATTTCTGTTTTTCATCAACACTCTGAAGGTCCACAGAAAACAGAATGCATCCAGATGTGCTTCAGAAACTACTACTAGTCTTCCAGGAAACGAACAAAGCGTAGGCAGTTTAAGGCATTACTCCCATGGAGAAAAGTCTGCATGGTGCATATTGTGTTCAATGCCGCTGCAATTTCTGTGTTTCATCAACACTCTGAAGTTCCACAGAATACAGAATGCATCTAGATGTGCTTCAGAAACTACTACTAGTCTTCCAGGAAACGATCAAAGCGTAGGCAGTTTAAGACATTACTCCCATGGAGAAAAGTCCGCATGGTGCCTATTGAGTTCAATGCCGATGAATTTTTGTGTTTCATCAACAGTATGAAGGGCCAGAGATTACAGAATGCATCCAGATCTGCTTCGGAAAATACTACTAGTGTTCCAGTGAACTATCAAAGTGTAGACAGTTTAAGACATTACTCCCATGGAGAAAAGTCCGCATGGTGCTTATTGTGTTCAATGCCAATGCAATTTCTGTGTTTCTTCAACACTCTGAAGGTCCATAGATTACAGAATGCATACAGATGTGCTTCGGAAACTACTACTAGTCTTCCAGTGAACGATCAAAGCGTAGACAGTTTGAGACATTACTCCCATGGAGAAAAGTGCGCATGGTGTTTATTGTGTTCATAGCCGATGTAATTTTTGTGTTTCATCAACACTCTGAAGGTCCACAGATTACAGAATGCCTCCAGATGTGCTTCGGAAACTACTACTAGTCTTCTAGGGAACGATCAAATCATAGACAGTTTAAGACATTACTCCCATGGAGAAAAGTCTGCATGGTGCTTATAGCGTTCAATGCCGATTCAATTTCTGTGTTTCATCAACACTCTAAAGGTCCACAGATTACAGAATGCATCTAGATGTGCTTCAGAAACTACTACTAGTCTTCCTGTGAACGATCAAAGCGTAGACAGTTTAAGACATTACTCCAATGGAGAAAAGTCCGCATGGTGCTTATTGTGTTCAATGCCGACGCAATTTCTGTGTTTCATCAGCACTCTGAAGGTCCACAGATTACACAATGCCTACAGATGTGCTTCGGAAGCTACTACTAGTCTTCCAGTGTACGATCAAAGCGTAGACAGTATAAGACATTACTCCCATGGAGAAAAGTCCGCATGGTGCTTATTGTGTTCAATGCAGATGCAATTTTTGTGTTTCATCAACACTCTGAAGGTCCACAGATTACAGAATGCCTCCAGATGTGCTTCGGTAACTATTACTAGTCTTCCAGAGTACGATCAAAGCGTAGACAGTATAAGACATTACTCCCAAGGAGAAAAGTCCGCAAGGTGCTTATTGTGTTCAACGCCGAAGCCATTTCTGTGTTTCATAAACACTCTGAAAGTCCACAGAATACAGAATGCATCCAGATGTGCTTCAGAAACTACTACTAGTCTTCCAGGAAACGATCAAAGCGTAGGCAGTTTATGACATTACTCCCATGGAGAAAAGTCCGCATGGTGCCTATTGTGTTCAATGCCGATGAATTTTTGTGTTTCATCAACACGATGAAGGTCCACAGATTACAGAATGCATCCAGATGTGCTTCGGAAACTACTACTAGTGTTCCAGTGAACTATCAAAGTGTAGACAGTTTAAGACATTACTCCCATGGAGAAAAGTCCGCATGGTGCTTATTGTGTTCAATGCAGATGCAATTTCTGTGTTTCATCAACACTCTGAAGGTCCACAGATTACAGAATGCATACAGATGTGCTTCGGAAACTACTACTAGCCTTCCAGTGTACGATCAAAGCGTAGACAGTTTCAGACATTACTCCCATGGAGAAAAGTCCGCATGGTGCTTATTGTGTTCAATGCCGCTGCAATTTCTGTGTTTCATCAACACTCTGAAGGTCCACAGATTACAGAATGCATCCAGATGTGCTTCGGAAACAACTACTAGTCTTCCAGGGAACGATCAAATCGTAGACAGTTTAATACATTACCCCCATTAGAAAAAGTCCGCAAGGTGCTTATTGTGTTCAATGCCGATGAAATTTCTGTGTTTCATCAACACTCTGAAGGTCCACAGATTACAGAATACATCCAGATGTGCTTCAGAAACTACTACTAGTCTTCCAGGGAACGATGAAAGCGTAGACGGTTTAAGACATTACTCCCATGGAGAAAAGGCCGCATGGTGCTTATTGTGTTCAATGCCGATGCAATTTCTGTGTTTCATCAACACTCTGAAGGACTACAGATTACAGAATACATCGAGATGTGCTTCGGAAACTACTACTAGTCTTCCAGGGAACGATCAAAGCGTAGACAGTTTGAGACATTACTTCCATGGAGAAAAGTCCGCATGGTGCTTATTGTGTTCAATGCCGATGAAATTTTTGTGTTTCATCAACACTCTGAAGGTCCACAGATTACAGAATGCATCCAGATATGCTTCGGAAACTACTACTAGTTTTCCAGGGAATGATCAAAGCGTAGACGGTTTAAGACATTACTCCCAAGGAGAAAAGTCCACATGGTGCTTATTGTGTTCAATGCCGATGCAATTTCTGTTTTTCATCAACACTCTGAAGGTCCACAGAAAACAGAATGCATCCAGATGTGCTTCAGAAACTACTACTAGTCTTCCAGGAAACGAACAAAGCGTAGGCAGTTTAAGGCATTACTCCCATGGAGAAAAGTCTGCATGGTGCATATTGTGTTCAATGCCGCTGCAATTTCTGTGTTTCATCAACACTCTGAAGGTCCACAGAATACAGAATGCATCTAGATGTGCTTCAGAAACTACTACTAGTCTTCCAGGAAACGATCAAAGCGTAGGCAGTTTAAGACATTACTCCCATGGAGAAAAGTCCGCATGGTGCTTATTGTGATCAATGCCGACGCAATTTCTGTGTTTAATCAACACTCTGAAGGTCCACAGATTACACAATGCCTACAGATGTGCTTCGGAAGCTACTACTAGTCTTCCAGTGTACGATCAAAGCGTAGACCGTTGAAGACATAACTCCCATGGAGAAAAGTCCGCATGGTGCTTATTGTGTTCAATGGCGATGCAATTTTTGTGTTTCATCAACACTCTGAAGGTCCACAGATTACAGAATGCATCCAGATGTGCTTCGAAAACTATTACTAGTCTTCCAGTGTACGATCAAATCGTAGACAGTATAAGACATTACTCCCATGGAGAAAAGTCCGCATGGTGCTTATTGTGTTCAACGCCGAAGGCATTTCTGTGTTTCATCAACACTCTGAAGGTCCACAGAATACAGAATGCATCCAGATGTGCTTCAGAAACTACTACTAGTCTTCCAGGAAACGATCAAACGTAGGCAGTTTAAGACATTACTCCCATGGAGAAAAGTCTGCATGGTGCTTATTGTGTTCAATGCCGCTGCAATTTCTGTGTTTCATCAACACTCTGAAGGTCCACAGAATACAGAATGCATCTAGATGTGCTTCAGAAACTACTACTAGTCTTCCAGGAAACGATCAAAGCGTAGGCAGTTTATGACATTACTCCCATGGAGAAAAGTCCGCATGGTGCCTATTGTGTTCAATGCCGATGAATTTTTGTGTTTCATCAACACTATGAAGGTCCACAGATTACAGAATGCATCCAGATCTGCTTCGGAAAATACTACTAGTGTTCCAGTGAACTATCAAAGTGTAGACAGTTTAAGACATTACTCCCATGGAGAAAAGTCCGCATGGTGCTTATTGTGTTCAATGCCGATGCAATTTCTGAGTTTCATCAACACTCTGAAGATCCACAGATTACAGAATGCATACAGATGTGCTTCGGAAACTACTACTTGTATTCCAGTGAACGATCAAAGCGTAGACAGTTTGAGACATTACTCCCATGGAGAAAAGTCCGCATGGTGTTTATTGTGTTCATAGCCGATGTAATTTTTGTGTTTCATCAACACTCTGAAGGTATACAGATTACAGAATGCCTCCAGATGTGCTTCGGAAACTACTACTAGTCTTCCTGTGAACGATCAAAGCGTAGACAGTATAAGACATTACTCCTAAGGAGAAAAGTCCGCAAGGTGCTTATTGTGTTCAACGCCGAAGCCATTTCTGTGTTTCATGAACACTCTGAAGGTCCACAGAATACAGAATGCATCCAGATGTGCTTCTGAAACTACTACTAGTCTTCCAGGAAACGATCAAAGCGTAGGCAGTTTAAGACATTACTCCCATGGAGAAAAGTCCGCATTATGCTTAATGTGTTCAATGCCGCTGCAATATCTGTGTTTCATCAACACTCTGAAGGTCCACAGAGTACAGAATGCATCTAGATGTGCTTCAGAAACCACTACTAGTCTTCCAGGAAACGATCAAGGCGTAGGCAGTTTAAGACATTACTCCCATGGAGAAAAGTCCGCATGGTGCTTATTGTGTTCAATGCCGATGCAATTTCTGTGTTTCATCAACACTCTGAAGGTCCACAGATTACAGAATGCATACAGATATGCTTCGGAAACTACTACTAGTCTTTTAGTGAACGATCAAAGCGTAGACAGTTTGAGACATTACTAATATGGAAAAAAGTCCGCATGGTGCTTATTGTGTTCAAAGCCGATGTAATTTTTGTGTTTCATCAACACTCTGAAGGTCCACAGATTACAGAATGCCTCCAGGAGTGCTTCAGAAACTACTACTAGTCATACAGTGTACGATCAAAGCGTAGACAGTTTAAGACATTACTCCCATGGAGAAAAGTCCGCATGGTGCTTATTTTGTTCAATGCCGATGCAATTTCTGTGTTTCATCAACACTCTCAAGGTAAACAGATTACAGAATGCCTACAGATGTGCTTCGGAAACTACTACCAGTCTTCCAGTCAACGATCAAAGCGTAGGCAGTTTGAGACTTTACTCCCATGGAGAAAAGTCTACATGGTTCTCATTGTGTTCAAAGCCGATGCAATTTTTGTGTTTCATCAACACCCTGATTGTCCACAGATTACAGAATGCATCCATATGTGCATCGGAAACTACTACTAGTCTTCCAGGGAACGATCAAAGCTTAGACAGTTTAAGACACTACTCCCACGGACAAAAGTCCGCAAGGTGGTTATTGTTTTCAATGCCGATGCAATTTTTGTGTTTCATCAACACTCTCAAGGTCCACAGATTAAAGAATGCCTCCAGACGTGCTTCGGAAACTACTACTAGTCTTCCAGTGTACGATCAAAACGTAGACAGTTAAAGACATTACTCCCATGGAGAAAAGTCCACATGGTTCTTATTGTGTTCAATGCCGATGCAATTTTTGTGTTTCATCAACACTCTGAAGGTCCTCAGATGACAGAACGCATCCAGATGTGCTTCGGAAACTACTACTAGTCTTCCAGTGTACGATCAAAGCGTAGACTGTTTAAGACATTACTCCAATAGAGAAAATTCCGTATGGTGCTTATTGTGTTCAATGCCGATGCAATTTCTGTGTTTCGTCAACAATCTGAAGGACCACAGATTACAGAATGCATCGAGATGTGCTTCGGAAACTACTACTAGTATTCCAGGGAACGATCAAAGCGTAGACAGTTTGAGACATTACTTCCATGGAGAAAAGTCCGCATGGTGCTTATAGTGTTCAATGACGATTAAATTTCTGTGTTTCATCAACACTATGGAGGTCCACAGATTACAGAATGCCTCCAGATGTGCTTCGGAAACTACTAATAGTCTTCCAGTGTACGACCAAAGCGTAGACAGTTTAAGACATTACTCCCATGGAGAAAAGTCCGCATGGTGCTTATTGTGATCAATGCCGACGCAATTTCTGTGTTTAATCAACACTCTGAAGGTCCACAGATTACACAATGCCTACAGATGTGCTTCGGAAGCTACTACTAGTCTTCCAGTGTACGATCAAAGCGTAGACCGTTGAAGACATTACTCCCATGGAGAAAAGTCCGCATGGTGCTTATTGTGTTCAATGGCGATGCAATTTTTGTGTTTCATCAACACTCTGAAGGTCCACAGATTACAGAATGCATCCAGATGTGCTTCGAAAACTATTACTAGTCTTCCAGTGTACGATCAAAGCGTAGACAGTATAAGACATTACTCCCATGGAGAAAAGTCCGCATGGTGCTTATTGTGTTCAACGCCGAAGGCATTTCTGTGTTTCATCAACACTCTGAAGGTCCACAGAATACAGAATGCATCCAGATGTGCTTCAGAAACTACTACTAGTCTTCCAGGAAACGATCAAACGTAGGCAGTTTAAGACATTACTCCCATGGAGAAAAGTCTGCATGGTGCTTATTGTGTTCAATGCCGCTGCAATTTCTGTGTTTCATCAACACTCTGAAGGTCCACAGAATACAGAATGCATCTAGATGTGCTTCAGAAACTACTACTAGTCTTCCAGGAAACGATCAAAGCGTAGGCAGTTTAAGACATTACTCCCATGGAGAAAAGTCCGCATGGTGCCTATTGTGTTCAATGCCGATGAATTTTTGTGTTTCATCAACACTATGAAGGTCCACAGATTACAGAATGCATCCAGATCTGCTTCGGAAAATACTACTAGTGTTCCAGTGAACTATCAAAGTGTAGACAGTTTAAGACATTACTCCCATGGAGAAAAGTCCGCATGGTGCTTATTGTGTTCAATGCCGATGCAATTTCTGTGTTTCATCAACACTCTGACGGTCCACAGATTACAGAATGCATACAGATGTGCTTCGGAAACTACTACTTGTCTTCCAGTGAACGATCAAAGCGTAGACAGTTTGAGACATTACTCCCATGGAGAAAAGTCCGCATGGTGTTTATTGTGTTCATAGCCGATGTAATTTTTGTGTTTCATCAACACTCTGAAGGTATACAGATTACAGAATGCCTCCAGATGTGCTTCGGAAACTACTACTAGTCTTCCTGTGAACGATCAAAGCGTAGACAGTATAAGACATTACTCCCAAGGAGAAAAGTCCGCAAGGTGCTTATTGTGTTCAACGCCGAAGCCATTTCTATGTTTCATGAACACTCTGAAGGTCCACAGAATACAGAATGCATCCAGATGTGCTTCAGAAACTACTACTAGTCTTCCAGGAAACGATCAAAGCGTAGGCAGTTTAAGACATTACTCCCATGGAGAAACGTCCTCATGGTGCTTATTGTGTTCAATGCCGCTGCAATATTTGTGTTTCATCAACACTCTGAGGGTCCACAGAATACAGAATGCATCTAGATGTGCTTCAGAAACTACTACTAGTCTTCCAGGAAACGATCAAAGCGTAGGCAGTTTAAGACATTACTCCCATGGAGAAAAGTCCGCATGGTGCCTATTGTGTTCAATGCCGATGAATTTTTGTGTTTCATCAACACGATGAAGGTCCACAGATTACAGAATGAATCCAGATGTGCTTCGGAAACTACTACTAGTGTTCCAGTGAACTATCAAAGTGTAGACAGTTTAAGACATTACTCCCATGGAGAAAAGTCTACATGGTGCTCATTGTGTTCAAAGCCGATGCAATTTTTGTGTTTCATCAACACCCTGATTGTCCACAGATTACAGAATGCATCCATATGTGCATCGGAAACTACTACTAGTCTTGCAGGGAACGATCAAAGCTTAGACAGTTTAAGACACTACTCCCACGGACAAAAGTCCGCAAGGTGGTTATTGTTTTCAATGCCGATGCAATTTTTGTGTTTCATCAACACTCTCAAGGTCCACAGATTAAAGAATGCCTCCAGACGTGCTTCGGAAACTACTACTAGTCTTCCAGTGTACGATCAAAACGTAGACAGTTAAAGACATTACTCCCATGGAGAAAAGTCCACATGGTGCTTATTGTGTTCAATGCCGATGCAATTTTTGTGTTTCATCAACACTCTGAAGGTCCTCAGATGACAGAACGCATCCAGATGTGCTTCGGAAACTACTACTAGTCTTCCAGTGTACGATCAAAGCGTAGACTGTTTAAGACATTACTCCCATAGAGAAAATTCCGTATGGTGCTTATTGTGTTCAATGCCGATACAATTTTTGTGTTTCATCAACACTCTGACGGTCCACAGATTACAGAATGCATCCGGATGTGCTTCGGAAACTACTACTAGTCTTCCAGTGTACGATCAAAGCGTAGACAGTTGAAGACATTACTCCCATGGAGAAAAGTCCGCATGGTGTTTATTGTGTTCAATGCCGATTCAATTTCTGTGTTTCATCAACACTCTGATTGTCCACAGATTACAGAATGCATCCAGATGTGCTTCAGAAACTACTACTAGTCTTCCAGGGAATGATCAAAGCGTAGACAGTTTAAGACATTACTCCCATGGAGAAAAGTCCGCATGGTGCTTATTTTGTTCAATGCCGATGCAATTTCTGTGTTTCATCAACACTCTGAAGGTAAACAGATTACAGAATGCCTCCAGATGTGCTTCGGAAACTACTACTAGTCTTCCAGTCAACGATCAAAGCGTAGGCAGTTTGAGACATTACTCCCATGGAGAAAAGTCTACATGGTGCTCATTGTGTTAAAGCCGATGCAATTTTTGTGTTTCATCAACACCCTGATTGTCCACAGATTACAGAATGCACCCAGATGTGCTTCAGAAACTACTACTAGTCTTCCAGGGAATGATCAAAGCGTAGACAGTTTAAGACGTTACTCTAATGGAGCAAAGTCCGCATGGTGTTTAATGTGTTCAATGCCGATTCAATTTCTGTGTTTCATCAACACTCTGAGGGTCCAGAGATTACAGAATGCATCCAGATGTGCTTCGGAAACTATTACTAGTCTCCCAGTGTTCGATCAAAGCGTAGACAGTTTAAGACATTAATCTCATGTAGAAAGGTCCGCATGGTGCTTATTGTGTTCAATGCCGATGCAAGTTTTGCGTTCCATCAACACTCTGAAGGTCCACAGATTACAGAATGCCTCCAGATGTGCTTCGGAAACTACTATTAGTCTTCCGGGGAACTATCAAAGCGTAGACAGTCTAAGACATTACTCCCATGCAGAAAAGTCCGCATGGTGCTTATTGTGTTCAATGCCGATTCAATTCCTGTGTTTCATCAACACTCTGAAGCTCCACAGATTACAGAATGCCTACAGATGTGCTTCGGAAGCTACTACTAGTCTTCCAGTGTACGATCAAAGCGTAGACCGTTGAAGACATAACTCCCATGGAGAAAAGTCCGCATGGTGCTTATTGTGTTCAATGGCGATGCAATTTTTGTGTTTCATCAACACTCTGAAGGTCCACAGATTACAGAATGCATCCAGATGTGCTTCGAAAACTATTACTAGTCTTCCAGTGTACGATCAAAGCGTAGACAGTAACAGACATTACTCCCATGGAGAAAAGTCCGCATGGTGCTTATTGTGTTCAACGCCGAAGGCATTTCTGTGTTTCATCAACACTCTGAAGGTCCACAGAATACAGAATGCATCCAGATGTGCTTCAGAAACTACTACTAGTCTTCCAGGAAACGATCAAACGTAGGCAGTTTAAGACATTACTCCCATGGAGAAAAGTCTGCATGGTGCTTATTGTGTTCAATGCCGCTGCAATTTCTGTGTTTCATCAACACTCTGAAGGTCCACAGAATACAGAATGCATCTAGATGTGCTTCAGAAACTACTACTAGTCTTCCAGGAAACGATCAAAGCGTAGGCAGTTTATGACATTACTCCCATGGAGAAAAGTCCGCATGGTGCCTATTGTGTTCAATGCCGATGAATTTTTGTGTTTCATCAACACTATGAAGGTCCACAGATTACAGAATGCATCCAGATCTGCTTCGGAAAATACTACTAGTGTTCCAGTGAACTATCAAAGTGTAGACAGTTTAAGACATTACTCCCATGGAGAAAAGTCCGCATGGTGCTTATTGTGTTCAATGCCGATGCAATTTCTGAGTTTCATCAACACTCTGAAGATCCACAGATTACAGAATGCATACAGATGTGCTTCGGAAACTACTACTTGTATTCCAGTGAACGATCAAAGCGTAGACAGTTTGAGACATTACTCCCATGGAGAAAAGTCCGCATGGTGTTTATTGTGTTCATAGCCGATGTAATTTTTGTGTTTCATCAACACTCTGAAGGTATACAGATTACAGAATGCCTCCAGATGTGCTTCGGAAACTACTACTAGTCTTCCTGTGAACGATCAAAGCGTAGACAGTATAAGACATTACTCCTAAGGAGAAAAGTCCGCAAGGTGCTTATTGTGTTCAACGCCGAAGCCATTTCTGTGTTTCATGAACACTCTGAAGGTCCACAGAATACAGAATGCATCCAGATGTGCTTCTGAAACTACTACTAGTCTTCCAGGAAACGATCAAAGCGTAGGCAGTTTAAGACATTACTCCCATGGAGAAAAGTCCGCATTATGCTTAATGTGTTCAATGCCGCTGCAATATCTGTGTTTCATCAACACTCTGAAGGTCCACAGAATACAGAATGCATCTAGATGTGCTTCAGAAACCACTACTAGTCTTCCAGGAAACGATCAAGGCGTAGGCAGTTTAAGACATTACTCCCATGGAGAAAAGTCCGCATGGTGCTTATTGTGTTCAATGCCGATGCAATTTCTGTGTTTCATCAACACTCTGAAGGTCCACAGATTACAGAATGCATACAGATGTGCTTCGGAAACTACTACTAGTCTTTTAGTGAACGATCAAAGCGTAGACAGTTTGAGACATTACTAATATGGAAAAAAGTCCGCATGGTGCTTATTGTGTTCAAAGCCGATGTAATTTTTGTGTTTCATCAACACTCTGAAGGTCCACAGATTACAGAATGCCTCCAGGAGTGCTTCAGAAACTACTACTAGTCATACAGTGTACGATCAAAGCGTAGACAGTTTAAGACATTACTCCCATGGAGAAAAGTCCGCATGGTGCTTATTTTGTTCAATGCCGATGCAATTTCTGTGTTTCATCAACACTCTCAAGGTAAACAGATTACAGAATGCCTACAGATGTGCTTCGGAAACTACTACCAGTCTTCCAGTCAACGATCAAAGCGTAGGCAGTTTGAGACTTTACTCCCATGGAGAAAAGTCTACATGGTTCTCATTGTGTTCAAAGCCGATGCAATTTTTGTGTTTCATCAACACCCTGATTGTCCACAGATTACAGAATGCATCCATATGTGCATCGGAAACTACTACTAGTCTTCCAGGGAACGATCAAAGCTTAGACAGTTTAAGACACTACTCCCACGGACAAAAGTCCGCAAGGTGGTTATTGTTTTCAATGCCGATGCAATTTTTGTGTTTCATCAACACTCTCAAGGTCCACAGATTAAAGAATGCCTCCAGACGTGCTTCGGAAACTACTACTAGTCTTCCAGTGTACGATCAAAACGTAGACAGTTAAAGACATTACTCCCATGGAGAAAAGTCCACATGGTTCTTATTGTGTTCAATGCCGATGCAATTTTTGTGTTTCATCAACACTCTGAAGGTCCTCAGATGACAGAACGCATCCAGATGTGCTTCGGAAACTACTACTAGTCTTCCAGTGTACGATCAAAGCGTAGACTGTTTAAGACATTACTCCAATAGAGAAAATTCCGTATGGTGCTTATTGTGTTCAATGCCGATGCAATTTCTGTGTTTCGTCAACAATCTGAAGGACCACAGATTACAGAATGCATCGAGATGTGCTTCGGAAACTACTACTAGTATTCCAGGGAACGATCAAAGCGTAGACAGTTTGAGACATTACTTCCATGGAGAAAAGTCCGCATGGTGCTTATAGTGTTCAATGACGATTAAATTTCTGTGTTTCATCAACACTATGGAGGTCCACAGATTACAGAATGCCTCCAGATGTGCTTCGGAAACTACTAATAGTCTTCCAGTGTACGACCAAAGCGTAGACAGTTTAAGACATTACTCCCATGGAGAAAAGTCCGCATGGTGCTTATTGTGATCAATGCCGACGCAATTTCTGTGTTTAATCAACACTCTGAAGGTCCACAGATTACACAATGCCTACAGATGTGCTTCGGAAGCTACTACTAGTCTTCCAGTGTACGATCAAAGCGTAGACCGTTGAAGACATTACTCCCATGGAGAAAAGTCCGCATGGTGCTTATTGTGTTCAATGGCGATGCAATTTTTGTGTTTCATCAACACTCTGAAGGTCCACAGATTACAGAATGCATCCAGATGTGCTTCGAAAACTATTACTAGTCTTCCAGTGTACGATCAAAGCGTAGACAGTATAAGACATTACTCCCATGGAGAAAAGTCCGCATGGTGCTTATTGTGTTCAACGCCGAAGGCATTTCTGTGTTTCATCAACACTCTGAAGGTCCACAGAATACAGAATGCATCCAGATGTGCTTCAGAAACTACTACTAGTCTTCCAGGAAACGATCAAACGTAGGCAGTTTAAGACATTACTCCCATGGAGAAAAGTCTGCATGGTGCTTATTGTGTTCAATGCCGCTGCAATTTCTGTGTTTCATCAACACTCTGAAGGTCCACAGAATACAGAATGCATCTAGATGTGCTTCAGAAACTACTACTAGTCTTCCAGGAAACGATCAAAGCGTAGGCAGTTTAAGACATTACTCCCATGGAGAAAAGTCCGCATGGTGCCTATTGTGTTCAATGCCGATGAATTTTTGTGTTTCATCAACACTATGAAGGTCCACAGATTACAGAATGCATCCAGATCTGCTTCGGAAAATACTACTAGTGTTCCAGTGAACTATCAAAGTGTAGACAGTTTAAGACATTACTCCCATGGAGAAAAGTCCGCATGGTGCTTATTGTGTTCAATGCCGATGCAATTTCTGTGTTTCATCAACACTCTGACGGTCCACAGATTACAGAATGCATACAGATGTGCTTCGGAAACTACTACTTGTCTTCCAGTGAACGATCAAAGCGTAGACAGTTTGAGACATTACTCCCATGGAGAAAAGTCCGCATGGTGTTTATTGTGTTCATAGCCGATGTAATTTTTGTGTTTCATCAACACTCTGAAGGTATAGAGATTACAGAATGCCTCCAGATGTGCTTCGGAAACTACTACTAGTCTTCCTGTGAACGATCAAAGCGTAGACAGTATAAGACATTACTCCCAAGGAGAAAAGTCCGCAAGGTGCTTATTGTGTTCAACGCCGAAGCCATTTCTATGTTTCATGAACACTCTGAAGGTCCACAGAATACAGAATGCATCCAGATGTGCTTCAGAAACTACTACTAGTCTTCCAGGAAACGATCAAAGCGTAGGCAGTTTAAGACATTACTCCCATGGAGAAACGTCCTCATGGTGCTTATTGTGTTCAATGCCGCTGCAATATTTGTGTTTCATCAACACTCTGAGGGTCCACAGAATACAGAATGCATCTAGATGTGCTTCAGAAACTACTACTAGTCTTCCAGGAAACGATCAAAGCGTAGGCAGTTTAAGACATTACTCCCATGGAGAAAAGTCCGCATGGTGCCTATTGTGTTCAATGCCGATGAATTTTTGTGTTTCATCAACACGATGAAGGTCCACAGATTACAGAATGAATCCAGATGTGCTTCGGAAACTACTACTAGTGTTCCAGTGAACTATCAAAGTGTAGACAGTTTAAGACATTACTCCCATGGAGAAAAGTCTACATGGTGCTCATTGTGTTCAAAGCCGATGCAATTTTTGTGTTTCATCAACACCATGATTGTCCACAGATTACAGAATGCATCCATATGTGCATCGGAAACTACTACTAGTCTTCCAGGGAACGATCAAAGCTTAGACAGTTTAAGACACTACTCCCACGGACAAAAGTCCGCAAGGTGGTTATTGTTTTCAATGCCGATGCAATTTTTGTGTTTCATCAACACTCTCAAGGTCCACAGATTAAAGAATGCCTCCAGACGTGCTTCGGAAACTACTACTAGTCTTCCAGTGTACGATCAAAACGTAGACAGTTAAAGACATTACTCCCATGGAGAAAAGTCCACATGGTGCTTATTGTGTTCAATGCCGATGCAATTTTTGTGTTTCATCAACACTCTGAAGGTCCTCAGATGACAGAACGCATCCAGATGTGCTTCGGAAACTACTACTAGTCTTCCAGTGTACGATCAAAGCGTAGACTGTTTAAGACATTACTCCCATAGAGAAAATTCCGTATGGTGCTTATTGTGTTCAATGCCGATACAATTTTTGTGTTTCATCAACACTCTGACGGTCCACAGATTACAGAATGCATCCGGATGTGCTTCGGAAACTACTACTAGTCTTCCAGTGTACGATCAAAGCGTAGACAGTTGAAGACATTACTCCCATGGAGAAAAGTCCGCATGGTGTTTATTGTGTTCAATGCCGATTCAATTTCTGTGTTTCATCAACACTCTGATTGTCCACAGATTACAGAATGCATCCAGATGTGCTTCAGAAACTACTACTAGTCTTCCAGGGAATGATCAAAGCGTAGACAGTTTAAGACATTACTCCCATGGAGAAAAGTCCGCATGGTGCTTATTTTGTTCAATGCCGATGCAATTTCTGTGTTTCATCAACACTCTGAAGGTAAACAGATTACAGAATGCCTCCAGATGTGCTTCGGAAACTACTACTAGTCTTCCAGTCAACGATCAAAGCGTAGGCAGTTTGAGACATTACTCCCATGGAGAAAAGTCTACATGGTGCTCATTGTGTTAAAGCCGATGCAATTTTTGTGTTTCATCAACACCCTGATTGTCCACAGATTACAGAATGCACCCAGATGTGCTTCAGAAACTACTACTAGTCTTCCAGGGAATGATCAAAGCGTAGACAGTTTAAGACGTTACTCTAATGGAGAAAAGTCCGCATGGTGTTTAATGTGTTCAATGCCGATTCAATTTCTGTGTTTCATCAACACTCTGAGGGTCCAGAGATTACAGAATGCATCCAGATGTGCTTCGGAAACTATTACTAGTCTCCCAGTGTTCGATCAAAGCGTAGACAGTTTAAGACATTAATCTCATGTAGAAAGGTCCGCATGGTGCTTATTGTGTTCAATGCCGATGCAAGTTTTGCGTTCCATCAACACTCTGAAGGTCCACAGATTACAGAATGCCTCCAGATGTGCTTCGGAAACTACTATTAGTCTTCCGGGGAACTATCAAAGCGTAGACAGTCTAAGACATTACTCCCATGCAGAAAAGTCCGCATGGTGCTTATTGTGTTCAATGCCGATTCAATTCCTGTGTTTCATCAACACTCTGAAGCTCCACAGATTACAGAATGCCTACAGATGTGCTTCGGAAACTACTACTAGTCTTCCAGTGTACGATCAAAGCGTAGACAGTTTAAGACATTACTCCCATGGAGAAAAGTCCGCATGGTGCTTATTGTGTTCAATGCCGATGCAATTTCTGTGTTTCATCAACACTCTGAGGGTAAACAGATTACAGAATGCCTCCAGATGTGCTTCGGAAACTACTGCTACTCTTCCAGTCAACGATCAAAGCGTAGACTGTTTGAGACATTACTCCCATGGAGAAAAGTCTACATGGTGCTTATTGTGTTCAAAGCCGATGAAATTTTTGTGTTTCATCAACACCCTGATTGTCCACAGATTACAGAATGCATCCAGATGTGCATCGGAAACTGCTACTAGTTTTCCAGTGTACGATCAAAGCGTAGACAGTTTAAGACATTACTCCCATGGAGAAAAGTCCGCATGGTGCTGATTGTGTTCAATGCCGATGCAATTTCTGTGTTTCATCAACACTCTGACGGTCCACAGATTACAGAATGCATCCAGATGTGCTTCAGAAACTACTACTAGTCTTCCAGTTAATGATCAAAGCGTAGACAGTTTAAGACATTACTCCCATGGAGAAAAGTCAGCATGGTGCTTAATGTGTTCAATGCCGATTCAATTTCTGTGTTTCATCAACACTCTGAGGGTCCAGAGATTACAGAATGCATCCAGATGTGCTTCGGAAACTACTACTAGTCTTCCAGTGTACGATCTAAGCGTAGACAGTTTAAGACATTACTCCCATGTAGAAAAGTCCGCATGGTGATTATGGTGTTCAATGCCGATGCAATTTTTGTATTTCATCAACATTCTAAAGGTCCACAGATAACAGAATGCCACCAGATGTGCTTCGGAAACTACTACTAGTCTTCCAGTGTACGATCAAAGCGTAGACAGTTTAAGACATTACTCCCATGGAGAAAAGTCCGCATGGTGCTTATTGTGTTCAATGCCGATGCAATTTCTGTGTTTCATCAACACTCTGAAGGTAAACAGATTACAGAATGCCTCCAGATGTGCTTCGGAAACTACTGCTACTCTCTCAGTCAACGATCAATGCGTAGACAGTTTGAGACATTACTCCCATGGAGAAAAGTCTACATGGTGCTTATTGTGTTCAAAGCCGATGCAATTTTTGTGTTTCATCAACACCCTGATTGTCCACAGATTACAGAATGCATCCAGATGTGCATCGGAAACTACTACTAGTCTTCCAGGGAACGATCAAAGCGTAGACAGTTTAAGACACTACTCCCTTGGAGAAAAGTCCGCATGGTGCTTATTGTTTTCAATGCCGATGCAATTTTTGTGATTCATCAACACTCTGAAGGTCCATAGATTACAGAATGCCTCCAGATGTGCTTCGGAAACTGCTACTAGTCTTCCAGTGTACGATCAAAGAGTAGACAATTTAAGACATTACTCCCATGGAGAAAAGTCCCCATGGTGCTAATTGTGTTCAATGCCGATGTAATTTTTGTGTTTCATCAACACTCTGAAGGTCCTCAGGTTACAGAATGCATCCAGATGTGCTTCGGAAACTACTACTAGTCTTCCAGTGTACGATAAAAGCGTAGACAGTTTAAGACATTACTCCCATGGAGAAAAGTCGGCATGGTGCTTATTGTGTTCAATGCAGATGCAATTTTTGTGTTTCATCAACACTCTGAAGGTCCATAGATTACAGAATGCCTCCAGATGTGCTTCGAAAACTACTACTAGTCTTCCAGTGTACGATCAAAGCGCAGACAGTTTAAGACAAAAATCTCATGTAGAAAAGTCCGCATGGTGCTTATTGTGTTCAATGCCGATGCAATTTTTCGGTTTCATCAACACTCTGAAGGTCCACAGATTACAGAATGCCCCCAGATGTGCTTCGGAATCTACTACTAGTCTTCCAGTAAACGATCAAAGCATAGACAATTTAAGACATTACTGCCATGGAGAAAAGTCTGCATGGTGCTTATTGTGTTCAATGCCGATGCAATTTCTGTGTTTCATCAACACTCTGAAGGTCCACAGATTACAGAATGCATCCAGATGTGCTTCAGAAACTTTTATTAGTCTTCCAGGGAACGATCAAAGCGTAGACAGTTTAAGACATTTCTCCCATGAAGAAAAGTCCGCATGGTGCTTATTGTGTTCAATGCCGATTCAATTTCTGCGTTTCATCAACACTCTGAAGGTCCACAGATTACAGAATGCCTCCAGATGTGCTTCATAAACTACTACCAGTCTTCCAGTGTACGATCAAAGCGTAGACAGTTTATGACATTACCCCCATGGAGAAAAGTCCGCATGGTGCTTATTGTGTCCAATGCCGATACAATTTCTGTGTTTCATCAACACTCTGAAGGTCCACAGATTACAGAATGCATCCAGATTTGCTTCAGAAACTTTTACTAGTCATCCAGGGAACGATCAAACCGTAGACAGTTTAAGACATTACTCCCATGGAGAAAAGTCCGCATGGCGCTTATTGTGTTCAATGCCGATTCAATTTTTGTGTCTCATCAACACTCTGAAGGTCCACAGATTACAGAATGCATCCAGATGTGCTTCGGAAGCTACTACTAGTCTTCCAGGGAACGATTAAATCGTAGACAGTTTAAGACATTACTCCCATGGAGAAAAGTCCGCATGGTGCTTATTGTGTTCAATGCCGATGCAATTTCTGTGTTTTATCAACATCCTGAAGGTCCACAGATTACAGAATCCATCCAGATGTGCTCCTGAAACTACTACTAGTCTTCCAGGGAACGATCAAAGCGTAGACAGTTGAAGACATTACTCCCATGGAGAAAAGTCCGTATGGTGCTTATTGTGCTCAATGCCGATGCAATGTTTGTGTTTCATCAACATTCTGAAGGTCGTCAGATTACAGAATGCATCCAGATGTGCTTCGGCACCTACTTCTCGTCTTCCAGTGTACGATCAAAGCGTAGACAGTTTAAGACATTACTCCCATTTAGAAAAGTCCGCATGGTGTTTATTGTGTTCAATGCCGATTCAATTCCTGTGTTTCATCAACACTCTGAAGCTCCATAGATTACAGAATGCCTACAGATGTGCTTCGGAAACTACTACTAGTCTTCCAGTGTACGATCAAAGCGTAGACATTTTAAGACATTACTCCCATGGAGTAAAGTCCACATGGTGCTTATTATGTTCAATGCCGAATCAATTTCTGTGGTTCCTCAACACTCTGAGGGTCCAGAGATTACAGAATGCATCCAGATGTGCTTCGGAAACAACTACAAGTCTTCCAGTGTACGATAAAAGCGTAGACAGTTTAAGACATTACTCCCATGGAGAAAAGTCGGCATGGTGCTTATTGTGTTCAATGCAGATGCAATTTTTGTGTTTCATCAACACTCTGAAGGTCCATAGATTACAGAATGCCTCCAGATGTGCTTCGAAAACTACTACTAGTCTTCCAGTGTACGATCAAAGCGCAGACAGTTTAAGACAAAAATCTCATGTAGAAAAGTCCGCATGGTGCTTATTGTGTTCAATGCCGATGCAATTTTTCGGTTTCATCAACACTCTGAAGGTCCACAGATTACAGAATGCCCCCAGATGTGCTTCGGAATCTACTACTAGTCTTCCAGTAAACGATCAAAGCATAGACAATTTAAGACATTACTGCCATGGAGAAAAGTCTGCATGGTGCTTATTGTGTTCAATGCCGATGCAATTTCTGTGTTTCATCAACACTCTGAAGGTCCACAGATTACAGAATGCATCCAGATGTGCTTCAGAAACTTTTATTAGTCTTCCAGGGAACGATCAAAGCGTAGACAGTTTAAGACATTTCTCCCATGAAGAAAAGTCCGCATGGTGCTTATTGTGTTCAATGCCGATTCAATTTCTGCGTTTCATCAACACTCTGAAGGTCCACAGATTACAGAATGCCTCCAGATGTGCTTCATAAACTACTACCAGTCTTCCAGTGTACGATCAAAGCGTAGACAGTTTAAGACATTACCCCCATGGAGAAAAGTCCGCATGGTGCTTATTGTGTCCAATGCCGATACAATTTCTGTGTTTCATCAACACTCTGAAGGTCCACAGATTACAGAATGCATCCAGATTTGCTTCAGAAACTTTTACTAGTCATCCAGGGAACGATCAAACCGTAGACAGTTTAAGACATTACTCCCATGGAGAAAAGTCCGCATGGCGCTTATTGTGTTCAATGCCGATTCAATTTTTGTGTCTCATCAACACTCTGAAGGTCCACAGATTACAGAATGCATCCAGATGTGCTTCGGAAGCTACTACTAGTCTTCCAGGGAACGATTAAATCGTAGACAGTTTAAGACATTACTCCCATGGAGAAAAGTCCGCATGGTGCTTATTGTGTTCAATGCCGATGCAATTTCTGTGTTTTATCAACATCCTGAAGGTGTACAGATTACAGAATCCATCCAGATGTGCTCCTGAAACTACTACTAGTCTTCCAGGGAACGATCAAAGCGTAGACAGTTGAAGACATTACTCCCATGGAGAAAAGTCCGTATGGTGCTTATTGTGCTCAATGCCGATGCAATGTTTGTGTTTCATCAACATTCTGAAGGTCGTCAGATTACAGAATGCATCCAGATGTGCTTCGGCACCTACTTCTCGTCTTCCAGTGTACGATCAAAGCGTAGACAGTTTAAGACATTACTCCCATTTAGAAAAGTCCGCATGGTGTTTATTGTGTTCAATGCCGATTCAATTCCTGTGTTTCATCAACACTCTGAAGCTCCACAGATTACAGAATGCCTACAGATGTGCTTCGGAAACTACTACTAGTCTTCCAGTGTACGATCAAAGCGTAGACATTTTAAGACATTACTCCCATGGAGTAAAGTCCACATGGTGCTTATTGTGTTCAATGCCGATGCAATTTCTGTGTTTCATCAACACTCTGAAGGTAAACAGATTACAGAATGCCTCCAGATGTGCTTCGGATACTACTGCTACTCTCTCAGTCAACGATCAATGCGTAGACAGTTTGAGACATTACTCCCATGGAGAAAAGTCTACATGGTGCTTATTGTGTTCAAAGCCGATGCAATTTTTGTGTTTCATCAACACCCTGATTGTCCACAGATTACAGAATGCATCCAGATGTGCATCGGAAACTACTACTAGTCTTCCAGGGAACGATCAAAGCGTAGACAGTTTAAGACACTACTCCCTTGGAGAAAAGTCCGCATGGTGCTTATTGTTTTCAATGCCGATGCAATTTTTGTGATTCATCAACACTCTGAAGGTCCATAGATTACAGAATGCCTCCAGATGTGCTTCGGAAACTGCTACTAGTCTTCCAGTGTACGATCAAAGAGTAGACAATTTAAGACATTACTCCCATGGAGAAAAGTCCCCATGGTGCTAATTGTGTTCAATGCCGATGTAATTTTTGTGTTTCATAAACACTCTGAAGGTCCTCAGGTTACAGAATGCATCCAGATGTGCTTCGGAAACTACTACTAGTCTTCCAGTGTACGATCAAAGCGTAGACTGTTTAAGACATTACTCCCATAGAGAAAATTCGTATGGTGCTTATTGTGTTCAATGCCGATGCAATTTTTGTGTTTCATCAACACTCTGAAGGTCGACAGATTTCAGAATGCCTACAGATGTGCTTCGGAAACCACTACTAGTCTTCCAGGGAACGATCAAAGCGTAGACAGTTTAAGACAATACTCCCATTTAGAAAAGTCCGCATGGTGCTTATTGTGTTCAATGCCGATACAATTTCTGTGTTTCATCAACAATCTGAAGGTCCACAGATTACAGAATGCATCCAGATGTGCTTCGGAAACTACTACCAGTCTTCCAGGGAACGATCAAAGGGTAGACAGTTTAAGACATTACTCCCATGGAGAAAAGTCCGCATGGTGCTTATTGTGTTCAATGCCGATTCAATTCCTGTGTTTCATCAACACTCTGAAGCTCCACAGATTACAGAATGCCTACAGATGTGCTTCGGAAACTACTACTAGTCTTCCAGTGTACGATCAAAGCGTAGACAGTTTAAGACATTACTCCCATGGAGAAAAGTCCGCATGGTGCTTATTGTGTTCAATGCCGATGCAATTTCTGTGTTTCATCAACACTCTGAGGGTAAACAGATTACAGAATGCCTCCAGATGTGCTTCGGAAACTACTGCTACTCTTCCAGTCAACGATCAAAGCGTAGACTGTTTGAGACATTACTCCCATGGAGAAAAGTCTACATGGTGCTTATTGTGTTCAAAGCCGATGCAATTTTTGTGTTTCATCAACACCCTGATTGTCCACAGATTACAGAATGCATCCAGATGTGCATCGGAAACTGCTACTAGTTTTCCAGTGTACGATCAAATCGTAGACAGTTTAAGACATTACTCCCATGGAGAAAAGTCCGCATGGTGCTGATTGTGTTCAATGCCGATGCAATTTCTGTGTTTCATCAACACTCTGAAGGTCCACAGATTACAGAATGCATCCAGATGTGCTTCAGAAACTACTACTAGTCTTCCAGGGAATGATCAAAGCGTAGACAGTTTAAGACATTACTCCCATGGAGAAAAGTCAGCATGGTGCTTAATGTGTTCAATGCCGATTCAATTTCTGTGTTTCATCAACACTCTGAGGGTCCAGAGATTACAGAATGCATCCAGATGTGCTTCGGAAACTACTACTACTATTCCAGTGTACGATCTAAGCGTAGACAGTTTAAGACATTACTCCCATGTAGAAAAGTCCGCATGGTGATTATGGTGTTCAATGCCGATGCAATTTTTGTATTTCATCAACATTCTAAAGGTCCACAGATAACAGAATGCCACCAGATGTGCTTCGGAAACTACTACTAGCCTTCCAGTGTACGATCAAAGCGTAGACAGTTTAAGACATTAATCTCACGTAGAAAAGACCGCATGGTGCTCATTGTGTTCAATGCCGATGCAAGTTTTGCGTTCCATCAACACTCTGAAGGTCCACAGATTACAGAATGCCTCCAGCTATGCTTCGGAAACTACTATTAGTCTTCTGGGGAACTATCGAAGCGTAGACGGTTTAAGACATTACTCCCATGCAGAAAAGTCCGCATGGTGTTTATTGTGTTCAATGCCGATTCAATTCCTTTGTTTCATCAACACTCTGAAGCTCCACAGATTACAGAATGCCTACAGATGTGCTTCGGAAACTACTACTAGTCTTCCAGTGTACGATCAAAGCGTAGACATTTTAAGACATTACTCCCATGGAGTAAAGTCCACATGGTGCTTATTGTGTTCAATGCCGATGCAATTTCTGTGTTTCATCAACACTCTGAAGGTAAACAGATTACAGAATGCCTCCAGATGTGCTTCGGAAACTACTGCTACTCTCTCAGTCAACGATCAATGCGTAGACAGTTTGAGACATTACTCCCATGGAGAAAAGTCTACATGGTGCTTATTGTGTTCAAAGCCGATGCAATTTTTGTGTTTCATCAACACCCTGATTGTCCACAGATTACAGAATGCATCCAGATGTGCATCGGAAACTACTACTAGTCTTCCAGGGAACGATCAAAGCGTAGACAGTTTAAGACACTACTCCCTTGGAGAAAAGTCCGCATGGTGCTTATTGTTTTCAATGCCGATGCAATTTTTGTGATTCATCAACACTCTGAAGGTCCATAGATTACAGAATTCCTCCAGATGTGCTTCGGAAACTGCTACTAGTCTTCCAGTGTACGATCAAAGAGTAGACAATTTAAGACATTACTCCCATGGAGAAAAGTCCCCATGGTGCTAATTGTGTTCAATGCCGATGTAATTTTTGTGTTTCATAAACACTCTGAAGGTCCTCAGGTTACAGAATGCATCCAGATGTGCTTCGGAAACTACTACTAGTCTTCCAGTGTACGATCAAAGCGTAGACTGTTTAAGACATTACTCCCATAGAGAAAATTCCGTATGGTGCTTATTGTGTTCAATGCCGAAGAAATTTTTGTGTTTCATCAACACTCCGAAGGTCCACAGATTTCAGAATGCCTCCAGATGTGCTTCGGAAACTACTACTAGTCTTCCAGGGAACGATCAAAGCGTAGACAGTTTAAGACATTACCCCCATGGGGAAAAGTCCGCATGGTGCTTATTGTGTTCAATGCCGAATCAATTTCTGTGGTTCCTCAACACTCTGAGGGTCCAGAGATTACAGAATGCATCCAGATGTGCTTCGGAAACAACTACTAGTCTTCCAGTGTACGATAAAAGCGTAGACACTTTAAGACATTACTCCCATGGAGAAAAGTCCGCATGGTGCTTATTGTGTTCAATGCCGATACAATTTCTGTGTTTCATCAACACTCTGAAGGTCCACAGATTACAGAATGCATCCAGATTTGCTTCAGAAACTTTTACTAGTCTTCCAGGGAACGATCAAAGCGTAGACAGTTTAAGACATTTCTCCCATGGAGAAAAGTCCGCATGGTGCTTATTGTGTTCAGTGCCGATTCAATTTCTGTGTTTCATCAACACTCTGAAGGTCCACAGATTACAGAATGCATCCAGATGTGCTTCGGATACTACTACTAGTCATCCAGGGAACGATCAAACCGTAGACAGTTTAAGACATTACTCCCATGGAGAAAAGTCCGCATGGCGCTTATTGTGTTCAATGCCGATTCAATTTTTGTGTCTCATCAACACTCTGAAGGTCCACAGATTACAGAATGCATCCAGATGTGTTCGGAAACTACTACTAGTCTTCCAGGGAACGATTAAATCGTAGACAGTTTAAGACATTACTCCCATGGAGAAAAGTCCGCATGGTGCTTATTGTGTTCAATGCCGATGCAATTTCTGTGTTTTATCAACATCCTGAAGGTCCACAGATTACAGAATCCATCCAGATGTGCTCCTGAAACTACTACTAGTCTTCCAGGGAACGATCAAAGCGTAGACAGTTGAAGACATTACTCCCATGGAGAAAAGTCCGCATGGTGCTTATTGTGCTCAATGCCGATGCAATGTTTGTGTTTCATCAACATTCTGAAGGTCGTCAGATTACAGAATGCATCCAGATGTGCTTCGGCACCTACTTCTCGTCTTCCAGTGTACGATCAAAGCGTAGACAGTTTAAGACATTACTCCCATTTAGAAAAGTCCGCATGGTGCTTATTGTGTTCAATGCCGATTCAATTTCTGTGTTTCATCAACACTCTGAATGTCCACAGATTACAGAATGCATCCAGATGTGCTTCAGAAACTACTACTAGTCTTCCAGGGAACGATCAAAGCGTAGACAGTTTAAGACATTGTTCCCATGGAGAAAAGTCCGCATGGTGCTGATTGTGTTCAATGCCGATTTAATTTCTGTGTTTCATCAACACTCTGAAGGTCCACAGATTACAGAATGCATCCAGATGTGCATCGGAAACTACTACTAGTCTTCCAGGGAACGATCAAAGCGTAGACAATTTAAGACAATACTCCCATTTAGAAAAGTCCGCATGGTGCTTATTGTGTTCAATGCCGATGCAATTTCTGTGTTTCATCAACAATCTGAAGGTCCACAGATTACAGAATGCATCCAGATGTGCTTCGGAAACTACTACTAGTCTTCCAGGGAACGATCAAAGGGTAGACAGTTTAAGACATTACTCCCATGGAGAAATGTCCGCATGGTGCTTATTGTGTTCAATGCCGATTCAATATCGGTATTTCATCAACACTCTGAAGGTCCACAGATTACAGAATGCATCCAGATGCGCTTAGGAAATTACTGCTAGTCTTCCAGGGAACGATCAAAGCGTAGACAATTTAAGCCATTACTCCCATGGAGAAAAGTCCGAATGGAGCTTATTGTGTTCAATGCCAATTCAATTTCAGTGTTTCATTAACACTCTGAAGGTCCACAAATTACAGAATGCCTCCAGATGTGCTTCGGAAACAACTACTAGTCTTCCAGTGTATGATCAAAGCGTAGACAGTTTAAGACAATACTCCCAAGGAGAAAAATCCGCAAGGTGATTATTGTGTTCAATGCCGATGCAATTATTGTGTTTCATGAACACTCTGAAGGACCACAGATTACAGAATGCCTCCACATGTGCTTCGGAAACTACTACTAGTCTTCCAGGGAACGATCAAAGCGTAGACAGTTTAAGACATTACTCCCATGGAGAAAAGTCCGCATGGTGCTTATTGTGTTCAATGCCGATGCAATTTTTGTGTTTCATCAACACTCTGAAGGTCCACAGATTACAGAATGCATCCAGATGTGCTTCGGAAATTACTTCTAGTCTTCCAGGGAACGATCAAAGCGTAGACAGTTTAAGACATTACTCCCATGGAGAAAAGTCCGCATGGTGCTTATTGTGTTCAATGTAAATTCTATTTCTGTGTTTCATCAACACTCTGAAGGTCCACAGATTACAGAATGCCTCCAGATGTGCTTCGGAAACTATTACTAGTCTTCCAGTGAACGATCAAAGCGTAGACAGTTTAAGACATTGCTCCCATTGAGAAAAATCCGCATGGTGCTTATTGTGTTCAATGCCGATGCAATTATTGTGTTTCATCAACACTCTGAAGGTCCACAGATTACAGAATGCCTCCAGATGTGCTTCGGAAACTACTACTAGTCTTCCAGGGAACGATCAAAGCGTAGACAGTTTAAGACATTACTCTCATGGAGAAAAGTCCGCATGGTACTTATTGTGTTCAATGCCGATTTAATTTCTGTTTTTCATCAACACTCTGAAGGTCCACAGTTTACAGAATGCATCCAGATCTGCTTCGGAAACTACTACTAGTCTTCCAGGGAACGATCAAAGCGTAGACAGTTTAAGACATTCCTGCCATGGAGTAAAGTCCGCATGGTGCTTATTGTGTTCAAAGACGATTCAATTTCAGTGTTTCATCAACACTCTGAAGGTCCACAGATTACAGAATGCCTCCAGATGCGCTTCGGAAACTACTACTAGTCTTCCAGTGTACGATCAAATCGTAGACAGTTTAAGACATTACTCCCATGGAGAAGAATCCGCATTGGTGCTTATTGTGTTCAATGTCGATGCATTTTTTGTGTTTCATCAACACTCTGAAGGTCCACAGATTACAGAATGCCTCCAGATGTGCTTCGGAAACTACTACTAGTCTTCCAGGAAACGATCAAAGCGTAGACAGTTTAAGACATTACTCCCATGGAGAAAAGTCCGCATGGTTCTTATTGTGTTCAATGACGATGCAATTTTTGTGTTTCATCAACACTCTGAAGGTCCACAGATTACAGAATGCATCCAGATGTGCTTCAGAAACTACTACTAGTCTTCCATTGAACGATCAAGGCGTAGACAGTTTAAGACATTCCTCCCATGGACAAAGGTCCGCATGGTGCTTATTGTGTTCAATGCTGATTCAATTTCTATGTCTCATCAACACTCTGAAGTTCCACAGATTACAGAATGCATCCAGATGTGCTTCGGAAACTTTTACTAGTCTTCCAGGGATCGATCAAAGCGTAGACAGTTTAAGACATTACTCAAATGGAGAAAAGTCCTCATGGTGCTTATTGTGTTCAATGCCTATTCCATTTCTGTGTTTCATCAACACACTGAAGCTCCACAGATTACAGAATGCATCCAGATGTGCTTCGGATACTACTACTAGTCTTCCAGGGAACGATCAAAGCGTAGATAGTTTAAGACATTACTCCCATGGGGAAAAGTCCGCATGGTGCTTATTGTGTTCAATGCGTATTCAATTTCTGTGTTTCATCAACAATCTGAAGGTCCACAGATTACAGAATGCATCCAGATGTGCTTCGGAAACTACTACTAGTCTTCCAGGGAACGATCAAAGCGTAGACAGTTTAAGACATTACTCCCATGGAGAAAAGTCCGCATGGTGCATATTGCGCTCAATGCCGATGCAATTTTTGTGTTTCATCAACACTCTGAAGGCCCACAGATTACAGAATGCATCCAGATGTGCTTCAGAAACTACTACTAGTCTTCCAGGGAACGATCAAAGCGTGGAGAGTTTAAGACATTACTCCCCAGGAGAAAAGTCCGCATGGTGCTTATTGTGTTCAATGCCGATTCAATTTCTGTGTTTCATCAACACTCTGAAGTTCCACAGATTACAGAATGCATCCAGATGTGCTTCGGAAACTACTACTAGTCTTCCAGGGATCCATCAAAGCGTAGACAGTTTAAGACATTACTCCCATGGAGAAAAGTCCGCATGGTGCTTATTGTGTTCAATGTAAATTCTATTTCTGTGTTTCATCAACACTCTGAAGGTCCACAGATTACAGAATGCCTCCAGATGTGCTTCGGAAACTATTACTAGTCTTCCAGTGAACGATCAAAGCGTAGACAGTTTAAGACATTGCTCCCATTGAGAAAAATCCGCATGGTGCTTATTGTGTTCAATGCCGATGCAATTATTGTGTTTCATCAACACTCTGAAGGTCCACAGATTACAGAATGCCTCCAGATGTGCTTCGGAAACTACTACTAGTCTTCCAGGGAACGATCAAAGCGTAGACAGTTTAAGACATTACTCTCATGGAGAAAAGTCCGCATGGTACTTATTGTGTTCAATGCCGATTTAATTTCTGTTTTTCATCAACACTCTGAAGGTCCACAGTTTACAGAATGCATCCAGATCTGCTTCGGAAACTACTACTAGTCTTCCAGGGAACGATCAAAGCGTAGACAGTTTAAGACATTCCTGCCATGGAGTAAAGTCCGCATGGTGCTTATTGTGTTCAAAGACGATTCAATTTCAGTGTTTCATCAACACTCTGAAGGTCCACAGATTACAGAATGCCTCCAGATGCGCTTCGGAAACTACTACTAGTCTTCCAGTGTACGATCAAATCGTAGACAGTTTAAGACATTACTCCCATGGAGAAGAATCCGCATTGGTGCTTATTGTGTTCAATGTCGATGCATTTTTTGTGTTTCATCAACACTCTGAAGGTCCACAGATTACAGAATGCCTCCAGATGTGCTTCGGAAACTACTACTAGTCTTCCAGGAAACGATCAAAGCGTAGACAGTTTAAGACATTACTCCCATGGAGAAAAGTCCGCATGGTTCTTATTGTGTTCAATGACGATGCAATTTTTGTGTTTCATCAACACTCTGAAGGTCCACAGATTACAGAATGCATCCAGATGTGCTTCAGAAACTACTACTAGTCTTCCATTGAACGATCAAGGCGTAGACAGTTTAAGACATTCCTCCCATGGACAAAGGTCCGCATGGTGCTTATTGTGTTCAATGCTGATTCAATTTCTATGTCTCATCAACACTCTGAAGTTCCACAGATTACAGAATGCATCCAGATGTGCTTCGGAAACTTTTACTAGTCTTCCAGGGATCGATCAAAGCGTAGACAGTTTAAGACATTACTCAAATGGAGAAAAGTCCTCATGGTGCTTATTGTGTTCAATGCCTATTCCATTTCTGTGTTTCATCAACACACTGAAGCTCCACAGATTACAGAATGCATCCAGATGTGCTTCGGATACTACTACTAGTCTTCCAGGGAACGATCAAAGCGTAGATAGTTTAAGACATTACTCCCATGGGGAAAAGTCCGCATGGTGCTTATTGTGTTCAATGCGTATTCAATTTCTGTGTTTCATCAACAATCTGAAGGTCCACAGATTACAGAATGCATCCAGATGTGCTTCGGAAACTACTACTAGTCTTCCAGGGAACGATCAAAGCGTAGACAGTTTAAGACATTACTCCCATGGAGAAAAGTCCGCATGGTGCATATTGCGCTCAATGCCGATGCAATTTTTGTGTTTCATCAACACTCTGAAGGCCCACAGATTACAGAATGCATCCAGATGTGCTTCAGAAACTACTACTAGTCTTCCAGGGAACGATCAAAGCGTGGAGAGTTTAAGACATTACTCCCCAGGAGAAAAGTCCGCATGGTGCTTATTGTGTTCAATGCCGATTCAATTTCTGTGTTTCATCAACACTCTGAAGTTCCACAGATTACAGAATGCATCCTGATGTGCTTCGGAAACTACTACTCGTCATCCAGTGTACGATCAAAGCGTAGACAGTTTAAGACATTACTCCCATGGAGAAAAGTCCGCATGGTGCTTATTGTGTTCAATGCCGATTTAATTTCTGTATTTCATCAACACTCTGAAGGTCCACAGATTACAGAATGCATCCAGATCTGCTTCGGAAACTACTACTAGTCTTCCAGGGAACGATCAAAGCGTAGACAGTTTGAGACATTACTTCCATGGAGAAAAGTCCGCATGGTGCTTATCGTGTTCAAAGACGATTCAATTTCAGTGTTTCATCAACACTCTGAAGGTCCACAGATTACAGAATGCCTCCAGATGTGCTTCGGAAACTACTACTAGTCTTCCACGGATCGATCAAAGCGTAGACAATTTAAGACATTACTCCCATGGAGAAAAGTCCTCATGGTGCTTATTGTGTTCAATGCCTTTCCATTTCTGTGTTTCATCAACACACTGAAGCTCCACAGATCACAGAATGTATCCAGATGTGCCTCAGATACTACTACTAGTCTTCCAGGGAACGATCAAAGCGTAGACAGTTTAAGAATTACTCCCATGGAGAAAAGTCCGCATGGTGCTTATTGTGTTCAATGCCGATTCAATTTCTGTGTTTCATCAACACTCTGAAGGTCCACAGATTACAGAATGCATCCAGATGTGCTTCGGAAACTACTACTAGTCTTCCAGGGAACGATCAAAGCGTAGACAGTTTAAGACATTACTCCCATTTAGAAAAGTCCGCATGGTGCTTATTGTGTTCAATGCCGATTCAATTTCTGTATTTCATCAACACTCTGAAGGTCCACAGATTACAGAATGCATCCAGATGTGCTTCGGAAACTACTACTAGTCTTCCAGGGAACGATCAAAGCGTAGACAGTTGAAGACATTACTCCTATGGAGAAAAATCCGCATGGTGCTTATTGTGTTCAATGCCGATTCAATTTCAGTGTTTCATCAACACTCTGAAGGTCTACAGATTACAGAATGCCTCCAGATGTGCTTCGGAAACTACTACTAGTCTTCCAGTGTACGATCAAAGCGTAGACAGTTTAAGACATTACTCCCATGGAGAAAAATCCGCATTGGTGCTTATTGTGTTCAATGCCGATGCAATTTTTGTGTTTCATCAACACTCTGAAGGTCCACAGATTACAGAATGCCTCCAGATGTGCTTCGGAAACTACTACTAGTCTTCCAGGGAACGATCAAAGCGTAGACAGTTTAAGACATTACTCCCATGGAGATAAGTCCGCATGGTGCTTATTGTGTTCGATGCCGATTCAAATTTTGTGTTTCATCAACACTCTAAAGGTCCACAGATTACAGAATGAATCTAGATGTGCTTCAGAAACTACTACTAGTCTTCCATTGAACTATCAAACGTAGACAGTTTAAGACATTACTCCCATGAAGAAAAGTCCGCATGGTGCTTATTGTGTTCAGTGCCGATTCAATTTTTGTGTTTCATCAACACTCTAAAGGTCCACAGATTACAGAATGCATCCAGATGTGCTTCAGAAACTACTACTAGTCTTCCAGGGAACGATCAAAGCGTAGACAGTTTAAGACATTACTCCCATGGAGAAAGTTCCACATGTTGCTTATTGTGTTCAATGCCGCTGAATTTCTGTGTTTCATCAACACTCTGAAGTTCCACAGATTTCAGAATGCTTCCAGATGTGCTTCGGAAACTACTACTAGTCTTCCACGGATCGATCAAAGCGTAGACAATTTAAGACATTACTCCCATGGAGAAAAGTCCTCATGGTGCTTATTGTGTTCAATGCCTATTCCATTTCTGTGTTTCATCAACACACTGAAGCTCCACAGATTACAGAATGCATCCAGATGTGCTTCGGATACTACTACTAGTCTTCCAGGGAACGATCAAAGCGTAGACAGTTTAAGACATTACTCCCATGGAGAAAAGACCGCATGGTGCTTATTGTGTTCTATGCCGATTAAATTTCTGTGTTTCATCAACACTCTGAAGGTCCACAGATTACAGAATGCATCCAGATGTGCTTCGGAAACTACTACTAGTCTTCCAGTGTACGATCAAAGCGTAGACAGTTTAAGACATTACTCCCATGGAGATAAGTCATCATGGTGCTTGATGTGTTCAATGCCGATGAAATTTCTGTGTGTCACCAGCACTCTGTAGGTCCAGAGATTACAGAATGCATCAAGATGTGCTTCAGAAACTTTGACTAGTCTTCCAGGGAACGATCAAAACGTAGACAGTTTAAGACATTTCTCCCATGGAGAAAAGTCCGCATGGTGCTTATTGTGTTCAATGCCGATTCAATTTCTGTGTTTCATCAACACTCTGAAGGTCCACAGATTACAGAATGCATCAACATGTGCTTCGGATACTACTACTAGTCTTCCAGGGAACGATCAAACTTTAGACAGTTTAAGACATTAATCCCATGGAGAAAAGTCCGCATGGTGCTTATTGTGTTCAATGCCGATTCAATTTCTGTGTCTCATTAACATTCTGAAGGTCCACAGATTACAGAATGCATCCAGATGTGCTTCGGAAACTACTACTAGTCTTCCAGGGATCGATTAAATCGTAGACAGTTTAAGACATTACTCCCATGGAGAAAAGTCCGCATGGCGCTTATTGTGTTCAATGCCGATGCAATTTCTGTGTTTCATCAACACTCTGAAGGTCCACAGATTACAGAATGCATCCAGATGTGCTTCGGAAACTACTACTAGTCTTCCAGGCAACGATCAAAGCGTAGACAATTTAAGACATTACTCCCATGGAGAAAAGTCCGCATGGTTCTTATTGTGTTCAATGCCGATGCAATTTTTGTGTTTCATCAACACTCTGAAGGTCCACAGATTACAGAATGCATCGATATGTGCTTCAGAAACTACTACTAGTCTTGTACTTAACGATCAAAGCGTAGACACTTTGAGACATTACTCCCATGGACAAAAGTCCGCATGGTGCTTATTGTGTTAAATGCTGATTCCATTTCTATGTTTCATCAACACTCTGAATTTCCACAGATTACAGAATGCATCCAGATGTGCTTCGGAAACTACTACTAGTCTTCCAGGGATCGATCAAAGCGTAGACAGTTTAAGACATTACTCCCATGGAGAAAAGTCCGCATGGTGCTTATTGTGTTCAATGCCGATTCAATTTCTGTATTTCATCAACACCCTGAAGGTCCACAGATTCCAGAATGCATCCAGATGTGCTTCGGAAATTACTTCTAGTCTTCCAGGGAACGATCATAGCGTAGACAGTTTAAGACATTACTCCCATGGAAAAAATCCGTATGGTGCCTATTGTATTCAATGCCGATGCAATTTTTGTGTTTCATCAACACTCTGGAGGTCCACAGATTACAGAATGCATCCAGATGTGCTTCTTAAACTACTACTAATCTTAAAGTGAACTATCAAAGCGTAGACAGTTTAAGACATTACTCCCATAGAGAAAATTCCGCATGGTGCTTATTGTGTTCAATGCCGATGCAATTTTGGTGTTTCATCAACACTCTGAAGGTCCACAGATTACAGAATGCATCCAGATGTGCTTCGGAAACTACTACTAGTCTTCCAGGGAACGATCACACCGTAGACAGCTTAAGACATTACTCCCACGGAGAAAAGTCCGCAAGGTGGTTAATTTGTTCAATGCCGATGCAATTTTTGTGTTTCATCAACACTCTGAAGGTCCACAGATTACAGAATGCATCCAGATGGGCTTCGGAAACTACGACTAGTCTTCCAGTGTACGATCAAAGCGTAGACACATTAAGACGTTACTCCCATGTAGAAAAGTCCGCATGGTGCTTATTGTGTTCAATGCCGATGCAATTTCTGTGTTTCATCAACACTCTGAAAGTCCACAGATTACAGAATGCATCCAGATGTGCTTCGGAAACTAGTACTAGTCTTCCAGGGAACGATTAAATCGTAGACAGTTTAAGACATTACTCCCATGGAGAAAAGTCCGCATGGTGCTTATTGTGTTCAATGCCGATGCAATTTCTGTGTTTCATCAACACTCTGAAGGTCCACAGATTACAGAATGAATCCAGATGTGCTTCGGAAACTACTACTAGTCTTCCAGGGAACGATGAAAGCGAAGACAGTTTAAGACATTACTCCCATGGAGAAAAGTCCGCATGGTGCTTATTGTGTTCAATGCCGATTCCATTTCTGTGTTCCGTCAACACTCTGAAGTTCCACAGATTACAGAATGCATCCTGATGTGCTTCGGAAACTACTACTAGTCTTCCAGGGAACGATCAAAGCGTAGACAATTTAAGAAATTACTCCCATGGAGAAAAGTCTGCATGGTGCTTATTGTGCTCAATGCCGATGCAATTTTTGTGTTTCATCAACACTCTGAGGGCCCTCAGATTACAGAATGCATCCTGATGTGCTTCGGAAACTACTACTCGTCTTCCAGTGTACGATCAAAGCGTAGATAGTTTAAGGCATTACTCCCATGGAGAAAAGTGCGCATGGTGCTTATTGTGTTCAATGCCGATGCAATTTCTATGTTTCATCAACATTCTGAAGGTCCACTGATTACAGAATGCATCCAGATGTGCTCCTGAAACTACTACTAGTCTTCCAGGGAACGATCAAAGCGTAGACAGTTTAAGACATTACTGCCATGGAGAAAAGTCCGCATGCTGCTTATTGTGCTCAATGCCGATGCAATTTTTGTGTTTCATCAACACTCTGAAGGTCGTCAGATTACAGAATGCATCCAGATGTGCTTCGGCACCTACTTCTAGTCTTCCAGTGTACGATCAAAGCGTAGACAGTTTAAGACATTACTCCCATTTAGAAAAGTCCGCTTGGTGCTTATTGTGTTCAATGCCGATTCAATTTCTGTGTTTCATCAACACTCTGAAGGTCCACAGATTACAGAATGCATCCAGATGTGCTTCAGAAACTACTACTAGTCTTCCAGGGAACGATCAAAGCGTAGACAGTTTAAGGCATTACTCCCATGGAGAAAAGTGCGCATGGTGCTTATTGTGTTCAATGCCGATTCAATTTCTTTGTTTCATCAACACTCTGAAGGTCCAAAGATTACAGAATGCATCCAGATGTGCTTCGGAAACTACTACTAGTCTTCCAGGCAACGATCAAAGCGTAGACAGTTTAAGACATTACTCCCATGGAGAAAAGTCCGCATGGTGCTCATTGTGCTCATAGCCGATGCAATTTTAGTGTTTCATCAACACTCTGAAGGTCCACAGATTACAGAATGCATCCAGATGTGCTTCCGAAATTACTTCTAGTCTTCCAGGGAACGATCAAAGCGTAGACAATTTAAGACATTACTCCCATGGAGAAAAGTCCGCATGGCTCTTATTGTGTTCAATGCCAATTCAATTTCAGTGTTTCATGAACACTCTGAAGGTCCACAGATTACAGAATGCCTCCAGATGTGCTTCGGAAACTACTACTAGTCTTCCAGTGTACGATCAAAGCGTAGACAGTTTAAGACATTACTCCCAAGGAGAAAAATCCGCATGGTGATTATTGTGTTCAATGCCGATGCAATTTTTGTGTTTCATCAACACTCTGAAGGACCACAGATTACAGAATGCCTCCAGATGTGCTTCGGAAACTACTACTAGTCTTCCAGGGAACGATCAAAGCGTAGACAGTTTAAGACATTACTCCCATGGCGAAAAGTCCGCATGGTGCTTATTGTGTTCAATGCCGATGCAATTTTTGTGTTTCATCAACACTCTGAAGGTCCACAGATTACAGAATGCATCCATATGTGCTTCAGAAACTACTACTAGTCTTGTACGGAACGATCAAGGCGTAGACAATTTAAGACATTACTCCCATGGACAAAAGTCTGCATGGTGCTTATTGTGTTAAATGCTGATTCCATTTCTATGTTTCATCAACACTCTGAACTTCCACAGATTACAGAATGCATCCAGATGTGCTTCGGAAACTACTACTAGTCTTCCAGGGAACGATCAAAGCGTAGACAGTTTAAGACATTACTCCCATGGAGAAAAGTCCGCATAGTGCTTATTGTGTTCAATGCCGATTCAATTTCTGTATTTCATCAACCCCCTGAAGGTCCACAGATTCCAGAATGCATCCAGATGTGCTTCGGAAATTACTTCTGGTCTTCCAGGGAACGATCAAAGCGTAGACAGTTTAAGACATTACTCCCATGGAGAAAAGTCCGCATGGTGGTTAATTTGTTCAATGCCGATGCAATTTTTGTGTTTCATCAACACTCTGAAGGTCCATAGATTACAGAATGCATCCAGATGGGCTTCGGAAACTACGACTAGTCTTCCAGTGTACGTTCAAAGCGTAGACACATTAAGACGTTACTCCCATGTAGAAAAGTCCGCATGGTGCTTATTGTGTTCAATGCCGATGCAATTTTTGTGTTTCATCAACACTCTGAAGGTCCACAGATTACAGAATGCATCCAGATGTGCTTCGAAAACTACTACTAGTCTCCCAGTGTACAATCAAAGCATAGACAGTTTAAGACATTACTCCCATGAGGAGAAGTCCGCATGGTGGTTATGTTGTGCAATGCCGATGCAATTTTTGTGTTTCATCAACACTCTAAAGGTCCACAGATTACAGAATGGATCCAGATGTGCTTCGGAAACTACTACTAGTCTTCAGATGAACGATCAAAGCGTAGACATTTTAAGACATTACTCCCATGGAGAAAAGTCCGCATGGTGTTTATTGCGTTCAATGCCGATGCCATTTTTGTGTTTCATCAACACTCTGAAGGTCCACAGATTTCAGAACGCCTAAAGATATGTTTCGGAAACTACTACTAGTCTTCCAGGGAACGATCAAAGCGTAGACAGTTTAAGACATTACTCCCTTTAGAAAAGTCCGCATGGTGCTTATTGTGTTCAATGCCGATGCAATTTCAGTGATTCATCAACACTCTGAAGGTCCAAAGATTACAGAATGAGTCCAGATGTGCTTCAGAAACTACTACTAGTCTTCCACGGAAGGATCAAGGCGTAGGCAGTTTAAGACATTACTCCCATGGACAAAAGTCTGCATGGTGCTTATTGTGTTCAATGCTGATTCAATTTCTATGTTTCATCAACACCCTGAAGTTCCACAGATTACAGAATGCATCCAGATGTGCTTCGAAAACTTTTACTAGTCTTCCAGGGATCGATCAAAGCTTAGACAGTTTAAGACATTACTCCCATGGAGAAAAGTCCGCATGGTGCTTATTGTGTTCAATGACGATTCAATTTCTGTATTTCATCAACACTCTGAAGGTCCACAGATTCCAGAATGCATCCAGATGTGCTTCGGAAATTACTTCTGGTCTTCCAGGGAACAATCAAAGCGCAACCAGTTTAAGACATTACTCCCATGGAAAAAATCCGTATGGTGCCTATTGTATTCAATGCCGATGCAATTTTTGAGTTTCATCAACACTCTGAAGGTCCACAGATTACAGAATGCATCCAGATGTGCTTCTTAAACTACTACTAATCTTAAAGTGAACTATCAAAGCGTAGACAGTTTAAGACATTACTCCCATAGAGAAAATTCCGCATGGTGCTTATTGTGTTCAATGCCGATGCAATTTTGGTGTTTCGTCAACAGTCTGAAGGTCCACAGATTACAGAATGCATCCAGATGTGCTTCGGAAACTACTACTAGTCTTCCAGGGAACGATCACACCGTAGACAGCTTAAGACATTACTCCCATGTAGAAAAGTCCGCATGGTGGTTAATTTGTTCAATGCCGATGCAATTTTTGTGTTTCATCAACACTCTGAAGGTCCACAGATTACAGAATGCATCCAGATGTGCTTCGGGAACTACTACTAGTCTTCCAGGGAACGATCAAAGCGTAGACAGTTTAAGACATTACTCCCATGGAGAAAAGTCCGCATGGTGGTTAATTTGTTCAATGCCGATGCAATTTTTGTGTTTCATCTACACTCTGAAGGTCCACAGATTACAGAATGCATCCAGATGGGCTTCGGAAACTACGACTAGTCTTCCAGTGTACGTTCAAAGCGTAGACACATTAAGACGTTACTCCCATGTAGAAAAGTCCGCATGGTGCTTATTGTGTTCAATGCCGATACAATTTCTGTGTTTCATCAACACTCTGACGGTTCACAGATTACAGAATGCATCCAGATGTGCTTCGGAAACTACTACTAGTCTTCCAGTGTACGATCAAAACGTAGACAGTTTAAGACACTACTCCTATGGAGACAAGTCCGCATGGTGCTTATTGTGTTCAATGCCGATGCAATTTTAGTGTTTCATCAACACTCTGAAGGTCCACAGATTACAGAATGCATCCAGATGTGACTCTTAAACTACTACTAATCTTAAAGTGAACTATCAAAGCGTAGACAGTTTAAGACATTACTCCCATGGAGAAAAGTCCGTATGGTGCTTATTGTGTTCAATGCCGATGCCTTTCTTTTTGTTTCATCAACACTCTGAAGGTCCACAGATTACAGAATGCCTCCAGATGTGCTTCGGAAACTACTACTAGTCTTCCTGTGAACGATCAATGCGTAGACAGTTTAAGACATTACTCCCATAGAGAAAATTTCGCATGGTGCTTATTGTGTTCAATGCCGATGCAATTTTTGTGTTTCATCAACACTCTGAAGGTCCACAGATTACAGAATGCATCCAGATGTGCTTCGAAAACTACTACTAGTCTCCCAGTGTACAATCATAGACAGTTTAAGACATTACTCCCATGAAGAGAAGTCCGCATGGTGGTTATGTTGTGCAATGCCGATGCAATTTTTGTGTTTCATCAACACTCTAAAGGTCCACAGATTACAGAATGGATCCAGATGTGCTTCGGAAACTACTACTAGTCTTCCAATGAACGATCAAAGCGTAGACATTTTAAGACATTACTCCCATGGAGAAAAGTCCGCATGGTGTTTATTGTGTTCAATGCCGATGCCATTTTTGTGTTTCATCAACACTCTGAAGGTCCACAGATTTCAGAACGCCTAAAGATATGTTTCGGAAACTACTACTAGTCTTCCAGGGAACGATCAAAGCGTAGACAGTTTAAGACATTACTCCCTTTAGAAAAGTCCGCATGGTGCTTATTGTGTTCAATGCCGATGCAATTTCTGTGTTTCATCAACACTCTGAAGGTCCACAAATTACAGAATGACTCCAGATGTGCTTCGGAAACTACTACTGGTCTTCCAATGAACGATCAAAGCGTAGACATTTTAAGACATTACTCCCATGGAGAAAAGTCCGCATGGTGTTTATTGTGTTCAATGCCGATGCCATTTTTGTGTTTCATCAACACTCTGAAGGTCCACAGATTACAGAATGCATCCAGATGGGCTTCGGAAACTACGACTAGTCTTCCAGTGTACGTTCAAAGCGTAGACACATTAAGACGTTACTCCCATGTAGAAAAGTCCGCATGGTGCTTATTGTTTTCAATGCCGATGCAATTTCTGTGTTTCATCAACACTCTGACGGTTCACAGATTACAGAATGCATCCAGATGTGCTTCGGAAACTACTACTAGTCTTCCAGTGTACGATCAAAACGTAGACAGTTTAAGACACTACTCCTATGGAGACAAGTCCGCATGGTGCTTATTGTGTTCAATGCCGATGCAATTTTAGTGTTTCATCAACACTCTGAAGGTCCACAGATTACAGAATGCATCCAGATGTGACTCTTAAACTACTACTAATCTTAAAGTGAACTATCAAAGCGTAGACAGTTTAAGACATTACTCCCATGGAGAAAAGTCCGTATGGTGCTTATTGTGTTCAATGCCGATGCCTTTCTTTTTGTTTCATCAACACTCTGAAGGTCCACAGATTACAGAATGCCTCCAGATGTGCTTCGGAAACTACTACTAGTCTTCCTGTGAACGATCAATGCGTAGACAGTTTAAGACATTACTCCCATAGAGAAAATTTCGCATGGTGCTTATTGTGTTCAATGCCGATGCAATTTTTGTGTTTCATCAACACTCTGAAGGTCCACAGATTACAGAATGCATCCAGATGTGCTTCGAAAACTACTACTAGTCTCCCAGTGTACAATCATAGACAGTTTAAGACATTACTCCCATGAAGAGAAGTCCGCATGGTGGTTATGTTGTGCAATGCCGATGCAATTTTTGTGTTTCATCAACACTCTAAAGGTCCACAGTTTACAGAATGGATCCAGATGTGCTTCGGAAACTACTACTAGTCTTCCAATGAACGATCAAAGCGTAGACATTTTAAGACATTACTCCCATGGAGAAAAGTCCGCATGGTGTTTATTGTGTTCAATGCCGATGCCATTTTTGTGTTTCATCAACACTCTGAAGGTCCACAGATTTCAGAACGCCTAAAGATATGTTTCGGAAACTACTACTAGTCTTCCAGGGAACGATCAAAGCGTAGACAGTTTAAGACATTACTCCCTTTAGAAAAGTCCGCATGGTGCTTATTGTGTTCAATGCCGATGCAATATCTGTGTTTCATCAACACTCTGAAGGTCCAAAGATTACAGAATGAGTCCAGATGTGCTTCAGAAACTACTACTAGTCTTCCACGGAAGGATCAAGGCGTAGGCAGTTTGAGACATTACTGCCATGGAGAAAAGTCCGCATGGTGCTTATTGCGTTCAATGCCGATTCAATTTCTGTGTTTCTTCAACACTCTGAAGGTCCACAAATTACAGAATGACTCCAGATGTGCTTCGGAAACTACTACTAGTCTTCCAATGAACGATCAAAGCGTAGACATTTTAAGACATTACTCCCATGGAGAAAAGTCCGCATGGTGTTTATTGTGTTCAATGCCGATGCCATTTTTGTGTTTCATCAACACTCTGAAGGTCCACAGATTTCAGAACGCCTAAAGATATGTTTCGGAAACTACTACTAGTCTTCCAGGGAACGATCAAAGCGTAGACAGTTTAAGACATTACTCCCTTTAGAAAAGTCCGCATGGTGCTTATTGTGTTCAATGCCGATGCAATTTCTGTGTTTCATCAACACTCTGAAGGTCCAAAGATTACAGAATGAGTCCAGATGTGCTTCAGAAACTACTACTAGTTTTCCACGGAAGGATCAAGGCGTAGGCAGTTTGAGACATTACTGCCATGGAGAAAAGTCCGCATGGTGCTTATTGTGTTCAATGCCGATTCAATTTCTGTGTTTCATCAACACTCTGAAGGTCCACAGATTACAGAATGCATCCAGATGTGCTTCGGAAACTACTGCCAGTCTTCGAGGGAACGATAAAATCGTTGACAATTTAAGACATTACTCCCATGGAGAAAAGTCCGCATGGTTCTTATTGTGTTCAATGCCGATTCCATTTCTGTGTTTCATCAACACTCTGAAGGTCCACAGATTACAGAATGCATCCAGATGTGCTTCGGAAACTACTACTAGTCTTCCAGGGAACGATCAAAAACGTAGACAGTTTAAGACATTACTCTCATGGAGAAAAGTTCGCATGGTGCTTATTGTGTTCAGTGCCGATTAAATATTTGTCTTTCATAAACACTCTGAAGGTCCACAGATTACAGAACGCTTCCAGATGTGCTTCGGAAACTACTACTAGTCTTCCAGTGTACGATCAAAGCGTAGACAGTTTAAGACATTACTCCCATGGAAAAAAATCCGCATGGTGCTTATTGTGCTCAGTGCCGATGCAATTTTTGTGTTTCATCATCACTCTGAAGGTCCCCAGATTACAGAATGCTTCCAGATGTGCTTCGGAAACTACTACTAGTCTTCCAGTGTACGATCAAAGCGTAGACAGTTTAAGACATTACTCCCATGGAGAAAAATCCGCATGGTGCTTATTGTGTTCAATGCCGATGCAATTTTTGTGTTTCATCAACACTATGAAGGTCCACAGATTACAGAATTCTTACATATGTGCTTCGGAAACTACTACTAGTCTTCCAATGAACGATCAAAGCGTAGACATTTTAAGACATTACTCCCTTGGAGAAAAATCCGCATGGTGCTTATTGTGTTCAATGCCGATTCCATTTCTGTGTTCCATCAACACTCTGAAGTTCCACAGATTACAGAATGCATCCTGATGTGCTTCGGAAACTACTACTAGTCTTCCAGGGAACGATCAAAGCGTAGACAATTTAAGAAATAACTCCCATGGAGAAAAGTCCGCATGGTGCTTATTGTGCTCAATGCCGATGCAATTTTTGTGTTTCATCAACACTCTGAAGGCCCTCAGATTACAGAATGCATCCTGATGTTCTTCGGAAACTACTACTCGTCTTCCAGTGTACGATCAAAGCGTAGACAGTTTAAGACATTACTCCCATGGAGAAAAGTTCGCATGGTGCTTATTGTGTTCAATGCCGATGCAATTTGTGTGTTTCAACAACACTCTAAAGGTCCACAGATTACAGAACGCCTCCAGATGTGCTTCGGAAACTACTACTAGTCTTCCAGTGTACGATCAAAGCGTAGACAGTTTAAGACATTAATCTCATGTAGAAAAGTCCGCATGGTGCTTATTGTGTTCAATGCCGATGCAATTTTTGGGTCTCATCAACACTCTGAATGTCCACAGATTACAGAATGCCTCCAGATGTGCTTCGGAAACTACTACTAGTCTTCCAGTAAACGATCAAAGCATAGACAGTTTAAGACATTACTCCCATGGAGAAAAGTCCACATGGTGCTTGTTGTGTTTCAATGCCGATGCAACTTCTGTGTTTCATCAACACTCTGAAGGTCCAGAGATTACAGAATGCATCAAGATGTGCTTCAGAAACTTTGACTAGTCTTCCAGGGAACGATCAAAACGTAGACAGTTTAAGACATTTCTCCCATGGAGAAAATTCCGCATGGTGCTAATTGTGCTCAATGCCGATGCAATTTTTGTGTTTCATCAACACTCTGAAGGTCGTCAGATTACAGAATGCATCCAGATGTGCTTCGGCACCTACTTCTAGTCTTCCAGTGTACGATCAAAGCGTAGACAGTTTAAGACATTACTCCCATTTAGAAAAGTCCGCTTGGGACTTATTGTGTTCAATGCCGATTCAATTTCTGTGTTTCATCAACACTCTGAAGGTCCACAGATTACAGAATGCATCCAGATGTGCTTCAGAAACTACTACTAGTCTTCCAGGGAACGATCAAAGCGTAGACAGTTTAAGGCATTACTCCCATGGAGAAAAGTGCGCATGGTGCTTATTGTGTTCAATGCCGATTCAATTTCTTTGTTTCATCAACACTCTGAAGGTCCAAAGATTACAGAATGCATCCAGATGTGCTTCGGATACCACTACTAGTCTTCCAGCGAACGATCAAACTGTAGACAGTTTAAGACATTACTCCCATGGAGAAAAGTCCGCATGGTGCTTATTGAGTTCAATGCCGATTCAATTTCTGTGTTTCATTAACACTCTGAAGGTCCACAGATTACAGAATGCATCCAGATGTGCTCCTGAAACTACTACTAGTCTTCCAGGGAACGGTCAGAGCGTAGACAGTTTAAGACATTACCCCCATGGAGAAAAGTCCGCATGATGCTCATTGTGCTCATAGCCGATGCAATTTTAGTGTTTCATCAACACGCTGAAGGTCCTCAGATTACAGAATGCATCCAGATGTGCTTCGGAAACTACTACTCGTCTTCCAGTGTACGATCAAAGCTTAGACAGTTTAAGACATTACTCCCATGGAGAAAAATCCGCATGGTGATTATTGTGTTCAATGCCGATGCAATTATTGTGTTTCATCAACACTCTGAAGGACCACAGATTACAGAATGCCTCCAGATGTGCTTCGGAAACTACTACTAGTCTTCCAGGGAACGATGAAAGCGTAGACAGTTTAAGACATTACTCCCATGGAGAAAAGCCCGCATGGTGCTTATTGTGTTCAATGCCGATGCAATTTTTGTGTTTCATCAACACTCTGAAGGTCCACAGATTACAGAATGCATCCATATGTGCTTCAGAAACTAATACTAGTCTTGTACGGAACGATCAAAGCGTAGACAGTTTAATACATTACTCCCATGGACAAAGGTCCGCATGGTGCTTATTGTGTTCAATGCTGATTCAATTTCTATGTTTCATCAACACTCTGAAGTTCCACAGATTACAGAATGCATCCAGATGTGCTTCGAAAACTTTTACTAGTCTTCCAGGGATCGATCAAAGCTTAGACAGTTCAAGACATTACTCCCATGGAGAAAAGTCCGCATGGTGCTTATTGTGTTCAATGCAGATGCAATTTCTGTATTTCATCAACACTCTGAAGGTCCACAGATTCCAGAATGCATCCAGATGTGCTTCGGAAATTACTTCTGGTCTTCCAGGGAACGATCAAAGCGTAGACAGTTTAAGACATTACTCCCATGGAAAAAATCCGTATGGTGCCTATTGTATTCAATGCCGATGCAATTTTTGAGTTTCATCAACACTCTGAAGGTCCACAGATTACAGAATGCATCCAGATGTGCTTCTTAAACTACTACTAATCTTAAAGTGAACTATCAAAGCGTAGACAGTTTAAGACATTACTCCCATTGAGAAAATTCCGCATGGTGCTTATTGTGTTCAATGCCGATGCAATTTTGGTGTTTCGTCAACAGTCTGAAGGTCCACAGATTACAGAATGCATCCAGATGTGCTTCGGAAACTACTACTAGTCTTCCAGGGAACGATCACACCGTAGACAGCTTAAGACATTACTCCCATGTAGAAAAGTCCGCATGGTGGTTAATTTGTTCAATGCCGATGCAATTTTTGTGTTTCATCAACACTCTGAAGGTCCACAGATTACAGAATGCATCCAGATGTGCTTCGGAAACTACTACTAGTCTTCCAGTGTACGATCAAAACGTAGACAGTTTAAGACACTACTCCTATGGAGACAAGTCCGCATGGTGCTTATTGTGTTCAATGCAGATGCAATTTTAGTGTTTCATCAACACTCTGAAGGTCCACAGATTACAGAATGCATCCAGATGTGACTCTTAAACTACTACTAATCTTAAAGTGAACTATCAAAGCGTAGACAGTTTAAGACATTACTCCCATGGAGAAAAGTCCGTATGGTGCTTATTGTGTTCAATGCCGATGCCTTTCTTTTTGTTTCATCAACACTCTGAAGGTCCACATATTACAGAATGCCTCCAGATGTGCTTCGGAAACTACTACTAGTCTTCCTGTGAACGATCAATGCGTAGACAGTTTAAGACATTACTCCCATAGAGAAAATTTCGCATGGTGCTTATTGTGTTCAATGCCGATGCAATTTTTGTGTTTCATCAACACTCTGAAGGTCCACAGATTACAGAATGCATCCAGATGTGCTTCGAAAACTACTACTAGTCTCCCAGTGTACAATCATAGACAGTTTAAGACATTACTCCCATGAAGAGAAGTCCGCATGGTGGTTATGTTGTGCAATGCCGATGCAATTTTTGTGTTTCATCAACACTCTAAAGGTCCACAGATTACAGAATGGATCCAGATGTGCTTCGGAAACTACTACTAGTCTTCCAATGAACGATCAAAGCGTAGACATTTTAAGACATTACTCCCATGGAGAAAAGTCCGCATGGTGTTTATTGTGTTCAATGCCGATGCCATTTTTGTGTTTCATCAACACTCTGAAGGTCCACAGACTTCAGAACGCCTAAAGATATGTTTCGGAAACTACTACTAGTCTTCCAGGGAACGATCAAAGCGTAGACAGTTTAAGACATTACTCCCTTTAGAAAAGTCCGCATGGTGCTTATTGTGTTCAATGCCGATGCAATTTCTGTGTTTCATCAACACTCTGAAGGTCCAAAGATTACAGAATGAGTCCAGATGTGCTTCAGAAACTACTACTAGTCTTCCACGGAAGGATCAAGGCGTAGGCAGTTTGAGACATTACTGCCATGGAGAAAAGTCCGCATGGTGCTTATTGCGTTCAATGCCGATTCAATTTCTGTGTTTCATCAACACTCTGAAGGTCCACAAATTACAGAATGACTCCAGATGTGCTTCGGAAACTACTACTAGTCTTCCAATGAACGATCAAAGCGTAGACATTTTAAGACATTACTCCCATGGAGAAAAGTCCGCATGGTGTTTATTGTGTTCAATGCCGATGCCATTTTTGTGTTTCATCAACACTCTGAAGGTCCACAGATTTCAGAACGCCTAAAGATATGTTTCGGAAGCTACTACTAGTCTTCCAGGGAACGATCAAAGCGTAGACAGTTTAAGACATTACTCCCTTTAGAAAAGTCCGCATGGCGCTTATTGTGTTCAATGCCGATGCAATTTCTGTGTTTCATCAACACTCTGAAGGTCCAAAGATTACAGAATGAGTCGAGATGTGCTTCAGAAACTACTACTAGTCTTCCACGGAAGGATCAAGGCGTAGGCAGTTTGAGACATTACTGCCATGGAGAAAAGTCCGCATGGTGCTTATTGTGTTCAATGCCGATTCAATTTCTGTGTTTCATCAACACTCTGAAGGTCCACAGATTACAGAATGCATCCAGATGTGCTTCGGAAACTACTGCCAGTCTTCGAGGGAACGGTAAAATCGTTGACAATTTAAGACATTACTCCCATGGAGAAAAGTCCGCATGGTGCTTATTGTGCTCAGTGCCGATGCAATTTTTGTGTTTCATCATCACTCTGAAGGTCCCCAGATTACAGAATGCTTCCAGATGTGCTTCGGAAACTACTACTAGTCTTCCAGTGTACGATCAAAGCGTAGACAGTTTAAGACATTACTCCCATGGAGAAAAGTCCGCATGGCGCTTATTGTGTTCAATGCCGATGCAATTTCTGTGTTTCATCAACACTCTGAAGGTCCAAAGATTACAGAATGAGTCGAGATGTGCTTCAGAAACTACTACTAGTTTTCCACGGAAGGATCAAGGCGTAGGCAGTTTGAGACATTACTGCCATGGAGAAAAGTCCGCATGGTGCTTATTGTGTTCAATGCCGATTCAATTTCTGTGTTTCATCAACACTCTGAAGGTCCACAGATTACAGAATGCATCCAGATGTGCTTCGGAAACTACTGCCAGTCTTCGAGGGAACGATAAAATCGTTGACAATTTAAGACATTACTCCCATGGAGAAAAGTCCGCATGGTTCTTATTGTGTTCAATGCCGATTCCATTTCTGTGTTTCATCAACACTCTGAAGGTCCACAGATTACAGAATGCATCCAGATGTGCTTCGGAAACTACTACTAGTCTTCCAGGGAACGATCAAAAACGTAGACAGTTTAAGACATTACTCTCATGGAGAAAAGTTCGCATGGTGCTTATTGTGTTCAGTGCCGATTAAATATTTGTCTTTCATAAACACTCTGAAGGTCCACAGATTACAGAACGCTTCCAGATGTGCTTCGGAAACTACTACTAGTCTTCCAGTGTACGATCAAAGCGTAGACAGTTTAAGACATTACTCCCATGGAAAAAAATCCGCATGGTGCTTATTGTGCTCAGTGCCGATGCAATTTTTGTGTTTCATCATCACTCTGAAGGTCCCCAGATTACAGAATGCTTCCAGATGTGCTTCGGAAACTACTACTAGTCTTCCAGTGTACGATCAAAGCGTAGACAGTTTAAGACATTACTCCCATGGAGAAAAATCCGCATGGTGCTTATTGTGTTCAATGCCGATGCAATTTTTGTGTTTCATCAACACTATGAAGGTCCACAGATTACAGAATTCTTACATATGTGCTTCGGAAACTACTACTAGTCTTCCAATGAACGATCAAAGCGTAGACATTTTAAGACATTACTCCCTTGGAGAAAAATCCGCATGGTGCTTATTGTGTTCAATGCCGATTCCATTTCTGTGTTCCATCAACACTCTGAAGTTCCACAGATTACAGAATGCATCCTGATGTGCTTCGGAAACTACTTCTAGTCTTCCAGGGAACGATCAAAGCGTAGACAATTTAAGAAATAACTCCCATGGAGAAAAGTCCGCATGGTGCTTATTGTGCTCAATGCCGATGCAATTTTTGTGTTTCATCAACACTCTGAAGGCCCTCAGATTACAGAATGCATCCTGATGTTCTTCGGAAACTACTACTCGTCTTCCAGTGTACGATCAAAGCGTAGACAGTTTAAGACATTACTCCCATGGAGAAAAGTTCGCATGGTGCTTATTGTGTTCAATGCCGATGCAATTTGTGTGTTTCAACAACACTCTAAAGGTCCACAGATTACAGAACGCCTCCAGATGTGCTTCGGAAACTACTACTAGTCTTCCAGTGTACGATCAAAGCGTAGACAGTTTAAGACATTAATCTCATGTAGAAAAGTCCGCATGGTGCTTATTGTGTTCAATGCCGATGCAATTTTTGGGTCTCATCAACACTCTGAATGTCCACAGATTACAGAATGCCTCCAGATGTGCTTCGGAAACTACTACTAGTCTTCCAGTAAACGATCAAAGCATAGACAGTTTAAGACATTACTCCCATGGAGAAAAGTCCACATGGAGCTTGTTGTGTTTCAATGCCGATGCAACTTCTGTGTTTCATCAACACTCTGAAGGTCCAGAGATTACAGAATGCATCAAGATGTGCTTCAGAAACTTTGACTAGTCTTCCAGGGAACGATCAAAACGTAGACAGTTTAAGACATTTCTCCCATGGAGAAAATTCCGCATGGTGCTAATTGTGCTCAATGCCGATGCAATTTTTGTGTTTCATCAACACTCTGAAGGTCGTCAGATTACAGAATGCATCCAGATGTGCTTCGGCACCTACTTCTAGTCTTCCAGTGTACGATCAAAGCGTAGACAGTTTAAGACATTACTCCCATTTAGAAAAGTCCGCTTGGGACTTATTGTGTTCAATGCCGATTCAATTTCTGTGTTTCATCAACACTCTGAAGGTCCACAGATTACAGAATGCATCCAGATGTGCTTCAGAAACTACTACTAGTCTTCCAGGGAACGATCAAAGCGTAGACAGTTTAAGGCATTACTCCCATGGAGAAAAGTGCGCATGGTGCTTATTGTGTTCAATGCCGATTCAATTTCTTTGTTTCATCAACACTCTGAAGGTCCAAAGATTACAGAATGCATCCAGATGTGCTTCGGATACCACTACTAGTCTTCCAGCGAACGATCAAACTGTAGACAGTTTAAGACATTACTCCCATGGAGAAAAGTCCGCATGGTGCTTATTGAGTTCAATGCCGATTCAATTTCTGTGTTTCATTAACACTCTGAAGGTCCACAGATTACAGAATGCATCCAGATGTGCTCCTGAAACTACTACTAGTCTTCCAGGGAACGGTCAGAGCGTAGACAGTTTAAGACATTACCCCCATGGAGAAAATTCCGCATGATGCTCATTGTGCTCATAGCCGATGCAATTTTAGTGTTTCATCAACACGCTGAAGGTCCTCAGATTACAGAATGCATCCAGATGTGCTTCGGAAACTACTACTCGTCTTCCAGTGTACGATCAAAGCTTAGACAGTTTAAGACATTACTCCCATGGAGAAAAATCCGCATGGTGATTATTGTGTTCAATGCCGATGCAATTATTGTGTTTCATCAACACTCTGAATGACCACAGATTACAGAATGCCTCCAGATGTGCTTCGGAAACTACTACTAGTCTTCCAGGGAACGATGAAATCGTAGACAGTTTAAGACATTACTCCCATGGAGAAAAGCCCGCATGGTGCTTATTGTGTTCAATGCCGATGCAATTTTTGTGTTTCATCAACACTCTGAAGGTCCACAGATTACAGAATGCATCCATATGTGCTTCAGAAACTAATACTAGTCTTGTACGGAACGATCAAAGCGTAGACAGTTTAAGACATTACTCCCATGGACAAAGGTCCGCATGGTGCTTATTGTGTTCAATGCTGATTCAATTTCTATGTTTCATCAACACTCTGAAGTTCCACAGATTACAGAATGCATCCAGATGTGCTTCGAAAACTTTTACTAGTCTTCCAGGGATCGATCAAAGCTTAGACAGTTTAAGACATTACTCCCATGGAGAAAGTCCGCATGGTGCTTATTGTGTTCAATGCAGATGCAATTTCTGTATTTCATCAACACTCTGAAGGTCCACAGATTCCAGAATGCATCCAGATGTGCTTCGGAAATTACTTCTGGTCTTCCAGGGAACGATCAAAGCGTAGACAGTTTAAGACATTACTCCCATGGAAAAAATCCGTATGGTGCCTATTGTATTCAATGCCGATGCAATTTTTGAGTTTCATCAACACTCTGAAGGTCCACAGATTACAGAATGCATCCAGATGTGCTTCTTAAACTACTACTAATCTTAAAGTGAACTATCAAAGCGTAGACAGTTTAAGACATTACTCCCATTGAGAAAATTCCGCATGGTGCTTATTGTGTTCAATGCCGATGCAATTTTGGTGTTTCGTCAACAGTCTGAAGGTCCACAGATTACAGAATGCATCCAGATGTGCTTCGGAAACTACTACTAGTCTTCCAGGGAACGATCACACCGTAGACAGCTTAAGACATTACTCCCATGTAGAAAAGTCCGCATGGTGGTTAATTTGTTCAATGCCGATGCAATTTTTGTGTTTCATCAACACTCTGAAGGTCCACAGATTACAGAATGCATCCAGATGTGCTTCGGGAACTACTACTAGTCTTCCAGGGAACGATCAAAGTGTAGACAGTTTAAGACATTACTCCCATGGAGAAAAGTCCGCATGGTGGTTAATTTGTTCAATGCCGATGCAATTTTTGTGTTTCATCAACACTCTGAAGGTCCACAGATTACAGAATGCATCCAGATGGGCTTCGGAAACTACGACTAGTCTTCCAGTGTACGTTCAAAGCGTAGACACATTAAGACGTTACTCCCTTGTAGAAAAGTCCGCATGGTGCTTATTGTGTTCAATGCCGATGCAATTTCTGTGTTTCATCAACACTCTGACGGTTCACAGATTACAGAATGCATCCAGATGTGCTTCGGAAACTACTACTAGTCTTCCAGTGTACGATCAAAACGTAGACAGTTTAAGACACTACTCCTATGGAGACAAGTCCGCATGGTGCTTATTGTGTTCAATGCAGATGCAATTTTAGTGTTTCATCAACACTCTGAAGGTCCACAGATTACAGAATGCATCCAGATGTGACTCTTAAACTACTACTAATCTTAAAGTGAACTATCAAAGCGTAGACAGTTTAAGACATTACTCCCATGGAGAAAAGTCCGTATGGTGCTTATTGTGTTCAATGCCGATGCCTTTCTTTTTGTTTCATCAACACTCTGAATGTCCACATATTACAGAATGCCTCCAGATGTGCTTCGGAAACTACTACTAGTCTTCCTGTGAACGATCAATGCGTAGACAGTTTAAGACATTACTCCCATAGAGAAAATTTCGCATGGTGCTTATTGTGTTCAATGCAGATGCAATTTTTGTGTTTCATCAACACTCTGAAGGTCCACAGATTACAGAATGCATCCAGATGTGCTTCGAAAACTACTACTAGTCTCCCAGTGTACAATCATAGACAGTTTAAGACATTACTCCCATGAAGAGAAGTCCGCATGGTGGTTATGTTGTGCAATGCCGATGCAATTTTTGTGTTTCATCAACACTCTAAAGGTCCACAGATTACAGAATGGATCCAGATGTGCTTCGGAAACTACTACTAGTCTTCCAATGAACGATCAAAGCGTAGACATTTTAAGACATTACTCCCATGGAGAAAAGTCCGCATGGTGTTTATTGTGTTCAATGCCGATGCCATTTTTGTGTTTCATCAACACTCTGAAGGTCCACAGACTTCAGAACGCCTAAAGATATGTTTCGGAAACTACTACTAGTCTTCCAGGGAACGATCAAAGCGTAGACAGTTTAAGACATTACTCCCTTTAGAAAAGTCCGCATGGTGCTTATTGTGTTCAATGCCGATGCAATTTCTGTGTTTCATCAACACTCTGAAGGTCCAAAGATTACAGAATGAGTCCAGATGTGCTTCAGAAACTACTACTAGTCTTCCACGGAAGGATCAAGGCGTAGGCAGTTTGAGACATTACTGCCATGGAGAAAAGTCCGCATGGTGCTTATTGCGTTCAATGCCGATTCAATTTCTGTGTTTCATCAACACTCTGAAGGTCCACAAATTACAGAATGACTCCAGATGTGCTTCGGAAACTACTACTAGTCTTCCAATGAACGATCAAAGCGTAGACATTTTAAGACATTACTCCCATGGAGAAAAGTCCGCATGGTGTTTATTGTGTTCAATGCCGATGCCATTTTTGTGTTTCATCAACACTCTGAAGGTCCACAGATTTCAGAACGCCTAAAGATATGTTTCGGAAGCTACTACTAGTCTTCCAGGGAACGATCAAAGCGTAGACAGTTTAAGACATTACTCCCTTTAGAAAAGTCCGCATGGCGCTTATTGTGATCAATGCCGATGCAATTTCTGTGTTTCATCAACACTCTGAAGGTCCAAAGATTACAGAATGAGTCGAGATGTGCTTCAGAAACTACTACTAGTCTTCCACGGAAGGATCAAGGCGTAGGCAGTTTGAGACATTACTGCCATGGAGAAAAGTCCGCATGGTGCTTATTGTGTTCAATGCCGATTCAATTTCTGTGTTTCATCAACACTCTGAAGGTCCACAGATTACAGAATGCATCCAGATGTGCTTCGGAAACTACTGCCAGTCTTCGAGGGAACGGTAAAATCGTTGACAATTTAAGACATTACTCCCATGGAGAAAAGTCCGCATGGTGCTTATTGTGCTCAGTGCCGATGCAATTTTTGTGTTTCATCATCACTCTGAAGGTCCCCAGATTACAGAATGCTTCCAGATGTGCTTCGGAAACTACTACTAGTCTTCCAGTGTACGATCAAAGCGTAGACAGTTTAAGACATTACTCCCATGGAGAAAAGTCCGCATGGTGCTTATTGTGTTCAATGCCGATGCAATTTTTGTGTTTCATCAACACTCTGAAGGCCCTCAGATTACAGAATGCATCCTGATGTGCTTCGGAAACTACTACTCGTCTTCCAGTGTACGATCAAAGCGTAGACAGTTTAAGACATTACTCCCATGGAGAAAAGTTCGCATGGTGCTTATTGTGTTCAATGCCGATGCAATTTGTGTGTTTCAACAACACTCTAAAGGTCCACAGATTACAGAATGCCTCCAGATGTGCTTCGGAAACTACTACTAGTCTTCCAGTGTACGATCAAAGCGTAGACAGTTTAAGACATTAATCTCATGTAGAAAAGTCCGCATGGTGCTTATTGTGTTCAATGCCGATGCAATTTTTGGGTCTCATCAACACTCTGAAGGTCCACAGATTACAGAATGCCTCCAGATGTGCTTCGGAAACTACTACTAGTCTTCCAGTAAACGATCAAAGCATAGACACTTTAAGACATTACTCCCATGGAGATAAGTCCACATGGTGCTTGTTGTGTTTCAATGCCGATGCAATTTCTGTGTTTCATCAACACTCTGAAGGTCCAGAGATTACAGAATGCATCAAGATGTGCTTCAGAAACTTTGACTAGTCTTCCAGGGAACGATCAAAACGTAGACAGTTTAAGACATTTCTCCCATGGAGAAAATTCCGCATGGTGCTTATTGTGCTCAATGCCGATGCAATTTTTGTGTTTCATCAACACTCTGAAGGTCGTCAGATTACAGAATGCATCCAGATGTGCTTCGGCACCTACTTCTAGTCTTCCAGTGTACGATCAAAGCACAGACAGTTTAAGACATTACTCCCATACAGAAAAGTCCGCTTGGGACTTATTGTGTTCAATGCCGATTCAATTTCTGTGTTTCATCAACACTCTGAAGGTCCACAGATTACAGAATGCATCCAGATGTGCTTCAGAAACTACTACTAGTCTTCCAGGGAACGATCAAAGCGTAGAGAGTTTAAGGCATTACTCCCATGGAGAAAAGTGCGCATGGTGCTTATTGTGTTCAATGCCGATTCAATTTCTTTGTTTCATCAACACTCTGAAGGTCCAGAGATTACAGAATGCATCCAGATGTGCTTCGGATACTACTACTAGTCTTCCAGCGAACGATCAAACTGTAGACAGTTTAAGACATTACTCCCATTGAGAAAAGTCCGCATGGTGCTTATTGTGTTCAATGCCGATTAAATTTCTGTGTTTCATTAACACTCTGAAGGTCCACAGATTAGAGAATGCATCCAGATGTGCTTCGGAAACTACTACTAGTCTTCCAGGGAACGATTAAATCGTAGACAGTTTAAGACATTACTCCCATGGAGAAAAGTCCGCATGGTGCTTATTGTGGTCAATGCCGATGCAATTTCTGTGTTTCGTCAACATTCTGAAGGTCCACTGATTACAGAATGCATCCAGATGTGCTCCTGAAACTACTATTAGTCTTCCAGGGAACGGTCAAAGCGTAGACAGTTTAAGACATTACCCCCATGGAGAAAAGTCCGCATGCTGCTTATTGTGCTCAATGCCGATGCAATTTTTGTGTTTCATCAACACTCTGAAGGTCGTCAGATTACAGAATGCATCCAGATGTGCTTCGGCACCTACTTCTCGTCTTCCAGTGTACGATCAAAGCGTAGACAGTTTAAGACATTACTCCCATTTAGAAAAGTCCGCTTGGTGCTTATTGTGATCAATGCCGATTCAATTTCTGTGTTTCATCAACACTCTGAAGGTCCACAGATTACAGAATGCATCCAGATGTGCTTCAGAAACTACTACTCGTCTTCCAGTGTACGATCAAAGCTTAGACAGTTAAAGACATTACTCCCATGGAGAAAAATCCGCATGGTGATTATTGTGTTCAATGCCGATGCAATTATTGTGTTTCATCAACACTCTGAAGGACCACAGATTACAGAATGCCTCCAGATGTGCTTCGGAAACTACTACTAGTCTTCCAGGGAACGATGAAAGCGTAGACAGTTTAAGACATTACTCCCATGGAGAAAAGTCCGCATGGTGCTTATTGTGTTCCATGCCGATGCAATTTTTGTGTTTCATCAACACTCTGAAGGTCCACAGATTACAGAATGCATCCATATGTGCTTCAGAAACTAATACTAGTCTTGTACGGAACGATCAAAGCGTAGACAGTTTAAGACATTACTCCCATGGACAAAGGTCCGCATGGTGCTTATTGTGTTCAATGCTGATTCAATTTCTATGTTTCATCAACACTCTGAAGTTCCACAGATTACAGAATGCATCCAGATGTGCTTCGAAAACTTTTACTAGTCTTCCTGGGATCGATCAAAGCTTAGACAGTTTAAGACATTACTCCCATGGAAAAATTCCGTATTTTGCCTATTGTATTCAATGCCGATGCAATTTTTGAGTTTCATCAACACTCTGAAGGTCCACAGATTACAGAATGCATCCAGATGTGCTTCTTAAACTACTACTAATCTTAAAGTGAACTATCAAAGCGTAGACAGTTTAAGACATTACTCCCATAGAGAAAATTCCGCTTGGTGCTTATTGTGTTCAATGCCGATATAATTTTGGTGTTTCATCAACACTCTGAAGGTCCACAGATTACAGAATGCATCCAGATGTGCTTCGGAAACTACTACTAGTCATCCAGGGAACGATCACACCGTAGACAGCTTAAGACATTACTCCCATGTAGAAAAGTCCGCATGGTGGTTAATTTGTTCAATGCCGATGCAATTTTTGTGTTTCATCAACACTCTGAAGGTCCACAGATTACAGAATGCATCCAGATGTGCTTCGGAAACTACTACTAGTCTTCCAGGGAACGATCAAAGCGTAGACAGTTTAAGACATTACTCCCATGGAGAAAAGTCCGTATGGTGGTTAATTTGTTCAATGCCGATACAATTTTTGTGTTTCATCAACACTCTGAAGGTCCACAGATTACAGAATGCATCCAGATGGGCTTCGGAAACTACGACTAGTCTTCCAGTGTACGATCAAAGCATAGACACTTTAAGACGTTACTCCCATGTAGAAAAGTCCGCATGGTGCTTATTGTGTTCAATACCGAAGCAATTTCTGTGTTTCATCAACACTCTGACGGTCCACAGATTACAGAATGCATCCAGATGTGCTTCGGAAATTTCTACTAGTCTTCCAGTGTACGATCAAAGTCTAGACAGTTTAAGACATTACTCCTATGGAGACAAGTCCGCATGGTGCTTATTGTGTTCAATGCCGATGCCATTTTTGTGTTTCATCAACACTCTGAAGGTCCACAGATTACAGAATGCATCCAGATGTGACTCTTAAACTACTACTAACCTTAAAGTGAACTATCAAAGCGTAGACAGTTTAAGACATTATTCCCATTTAGAAAAGTCATTATGGTGCTTATTGTGTTCAATGTCGATGCAATTTTTTTGTTTCATCAACACTCTGAAGGTCCACAGATTACAGAATGCCTCCAGATGTGCTTCGGAAACTACTACTAGTCTTCCTGTGAACGATCAATGCGTAGACAGTTTAAGACATTACTCCCATAGAAAAAATTCCGCATGGTGCTTATTGTGTTAAATGCCGATGCAATTTTTGTGTTTCATCAACACTCTGAACGTCCACAAATTACAGAATGCCTCCAGATGTGCTTCGGAAACTACTACTAGTCTTCCAATGAACGATCAAAGCGTAGACAGTTTAAGACATTACTCTCATGGAGAAAAGTTCGCATGGTGCTTATTGTCTTCAATGCCGATTCAATTTTTGTGTTTCATCAACACTCTGAAGGTCCACAGATTACAGAACGCTTCCAGATGTGCTTCGGAAACTACTACTAGTCTTCCAGTGTACGATCAAAGCGTAGACAGTTTAAGACATTACTCCCATGGAGAAAAGTCCGCATAGTGCTTATTGTGTTCAATGCTGATGCAATTTTTGTGTTTCATCAAAACTCTGAAGGTCCACAGATTACAGAATGCTTCCAGATGTGCTTCGGAAACTACTGCCAGTCTTCGAGGGAACGGTAAAATCGTTGACAATTTAAGACATTACTCCCATGGAGAAAAGTCCGCATGGTGCTTATTGTGCTCAGTGCCGATGCAATTTTTGTGTTTCATCATCACTCTGAAGGTCCCCAGATTACAGAATGCTTCCAGATGTGCTTCGGAAACTACTACTAGTCTTCCAGTGTACGATCAAAGCGTAGACAGTTTAAGACATTACTCCCATGGAGAAAAGTCCACATGGTGCTTATTGTGTTCAATGCCGATGCAATTTTTGTGTTTCATCAACACTCTGAAGTTCCTCAGATTACAGAATGCATCCAGATGCGCATCTGAAACTACTACTAGTCTTCCAGTGTACGATCAAAGCGTTGACAGTTTAAGACAGTACTCCCATGGAGAGAAGTTCGCATGCTGCTTATTGTGTTCAATGCCGATTCAATTTTTGTGTTTCATCAGCACTCTGAAGGTCCACAAATTACAGAATGCTTCCAGTTGTGCATCGGAAACTACTACTAGTCTTCCAGTGTACGATCAAAGAGTAGACAGTTTAAGACATTACTCCCATGGAGAAAAGTCCGCATGGTGCTTATTGTGTTCAATGCCGATGCAATTTTTGTGTTTCATCAACACTCTGAAGGTCCACAGATTACAGAATGCATCCAGTTGTGACTCTTAAACTACTACTAATCTTAAAGTGAACTATCAAAGCGTAGACAGTTTAAGACATTACTAACATGGAGAAAAGTCCGTATGGTGCTTATTGTGTTCAATGCCGATGCCATTTTTTTCTTTCATCAACACTCTGAAGGTCCACAGATTACAGAATGCCTCCAGATGTGCTTCTTAAACTACTACTAGTCTTCCTGTGAACCATCAATGCGTAGACAGTTTAAGACATTACTCCCATAGAGAAAATTCCGGATGGTGCTTATTGTGTTCAATTGGCGATGTAATTTTTGTGTTTCATCAACACTCTGAAGGTCCACAGATTACAGAATTCTTACATATGTACTTCGGAAACTACTACTATTCTTCCAGTGTACGATCAAAGCGTCGACAGTTTAAGACATTACTCCCTTGGAGAAAAATCCGCATGGTGCTTATTGTGTTCAATGCCGATGCAATTTTTGTGTTTCATCAAGACTTTGATAGTCCACAGATTACAGAATGCATCCAGATGTGCTTCTTAAACTACTACTAATCTTAAAGTGAACTATCAAAGCGTAGACAGTTTAAGACATTACTCCCATAGAGAAAATTCCGCATGATGCTTATTGTGTTCAATGCCGATGCACTTTTTGTGTTTCATCAACACTCTGAAGGTCCACAGATTACAGAATGCATCGAGATGCCCATCGGAAACTACTACTAGTCTTCTAGTGTACGATCAAAGCGTAGACAGTTTAAGGCATTACTCGCATAGAGAAAATTCCGCATGGTGCTTATTGTGTTCAATGCAGATGCAATTTTTGTGTTTCATCAACACTCTGAAGGTCCACAGATTACAGAATGAATCCAGATGTGCTTCTTAAACTACTACTCATCTTAAAGTGAACTTCAAAGCGTAGACAGTTTAAGACATTACTCCCATAGAGAAAATTCCGCATGGTTCTTATTGTGTTCAATGCCGATGCAATTTTGGTGTTTCATCAACACTCTGAAGGTCCACAGATTACAGAATGCATCGAGATGTGCTTCGGAAACTACTACTAGTCTTCCAGGGAACGATCGCACCGTAGACAGCTTAAGACATTACTCCCATGTAGAAAAGTCCGCATGGTGGTTAATTTGTTCAATGCCGATGCAATTTTTGTGTTTCATCAACACTCTGAAGGTCCACAGATTACAGAATGCATCCAGATGGGCTTCGGAAACTACGACTAGTCTTCCAGTGTACGATCAAAGCGTAGACACTTTAAGACGTTACTCCCATGTCTAAAAGTCCGCATGGTGTAACGTGTTTCATCAACACTCTGAAAGTCCACAGATTACAGAATGCATCCAGATGTGCTTCGGAATCTACTACTTGTCTTGGAGGGAACGATCAAACTGTAGACAGTGTAAGACATTACTCGCATGGCGAAAAGTCCGCATGTTGGTTAATTTGAAGGTCCACAGATTACAGAATGCATCCAGATGGGCTTCGGAAACTACGACTAGTCTTCCAGTGTACGATCAAAGCTTGGACACTTTAAGACGTTACTCCCATGTAGAAAAGTCCGCATGGTGTTTATTGTGTTCAATGCCGATGCAATTTCTGTGTTTCATCAACACTCTGAAGGTCCACAGATTACAGAATTCATCCAGATGTTCTTCGGAAACTACTACTAGTCTTCCAGGAAACGATCAAAGCGTTGACAGTTTAAGACATTACTCCCATGGAGAGCAGTTCGCATGCTGCTTATTGTGTTCAATGCCGATTCAATTTTTGTGTTTCATCAGCACTCTGAAGGTCCACAAATTACAGAATGCTTCCAGTTGTGCATCGGAAACTACTACTAGTCTTCCAGTGTACGATCAAAGCGTAGACAGTTTAAGACATTACTCCCATGTAGAAAAGTCCGCATGGTGTTTATTGTGTTCAATGCCGATGCAATTTCTATGTTTCATCAACACTCTGAAGGTCCACAGATTACAGAATGCATCCAGATGTGCTTCGAAAACTACTACTAGTCTCCCAGTGTACAATAAAAGCGTAGACAGTTTAAGACATTACTCCCATGAAGAGAAGTCCGCATGGTGGTTATTGTGTTCAATGCCGATGCCATTTTTGTGTTTCATCAACACTCTAAAGGTCCACAGATTTCAGAACGCCTAAAGATATGCTTCGGAAACTACTACTAGTCTTCCAGGGAACAATCAAAGCGTAGACAGTTTAAGACATTACTCCCATGGAGAAAAGTCCGCATGGTGCTTATTGTGTTCAATGCCGATGCAATTTTTGTGTTTCATCAACACTCTGAAGGTCCACAGATTACAGAATGCTTCCAGATGTGCTTCGGAAACTACTACTATTCTTCCAGTGTACGATCAAAGCGTAGACAGTTTAAGACATCACTCCCATGGAGAAAAGTCCGCATGGTGCTTATTGTGTTCAATGCCGATGCAATTTTTGTGTCTCATCAACACTCTGAATGTCCACAGATTACAGAATTCTTACATATGTGCTTCGGAAACTACTGCTACTCTTCCAGTGTACGATCAAAGCGTAGACAGTTTAAGACATTACTCCCTTGGAGAAAAATCAGCATGGTGCTTATTGTGTTCGATGCCGATGCACTTTTTGTGTTTCATCAACACTCTGAAGTTCCTCAGATTACAGAATGCATCCAGATGCGCCGGAAACTACTACTAGTCTTCCAGTGTACGATCAAAGCGTAGACAGTTTAAGACATTACTCCCATAGAGAAAAGTCCGCATGGTGCTTATTGTGTTCAATGCAGATGCAATTGTTGTGTTTCATCAACACTCTGAAGGTCCACAGATTACAGAATGCATCCAGATGTGCTTCGGAAACTACTACTAGTCTTCCAGTGTACGATCAAAGCGTAGACAGTTTAAGACATTATTCGCATGGAGACAAGTCCGCATGGTGCTTATTGTGTTTAACGCCGATGCAATTTTTGTGTTTCATCAACACTCTGAAAGTCCACAGATTACAGAATGCATCCAGATGTGCTTCTTAAACTACTACTAATCTTAAAGTGAACTATCAAAGCGTAGACAGATTAAGACATTACTCCCATAGAGAAAATTCCGCATGGTGCTTATTGTGTTCAATGCCGATGCAATTTTCGTGTTTCATCAAGACTCTGAAGGTCCACAGATTACAGAATGCATCCAGATGTGCTTCGGAAACTACTACTAGTCTTCCAGGGAACGATCAAAGCGTAGACAGTTTAAGACATGACTCCCATGGAGACAAGTCCGCATGGTGCTTATTGTGTTCAATGCCGATGCAATTTTGGTGTTTCATCAACATTCTGATAGTCCACAGATTACAGAATGCATCCAGATGTGCTTCTTAAACTACTACTAATCTTAAAGTGAACTATCAAATCGTAGACAGTTTAAGACATTACTCCCATAGAGAAAATTCCGCATGACGCTTATTGTGTTCAATGCCGATGCAATTTTTGTGTTTCATCAACACTCTGAAGGTCCCCAGATTACAGAATGCTTCCAGATGTGCTTCGGAAACTACTACTAGTCTTCCAGGGAACGATCAAAGCGTAGACAGTTTAAGACATTACTCCCATGGAGAAAAGTCCGCATGGTCGTTAATTTGTTCAATGCCGATGCAATTTTTGTGTTTCATCAACACTCTGAAGGTCCACAGATTACAGAATGCATCCAGATGTGCTTCGGAAACTACTACTAGTCTTCAAGTGTACGATCAAAGCGTAGACAGTTTAAGACATTACTCCCATGGAGACAAGACCGCATGGTGCTTATTGTGTTCAATGCCGATGCAATTTTTGTGTTTCATCAACATTCTGATAGTCCACAGATCACAGAATGCATGCAGATGTGCTTCTTAAACTACTACTAATCTTAAAGTGAACTATCAAAGCGTAGACAGTTTAAGACATTACTCCCATAGAGAAAATTCAGCATGATGCTTATTGTGTTCAATGCCGATGCCATTTTTGTGTTTCATCAACACTCTAAAGGTCCACAGATTTCAGAACGCCTAAAGATATGCTTCGGAAACTACTACTAGTCTTCCAGGGAACAATCAAAGCGTAGACAGTTTATGACATTACTCCCATGGAGAAAAGTCCGCATGGTGCTTATTGTGTTCAATGCCGATGCAATTTTTGTGTTTCATCAACACTCTGAAGGTCCACAGATTACAGAATGCTTCCAGATGTGCTTCGGAAACTACTACTATTCTTCCAGTGTACGATCAAAGCGCAGACAGTTTAAGACATTACTCCTATGGCAAAAAATCCGCGTGTTGCTTATTGTGCTCAGTGCCGATGCAATTTTTGTGTTTCATCAACACTCTGAAGGTCCCCAGATTACAGAATGCTTCCAGATGTGCTTCGGAAACTACTACTAGTCTTCCAGTGTACGATCAAAGCGTAGACAGTTTAAGACATCACTCCCATGGAGAAAAGTCCGCATGGTGCTTATTGTGTTCAATGCCGATGCAATTTTTGTGTTTCATCAACACTCTGAATGTCCACAGATTACAGAATTCTTACATATGTGCTTCGGAAACTACTACTACTCTTCCAGTGTACGATCAAAGCGTAGACAGTTTAAGACATTACTCCCTTGGAGAAAAATCAGCATGGTGCTTATTGTGTTCGATGCCGATGCACTTTTTGTGTTTCATCAACACTCTGAAGTTCCTCAGATTACAGAATGCATCCAGATGCGCCGGAAACTACTACTAGTCTTCCAGTGTACGATCAAAGCGTAGACAGTTTAAGACATTACTCCCATAGAGAAAAGTCCGCATGGTGCTTATTGTGTTCAATGCAGATGCAATTGTTGTGTTTCATCAACACTCTGAAGGTCCACAGATTACAGAATGCATCCAGATGTGCTTCGGAAACTACTACTAGTCTTCCAGTGTACGATCAAAGCGTAGACAGTTTAAGACATTATTCGCATGGAGACAAGTCCGCATGGTGCTTATTGTGTTTAACGCCGATGCAATTTTTGTGTTTCATCAACACTCTGAAAGTCCACAGATTACAGAATGCATCCAGATGTGCTTCTTAAACTACTACTAATCTTAAAGTGAACTATCAAAGCGTAGACAGATTAAGACATTACTCCCATAGAGAAAATTCCGCATGGTGCTTATTGTGTTCAATGCCGATGCAATTTTCGTGTTTCATCAAGACTCTGAAGGTCCACAGATTACAGAATGCATCCAGATGTGCCTCGGAAACTACTACTAGTCTTCCAGGGAACGATCAAAGCGTAGACAGTTTAAGACATGACTCCCATGGAGACAAGTCCGCATGGTGCTTATTGTGTTCAATGCCGATGCAATTTTGGTGTTTCATCAACATTCTGATAGTCCACAGATTACAGAATGCATCCAGATGTGCTTCTTAAACTACTACTAATCTTAAAGTGAACTATCAAATCGTAGACAGTTTAAGACATTACTCCCATAGAGAAAATTCCGCATGACGCTTATTGTGTTCAATGCCGATGCAATTTTTGTGTTTCATCAACACTCTGAAGGTCCCCAGATTACAGAATGCTTCCAGATGTGCTTCGGAAACTACTACTAGTCTTCCAGGGAACGATCAAAGCGTAGACAGTTTAAGACATTACTCCCATGGAGAAAAGTCCGCATGGTCGTTAATTTGTTCAATGCCGATGCAATTTTTGTGTTTCATCAACACTCTGAAGGTCCACAGATTACAGAATGCATCCAGATGTGCTTCGGAAACTACTACTAGTCTTCAAGTGTACGATCAAAGCGTAGACAGTTTAAGACATTACTCCCATGGAGACAAGACCGCATGGTGCTTATTGTGTTCAATGCCGATGCAATTTTTGTGTTTCATCAACATTCAGATAGTCCACAGATCACAGAATGCATGCAGATGTGCTTCTTAAACTACTACTAATCTTAAAGTGAACTATCAAAGCGTAGACAGTTTAAGACATTACTCCCATAGAGAAAATTCAGCATGATGCTTATTGTGTTCAATGCCGATGCAATTTTTGTGTTTCATCAACACTCTGAAGGTCCCCAGATTACAGAATGCTTCCAGATGTGCTTCGGAAACTACTACTAGTCTTCCAGTGTACGATCAAAGCGTAGACAGTTTAAGACATTACTCCCTTGTAGAAAAGTACGGATTGTGCTTATTGTGTTCAATGCCGATGTAGTTTTTGTGTTTCATCAACTCTCTGAAGGTCCACAGATTACAGAATTCTTACATATGTGCATCGGAAACTATTACTATTCTTCCTGTGTACGATCAAAGCGTCGACAGTTTAAGACATTACTTCCTTGGAGAAAAATCTGCATGGTGCTTATTGTGTTCAAAGACGATGCACTTTTTGTGTTTCATCAACACTCTGAAGGTCCTCAGTTTACAGAATGCATACAGATGCGCATCGGAAACTACTACTAGTCTTACAGTGTACGATCAAAGCGTAGACATTTTAAGACATTACTCCCATAGAGAAAATTCCGCATGGTGCTTATTGTTTTCAATGCAGATGCAATTTTTGTGTTTCATCAACACTCTGAAGGTCCACAGATAACAGAATGCATCCAGATATGCTTCGGAAACTACTACTATTCTTCCAGTGTACGATCAAAGCGTAGACAGTTTAAGACATTACTCCCTTGGAGAAAAATCCGCATGGTGCTTATTGTGTTCAATGCCGATGCACTTTTTGTGTTTCATCAACACTCTGAAGGTCCACAGATTACAGAATGCATCCAGATGTGCTTCGGAAACTACTACTATTCTTCCAGTGCACGATCAAAGCGTAGACAGTTTAAGACATTACTCCCATGGAGACAAGCCCGCATGGTGCTTATTGTGTTCAATGCCGATGCAATTTTTCTGTTTCATCAACACTCTGAAAGTCCACAGATTACAGAATGCATCCAGATGTGCTTCTTAAACTACTACTAATCTTAAACTGAACTATCAAAGCGTAGACAGTTTAAGACATTACTCCCATAGAGAAAATTCCGCATGGTGCTTATTGTGTTCAATGCCGATGCAATTTTTGTGTTTCATCAACACTCTGAAGGTCCACAGATTACAGAATGCATCCAGATGTGCTTCGGAAACTACTACTAGTCTTCCAGGGAACGATCAAAGCGTAGACAGTTTAAGACATTACTCCCATGGAGAAAAGTCCGCATGGTGGTTAATTTGTTCAATGCCGATGCAATTTTTGTGTTTCATCAACACTCTGAAGGTCCACAGATTACAGAATGCATCCAGATGTGCTTCGGAAACTACTACTAGTCTTCAAGTGTACGATCAAAGCGTAGACAGTTTAAGACATTACTCCCATGGAGACAAGACCGCATGGTGCTTATTGTGTTCAATGCCGATGCAATTTTTGTGTTTCATCAACATTCTGATAGTCCACAGATTACAGAATGCATGCAGATGTGCTTCTTAAACTACTACTAATCTTAAAGTGAACTATCAAAGCGTAGACAGTTTAAGACATTACTCCCATAGAGAAAATACCGCATGATGCTTATTGTGTTCAATGCCGATGCAATTTTTGTGTTTCATCAACACTCTGAAGGTCCCCAGATTACAGAATGCTTCCAGATGTGCTTCGGAAACTACTACTAGTCTTCCAGTGTACGATCAAAGCGTAGACAGTTTACGACACTACTCCCTTGTAGAAAAGTCCGGATGGAGCTTATTGTGTTCAATGCCGATGTAATTTTTCTGTTTCATCAACACTCTGAAGGTCCACAGATTACAGAATTCTTACATATGAGCTTCGGAAACTACTACTATTCTTCCAGTGTACGATCAAAGCGTCGACAGTTTAAGACATTACTCCCTTGGAGAAAAATCCGCATGGTGCTTATTGTGTTCAATGCCGATGCACTTTTTGTGTTTCATCAACACTCTGAAGGTCCTCAGATTACAGAATGCATCCAGATGCGCATCGGAAACTACTACTAGTCTTACAGTGTACGATCAAAGCGTAGCCATTTTAAGACATTACTCCCTTGGAGAAAAATTCGCATGGTGCTTATTGTGTTCAATGCAGATGCAATTTTTGTGTTTCATCAACACTCTGAAGGTCCACAGATAACAGAATGCATCCAGATATGCTTCGGAAACTACTACTATTCTTCCAGTGTACGATCAAAGCGTAGACAGTTTAAGACATTACTCCCTTGGAGAAAAATCCGCATGGTGCTTATTGTGTTCAATGCCGATGCACTTTTTGTGTTTCAACAACACTCTGAAGGTCCACAGATTACAGAATGCATCCAGATGTGCTTCGGAAACTACTACTATTCTTCCAGTGCACGATCAAAGCGTAGACAGTTTAAGACATTACTCCCATGGAGACAAGCCCGCATGGTGCTTATTGTGTTCAATGCCGATGCAATTTTTCTGTTTCATCAACACTCTGAAAGTCCACAGATTACAGAATGCATCCAGATGTGCTTCTTAAACTACTACTAATCTTAAACTGAATTATCAAAGCGTAGACAGTTTAAGACATTACTCCCATAGAGAAAATTCCGCATGGTGCTTATTGTGTTCAATGCCGATGCAATTTTTGTGTTTCATCAACACTCTGAAGGTCCACAGATTACAGAATGCATCCAGATGTGCTTCGGAAACTACTACTAGTCTTCCAGGGAACGATCAAAGCGTAGACAGTTTAAGACATTACTCCCATGGAGAAAAGTCCGCATGGTGGTTAATTTGTTCAATGCCGATGCAATTTTTGTGTTTCATCAACACTCTGAAGGTCCACAGATTACAGAATGCATCCAGATGTGCTTCGGAAACTACTACTAGTCTTCAAGTGTACGATCAAAGCGTAGACAGTTTAAGACATTACTCCCATGGAGACAAGACCGCATGGTGCTTATTGTGTTCAATGCCGATGCAATTTTTGTGTTTCATCAACATTCTGATAGTCCACAGATTACAGAATGCATGCAGATGTGCTTCTTAAACTACTACTAATCTTAAAGTGAACTATCAAAGCGTAGACAGTTTAAGACATTACTCCCATAGAGAAAATACCGCATGATGCTTATTGTGTTCAATGCCGATGCAATTTTTGTGTTTCATCAACACTCTGAAGGTCCCCAGATTACAGAATGCTTCCAGATGTGCTTCGGAAACTACTACTAGTCTTCCAGTGTACGATCAAAGCGTAGACAGTTTAAGACATTACTCCCTTGTAGAAAAGTCCGGATGGAGCTTATTGTGTTCAATGCCGATGTAATTTTTCTGTTTCATCAACACTCTGAAGGTCCACAGATTACAGAATTCTTACATATGTGCTTCGGAAACTACTACTATTCTTCCAGTGTACGATCAAAGCGTCGACAGTTTAAGACATTACTCCCTTGGAGAAAAATCCGCATGGTGCTTATTGTGTTCAATGCCGATGCACTTTTTGTGTTTCATCAACACTCTGAAGGTCCTCAGATTACAGAATGCATCCAGATGCGCATCGGAAACTACTACTAGTCTTACAGTGTACGATCAAAGCGAAGACAGTTTAAGACATTACTCCCATAGAGAAAACTCCGCATGGTGCTTATTGTGTTCAATGCAGATGCAATTTTTGTGTTTCATCAACACTCTGAAGGTCCACAGATTACAGAATGCATCCAGATATGCTTCGGAAACTACTACTATTCTTCCAGTGTACGATCAAAGCGTAGACAGTTTAAGACATTACTCCCTTGGAGAAAAATCCGCATGGTGCTTATTGTGTTCAATGCCGATGCACTTTTTGTGTTTCATCAACACTCTGAAGGTCCACAGATTACAGAATGCATCCAGATGTGCTTCGGAAACTACTACTATTCTTCCAGTGCACGATCAAAGCGTAGACAGTTTAAGACATTACTCCCATGGAGACAAGCCCGCATGGTGCTTATTGTGTTCAATGCCGATGCAATTTTTCTGTTTCATCAACACTCTGAAAGTCCACAGATTACAGAATGCATCCAGATGTGCTTCTTAAACTACTACTAATCTTAAACTGAACTATCAAAGCGTAGACAGTTTAAGACATTACTCCCATAGAGAAAATTCCGCATGGTGCTTATTGTGTTCAATGCCGATGCAATTTTTGTGTTTCATCAACACTCTGAAGGTCCACAGATTACAGAATGCATCCAGATGTGCTTCGGAAACTACTACTAGTCTTCCAGGGAACGATCAAAGCGTAGACAGTTTAAGACATTACTCCCATGGAGAAAAGTCCGCATGGTCGTTAATTTGTTCAATGCCGATGCAATTTTTGTGTTTCATCAACACTCTGAAGGTCCACAGATTACAGAATGCATCCAGATGTGCTTCGGAAACTACTACTAGTCTTCAAGTGTACGATCAAAGCGTAGACAGTTCAAGACATTACTCCCATGGAGACAAGACCGCATGGTGCTTATTGTGTTCAATGCCGATGCAATTTTTGTGTTTCATCAACATTCTGATAGTCCACAGATCACAGAATGCATGCAGATGTGCTTCTTAAACTACTACTAATCTTAAAGTGAACTATCAAAGCGTAGACAGTTTAAGACATTACTCCCATAGAGAAAATTCAGTATGATGCTTATTGTGTTCAATGCCGATGCAATTTTTGTGTTTCATCAACACTCTGAAGGTCCCCAGATTACAGAATGCTTCCAGATGTGCTTCGGAAACTACTACTAGTCTTCCAGTGTACGATCAAAGCGTAGACAGTTTAAGACATTACTCCCTTGTAGAAAAGTACGGATTGTGCTTATTGTGTTCAATGCCGATGTAGTTTTTGTGTTTCATCAACACTCTGAAGGTCCACAGATTACAGAATTCTTACATATGTGCATCGGAAACTATTACTATTCTTCCTGTGTACGATCAAAGCGTCGACAGTTTAAGACATTACTTCCTTGGAGAAAAATCTGCATGGTGCTTATTGTGTTCAATGCCGATGCACTTTTTGTGTTTCATCAACACTCTGAAGGTCCTCAGATTACAGAATGCATCCAGATGCGCATCGGAAACTACTACTAGTCTTACAGTGTACGATCAAAGCGTAGACATTTTAAGACATTACTCCCATAGAGAAAATTCCGCATGGTGCTTATTGTGTTCAATGCAGATGCAATTTTTGTGTTTCATCAACACTCTGAAGGTCCACAGATAACAGAATGCATCCAGATATGCTTCGGAAACTACTACTATTCTTCCAGTGTACGATCAAAGCGTAGACAGTTTAAGACATTACTCCCTTGGAGAAAAACCCGCATGGTGCTTATTGTGTTCAATGCAGATGCAATTTTTGTGTTTCATCAACACTCTGAAGGTCCACAGATAACAGAATTCATCCAGATATGCTTCGGAAACTACTACTATTCTTCCAGTGCACGATCAAAGCGTAGACAGTTTAAGACATTACTCCCATGGAGACAAGCCCGCATGGTGCTTATTGTGTTCAATGCCGATGCAATTTTTCTGTTTCATCAACACTCTGAAAGTCCACAGATTACAGAATGCATCCAGATGTGCTTCTTAAACTACTACTAATCTTAAACTGAACTATCAAAGCGTAGACAGTTTAAGACATTACTCCCATAGAGAAAATTCCGCATGGTGCTTATTGTGTTCAATGCCGATGCAATTTTTGTGTTTCATCAACACTCTGAAGGTCCACAGATTACAGAATGCATCCAGATGTGCTTCGGAAACTACTACTAGTCTTCCAGGGAACGATCAAAGCGTAGACAGTTTAAGACATTACTCCCATGGAGAAAAGTCCGCATGGTGGTTAATTTGTTCAATGCCGATGCAATTTTTGTGATTCATCAACACTCTGAAGGTCCACAGATTACAGAATGCATCCAGATGTGCTTCGGAAACTACTACTAGTCTTCAAGTGTACGATCAAAGCGTAGACAGTTTAAGACATTACTCCCATGGAGACAAGACCGCATGGTGCTCATTGTGTTCAATGCCGATGCAATTTTTGTGTTTCATCAACATTCTGATAGTCCACAGATTACAGAATGCATGCAGATGTGCTTCTTAAACTACTACTAATCTTAAAGTGAACTATCAAAGCGTAGACAGTTTAAGACATTACTCCCATAGAGAAAATACCGCATGATGCTTATTGTGTTCAATGCCGATGCAATTTTTGTGTTTCATCAACACTCTGAAGGTCCCCAGATTACAGAATGCTTCCAGATGTGCTTCGGAAACTACTACTAGTCTTCCAGTGTACGATCAAAGCGTAGACAGTTTAAGACATTACTCCCTTGTAGAAAAGTCCGGATGGAGCTTATTGTGTTCAATGCCGATGTAATTTTTCTGTTTCATCAACACTCTGAAGGTCCACAGATTACAGAATTCTTACATATGTGCTTCGGAAACTACTACTATTCTTCCAGTGTACGATCAAAGCGTCGACAGTTTAAGACATTACTCCCTTGGAGAAAAATCCGCATGGTGCTTATTGTGTTCAATGCCGATGCACTTTTTGTGTTTCATCAACACTCTGAAGGTCCTCAGATTACAGAATGCATCCAGATGCGCATCGGAAACTACTACTAGTCTTACAGTGTACGATCAAAGCGTAGACAGTTTAAGACATTACTCCCATAGAGAAAACTCCGCATGGTGCTTATTGTGTTCAATGCAGATGCAATTTTTGTGTTTCATCAACACTCTGAAGGTCCACAGATTACAGAATGCATCCAGATATGCTTCGGAAACTACTACTATTCTTCCAGTGTACGATCAAAGCGTAGACAGTTTAAGACATTACTCCCTAGGAGAAAAATCCGCATGGTGCTTATTGTGTTCAATGCCGATGCACTTTTTGTGTTTCATCAACACTCTGAAGGTCCACAGATTACAGAATGCATCCAGATGTGCTTCGGAAACTACTACTATTCTTCCAGTGCACGATCAAAGCGTAGACAGTTTAAGACATTACTCCCATGGAGACAAGCCCGCATGGTGCTTATTGTGTTCAATGCCGATGCAATTTTTCTGTTTCATCAACACTCTGAAAGTCCACAGATTACAGAATGCATCCAGATGTGCTTCTTAAACTACTACTAATCTTAAACTGAACTATCAAAGCGTAGACAGTTTAAGACATTACTCCCATAGAGAAAATTCCGCATGGTGCTTATTGTGTTCAATGCCGATGCAATTTTTGTGTTTCATCAACACTCTGAAGGTCCACAGATTACAGAATGCATCCAGATGTGCTTCGGAAACTACTACTAGTCTTCCAGGGAACGATCAAAGCGTAGACAGTTTAAGACATTACTCCCATGGAGAAAAGTCCGCATGGTGGTTAATTTGTTCAATGCCGATGCAATATTTGTGTTTCATCAACACTCTGAAGGTCCACAGATTACAGAATGCATCCAGATGTGCTTCGGAAACTACTACTAGTCTTCAAGTGTACGATCAAAGCGTAGACAGTTTAAGACATTACTCCCATGGAGACAAGACCGCATGGTGCTTATTGTGTTCAATGCCGATGCAATTTTTGTGTTTCATCAACATTCTGATAGTCCACAGATTACAGAATGCATGCAGATGTGCTTCTTAAACTACTACTAATCTTAAAGTGAACTATCAAAGCGTAGACAGTTTAAGACATTACTCCCATAGAGAAAATACCGCATGATGCTTATTGTGTTCAATGCCGATGCAATTTTTGTGTTTCATCAACACTCTGAAGGTCCCCAGATTACAGAATGCTTCCAGATGTGCTTCGGAAACTACTACTAGTCTTCCAGTGTACGATCAAAGCGTAGACAGTTTAAGACATTACTCCCTTGTAGAAAAGTCCGGATGGAGCTTATTGTGTTCAATGCCGATGTAATTTTTCTGTTTCATCAACACTCTGAAGGTCCACAGATTACAGAATTCTTACATATGTGCTTCGGAAACTACTACTATTCTTCCAGTGTACGATAAAAAGCGTCGACAGTTTAAGACATTACTCCCTTGGAGAAAAATCCGCATGGTGCTTATTGTGTTCAATGCCGATGCACTTTTTGTGTTTCATCAACACTCTGAAGGTCCTCAGATTACAGAATGCATCCAGATGCGCATCGGAAACTACTACTAGTCTTACAGTGTACGATCAAAGCGTAGACAGTTTAAGACATTACTCCCATAGAGAAAACTCCGCATGGTGCTTATTGTGTTCAATGCAGATGCAATTTTTGTGTTTCATCAACACTCTGAAGGTCCACAGATTACAGAATGCATCCAGATATGCTTCGGAAACTACTACTATTCTTCCAGTGTACGATCAAATCGTAGACAGTTTAAGACATTACTCCCTTGGAGAAAAATCCGCATGGTGCTTACTGTGTTCAATGCCGATGCACTTTTTGTGTTTCATCAACACTCTGAAGGTCCACAGATTACAGAATGCATCCAGATGTGCTTCGGAAACTACTACTATTCTTCCAGTGTACGGTCAAAGCGTAGACAGTTTAAGACATTACTCCCATGGAGACAAGCCCGCATGGTGCTTATTGTGTTCAATGCCGATGCAATTTTTCTGTTTCATCAACACTCTGAAAGTCCACAGATTACAGAATGCATCCAGATGTGCTTCTTAAACTACTACTAATCTTAAAGTGAACTATCAAAGCGTAGACAGTTAAAGTCATTACTCCCATAGAGAAAATTCCGCATGGTGCTTATTGTGTTCAATGCCGATGCAATTTTTGTGTTTCATCAACACTCTGAAGGTCCACAGATTACAGAATGCATCCAGATGTGCTTCGGAAACTACTACTAGTCTTCCAGGGAACGATCAAAGCGTAGACAGTTTAAGACATTACTCCCATGGAGAAAAGTCCGCATGGTGGTTAATTTGTTTAATGCCGATGCAATTTTTTGTTTCATCAACACTCTGAAGGTCCACAGATTACAGAATGCATCCAGATGTGCTTCGGAAACTACTACTAGTCTTCAAGTGTACGATCAAAGCGTAGACAGTTTAAGACATTACTCCCATGGAGACAAGTCCGCATGGTGCTTATTGTGTTCAATGCCGATGCAATATTTGTGTTTCATCAACACTCTGATACTCCACAGATTACAGAATGCATCCAGACGTGCTTCTTAAACTACTACTAATCTTAAAGTGAACTATCAAAGCGTAGACAGTTTAAGACATTACTCCCATAGGGAAAATTCCGCATGGTGCTTATTGTGTTCAATGCCGATGCAATTTTTGTGTTTCATCAACACTCTGATACTCCACAGATTACAGAATGCATCCAGATGTGCTTCTTAAACTACTACTAATCTTAAAGTGAACTATCAAAGCGTAGACAGTTTAAGACATTACTCCCATAGGGAAAATTCCGCATGGTGCTTATTGTGTTCAATGCTGATGCAATTTTGGTGTTTCATCAACACTCTGAAGGTCCATAGATTACAGAATGCATCCAGATGTGCTTCGGAATCTACTACTAGTCTTCCAGGTAACGATCAAAGCGTAGACAGTGTAAGACATTACTCCCATGGCGAAAAGTCCGCTATGTGGCTAATTTGTTCAATGCCGATGCAATATTTGTGTTTCATCAACACTCTGAAGGTCCACAGATTACAGAATGCATCCAGATGTGCTTCGGAAAATACTACTAGTCTTTCAGGGAACGATCAAAGCTTTGACAGTTTAAAACATTACTCACATGGAGAGAAGTTCGCATGCTGCTTATTGTGTTCAATTCCGATTTAATTTTTGTGTTTCATCAGCACTCTGAACGTCCACAGATTACAGAATGCTTCCAGATGTGCTTCGGAAACTACTACTAGTCTTCCAGTGTACGATCAAAGCGTAGACAGTTTAAGACATTACTCCTATGGAGACAAGTCCGCATGGTGCTTATTGTGTTCAATGATGATGCAATTATTGTGTTTCATCAACACTCTGAAGGTCCACAGATTACAGAATGCATCCAGATGTGTCTCTTATCTACTACTAATCTTAAAGTGAACTATCAAAGCGTAGACAGTTTAAGACATTACTCCCATGGAGAAAAGTCCGTATGGTGCTTATTGTGTTCAATGCCGATGCCATTTTTTTCTTTCATCAACACTCTGAAGGTCCATAGATTACAGAATGCCTCCAGATGTGCTTCGGAAACTACTACTAGTCTTCCTGTGAACCATCAATGCGTAGACCGTTTAAGACATTACTCCATACAGAAAAATCCGCATGGTGCTTATTGTGTTCAATGCCGATGCAATTTTTGTGTTTCATCAACACTCTAAAGGTCCACAGATTACAGAATGCCTCCAGATATGCTTCGGAAACTACTACTAGTCTTAAAGGGAACAATCAAAGCGTAGACAGTTTAAGACATTACTCCCTTTAGAAAAGTCCGCATGGTGCTTATTGTGTTCAATGCCGATGCAATTTCTGTGTTTCATCAACACTCTGAAGGTCCACAGATTACAGAACGCTTCCAGATGTGCTTCTTAAACTACTACTAATCTTAAAGTGAACTATCAAAGCGTAGACAGTTTAAGACATTACTCCCATAGAGAAAATTCCGCATGATGCTTATTGTGTTCAATGCCGATGCAATTTTTGTGTTTCATCAACACTCTGAAGGTCCACAGATTACAGAATGCATCCTGATGTGCTTGGGAAACTACTACTAGTCTTCCAGTGTACGATCAAAGCGTAGACAGTTTAAGACATTACTCCCATGGAGAAAAGTCCGCATGGTGGTTAATTTGTTCAATGCCGCTGGAAATTTTGTGTTTCATCAACACTCTGAAGGTCCACAGATTACAGAATGCATCCAGATGTGCTTCGGAAACTACTACTAGTCTTCAAGTGTACGATGAAAGCGTAGACAGTTAAGACATTACTCCCATGGAGACAAGTCCGCATGGTGCTTATTGTGTTCAATGCCGATGCAATTTTTGTGTTTCATCCACATTCTGATAGTCCACAGATTACAGAATGCATCCAGATGTGCTTCTTAAACTACTACTAATCTTAAAGTGAACTATCAAAGCGTAGACAGTTTAAGACATTACTCCCATAGAGAAAATTCCGCATGATGCTTATTGTGTTCAATGCCGATGGAATTTTTGTGTTTCATCAACACTCTGAAGGTCCCCAGATTACAGAATGCTTCCAGATGTGCTTCGGAAACTACTACTATCTTCCAGTGTACGATCAAAGCGTAGACAGTTTAATAAAAATTACTCCCATGGAGATAAGTTCCCCATGGTGCTTATTGTGTTCAATGCCGATGCACGTTTTGTGTTTCATCAACACTCTGAAGGTCCTCAGATTACAGAATGCATCCAGATGCGCATCGGAAACTACTACTAGCCTTACAGTGTACGATCAAAACGTAGACAGTTTAAGACATTACTCCCATAGAGAAAATTCAACATGGTGCTTATTGTGTTCAATGCCGATGCAATTTTTGTGTTTCATCAACACTCTGAAGGTCCCCAGGTTACAGAATGCTTCCAGATATGCTTCGGAAACTACTACTAGTCTTCCAGTGTAGGATCAAAGCGTAGACAGTTTAAGACATTACTCCCATGGAGAAAAGTCCGCATGGCGCTTACTGTGTTCAATGCCGATGCAATTTTTGTTTTTCATCAACACTCTGAAGGTCCACAGATTACAGAATTCTTACATATGTGCTTCGGAAACTACTACTATTCTTCCAGTGTACAATCAAAGCCTAGACAGTTTAAGACATTACTCCCTTGGAGAAAAATCCGCATGGTGCTTATTGTGTTCAATGCCGATGCACTTTTTTGTTTCATCAACACTCTGAAGGTCCTCAGATTACAGAATGCATCCAGATGCGCAGCGGAAACTACTACTAGTCTTCCAGTGTACGATCAAAGCGTAGACAGTTTAAGACATTACTCCCATAGAGAAAATTCAACATGGTGCTTATTGTGTTCAATGCCGATGCAATTTTTGTGTTTCATCAACACTCTGAAGGTCCAAAGATTACAGAATGCATCCAGATGTGCTTCGGAAACTACTACTAGTCTTCCAGGGAACGATCAAAGCGTAGACAGTTTAAGACATTACTCCCATGGAGAAAAGTCCGCATGGTGGTTAATTTGTTTAATGCCGATGCAATTTTTGTGTTTCATCAACACTCTGAAGGTCCACAGATTACAGAATGCATCCAGATGTGCTTCGGAAACTACTACTAGTCTTCAAGTGTACGATCAAAGCGTAGACAGTTTAAGACATTACTCCCATGGAGACAAGTCCGCATGGTGCTTATTGTGTTCAATGCCGATGCAATTTTTGTGTTTCATCAACACTCTGATACTCCACAGATTACAGAATGCATCCAGATGTGCTTCTTAAACTACTACTAATCTTAAAGTGAACTATCAAAGCGTAGACAGTTTAAGACATTACTCCCATAGGGAAAATTCCGCATGGTGCTTATTGTGTTCAATGCCGATGCAATTTTTGTGTTTCATCAACACTCTGATACTCCACAGATTACAGAATGCATCCAGATGTGCTTCTTAAACTACTACTAATCTTAAAGTGAACTATCAAAGCGTAGACAGTTTAAGACATTACTCCCATAGGGAAAATTCCGCATGGTGCTTATTGTGTTCAATGCCGATGCATTTTTGGTGTTTCATCAACACTCTGAAGGTCCATAGATTACAGAATGCATCCAGATGTGCTTCGGAATCTACTACTAGTCTTCCAGGGAACGATCAAAGCGTAGACAGTGTAAGACATTACTCCCATGGCGAAAAGTCCGCTATGTGGCTAATTTGTTCAATGCCGATGCAATATTTGTGTTTCATCAACACTCTGAAGGTCCACAGATTACAGAATGCATCCAGATGTGCTTCGGAAACTACTACTAGTCTTCCAGGGAACAATCAAAGCGTAGACAGTTTAAGACATTACTCCCTTTAGAAAAGTCCGCATGGTGCTTATTGTGTTCAATGCCGATGCAATTTCTGTGTTTCATCAACACTCTGAAGGTCCACAGATTACAGAACGCTTCCAGATGTGCTTCTTAAACTACTACTAATCTTAAAGTGAACTATCAAAGCGTAGACAGTTTAAGACATTACTCTCATAGAGAAAATTCCGCATGGTGCTTATTGTGTTCAATGCCGATGCAATTTTTGTGTTTCATCAACACTCTGAAGGTCCACAGATTACAGAATGTATCCTGATGTGCTTGGGAAACTACTACTAGTCTTCCAGTGTACGATCAAAGCGTAGACAGTTTAAGACATTACTCCCATGGAGAAAAGTCCGCATGGTGGTTAATTTTTCAATGCCGCTGCAAATTTTGTGTTTCATCAACACTCTGAAGGTCCACAGATTACAGAATGCATCCAGATGTGCTTCGGAAACTACTACTAGTCTTCAAGTGTACGATCAAAGCGTAGACAGTTAAGACATTACTCCCATGGAGACAAGTCCGCATGGTGCTAATTGTGTTCAATGCCGATGCAATTTTTGTGTTTCATCAACATTCTGATAGTCCACAGATTACAGAATGCATCCAGATGTGCTTCTTAAACTACTACTAATCTTAAAGTGAACTATCAAAGCGTAGACAGTTTAAGACATTACTCCCATAGAGAAAATTCCGCATGATGCTTATTGTGTTCAATGCCGATGGAATTTTTGTGTTTCATCAACACTCTGAAGGTCCCCAGATTACAGAATGCTTCCAGATGTGCTTCGGAAACTACTACTATCTTTCAGTGTACGATCAAAACGTAGACAGTTTAATAAAAATTACTCCCATGGAGATAAGTTACCCATGGTGCTTATTGTGTTCAATGCCGATGCACGTTTTGTGTTTCATCAACACTCTGAAGGTCCTCAGATTACAGAATGCATCCAGATGCGCATCGGAAACTACTACTAGCCTTACAGTGTACGATCAAAGCGTAGACAGTTTAAGACATTACTCCCATAGAGAAAATTCCGCATGGTGCTTATTGTGTTCAATGCCGATGCAATTTTTGTGTTTCATCAACACTCTGAAGGTCCACAGATTACAGAATGCATCCAGATGTGCTTCGGAAGCTACTACTAGTCTTCCAGGGAACGATCAAAGCGTAGACAGTTTAAGACATTACTCCCATGGAGAAAAGTCCGCATGGTGGTTAATTTGTTCAATCCCGATGCAATTTTTGTGTTTCATCAACACTCTGAAGGTCCACAGATTACAGAATGCATCCAGATGTGCTTCGGAAACTACTACTAGTCTTCAAGTGTACGATCAAAGCGTAGACAGTTTAAGACATTACTCCCATGGAGACAAGTCCGCATGGTGCTTATTATGTTCAATGCCGATGCAATTTTTGTGTTTCATCAACACTCTGATAGTCCACAGATTACAGAATGCATCCAGATGTGCTTCTTAAACTACTACTAATCTTAAAGTGAACTATCAAAGCGTAGACAGTTTAAGACATTACTCCCATACTGAAAATTCCGCATGATGCTTATTGTGTTCAATGCCGATGCAATTTTTGGGTTTCATCAACACTCTGAAGGTCCCCAGATTACAGAATGCTTCCAGATATGCTTCGGAAACTACTACTAGTCTTCCAGTGTACGATCAAAGCGTACACAGTTTAAGACATTACTCCCATGGAGAAAAGTCCGCATGGTGCTTATTGTGTTCAATGCCGATACAATTTTTGTGTTTCATCAACACTATGATGGTCCTCAGACTACAGAATGCTTCCAGATGCGCATCGGAAACTACTACTAGTCTTACAGTGTACGATCAAAGCGTAGACAGTTTAAGATATTACTCCCATAGAGAAAATTCCACATGGTGCTTATTGTGTTTAATGCAGATGCAATTTTTGTGTTTCATCAACACTCTGAAGGTTAACAGATTACAGAATGCATCCAGATGTGCTTCGGAAACTACTACTAGTCTTCCAGGGAACGATCAAAGCGTAGACAGTTTAAGATATTACTCCCATCGAGAAAAGTCCGCATGGTGGTTAATTTGTTCAATGCCGATGCAATTTTTGTGTTTCATCAACACTCTGAAGGTCCACAGATTACAGAATGCATCCAGATGTGCTTCGGAAACTACTACTAGTCTTCAAGTGTACGATCAAAGCGTAGACAGTTTAAGACATTACTCCCATGGAGACAAGTCCGCATGGTGCTTATTGTGTTCAATGCCGATGCAATTTTTGTGTTTCATCAACACTCTGAAGGTCCCCAGATTACAGAATGCTTCCAGATGTGCTTCGGAAACTACTACTAGTCTTCCAGTGTACGATCAAAGCGTAGACAGTTTAAGACATTACTCCCATGGAGAAAAGTCCGCATGGTGCTTATTGTGTTCAATGCCGATGTAATTTTTGTGTTTCATCAACACTCTGAAGGTCCACAGATTACAGAATTCTTACATATGTGCTTCGGAAACTGCTACTATTCTTCCAGTGTACGATCAAAGCGTAGACAGTTTAAGACACTACTCCATTGGAGAAAAATCCGCATGGTGCTTATTGTGTTCAATGCCGATGCACTTTTTGTGTTTCATCACCACTCTGAAGGTCCTCAGATTACAGAATGCATCCAGATGCGCATCGGAAACTACTACTAGTCTTACAGTGTACGATCAAAGCGTAGACAGTTTAAGACATTACTCCCATAGAGAAAATTCCGCATGGTGCTTATTGTGTTCAATGCAGATGCAATTTTTGTGTTTCATCAACACTCTGAAGGTCCACAGATTACAGAATGCATCCAGATATGCTTCGGAAACTATTACTATTCTTCCAGTGTACGATCAAAGCGTAGACAGTTTAAGACATTACTCCCATGGAGAAAAGTCCGCATGGTGCTTATTGTGTTCAATGCCGATGTAATTTTTGTGTTTCATCAACACTCTGAAGGTCCACAGATTACAGAATTCTTACATATGTGCTTCGGAAACTACTACTATTCTTCCAGTGTACGATCAAAGCGTAGACAGTTTAAGACACTACTCCATTGGAGAAAAATCCGCATGGTGCTTATTGTGTTCAATGCCGATGCACTTTTTGTGTTTCATCACCACTCTGAAGGTCCTCAGATTACAGAATATATCCAGATGCGCATCGGAAACTACTACTAGTCTTACAGTGTACGATCAAAGCGTAGACAGTTTAAGACATTACTCCCATAGAGAAAATTCCGCATGGTGCTTATTGTGTTCAATGCAGATGCAATTTTTGTGTTTCATCAACACTCTGAAGGTCCACAGATTACAGAATGCATCCAGATATGCTTCGGAAACTATTACTATTCTTCCAGTGTACGATCAAAGCGTAGACAGTTTAAGACATTACTCCCTTGGAGAAAAATCCGCATGGTGCTTATTGTGTTCAATGCCGATGCACTTTTTGTGTTTCATCACCACTCTGAAGGTCCGCAGATTACAGAATGCATCCAGATGCGCATCGGAAACTACTACTAGTCTTACAGTGTACGATCAAAGCGTAGACAGTTTAAGACATTACTCCCATAGAGAAAATTCCGCATGGTGCTTATTGTGTTCAATGCAGATGCAATTTTTGTGTTTCATCAACACTCTGAAGGTCCACAGATTACATAATGCATCCAGATGTGCTTCGGAAACTACTACTATTCTTCCAGTGTACGATCAAAGCGTAGACAGTTTAAGACATTACTCCCTTGGAGAAAAATCCGCATGGTGCTTATTGTGTTCAATGCCGATGCACTTTTTGTGTTTCATCAACACTCTGAAGGTCCACAGATTACAGAATGCATCGAGATGAGCATCGGAAACTACTACTAGTCTTCCAGTGTACGATCAAAGCGTAGACAGTTTAAGACGTTACTCGCATAGAGAAAATTCCGCATGGTGCATATTGTGTTCAATGCCGATGCAATTTTTCTGTTTCATCAACACTCTGAAAGTCCACAGATTACAGAATGCATCCAGATGTGCTTCTTAAACTACTACTAATCTTAAAGTGAACTATCAAAGCGTAGACAGTTTAAGACATTACTCCCATAGAGAAAATTCCGCATGGTGCTTATTGTGTTCAATGCCGATGCAATTTTTGTGTTTCATCAACACTCTGAAGGTCCACAGATTACAGAATGCATCCAGATGTGCTTCGGAAACTACTACTAATCTTCCAGGGAACGATCAAAGCGTAGACAGTTTAAGACATTACTCCCATGGACAAAAGTCCGCGTGGTGGTTAATTTGTTCAATCCCGATGCAATTTTTGTGTTTCATCAACACTCTGAAGGTCCACAGATTACAGATTGCATCCAGATGTGCTTCGGAAACTACTACTAGTCTTCAAGTGTACGATCAAAGCGTAGACAGTTTAAGACATTACTCCCATGGAGACAAGTCCGCATGGCGCTTATTGTGTTCAATGCCGATGCAATTTTTTTGTTTCATCAACACTCTGATAGTCTACAGATTACAGAATGCATACAGATGTGCTTCTTAAACTACTACTAATCTTAAAGTGAACTATCAAAGCGTAGACAGTTTAAGACATTACTCCCATAGAGAAAATTCCGCATGATGCTTATTGTGTTCAATGCCGATGCAATTTTTGTGTTTCATCAACACTCTGAAGGTCCCCAGATTACAGAATGCTTCCAGATATGCTTCGGAAACTACTACTAGTCTTTCAGTGTACGATCAAAGCGTAGACAGTTTAAAACATTACTCCCATGGAGGAAAGTCCGCATGGTGCTTTTTGTGTTCAATGCAGATGCAATTTTTGTGTTTCATCAACACTCTGAAGGTCCACAGATTACAGAATGCATCCAGATGTGCTTCTTAAACTACTACTAATCTTAAAGTGAACTATCAAAGCGTAGACAGTTTAAGACATTACTCCCATAGTGAAAATTCCGCATGGTGCTTATTGTGTTCAATGCCGATGCAATTTTGGTGTTTCATCAACACTCTGAAGGTCCACAGATTACAGAATGCATCCAGATGTGCTTCGGAATCTACTACTAGTCTTCCAGCGAACGATCAAAGCGTAGACAGATTAAGACATTACTCCCATGGCGAAAAGTCCCCATGGTGGTTAATTTGTTCAATGCCCATGCAATTTTTGTGTTTCATCAACACTCTGAAGGTCCACAGATTACAGAATGCATCCAGATGGGCTTCGGAAACTACGACTAGTCTTCCAGTGTACGATCAAAGCGTAGACACTTTAAGACGTTACTCCCATGTAGAAAAGTCCACATGGTGTTTATTGTGTTCAATGCCGACGCAATTTCTGTGTTTCATCAACACTCTGAAGGTCCACAGATTACAGAATGCATCCAGATGTGCTTCGGAAACTACTACTAGTCTTCCAGGGAACGATCAAAGCGTTGACAGTTTAAGACATTACTCCCCTGGAGAGAAGTTCGCATGCTGCTTATTGTGTTCAATGCCGATTCAATTTTTGTGTTTCATCAGCACTCTGAAGGTCCACAAATTACAGAATGCTTCCAGTTGTGCATCGGAATCTACTACTAGTCTTCCAGTGAACGATCAAAGGGTAGACAGTTTAAGACATTACTCCCATAGAGAAAATTCCGCATGGTGCTTATTGTGTTCAATGCCGATGCAATTTTTGTGTTTCATCAACATGCTGAAGGTCCACAGATTACAGAATGCTTCCAGATGTGCTTCGGAAACTACTACTAGTCTTCCAGTGTACGATCAAAGCGTAGACAGTTTAAGACATTACTCCTGTGGAGACAAGTCCGCATGGTGCTTATTGTGTTCAATGCCGATGCAATTTTTGTGTTTCATCAACACTCTGATGGGCCACAGATTACAGAATGCATCCAGATGTGACTCTTAAACTACTACTAACCTTAAAGTGAACTATCAAAGCGTAGACAGTTTAAGACATTACTCCCATGTAGAAAAGTCCGTGTGGTGCTTATTGTGTTCAATGCCGATGCCATTTATTTCTTTCATCAGCACTCTGAAGGTCCACAGATTACAGAATGACTCCAGATGTGCTTCGGAAACTACTACTAGTCTTCCTGTGAACCATCAATGCGTAGACAGTTTAAGACATTACTCCCATAGAGAAAATTCCGCATGGTGCTTATTGTGTTGAATGCCGATGTAATTTTTGTGTTTCATCAACACTCTGAAGGTCCACAGATTACAGAATGCATCCAGATGTGCTTCGATAACTACTACTAGCCTTCGAGTGTACAATCAAAGCGTAGACAGTTTAAGACATTACTCCCATGAAGAGAAGTCCGCATGGTGGTTATGTTGTTCCATGCCGATGCAATTTTGGTGTTTCATCAACACTCTAAAGGTCCACAGATTACAGAATGGATCCAGATGCGCATCGGAAACTACTACTAGTCTTCCAGTGTACGATCAAAGGGTAGACAGTTTAAGACATTACTCCCATAGAGAAAATTCCGCATGGTGCTTATTGTGTTCAATGCCGATGCAATTTTTGTGTTTCATCAAACTCTGAAGGTCCAAAGATTACAGAATGCATCCAGATGTGCTTCGGAAACTACTACTAGTCTTCCAGGGAACGATCAAAGCGTAGACAGTGTAAGAAATTACTCCCTTGGAGAAAAATCCGCATGGTGCTTATTGTGTTCAATGCCGATGCACTTTTTGTGTTTCATCAACACTCTGAAGGTCCTCAGATTACAGAATGCATCCAGATGCGCATCGGAAACTACTACTAGTCTTCCAGTGTACGATCAAAGGGTAGACAGTTTAAGACATTACTCCCATAGAGAAAATTCCGCATGGTGCTTATTGTGTTCAATGCCGATGCAATTTTTGTGTTTCATCAAACTCTGAAGGTCCAAAGATTACAGAATGCATCCAGATGTTCTTCGGAAACTACTACTAGTCTTCCAGGGAACGATCAAAGCGTAGACAGTTTAAGACATTACTCCCATGGAGAAAAGTCCACATGGTGGTTAATTTGTTTAATGCCGATGCAATTTTTTGTGTTTCATCAACACTCTGAAGGTCCACAGATTACAGAATGCATCCAGATGTGCTTCGGAAACTACTACTATTCTTCAAGTGTACGATCAAAGCGTAGACAGTTTAAGACATTACTCCCATGGAGACAAGTCCGCATGGTGCTTATTGTGTTCAATGCCGATGCAATTTTTGTGTTTCATCAACACTCTGATAGTCCACCGATTACAGAATGCATCCAGATGTGCTTCTTAAACTACTACTAACCTTAAAGTGAACTATCAAAGCGTAGACAGTTTAAGACATTACTCCCATAGAGAAAATTCCGCATGATGCTTATTGTGTTCAATGCCGATGCACTTTTTTTGTTTCATCAACACTCTGAAGGTCCACAGATTACAGAATACATCGAGATGCGCATCGGAAACTACTATTAGTCTTCCAGTGTACGATCAAAGCGTAGACAGTTTTAAGACATTACTCGCATAGAGAAAATTCCGCATGGTGCTTTTTGTGTTCAATGCAGATGCAATTTTTGTGTTTCATCAACACTCTGAAGGTCCACAGATTACAGAATGGATCCAGATGTGCTTCTTAAACTACTACTAATCTTAAAGTGAACTATCAAAGCGTAGACAGTTTAAGACATTACTCCCATAGTGAAAATTCCGCATGGTGCTTATTGTGTTCAATGCCGATGCAATTTTGGTGTTTCATCAACACTCTGAAGGTCCACAGATTACAGAATGCATCCAGATGTGCTTCGGAATCTACTACTAGTCTTCCAGGGAACGATCAAAGCGTAGACAGATTAAGACATTACTCCCATGGCGAAAAGTCCCCATGGTGGTTAATTTGTTCAATGCCCATGCAATTTTTGTGTTTCATCAACACTCTGAAGGTCCACAGATTACAGAATGCATCCAGATGGGCTTCGGAAACTACGACTAGTCTTCCAGTGTACGATCAAAGCGTAGACACTTTAAGACGTTACTCCCATGTAGAAAAGTCCACATGGTGTTTATTGTGTTCAATGCCGACGCAATTTCTGTGTTTCATCAACACTCTGAAGGTCCACAGATTACAGAATGCATCCAGATGTGCTTCGGAAACTACTACTAGTCTTCCAGGGAACGATCAAAGCGTTGACAGTTTAAGACATTACTCCCCTGGAGAGAAGTTCGCATGCTGCTTATTGTGTTCAATGCCGATTCAATTTTTGTGTTTCATCAGCACTCTGAAGGTCCACAAATTACAGAATGCTTCCAGTTGTGCATCGGAATCTACTACTAGTCTTCCAGTGTACGATCAAAGGGTAGACAGTTTAAGACATTACTCCCATAGAGAAAATTCCGCATGGTGCTTATTGTGTTCAATGCCGATGCAATTTTTGTGTTTCATCAACATGCTGAAGGTCCACAGATTACAGAATGCTTCCAGATGTGCTTCGGAAACTACTACTAGTCTTCCAGTGTACGATCAAAGCGTAGACAGTTTAAGACATTACTCCTGTGGAGACAAGTCCGCATGGTGCTTATTGTGTTCAATGCCGATGCAATTTTTGTGTTTCATCAACACTCTGATGGGCCACAGATTACAGAATGCATCCAGATGTGACTCTTAAACTACTACTAATCTTAAAGTGAACTATCAAAGCGTAGACAGTTTAAGACATTACTCCCATGTAGAAAAGTCCGTATGGTGCTTATTGTGTTCAATGCCGATAGAATTTTTGTGTTTCATCAACACTCTGAAGGTCCCCATATTACAGAATGCTTCCAGATATGCTTCGGAAACTACTACTAGTCTTCCAGTGTACGATCAAAGCGTAGACAGTTTAAGACATTACTCCCATGGAGAAAAGTCCGCATGGTGCTTATTGTATTCAATGCCGATGCAATTTTTGTGTTTCATTAACACTCTGAAGGTCCACAGATTACAGAATTCTTACATATGTGCTTGGGACACTACTACTATTCTTCCAGTGTACGATCAAAGCGTAGACAGTGTAAGAAATTACTCCCTTGGAGAAAAATTCGCATGCTGCTTATTGTGTTCAATGCCGATGCACTTTTTGTGTTTCATCAACACTCTGAAGGTCCTCAGATTACAGAATGCATCCATATGCGCATCGGAAACTACTACTAGTCTTCCAGTGTACGATCAAAGGGTAGACAGTTTAAGACATTACTCCCATAGAAAAAATTCCGCATGGTGCTTATTGTGTTCAATGCCGATGCAATTTTTGTGTTTCATCAACACTCTGAAGGTCCAAAGGTTGCAGAATGCATCCAGATGTGCTTCGGAAACTACTACTAGTCTTCCAGGGAACGATCAAAGCGTAGACAGTTTAAGACATTACTCCCATGGAGAAAAGTCCACATGGTGTTTAATTTGTTAAATGCCGATGCAATTTTTGTGTTTCATCAACACTCTGAAGGTCCACAGATTACAGAATGCTTCCAGATGTGCTTCGGAAACTACTACTAGTCTTCCAGTGCGCGATCAAAGCGTAGACAGTTTAAGACATTACTCCCATAGAGAAAATTCCGCATGGTGCTTATTGAGTTCAATGCCGATGCAATTTTTGTGTTTCATCAACACTTTGATAGTCCACAGATTACAGAATGCATCCAGATGTGCTTCTTAAACTACTACTAACCTGAAAGTGAACTATCAAAGCGTAGACAGTTTAAGACATTACTCCCATAGAGAAAATTCCGCATGATGCTTATTGTGTTCAATGCCGATGCACTTTTTTTGTTTCATCAACACACTGAAGGTCCACAAATTACAGAATGCATCGAGATGCGCATCGGAAACTACTACTAGTCTTCCAGTGTACGATCAAAGCGTAGACAGTTTAAGACATTACTCGCATAGAGAAAATTCCGCATGGTGCATTTTGTGTTCAATGCAGATGCAATTTTTGTGTTTCATCAACACACTGAAGGTCCACAGATTACAGAATGCATCCAGATGTGCTTCTTAAACTACTACTAATCTTAAAGTGAACTATCAAAGCGTCGACAGTTTAAGACATTACTCCCATAGAGAAAATTCCGCATGGTGCTTATTGTGTTCAATGCCGATGCAATTTTTCTGTTTCATCAACACTCTGAAGGTCCACAGATTACAGAATGCATCCAGATGTGCTTCGGAAACTACTACTAGTCTTCCAGGGAACGATGACACCGTAGACAGCTTAAGACATTACTCCCATGTAGAAAAGTCCGCATTGTGGTTAACTTGTTCAATGCCGATGCAATTTTTGTGTTTCATCAACACTCTGAAAGTCCACAGATTACAGAATGCATCCAGATGTGCTTCGGAATCTACTACTAGTCTTCCAGGGAACGATCAAAGCGTACACAGTTTAAGACATTACTCCCATGGCGAAAAGTCCCCATGGTGGTTAATTTGTTCAATGCCGATGCAATTTTTGTGTTTCATCAACACTCTGAAGGTCCACAGATTACAGAATGCATCCAGATGGGCTTCGGAAACTACGACTAGTCTTCCAGTGTACGATCAAAGCGTAGACACTTTAAGACGTTACTCCCATGTAGAAAAGTCCACTTGGTGTTTATTGTGTTCAATGCCGACGCAATTTCTGTGTTTCATCAACACTCTGAAGGTCCACAGATTACAGAATGCATCCAGATGTGCTTCGGAAACTACTACTAGTCTTCCAGTGTACGATCAAAGCGTAGACAGTTTAAGACATTACTCCCATGGAAAAAATCCGTATGGTGCCTATTGTATTCAATGCCGATGCAATTTTTGTGTTTCATCAACACTCTGAAGGTCCACAAATTACAGAATGCCTCCAGATGTGCTTCGGAAACTACTACTAGTCTTCCAATGAACGATCAAAGCGTAGACAGTTTAAGACATTGCTCCCATGGAGAAAAGTCCGCATGGTGTTTATTGTGTTCAATGCCGATGCCATTTTTGTGTTTCATCAACACTCTGAAGGTCCACAGATTTCAGAACGGCTAAAGATATGCTTCGGAAACTACTAATAGTCTTCCAGGGAACGATCAAAGCGTAGACAGTTTAAGACATTACTCCTGTTAGAAAAGTCCGCATGGTGCTTATTGTGTTCAATGCCGATGCAATTTCTGTGATTCATCAACACTCTGGAGGTCCAAAGATTACAGAATGAGTCCAGATGTGCTTCGGAAACTACTACTAGTCTTCCAGGGAACGATCAAGGCGTGGGTAGTTTGAGACATAATTCCCATGGAGAAAAGTCCGCATGGTGCTTATTGTGTTCAATGCCGATGCAATTTTTGTGTTTCATTAACACTCTGAAGGTCCACAGATTACAGAATTCTTACATATGTGCTTGGGACACTACTACTATTCTTCCAGTGTACGATCAAAGCGTAGACAGTGTAAGAAATTACTCCCTTGGAGAAAAATTCGCATGCTGCTTATTGTGTTCAATGCCGATGCACTTTTTGTGTTTCATCAACACTCTGAAGGTCCTCAGATTACAGAATGCATCCATATGCGCATCGGAAACAACTACTAGTCTTCCAGTGTACGATCAAAGGGTAGACAGTTTAAGACATTACTCCCATACAAAAAATTCCGCATGGTGCTTATTGTGTTCAATGCCGATGCAATTTTTGTGTTTCATCAACACTCTGAAGGTCCAAAGGTACAGAATGCATCCAGATGTGCTTCGGAATCTACTACTAGTCTTCCAGGGAACGATCAAAGCGTAGACAGTTTAAGACATTACTCCCATGGAGAAAAGTCCACATGGTGTTTAATTTGTTTAATGCCGATGCAATTTTTGTGTTTCATCAACACTCTGAAGGTCCACAGATTACAGAATGCTTCCAGATGTGCTTCGGAAACTACTACTAGTCTTCCAGTGCGCGATCAAAGCGTAGACAGTTTAAGACATTACTCCCATAGAGAAAACTCCGCATGGTGCTTATTGAGTTCAATGCCGATGCAATTTTTGTGTTTCATCAACACTTTGATAGTCCACAGATTACAGAATGCATCCAGATGTGCTTCTTAAACTACTACTAACCTGAAAGTGAACTATCAAAGCGTAGACAGTTTAAGACATTACTCCCATAGAGAAAATTCCGCATGATGCTTATTGTGTTCAATGCCGATGCACTTTTTTTGTTTCATCAACACACTGAAGGTCCACAAATTACAGAATGCATCGAGATGCGCATCGGAAACTACTACTAGTCTTCCAGTGTACGATCAAAGCGTAGACAGTTTAAGACATTACTCGCATAGAGAAAATTCCGCATGGTGCATTTTGTGTTCAATGCAGATGCAATTTTTGTGTTTCATCAACACACTGAAGGTCCACAGATTACAGAATGCATCCAGATGTGCTTCTTAAACTACTACTAATCTTAAAGTGAACTATCAAAGCGTAGACAGTTTAAGACATTACTCCCATAGAGAAAATTCCGCATGGTGCTTATTGTGTTCAATGCCGATGCAATTTTTGTGTTTCATCAACACTCTGAAGGTCCACAGATTACAGAATGCATCCAGATGTGCTTCGGAAACTACTACTAGTCTTCCAGGGAACGATGACACCGTAGACAGCTTAAGACATTACTCCCATGTAGAAAAGTCCGCATTGTGGTTAACTTGTTCAATGCCGATGCAATTTTTGTGTTTCATCAACACTCTGAAAGTCCACAGATTACAGAATGCATCCAGATGTGCTTCGGAATCTACTACTAGTCTTCCAGGGAACGATCAAAGCGTACACAGTTTAAGACATTACTCCCATGGCGAAAAGTCCCCATGGTGGTTAATTTGTTCAATGCCGATGCAATTTTTGTGTTTCATCAACACTCTGAAGGTCCACAGATTACAGAATGCATCCAGATGGGCTTCGGAAACTACGACTAGTCTTCCAGTGTACGATCAAAGCGTAGACACTTTAAGACGTTACTCCCATGTAGAAAAGTCCACTTGGTGTTTATTGTGTTCAATGCCGACGCAATTTCTGTGTTTCATCAACACTCTGAAGGTCCACAGATTACAGAATGCATCCAGATGTGCTTCGGAAACTACTACTAGTCTTCCAGTGTACGATCAAAGCGTAGACAGTTTAAGACATTACTCCCATGGAAAAAATCCGTATGGTGCCTATTGTATTCAATGCCGATGCAATTTTTGTGTTTCATCAACACTCTGAAGGTCCACAAATTACAGAATGCCTCCAGATGTGCTTCGGAAACTACTACTAGTCTTCCAATGAACGATCAAAGCGTAGACAGTTTAAGACATTGCTCCCATGGAGAAAAGTCCGCATGGTGTTTATTGTGTTCAATGCCGATGCCATTTTTGTGTTTCATCAACACTCTGAAGGTCCACAGATTTCAGAAGGGCTAAAGATATGCTTCGGAAACTACTAATAGTCTTCCAGGGAACGATCAAAGCGTAGACAGTTTAAGACATTACTCCTGTTAGAAAAGTCCGCATGGTGCTTATTGTGTTCAATGCCGATGCAATTTCTGTGATTCATCAACACTCTGGAGGTCCAAAGATTACAGAATGAGTCCAGATGTGCTTCGGAAACTACTACTAGTCTTCCAGGGAACGATCAAGGCGTGGGTAGTTTGAGACATAATTCCCATGGAGAAAAGTCCGCATGGTGCTTATTGTGTTCAATGCCGAATCAATTTTTGTGTTTCATCAGCACTCTGAAGGTCCACAGATTACAGAATGCTTCCAGATGTGCATCGGAAACTACTACTAGTCTTACAGTGTACGATCAAAGCGTAGACAGTTTAATACATTACTCCCATAGAGAAAATTCCGCATGGTGCTTATTGTGTTCAATGCCGATGCAATTTTTGTGTTTCATCAACACTCTAAGGGCCACAGATTACAGAATGCATCCAGATGTGCTTCGGAAACTACTACTAGTCTTCCAGTGAACGGTCAAAGCATTGTCAGTTTAAGACACTACTCCCATGGAGAAAAGTCCGCATGGTGCTTATTGTGCTCAATGCCGATGCAATTTTTGTGTTTCATCAACACTCTGAAGGTCCTCAGATTACAGAATGCATCCTGATGTGTTTCGGAAACTACCACTCGTCTTCCAGTCTACGATCAAAGCGTAGACAGTTTAAGACATTCTCCCATGGAGAAAAGTTCGCATGGTGCTTATTGTGTTCAATGCCGTTGCTATTTTTGTGTTTCATCAACACTCTGAAGGTCCACAGATTACAGAATGCTTAAAGATGTGCTTCGGAAACTACTACTCCTCTGTACGATCAAAGCGTAGACAGTTTAAGACATTACCCCCATAGAGAAAATTCGGCATGGTGCTTATTGTGTCAATGCCGATGCAATTTTTGTGTTTCATCAACACTCTGAAGGTCCTCAGATTACAGAATGCATCCAGATGTGCTTCCAAAACTACTACTAGTCTTCCAGTGTACGATCAAAGCGTAGACAGTTTAAGACATTATTCCCATGGAGAAAAGTCCGCATGGTGCTTATTGTGTTCAATGCCGGTGCAATTTTTGTGTTTCATGAACACTCTGAAGGTCCACAGATTACAGAATGACTCCAGATGTGCTTCGGAAACTACTACTAGTCTTCCAGGGAACGATAAAAGCGTAGACAGTTTAAGACATTACTCCCATGGAGAAAAGTCCGCATGGTGCTTATTGTGTTCAATGCCGATTCAATTTCTGTGTTTCATCAACACCCTGGAGGTCTAAAGATTACAGAATGAGTCCAGATGTGCTTCAGAAACTACTACTAGTCTTCCACGGAACGATCAAGGCGTAGGTAGTTTGAGACATAACTCCCATGGAGAAAAGTCCGCATGGTGTTTATTGTGTTCAATGCCGATGCCATTTTTGTGTTTCTTCAACACTCTGAAGGTCCACAGATTTCAGAACGCCTAAAGATATGCTTCGGAAACTACTACTAGTCTTCCAGGGAACGATCAAAGCGTAGACAGTTTAAGACATTACTCCCGTTAGAAAAGTCCGCATGGTGCTTATTGTGTTCAATGCCGATGCAATTTCTGTGTTTCATCAACACCCTGGAGGTCCAAAGATTACAGAATAAGTCCAGATGTGCTTCAGAAACTACTACTAGTCTTCCACGGAACGATCAAGGCGTAGGTAGTTTGAAACATAACTCCCATGGAGAAAAGTCCGCATGGTGCTTATTGTGTTCAATGCCGATTCAATTTTTGTGTTTCATCAGCACTCTGAAGGTCCACAGATTACAGAATGCTTCCAGATGTCCATCGGAAACTACTACTATTCTTCCAGTGTACGATCAAAGCGTAGACAGTTTAAGACATTACTGCCATGGAGAAAAATCCGCATCGTGCTTATTCTGTTCAATGCCGATGCAATTTATGTGTTTCATCAACACTCTGAAGGTCCACAGATTACAGAATGCATCCAGATGTGCTTCGGAAACTACAACTAGTCTTTCAGTGTACGATCAAAGCTTAGACAGTTTAAGACATTACTCCCATGGAGAAAAGTCCGCATGGTGCTTATTGTGCTCAATGCCGATGCATTTTTTGTGTTTCATCAACACTCTGAAGGTCCACAGATTACAGAATGCCTCCAGATGTGCTTCGGAAACTACTACAAGTCTTCCAGTGTACGATCAAATCGTAGACAGTTTAAGACATTACTCCCATGGAGAAATGTCCGCATGGTGCTTATTGTGTTCAAAGTCGATGCAATTTTTGTGTTTTATTAACACTCTGAAGGTCCACAGATTACAGAATGCATCTAGATGTGCTTCTGAAACTACTATTAGTCTTCCAGTCAACGATCAAAGCGTAGACAGTTTAAGGCATTACTCTGATGGAGAATAGTCCGCATGGTGCTTATTGTGTTCAATGACGATTCAATTTTTGTGTTTCATCAACACTCTGAAGGTCCACAGATTACAGAATGCATCCAGATGTGCTTCGGAAACTACTACTAGTCTTCCAGTGGACGATCAAAGCATTGACAGTTTAAGACACTACTCCCATGGAGAAAAGTCCGCATGGTACTTATTGTGCTCAATGCCGATGCAATTTTTGTGTTTCATCAACACTCAGAAGGTCCTCAGATTACAGAATGCATCCTGATGTGCTTCGGAAACTACTACTAGTCTTCCAGTGTAGGATCAAAGCGTAGACAGTTTAAGACATACTCCCATGGAGAAAAGTGTGCATGGTGCTTATTGTGTTCAATGTCGATGCAATTTTTGTGTTTCATCAACACTCTGAAGGTCCACAGATTACAGAATGCCTCCAGATGTGCTTCGTAAACTACTACTATTCTTCCAGTGTACGATCAAAGCGTAGACAGTTTAAAACATTACTGCCATGGAGAAAAATTTGCATCGTGCTTATTGTGTTCAATGCCGATGCAATTTATGTGTTTCATCAACACTCTGAAGGTCCACAGATTACAGAATGCATCCAGATGTGCTTCGGAAACTACTACTAGTCTTCCAGTGTACGATCAAAGCTTAGACAGTTTAAGACATTACTCCCATGGAGAAAAGTCCGCATGGTGCTTATTGTGCTCAATGCCGATGCATTTTTGGTGTTTCATCAACACTCTGAAGGTCCACAGATTACAGAATGCCTCCAGAGGTGCTTCGGAAACTACTACTAGTCTTCCAGTGTACGATCAAATCGTAGACAGTTTAAGACATTACTCCCATGGAGAAAAGTCAGCATGGTGCTTATTGTGTTCAATGCCGATGCAATTTTTGTGTTTCATCAACACTCTGAAGGTCCACAGATTACATAATGCCTCCAGATGTGCTTCGGAAGCTACTACTAGTCTTCCAGTGTACGATCAAACCGTAGACAGTTTAAGACATTACTCCCATGGAGAAAAGTCCGCATGGTGCTTATTGTGTTCAAAGTCGATGCAATTTTTGTGTTTCATTAACACTCTGAAGGTCCACAGATTACAGAATGCATCCAGATGTGCTTCGGAGATTACTATTAGTCTTAAAGTCAACGATCAAAGCGTAGACAGTTTAAGGCATTACTCTCATGGAGAAAAGTCCGCATGGTGCTTATTGTGTTCAATGCCGATTCAATTTTTGTGTTTCATCAACACTCTGAAGGTCCACAGATTACAGAATGCATCCAGATGTGCTTCGGAAACTACTACTAGTCTTCCAGTGGACGATCAAAACATTGACAGTTTACGACACTACTCCCATGTAGAAAAGTCCGCATGGTGCTTATTGTGCTCAATGCCGATGCAATTTTTGTGTTTCATCAACACTCTGAAGGTCCTCAGATTACAGAATGCATCCTGATGTGCTTCGGAAACTACTACTAGTTTTCCAGTGTACGATCAAAGCGTAGACAGTTTAAGACATAGTCCCATGGAGAAAAGTCCGCATGGTGCTTATTGTGGTTAATGCCGATGCAATTTTTGTGTTTCATCAACACTCTGAAGGTCCTCAGATTACAGAATGCATCCAGATGTACTTCCGAAACTTCTACTAGTCTTCCAGTGTACGATCAAAGCGTAGACAGTTTAAGACATAATTCCCATGGAGAAAAGTCCGCATGGTGCTTATAGTGTTCAATGCCGATGCAATTTTTGTGTTTCATCAACACTCTGAAGGTCCACAGATTACAGAATGCTTAAAGATGTGCTTCGGAAACTACTACTCCTCTGTACGATCAAAGCGTAGACAGTTTAAGACATTACCCCCATAGAGAAAATTCGGCATGGTGCTTATTGTGTCAATGCCGATGCAATTTTTGTGTTTCATCAACACTCTGAAGGTCCTCAGATTACAGAATGCATCCAGATGTGCTTCCAAAACTACTACTAGTCTTCCAGTGTACGATCAAAGCGTAGACAGTTTAAGACATTATTCCCATGGAGAAAAGTCCGCATGGTGCTTATTGTGTTCAATGCCGGTGCAATTTTTGTGTTTCATGAACACTCTGAAGGTCCACAGATTACAGAATGACACCAGATGTGCTTCGGAAACTACTACTAGTCTTCCAGGGAACGATAAAAGCGTAGACAGTTTAAGACATTACTCCCATGGAGAAAAGTCCGCATGGTGCTTATTGTGTTCAATGCCGATTCAATTTCTGTGTTTCATCAACACCCTGGAGGTCCAAAGATTACAGAATGAGTCCAGATGTGCTTCAGAAACTACTACTAGTCTTCCACGGAACGATCAAGGCGTAGGTAGTTTGAGACATAACTCCCATGGAGAAAAGTCCGCATGGTGTTTATTGTGTTCAATGCCGATGCCATTTTTGTGTTTCATCAACACTCTGAAGGTCCACAGATTTCAGAACGCCTAAAGATATGCTTCGGAAACTACTACTAGTCTTCCAGGGAACGATCAAAGCGTAGACAGTTTAAGACATTACTCCCGTTAGAAAAGTCCGCATGGTGCTTATTGTGTTCAATGCCGATGCAATTTCTGTGTTTCATCCACACCCTGGAGGTCCAAAGATTACAGAATAAGTCCAGATGTGCTTCAGAAACTACTACTAGTCTTCCACGGAACGATCAAGGCGTAGGTAGTTTGAGACATAACTCCCATGGAGAAAAGTCCGCATGGTGCTTATTGTGTTCAATGCCGATTCAATTTTTGTGTTTCATCAGCACTCTGAAGGTCCACAGATTACAGAATGCTTCCAGATGTGCATCGGAAACTACTACTATTCTTCCAGTGTACGATCAAAGCGTAGACAGTTTAAGACATTACTGCCATGGAGAAAAATCCGCATCGTGCTTATTCTGTTCAATGCCGATGCAATTTATGTGTTTCATCAACACTCTGAAGGTCCACAGATTACAGAATGCATCCAGATGTGCTTCGGAAACTACTACTAGTCTTTCAGTGTACGATCAAAGCTTAGACAGTTTAAGACATTACTCCCATGGAGAAAAGTCCGCATGGTGCTTATTGTGCTCAATGCCGATGCATTTTTTGTGTTTCATCAACACTCTGAAGGTCCACAGATTACAGAATGCCTCCAGATGTGCTTCGGAAACTACTACAAGTCTTCCAGTGTACGATCAAATCGTAGACAGTTTAAGACATTACTCCCATGGAGAAATGTCCGCATGGTGCTTATTGTGTTCAAAGTCGATGCAATTTTTGTGTTTTATTAACACTCTGAAGGTCCACAGATTACAGAATGCATCTAGATGTGCTTCTGAAACTACTATTAGTCTTCCAGTCAACGATCAAAGCGTAGACAGTTTAAGGCATTACTCTCATGGAGAAAAGTCCGCATGGTGCTTATTGTGTTCAATGACGATTCAATTTTTGTGTTTCATCAACACTCTGAAGGTCCACAGATTACAGAATGCATCCAGATGTGCTTCGGAAACTACTACTAGTCTTCCAGTGGACGATCAAAGCATTGACAGTTTAAGACACTACTCCCATGGAGAAAAGTCCGCATGGTACTTATTGTGCTCAATGCCGATGCAATTTTTGTGTTTCATCAACACTCAGAAGGTCCTCAGATTACAGAATGCATCCTGATGTGCTTCGGAAACTACTACTAGTCTTCCAGTGTAGGATCAAAGCGTAGACAGTTTAAGACATACTCCCATGGAGAAAAGTGCGCATGGTGCTTATTGTGTTCAATGTCGATGCAATTTTTGTGTTTCATCAACACTCTGAAGGTCCACAGATTACAGAATGCCTCCAGATGTGCTTCGTAAACTACTACTATTCTTCCAGTGTACGATCAAAGCGTAGACAGTTTAAAACATTACTGCCATGGAGAAAAATTTGCATCGTGCTTATTGTGTTCAATGCCGATGCAATTTATGTGTTTCATCAACACTCTGAAGGTCCACAGATTACAGAATGCATCCAGATGTGCTTCGGAAACTACTACTAGTCTTCCAGTGTACGATCAAAGCTTAGACAGTTTAAGACATTACTCCCATGGAGAAAAGTCCGCATGGTGCTTATTGTGCTCAATGCCGATGCATTTTTTGTGTTTCATCAACACTCTGAAGGTCCACAGATTACAGAATGCCTCCAGATGTGCTTCGGAAACTACTACAAGTCTTCCAGTGTACGATCAAATCGTAGACAGTTTAAGACATTACTCCCATGGAGAAATGTCCGCATGGTGCTTATTGTGTTCAAAGTCGATGCAATTTTTGTGTTTTATTAACACTCTGAAGGTCCACAGATTACAGAATGCATCTAGATGTGCTTCTGAAACTACTATTAGTCTTCCAGTCAACGATCAAAGCGTAGACAGTTTAAGGCATTACTCTCATGGAGAAAAGTCCGCATGGTGCTTATTGTGTTCAATGACGATTCAATTTTTGTGTTTCATCAACACTCTGAAGGTCCACAGATTACAGAATGCATCCAGATGTGCTTCGGAAACTACTACTAGTCTTCCAGTGGACGATCAAAGCATTGACAGTTTAAGACACTACTCCCATGGAGAAAAGTCCGCATGGTACTTATTGTGCTCAATGCCGATGCAATTTTTGTGTTTCATCAACACTCAGAAGGTCCTCAGATTACAGAATGCATCCTGATGTGCTTCGGAAACTACTACTAGTCTTCCAGTGTAGGATCAAAGCGTAGACAGTTTAAGACATACTCCCATGGAGAAAAGTGCGCATGGTGCTTATTGTGTTCAATGTCGATGCAATTTTTGTGTTTCATCAACACTCTGAAGGTCCACAGATTACAGAATGCCTCCAGATGTGCTTCGTAAACTACTACTATTCTTCCAGTGTACGATCAAAGCGTAGACAGTTTAAAACATTACTGCCATGGAGAAAAATTTGCATCGTGCTTATTGTGTTCAATGCCGATGCAATTTATGTGTTTCATCAACACTCTGAAGGTCCACAGATTACAGAATGCATCCAGATGTGCTTCGGAAACTACTACTAGTCTTCCAGTGTACGATCAAAGCTTAGACAGTTTAAGACATTACTCCCATGGAGAAAAGTCCGCATGGTGCTTATTGTGCTCAATGCCGATGCATTTTTTGTGTTTCATCAACACTCTGAAGGTCCACAGATTACATAATGCCTCCAGATGTGCTTCGGAAGCTACTACTAGTCTTCCAGTGTACGATCAAACCGTAGACAGTTTAAGACATTACTCCCATGGAGAAAAGTCCGCATGGTGCTTATTGTGTTCAAAGTCGATGCAATTTTTGTGTTTCATTAACACTCTGAAGGTCCACAGATTACAGAATGCATCCAGATGTGCTTCGGAGATTACTATTAGTCTTAAAGTCAACGATCAAAGCGTAGACAGTTTAAGGCATTACTCTCATGGAGAAAAGTCCGCATGGTGCTTATTGTGTTCAATGCCGATTCAATTTTTGTGTTTCATCAACACTCTGAAGGTCCACAGATTACAGAATGCATCCAGATGTGCTTCGGAAACTACTACTAGTCTTCCAGTGGACGATCAAAACATTGACAGTTTACGACACTACTCCCATGTAGAAAAGTCCGCATGGTGCTTATTGTGCTCAATGCCGATGCAATTTTTGTGTTTCATCAACACTCTGAAGGTCCTCAGATTACAGAATGCATCCTGATGTGCTTCGGAAACTACTACTAGTTTTCCAGTGTACGATCAAAGCGTAGACAGTTTAAGACATAGTCCCATGGAGAAAAGTCCGCATGGTGCTTATTGTGGTTAATGCCGATGCAATTTTTGTGTTTCATCAACACTCTGAAGGTCCTCAGATTACAGAATGCATCCAGATGTACTTCCGAAACTACTACTAGTCTTCCAGTGTACGATCAAAGCGTAGACAGTTTAAGACATAATTCCCATGGAGAAAAGTCCGCATGGTGCTTATAGTGTTCAATGCCGATGCAATTTTTGTGTTTCATCAACACTCTGAAGGTCCACAGATTACAGAATGCCTCCAGATGTGCTTCGGAAACTACTACTAGTCTTCCAGGGAACGATCAAAGCGTAGACAGTTTAAGACATTACTCCCATGGAGAAAAGTCCGCATGGTGCTTATTGTGTTCAATGCCGATTCAATTTCTGTGTTTCATCAACACGCTGAAGGTCCACAGATTACAGAATGCCTCAAGATGTGCTTCGGAAACTACTACTAGTCTTCCAGTGAACGATCAAAACCTAGGCAGTTTAAGACACTACTCCCATGGAGAAAAGTCCGCATGGTGCTTATTGTGCTCAATGCAGATGCAATTTTTGTGTTTCATCAACACTCTGAAGGTCCTCAGATTACAGAATGCATCCTGATGTGCTTCGGAAACTACTACTCGTCTGCCAGTGTCCGATCAAAGCGTACACATTTTAAGACATTACTCCCGTGGAGAAAACTTCGCATGGTGCTTATTGTGTTCAATGCCGATGCAATTTTTGTGTTTCACCAACACTCTGAAGGTCCACAGATTACAGAATGCTTCCAGATGTGCTTCGGAAACTACTACTAGTCTTCCAGTGCGCGATCAAAGCGTAGACAGTTTAAGACATTACTCCCATAGAGAAAATTCCGCATGGTGCTTATTGTGTTCAATACTGATACAATTTTTGTGGTTCATCTACATTCTGAATGTCCACAGATTACAGAATGCTTCCAGATGTGTTTCGGAAACTACTACCAGTCTCCCATCGAACGATCAAAGCGCAGACACTTTAAGACATTACTCCCATGGAGAAAAGTCCGCATGGTGCTTATTGTGTTCAATGCCGATGCAATTTTTGTGTTTCATCAACACTCTGAAGGTCCTCAGATTACAGAATGCATCCTGATGTGCTTCGGAAACTACTACTCGTCTGCCAGTGTCCGATCAAAGCGTACACATTTTAAGACATTACTCCCGTGGAGAAAAGTTCGCATGGTGCTTATTGTGTTCAATGCCGATGCAATTTTTGTGTTTCACCAACACTCTGAAGGTCCACAGATTACAGAATGCTTCCAGATGTGCTTCGGAAACTACTACTAGTCTTCCAGTGCGCGATCAAAGCGTAGACAGTTGAAGACATTACTCCCATGGAGAAAAGTCCGCATGGTGCTTATTGTGTTCAAAGTCGATGCAATTTTTGTGTTTCATTAACACACTGAAGGTCCACAGATTACAGAATGCATCCAGATGTGCTTCGGAGATTACTATTAGTCTTAAAGTCAACGATCAAAGCGTAGACAGTTTAAGGCATTACTCTCATGGAGAAAAGTCCGCATGGTGCTTATTGTGTTCAAAGTCGATGCAATTTTTGTGTTTAATTAACACTCTGAAGGTCCACAGATTACAGAATGCATCCAGATGTGCTTCGGAGATTACTATTAGTCTTAAAGTCAACGATCAAAGCGTAGACAGTTTAAGGCATTACTCTCATGGAGAAAAGTCCGCATGGTGCTTATTGTGTTCAATGCCGATTCAATTTTTGTGTTTCATCAACACTCTGAAGGTCCACAGATTACAGAATGCATCCAGATGTGCTTCGGAAACTACTACTAGTCTTCCAGTGGACGATCAAAACATTGACAGTTTACGACACTACTCCCATGTAGAAAAGTCCGCATGGTGCTTATTGTGCTCAATGCCGATGCAATTTTTGTGTTTCATCAACACTCTGAAGGTCCTCAGATTACAGAATGCATCCTGATGTGCTTCGGAAACTACTACTAGTTTTCCAGTGTACGATCAAAGCGTAGACAGTTTAAGACATAGTCCCATGGAGAAAAGTCCGCATGGTGCTTATTGTGGTTAATGCCGATGCAATTTTTGTGTTTCATCAACACTCTGAAGGTCCTCAGATTACAGAATGCATCCAGATGTACTTCAGAAACTACTACTAGTCTTCCAGTGTACGATCAAAGCGTAGACAGTTTAAGACATAATTCCCATGGAGAAAAGTCCGCATGGTGCTTATAGTGTTCAATGCCGATGCAATTTTTGTGTTTCATCAACACTCTGAAGGTCCACAGATTACAGAATGCCTCCAGATGTGCTTCGGAAACTACTACTAGTCTTCCAGGGAACGATCAAAGCGTAGACAGTTTAAGACATTACTCCCATGGAGAAAAGTCCGCATGGTGCTTATTGTGTTCAATGCCGATTCAATTTCTGTGTTTCATGAACACGCTGAAGGTCCACAGATTACAGAATGCCTCAAGATGTGCTTCGGAAACTACTACTAGTCTTCCAGTGAACGATCAAAACCTAGGCAGTTTAAGACACTACTCCCATGGAGAAAAGTCCGCATGGTGCTTATTGTGCTCAATGCAGATGCAATTTTTGTGTTTCATCAACACTCTGAAGGTCCTCAGATTACAGAATGCATCCTGATGTGCTTCGGAAACTACTACTCGTCTGCCAGTGTCCGATCAAAGCGTACACATTTTAAGACATTACTCCCGTGGAGAAAAGTTCGCATGGTGCTTATTGTGTTCAATGCCGATGCAATTTTTGTGTTTCACCAACACTCTGAAGGTCCACAGATTACAGAATGCTTACAGATGTGCTTCGGAAACTACTACTAGTCTTCCAGTGCGCGATCAAAGCGTAGACAGTTTAAGACATTACTCCCATAGAGAAAATTCCGCATGGTGCTTATTGTGTTCAATACTGATACAATTTTTGTGTTTCATCTACATTCTGAATTTCCCCAGATTACAGAATGCTTCCAGATGTGTTTCGGAAACTACTACCAGTCTCCCATCGAACGATCAAAGCGCAGACAGTTTAAGACATTACTCCCATGGAGAAAAGTCCGCATGGTGCTTATTGTGTTCAATGCCGATGCAATTTTTGTGTTTCATCAACACTCTGAAGGTCCTCAGATTACAGAATGCATCCAGATGTGCTTCCGAAACTACTACTAGTCTTCCAATGTACGATCAAAGCGTAGACAGAGTAAGACATTATTCTCATGGAGAAAAGTTCGCATGGTGCTTATTGTGTTTAATGCCGATGCAATTTTTGTGTTTCATCAACACCCTGAAGGTCCACAGATTACAGAATGCCTAAAGATGTGCTTCGGAAACTATTACTAGTCTTCCAGGGAACGATCAAAGCGTAGACAGTTTAAGACATTACTCCCATGGAGAAAAGTCCGCATGGTGCTTATTGTGTTCAATGCCGATGCAATTTTTTGTTTCATCGACACTCTGAAGGTCCACAGTTTACAGAATGCATTAAGATGTGCTTCGGAAACTACTACTGGTCTTCCAGTGTACGATAAAAGCGTAGACAGTTTAAGACATTACTCCCTTGGAGAAAAGTCCGCATGGTGTTTATTGTGTTTATTGCCGATGCAATTTTTGTGTTTTATCAACTTTCGGAAGATCCACAGATTACAGAATGCCTCCAGATGTGTTTCGGAAACTACTACTAATCTAGCAGTGTACGATCAAAGCGTAGACAGTTTAAGACATTACTCCCTTGGAGAAAAGTCCGCATGGTGTTTATTGTGTTTATTGCCGATGCAATTTTTGTGTTTCATCAACTTTCGGAAGATCCACAGATTACAGAATGCCTCCAGATGTGTTTCGGAAACTACTACTAGTCTTCCAGGGAACGATCAAAGCGTAGACAGTTTAAGACATTACTCCCATGGAGAAAAGTCCGCATGGTGCTTATTGTGTTCAATGCCGATTCAATTTCTGTGTTTCATCAACACTCTGAAGGTCCACAGCTTACAGAATGCCTCCAGATGTGCTTCAGAAACTACTACTAGTGTTCCAGTGAACGATCAAAACCTAGGCAGTTTAAGACACTACTCCCATGGAGAAAATTCCGCATGGTGCTTATTGTGCTCAATGCCGATGCAATTTTTGTGTTTCCTCAACACACTGAAGGTCCTCAGATTACAGAATGCATCCTGATGTGCTTCGGAAACTACTACTCGTCTGCCAGTGTCCGATCAAAGCGTACACAGTTTAAGACATTACTCCCGTGGAGAAAAGTTCGCATGGTGCTTATTGTGTTCAATGCCGATGCAATTTTTGTGTTTCATCAACACTCTGAAGGTCCACAGATTACAGAATGCTTCCAGATGTGCTTCGGAAACTACTACTAGTCTTCCAGTGCGCGATCAAAGCGTAGACAGTTTAAGACATTACTCCCATAGAGAAAATTCCGCATGGTGCTTATTGTGTTCAATGCTGATACAATTTTTGTGTTTCATCAACATTCTGAATGTCCACAGATTACAGAATGCCTCCAGATGTGCTTCGGAAACTACTACCAGTCTCCCATCGACGATCAAAGCGCAGACAGTTTAAGACATTACTCCCATGGAGAAAAGTCAGCATGGTGCTTATTGTGTTCAACGCCGATGCAATTTTTGTGTTTCATTAACACTCTGAAGGTCCACAGATAACAGAATGCCTCCAGATGTGCTTCAGAAACTACTACTAGTCTTCCAGTGTACGATCAAATTGTAGACAGTTTAAGACATACTCCCATGGAGAAAAGTTCGCATGGTGCTTATTGTGTTCAATGCCGATGCAATTTTTGCGTTTCATCAACACTCTGAAGGTTCTCAGATTACAGAATGCATCCTGATGTGCTTCGGAAACTACTACTCGTCTTCCAGTGTACGATCAAAGCGTAGACAGTTTAAGACCTTACTCCCATGGAGAAAAGTTCGCATGGTGCTTATTGTGTTCAATGCCGATGCTATTTTTGTGTTTCATCAACACTCTGGAGGTCCACAGATTACAGAATGCTTCCAGATGTGCTTCGGAAACTACTACTAGTCTTCCAGTGTACGATCAAAGCGTAGACAGCTTAAGACATTACTCCCATAGAGAAAATTCCGCTTGGTGCTATTGTGTTCAATGCCGATGCAATTTTTGTGTTTCATCAACACTCTGAAGATCCTCAGATTACAGAATGCATCCAGATGTGCTTCCTAAACTACTACTAGTCTTCCAATGTACGATCAAAGCGTAGACAGTGTAAGACATAATTCTCATGGAGAAAAGTCCGCATGGTGCTCATTGTGTTCAATGCCGATGCAATTTTTGTGTTTCATCAACATTCTGAATGTCCACAGATTACAGAATGCCTCCAGATGTGCTTCGGAAACTACTACTAGTCTTCCAGTGTACGATCAAATTGTAGACAGTTTAAGACATACTCCAATGGAGAAAAGTTCGCATGGTGCTTATTGTGTTCAATGCCGATGCAATTTTTGTGTTTCATCAGCACTCTGAAGGTCCTCAGATTACAGAATGCATCCAGATGTGCTTCCGAAACTACTACTAGTCTTCCAATGTACGATCAAAGCGTAGACAGTGTAAGACATTATTCTCATGGAGAAAAGTCCGCATGGTGCTTATTGTGTTTAATGCCGATGCAATTTTTGTGTTTCATCAACACCCTGAAGGTCCACAGATTACAGATTGCCTAAAGATGTGCTTCGGAAACTACTACTAGTCTTCCAGGGAACGATCAAAGCGTAGACAGTTTAAGACATTACTCCCATGGAGAAAAGTCCGCATGGTGCTTATTGTGTTCAATGCCGATGCAATTTTTTGTTTCATCGACACTCTGAAGGTGCACAGATTACAGAATGCATTAAGATGTTCCTCGGAAACTACTACTGGTCTTCCAGTGTACGATAAAAGCGTAGACAGTTTAAGACATTACTCCCTTGGAGAAAAGTCCGCATGGTGTTTATTGTGTTTATTGCCGATGCAATTTTTGTGTTTCATCAACTTTCGGAAGATCCACAGATTACAGAATGATTCCAGATGTGCTTCGGAAACTACTACTAATCTTCCAGTGTACGATCAAAGCGTAGACAGTTTAAGACATTACTCCCATGGAGAAAAGTCCGCATGGTGCTTATTGTGTTCAATGCCGATGCAATTTTTGTGTTTCATCAACACTCTGAAGGTCCTCAGATTACAGAATGCATCCAGATGTGCTTCCGAAACTACTACTAGTCTTCCAGTGTACGATCAAAGCGTAGACAGTTTAAGACATTATTCCCATGGAGTAAAGTCCGCATGGTGCTTACTGTGTTCAATGCCGATGCAATTTTTGTGTTTCATCAACACTCTGAAGGTCCACAGATTACAGAATGCATCCAGATGTGCTTCAGAAACTACTACTAGTCTTAAAGGGAACGATCAAAGCGTAGACAGTTTAAGACATTACTCCCATGGAGAAAAGTCCGCATGGTGCTTATTGTGTTCAATGCCGATTCAATTTCTGTGTTTCATCAACACTCTGAAGGTCCACAGATTACAGAATGCCTCCAGATGTGCTTCAGAAACTACTACTAGTCTTCCAGTGAACGATCAAAACCTAGGCAGTTTAAGACACTACTCCTATGGAGAAAATTCCGCATGGTGCTTATTGTGCTCAATGCCGATGCAATTTTTGTGTTTCATCAACACACTGAAGGTCCTCAGATTACAGAATGCATCCTGATGTGCTTCGGAAACTACTACTCGTCTTCCAGTGTCCGATCAAAGCGTACACAGTTTAAGACTTTACTCCCGTGGTGTTCAATGCCGATGCAATTTTTGTGTTTCATCAACACTCTGAAGGTCCACAGATTACAGAATGCTTCCAGATGTGCTTCGGAAACTACTAATAGTCTTCCAGTGCGCGATCAAAGCGTAGACATTTTAAGACATTACTCCCAGAGAGTAAATTCCGTATGGTGCTTATTGTGTTCAATGCTGATGCAATTTTTGTGTTTCATCAACACTCTGAAGGTCCACAGATAACAGAATGCCTCCAGATGTGCTTCGGAAACTACTACTAGTCTCCCAGTGTACGATCAAATTGTAGACAGTTTAAGACATACTCCCATGGAGAAAAGTTCGCTTGGTGCTTATTGTGTTTAATGCCTTTGCAATTTTAGTGTTTCATCAACACTCTGAAGGTTCTCAGATTACAGAATGCATCCTGATGTGCTTCGGAAACTACAACTCGTCTTCCAGTGTACGATCAAAGCGTAGACAGTTTAAGACCTTACTCCCATGGAGAAAAGTTCGCATGGTGCTTATTGTGTTCAATGCCGATGCTATTTTTGTGTTTCATCAACACTCTGGAGGTCCACAGATTACAGAATACTTCCAGATGTGCTTCGGAAACTACTACTAGTCTTCCAGTGTACGATCAAAGCGTAGACAGCTTAAGACATTACTCCCATAGAGAAAATTCCACTTGGTGCTATTGTGTTCAATGCCGATGCAATTTTTGTGTTTCATCAACACTCTGAAGGTCCTCAGATTACAGAATGCATCCAGATGTGCTTCCGAAACTACTACTAGTCTTCCAATGTACGATCAAAGCGTAGACAGTGTAAGACATTATTCTCATGGAGAAAAGTCCGCATGGTGCTTATTGTGTTAAATGCCGCTGCAATTTTTGTGTTTCATCGACACTCTGAAGGTCCACAGATTACAGAAAGCAATAAGATGTGCTTCGGAAACTACTACTAGTCTTCCAGTGTACGATAAAAGTGTAGACAGTTTAAGACATTACTCCCTTGGAGAAAAGTCCGCATGGTGTTTATTGTGTTTATTGCCGATGCAATTTTTGTGTATCATCAACTTTCGGAAGATCCACAGATTACAGAATGCCTCCAGATGTGCTTCAGAAACTACTACTAATCTTCCAGTGTACGATCAAAGCGTAGACAGTTTAAGACATTACTCCCATGGAGAAAAGTCCGCATGGTGCTCATTGTGTTCAATGCCGATGCAATTTTTGTGTTTCATCAACATTCTGAATGTGCACAGATTACAGAATGCCTCCAGATGTGCTTCGGAAACTACTACTAGTCTTCCATCGAACGATCAAACGTAGACAGATTAAGACATTACTCCCATGGAGAAAAGTCCTCATGGTGCTTATTGTGTTCCATGCCGCTGCAATTTTGTGTTTCATCAACACTCTGAAGGTCCACAGATTACAGAATGCCTCCAGATGTGCTTCGGAAGCTACTACTAGTCTTCCAGTGTACGATCAAAGCGTAGACAGTTTAAGATATTACTCCCATGGAGTAAAGTCCGCATGGTGCTTATTATGTTCAATGCCGATTCAATTTCTGTGTTTCATCAACACTCTGAAGGTCCACAGATTACAGAATACCTCCAGATGTGCTTCGGAAACTACTACTAGTCTTCCAGTGTACGATCAAAGCGTAGACAGTTTAAGACATTATTCCCATGGAGAAAAGTCCGCATGGTGCTTACTGTGTTCAATGCCGATGCAATTTTTGTGTTTCATCAACACTCTGAAGGTCCACAGATTACAGAATGCATCCAGATGTGCTTCGGAAACTACTACTAGTCTTAAAGGGAACGATCAAATCGTAGACAGTTTAAGACATTACTCCCATGGAGAAAAGTCCGCATGGTGCTTATTGTGTTCAATGCCGATTCAATTTCTGTGTTTCATCAACACTCTGAAGGTCCACAGATTACAGAATGCCTCCAGATGTGCTTCAGAAACTACTACTAGTCTTCCAGTGAACGATCAAAACCTAGGCAGTTTAAGACACTACTCCTATGGAGAAAATTCCGCATGGTCCTTATTGTGCTCAATGCCGATGCAATTTTTGTGTTTCATCAACACACTGAAGGTCCTCAGATTACAGAATGCATCCTGATGTGCTTCGGAAACTACTACTCGTCTTCCAGTGTACGATCAAAGCGTAGACAGTTTAAGACCTTACTCCCATGGAGAAAAGTTCGCATGGTGCTTATTGTGTTCAATGCCGATGCTATTTTTGTGTTTCATCAACACTCTGGAGGTCCACAGATTACAGAATACTTCCAGATGTGCTTCGGAAACTACTACTAGTCTTCCAGTGTACGATCAAAGCGTAGACAGCTTAAGACATTACTCCCATAGAGAAAATTCCGCTTGGTGCTATTGTGTTCAATGCCGATGCAATTTTTGTGTTTCATCAACACTCTGAAGGTCCTCAGATTACAGAATGCATCCAGATGTGCTTCCGAAACTACTACTAGTCTTCCAATGTACGATCAAAGCGTAGACAGTGTAAGACATTATTCTCATGGAGAAAAGTCCGCATGGTGCTTATTGTGTTCAATGCCGCTGCAATTTTTGTGTTTCATCGACACTCTGAAGGTCCACAGATTACAGAAAGCAATAAGATGTGCTTCGGAAACTACTACTAGTCTTCCAGTGTACGATAAAAGTGTAGACAGTTTAAGACATTACTCCCTTGGAGAAAAGTCCGCATGGTGTTTATTGTGTTTATTGCCGATGCAATTTTTGTGTATCATCAACTTTCGGAAGATCCACAGATTACAGAATGCCTCCAGATGTGCTTCTGAAACTACTACTAATCTTCCAGTGTACGATCAAAGCGTAGACAGTTTAAGACATTACTCCCATGGAGAAAAGTCCGCATGGTGCTCATTGTGTTCAATGCCGATGCAATTTTTGTGTTTCATCAACATTCTGAATGTGCACAGATTACAGAATGCCTCCAGATGTGCTTCGGAAACTACTACTAGTCTTCCATCGAACGATCAAACGTAGACAGATTAAGACATTACTCCCATGGAGAAAAGTCCTCATGGTGCTTATTGTGTTCCATGCCGCTGCAATTTTGTGTTTCATCAACACTCTGAAGGTCCACAGATTACAGAATGCCTCCAGATGTGCTTCGGAAACTACTACTAGTCTTCCAGTGTACGATCAAAGCGTAGACAGTTTAAGATATTACTCCCATGGAGTAAAGTCCGCATGGTGCTTATTATGTTCAATGCCGATTCAATTTCTGTGTTTCATCAACACTCTGAAGGTCCACAGATTACAGAATGCCTCCAGATGTGCTTCGGAAACTACTACTAGTCTTCCAGTGGACGATCAAAGCCTAGGCAGTTTAAGACACTACTCCCATGGAGAAAAGTCCGCATGGTGCTTATTGAGCTCAATGCCGATGCAATTTTTGTGTTTCATCAACACTCTGAAGGTCCACAGATTACAGAATGCATCCAGATGTGCTACCGAAACTACTACTAGTCTTCCAGTGTACGATCAAAGCGTAAACTGTTTAAGACATTACTCCCATGGTGAAAAGTCCGCATGGTGCTTATTGTGTTCAATGCTGATGCAATTTTTGTGTTTCATCAACACTCTTAAGGTCCACAGATTACAGAAAGTCTCCAGATGTGCTTTGGAAACTGCTACTAGTCTTGCAGTGAACGATCAAAGCCTAGACAGTTGAAGACATTACTCCCATGGAGAAAAGTCCGCATGGTGCTTATTGTGTTTAATGCCTTTGCAATTTTTGTGTTTCATCAACATTCTGAATGTCCACAGATTACGACTTCGGAAACTACCACCAGTCTTCCATCGAATGATTAAAGCGTAGACAGTTTAAGACATTACTCCCATGGAGAAAAGTCCGCATGGTGCTTATTGTGTTCAATGCCGATGCATTTTTTGTATTTCACCAACACTCTGAAGGTCCACAGATTACAGAATGCCACCAGATGTGCTTCGGAAACTACTACTAATCTTACAGTGTACGATCAAATCGTAGACAGTTTAAGACATTACTCCCATTTAGAAAAGTCCGTATTGTGCTTATTGTGAGTCAATGCCGATGCAATTTTTGTGTTTCATCAACACTCTGAAGGTCCACAGATTACAGAATGCCTCCAGATGTGCTTCGGGAACTTCTACAAGTCTATCAGTGTACGATCAAAGCGTAGACAGTTGAAGACATTACTCCAATGGAGAAAACTCCGCATGGTGCTTATTGTGTTCAAAGTCGATGCAATTTTTGTGTTTCAACACTCTGAAGTCCACAGATTACAGAATGCATCCCGATGTGCTTCGGAAACTACTATTAGTCTTCCATTGAACGATCAAAGCGTAGACAGTTTAAGGCATTACTCTCATGGAGAAAAGTCCCCATGGTGCTTATTGTGTTCAATGCCGATTCAATTTCTGTGTTTCATCAACACTCTGAAGGTCCACAGATTACAGAATTCCTGCAGATGTGCTTCGGAAACTACTACTAGTCTTCCAGTGTACGATCAAAGCGTAGACTGTTTAAGACATTACTCCCATAGAGAAAATTCCGTATGGTGCTTATTGTGTTCAATGCCGATGCAATTTTTGTGTTTCATCAACACTCTGACGGTCCACACATTACAGAATGCCTCCAGATGTGCTTCGGAAACTGCTACTAGTTTTCCAGTGTACGATCAAAGCGTAGAAAGTTTAAGACATTACTAACATGGAGAAAAGTCAGTATAGTGCCTATTGTGTTCAATGCCGATGCAATTTTTGTGTTTCATCAACACTCTGAAGGTCCTCAGATTACAGAATGCATGCAGATGTGGTTCCGAAACTACTACTAGTCTTCCAGTGTACGATCAAAGCGTAGACACTTTGAGACATTACTCCCATGGAGAAAAGTCCGCATGGTGCTTATTGTGTTCAATGCCGATGCAATTTTTGTGTGTCATCAACACTCTGAAGGTCCACAGATTACAGAATGCCTCCAGATGTGCTTCGGAAACTACTACTAGTCTTCCAGGGAACGATCAAAGCGTAGACAGTTTAACACATTACTCCCATGGAGAAAAGTCCGCATGGTGCTTATTGTGTTAAATGCCGATTCAATTTCTGTGTTTCATCAACACTCTGAAGGTCCACAGATTACAGAATGCCTCCAGATGTGCTTCGGAAACTACTACTAGTCTTCCAGTGAACGATCAAAACCTAGGCAGTTTAAGACACTACTCCCATGGAGAAAAGTCCGCATGGTGCTTATTGTGCTCAATGCCGATGCAATTTTTGTGTTTCATCAACACTCTGAAGGTCCTCAGATTACAGAATGCATCCTGATGTGCTTCGGAAACTACTACTCGTCTGCCAGTGTCCGATCAAAGCGTATACAGTTTAAGACATTACTCCGGTGGAGAAAAGTTCGCATGGTGCTTATTGTGTTCAATGCCGATGCAATTTTTGTGTTTCATCGACATTCTGAATGTCCACAGATTACAGGATACCTCGAGATGTGTTTCGAAAACTACTACCAGTCTCCCATCGAACGATCAAAGCGCAGACAGTTTAAGACATTACTCCTATGGAGAAAAGTCCGCATGGTGCTTATTGTGTTCAATGCCGATGCAATTTTTGTGTTTCATCAACACACTGAAGGTCCTCAGATTACAGAATGCATCCTGATGTGCTTCGGAAACTACTACTCGTCTTCCAGTGTCCGATCAAAGCGTACACAGTTTAAGACTTTACTCCCGTGGAGAAAAGTTCGCATGGAGCTTATTGTGTTCAATGCCGATGCAATTTTTGTGTTTCATCAACACTCTGAAGGTCCACAGATTACAGAATGCTTCCAGATGTGCTTCGGAAACTACTACTAGTCTTCCAGTGCGCGATCAAAGCGTAGACATTTTAAGACATTACTCCCAGAGAGAAAATTCCGTATGGTGCTTATTGTGTTCAATGCTGATGCAATTTTTGTGTTTCATCAACACTCTGAAGGTCCACAGATAACAGAATGCCTCCAGATGTGCTTCGGAAACTACTACTAGTCTCCCAGTGTACGATCAAATTGTAGACAGTTTAAGACATACTCCCATGGAGAAAAGTTCGCATGGTGCTTATTGTGTTTAATGCCTTTGCAATTTTAGTGTTTCATCAACACTCTGAAGGTTCTCAGATTACAGAATGCATCCTGATGTGCTTCGGAAACTACTACTCGTCTTCCAGTGTACGATCAAAGCGTAGACAGTTTAAGACCTTACTCCCATGGAGAAAAGTTCGCATGGTGCTTATTGTGTTCAATGCCGATGCTATTTTTGTGTTTCATCAACACTCTGGAGGTCCACAGATTACAGAATACTTCCAGATGTGCTTCGGAAACTACTACTAGTCTCCCAGTGTACGATCAAAGCGTAGACAGCTTAAGACATTACTCCCATAGAGAAAATTCCGCTTGGTGCTATTGTGTTCAATGCCGATGCAATTTTTGTGTTTCATCAACACTCTGAAGGTCCTCAGATTACAGAATGCATCCAGATGTGCTTCCGAAAGTACTACTAGTCTTCCAATGTACGATCAAAGCGTAGACAGTGTAAGACATTATTCTCATGGAGAAAAGTCCGCATGGTGCTTATTGTGTTCAATGCCGCTGCAATTTTTGTGTTTCATCGACACTCTGAAGGTCCACAGATTACAGAAAGCAATAAGATGTGCTTCGGAAACTACTACTAGTCTTCCAGTGTACGATAAAAGTGTAGACAGTTTAAGACATTACTCCCTTGGAGAAAAGTCCGCATGGTGTTTATTGTGTTTATTGCCGATGCAATTTTTGTGTATCATCAACTTTCGGAAGATCCACAGATTACAGAATGCCTCCAGATGTGCTTCAGAAACTACTACTAATCTTCCAGTGTACGATCAAAGCGTAGACAGTTTAAGACATTACTCCCATGGAGAAAAGTCCGCATGGTGCTCATTGTGTTCAATGCCGATGCAATTTTTGTGTTTCATCAACATTCTGAATGTGCACAGATTACAGAATGCCTCCAGATGTGCTTCGGAAACTACTACTAGTCTTCCATCGAACGATCAAACGTAGACAGATTAAGACATTACTCCCATGGAGAAAAGTCCTCATGGTGCTTATTGTGTTCCATGCCGCTGCAATTTTGTGTTTCATCAACACTCTGAAGGTCCACAGATTACAGAATGCCTCCAGATGTGCTTCGGAAACTACTACTAGTCTTCCAGTGTACGATCAAAGCGTAGACAGTTTAAGATATTACTCCCATGGAGTAAAGTCCGCATGGTGCTTATTATGTTCAATGCCGATTCAATTTCTGTGTTTCATCAACACTCTGAAGGTCCACAGATTACAGAATGCCTCCAGATGTGCTTCGGAAACTACTACTAGTCTTCCAGTGTACGATCAAAGCGTAGACAGTTTAAGACATTATTCCCATGGAGAAAAGTCCGCATGGTGCTTACTGTGTTCAATGCCGATGCAATTTTTGTGTTTCATCAACACTCTGAAGGTCCACAGATTACAGAATGCATCCAGATGTGCTTCGGAAACTACTACTAGTCTTAAAGGGAACGATCAAAGCGTAGACAGTTTAAGACATTACTCCCATGGAGAAAAGTCCGCATGGTGCTTATTGTGTTCAATGCCGATTCAATTTCTGTGTTTCATCAACACTCTGAAGGTCCACAGATTACAGAATGCCTCCAGATGTGCTTCAGAAACTACTACTAGTCTTCCAGTGAACGATCAAAACCTAGGCAGTTTAAGACACTACTCCTATGGAGAAAATTCCGCATGGTGCTTATTGTGCTCAATGCCGATGCAATTTTTGTGTTTCATCAACACACTGAAGGTCCTCAGATTACAGAATGCATCCTGATGTGCTTCGGAAACTACTACTCGTCTTCCAGTGTCCGATCAAAGCGTACACAGTTTAAGACTTTACTCCCGTGGAGAAAAGTTCGCATGGAGCTTATTGTGTTCAATGCCGATGCAATTTTTGTGTTTCATCAACACTCTGAAGGTCCACAGATTACAGAATGCTTCCAGATGTGCTTCGGAAACTACTACTAGTCTTCCAGTGCGCGATCAAAGCGTAGACATTTTAAGACATTACTCCCAGAGAGAAAATTCCGTATGGTGCTTATTGTGTTCAATGCTGATGCAATTTTTGTGTTTCATCAACACTCTGAAGGTCCACAGATAACAGAATGCCTCCAGATGTGCTTCGGAAACTACTACTAGTCTCCCAGTGTACGATCAAATTGTAGACAGTTTAAGACATACTCCCATGGAGAAAAGTTCGCATGGTGCTTATTGTGTTTAATGCCTTTGCAATTTTAGTGTTTCATCAACACTCTGAAGGTTCTCAGATTACAGAATGCATCCTGATGTGCTTCGGAAACTACTACTCGTCTTCCAGTGTACGATCAAAGCGTAGACAGTTTAAGACCTTACTCCCATGGAGAAAAGTTCGCATGGTGCTTATTGTGTTCAATGCCGATGCTATTTTTGTGTTTCATCAACACTCTGGAGGTCCACAGATTACAGAATACTTCCAGATGTGCTTCGGAAACTACTACTAGTCTCCCAGTGTACGATCAAAGCGTAGACAGCTTAAGACATTACTCCCATAGAGAAAATTCCGCTTGGTGCTATTGTGTTCAATGCCGATGCAATTTTTGTGTTTCATCAACACTCTGAAGGTCCTCAGATTACAGAATGCATCCAGATGTGCTTCCGAAACTACTACTAGTCTTCCAATGTACGATCAAAGCGTAGACAGTGTAAGACATTATTCTCATGGAGAAAAGTCCGCATGGTGCTTATTGTGTTCAATGCCGCTGCAATTTTTGTGTTTCATCGACACTCTGAAGGTCCACAGATTACAGAAAGCAATAAGATGTGCTTCGGAAACTACTACTAGTCTTCCAGTGTACGATAAAAGTGTAGACAGTTTAAGACATTACTCCCTTGGAGAAAAGTCCGCATGGTGTTTATTGTGTTTATTGCCGATGCAATTTTTGTGTATCATCAACTTTCGGAAGATCCACAGATTACAGAATGCCTCCAGATGTGCTTCAGAAACTACTACTAATCTTCCAGTGTACGATCAAAGCGTAGACAGTTTAAGACATTACTCCCATGGAGAAAAGTCCGCATGGTGCTCATTGTGTTCAATGCCGATGCAATTTTTGTGTTTCATCAACATTCTGAATGTGCACAGATTACAGAATGCCTCCAGATGTGCTTCGGAAACTACTACTAGTCTTCCATCGAACGATCAAACGTAGACAGATTAAGACATTACTCCCATGGAGAAAAGTCCTCATGGTGCTTATTGTGTTCCATGCCGCTGCAATTTTGTGTTTCATCAACACTCTGAAGGTCCACAGATTACAGAATGCCTCCAGATGTGCTTCGGAAACTACTACTAGTCTTCCAGTGTACGATCAAAGCGTAGACAGTTTAAGATATTACTCCCATGGAGTAAAGTCCGCATGGTGCTTATTATGTTCAATGCCGATTCAATTTCTGTGTTTCATCAACACTCTGAAGGTCCACAGATTACAGAATGCCTCCAGATGTGCTTCGGAAACTACTACTAGTCTTCCAGTGTACGATCAAAGCGTAGACAGTTTAAGACATTATTCCCATGGAGAAAAGTCCGCATGGTGCTTACTGTGTTCAATGCCGATGCTATTTTTGTGTTTCATCAACACTCTGAAGGTCCACAGATTACAGAATGCATCCAGATGTGCTTCGGAAACTACTACTAGTCTTAAAGGGAACGATCAAAGCGTAGACAGTTTAAGACATTACTCCCATGGAGAAAAGTCCGCATGGTGCTTATTGTGTTCAATGCCGATTCAATTTCTGTGTTTCATCAACACTCTGAAGGTCCACAGATTACAGAATGCCTCCAGATGTGCTTCAGAAACTACTACTAGTCTTCCAGTGAACGATCAAAACCTAGGCAGTTTAAGACACTACTCCTATGGAGAAAATTCCGCATGGTGCTTATTGTGCTCAATGCCGATGCAATTTTTGTGTTTCATCAACACACTGAAGGTCCTCAGATTACAGAATGCATCCTGATGTGCTTCGGAAACTACTACTCGTCTTCCAGTGTCCGATCAAAGCGTACACAGTTTAAGACTTTACTCCCGTGGAGAAAAGTTCGCATGGAGCTTATTGTGTTCAATGCCGATGCAATTTTTGTGTTTCATCAACACTCTGAAGGTCCACAGATTACAGAATGCTTCCAGATGTGCTTCGGAAACTACTACTAGTCTTCCAGTGCGCGATCAAAGCGTAGACATTTTAAGACATTACTCCCAGAGAGAAAATTCCGTATGGTGCTTATTGTGTTCAATGCTGATGCAATTTTTGTGTTTCATCAACACTCTGAAGGTCCACAGATAACAGAATGCCTCCAGATGTGCTTCGGAAACTACTACTAGTCTCCCAGTGTACGATCAAAGCGTAGACAGCTTAGACATTACTCCCATAGAGAAAATTCCGCTTGGTGCTATTGTGTTCAATGCCGATGCAATTTTTGTGTTTCATCAACACTCTGAAGGTCCTCAGATTACAGAATGCATCCAGATGTGCTTCCGAAACTACTACTAGTCTTCCAATGTACGATCAAAGCGTAGACAGTGTAAGACATTATTCTCATGGAGAAAAGTCCGCATGGTGCTTATTGTGTTCAATGCCGCTGCAATTTTTGTGTTTCATCGACACTCTGAAGGTCCACAGATTACAGAAAGCAATAAGATGTGCTTCGGAAACTACTACTAGTCTTCCAGTGTACGATAAAAGTGTAGACAGTTTAAGACATTACTCCCTTGGAGAAAAGTCCGCATGGTGTTTATTGTGTTTATTGCCGATGCAATTTTTGTGTATCATCAACTTTCGGAAGATCCACAGATTACAGAATGCCTCCAGATGTGCTTCTGAAACTACTACTAATCTTCCAGTGTACGATCAAAGCGTAGACAGTTTAAGACATTACTCCCATGGAGAAAAGTCCGCATGGTGCTCATTGTGTTCAATGCCGATGCAATTTTTGTGTTTCATCAACATTCTGAATGTGCACAGATTACAGAATGCCTCCAAATGTGCTTCGGAAACTACTACTAGTCTTCCATCGAACGATCAAACGTAGACAGATTAAGACATTACTCCCATGGAGAAAAGTCCTCATGGTGCTTATTGTGTTCCATGCCGCTGCAATTTTGTGTTTCATCAGCACTCTGAAGGTCCACAGATTACAGAATGCCTCCAGATGTGCTTCGGAAACTACTACTAGTCTTCCAGTGTACGATCAAAGCGTAGACAGTTTAAGATATTACTCCCATGGAGTAAAGTCCGCATGGTGCTTATTATGTTCAATGCCGATTCAATTTCTGTGTTTCATCAACACTCTGAAGGTCCACAGATTACTGAATGCCTCCAGATGTGCTTCGGAAACTACTACTAGTCTTCCAGTGGACGATCAAAGCCTAGGCAGTTTAAGACACTACTCCCATGGAGAAAAGTCCGCATGGTGCTTATTGAGCTCAATGCCGATGCAATTTTTGTGTTTCATCAACACTCTGAAGGTCCACAGATTACACAATGCATCCAGATGTGCTACCGAAACTACTACTAGTCTTCCAGTGTACGATCAAAGCGTAAACTGTTTAAGACATTACTCCCATGGTGAAAAGTCCGCATGGTGCTTATTGTGTTCAATGCTGATGCAATTTTTGTGTTTCATCAACACTCTTAAGGTCCACAGATTACAGAAAGTCTCCAGATGTGCTTTGGAAACTGCTACTAGTCTTGCAGTGAACGATCAAAGCCTAGACAGTTGAAGACATTACTCCCATGGAGAAAAGTCCGCATGTTGCTTATTGTGTTTAATGCCTTTGCAATTTTTGTGTTTCATCAACATTCTGAATGTCCACAGATTACAGAATGCCTCCAGATGTTCTTCGGAAACTACTACCAGTCTTCCATCGAATGATTAAAGCGTAGACAGTTTAAGACATTACTCCCATGGAGAAAAGTCCGCATGGTGCTTATTGTGTTCAATGCCGATGCATTTTTTGTATTTCACCAACACTCTGAAGGTCCACAGATTACAGAATGCCACCAGATGTGCTTCGGAAACTACTACTAATCTTACAGTGTACGATCAAATCGTAGACAGTTTAAGACATTACTCCCATTTAGAAAAGTCCGTATGGTGCTTATTGTGAGTCAATGCCGATGCAATTTTTGTGTTTCATCAACACTCTGAAGGTCCACAGATTACAGAATGCCTCCAGATGTGCTTTGGGAACTTCTACAAGTCTATCAGTGTACGATCAAAGCGTAGACAGTTGAAGACATTACTCCCATGGAGAAAACTCCGCATGGTGCTTATTGTGTTCAAAGTCGATGCAATTTTTGTGTTTCAACACTCTGAAGTCCACAGATTACAGAATGCATCCCGATGTGCTTCGGAAACTACTATTAGTCTTCCATTGAACGATCAAAGCGTAGACAGTTTAAGGCATTACTCTCATGGAGAAAAGTCCCCATGGTGCTTATTGTGTTCAATGCCGATTCAATTTCTGTGTTTCATCAACACTCTGAAGGTCCACAGATTACAGAATTCCTGCAGATGTGCTTCGGAAACTACTACTAGTCTTCCAGTGTACGATCAATGCGTAGACTGTTTAAGACATTACTCCCATAGAGAAAATTCCGTATGGTGCTTATTGTGTTCAATGCCGATGCAATTTTTGTGTTTCATCAACACTCTGACGGTCCACACATTACAGAATGCCTCCAGATGTGCTTCGGAAACTGCTACTAGTTTTCCAGTGTACGATCAAAGCGTAGAAAGTTTAAGACATTACTAACATGGAGAAAAGTCAGTATAGTGCCTATTGTGTTCAATGCCGATGCAATTTTTGTGTTTCATCAACACTCTGAAGGTCCTCAGATTACAGAATGCATGCAGATGTGGTTCCGAAACTACTACTAGTCTTCCAGTGTACGATCAAAGCGTAGACACTTTGAGACATTACTCCCATGGAGAAAAGTTCGCATGGTGCTTATTGTGTTCAATGCCGATGCAATTTTTGTGTGTCATCAACACTCTGAAGGTCCACAGATTACAGAATGCCTCCAGATGTGCTTCGGAAACTACTACTAGTCTTCCAGGGAACGATCAAAGCGTAGACAGTTTAACACATTACTCCCATGGAGAAAAGTCCGCATGGTGCTTATTGTGTTAAATGCCGATTCAATTTCTGTGTTTCATCAACACTCTGAAGGTCCACAGATTACAGAATGCCTCCAGATGTGCTTCGGAAACTACTACTAGTCTTCCAGTGAACGATCAAAACCTAGGCAGTTTAAGACACTACTCCCATGGAGAAAAGTCCGCATGGTGCTTATTGTGCTCAATGCCGATGCAATTTTTGTGTTTCATCAACACTCTGAAGGTCCTCAGATTACAGAATGCATCCTGATGTGCTTCGGAAACTACTACTCGTCTGCCAGTGTCCGATCAAAGCGTATACAGTTTAAGACATTACTCCGGTGGAGAAAAGTTCGCATGGTGCTTATTGTGTTCAATGCCGATGCAATTTTTGTGTTTCATCGACATTCTGAATGTCCACAGATTACAGGATACCTCGAGATGTGTTTCGAAAACTACTACCAGTCTCCCATCGAACGATCAAAGCGCAGACAGTTTAAGACATTACTCCCATGGAGAAAAGTCCGCATGGTGCTTATTGTGTTCAATGCCGATGCAATTTTTGTGTTTCATCAACACTCTGAAGGTCCACAGATTACAGAATCACTCCAGATGTGCTTCGGAAACTACTACTAGTCTTCCAGTGTACGATCAAATTGTAGACAGTTTAAGACATACTCCCATGGAGAAAAGTTCGCATGGTGCTTATTGTGTTCAATGCCGATGCAATTTTTGTGTTTCATCAACACTCTGAAGGTCCTCAGATTACAGAATGCATCCAGATGTGCTTCCGAAACTACTACTAGTCTTCCAATGTACGATCAAAGCGTAGACAGTGTAAGACATTATTCTCATGGAGAAAAGTCCGCATGGTGCTTATTGTGTTTAATGCCGATGCAATTTTTGTGTTTCATCAACACCCTGAAGGTCCACAGATTACAGAATGCCTAAAGATGTGCTTCGGAAAATACTACTAGTCTTCCAGGGAACGATCAAAGCGTAGACAGTTTAAGACATTACTCCCATGGAGAAAAGTCCGCATGGTGCTTATTGTGTTCAATGCCGATGCAATTTTTGTGTTTCATGGACACTCTGAAGGTCCACAGATTACAGAATGCATTAAGATGTGCTTCGGAAACTACTACTAGTCATCCAGTGTACGATAAAAGCGTAGACAGTTTAAGACATTACTCCCTTGGAGAAAAGTCCGCATTATGTTTATTGTGTTTATTGCCGATGCAATTTTTGTGTTTCATCAACTTTCGGAAGATCCACAGATTACAGTATGCCTCCAGATGTGCTTCGGAAACTACTACTAATCTTCCAGTGTATGATCAAAGCGTAGACAGTTTAAGACATTACTCCTATGGAGAAAAGTCCGCATGGTGCTCATTGTGTTCAATGCCGATGCAATTTTTGTGTTTCATCAACACCCTGAAGGTCCACAGATTACAGAATGCATTAAGATGTGCTTCGGAAACTACTAATAGTCTTCCAGTGTACGATCAAAGCGTAGAAAGTTTAAGACATTACTCCCTTGGAGAAAAGTCCGCATGGTGCTTATTGTGTTTAATACCGCTGCAAAGTTTGTGTTTCATCAACACTCTGAAGGTCGACAGATTACAGAATGCCTCCAGATGTGCTTCCTAAACTACTACTAGACTTCCAGGGAACGATCAAAGCGTAGACAGTTTAAGACATTACTCCCATGGAGAAAAGTCCGCATGGTGCTTATTGTGTTCAATGCCGATTCAATTTTTGTGTTTCATCAACACTCTGAAGGTCCACAGATTACAGAATGTCTCCAGATGTGCTTCAGAAACTGCTACTAGTCTTCCAGTGAACGATCAAATCCTAGGCAGTTTAAGACACTACTCCCATGGAGAAAATTCCGCATGGTGCTTATTGTTCTCAATGCCGATGCAATTTTTCTGTTTCATCAACACACTGAAGGTCCTCAGATTACAGAATGCATCCTGATGTGCTTCGGAAACTACTACTCGTCTGCCAGTGTCCGATCAAAGCGTACACAGTTTAAGACATTACTCCCGTGGAGAAAAGTTCGCATGGTGCTTATTGTGTTCAATGCCGATGCAATTTTTTTGTTTCATCAACACTCTGAAGGTCCACAGATTACAGAATGCTTCCAGATGTGCTTCGGAAACTACTACTAGTCCTCCAGTGCGCGATCAAAGCGTAGACAGTTTAAGACATTACTCCCATAGGGAAAATTCCGCATGGTGCTTATTGTGTTCAATGCTGATACAATTTTTGTGTTTCATCAACATTCTGAATGTCCACAGATTACAGAATGCCTCCAGATGTGCTTCGGAAACTACTACCAGTCTCCCATCGACGATCAAAGCGCAGACAGTTTAAGACATTAATCCCATGGTGAAAAGTCAGCATTAGGAGTGATTTAAAATGGAATGATCATATAAAGTTGATCGTCGGTAAAGCAGATGCCAGACTGATATTCATTGGAAGAATCCTAAGGAAATGCAATCCGACAACAAAGGAAGTAGGTTACAGTACGCTTGTTCGCCCAATGCTTGAATACTGCTCAGCAGTGTGGGATCCGCACCAGGTAGGGTTGATAGAAGCGATAGAGAAGATCCAACGGAGAGCAGCGCGCTTCGTTACAGGATCATTCAGTAATTGCGAAAGCGTTACGGAGATGATAGATAAACTCCAGTGGAAGACTCTGCAGGAGAGACGCTCAGTAGCTCGGTACGGGCTTTTGTTGAAGTTTCGAGAACATACCTTCACCGAAGAGTCAATCAGTATATTGCTCCCTCCTACGTATATCTCGCGAAGAGACCATGAGGATAAAATCAGAGAGATTAGAGCCCACACAGAAGCATACCGACAATTCTTCTTTCCACGTACAATACGAGACTGGAATAGAAGGGAGAACCGATAGAGGTACTCAGGGTACCCTCCGCCACACACCGTCAGGTGGCTTGCGGAGTATGGATGTAGATGTAGATGTAGATGGTGCTTATTGTGTTCAATGCCGATGCAATTTTTGTGTTTCATCAACACTCTGAAGGTCCACAGATGACAGAATGCCTCCAGAAGTGCTTCGGAAACTACTACTAGTCTTCCAGTGTGCGATCAAATTGTAGACAGTTTAAGACATACTCCCATGGAGAAAAGTTCGCATGGTGCTTATTGTGTTCAATGCCGATGCAATTTTTGTGTTTCATCAACACTCTGAAGGTCCTCAGATTACAGAATGCATCCTGATGTGCTTCGGAAACTACTACTCGCCTTCCAGTGTACGATCAAAGCGTAGACAGTTTAAGACATTACTCCCATGGAGAAAAGTTCGCATGGTGCTTATTGTGTTCAATGCCGATGCTATTTTTGTGTTTCATCAACACTCTGAAGGTCCTCAGATTACAGAATGCATCCAGATGTGCTTCCGAAACTACTACTAGTCTTCCAATGTACGATCAAAGCGTAGACAGTGTAAGACATTATTCTCATGGAGAAAAGTCCGCATGGTGCTTATTGTGTTTAATGCCGATGCAATTTTTGTGTTTCATCAACACCCTGAAGGTCCACAGATTACAGAATGCCTAAAGATGTGCTTCGGAAACTACTACTAGTCTTCCAGGGAACGATCAAAGCGTAGACAGTTTAAGACATTACTCCCATGGAGAAAAGTCCGCATGGTGCTTATTGTGTTCAATGCCGATGCAATTTTTGTGTTTCATCGACACTCTGAAGGGCCACAGATTACAGAATGCATTAAGATGTGCTTCGGAAACTACTACTAGTCATCCAGTGTACGATAAAAGCGTAGACAGTTTAAGACATTACTCCCTTGGAGAAAAGTCCGCATTATGATTATTGTGTTTATTGCCGATGCAATTTTTGTGTTTCATCAACTTTCGGAAGATCCACAGATTACAGTATGCCTCCAGATGTGCTTCGGAAACTACTACTAATCTTCCAGTGTACGATCAAAGCGTAGACAGTTTAAGACATTACTCCTATGGAGAAAAGTCCGCATGGTGCTCATTGTGTTCAATGCCGATGCAATTTTTGTGTCTCATCAACACCCTGAATGTCCACAGATTACAGAATGCATTAAGATGTGCTTCGGAAACTACTAATAGTCTTCCAGTGTACGATCAAAGCGTAGAAAGTTTAAGACATTACTCCCTTGGAGAAAAGTCCGCATGGTGCTTATTGTGTTTAATACCGCTGCAATTATTGTGTTTCATCAACACTCTGAAGGTCGACAGATTACAGAATGCCTCCAGATGTGCTTCGGAAACTACTACTAGTCTTCCAGAGAACGATCAAATCCTAGGCAGTTTAAGACACTACTCCCATGGAGAAAATTCCGCATGGTGCTTATTGTGCTCAATGCCGATGCAATTTTTCTGTTTCATCAACACACTGAAGGTCCTCAGATTACAGAATGCATCCTGATGTGCTTCGGAAACTACTACTCGTCTGCCAGTGTCCGATCAAAGCGTACACAGTTTAAGACATTACTCCCGTGGAGAAAAGTTCGCATGGTGCTTATTGTGTTCAATGCCGATGCAATTTTTTTGTTTCATCAACACTCTGAAGGTCCACAGATTACAGAATGCTTCCAGATGTGCTTCGGAAACTACTACTAGTCTTCCAGTGCGCGATCAAAGCGTAGACAGTTTAAGACATTACTCCCATAGGGAAAATTCCGCATGGTGCTTATTGTGTTCAATGCTGATACAATTTTTGTGTTTCATCAACATTCTGAATGTCCACAGATTACAGAATGCCTCCAGATGTGCTTCGGAAACTACTACCAGTCTCCCATCGACGATCAAAGCGCAGACAGTTTAAGACATTAATCCCATGGTGAAAAGTCAGCATTAGGAGTGATTTAAAATGGAATGATCATATAAAGTTGATCGTCGGTAAAGCAGATGCCAGACTGATATTCATTGGAAGAATCCTAAGGAAATGCAATCCGACAACAAAGGAAGTAGGTTACAGTACGCTTGTTCGCCCAATGCTTGAATACTGCTCAGCAGTGTGGGATCCGCACCAGGTAGGGTTGATAGAAGCGATAGAGAAGATCCAACGGAGAGCAGCGCGCTTCGTTACAGGATCATTCAGTAATTGCGAAAGCGTTACGGAGATGATAGATAAACTCCAGTGGAAGACTCTGCAGGAGAGACGCTCAGTAGCTCGGTACGGGCTCTTGTTGAAGTTTCGAGAACATACCTTCACCGAAGAGTCAATCAGTATATTGCTCCCTCCTACGTATATCTCGCGAAGAGACCATGAGGATAAAATCAGAGAGATTAGAGCCCACACAGAAGCATACCGACAATTCTTCTTTCCACGTACAATACGAGACTGGAATAGAAGGGAGAACCGATAGAGGTACTCAGGGTACCCTCCGCCACACACCGTCAGGTGGCTTGCGGAGTATGGATGTAGATGTAGATGTAGATGGTGCTTATTGTGTTCAATGCCGATGCAATTTTTGTGTTTCATCAACACTCTGAAGGTCCACAGATGACAGAATGCCTCCAGAAGTGCTTCGGAAACTACTACTAGTCTTCCAGTGTGCGATCAAATTGTAGACAGTTTAAGACATACTCCCATGGAGAAAAGTTCGCATGGTGCTTATTGTGTTCAATGCCGATGCAATTTTTGTGTTTCATCAACACTCTGAAGGTCCTCAGATTACAGAATGCATCCTGATGTGCTTCGGAAACTACTACTCGCCTTCCAGTGTACGATCAAAGCGTAGACAGTTTAAGACATTACTCCCATGGAGAAAAGTTCGCATGGTGCTTATTGTGTTCAATGCCGATGCTATTTTTGTGTTTCATCAACACTCTGAAGGTCCTCAGATTACAGAATGCATCCAGATGTGCTTCCGAAACTACTACTAGTCTTCCAATGTACGATCAAAGCGTAGACAGTGTAAGACATTATTCTCATGGAGAAAAGTCCGCATGGTGCTTATTGTGTTTAATGCCGATGCAATTTTTGTGTTTCATCAACACCCTGAAGGTCCACAGATTACAGAATGCCTAAAGATGTGCTTCGGAAACTACTACTAGTCTTCCAGGGAACGATCAAAGCGTAGACAGTTTAAGACATTACTCCCATGGAGAAAAGTCCGCATGGTGCTTATTGTGTTCAATGCCGATGCAATTTTTGTGTTTCATCGACACTCTGAAGGGCCACAGATTACAGAATGCATTAAGATGTGCTTCGGAAACTACTACTAGTCATCCAGTGTACGATAAAAGCGTAGACAGTTTAAGACATTACTCCCTTGGAGAAAAGTCCGCATTATGATTATTGTGTTTATTGCCGATGCAATTTTTGTGTTTCATCAACTTTCGGAAGATCCACAGATTACAGTATGCCTCCAGATGTGCTTCGGAAACTACTACTAATCTTCCAGTGTACGATCAAAGCGTAGACAGTTTAAGACATTACTCCTATGGAGAAAAGTCCGCATGGTGCTCATTGTGTTCAATGCCGATGCAATTTTTGTGTCTCATCAACACCCTGAAGGTCCACAGATTACAGAATGCATTAAGATGTGCTTCGGAAACTACTAATAGTCTTCCAGTGTACGATCAAAGCGTAGAAAGTTTAAGACATTACTCCCTTGGAGAAAAGTCCGCATGGTGCTTATTGTGTTTAATACCGCTGCAATTTTTGTGTTTCATCAACACTCTGAAGGTCGACAGATTACAGAATGCCTCCAGATGTGCTTCGGAAACTACTACTAGTCTTCCAGGGAACGATCAAAGCGTAGACAGTTTAAGACATTACTCCCATGGAGAAAAGTCCGCATGGTGCTTATTGTGTTCAATGCTGAGTCAATTTCTGTGTTTCATGAACACTCTGAAGGTCCACAGATTACAGAATGCCTCCAGATGTGCTTCAGAAACTACTACTAGTCTTCCAGAGAACGATCAAATCCTAGGCAGTTTAAGACACTACTCCCATGGAGAAAATTCCGCATGGTACTTATTGTGCTCAATGCCGATGCAATTTTTCTGTTTCATCAACACACTGAAGGTCCTCAGATTACAGAATGCATCCTGATGTGCTTCGGAAACTACTACTCGTCTGCCAGTGTCCGATCAAAGCGTACACAGTTTAAGACATTACTCCCGTGGAGAAAAGTTCGCATGGTGCTTATTGTGTTCAATGCCGATGCAATTTTTGTGTTTCATCAACACTCTGAAGGTCCACAGATTACAGAATGCTTCCAGATGTGCTTCGGAAACTACTACTAGTCTTCCAGTGCGCGATCAAAGCGTAGACAGTTTAAGACATTACTCCCATAGGGAAAATTCCGCATGGTGCTTATTGTGTTCAATTCTGATACAATTTTTGTGTTTCATCAACATTCTGAATGTCCACAGATTACAGAATGCCTCCAGATGTGCTTCGGAAACTACTACCAGTCTCCCATCGACGATCAAAGGGCAGACAGTTTAAGACATTAATCCCATGGTGAAAAGTCAGCATGGTGCTTATTGTGTTCAATGCCGATGCAATTTTTGTGTTTCATCAACACTCTGAAGGTCCACAGATGACAGAATGCCTCCAGATGTGCTTCGGAAACTACTACTAGTCTTCCAGTGTGCGATCAAATTGTAGACAGTTTAAGACATACTCCCATGGAGAAAAGTTCGCATGGTGCTTATTGTGTTCAATGCCGATGCAATTTTTGTGTTTCATCAACACACTGAAGGTCCTCAGATTACAGAATGCATCCTGATGTGCTTCGGAAACTACTACTCGCCTTCCAGTGTACGATCAAAGCGTAGACAGTTTAAGACATTGCTCCCATGGAGAAAAGTTCGCATGGTGCTTATTGTGTTCAATGCCGATGCTGTTTTTGTGTTTCATCAACACTCTGAAGGTCCACAGATTACAGAATGCTTCCAGATGTGCTTCGGAAACTACTACAAGTCTTCCAGTGTACGATCAAAGCGTAGACAGCTTAAGACATTACTCCCATAGAGAAAATTCCGCTTGGTGCTATTGTGTTCAATGCCGATGCAAGTTTTGTGTTTCATCAACACTCTGAAGGTCCTCAGATTACAGAATGCATCCAGATGTGCTTCCGAAACTACTACTAGTCTTCCAATGTACGATCAAAGCGTAGACAGTGTAAGACATTATTCTCATGGAGAAAAGTCCGCATGGTGCTTATTGTGTCCAATGCCGATGCAATTTTTGTGTTTCATCAACACTCTTAAGGTCCACAGATTACAGAAAGTCTCCAGATGTGCTTCGGAAACTACTACTAGTCTTGCTGTGAACGATCAAAGCCTAGACAGTTTAAGACACTACTCCCATAGAGAAAATTCCGCATGGTGCTTATTGTGTTCAATGCCGATGCAATTTTTGTGTTTCATCAACACTCTGAAGGTCCACAGATTACAGAATACATCTAGATTTGCTTCTGAAACTACTACTAGTCTTCCAGTGTACAATCAAAGCGTAGACAGTTGAAGACATTACTCCCGCGGAGAAAAGTCCACATGGTGCTTATTGTGTTCAATCCCGATGCAATTTTTGTTTTTCATCAACACTCTGAAGATCCACAGATTACAGAATGCCTCCAGATGTGCTTCGGAAACTACTACCAGTCTTCCAGTGTACGATCAAAGCGTAGACAGTTTAAGACATTACTCCCATGGTGAAAAGTCCGCATGGTGCTTATCGTGTTTAATGCCTTTGCAATTTTTGTGTTTCATCAACATTCTGAATGTCCACAGATTACAGAATGCCTCCAGATGTTCTTCGGAAACTACTACCAGTCTTCCATCGAATGATCTAAGCGTAGACAGTTTAAGACATTACTCCCATGGAGAATAGTCCGCATGGTGCTTATTGTGTTCAATGCCGATGCAATTTTTTGTTTCATCGACACTCTGAAGGTCCACAGATTACAGAATGCATTAAGATGTGCTTCGGAAACTACTACTGGTCTTCCAGTGTACGATAAAAGCGTAGACAGTTTAAGACATTACTCCCTTGGAGAAAAGTCCGCATGGTGTTTATTGTGTTTATTGCCGATGCAATTTTTGTGTTTCATCAACTTTCGGAAGATCCACAGATTACAGAATGCCTCCAGATGTGTTTCGTAAACTACTACTAATCTTCCAGTGTACGATCAAAAACGTAGACAGTTTAAGACATTACTCCCATGGAGAAAAGTCCGCATGGTGCTCATTGTGTTCAATGCCGATGCAATTTTTGTGTTTCATCAACACCGTGAAGGTCCACAGATTACAGAATGCCTCCAAATGTGCTTCGGAAACTACTACCAGTCTTCCAGTGTACGATCAAAGGGTAGACAGTTTAAGACATTACTCCCATAGAGAAAATTTCGCATGGTTCTTATTGTGTTCAATACTGATACAATTATTGTGTTTCATCAACATTCTGAACGTCCACAGATTACAGAATGCTTCCAGATGTGTTTCGGAAACTACTACCAGTCTCCCATCGAACGATCAAAGCGGAGACAGTTTAAGACATTACTCCCATGGAGAAAAGTCCGCATGTTGCTTATTGTGTTCAATGCCGATGCAATTTCTGTGTTTCATCAACACTCTGAAGGTCCTCAGATTACAGAATGCATCCAGATGTGCTTCCGAAACTACTACTAGTCTTCCAATGTACGATCAAAGCGTAGACAGTGTAAGACATTATTCTCATATAGAAAAGTCCGCATGGTGCTTATTGTGTTTAATGCCGATGCAATTTTTGTGTTTCATCAACACCCTGAAGGTCCACAGATTACAGAATGCCTAAAGATGGGCTTCGGAAACTATTACTGGTCTTCCAGTGTACGATAAAAGCGTAGACAGTTTATGACATTACTCCCTTGGAGAAAAGTCCGCATGGTGTTTATTGTGTTTATTGCCGATGCAATTTTTGTGTTTCATCAACTTTCGGAAGATCCACAGATTACAGAATGCCTCCAGATGTGTTTCGGAAACTACTACTAGTCTTCCAGGGAACGATCAAAGCGTAGACAGTTTAAGACATTACTCCCATGGAGAAAAGTCCGCATGGTGCTTATTGTGTTCAATGCCGATTCAATTTCTGTGTTTCATCAACACTCTGAAGGTCCACAGATTACAGAATGCCTCCAGATGTGCTTCAGAAACTACTACTAGTGTTCCAGTGAACGATCAAAACCTAGGCAGTTTAAGAAACTACTCCCATGGAGAAAATTCCGCATGGTGCTTATTGTGCTCAATGCCGATGCAATTTTTGTGTTTCATCAACACACTGAAGGTCCTCAGATTACAGAATGCATCCTGATGTGCTTCGGAAACTACTACTCGTCTGCCAGTGTCCGATCAAAGCGTACACTGTTTAAGACATTACTCCCGTGGAGAAAAGTTCGCATGGTGCTTCTTGTGTTCAATGCCGATGCAATTTTTGTGTTTCATCAACACTCTGAAGGTCCACAGATTACAGAATGCCTCCAGATGTGCTTCGGAAACTACAACTAGTCTTCCAGTGCGCGATCAAAGCGTAGACAGTTTAAGACATTACTCCCATAGAGAAAATTCCGCATGGTGCTTATTGTGTTCAATGCTGATACAATTTTTGTGTTTCATCAACATTCTGAATGTCCACAGATTACAGAATGCCTCCAGATGTGCTTCGGAAACTACTACCAGTCTCCCATCGACGATCACAGCGCAGACAGTTTAAGACATTACTCCCATGGAGAAAAGTCAGCATGGTGCTTATTGTGTTCAAACCCGATGCTATTTTTGTGTTTCATCAACACTCTGAAGGTCCACAGATAACAGAATGCCTCCAGATGTGCTTCGGAAACTACTACTAGTCTTCCAGTGTACGATCAAAGCGTAGACAGCTTAAGACATTACTCCCATCGAGAAAATTCCGCTTGGTGCTATTGTGTTCAATGCCGACGCAATTTTTGTGTTTCATCAACACTCTGAAGATCCTCAGATTACAGAATGCATCCAGATGTGCTCCCGAAACTACTACTAGTCTTCCAATGTACGATCAAAGCGTAGACAGTGTAAGACATTATTCTCATGGAGAAAAGTCCGCATGGTGCTCATTGTGTTCAATGCCGATGCAATTTTTGTGTTTCATCAACATTCTGAAGGTCCACAGATTACAGAATGCCTCCAGATGTGCTTCGGAAACTACTACTAGTCTTCCAGTGTACGATCAAAGCGTAGACAGCTTAAGACATTACTCCCATAGAGAAAATTCCGCTTGGTGCTATTGTGTTCAATGCCGATGCAATTTTTGTGTTTCATCAACACTCTGAAGATCCTCAGATTGCAGAATGCATCCAGATGTGCTTCCGAAACTACTACTAGTCTTCCAATGTACGATCAAAGCGTAGACAGTTTAAGACATTACTCCCATGGAGAAAAGTCCGCATGGTTCTTATTGTGTTCAATGCCGATGCAATTTTTTGTTTCATCGACACTCTGAAGGTGCACAGATTACAGAATGCATTAAGATGTGCTTCGGAAACTACTACTGGTCTTCCAGTGTACGATAAAAGCGTAGACAGTTTAAGACATTACTCCCTTGGAGAAAAGTCCGCATGGTGTTTATTGTGTTTATTGCCGATGCAATTTTTGTGTTTCATCAACTTTCGGAAGATCCACAAATTACAGAATGATTCCAGATGTGCTTCGGAAACTACTACTAATCTTCCAGTGTACGATCAAAGCGTAGACAGTTTAAGACATTACTCCCATGGAGAAAAGTCCGCATGGTGCTTATTGTGTTCAATGCCGTTGCAATTTTTGTGTTTCATCAACACTCTGAAGGTCCTCAGATTACAGAATGCATCCAGATGTGCTTCCGAAACTACTACTAGTCTTCCAGTGTACGATCAAAGCGTAGACAGTTTAAGACATTATTCCCATGGAGAAAAGTCCGCATGGTGCTTACTGTGTTCAATGCCGATGCAATTTTTGTGTTTCATCAACACTCTGAAGGTCCACAGATTACAGAATGCCTCCAGATGTGCTTCGGAAACTACTACTAGTCTTCCAGGGAACGATCAAAGCGTAGACAGTTTAAGACATTACTCCCATGGAGAAAAGTCCGCATGGTGCTTATTGTGTTCAATGCCGATTCAGTTTCTGTGTTTCATCAACACTCTGAAGGTCCACAGATTACAGAATGCCTCCAGATGTGCTTCAGAAACTACTACTAGTCTTCCAGTGAACGATCAAAACCTAGGCAGTTTAAGACACTACTCCTATGGAGAAAATTCCGCATGGTGCTTATTGTGCTCAATGGCGATGCAATTTTTGTGTTTCATCAACACACTGAAGGTCCTCAGATTACAGAATGCATCCTGATGTGCTTCGGAAACTACTACTCGTCTTCCAGTGTCCGATCAAAGCGTAGACAGTTTAAGACATTACTCCCATAGAGAAAATTCCGTATGGTGCTTATTGTGTTCAATGCTGATGCAATTTTTGTGTTTCATCAACACTCTGAAGGTCCACAGATAACAGAATGCCTCCAGATGTGCTTCGGAAACTACTACTAGTCTCCCAGTGTACGATCAAATTATAGACAGTTTAAGACATACTCCCATGGAGAAAAGTTCGCATGGTGCTTATTGTGTTTAATGCCTTTGCAATTTTTGTGTTTCATCAACACTCTGAAGGTTCTCAGATTACAGAATGCATCCTGATGTGCTTCGGAAACTACTACTCGTCTTCCAGTGTACGATCAAAGCGTAGACAGTTTAAGACCTTACTCCCATGGAGAAAAGTTCGCATGGTGCTTATTGTGTTCAATGCCGATGCTATTTTTGTGTTTCATCAACACTCTGGAGGTCCACAGATTACAGAATGCTTCCAGATGTGCTTCGGAAACTACTACTAGTCTTCCAGTGTACGATCAAAGCGTAGACAGCTTAAGACATTACTCCCATAGAGAAAATTCCGCTTGGTGCTATTGTGTTCAATGCCGATGCAATTTTTGTGTTTCATCAACACTCTGAAGGTCCTCAGATTACAGAATGCATCCAGATGTGCTTCCGAAACTACTACTAGTCTTCCAATGTACGATCAAAGCGTAGACAGTGTAAGACATTATTCTCATGGAGAAAAGTCCGCATGGTGCTCATTGTGTTCAATGCCGATGCAATTATTGTGTTTCATCAACATTCTGAATGTGCACAGATTACAGAATGCCTCCAGATGTGCTTCGGAAACTACTACTAGTCTTCCATCGAACGATCAAACGTAGACAGATTAAAACATTACTCCCATGGAGAAAAGTCCTCATGGTGCTTATTGTGTTCCATGCCGCTGCAATTTTGTGTTTCATCAACACTCTGAAGGTCCACAGATTACAGAATGCCTCCAGATGTGCTTCAGAAACTACTACCAATCTTCCAGTGTACGATCAAAGCGTAGACAGTTTAAGACATTACTCCCATGGAGAAAAGTCCGCATGGTGCTCATTGTGTTCAATGCCGATGCAATTTTTGTGTTTCATCAACATTCTGAATGTGCACAGATTACAGAATGCCTCCAGATGTGCTTCGGAAACTACTACTAGTCTTCCATCGAACGATCAAACATAGACAGATTAAGACATTACTCCCATGGAGAAAAGTCCTCATGGTGCTTATTGTGTTCCATGCCGCTGCAATTTTGTGTTTCATTAACACTCTGAAGGTCCACAGATTACAGAATGCCTCCAGATGTGCTTCGGAAACTACTACTAGTCTTCCAGTGTACGATCAAAGCGTAGACAGTTTAAGATATTACTCCCATGGAGTAAAGTCCGCATGGTGCTTATTATGTTCAATGCCGATTCAATTTCTGTGTTTCATCAACACTCTGAAGGTCCACAGATTACAGAATGCCTCCAGATGTGCTTTATAAACTACTACTAGTCTTGCAGTGAACGATCAAAGCCTAGACAGTTTAAGACACTACTCCCATAGACAAAATTCCGCATGGTGCTTATTGTGTTCAATGCCGATGCAATTTTTGTGTTTCATCAACACTCTGAAGGTCCACAGATTACAGAATGCATCTAGACGTGCTTCTGAAACTACTACTAGTCTTCCAGTGTACGATCAAAGCGTAGACAGTTTAAGACATTACTCCCATGGAGAAATGTCCACATGGTGCTTATTGTGTTCAATCCCGATGCAATTTTTGGGTTTCATCAAAACTCTGAAGATCCACAGATTACAGAATGCCTCCAGATGTGCTTCTTAAAGTACTACTAGTCTTCCAGTGTACGATCAAAGCGTAGACAGTTTAAGACATTACTCCCATGGAGAAAAGTCCGCATGGTGCATATTGTGTTTAATGCCTTTGCAATTTTTGTGTTCCATCAACATTCTGAATGTCCACAGATTACAGAATGCCTTCAGATGTTCTTCGGAAACTACTACCAGTCTTCCATCGAATGATCAAAGCGTAGACAGTTTAAGACATTACTCCCATGGAGAAAAGTCCGCATGGTGCTTATTGTGTTCAATGCCGATGCATTTTTTGTATTTCACCAACACTCTGAAGGTCCACAGATTACAGAATGCCACCAGATGTGCTTCGGAAACTACTACTAGTCTTCCAGTGTACGATCAAATCGTAGACAGTTTAAGACATTACTCCCATTTAGAAAAGTCCGTATGGTGCTTATTGTGAGTCAATGCCGATGCAATTTTTGTGTTTCATCAACACTCTGAAGGTCCACAGATTACAGAATGCCTCCAGATGTGCTTCGGAAACTTCTACTAGTCTTTCAGTGTACGATCAAAGCGTAGACAGTTGAAGACATTACTCCCATGGTGAAAAGTCCGCATGGTGCTTATTGCGTTCAAAGTCGATGCAATTTTTGTGTTTCAACACTCTGAAGTCCACAGATTACAGAATGCATCCCGATGTGCTTCGGATACTACTATTAGTCTTCCATTGAACGATCAAAGCGTAGACAGTTTAAGGCATTACTCTCATGGAGAAAAGTCCCCATGGTGCTTATTGAGTTCAATGCCGATTCAATTTCTGTGTTTCATCAACACTCTGAAGATCCACAGATTACAGAATTCCTCCAGATGTGCTTCGGAAACTACTACTAGTCTTCCAGTGTACGATCAAAGCGTAGACTGTTTAAGACATTACTCCCATAGAGAAAATTCCGTATGGTGCTTATTGTGTTCAATGCCGATGCAAATTTTGTGTTTCATCAACACTCTGACGGTCCACACATTACAGAATGCCTCCAGATGTGCTTCGGAAACTGCTACTAGTTTTCCAGTGTACGATCAAAGCGTAGAAAGTTTAAGACATTACTAACATGGAGAAAAGTCCGCATGGTGCCTATTGTGTTCAATGCCGATGCAATTTTTGTGTTTCATCAACACTCTGAAGGTCCTCAGATTACAGAATGCATGCAGATGTGCTTCCGAAACTACTACTAGTCTTCCAGTGTACGATCAAAGCGTAGACAGTTTAAGACATTACTCCCATGGAGAAAGTTCGCATGGTGCTTATTGTGTTCAATGCCGATGCTAATTTTGTGTTTCATCAACACTCTGAAGGTCCACAGATTACAGAATGCTTAAAGATGTGCTTCGGAAACTACTACTAGTCTTCCAGTGTACGATCAAAGCGTAGACAGTTTAAGACATTACTCCCATGGAGAAAAGTCCGCATGGTGCTTATTGTGTTCAATGCCGATGCATTTTTTGTATTTCACCAACACTCTGAAGGTCCACAGATTACAGAATGCCACCAGATGTGCTTCGGAAACTACTACTAGTCTTCCAGTGTACGATCAAATCGTAGACAGTTTAAGACATTACTCCCATTTAGAAAAGTCCGTATGGTGCTTATTGTGAGTCAATGCCGATGCAATTTTTGTGTTTCATCAACACTCTGAAGGTCCACAGATTACAGAATGCCTCCAGATGTGCTTCGGAAACTTCTACTAGTCTTTCAGTGTACGATCAAAGCGTAGACAGTTGAAGACATTACTCCCATGGTGAAAAGTCCGCATGGTGCTTATTGCGTTCAAAGTCGATGCAATTTTTGTGTTTCAACACTCTGAAGTCCACAGATTACAGAATGCATCCCGATGTGCTTCGGATACTACTATTAGTCTTCCATTGAACGATCAAAGCGTAGACAGTTTAAGGCATTACTCTCATGGAGAAAAGTCCCCATGGTGCTTATTGTGTTCAATGCCGATTCAATTTCTGTGTTTCATCAACACTCTGAAGATCCACAGATTACAGAATTCCTCCAGATGTGCTTCGGAAACTACTACTAGTCTTCCAGTGTACGATCAAAGCGTAGACTGTTTAAGACATTACTCCCATAGAGAAAATTCCGTATGGTGCTTATTGTGTTCAATGCCGATGCAATTTTTGTGTTTCATCAGCACTCTGACGGTCCACACATTACAGAATGCCTCCAGATGTGCTTCGGAAACTGCTACTAGTTTTCCAGTGTACGATCAAAGCGTAGAAAGTTTAAGACATTACTAACATGGAGAAAAGTCCGCATGGTGCCTCTTGTGTTCAATGCCGATGCAATTTTTGTGTTTCATCAACACTCTGAAGGTCCTCAGATTACAGAATGCATGCAGATGTGCTTCCGAAACTACTACTAGTCTTCCAGTGTACGATCAAAGCGTAGACAGTTTAAGACATTACTCCCATGGAGAAAGTTCGCATGGTGCTTATTGTGTTCAATGCCGATGCTAATTTTGTGTTTCATCAACACTCTGAAGGTCCACAGATTACAGAATGCTTAAAGATGTGCTTCGGAAACTACTACTAGTCTTCCAGTGTACGATCAAAGCGTAGACAGTTTAAGACATTACTCCCATGGAGAAAATTCCATATGGTGCTTATTGTATTCAATACCGATGCAATTTTTGTGTTTCATCAACACTCTGAAGGTCCTCAGATTACAGAATGCATCCAGATGTGCTTCCGAAACTACTACTAGTCCTCCAGTGTACGATCAAAGCGTAGACACTTTGAGACATTACTCCCATGGAGAAAAGTCCGCATGGTGCTTATTGTGTTCAATGCCGATGCAATTTTTGTGTGTCATCAACACTCTGAAGGTCCACAGATTACAGAATGCCTCCAGATGTGCTTCGGAAACTACTACTAGTCTTCCAGGGAACGATCAAAGCGTAGACAGTTTAAGACATTACTCCCATGGAGAAAAGTCCGCATGGTGCTTATTGTGTTCTATGCCGATTCAATTTCTGTGTTTCATCAACACTCTGAAGGTCCACAGATTACAGAATGCCTCCAGATGTGCTTCGGAAACTACTACTAGTCTTCCAGTGAACGATCAAAACCTAGGCAGTTTAAGACACTACTCCCATGGAGAAAAGTCCGCATGGTGCTTATTGTGCTCAATGCCGATGCAATTTTTGTGTTTCATCAACACTCTGAAGGTCCTCAGATTACAGAATGCATCCTGATGTGCTTCGGAAACTTCTACTCGTCTGCCAGTGTCCGATCAAAGCGTACACAGTTTAAGACATTACTCCCGTGGAGAAAAGTTCGCATGGTGCTTATTGTGTTCAATGCCGATGCAATTTTTGTGTTTCATCAACACTCTGAAGGTTCACAGATTACAGAATGGTTCCAGATGTGCTTCGGAAACTACTACTAGTCTTCCAGTGCGCGATCAAAACGTAGACAGTTTAAGACATTACTCCCATAGGGAAAATTCCGCATGGTGCTTATTGTGTTCAATGCTGATACAATTTTTGTGTTTATCAACATTCTGAATGTCCACAGATTACAGAATGCCTCCAGATGTGCTTCGGAAACTACTACCAGTCTCCCATCGATGATCAAAGCGCAGACAGTTTAAGACATTAATCCCATGGTGAAAAGTCAGCATGGTGCTTATTGTGTTCAATGCCGATGCAATTTTTGTGTTTCATCAACACTCTGAAGGTCCACAGATGACAGAATGCCTCCAGATGTGCTTCGGAAACTACTACTAGTCTTCCAGTGTGCGATCAAATTGTAGACAGTTTACGACATACTCCCATGGAGAAAAGTTCGCATGGTGCTTATTGTGTTCAATGCCGATGCAATTTTTGTGTTTCATCAACACTCTGAAGGTCCTCAGATTACAGAATGCATCCTGATGTGCTTCGGAAACTACTACTCGCCTTCCAGTGTACGATCAAAGCGTAGACAGTTTAAGACATTACTCCCATGGAGAAAAGTTCGCATGGTGCTTATTGTGTTCAATGCCGATGCTATTTTTGTGTTTCATCAACACTCTGAAGGTCCTCAGATTACAGAATGCATCCAGATGTGCTTCCGAAACTACTACTAGTCTTCCAATGTACGATCAAAGCGTAGCCAGTGTAAGACATTATTCTCATGGAGAAAAGTCCGCATGGTGCTTATTGTGTTTAATGCCGATGCAATTTTTGTGTTTCATCAACACCCTGAAGGTCCACAGATTACAGAATGCCTAAAGGTGTGCTTCGGAAACTACTACTAGTCTTCCAGGGAACGATCAAAGCGTAGACAGTTTAAGACATTACTCCCATGGAGAAAAGTCCGCATGGTGCTTATTGTGTTCAATGCCGATGCAATTTTTGTGTTTCATCGACACTCTGAAGGTCCACAGATTACAGAATGCATTAAGATGTGCTTCGGAAACTACTACTAGTCATCCAGTGTACGATAAAAGCGTAGACAGTTTAAGACATTACTCCCTTGGAGAAAAGTCCGCATTATGTTTATTGTGTTTATTGCCGATGCAATTCTTGTGTTTCATCAACTTTCGGAAGATCCACAGATTACAGTATGCCTCCAGATGTGCTTCGGAAACTACTACTAATCTTCCAGTGTACGATCAAAGCGTAGACAGTTTAAGACATTACTCCTATGGAGAAAAGTCCGCATGGTGCTCATTGTGTTCAATGCCGATGCAATTTTTGTGTTTCATCAACACCCTGAAGGTCCACAGATTACAGAATGCATTAAGATGTGCTTTGGAAACTACTAATAGTCTTCCAGTGTACGATCAAAGCGTAGAAAGTTTAAGACATTACTCCCTTGGAGAAAAGTCCGCATGGTGCTTATTGTGTTTAATACCGCTGCAATTTTTGTGTTTCATCAACACTCTGAAGGTCGACAGATTACAGAATGCCTCCAGATGTGCTTCGGAAACTACTACTAGTCTTCCAGGGAACGATCAAAGCGTAGACAGTTTAAGACATTACTCCCATGGAGAAAAGTCCGCATGGTGCTTATTGTGTTCAATGCCGATTCAATTTCTGTGTTTCATGAACACTCTGAAGGTCCACAGATTACAGAATGCCTCCAGATGTGCTTCAGAAACTACTACTAGTCTTCCAGTGAACGATCAAATCCTAGGCAGTTTAAGACACTACTCCCATGGAGAAAATTCCGCATGGTGCTTATTGTGCTCAATGCCGATGCAATTTTGCTGTTTCATCAACACACTGAAGGTCCTCAGATTACAGAATGCATCCTGATGTGCTTCGGAAACTTCTACTAGTCTTTCAGTGTACGATCAAAGCGTAGACAGTTGAAGACATTACTCCCATGGTGAAAAGTCCGCATGGTGCTTATTGCGTTCAAAGTCGATGCAATTTTTGTGTTTCAACACTCTGAAGTCCACAGATTACAGAATGCATCCCGATGTGCTTCGGATACTACTATTACTCTTCCATTGAACGATCAAAGCGTAGACAGTTTAAGGCATTACTCTCATGGAGAAAAGTCCCCATGGTGCTTATTGTGTTCAATGCCGATTCAATTTCTGTGTTTCATCAACACTCTGAAGATCCACAGATTACAGAATTCCTCCAGATGTGCTTCGGAAACTACTACTAGTCTTCCAGTGTACGATCAAAGCGTAGACTGTTTAAGACATTACTCCCATAGAGAAAATTCCGTATGGTGCTTATTGTGTTCAATGCCGATGCAATTTTTGTGTTTCATCAACACTCTGAAGGTCCACACATTACAGAATGCCTCCAGATGTGCTTCGGAAACTGCTACTAGTTTTCCAGTGTACGATCAAAGCGTAGAAAGTTTAAGACATTACTAACATGGAGAAAAGTCCGCATGGTGCCTATTGTGTTCAATGCCGATGCAATTTTTGTGTTTCATCAACACTCTGAAGGTCCTCAGATTACAGAATGCATGCAGATGTGCTTCCGAAACTACTACTAGTCTTCCAGTGTACGATCAAAGCGTAGACAGTTTAAGACATTACTCCCATGGAGAAAGTTCGCATGGTGCTTATTGTGTTCAATGCCGATGCTAATTTTGTGTTTCATCAACACTCTGAAGGTCCACAGATTACAGAATGCTTAAAGATGTGCTTCGGAAACTACTACTAGTCTTCCAGTGTACGATCAAAGCGTAGACAGTTTAAGACATTACTCCCATGGAGAAAATTCCATATGGTGCTTATTGTATTCAATGCCGATGCAATTTTTGTGTTTCATCAACACTCTGAAGGTCCTCAGATTACAGAATGCATCCAGATGTGCTTCCGAAACTACTACTAGTCCTCCAGTGTACGATCAAAGCGTAGACACTTTGAGACATTACTCCCATGGAGAAAAGTCCGCATGGTGCTTATTGTGTTCAATGCCGATGCAATTTTTGTGTGTCATCAACACTCTGAAGGTCCACAGATTACAGAATGCCTCCAGATGTGCTTCGGAAACTACTACTAGTCTTCCAGGGAACGATCAAAGCGTAGACAGTTTAAGACATTACTCCCATGGAGAAAAGTCCGCATGGTGCTTATTGTGTTCTATGCCGATTCAATTTCTGTGTTTCATCAACACTCTGAAGGTCCACAGATTACAGAATGCCTCCAGATGTGCTTCGGAAACTACTACCAGTCTTCCAGTGAACGATCAAAACCTAGGCAGTTTAAGACACTACTCCCATGGAGAAAAGTCCGCATGGTGCTTATTGTGCTCAATGCCGATGCAATTTTTGTGTTTCATCAACACTCTGAAGGTCCTCAGATTACAGAATGCATCCTGATGTGCTTCGGAAACTACTACTCGTCTGCCAGTGTCCGATCAAAGCGTACACAGTTTAAGACATTACTCCCGTGGAGAAAAGTTCGCATGGTGCTTATTGTGTTCAATGCCGATGCAATTTTTGTGTTTCATCAACACTCTGAAGGTTCACAGATTACAGAATGCTTCCAGATGTGCTTCGGAAACTACTACTAGTCTTCCAGTGCGCGATCAAAGCGTAGACAGTTTAAGACATTACTCCCATAGGGAAAATTCCGCATGGTGCTTATTGTGTTCAATGCTGATACAATTTTTGTGTTTATCAACATTCTGAATGTCCACAGATTACAGAATGCCTCCAGATGTGCTTCGGAAACTACTACCAGTCTCCCATCGATGATCAAAGCGCAGACAGTTTAAGACATTAATCCCATGGTGAAAAGTCAGCATGGTGCTTATTGTGTTCAATGCCGATGCAATTTTTGTGTTTCATCAACACTCTGAAGGTCCACAGATGACAGAATGCCTCCAGATGTGCTTCGGAAACTACTACTAGTCTTCCAGTGTGCGATCAAATTGTAGACAGTTTAAGACATACTCCCATGGAGAAAAGTTCGCATGGTGCTTATTGTGTTCAATGCCGATGCAATTTTTGTGTTTCATCAACACTCTGAAGGTCCTCAGATTACAGAATGCATCCTGATGTGCTTCGGAAACTACTACTCGCCTTCCAGTGTACGATCAAAGCGTAGACAGTTTAAGACATTACTCCCATGGAGAAAAGTTCGCATGGTGCTTATTGTGTTCAATGCCGATGCTATTTTTGTGTTTCATCAACACTCTGAAGGTCCTCAGATTACAGAATGCATCCAGATGTGCTTCCGAAACTACTACTAGTCTTCCAATGTACGATCAAAGCGTAGCCAGTGTAAGACATTATTCTCATGGAGAAAAGTCCGCATGGTGCTTATTGTGTTTAATGCCGATGCAATTTTTGTGTTTCATCAACACCCTGAAGGTCCACAGATTACAGAATGCCTAAAGGTGTGCTTCGGAAACTACTACTAGTCTTCCAGGGAACGATCAAAGCGTAGACAGTTTAAGACATTACTCCCATGGAGAAAAGTCCGCATGGTGCTTATTGTGTTCAATGCCGATGCAATTTTTGTGTTTCATCGACACTCTGAAGGTCCACAGATTACAGAATGCATTAAGATGTGCTTCGGAAACTACTACTAGTCATCCAGTGTACGATAAAAGCGTAGACAGTTTAAGACATTACTCCCTTGGAGAAAAGTCCGCATTATGTTTATTGTGTTTATTGCCGATGCAATTCTTGTGTTTCATCAACTTTCGGAAGATCCACAGATTACAGTATGCCTCCAGATGTGCTTCGGAAACTACTACTAATCTTCCAGTGTACGATCAAAGCGTAGACAGTTTAAGACATTACTCCTATGGAGAAAAGTCCGCATGGTGCTCATTGTGTTCAATGCCGATGCAATTTTTGTGTTTCATCAACACCCTGAAGGTCCACAGATTACAGAATGCATTAAGATGTGCTTCGGAAACTACTAATAGTCTTCCAGTGTACGATCAAAGCGTAGAAAGTTTAAGACATTACTCCCTTGGAGAAAAGTCCGCATGGTGCTTATTGTGTTTAATACCGCTGCAATTTTTGTGTTTCATCAACACTCTGAAGGTCGACAGATTACAGAATGCCTCCAGATGTGCTTCGGAAACTACTACTAGTCTTCCAGGGAACGATCAAAGCGTAGACAGTTTAAGACATTACTCCCATGGAGAAAAGTCCGCATGGTGCTTATTGTGTTCAATGCCGATTCAATTTCTGTGTTTCATGAACACTCTGAAGGTCCACAGATTACAGAATGGCTCCAGATGTGCTTCAGAAACTACTACTAGTCTTCCAGTGAACGATCAAATCCTAGGCAGTTTAAGACACTACTCCCATGGAGAAAATTCCGCATGGTGCTTATTGTGCTCAATGCCGATGCAATTTTTCTGTTTCATCAACACACTGAAGGTCCTCAGATTACAGAATGCATCCTGATGTGCTTCGGAAACTACTACTCGTCTGCCAGTGTCCGATCAAAGCGTACACAGTTTAAGATATTACTCCCCTGGAGAAAAGTTCGCATGGTGCTTATTGTGTTCAATGCCGATGCAATTTTTGTGTTTCATCAACACTCTGAAGGTCCACAGATTACAGAATGGTTCCAGATGTGCTTCGGAAACTACTACTAGTCTTCCAGTGCGCGATCAAAGCGTAGACAGTTTAAGACATTACTCCCATAGGCAAAATTCCGCATGGTGCTTATTGTGTTCAATGCTGATACAATTTTTGTGTTTCATCAACATTCTGAATGTCCACAGATTACAGAATGCCTCCAGATGTGCTTCGGAAACTACTACCAGTCTCCCATCGACGATTAAAGCGCAGACAGTTTAAGACATTAATCCCATGGTGAAAAGTCAGCATGGTGCTTATTGTGTTCAATGCCGATGCAATTTTTGTGTTTCATCAACACTCTGAAGGTCCACAGATGACAGAATGCCTCCAGATGTGCTTCGGAAACTACTACTAGTCTTCCAGTGTGCGATCAAATTGTAGACATTTTAAGACATACTCCCATGGAGAAAAGTTCGCATGGTGCTTATTGTGTATAATGCCGATGCAATTTTTGTGTTTCATCAACACTCTGAAGGTCCTCAGATTACAGAATGCATCCTGATGTGCTTCGGAAAGTACTACTCGCCTTCCAGTGTACGATCAAAGCGTAGACAGTTTAAGACATTACTCCCATGGAGAAAAGTTCGCATGGTGCTTATTGTGTTCAATGCCGATGCTATTTTTGTGTTTCATCAACACTCTGAAGGTCCACAGATTACAGAATGCTTCCAGATGTGCTTCGGAAACTACTACAAGTCTTCCAGTGTACGATCAAAGCGTAGACAGCTTAAGACATTACTCCCATAGAGAAAATTCCGCTTGGTGCTATTGTGTTCAATGCCGATGCAATTTTTGTGTTTCATCAACACTCTGAAGGTCCTGAGATTACAGAATGCATCCAGATGTGCTTCCGAAACTACTACTAGTCTTCCAATGTACGATCAAAGCGTAGACAGTGTAAGACATTATTCTCATGGAGAAAAGTCCGCATGGTGCTTATTGTGTCCAATGCCGATGCAATTTTTGTGTTTCATCAACACCCTGAAGGTCCACAGATTACAGAATGCCTAAAGATGTGCTTCGGAAACTACTACTAGTCTTCCAGGGAACGATCAAAGCGTAGACAGTTTAAGACATTACTCCCATGGAGAAAAGTCCGCATGGTGCTTATTGTGTTCAATGCCGATTCAATTTCTGTGTTTCATCAACACTCTGAAGGTCCACAGATTACAGAATGCCTCCAGATGTGCTTCGGAAACTACTACTAGTCTTCCAGTGGACGATCAAAGCCTAGGCAGTTTAAGACACTACTCCCATAGAGAAAATTCCGCATGGTGCTTATTGTGTTCAATGCCGATGCAATTTTTGTGTTTCATCAACACTCTGAAGGTCCACAGATTACAGAATGCATCTAGATTTGCTTCTGAAACTACTACTAGTCTTCCAGTGTACAATCAAAGCGTAGACAGTTTAAGACATTACTCCCATGGAGAAAAGTCCACATGGTGCTTATTGTGTTCAATCCCGATGCAATTTTTGTTTTTCATCAACACTCTGATGATCCACAAATTACAGAATTCCTCCAGATGTGCTTCGGAAACTACTACCAGTCTTCCAGTGTACGATCAAAGCGAAGACAGTTTAAGACATTACTCCCATGGTGGAAAGTCCGCATGGTGCTTATCGTGTTTAATGCCTTTGCAATTTTTGTGTTTCATCAACATTCTGAATGTCCACAGATTACAGAATGCCTCCAGATGTTCTTCGGAAACTACTACCAGTCTTCCATCGAATGATCAAAGCGTAGACAGTTTAAGACATTACTCCCATGGAGAAAAGTCCGCATGGTGCTTATTGTGTTCAATGACGATGCATTTTTTGTATTTCACCAACACTCTGAAGGTCCACAGATTACAGAATGCCACCAGATGTGCTTCGGAAACTACTACTAGTCTTCCAGTGTACGATCAAATCGTAGACAGTTTAAGACATTACTCCCATTTAGATAAGTCCGTATGGTGCTTATTGTGAGTCAATGCCGATGCAATTTTTGTGTTTCATCAACACTCTGAAGGTCCACAGATTACAGAATGCCTCCTGATGTGCTTCGGAAACTTCTACTAGTCTTTCAGTGTACGATCAAAGCGTAGACAGTTGAAGACATTACTCCCATGGAGATATGTCTGCATGGTGCTTATTGTGTTCAAAGTCGATGCAATTTTTGCGTTTCAACACTCTGAAGTCCACAGATTACAGAATGCATCCCGATGTGCTTCGGAAACTACTATTAGTCTTCCATTGAACGATCAAAGCGTAGACAGTTTAAGGCATTACTCTCATGGAGAAAAGTAACTATGGTGCTTATTGTGTTCAATGCCGATTCAATTTCTGTGTTTCATCAACACTCTGAAGGTCCACAGATTACAGAATTCCTCCAGATGTGCTTCGGAAACTACTACTAGTCTTCCAGTGTACGATCAAAGCGTAGACTGTTTAAGACATTACTCCCATAGAGATAATTCCGTATGGTGCTTATTGTGTTCACTGCCGATGCAATTTTTGTGTTTCATCAACACTCTGAAAGTCCTCAGATTACAGAATGCATGCAGATGTGCTTCCGAAACTACTACTAATCTTCCAGTGTACGATCAAAGCGTAGACAATTTAAGACATTACTCCCATGGAGAAAAGTTCGCATGGTGGTTATTGTGTTCAATGCCGATGCTAATTTTGTGTTTCATCAACACTCTGAAGGTCCACAGATTACAGAATGCTTAAAGATGTGCTTCGGAAACTACTACTAGTCTTCCAGTGTACGATCAAAGCGTAGACAGTTTAAGACATTACTCCCATGGACAAAAGTCAGCATGGTGCTTATTGTGTTCAAAGTCGATGCAACTTTTGTGTTTCATCAACACTCTGAAAGTCCACAGATTACAGAATGCATCCAGATGTGCTTCGGAAACTACTACTAGTCTTCCAGTGAACGATCAAATCGTAGACAGTTTAAGACATTACTCTCATGGAGAAAAGTCCGCATGCTGCTTATTGTATTCAATGCCAATGCAGTTTTTGTGTTTCATTAACACTCTGTAGGTCCACAGATTACAGAATGCCTCCAGATGTTCTTCGGAAACTGCTACTGTTCTTCCTGGAATCGATCAATGCGTAGACAGTTTGAGACATTACTCCCATGGAGAAAAGTCGGCATGGTTTTCATTGTATTCAATGCCGATGCAATTTTTTTGTTTCATCAACTCTCTGTAGGTCCACAGATCACAGAATGCCTCCAGATGTGCTTCGGAAACAACTACTGGTCTTCCAGGAGCAATCAAATCGTAGACAGTTTGAGACATTACTCCCGAGGAGAAAAGTCCCCATGGAACTTATTGTATTTAATGCCGATGCTATATTTGTGTTTCATCACCACTCTGAAGCTCGATATATTACAGAATGCCTCCAGATGTGCTTCGGAAACTACTACTGGTCTTCCAGGGAAAGATCAAAGCGTAGACAGTTTAAGACATTACTCCCATGGAGAAAAGTCCGCATGGTATTTATTGTATTCAATGCCGATGCAATTTTTGTGTTTCAGCTACACTCTGTAGGTCCACAGATAACAGAATGCCTCCAGATGTGCTTCGGAAACTACTACTGGTCTTCCAGGGAACGATCAATTCGTTGACAGTTTGAGGCATTACTCCCAAAGAGAAAAGTCCGCATGGTACTTATTGTATACAATGCCGATGCTATATTTGTGTTTCATCACCACTCTGAAGCTCCATATATTACAGAATGCCTCCAGATGTGCTTCGGAAACTACTACTGGTCTTCTAGGGAACGATCAAAGCGTAGACAGTTTAAGATATTACTCCCATGGAGAAAATTCCGCATGATATTTATTGTATTCAATGCCGATGCAATTTTTGTGTTTCATCAACTCTCTGTAGGTCCACAGATCACAGAATGCCTCCAGATGTGCTTCGAAAACAACTACTGGTCTTCCAGGGAGCAATCAAATCGTAGACAGTTTGAGACATTACTCCCGTCTAGAAAAGTCCGCATGGAACTTATTGTATTCAATGTCGATGCAATTTTTGTGTTTCATCAACATCCTGTAGGTCCACAGGTTCTTGAATGCCCCCAGATATGCTTTGGAAACTACTACTGGCCTTCCAGGGAACGATCGAAACGTAGACAGTTTGAGACATTACTCCCATGAAGAAAAATTTGCATGGTACTTATTGTATTCAATGCCGATGCAATTTTTGTGTGTCATCAACACTCTGTAGGTCCACAGATTACAGAATGCCTCCAGATGTGCTTTCTAAAACTACTACTAATCTTCCAGGGACCGATCAAATCGTAGACAGTTTAAGACATTACTCCCATGAAGAAAAGTCCGCATGGTACTTATTGTATTCAATGCCGATGCAATTTTTGTGTTTCATCACCTTTCTGTAGGTCCACAGATTACAGAATGCCTCCAGATGTGCTTCGGAAACTACTACTAATCTTCCAGGGAGTGATCAAATCGTAGACAGTTTGAGACATTACTCCAATGAAGAAATGTCCGCATGGTAGGTATTGTATACAATGCCGATGCAATTTTTGTGTTTCATCAACACTCTGAAGGTCCACAGATTACAGAATGCTTCCAGATGTGCTTCGGAAACTATTACTAGTCTTCCAGTGCGCGATCAAAGCGTAGACAGTTTAAGACATTACTCCCATAGAGAAAATTCCGCATGGTGCTAATTGTGTTCAATGCTGATACAATTTTTGTGTTTCATCAACATTCTGAATGTCCACAGATTACAGAATGCCTCCAGATGTGCTTCGAAAACTACTACTGGTCTTCCTGGAATCGATCAATTCGTACACAGTTTGAGACATTACTCCCAATGAGAAAAGTCCGCAAGGTACTTATTGTATACAATGCCGATGCTATATTGGTGTGTCATCACCACTCTGAAGCTCCATATATTACAGAATGCCTCCAGATGTGCTTCGGAATCTACTACTAATGTTCCAGGGAACGACCAAAGCGTATACAGTTTAAGATATTACTGACATGGAGAAAATTCCTCATGGTATTTATTGTATTCAATGCCGATGCAATTTTTGTGTTTCATCAACTCTCTGTAGGTCCATATATTATAGAATGCCTCCAGATGTGCTTCGGAAACTACTACTGGTCTTCCATGGAACGATCAAAACGTAGACAGTTTGAGACATTACTCCCATGGAGAAAAGTCCGCATGGTACTTATTGTATTCAATGCCGATGCAATTTTTGTGTTTCATCAACTCTCTGTCGGTCCACAGATTACAGAATGCCTCCAGATGTGCTTCGGAAACTACTACAAATCTTCCAGGGAACGATCAAATCGTAGACAGTTTGAGACATTTGTCTCATTAAGAAAAGTCCGCATGGTACATATTGTATACAATGCCGATGCAATTTTTGTGCTTCATCAACACTCTGTAGGTCCATATATTATAGAATGCCTCCAGATGTGCTTCGGAAACTACTATTGGTCTTCCAGGGAACGATCAAAACGTAGACAGTTGGCGTTATTACTCCCATGGAGAAAAGTCCCCATGGTACTTATTGTATTCGATGCCGATGCAATTTTTGTGTGTCATCAACACTCTGTAGGTCCACAGATTACAGCATTCCTCCAGATGTGCTTCGGAAACTACTACTGGTCTTCCTGGAATCGATCAAAGTGTAGACAGTTTGAGACAATTCTCCCATGGAGAAAAGTCCGCATGGTACTTATTGTATTCAATGCCGATGAAATTTTTGTGTTTCATCAACACTCTGTAGGTCCACAGATTCCAGAATGCCCCCAGATGTGCTTCGGAAACTACTACTGGTCTTCCAGGGAACGATCAAAGGGTAGACAGTTTGAGACATTATTCACATGGGGAAAAGTCCGCATGGTGCCTGTTGTATTCAATCCCGATGCAATTTCTGTGTTTCATCAACGCTCTGAAAGTCCACAGTTTACAGATTGTTTCCAGATGTGCTTCGGAAACTACTACTGATCTTCCAGAAATCTATCAAGGTGTAGACAGATTGAGACATTACTCCCATGGAGAAAAGTCCGCATGGTTTCTGTTGTAGTGAATCCCGATGTAATTTCTGTGCTTCATCAATTCTCTGAAGGTCCACAGGTTGCAGAATGCCTCCAGATGTGCTATGGAAACTACAACTGGTCTTCCAGGGAACGATCAAAGCGTAGACAATTTGAGACATTACTCCCATGGAGAAAAGTCCGCTTGGTCCCTGTAGTATTCAATACCGATGTACTTTCTGTGTTTCATCAACAATCTGAATGTCCACAGTTTATAGAATGATTCCAGATGTGCTTCGGAAACTTCTACTGGTCTTCCAGAAATCTATCAAAGATTAGACAGATTGAGAGATTACTCCCATGGAGAAGAGTCCGCATGGTGACTGTTGTATTGAATCCCGATGCAATATTTATGTTTCATCAACTCCCTGAAGGTACACAGATTACAGAATGCCTCCAGATGTGCTTCGGAAGCTACTAGTGGCCTCACAGGAATTGATCAAACCATAGACACTTTGAGACATTACTCCCATGGATAAAAGTCCACATGGTGCATGTTGTATTCAATGCCGATGCAATTTTTGTGTTTCAGCAACACTCTGTAGGTCCACAGATTACAGCATGCCTCCAGATGTGCTTCGGAAACTACTACTGGTCTTCCTGGAATCGATCAAAGCGTAGACAGTTTGAGACAATTCTTCCATGGAGATAAGTCCGCATGGTACTTATTGTAGTCAATGCCGATGCAATTTTTGTGTTTCATCAACATTCTGTAGGTCCACAGATTACAGAATGCCTCCAGATGTGCTTCGGAAACTACTACTGGTCTTCCTGGAATCGATCAATGCGTACATAGTTTGAGACATTACTCCCATGGAGAAAAGTCCGCAAGGTACTTATTGTATTCAATGCCGATGCAATTTTTGTGCTTCATCAACACTCTGTAGGTCCACAGATTACAGCATGCCTCCAGATGTGCTTCGGAAACTACTACTGGTCTTCCAGGGACCGATCAAATCGTAGACAGTTTGAATCATTTCTCCCATGGGGAAAAGTCGGCATGGTACGTATTGTATACAATGCCGATGCTATACTTGTGTTTCATCACCACTCTGAAGCTCCATATATTACAGAATGCCTCCAGATGTGATTCGGAACTACTACTGGTCCTCCAGGGAACGATCAAAGCGTACACAGTTTGAGACATTACTCCCATGGAGAAAAGTCCGCATGGTACTTATTGTATACAATGCCGATGCTATAATTGTGTTTCATCACCACTCTGAAGCTCCATATATTACAGAATGCCTCCAGATGTGCTTCGGAAACTACTACTGGTCTTCCAGGGTACGATCAAAGCGTAGACAGTTTAAGATATTACTCCCATGGAGAAAAGTTTGCATGGTACTTATTGTATACAATGCCGATGCTATATTTGTGTTTCATCACCACTCTGAAGCTCCATATATTTCAGAATGCCTCCAGATGTGCTTCGGAATCTACTACTGGTCTTCCAGGGAACGATCAAAGCGTAGACAGTTTAAGATATTACTCCCATGGAGAAAAGTCCGCATGGTATTTATTGTATTCAATGCCGATGCAATTTTTGTGTTTCATCAACTCTCTGTTGGTACACAGATCACAGAATGCCTCCAGATGTGCTTCGGAAACAACTACTGGTCTGCCAGGGAGCAATCAAATCGTAGACAGTTTGAGACATTACTGCCGTCTAGAAAAGTCCGCATGGAACTTATTGTATTCAATGTCGATGCAATTTCTGTGGTTCATCAACATCCTGTAGCTCTACAGATTCCTGAATGCCCCCAGATGTGCTTTGGAAACTACTACTGGTCTTCCAGGGAAAGATCGAAACGTAGACAGTTTGAGACATTACTTCCATGGAGAAAAGTTTGCATGGTACTTATTGTTTTGAATGCCGATGCAATTTTTGTGTTTCATCAACACTCTGTAGGTCCACAGATTACAGAATGCCTCCAGATGCACTTCGGAAACTAGTACTGGTTTTCCATGGAACGATCAAAACGTAGACAGTTTGAGACATTACTCCCATTGAGAAAAGCCCGCATGGTACTTAATGTATTCAATGCCGATGCAATTTTTGTGTTTCATCAACACTCTGTAGGTCCACAGATTACAGAATGCCTCCAGATGTGCTTCGGAAACTACTACTAATCTTCCATGGAACGATCAAATCGTAGACAGTTTGAGACATTACTCTCATTAAGAAAAGTCCGCATGGTACTTATTGTATACAATGCCGATGCAATTTTTGTGCTTCATCAACACTCTGTAGGTCCATAAATTATAGAGTGCCTCCAGATGTGCTTCGGAATCTACTACTGGTCTTCCTGGAATCGATCAAAGCCTAGACAATTTGAGACAATTCTCCCATGGAGAAAAGTCCGCATGGTACTTATTGTATTCAATGCCGATGAAATTTTTGTGTTTCATCAACACTCTGTAGGTCCACAGATTACAGAATGCCTCCAGATGTGCTTCGGAAACTACTACTGGTCTTCCATGGAGCGATCAAATCGTAGACAGTTTGAGACATTACTCCCGTGGAGAAAAGTCCGCATGGAACATATTGTATTCAATGCCGATGCAATTTTTGTTTTTCATCAACATCCTATAGGTCCACAGATTCCAGAATGCCCCCAGATGTGCTTCGGAAACTACTACTGGTCTTCCAGGGAACGATCAAAGGGTAGACAGTTTGAGACATTATTCACATGGGGAAAAGTCCGCATGGTGCCTGTTGCATTCAATCCCGATGCAATTTCTGTGTTTCATCAACACCCTGAAAGTCCACAGTTTACAGATTGTGTCCAGATGTGCTTCGGAAACTACTACTGGTCTTCCAGAAATCTATCAAGGTGTAGACAGATTGAGACATTACTCCCATGGAAAAAAGTCCGCATGGTTACTGTTGTAGTGAATCCCGATGTAATTTCTGTGCTTCATCAATTCTCTGAAGGTCCACAGGTTGCAGAATGCCTCCAGATGTGCTACGGAAACTACAACTGGTCTTCCAGGGAACGATCAAAGCGTAGACAGTTTGAGACATTACTCTCATGGAGAAAAGTAAGCATGGTCCCTGTAGTATTCAATACCGATGTACTTTCTGTGTTTCATCAACAATCCGAATGTCCACAGTTTATAGAATGATTCCAGATGTGCTTCGGAAACTACTACTGGTCTTCCAGAAATCTATCAAAGATTAGACAGACTGAGAGATTACTCCCATGGAGAAGAGTCCGCATGGTGACTGTTGTATTGAATCCCGATGCAATATTTATGTTTCATCAACTCCCTGAAGGTACACAGATTACAGAATGCCTAAAGATGTGCTTCGGAAGCTACTAGTGGCCTCACAGGAATTGATCAAACCATAGACACTTTGAGACATTACTCCCATATATAAAAGTCCACATGGTGCATGTTGTATTCAATGCCGATGCAATTTTTGTGTTTCAGCAACACTCTGTAGGTCCACAGATTACAGAATTCCTCCAGATGTGCTTTGGAAACTACTACTAATCTTCCAGGGAACGATCAAATCGTAGACAGTTTGAGACATTACTCCCATGAGAAAAAAGTACACATGGTACTTATTGTATTCAATGCCGATGCAATTTTTGTGTTTCATCAACACTCTGTAGGTCCACAGATTACAGCATGCCTCCAGATGTGCTTCGGAAACTACTACTGGTCTTCCTGGAATCGATCAAAGCGTAGACAGTTTGAGACAATTCTTCCATGGAGAAAAGTCCGCATGGTACTTATTGTATACAATGCCGGTGAAATTTTTGTGCTTCATCGACTCTCTGTAGGTCCATATATTGTAGAATGCCTCCAGATGCGCTTCGGAAACTACTACTGGTCTTCAATGGAACGATCAAAACGTAGACAGTTTGAGACATTACTCCCATGGAGAAAAGTCCGCATGGTATATATTGTATTCAATGCCGATGCAATATTTGTGTTTCATCAACTCTCTGTAGGTACACAGATCACAGAATGCCTCCAGATGTTCTTCGGAAACAACTACTGGTCTTCCTGTAATCGATCAATGCGTACACAGTTTGAGAAATTACTCCCATGGAGAAAAGTCCGCAAGGTACTTATTGTTTTCAATGCCGATGCAATTTTTGTGCTTCATCAACACTCTGTAGGTCCACAGATTACAGCATGCCTCCAAATGAGCTTCGGAAACTACTACTGGTCTTCCAGGGAACGATCAAAGCGTAGACAGTTTGAGGCTTTACTCCCATGGAGAAAAGTCCGCATGGTACTTCTTGTATACAATGCCGATGCTATATTTGTGTTTCATCACCACTCTGAAGCTCCATATATTTCAGAATGCCTCCAGATGTGCTTCGGAATCTACTACTGGTCTTCCACGGAACGATCAAAGGGTAGACAGTTTGAGACACTATTCACATGGGGAAAAGTCCGCATGGTGCCTGTTGCATTCAATCCCGATGCAATTTCTGTGTTTCATCAACACCCTGAAAGTCCACAGTTTACAGATTGTGTCCAGATGTGCTTCGGAAACTACTACTGGTCTTCCAGAAATCTATCAAAGATTAGACTGAGAGATTACTCCCATGGAGAAGAGTCCGCATGGTGACTGTTGTATTGAATCCCGATGCAATATTTATGTTTCATCAACTCCCTGAAGGTACACAGATTACAGAATGCCTAAAGATATGCTTCGGAAGCTACTAGTGGCCTCACAGGAATTGATCAAACCATATACACTTTGAGACATTACTCCCATAAATAAAAGTCCGCATGGTACTTATTGTATACAATGCCGATGCAATTTTTGTGCTTCATCAACACTCTGTAGGTCCATATATTATAGAGTGCCTCCAGATGTGCTTCGGAATCTACTACTGGTCTTCCTGGAATCTATCAAAGCCTAGACAATTTGAGACAATTCTCCCATGGAGAAAAGTCCGCATGGTACTTATTGTATTCAATGCCGATGAAATTTTTGTGTTTCATCAACACTCTGTAGGACCACAGATTACAGAATGCCTCCAGATGTGCTTCGGAAACTACTACTGGTCTTCCATGGAGCGATCAAATCGTAGACAGTTTGAGACATTACTCCCGTGGAGAAAAGTCCGCATGGAACATATTGTATTCAATGCCGATGCAATTTTTGTTTTTCATCAACATCCTATAGGTCCACAGATTCCAGAATGCCCCCAGATGTGCTTCGGAAACTACTACTGGTCTTCCAGGGAACGATCAAAGGGTAGACAGTTTGAGACATTATTCACATGGGGAAAAGTCCGCATGGTGCCTGTTGCATTCAATCCCGATGCAATTTCTGTGTTTCATCAACACCCTGAAAGTCCACAGTTTACAGATTGTGTCCAGATGTGCTTCGGAAACTACTACTGGTCTTCCAGAAATCTATCAAGGTGTAGACAGATTTGAGACATTACTCCCATGGAAAAAAGTCCGCATGGTTACTGTTGTAGTGAATCCCGATGTAATTTCTGTGCTTCATCAATTCTCTGAAGGTCCACAGTTTGCAGAATGCCTCCAGATGTGCTACGGAAACTACAACTTGTCTTCCAGGGAACGATCAAAGCGCAGACAGTTTGAGACATTACTCCCATGGAGAAAAGTAAGCATGGTCCCTGTAGTATTCAATACCGATGTACTTTCTGTGTTTCATCTACAATCCGAATGTCCACAGTTTATAGAATGATTCCAGATGTGCTTCGGAAACTACTACTGGTCTTCCAGAAATCTATCAAAGATTAGACAGACTGAGAGATTACTCCCATGGAGAAGAGTCCGCATGGTGACTGTTGTATTGAATCCCGATGCAATATTTATGTTTCATCAACTCCCTGAAGGTACACAGATTACAGAATGCCTAAAGATGTGCTTCGGAAGCTACTAGTGGCCTCACAGGAATTGATCAAACCATAGACACTTTGAGACATTACTCCCATATATAAAAGTCCACATGGTGCATGTTGTATTCAATGCCGATGCAATTTTTGTGTTTCAGCAACACTCTGTAGGTCCACAGATTACAGAATTTCTCCAGATGTGCTTTGGAAACTACTACTAATCTTCCAGGGAACGATCAAATCGTAGACAGTTTGAGACATTACTCCCATGAGAAAAAAGTACACATGGTACTTATTGTATTCAATGCCGATACAATTTTTGTGTTTCATCAACACTCTGTAGGTCCACAGATTACAGCATGCCTCCAGATGTGCTTCGGAAACTACTACTGGTCTTCCTGGAATCGATCAAAGCGTAGACAGTTTGAGACAATTCTTCCATGGAGAAAAGTCCGCATGGTACTTATTGTAGTCAATGCCGATGCAATTTTTGTGTTTCATCAACATTCTGTAGGTCCACAGATTACAGAATGCCTCCAGATGTGCTTCGGAAACTACTACTGGTCTTCCTGGAATCGATCAATGCGTACACAGTTTGAGACATTACTCCCATGGAGAAAAGTCCGCAAGGTACTTATTGTATTCAATGCCGATGCAATTTTTGTGCTTCATCAACACTCTGTAGGTCCACAGATTACAGCATGCCTCCAGATGTGCTTCGGAAACTACTACTGGTCTTCCAGGGACCGATCAAAGCGTAGACAGTTTGAGGCATTACTCCCATGGGGAAAAGTCGGCATGGTACTTATTGTATACAATGCCGATGCTATATTTGTGTTTCATCACCACTCTGAAGCTCCATATATTTCAGAATGCCTCCAGATGTGCTTCGGAATCTACTACTGGTCTTCCAGGGAACGATCAAAGGGTAGACAGTTTGAGACATTATTCACATGGGGAAAAGTCTGCATGGTGCCTGTTGCATTCAATCCCGATGCAATTTCTGTGTTTCATCAACACCCTGAAAGTCCACAGTTTACAGATTGTGTCCAGATGTGCTTCGGAAACTACTACTGGTCTTCCAGAAATCTATCAAGGTGTAGACTGATTGAGACATTACTCCCATGGAAAAAAGTCCGCATGGTTACTGTTGTAGTGAATCCCGATGTAATTTCTGTGCTTCATCAATTCTCTGAAGGTCCACAGGTTGCAGAATGCCTCCAGATGTGCTACGGAAACTACAACTGGTCTTCCAGGGAACGATCAAAGCGTAGACAGATTGAAACATTACTCCCATGGAGAAAAGTAAGCATGGTCCCTGTAGTATTCAATACCGATGTACTTTCTGTGTTTCATCAACAATCCGAATGTCCACAGTTTATAGAATGATTCCAGATGTGCTTCGGAAACTACTACTGGTCTTCCAGAAATCTATCAAAGATTAGACAGACTGAGAGATTACTCCCATGGAGAAGAGTCCGATGGTGACTGTTGTATCGAATCCCGATGCAATATTTATGTTTCATCAACTCCCTGAAGGTACACAGATTACAGAATGCCTAAAGATGTGCTTCGGAAGCTACTAGTCGCCTCACAGGAATTGATCAAACCATAGACACTTTGAGACATTACTCCCATATATAAAAGTCCACATGGTGCATGTTGTATTCAATGCCGATGCAATTTTTGTGTTTCAGCAACACTCTGTAGGTCCACAGATTACAGAATTCCTCCAGATGTGCTTTGGAAACTACTACTAATCTTCCAGGGAACGATCAAATCGTAGACAGTTTGAGACATTACTCCCATGAGAAAAAAGTACACATGGTACTTATTGTATTCAATGCCGATGCAATTTCTGTGTTTCATCAACACTCTGTAGGTCCACAGATTACAGCATGCCTCCAGATGTGCTTCGGAAACTACTACTGGTCTTCCTGGAATCGATCAAAGCGTAGACAGTTTGAGACAATTCTTCCATGGAGAAAAGTCCGCATGGTACTTATTGTAGTAAATGCCAATGCAATTTTTGTGTTTCATCAACATTCTGTAGGTCCACAGATTACAGAATGCCTCCAGATGTGCTTCGGAAACTACTACTGGTCTTCCTGGAATCGATCAATGCGTACACAGTTTGAGACATTACTCCCATGGAGAAAAGTCCGCAAGGTACTTATTGTATTCAATGCCGATGCAATTTTTGTGCTTCATCAACACTCTGTAGGTCCACAGATTACAGCATGCCTCCAGATGTGCTTCGGAAACTACTACTGGTCTTCCAGGGACCGATCAAAGCGTAGACAGTTTGAGGCATTACTCCCATGGGGAAAAGTCGGCATGGTACTTATTGTATACAATGCCGATGCTATATTTGTGTTTCATCACCACTCTGAAGCTCCATATATTACAGAATGCCTCCAGATGTGCTTCGGTAACTACTACTGGTCTTCCATGGAACGATCAAATCGTAGACAGTTTGAAACATTACTCCAATGAAGAAAAGTCCGCATGGTACTTATTGTATACAATGCCGGTGAAATTTTTGTGCTTGATCGACGCTCTGTAGGTCCATATATTATAGAATGCCTCCAGATGCGCTTCGGAAACTACTACTGGTCTTCAATGGAACGATCAAAACGTAGACAGTTTGAGACATTACTCCCATGGAGAAAAGTCCGCATGGTACTTATTGTAGTCAATGACGATGCAATTTGTGTGTTTCATCAACACTCTGTAGGTCCACAGATTACAGAATGCCTCCAGATGTGCTTCGGAAACAATTACTGGTCTTCCTGGAATCGATCAATGCGTACACAGTTTGAGAAATTACTCCCATGTAGAAAAGTCCGCAAGGTACATATTGTTTTCAATGCCGATGCAATTTTTGTGCTTCATCAACACTCTGTAGGTCCACAGATTACAGCATGCCTCCAAATGAGCTTCGGAAACTACTACTGGTCTTCCAGGGAACGATCAAAGCGTAGACAGTTTGAGGCTTTACTCCCATGGAGAAAAGTCCGCATGGTACTTATTGTATACAATGCCGATGTTATATTTGTGTTTCATCACCACTCTGAAGCTCCATATATTACAGAATGCCTCCAGATGTGCTTCGGAATCTGCTACAGGTCTTCCAATGAACGATCAAAGCGTAGACAGTTTAAGATATTACTCCCATGGAGAAAAGTCCGCATGGTATATATTGTATTCAATGCCGATGCAATTTTTGTGTTTCATCAACTCTCTGTAGGTACACAGATCACAGAATGACTCCAGCTGTGCTTCGGAAACAACTACTGGCCTGCCAGGGAGCAATCAAATCGTAGACAGTTTGAGACATTACTCCCGTCTAGAAAAGTCCGCATGGAACTTATTGTATTCAATGTCGATGCAATTTCTGTGTTTCATCAACATCCTGTAGCTCTACAGATCCCTGAATGCCCCCAGATGTGCTTTGGAAACTACTACTGGTCATCCAGGGAAAGATCGAAACGTAGACAGTTTGAGACATTACTTCCATGGAGAAAAGTTTTCATGGTACTTATTGTATTGAATGCCGATGCAATTTTTGTGTTTCATCAACACTCTGTAGGTCCACAGATTACAGAATGCCTCCAGATGCACTTCGGAAACTAGTACTGGTCTTCCATCTAACGATCAAATCGTAGACAGTTTGAGACATTACTCCCATTGAGAAAAGTCCGCATGGTACTTATTGTATTCAATGCCGATGAAATTTTTGTGTTTCATCAACACTCTGTAGGTCCACAGATTGCAGAATGCCTCCAGCTATCCTTCGGAAACTACTACTGGTCTTCCTGGAATCGATCAAAACGTAGACAGTTTGAGACATTACTCTCATGGAGAAAAGTCCGCATGGTACTTATTGCATTCAATGCCGATGCAATTTTAGTGCTTGATCAACACTCTGTAGGTCCACAGATTACAGAATGCCTCCAGATGTGCTTTGCAAACTACTACTGGTCTTCCAGGGAACGATCAAAGCGTACACAGTTTGAGGCATTACTCCCATGGAGAAAAGTCCGCATGGTACTTATTGTATACAATGCCGATGCTATAATTGTGTTTCATCACCACTCTGAAGCTCCATATATTACAGAATGTCTCCAGATGTGCTTCGGAAACTACTACTGGTCTTCCAGGGAACGATCAAAGCGTAGACAGTTTAAGATATTACTCCCATGGAGAAAAGTCCGCATGGTATTTTTTGTATTCAATGCCGATCCAATTTTTGTGTTTCATCAACTCTCTGTAGGTCCACAGATCACAGAATGCCTCCAGCTGTGCTTCGGAAACAACTACTGGTCTTAAAGGGAGCAATCAAATCGTAGACAGTTTGAGACATTACTCCCGTGGAGAAAACTCCGCATGGTACTTATTGTATTCAATGTCGATGCAATTTTTGCGTTTCACCAACATCCTGTAGGTCCACCGATTAATGAAAGCCCCCAGATGTGCTTTGGAAACTACTACTGGTCTTCCAGGGAATGATCGAAACGTAGACAGTTTGAGACATTACTCCCATGGAGAAAAGTTTGCATGGTACTTATTGTATTCAATGCCGATGCAATTTTTGTGTTTCATCAACACTCAGTAGGTCCACAGATTACAGAATGCCTCCAGATTCGCTTCGGAAACTACTACTGGTCTTCAATGGAACGATCAAAACGTAGACAGTTTGAGACATTACTCCCATGGAGGAAAGTCCGCATGGTACTTATTTTATTCAATGCCGATGCAATTTTTTTGTTTCATCAACACTCTGTTGGTCCACAGATTACAGAATGCCTCCAGATGTGCTTCGGAAACTACTACTAATCTTCCAGGCAACGATCAAATCGTAGACACTTTGAGACATTACTCCCGTGCAGAAATGTCCGCATGGAACTTATTGTATTCAATGTAGATGCAATTTTTGTGTTTCCTCAACACTCTGTAGGTCCACAAATTACAAAATGCCTCCAGATGTGGTTCGGAAACTACTACTGGTCTTCTAGGGAGCGATCAAAACGTAGACAGTTTGAGACATTACTCCCATAGAGAAAAGTCCTCATGGTATTTATCGTATTCAATGCCGATGCAATTTTTGTGTTCCATCACCACTCATAAGCTCCATAGATTACAGAATGCCTCCAGATGTGCTTCGGAAACTACTACTGGTCTTCTTGGAATCGATCAAAGCGTAGACCGTTTGAGACATTACTCAAATGGAGAAAATTCCGCATGGTACTTATTGTATTCAATGCCGATGCAATTTTTGTGCTCCATCAACACTCTGTAGGTGCAAAGATTACAGAATGCCTCCAGATGTTCTTCGGAAACTACTACTGGTCTTCAATGGATCCATCAAAACGTAGACAGTTTGAGACAATACTCCCATGGAGAAAAGTCCGCAAGGTACTTATTGTATTCAATGCCGATGCAATTTTTGTGCTTCATCAACACTCTGTAGGTCCACAGATTACAGCATGCCTCCAGATGTGCTTCGGAAACTATTACTGGTCTTCCAGGGTACGATCAAAACGTAGACAGTTTGAGGCATTACTCCCATGGAGAAAAGTCCGCATGGTACTTATTGTATACAATGCCGATGCTATATTTGTGTTTCATCACCACTCTGAATCTCCATAAATTACAGAATGCCTCCAGATATGCTTCGGAAACTACTACTGATCTTTCAGGGAACGATTAAAGCGTAGACAGTTTAAGATATTACTCCCATGGAGAAAAGTCCGCATGGTATTTATTGTATTCAATGTCGATGCAATTTTTGTGTTTCATCAACATCCTGTAGGTCCACAGATTCCTTAATGCCCCCAGATGTGCTTTGGAAACTACTACTGGACTTCCAGGGAACGATCGAATCGTAGACAGTTTGAGACATTACTCCCATGGAGAAAAGTTTGCATGGTACTCATTGTATTCAATGCCGATGCAATTTTTGTGTTTCATCAACACTCTGTAGGTCCACAGATTACAGAATGCCTCCGGTTGCGCTTCGGATACTACTACTGGTCTTCCATGGAACGATCAAAACGTAGACAATTTGAGACATTACTCCCATGGAGAAAAGTCCGCATGGTACTTATTGTATTCAATGCCGATGCAATTTTTGTGTTTCATCAACACTCTGTAGGTCCACAGATTACAGAATGCCTCCAGATGTGCTTCGGAAACTACTACTAATCTTCAATGGAACGATCAAATCGTAGACAGTTTGAGACATTACTCCCATGGAGAAAAGTCCGCATGGTACTTATCGTATTCAATGCCGATCCAATTTTTGTGTTCCATCACCACTCATAAGCTCCATAGATTACAGAATGCCTCCAGATGTGCTTCGGAAACTACTTCTGGTCTTCCAGGGAACGATCAAAGCGTAGACAGTTTGAGACATTACTCCCATGGAGAAAAGTCCAAATGGTACTTATTGTATTCAATGCCGATGCTATATTTGTGTTTCGTCACCACTCTGTAGGTCCACAGATTACAGAATGCCTCCAGATGTGCTTCGGAAACTACTACTGGTCTTCCAGGGAACGATCAAAGCGTAGAAAGATTAAGATATTACTCCCATGGAGAAAAGTGCGCATGGTACTTATCGTATTCAATGCCGATGCAATTTTTGTGTTCCATCACCACTCATAAGCTCCATAGATTACAGAATGCTCCAGATGTGCTTCGGATACTACTACTGGTCTTCCAGGGAACGATCAAAGCGTAGACAGATTGAGACATTACTCCCATGGAGAAAAGTTTGCATGGTACTTATTGTATTCAATGCCGATGCAATTTTTGTGTTTCATCATCACTCTGTAAGTCCACAGATTACAGAATGCCTCCAGATGTGCTTCGGAAACTACTACTAATCTTCCAGGGAACGATCAAATCGTAGACAGTTTGAGACATTACTCCCATGAATTAAAGTCCGCATGGTACTTATTGTATTCAATGCCGATGCAATTTTTATGTTTCATCAACACTCTGTAGGTCCACAGATTACAGCATGCCTCCAGATGTGCTTCGGAAACTACTACTGGTCTTCCTTGAATCGATCAAAGCGTAGACAGTTTGAGACAATTCTCCCATGGAGAAAAGTCCGCATGGTACTTATTGTAGTCAATGCCGATGCTATTATTGTGTTTCATCAACACTCTGTAGGTCCACAGATTACAGAATGCCTCCAGATGTGCTTCGGAAACTACTACTGGCCTTCCAGGGAACGATCAAAGCGTAGACAGTTTGAGGCATTACTCCCATGGAGAAAAGTCCGCATGGTACTTATTGTATACAATGCGGATGCTATATTTGTGTTTCATCACCACTCTGAAGCTCCATATATTACAGAACGCCTCCAGATGTGCTTCGGATACTACTACTGGTCTTCCTGGAATCGATCAAAGCGTAGACAGTTTGAGACAATTCTCCCATGGAGGAAAGTCCGCATGGTACTTATTGTAGTCAATGCCGATGCAATATTTGTGGTTCATGAACACTCTGTAGGTCCACAGATTAGAGAACGCCTCCAGATGTGCTTCGGAAACTAATACTGGTCTTCCTGGAATCGATCAATGCGTAGACAGTTTGAGACATTACTCCAATGGAGAAAAGTCCGCAAGGTACTTATTGTATTCAATGCCGATGCAATTTTTGTGCTTCATCAACACTCTGTAGGTCCACAGATTACAGCATGCCTCCAGATGTGCTTCGGAAACTACTACTGGTCTTCCAGGGAAAGATCAAAGCGTAGACAGTTTGAGGCATTACTCCCATGGATAAAAGTCCGCATGGTACTTATTGTATACAATGCCGGTGAAATTTTTGTGCTTGATCGACACTCTGTAGGTCCATATATTATAGAATGCCTCCAGATGCGCTTCGGAAACTACTACTGGTCTTCAATGGAACGATCAAAACGTAGACAGTTTGAGACATTACTCCCATGGAGAAAAGTCCGCATGGTACTTATTGTAGTCAATGACGATGCAATTTGTGTGTTTCATCAACACTCTGTAGGTCCACAGATTACAGAATGCCTCCAGATGTGCTTCGGAAACAATTACTGGTCTTCCTGGAATCGATCAATGCGTACACAGTTTGAGAAATTACTAGCATGGAGAAAAGTCCGCAAGGTACATATTGTTTTCAATGCCGATGCAATTTTTGTGCTTCATCAACACTCTGTAGGTCCACAGATTACAGCATGCCTCCAAATGAGCTTCGGAAACTACTACTGGTCTTCCAGGGAACGATCAAAGCGTAGACAGTTTGAGGCTTTACTCCCATGGAGAAAAGTCCGCATGGAACTTATTGTATACAATGCCGATGTTATATTTGTGTTTCATCACCACTCTGAAGCTCCATATATTACAGAATGCCTCCAGATGTGCTTCGGAATCTGCTACAGGTCTTCCAATGAACGATCAAAGCGTAGACAGTTTAAGATATTACTCCCATGGAGAAAAGTCCGCATGGTATATATTGTATTCAATGCCGATGCAATTTTTGTGTTTCATCAACTCTCTGTAGGTACACAGATCACAGAATGACTCCAGATGTGCTTCGGAAACAACTACTGGTCTGCCAGGGAGCAATCAAATCGTAGACAGTTTGAGACATTACTCCCGTCTAGAAAAGTCCGCATGGAACTTATTGTATTCAATGTCGATGCAATTTCTGTGTTTCATCAACATCCTGTAGCTCTACAGATCCCTGAATGCCCCCAGATGTGCTTTGGAAACTACTACTGGTCATCCAGGGAAAGATCGAAACGTAGACAGTTTGAGACATTACTTCCATGGAGAAAAGTTTTCATGGTACTTATTGTATTGAATGCCGATGCAATTTTTGTGTTTCATCAACACTCTGTAGGTCCACAGATTACAGAATGCCTCCAGATGCACTTCGGAAACTAGTACTGGTCTTCCATCTAACGATCAAATCGTAGACAGTTTGAGACATTACTCCCATTGAGAAAAGTCCGCATGGTACTTATTGTATTCAATGCCGATGCAATTTTTGTGTTTCATCAACACTCTGTTGGTCCACAGATTTCAGAATGCCTCCAGATGTGCTTCGGAAACTACTAGTAATCTTCCATGGAACGTTCAAATCGTAGACAGTTTGAGACATTACTCTCATTAAGAAAAGTCCGCATGGTACTTATTGTATACAATGCCGATGGAATTTTTGTGCTTCATCAACACTCAGTTGGTCCATTTATTATAGAATGCCTCCAGATGTGCTTCGGAATCTACTACTGGTCTTCCAGGGAACGTTTAAAGCGTAGACAGTTTGAGTCATTACTCCCATGGAGAAAAGTCCCCATAGTACTTATTGTATTCAATGCCGATGCAATTTTTGTTTTTCATCAACACTTTGTAGGTCCACAGATTACAGCATTGCTCCAGATGTGCTTCGGAAACTACTACTAGTCTTCCAGGAATCGATCAAAGCGTAGACAGTTTGAGACAATTCTGCAATGGAGAAAAGTCCGCATGGTACTTATTGTATTCAATGCCGATGAAATTTTTGTGTTTCATCAACACTCTGTAGGTCCACAGATTGCAGAATGCCTCCAGCTATCCTTCGGAAACTACTACTGGTCTTCCTGGAATCGATCAAAACGTAGACAGTTTGAGACATTACTCTCATGGAGAAAAGTCCGCATGGTACTTATTGCATTCAATGCCGATGCAATTTTAGTGCTTGATCAACACTCTGTAGGTCCACAGATTACAGAATGCCTCCGGATGTGCTTTGCAAACTACTACTGGTCTGCCAGGGAACGATCAAAGCGTACACAGTTTGAGGCATTACTCCCATGGAGAAAAGTCCGCATGGTACTTATTGTATACAATGCCGATGCTATAATTGTGTTTCATCACCACTCTGAAGCTCCATATATTACAGAATGCCTCCAGATGTGCTTCGGAAACTACTACTGGTCTTCCAGGGAACGATCAAAGCGTAGACAGTTTAAGATATTACTCCCATGGAGAAAAGTCCGCATGGTATTTTTTGTATTCAATGCCGATCCAATTTTTGTGTTTCATCAACTCTCTGTAGGTCCACAGATCACAGAATGCCTCCAGCTGTGCTTCGGAAACAACTACTGGTCTTAAAGGGAGCAATCAAATCGTAGACAGTTTGAGACATTACTCCCGTGGAGAAAACTCGGCATGGTACTTATTGTATTCAATGTCGATGCAATTTTTGCGTTTCATCAACATCCTGTAGGTCCACCGATTAATGAAAGCCCCCAGATGTGCTTTGGAAACTACTACTGGTCTTCCAGGGAATGATCGAAACGTAGACAGTTTGAGACATTACTCCCATGGAGAAAAGTTTGCATGGTACTTATTGTATTCAATGCCGATGCAATTTTTGTGTTTCATCAACACTCAGTAGGTCCACAGATTACAGAATGCCTCCAGATTCGCTTCGGAAACTACTACTGGTCTTCAATGGAACGATCAAAACGTAGACAGTTTGAGACATTACTCCCATGGAGGAAAGTCCGCATGGTACTTATTTTATTCAATGCCGATGCAATTTTTTTGTTTCATCAACACTCTGTTGGTCCACAGATTACAGAATGCCTCCAGATGTGCTTCGGAAACTACTACTAATCTTCCAGGCAACGATCAAATCGTAGACACTTTGAGACATTACTCCCGTGGAGAAATGTCCGCATGGAACTTATTGTATTCAATGTAGATGCAATTTTTGTGTTTCCTCAACACTCTGTAGGTCCACAAATTACAAAATGCCTCCAGATGTGGTTCGGAAACTACTACTGGTCTTCTAGGGAGCGATCAAAACGTAGACAGTTTGAGACATTACTCCCATAGAGAAAAGTCCTCATGGTATTTATCGTATTCAATGCCGATGCAATTTTTGTGTTCCATCACCACTCATAAGCTCCATAGTTTACAGAATGCCTCCAGATGTGCTTCGGTAACTACTACTGGTCTTCCAGGGAACGATCAAAGCGTAGACAGTTTGAGACATTACTCCCATGGAGAAAAGTCACCATGGTACTTGTTGTATTCAATGCCGATGCAATTTTTGTGTTTCATCAACACTCTGTAGGTACACAGATTACAGCATGCCTCCAGATGTGCTTCGGTAACTACTACTGGTCTTCCTGGAATCGGTCAAAGCGTAGACAGTTTGAGACAAATCTCCCATGGAGAAAAGTCCGCATGGTACTTATTGTATACAATGCCGATGAAATTTTTATGTTTCATGAACACTCTGTTGGTCCACGGATTACAGAATGCCTCCAGATGTGCTTCGGAAACTACTACTGGTCTTCTTGGAATCGATCAAAGCGTAGACAGTTTGAGACATTACTCAAATGGAGAAAATTCCGCATGGTACTTATTGTATTCAATGCCGATGCAATTTTTGTGCTCCATCAACACTCTGTAGGTGCAAAGATTACAGAATGCCTCCAGATGTTCTTCGGAAACTACTACTGGTCTTCAATGGATCCATCAAAATGTAGACAGTTTGAGACAATACTCCCATGGAGAAAAGTCCGCAAGGTACTTATTGTATTCAATGCCGATGCAATTTTTGTGCTTCATCAACACTCTGTAGGTCCACAGATTACAGCATGCCTCCAGATGTGCTTCGGAAACTATTACTGGTCTTCCAGGGAACGATCAAAACGTAGACAGTTTGAGGCATTACTCCCATGGAGAAAAGTCCGCATGGTACTTATTGTATACAATGCCGATGCTATATTTGTGTTTCATCACCACTCTGAATCTCCATAAATTACAGAATGCCTCCAGATGTGCTTCGGAAACTACTACTGATCTTTCAGGGAACGATTAAAGCGTAGACAGTTTAAGATATTACTCCCATGGAGAAAAGTCCGCATGGTATTTATTGTATTCAATGTCGATGCAATTTTTGTGTTTCATCAACATCCTGTAGGTCCACAGATTCCTTAATGCCCCCAGATGTGCTTTGGAAACTACTACTGGTCTTCCAGGGAACGATCGAATCGTAGACAGTTTGATACATTACTCCCATGGAGAAAAGTTTGCATGGTACTCATTGTATTCAATGCCGATGCAATTTTTGTGTTTCATCAACACTCTGTAGGTCCACAGATTACAGAATGCCTCCGGTTGCGCTTCGGATACTACTACTGGTCTTCCATGGAACGATCAAAACGTAGACAATTTGAGACATTACTCCCATGGAGAAATGTCCGCATGGTACTTATTGTATTCAATGCCGATGCAATTTTTGTGTTTCATCAACACTCTGTAGGTCCACAGATTACAGAATGCCTCCAGATGTGCTTCGGAAACTACTACTAATCTTCAATGGAACGATCAAATCGTAGACAGTTTGAGACATTACTCCCATGGAGAAAAGTCCGCATGGTACTTATCGTATTCAATGCCGATCCAATTTTTGTGTTCCATCACCACTCATAAGCTCCATAGATTACAGAATGCCTCCAGATGTGCTTCGGAAACTACTTCTGGTCTTCCAGGGAACGATCAAAGCGTAGACAGTTTGAGACATTACTCCCATGGAGAAAAGTCCCAATGGTACTTATTGTATTCAATGCCGATGCTATATTTATGTTTCGTCACCACTCTGTAGGTCCACAGATTACAGAATGCCTCCAGATGTGCTTCGGAAACTACTACTGGTCTTCCAGGGAACGATCAAAGCGTAGAAAGATTAAGATATTACTCCCACGGAGAAAAGTGCGCATGGTACTTATCGTATTCAATGCCGATGCAATTTTTGTGTTCCATCACCACTCATAAGCTCCATATATTACAGAATGCTCCAGATGTGCTTCGGAAACTACTACTGGTCTTCCAGGGAACGATCAAAGCGTAGACAGATTGAGACATTACTCCCATGGAGAAAAGTTTGCATGGAACTTATTGTATTCAATGCCGATGCAATTTTTGTGTTTCATCATCACTCTGTAAGTCCACAGATTACAGAATGCCTCCAGATGTGCTTCGGAAACTACTACTAATCTTCCAGGGAACGATCAAATCGTAGACAGTTTGAGACATTACTCCCATGAATTAAAGTCCGCATGGTACTTATTGTATTCAATGCCGATGCAATTTTTGTGTTTCATCAACACTCTGTAGGTCCACAGATTACAGCATGCCTCCAGATGTGCTTCGGAAACTACTACTGGTCTTCCTTGAATCGATCAAAGCGTAGACAGTTTGAGACAATTCTCCCATGGAGAAAAGTCCGCATGGTACTTATTGTAGTCAATGCCGATGCAATTATTGTGTTTCATCAACACTCTGTAGGTCCACAGATTACAGAATGCCTCCAGATGTGCTTCGGAAACTACTACTGGCCTTCCAGGGAACGATCAAACCGTAGACAGTTTGAGGCATTACTCCCATGGAGAAAAGTCCGCATGGTACTTATTGTAGTCAATGCCGATGCAATATTTGTGGTTCATGAACACTCTGTAGGTCCACAGATTAGAGAACGCCTCCAGATGTGCTTCGGAAACTAATACTGGTCTTCCTGGAATCGATCAATGAATAGACAGTTTGAGACATTACTCCAATGGAGAAAAGTCCGCAAGGTACTTATTGTATTCAATGCCGATGCAATTTTTGTGCTTCATCAACACTCTGTAGGTCCACAGATTACAGCATGCCTCCAGATGTGCTTCGGAAACTACTACTGGTCTTCCCGGGAAAGATCAAAGCGTAGACAGTTTGAGGCATTACTCCCATGGATAAAAGTCCGCATGGTACTTATTGTATACAATGCCGAGGCTATATTTGTGTTTCATCACCACTCTGAAGCTCCATATACTACAGAATGCCTCCAGATGTGCTTCGGAAACTACTACTGGTCTTCCAGGGAACGATCAAACCGTAGACAGTTTGAGACATTACTCCCGTCTAGAAAAGTCCGCATGGAACTTATTGTATTCAATGTCGGTGCAATTTTTGTGTTTCATCAACACTCTGTAGGTCCGCAGATTACAGAATGCCTCCAGATGTGCTTCGGAAACTACTACTGGTCTTCTAGGGAGCGATCAAAAACGTAGACAGCTTGAGACATTACTCCCATGGAGAAAAGTCCTCATGGTATTTATCGTATTCAATGCCGATGCAATTTTTGTGTTCCATCACCACTCATAAGCTCCATAGATTACAGAATGCCTCCAGATGTGCTTCGGTAACTACTACTGGTCTTCCAGGGAACGATCAAAGCGTAGACAGTTTGAGACATTACTCCCATGGAGAAAAGTCACCATGGTACTTGTTGTATTCAATGCCGATGCAATTTTTGTGTTTCATCAACACTCTGTAGGTACACAGATTACAGCATGCCTCCAGATGTGCTTCGGTAACTACTACTGGTCTTCCTGGAATCGGTCAAAGCGTATACAGTTTGAGACAAATCTCCCATGGAGAAAAGTCCGCATGGTACTTATTGTATACAATGCCGATGAAATTTTTGTGTTTCATGAACACTCTGTTGGTCCACGGATTACAGAATGCCTCCAGATGTGCTTCGGAAACTACTACTGGTCTTCTTGGAATCGATCAAAGCGTAGACAGTTTGAGACATTACTCAAATGTAGAAAAGTCCGCATGGTACTTATTGTATTCAATGCCGATGCAATTTTTGTGCTCCATCAACACTCTGTAGGTGCAAAGATTACAGAATGCCTCCAGATGTTCTTCGGAAACTACTACTGGTCTTCAATGGATCCATCAAAACGTAGACAGTTTGAGACAATACTCCCATGGAGAAAAGTCCGCAAGGTACTTATTGTATTCAATGCCGATGCAATTTTTGTGCTTCATCAACACTCTGTAGGTCCACAGATTACAGCATGCCTCCAGATGTGCTTCGGAAACTATTACTGGTCTTCCAGGGAACGATGAAAACGTAGACAGTTTGAGGCATTACTCCCATGGAGAAAAGTCCGCATGGTACTTATTGTATACAATGCCGATGCTATATTTGTGTTTCATCACCACTTTGAAGCTCCATAAATTACAGAATGCCTCCAGATGTGCTTCGGAAACTACTACTGATCTTTCAGGGAACGATTAAAGCGTAGACAGTTTAAGATATTACTCCCATGGAGAAAAGTCCGCATGGTATTTATTGTATTCAATGTCGATGCAATTTTTGTGTTTCATCAACATCCTGTAGGTCCACAGATTCCTTAGTGCCCCCAGATGTGCTTTGGAAACTACTACTGGTCTTCCATGGAACGATCAAAACGTAGACAATTTGAGACATTACTCCCATGGAGAAAAGTCCGCATGGTACTTATTGTATTCAATGCCGATGCAATTTTTGTGTTTCATCAACACTCTGTAGGTCCACAGATTACAGAATGCCTCCAGATGCGCTTCGGAAACTACTACTGGTCTTCCATGGAACGATCAAAACGTAGACAATTTGAGACATTACTCCCATGGAGAAAAGTCCGCATGGTACTTATTGTATTCAATGCCGATGCAATTTTTGTGTTTCATCAACACTCTGTAGGTCCACAGATTACAGAATGCCTCCAGATGTGCTTCGGAAACTACTACTAATCTTCAATGGAACGATCAAATCGTAGACAGTTTGAGACATTACTCCCATGGAGAAAAGTCCGCATGGTACTTATCGTATTCAATGCCGATCCAATTTTTGTGTTCCATCACCACTCATAAGCTCCATAGATTACAGAATGCCTCCAGATGTGCTTCGGAAACTACTTCTGGTCTTCCAGGGAACGATCAAAGCGTAGACAGTTTGAGACATTACTCCCATGGAGAAAAGTCCCAATGGTACTTATTGTATTCAATGCCGATGCTATATTTGTGTTTCGTCACCACTCTGTAGGTCCACAGATTACAGAATGCCTCCAGATGTGCTTCGGAAACTACTACTGGTCTTCCAGGGAACGATCAAAGCGTAGAAAGATTAAGATATTACTCCCATGGAGAAAAGTGCGCATGGTACTTATCGTATTCAATGCCGATGCAATTTTTGTGTTCCATCACCACTCATAAGCTCCATAGATTACAGAATGCTCCAGATGTGCTTCGGATACTACTACTGGTCTTCCAGGGAACGATCAAAGCGTAGACAGATTGAGACATTACTCCCATGGAGAAAAGTTTGCATGGTACTTATTGTATTCAATGCCGATGCAATTTTTGTGTTTCATCATCACTCTGTAAGTCCACAGATTACAGAATGCCTCCAGATGTGCTTCGGAAACTACTACTAATCTTCCAGGGAACGATCAAATCGTAGACAGTTTGAGACATTACTCCCATGAATTAAAGTCCGCATGGTACTTATTGTATTCAATGCCGATGCAATTTTTGTGTTTCATCAACACTCTGTAGGTCCACAGACTACAGCATGCCTCCAGATGTGCTTCGGAAACTACTACTGGTCTTCCTTGAATCGATCAAAGCGTAGACAGTTTGAGACAATTCTCCCATGGAGAAAAGTCCGCATGGTACTTATTGTTGTCAATGCCGATGCAATTATTGTGTTTCATCAACACTCTGTAGGTCCACATATTACAGAATGCCTCCAGATGTGCTTCGGAAACTACTACTAGCCTTCCAGGGAACGATCAAAGCGTAGACAGTTTGAGGCATTACTCCCATGGAGAAAAGTCCGCATGGTACTTATTGTATACAATGCCGATGCTATATTTGTGTTTCATCACCACTCTGAAGCTCCATATATTACAGAATGCCTCCAGATGTGCTTCGGATACTACTACTGGTCTTCCTGGAATCGATCAAAGCGTAGACAGTTTGAGACAATTCTCCCATGGAGGAAAGTCCGCATGTTACTTATTGTAGTCAATGCCGATGCAATATTTGTGGTTCATGAACACTCTGTAGGTCCACAGATTAGAGAAAGCCTCCAGATGTGCTTCGGAAACTAATACTGGTCATCCTGGAATCGATCAATGCGTAGACAGTTTGAGACATTACTCCAATGGAGAAAAGTCCGCATGGTACTTATTGTATACAATGCCGATGCTATATTTGTGTTTCATCACCACTCTGAAGCTCCATATATTACAGAATGCCTCCAGATGTGCTTCGGAAACTACTACTGGTCTTCCAGGGAACGATCAAAGCGTAGACAGTTTGAGACACTACTCCCGTCTAGAAAAGTCCGCATGGAACTTATTGTATTCAATGTCGGTGCAATTTTTGTGTTTCATCAACACTCTGTAGGTCCGCAGATTACAGAATGCCTCCAGATGTGCTTCGGAAACTACTACTGGTCTTCTAGGGAGCGATCAAAACGTAGACAGTTTGAGACATTACTCCCATGGAGAAAAGTCCTCATGGTATTTATCGTATTCAATGCCGATGCAATTTTTGTGTTCCATCACCACTCATAAGCTCCATAGATTACAGAATGCCTCCAGATGTGCTTCGGTAACTACTACTGGTCTTCCAGGGAACGATCAAAGCGTAGACAGTTTGAGACATTACTCCCATGGAGAAAAGTCACCATGGTACTTGTTGTATTAAATGCCGATGCATTTTTTGTGTTTCATCAACACTCTGTAGGTACACAGATTACAGCATGCCTCCAGATGTGCTTCGGTAACTACTACTGGTCTGCCTGGAATCGGTCAAAGCGTAGACAGTTTGAGACAAATCTCCCATGGAGAAAAGTCCGCATGGTACTTATTGTATACAATGCCGATGACATTTTTGTGTTTCATGAACACTCTGTTGGTCCACGGATTACAGAATGCCTCCAGATGTGCTTCGGAAACTACTACTGGTCTTCTTGGAATCGATCAAAGCGTAGACAGTTTGAGACATTACTCAAATGGAGAAAAGTCCGCAAGGTACTTATTGTATTCAATGCCGATGCAATTTTTGTGCTTCATCAACACTCTGTAGGTCCACAGATTACAGTATGCCTCCAGATGTGCTTCGGAAACTATTACTGGTCTTCCAGGGAACGATGAAAACGTAGACAGTTTGAGGCATTACTCCCATGGAGAAAAGTCCGCATGGTACTTATTGTATACAATGCCGATGCTATATTTGTGTTTCAACACCACTCTGAAGCTCCATAAATTACAGAATGCCTCGAGATGTGCTTCGGAAACTACTACTGATCTTTCAGGGAACGATTAAAGCGTAGACAGTTTAAGATATTACTCCCATGGAGAAAAGTCCGCATGGTATTTATTGTATTCAATGTCGATGCAATTTTTGTGTTTCATCAACATCCTGTAGGTCCACAGATTCCTTAATGCCCCCAGATGTGCTTTGGAAACTACTACTGGTCTTCCAGGGAACGATCAAATCGTAGACAGTTTGAGACATTACTCCCATGGAGAAAAGTCCGCATGGTACTTATCGTATTCAATGCCGATCCAATTTTTGTGTTCCATCACCACTCATAAGCTCCATAGATTACAGAATGCCTCCAGATGTGCTTCGGAAACTACTTCTGGTCTTCCAGGGAACGATCAAAGCGTAGACAGTTTGAGACATTACTCCCATGGAGAAAAGTCCGCAAGGTACTTATTGTATTCAATGCCGATGCAATTTTTGTGCTTCATCAACAATCTGTAGGTCCACAGATTACAGCATGCCTCCAGATGTGCTTCGGAAACTACTACTGGTCTTCCAGGGCACGATCAAAGCGTAGACAGTTTGAGGCATTACTCCCATGGAGAAAAGTCCTCATGGTACTTATTGTATACAATGGCGATGCTATATTTGTGTTTCATCACCACTCTGAAGCTCCATATATTACAGAATGCCTCCAGATGTGCTTCGGAAACTACTACTGGTCTTTCAGGGATCGATCAAAGCGTAGACAGTTTGAGGCATTACTCCCATGGAGAAAAGTCCGCATGGTAATTATTGTATACAATGCCGATGCTATATTTGTGTTTCATCACCACTCTGAAGCTCCATATAATACAGAATGCCTCTAGATGTGCTTCGGAAACTACTACTGGTCTTCCAGGGAACGATCAAACCGTAGACAATTTTAGATATTACTCCCATGCAGAAAAGTCCACATGGTATTTATTGTATTCAATGCCGATGCCAATTTTGTGTTTCATCAACTCTCTGTAGGTCCACAGATCACAGAATGCCTCCAGATGTGCTTCGGAAACAACTACTGGTCTTCCAGGGAGCAATCAAATCGTAGACAGTTTGAGACATTACTCCCGTCTAGAAAAGTCCGCATGGAAATTATTGTATTCAATGTCGATGCAATTTTTGTGTTTCATCTACATCCTGTAGGTCCACAGATTCCTGAATGCCTCCAGATGTGCTTCGGTAACTACTACTGGTCTTCCAGGGAACGATCAAAGCGTAGACAATTTGAGACATTACTCCCATGGAGAAAAGTTTGCATGGTACTTATTGTATTCAATGCCGATGCAATTTTTGTGTTTCATCATCACTCTGTAAGTCCCCAGATTACAGAATGCCTCCAGATGTGCTTCGGAAACTACTACTAATCTTCCAGGGAACGATCAAATCGTAGACAGTTTGAGACATTACTCCCATGAATTAAAGTCCGCATGGTACTTATTGTATTCAATGCCGATGCAATTTTTGTGTTTCATCAACACTCTGTAGGTCCACAGATTACAGCATGCCTCCAGATGTGCTTCGGAAACTACTACTGGTCTTCCTTGAATCGATCAAAGCGTAGACAGTTTGAGACAATTCTCCCATGGAGAAAAGTCCGCATGGTACTTATTGTAGTCAATGCCGATGCAATTTTTGTGCTCCATCAACACTCTGTAGGTGCAAAGATTACAGAATGCCTCCAGATGTTCTTCGGAAACTACTACTGGTCTTCAATGGATCCATCAAAACGTAGACAGTTTGAGACAATACTCCCATGGAGAAAAGTCCGCAAGGTCCTTATTGTATTCAATGCCGATGCAATTTTTGTGCTTTATCAACACTCTGTAGGTCCACAGATTACAGCATGCCTCCAGATGTGCTTCGGAAACTATTACTGGTCTTCCAGGGAACGATGAAAACGTAGACAGTTTGAGGCATTACTCCCATGGAGAAAAGTCCGCATGGTACTTATTGTATACAATGCCGATGCTATATTTGTGTTTCATCACCACTCTGAAGCTCCATTAATTACAGAATGCCTCGAGATGTGCTTCGGAAACTACTACTGATCTTTCAGGGAACGATTAAAGCGTAGAGAGTTTAAGATATTACTCCCATGGAGAAAAGTCCGCATGGTATTTATTGTATTCAATGTCGATGCAATTTTTGTGTTTCATCAACATCCTGTAGGTCCACAGATTCATTAATGCCCCCAGATGTGCTTTGGAAACTACTACTGGTCTTCCAGGGAACGATCGAATCGTAGACAGTTTGAGACATTACTCCCATGGAGAAAAGTTTGCATGGTACTCATTGTATTCAATGCCGATGCAATTTTTGTGTTTCATCAACACTCTGTAGGTCCACAGATTACAGAATGCCTCCAGATGCGCTTCGGAAACTACTACTGGTCTTCCATGGAACGATCAAAACGTAGACAATTTGAGACATTACTCCCATGGAGAAAAGTCCGCATGGTACTTATTGTATTCAATGCCGATGCAATTTTTGTGTTTCATCAACACTCTGTAGGTCCACAGATTACAGAATGCCTCCAGATGTGCTTCGGAAACTACTACTAATCTTCAATGGAACGATCAAATCGTAGACAGTTTGAGACATTACTCCCATGGAGAAAAGTCCGCATGGTACTTATCGTATTCAATGCCGATCCAATTTTTGTGTTCCATCACCACTCATAAGCTCCATAGATTACAGAATGCCTCCAGATGTGCTTCGGAAACTACTTCTGGTCTTCCAGGGAACGATCAAAGCGTAGACAGTTTGAGACATTACTCCCATGGAGAAAAGTCCGCAAGGTACTTATTGTATTCAATGCCGATGCAATTTTTGTGCTTCATCAACATTCTGTAGGTCCACAGATTACAGCATGCCTCCAGATGTGCTTCGGAAACTACTACTGGTCTTCCAGGGCACGATCAAATCGTAGACAGTTTGAGGCATTACTCCCATGGAGAAAAGTTCTCATGGTACTTATTGTATACAATGGCGATGCTATATTTGTGTTTCATCACCACTCTGAAGTTCCATATATTACAGAATGCCTCCAGATGTGCTTCGGAAACTACTACTGGTCTTTCAGGGATCGATCAAAGCGTAGACAGTTTGAGGCATTACTCCCATGGAGAAAAGTCCGCATGGTAATTATTGTATACAATGCCGATGCTATATTTGTGTTTCATCACCACTCTGAAGCTCCATATAATACAGAATGCCTCTAGATGTGCTTCGGAAACTACTACTGGTCTTCCAGGGAACGATCAAACCGTAGACAGTTTTAGATAATACTCCCATGCAGAAAAGTCCACATGGTATTTATTGTATTCAATGCCGATGCCATTTTTGTGTTTCATCAACTCTCTGTAGGTCCACAGATCACAGAATGCCTCCTGATGTGCTTCGGAAACTACTACTGGTCTTCCAGGGAGCAATCAAATCGTAGACAGTTTGAGACATTACTCCCGTCTAGAAAAGTCCGCATGGAAATTATTGTATTCAATGTCGATGCAATTTTTGTGTTTCATCTACATCCTGTAGGTCCACAGATTCCTGAATGCCCCCAGATGTGCTTTGGAAACTACTACTGGTCTTCCAGGGAACGATCGAAACGTAGACAGTTTGAGACATTCCTCCCATGGAGAAATGTTTGCATGGTACTTATTGTATTCAATGCCGATGCAATTTTTTGTTTCGTCAACACTCTGTAGGTCCACAGATACAGAATGCCTCCAGATGCGCTTCGGAAACTACTACTGGTCTTCCATGGAACGATTAAAGCGTAGACAGTTTGAGACATTACTCCCATGGAGAAAAGTCCCAATGGTACTTATTGTATTCAATGCCGATGCTATATTTGTGTTTCGTCACCACTCTGTAGGTCCACAGATTACAGAATGCCTCCAGATGTGCTTCGGAAACTACTACTGGTCTTCCAGGGAACGATCAAAGCGTAGAAAGATTACGATATTACTCCCATGGAGAAAAGTGCGCATGGTACTTATCGTATTCAATGCCGATGCAATTTTTGTGTTCCATCACCACTCATCAGCTCCATAGATTACAGAATGCTCCAGATGTGCTTCGGATACTACTACTGGTCTTCCAGGGAACGATCAAAGCGTAGACAGATTGAGACATTACTCCCATGGAGAAAAGTTTGCATGGTACTTATTGTAGTCAATGCCGATGCAATTATTGTGTTTCATCAACACTCTGTAGGTCCACAGATTACAGAATGCCTCCAGATGTGCTTCGGAAACTACTACTGGCCTTCCAGGGAACGATCAAAGCGTAGACAGTTTGAGGCATTACTCCCATGGAGAAAAGTCCGCATGGTACTTATTGTATACAATGCCGATGCTATATTTGTGTTTCATAACCACTCTGAAGCTCCATATATTACAGAATGCCTCCAGATGTGCTTCGGATACTACTACTGGTCTTCCTGGAATCGATCAAAGCGGAGACAGTTTGAGACAATTCTCCCATGGAGGAAAGTCCGCATGGTACTTATTGTAGTCAATGCCGATGCAATATTTGTGGTTCATGAACACTCTGTAGGTCCACAGATTAGAGAACGCCTCCAGATGTGCTTCGGAAACTAATACTGGTCTTCCTGGAATCGATCAATGCGTAGACAGTTTGAGACATTACTCCAATGGAGAAAAGTCCGCAAGGTACTTATTGTATTCAATGCCGATGCAATTTTTGTGCTTCATCAACACTCTGTAGGTCCACAGATTACAGCATGCCTCCAGATGTGCTTCGGAAACTACTACTGGTCTTCCACGGAAAGATCAAAGCGTAGACAGTTTGAGGCATTTCTCCCATGGAGAAAAGTCCGCATGGTACTTATTGTATACAATGATGATGCTATATTTGTGTTTCATCACCACTCTGAAGCTCCATATATTACAGAATGCCTCCAGATGTGCTTCGGAAACTACTACTGGTCTTCCAGGGAACGATCAAAGCGTAGACAGTTTGAGACATTACTCCCGTCTAGAAAAGTCCGCATGGAACTTATTGTATTCAATGTCGGTGCAATTTTTGTGTTTCATCAACACTCTGTAGGTCCACAGATTACAGAATGCCTCCAGATGTGCTTCGGAAACTACTACTGGCCTTCCAGGGAACGATCAAAGCGTAGACAGTTTGAGGCATTACTCCCATGGAGAAAAGTCCGCATGGTACTTATTGTATACAATGCCGATGCTATATTTGTGTTTCATCACCACTCTGAAGCTCCATATATTACAGAATGCCTCCAGATGTGCTTCGGATACTACTACTGGTCTTCCTGGAATCGATCAAAGCGGAGACAGTTTGAGACAATTCTCCCATGGAGGGAAGTCCGCATGGTACTTATTGTAGTCAATGCCGATGCAATATTTGTGGTTCATGAACACTCTGTAGGTCCACAGGTTAGAGAACGCCTCCAGATGTGCTTCGGAAACTAATACTGGTTTCCCTGGAATCGATCAATGCGTAGCCAGTTTGAGACATTACTCCAATGGAGAAAAGTCCGCAAGGTACTTATTGTATTCAATGCCGATGCAATTTTTGTGCTTCATCAACACTCTGTAGGTCCACAGATTACAGCTTGCCACCAGATGTGCTTCGGAAACTACTACTGGTCTTCCACGGAAAGATCAAAGCGTAGACGGTTTGAGGCATTTCTCCCATGGAGAAAAGCCCGCATGGTACTTATTGTATACAATGATGATGCTATATTTGTGTTTCATCACCACTCTGAAGCTCCATATATTACAGAATGCCTCCAGATGTGCTTCGGAAACTACTACTGGTCTTCCAGGGAACGATCAAAGCGTAGACAGTTTGAGACATTACTCCCGTCTAGAAAAGTCCGCATGGAACTTATTGTATTCAATGTCGGTGCAATTTTTGTGTTTCATCAACACTCTGTAGGTCCACAGATTACAGAATGCCTCCAGATGTGCTTCGGAAACTACTACTGGTTTTCCTGGAATCGATCAATGCGTACACAGTTTGAGACATTACTGCCGTGGAAAAGAGACCGCATGGTACTTATTGTATTCAATGACGATGCAATTTTTGTGCTTCATCAACACTCTGTAAGTCCACAGATTACAGCATGCCTCCAGATGTGCTTCGGAAACTACTACTGGTCTTCCAGGGAACGATCAAAGCGTAGACAGTTTGAGGCATTACTCCCATGGAGAAAAGTCCGCATGGTACTTATTGTATACAATGCCTATGCTATATTTGTGTTTCATCACCACTCTGAAGCACCATATATTACAGAATGCCTCCAGATGTGCCTAGGAAACTACTACTGGCCTTCCAGGGAACGATCAAATCGTAGACAGTTTGAGGCATTAGTCCCATGGAGAAAAGTCCGCATGGTACTTATTGTATACAATGCCGATGCTATATATGTGTTTCATCACCACTCTTAAGCTCCATATATTACAGAATGCCTCCAGATGTGCTTCGGAAACTACTACTAATCTTCCAGGGACTGATCAAATCGTAGGCAGTTTGAGACATTACTCCCATGAAGAAAAGTCCGCATGGTACTTATTGTATACAATGCCGATGCTATATTTTTGTTTCATCACCACTCTGTAGGTCCACAGATTACAGAATGCCTCCAGATGTGCTTAGGAAACTACTACTGGTTTTCCAGGGAACGATCAAAGCGTAGAAAAATTAAGATATTACTCCCATGGAGAAAAGTCCGCATGGTATTTATTGTATTCAATGCCGATGCAATTTTTGTGTTTCATCAACACTCTGTAAGTCCACAGATTACAGAATGCCTCCAGATGTGCTTCGGAAATTACTACTGGTCTTCCTGGAATCGATCAAAGCGTAGACAGTTTGAGACAATTCTCCCATGGAGAAAAGTCCGCATGGTACTTATTGTATACAATGCCGATGCTATATTTGTGTTTCATCACCACTCTGAAGCTCCATATATTACAGAATGCCTCCAGATGTGCCTCGGAAACTACTACTGGCCTTCCAGGGAACGATCAAAGCGTAGACAGTTTGAGGCATTACTCCCATGGAGAAAAGTCCGCATGGTACTTATTGTATACAATGCCGATGCTATATTTGTGTTTCATCACCACTCTGAAGCTCCATATATTACAGAATGCCTCCAGATGTGCTTCGGAAACTAATACTGGTCTTCCAGGTAACGATCAATGCGTAGACAGTTTGAGACAATTCTCCCATAGGGAAAAGTCCGCATGGTACTTATTGTAGTCAATGCCGATGCAATTTTTGTGTTTCATCAACACTCTGTAGGTCCAGAGATTACAGAATGCCTCCAGATGTGCTTCGGAAACTACTACTGGTCTTCCTGGAATCGATCAAAGCGTAGAAAGTTTGAGGCATTACTCCCATGGAGAAAAGTCCGCATGGTACTTATTGAATACAATACCGATGCAATATTTGTGTTTCATGAACACTCTGTAGGTCCACAGATTAGAGAACGCCTCCAGATGTGCTCCGGAAACTAATACTGGTCTTCCTGGAATCGATCAATGCGTAGACAGTTTGAGACATTACTCCAATGGAGAAAAGTCCGAAAGGTACTTATTGTATTCAATGCCGAAGCAATTTTTGTGCTTCATCAACACTCTGTATGTCCACAGTTTACAGCATGCCTCCAGATGTGCTTCGGAAACTACTACTGGTCTTCCAGGGAAAGATCAAAGCGTAGACAGTTTGAGACATTACTCCCGTCTAGAAAAGTCCGCATGGAACTTATTGTATTCAATGTCGATGCAATTTTTGTGTTTCATCAACACTCTGTAGGTCCACAGATTACAGCATGCCTCCAGATGTGCTTTGGAAACTACTACTGGTTTTCCTGGAATCGATCAATGCGTACACAGTTTGAGACATTACTCCCGTGGAGAAAAGTCCGTATGGTACTTATTGTATTCAATGCCGATGCAATTTTTGTGCTTCCTCAACACTCTGTAGGTCCACAGATTACAGCATGCCTCCAGATGTGCCTCGGAAACTACTACTGGCCTTCCAGGGAACGATCAAAGCGTAGACAGTTTGAGGCATTACTCCCATGGAGAAAAGTCCGCATGGTACTTATTGTATACAATGCCGATGCTATATTTGTGTTTCATCACCACTCTGAAGCTCCTTATAATACAGAATGCCTCCAGATGTGCTTCGGAAGCTACTACTGGTCTTCCAGAGAACGATCAAAGCGTAGACAGTTTAAGATATTACTCCCATGGAGAAAAGTCCGCATGGTACTTATTGTATTCAGTGCCGATGCAATTTTTGTGTTTCATCAACACTCTCTAGGTCCACAGATTACAGAATGCCTCCAGATGTGCTTCGGAAACTACTACTAATCTTCCAGGGAAGGATCAAATCGTAGACAGTTTGAGACATTACTCCCATCGAGAAAAGTCCGCATGGTACTTATTGAATACAATACCGATGCAATATTTGTGTTTCATGAACACTCTGTAGGTCCACAGATTAGAGAACGCCTCCAGATGTGCTTCGGAAACTAATAGTGGTCTTCCTGGAATCGATCAATGCGTAGACAGTTTGAGACATTACTCCAATGGAGAAAAGTCCGCAAGGTACTTATTGTATTCAATGCAGAAGCAATTTTTGTGCTTCATCAAGACTCTGTAGGTCCACAGTTTACAGCATGCCTCCAGATGTGCTTCGGAAACTACTACTGGTCTTCCAGGGAAAGATCAAAGCGTAGACAGTTTGAGACATTACTCCCGTCTAGAAAAGTCCGCATGGAACTTATTGTATTCAATGTCGATGCAATTTTTGTGTTTCATCAACACTCTGTAGGTCCACAGATTACAGCATGCCTCCAGATGTGCTTTGGAAACTACTACTGGTTTTCCTGGAATCGATCAATGCGTACACAGTTTGAGACATTACTCCCGTGGAGAAAAGTCCGCATGGTACTTATTGTATTCAATGCCGATGCAATTTTTGTGCTTCCTCAACACTCTGTAGGTCCACAGATTACAGCATGCCTCCAGATGTGCTTCGGAAACTACTACTGGTCTTCCAGGGAACGATCAAAGCGTAGACAGTTAGAGGCATTACTCTCATGGAGAAAAGTCCGCATGGTACTTATTGTATACAATGCCTATGCTATATTTGTGTTTCATCACCACTCTGAAGCTCCATATATTACAGAATGCCTCCAGATGTGCCTGGGAAACTACTACTGGCCTTCCAGGGAACGATCAAATCGTAGACAGTTTGAGGTATTACTCCCATGGAGAAAAGTCCGCATGGTACTTATTGTATACAATGTCGATGCTATATTTGTGTTTCATCACCACTCTGTAGGTCCACAGATTACAGAATGCCTCCAGATGTGCTTCGGAAACTACTACTGGTTTTCCAGGGAACGATCAAAGCGTAGAAAGATTGAGATATTACTCCCATGGAGAAAAGTCCGCATGGTATTTATTGTATTCAATGCCGACGCAATTTTTGTGTTTCATCAACACTCTGTAAGTCCACAGATTACAGAATGCCTCCAGATGTGCTTCGGAAACTACTACTGGTCTTCCTGGAATCGATCAACGCGTAGACAGTTTGAGACAATTCTCCCATGGAGAAAAGTCCGCATGGTACTTATTGTAGTCAATGCCGATGCAATTTTTGTGTTTCATGAACACTCTGTAGGTCCACAGATTTTAGAATGCCTCCAGATGTGCTTCAGAAATTAATACTGGTCTTCCTGGAATCAATCAATGCGTACACAGTTTGAGACATTACTCCCGTGGAGAAAAGTCCGCATGGTACTTATTGTATTCAATGCCGATGCAATTTTTGTGCTTCATCAACACTCTGTAGGTCCACAGATTACAGAATGCCTCCAGATGTGCTTCGGAAACTACTACTAATCTTCCAGGGAACGATCAAAGCGTAGACAGTTTGAGGCATTACTCCCATGGAGAAAAGTCCACATGGTACTTATTGTATACAATGCCGATGCTATATTTGTTTTTCATCACCACTCTGAAGCTCCATATATTACAGAATGCCTCCAGATGTGCCTCGGAAACTACTACTGGCCTTCCAGGGAACGATCAAAGCGTAAACAGTTTGAGACATTACTCCCATGGAGAAAAGTCCGCATGGTACTTATTGTATACAATGCCGATGCTATATTTGTGTTTCATCACCACTCTGAAGCTCCATATATTACAGAATGCCTCCAGATGTGCTTCGGAAACTACTACTGGTTTTCCAGAGAACGATCAAAGCGTAGACAGTTTAAGATATTACTCCCATGGAGAAAAGTCCGCATGGTACTTATTGTATACAATGCCGATGTAATTCTTGTGCTTCATCAACACTCTGTAGGTCCATATATTATAGAATGCCTCCAGATGCCCTTCGGAAACTACTACTGGTCTTCAATGGAACGATAAAAACGTAGACAGTTTGAGACATTACTCCCATGGAGAAAAGTCCGCATGGTACTTATTGTATTCAGTGCCGATGCAATTTTTGTGTTTCATCAACACTCTGTAGGTCCACAGATTACAGAATGCCTCCAGATGTGGTTTGGAAAATACTACTTATCTTCCTGGGAACGATCAAATCGTAAACAGTTTGAGACATTACTCCCATGAAGAAAAGTCCGCATGGTACTTATTGTATTCAGTGCCGATGCAATTTTTGTGTTTCATCAACACTCTGTAGGTCCACATATTACAGAATGCCTCCAGATGTGGTTCGGAAAATACTACTAATCTTCCTGGGAACGATCAAATCGTAAACAGTTTGAGACATTACTCCCATGAAGAAAAGTCCGCATGGTACTTATTGTATTCAATGCCGATGCAATTTTTGTGTTTCATCAACACTCTGTAGGTCCACAGATCACAAAATGACTCCAGATGTGCTTCGGAAACAACTACTGGTCTTCCAGGGAGCAATCAAATCGTAGACAGTTTGAGACATTACTCCCATGGAGAAAAGTTTGCATAGTACTTATTGTATTCAATACCGATGCAATTTTTGTGTTTCATCAACACTCTGTAGGTCCACAGATTTCAGAATGCCTCCAGATGCCCTTCGGAAACTACTACTGGTCTTCCATGGAACGATCAAACCGTAGACAGTTTGAGACATTACTCCCATGGAGAAAAGTCCGCATGGTACTTATTGTATTCAATGCCGATGCAATTTTTGTGTTTCATCAACACTCTGTAGGTCCACAGATTACAGAATGCCGTTAGATGTGCTTCGGAAACTACTACTAATCTTCCAGGGAACGATCAAATCGTAGACAGTTTGCGACATTATTCCCATGAAGAAAAGTCCGCATGGTACTTATTGTATACAATGCCAATGCAATTTTTGTGGTTCATCAACACTCTGTAGGTCCATATATTATAGAATGCCTCCAGATGTGCTTTGGAAACTACTACTGGTCTTCCAGAGAACGATCAAAGCGTAGACAGTTTGAGACATCATTCCCATGGAGAAAAGTTCGCATGGTACTTATTGTATTCAATGCCGATGCAATTTTAGTGCTTCATCAACACTCTGTAGGTCCACAGATTACAGAATGCCTCCAGATGTGCTTCGCAAACTACAACTGGTCTTCCAGGGAACGATCAAATCGTAGACAGTTTGAGGCATTACTGCCATGGAGAAAAGTACGCATGGTACTTATTGTATACAATGCCGATGCTGTATTTGTGATTCATCACCACTCTGAAGCTCCATATATTACAGAATGCCTCCACACGTGATTCGGAAACTACTACTGGTCTTCCAGGGAACGATCAAAGCGTAGACAGTTTAAGATATTACTCCCATGGAGAAAATTCCGCATGGTATTTATTTTATTCAATGCCGATGCAATTTTTGTGTTTCATCAACTCTCTGTAGGTCTACAGATCACAGAATAACTCCAGATGTGCTTCGGAAACAACTACTGGTCTTCCAGGGAGCAATCAAATCGTAGACAGTTTGAGACATTACTCCCGTGGAGAAAAGTCCGCATGGAACTTATTGTATTCAATGTCGATGCAATTTTTGTGTTTCATCAACATCCTGTAGGTCCACAGATTCCTGAATGCCCCCAGATGTGCTTTGGAAACTACTACTGGTCTTCCAGGGAACGATCGAAACATAGACAGTTTGAGATATTACTCCCATGAAGATAAGTCCGCATGGTACTTATTGTATTCAATGCCGATGCAATTTTTGTGTTTCATCAACACTCTGTAGGTCCACAGATTACAGCATGCCTCCAGAGGTGCTTCGGAAACTACTACTGGTCTTCCTGGAATCGATCAAAGCGTAGACAGTTTGAGACAATTCTCCCATGGAGAAAAGTCCGCATAGTAATTATTGTAGTCAATGCCGATGCAATTTTTGTGTTTCTTCAAGACTCTTTAGGTCCATATATTATAGAATGCCTCCAGATGTGCTTCGGAAACTACTACTGTTTTAATGGAACGATCAAAACGTAGACAGTTTGAGACATTACTCATATGGAGAAAACTCCCCATGCTACTTATTGTATCCAGTGCCGATGCAATTTTTGTGTTTCATCAACACTCTGTAGGTCGTCATATTACAGAATGCCTCCAGATGTGGTTCGGAAAATACTATTAATCTTCCTGGGAACGATCAAATCGTAAACAGTTTGAGACATTACTCCCATGAAGAAAAGTCCGCATGGTACTTATTGTATTCAATGCCGATGCAATTTTTGTGTTTCATCAACACTCTGTAGGTCCACAGATTACAGCATGCCTCCAGATGGGCTTCGGAAACTACTACTGGTCTTCCTGGAATCGATCAAAGCGTAGACAGTTTGAGACAATTCTCCCATGGAGAAAAGTCCGCATGGTACTTATTGTAGTCAATGCCGATGCAATTTTTGTGGTTCATCAACACTCTGTAGGTCCACAGATTACAGCATGCCTCCAGATGTGCTTCGGAAACTACTACTGGTCTTCCAGGGAACGATCAAGGCGTAGACAGTTTGAGGCATTACTCTCATGGAGAAAAGTCCGCATGGTACTTATTGTATACAATGCCGATGCTATATTTGTGTTTCATCACCACTCTGAAGCTCCATATATTACAGAATTCCTCCAGATGTGCTTCGGAAACTACTACTGGTCTTCCAAGGAACGATCAAAGCGTAGACAGTTTAAGATATTACTCCCATGGAGAAAAGTCCGCATGGTATTTATTGTATTCAATGCCGATGCAATTTTTGTGTTTCATCAACTCTCCGTAGGTCCACAGATCACAAAATGACTCCAGATGTGCTTCGGAAACAACTACTGCTCTTCCAGGAAGCAATCAAATCGCAGACAGTTTGAGACAGTACTCCCGTGTAGAAAAGTGCGCATGGAACTTATTGTATTCAATGTCGATGCAATTTTTGTGTTTCATCATCATCCTGTAGGTCCGCAGATTCCTGAATGCCCCCCGATGTGCTTTGGAAACTACTACTTGTCTTCCAGGGAACGATCGAAACGTAGACAGTTTGAGACATTACTACCATGGAGAAAACTTTGCATGGCACTTATTGTATTCAATGCCGATGCTATTTTTGTGTTTCATCAACACTTTGTAGGTCCACAGATTACAGAATGCCTCCAGATGTGCTTCGGAAACTACTACTGGTCTTCCAGGGAACGATCAAAGCGTAAACAGTTTGAGGCATTACTCCCATGGAGAAAAGTCCGCATGGTGCTCATTGTATACAATGCCGATGCTATATTTGTGTTTCATCACCACTCTGAAGCTCCATATATTACAGAATGCCGCCAGATGTGCTTCGGAAACTACTACTGGTCTTCCAGGGAACGATCAAAGCGTAGAAAGATTAAGATGTTACTCCCATGGAGAAAAGTCTGCATGGTATTTATTGTATTCAATGCCGATGCAATTTTTGTGTTTCATCAACACTCTGTAAGTCCACAGATTACAGAATGCCTCCAGATGTGCTTCGGAAACTACTACTTGTCTTCCTGGAATCGTTGAAAGCATGGACAGTTTGAGACAATTCTCCCATAGAGAAAAGTCCGCATGGTACTTATTGTAGTCAATGCCGATGCAATTTTGGTGTTTCATCAACACTCTGTAGGTCCAGAGATTACAGAATGCCTCCAGATGTGCTTCGGAAACTACTACTGGTCTTCCTGGAATCGATGAAAGCGTAGACAGTTTGAGGCATTACTCCCATGGAGAAAAGTCCGCATGGTACTTATTGAATACAATGCCGATGCTATATTTGTGTTTCATCACCACTCTGAAGCTCCATATATTACAGAATGCCTCCAGATGTGCTTCGGATACTACTACTGGTCTTCCTGGAATCGATCAAAGCGTAGACAGTTTGAGACAATTCTCCCATGGAGGAAAGTCCGCATGGTACTTATTGTATTCAATGCCGATGCTATATTTGTGTTTCGGCACCACTCTGTAGGTCCACAGATTACAGAATGCCTCCAGATGTGCTTCGGAAACTACTACTGGTTTCCCAGGGAACGATCAAAGCGTAGAAAGATTAAGGTATTACTCTCATGGAGAAAAGTCCGCATGGTATTTATTGTATTCAATGCCGATGCAATTTTTGTGTTTCATCAACACTCTGTAAGTCCACAGATTACAGAATGCCTCCAGATGTGCTTCGGAAACTACTACTGGTCTTCCTGGGATCGATCAAAGCGTAGACAGTTTGAGACAATTCTCCCATGGAGAAAAGTCCGCATGGTACTTATTGTAGTCAATGCCGATGCAATTTTTGTGTTTCATGAACACTCTGTAGGTCCACAGATTTTAGAATGCCTCCAGATGTGCTTCAGAAACTAATACTGGTCTTCCTGGAATCAATCAATGCGTACACAGTTTGAGACATTACTCCCGTGGAGAAAAGTCCGCATGGTACTTATTGTATTCAATGCCGATGCAATTTTTGTGCTTCATCAACACTTTGTAGGTCCACAGATTACAGAATGCCTCCAGATGTGCTTCGGAAACTACTACTAATCTTCCAGGGAACGATCAAAGGGTAGACAGTTTGAGGCAAACTACCATGGAGAAAAGTCTCCATGGTACTTATTGTATACAATGCCGATGCTATATTTGTGTTTCATCACCACTCTGAAGCTCCATATATTACAGAATGCCTCCAGACGTGCTTCGGATACTACTACTGGTCTTCCTGGAATCGATCGAAGCGTAGACAGTTTGAGACAATTCGCCCATGGAGGAAAGTCCGCATGGTACTTATTGTAGTCAATGCCGATGCAATATTTGTGTTTCATGAACACTCTGTAGGTCCACAGATTAGAGAACGCCTCCAGATGTGCTTCGGAAACTAATACTGGTCTTCCTGGAATCGATCAATGCGTAGACAGTTTGAGACATTACTCCAATGGAGAAAAGTCCGCAAGGTACTTATTGTATTCAATGCCGATGCAATTTTTGTGCTTCATCAACACTCTGTAGGTCCACAGATTACAGCATGCCTCCAGATGTGCTTCGGAAACTACTACTGGTCTTCCAGGGAAAGATCAAAGCGTAGAGAGTTTGAGACATTACTCCCGTCTAGAAAAGTCCGCATGGAACTTATTGTATTCAATGTCGATGCAATTTTTGTGTTTCATTAACACTCTGTAGGTCCACAGATTACAGCATGCCTCCAGATGTGGTTCGGAAACTACTACTGGTCTTCCAGGGAACGATCAAAGCGTAGACAGTTTGAGGCATTACTCCCATGGAGAAAAGTCCGCATGGTACTTATTGTATACAATGCCTATGCTATATTTGTGTTTCATCACCACACTGAAACTCCATATATTACAGAATGCCTCCAGATGTGCCTGGGAAACTACTACTGGCCTTCCAGGAAACGATCAAATCGTAGACAGTTTGAGGCATTACTCCCATGGAGAAAAGTCCGCATGGTACTTATTGTATACAATGCCGATGCTATATTTGTGTTTCATCACCACTCTGAAGCTCCATATTTTACAGAACGCCTCCAGATGTGCTTCGGAAACTAATACTGGTCTTCCTGGAATCGATCAATGCGTAGACAGTTTGAGACATTACTCCAATGGAGAAAAGTCCGCATGGTACTTATCGTATTCAATGCCGATCCAATTTTTGTGTTCCATCACCACTCATAAGCTCCATAGATTACAGAATGCCTCCAGATGTGCTTCGGAAACTACTTCTGGTCTTCCAGGGAACGATCAAAGCGTAGACAGTTTGAGACATTACTCCCATGGAGAAAAGTCCCAATGGTACTTATTGTATTCAATGCCGATGCTATATTTGTGTTTCGTCACTACTCTGTAGGTCCACAGATTACAGAATGCCTCCAGATGTGCTTCGGAAACTATTACTGGTTTCCCAGGGAACGATCAAAGCGTAGAAAGATTAAGATATTACTCCCATGGAGAAAAGTCCGCATGGTATTTATTGTATTCAATGCCGATGCAATTTTTGTGTTTCATCAACACTCTGTAAGTCCACAGATTACAGAATGCCTATAGATGTGCTTCGGAAACTACTACTGGTCTTCCTGGAATCGATCAAAGCGTAGACAGTTTGAGACAATTCTCCCATGGAGAAAAGTCCGCATCGTACTTATTGTAGTCAATGCCGATGCAATTTTTGTGTTTCATGAACACTCTGTAGGTCCACAGATTTTAGAATGCCTCCAGATGTGCTTCAGAAACTAATACTGGTCTTCCTGGAATCAATCAATGCGTACACAGTTTGAGACATTACTCCCGTGGAGAAAAGTCCGCATGGTACTTATTGTATTCAATGCCGATGCAATTTTTGTGCTTCATCAACACTTTGTAGGTCCACAGATTACAGAATGCCTCCAGATGTGCTTCGGAAACTACTACTAATCTTCCAGGGAACGATCAAAGGGTAGACAGTTTGAGGCAAACTCCCATGGAGAAAAGTCTGCATGGTACTTATTGTATACAATGCCGATGCTATATTTGTGTTTCATCACCACTCTGAAGCTCCATATATTACAGAATGCCTCCAGATGTGCCTCGGAAACTACTACTGGCCTTCCAGGGAACGATCAAAGCGTAGACAGTATGAGGCATTACTCCCATGGAGAAAAGTCCGCATGGTACTTATTGTATTCAATGCCGATGCTATATTTGTGTTTCGGCACCACTCTGTAGGTCCACAGATTACAGAATGCCTCCAGATGTGCTTCGGAAACTACTACTGGTTTCCCAGGGAACGATCAAAGCGTAGAAAGATTAAGGTATTACTCTCATGGAGAAAAGTCCGCATGATATTTATTGTATTCAATGCCGATGCAATTTTTGTGTTTCATCAACACTCTGTAAGTCCACAGATTACAGAATGCCTCCAGATGTGCTTCGGAAACTACTACTGGTCTTCCTGGGATCGATCAAAGCGTAGACAGTTTGAGACAATTCTCCCATGGAGAAAAGTCCGCATGGTACTTATTGTAGTCAATGCCGATGCAATTTTTAAGTTTCATGAACACTCTGTAGGTCCACAGATTTTTGAATGCCTCCAGATGTGCTTCAGAAACTAATACTGGTCTTCCTGGAATCAATCAATGCGTACACAGTTTGAGACATTACTCCCGTGGAGAAAAGTCCGCATGGTACTTATTGTATTCAATGCCGATGCAATTTTTGTGCTTCATCAACACTTTGTAGGTCCACAGATTTTAGAATGCCTCCAGATGTGCTTCAGAAACTAATACTGGTCTTCCTGGAATCAATCAATGCGTACACAGTTTGAGACATTACTCCCGTGGAGAAAAGTCCGCATGGTACTTATTGTATTGAATGCCGATGCAATTTTTGTGCTTCATCAACACTTTGTAGGTCCACAGATTACAGAATGCCTCCAGATGTGCTTCGGAAACTACTACTAATCTTCCAGGGAACGATCAAAGGGTAGACAGTTTGAGGCAAACTCCCATGGAGAAAAGTCTGCATGGTACTTATTGTATACAATGCCGATGCTATATTTGTGTTTCATCACCACTCTGAAGCTCCATATATTACAGAATGCCTCCAGATGTGCCTCGGATACTACTACTGGCCTTCCAGGGAACGATCAAAGCGTAGACAGTATGAGGCATTACTCCCATGGAGAAAAGTCCGCATGGTACTTATTGTATACAATGCCGATGCTATATTTGTGTTTCATCACCACTCTGAAGCTCCATATATTACAGAATGCCTCCAGATGTGCTTCGGAAACTACTACTGGTTTTCCAGAGAACGATCAAAGCGTAGAAAGTTTAAGATATTAATCCCATGGAGAAAATCCGCATGGTCCTTATTGTATACAATGCCGATGCAATTCTTGTGCTTCATCAACACTCTGTAGGTCCATATATTATAGAATGCCTCCAGATGCCCTTCGGAAACTACTACTGGTCTTCAATGGAACGATCAAAACGTAGACAGTCTGAGACATTACTCCCATGGCGAAAAGTCCGCATGGTACTTATTGTATTCAGTGCCGATGCAATTTTTGTGTTTCATCAACACTCTGTAGATCCACAGATTACAGAATGCCTCCAGATGTGGTTCGGAAAATACTACTAATCTTCCTGGGAACGATCAAATCGTAAACAGTTTGAGACATTACTCCCATGAAGAAAAGTCCGCATGGTACTTATTGTATTCAATGCCGATGCAATTTTTGTGTTTCATCAACACTCTGTAGGTCCACAGATTACAGCATGCCTCCAGATGTGCTTCGGAAACTACTACTGGTCTTCCTGGAATCGATCAAAGCGTAGACAGTTTGAGACAATTCTCCCATGGAGAAAAGTCCGCATGGTACTTATTGTAGTCAATGCCGATGCAATTTTTGTGTTTCATGAACACTTTGTAGGTCCACAGATTTTAGAATGCCTCCAGATGTGCTTCAGAAACTAATACTGGTCTTCCTGGAATCAATCAATGCGTACACAGTTTGAGACATTACTCATATGGAGAAAAGTCCGCATGGTACTTATTGTATTCAATGCCGATGCAATTTTTGTGTTTCATCAACACTCTGTAGGTCCACAGATTACAGAATGACTCCAGATGTGCTTCGGAAACTACTACTGGTCTTCCTGGAATCGATCAAAGCGTAGACAGTTTGAGACAATTCTCCCATGGAGAAAAGTCCGCATGGTACTTATTGTAGTCAATGCCGATGCAATTTTTGTGTTTCATGAACACTTTGTAGGTCCACAGATTTTAGAATGCCTCCAGATGTGCTTCAGAAACTAATACTGGTCTTCCTGGAATCAATCAATGCGTACACAGTTTGAGACATTACTCATATGGAGAAAAGTCCGCATGGTACTTATTGTATTCAATGCCGATGCAATTTTTGTGTTTCATCAACACTCTGTAGGTCCACAGATTACAGAATGCCTCCAGATGTGCTTCGGAAACTACTACTAATCTTCCAGGGAACGATCAAAGTGTAGACAGTTTGAGGCATTACTCCCATGGAGAAAAGTCCGCATGTACTTATTGTATACAATGCCGATGCTATATTTGTGTTTCATCACCACTCTGAAGCTCCATATATTACAGAATGCCTCCAGATGTGCCTCAGAAACTACTACTGGCCTTCCAGGGAACGATAAAAGCGTAGACAGTTTGAGGCATTACTCCCATGGACAAAAGTCCGCATGGTACTTATTGTATACAATGCCGATGCTATATTTGTGTTTCATCACCACTCTGAAGCTCCATATATTACAGAATGCCTCCAGATGTGCTTCGGAAACTACTACTGGTTTTCCAGAGAACGATCAAAGCGTAGACAGTTTAAGATATTACTCCCATGGAGAAAATCCGCATGGTCCTTATTCTATACAATGCCGATGCAATTCTTGTGCTTCATCAACACTCTGTAGGTCCATATATTATAGAATGCCTCCAGATGCCCTTCGGAAACTACTACTGGTCTTCAATGGAACGATCAAAACGTAGACAGTTTGAGACATTACTCCCATGGAGAAAAGTCCGCATGGTACTTATTGTATTCAGTGCCGATGAAATTTTTGTGTTTCATCAACACTCTGTAGGTCCACAGATTACAGAATGCCTCCAGATGTGGTTCGGAAAATACTACTAATCTTCCTGGGAACGATCAAATCGTAAACAGTTTGAGACATTACTCCCATGAAGAAAAGTCCGCATGGTACTTATTGTATTCAATGCCGATGCAATTTTTGTGTTTCATCAACACTCTGTAGGTCCACAGATTACAGCATGCCTCCAGATGTGCTTCGGAAACTACTACTGGTCTTCCTGGAATCGATCAAAGCGTAGACAGTTTGAGACAATTCTCCCATGGAGAAAAGTCCGCATGGTACTTATTGTAGTAAATGCCGATGCAATTTTTGTGGTTCATCAACACTCTGTAGGTCCACAGATTACAGTATGCCTCCAGATGTGCTTCGGAAACTACTACCGGTCTTATTGGAATCGATCAATGCGTAGACAGTTTGAGACATTACTCCCATGGAGAAAAGTCCGCAACGTACTTATTGTATTCAATGCCGATGCAATTTTTGTGCTTCATCATCACTCTGTAAGTCCCAAGATTACAGAATGCCTCCAGATGTGCTTCGGAAACTACTACTGGTCTTCCAGGGAACGATCAAAGCGTAGACAGTTTGAGGCATTACTCTCATGGAGAAAAGTCCGCATGGTACTTATTGTATACAATGCCGATGCTATATTTGTGTTTCATCACCTCTCTGAAGCTCCATATATTACAGAATTCCTCCAGATGTGATTCGGAAACTACTACTGTTCTTCCAAGGAACGATCAAAGCGTAGACAGTTTAAGATATTACTCCCATGGAGAAAAGTCCGCATGGTATTTATTGTATTCAATGCCGATGCAATTTTTGTGTCTCATCAACTCTCTGTAGGTCCACAGTTCACAAAATGACTCCAGATGTGCTTCGGAAACAACTACTGGTCTTCCAGGGAGCAATCAAATCGTAGACAGTTTGAGACATTACTCCTGTGGAGAAAAGTCCGCATGGATCTTATTGTATTCAATGTCGATGCAAATTTTGTGTTTCATCAACATCCTGTAGGTCCACAGATTCCTGAATGCCCCCAGATGTGCTTTGGAAACTACTACTGGTCTTCCAGGGAACGTTAGAAACGTAGACAGTTTGAGACATTACTCCCATGAAGATAAGTCCGCATGGTACATATTGTATTCAATGCCGATGCAATTTTTGTGTTTCATCAACACTCTGTAGGTCCACAGATTACAGCATGCCTCCAGATGTGCTTCGGAAACTACTACTGGTCTTCCTGGAATCGATCAAAGCGTAGACAGTTTGAGACAATTCTCCCATGGAGAAAAGTCCGCATTGTAATTATTGTAGTCAATGCCGATGCAATTTTTGTGTTTCTTCAAGACTCTGTAGGTCCATATATTATAGAATGCCTCCAGATGTGCTTCGGAAACTACTACTGGTCTTCAATGGAACGATCAAAACGTAGACAGTTTGAGACATTACTGATATGGAGAAAAGTCCGCATGGTACTTATTGTATTCAGTGCCGATGCAATTTTTGTGTTTCATCAACACTCTGTAGGTCCACATATTACGGAATGCCTCCAGATGTGGTTCGGAAAATACTACTAATCTTCCTGGGAACGATCAAATCGTAAACAGTTTGAGACATTACTGCTATGAAGAAAAGTCCGCATTGTACTTATTGTATTCAATGCCGATGCCATTTTTGTGTTTCATCAACACTCTGTAGGTCCACAGATTACAGCATGCCTCCAGATGTGCTTCGGAAACTACTACTGGTCTTCCTGGAATCGATCAAAGCGTAGACAGTTTAAGATATTACTCCCATGGAGAAAAGTCCGCATGGTATTTATTGTATTCAATGCCGATGCAATTTTTGTGTTTCATCAACTCTCCGTAGGTCCACAGATAACAAAATGACTCCAGATGTGCTTCGGAAACATCTACTGGTCTTCCAGGGAGCAATCAAATCGTGGACAGTTTGAGACAGTACTCCCGTGTAGAAAAGTGCGCATGGAACTTATTGTATTCAATGTCGATGCAATTTTTGTGTTTCATCATCATCCTGTAGGTCCGCAGATTCCTGAATGCTCCCAGATGTGCTTTGGAAACTACTACTGGTCTTCCAGGGAACGATCTAAACGTAGACAGTTTGAGACATTACTCCCATGGAGAAAAGTTTGCATGGTACTTATTGTATTCAATACCGATGCAATTTTTGTGTTTCATCAACACTCTGTAGGTCCACAGATTTCATAATGCCTCCAGATGCGCTTCGGAAACTACTACTGGTCTTCCATGGAACGATCAAACCGTAGACAGTTTGAGACATTACTCCCATGGAGAAAAGTCCGCATGGTACTTATTGTATTCAATGCCGATGCAATTTTTGTGTTTCATCAACACTCTGTAGGTCCACAGATTACAGAATGCCGTTAGATGTGCTTCGGAAACTACTACTAATCTTCCAGGGAACGATCAAATCGTAGACAGTTTGAGACATTACTCCCATGAAGAAAAGTCCGCATGGTACTTATTGTATACAATGCCGATGCAATTTTTGTGGTTCATCAACACTCTGTAGGTCCATATATTATAGAATGCCTCCAGATGTGCTTCGGAAACTACTACTGGTCTTCCAGAGAACGATCAAAGCGTAGACAGTTTGAGACATTATTCCCATGGAGAAAAGTTCGCATGGTACTTATTGTATTCAATGCCGATGCAATTTTAGTGCTTCATCAACACTCTGTAGGTCCACAGATTACAGAATGCCTCCAGATGTGCTTCGCAAACTACAACTGGTCTTCCAGGGAACGATCAAAGCGTAGACAGTTTGAGGCATTACTCCCATGGAGAAAAGTCCGCATGGTACTTGTTGTATACAATGCCGATGCTGTATTTGTGATTCATCACCACTCTGAAGCTCCATATATTACAGAATGCCTCCACATGTGATTCGGAAACTACTACTGGTCTTCCAGGGAACGATCAAAGCGTAGACAGTTTAAGATATTACTCCCATGGAGAAAAGTCCGCATGGTATTTATTTTATTCAATGCCGATGCAATTTTTGTGTTTCATCAACTCTCTGTAGGTCTACAGATCACAGAATGCCTCCAGATGTGCTTCGGAAACAACTACTGGTCTTCCAGGGAGCAATCAAATCGTAGACAGTTTGAGACATTACCCCCGTGGAGAAAAGTCCGCATGGAACTTATTGTATTCAATGTCGATGCAATTTTTGTGTTTCATCAACATCCTGTAGGTCCACAGATTCCTGAATGCCCCCAGATGTGCATTGGAAACTACTACTGGTCTTCCAGGGAACGTTAGAAACGTAGACAGTTTGAGACATTACTCCCATGAAGATAAGTCCGCATGGTACTTATTGTATTCAATGCCGATGCAATTTTTGTGTTTCATCAACACTCTGTAGGTCCACAGATTACAGCATGCCTCCAGATGTGCTTCGGAAACTACTACTGGTCTTCCTGGAATCGATCAAAGCGTAGCCAGCTTGAGACAATTTTCCCATGGAGAAAAGTCAGCATTGTAATTATTGTAGTCAATGCCGATGCAATTTTTGTGTTTCTTCAAGACTCTGTAGGTCAATATATTATAGAATGCCTCCAGATGTGCTTCGGAAACTACTACTAATCTTCCAGGGAACGATCAAATCGTAGACAGTTTGAGACATTACTCCCATGAAGAAAAGTCCGCATGGTACTTATTGTATACAATGCCGATGCAATTTTTGTGGTTCATCAAAACTCTGTAGGTCCATATATTATTGAATGCCTCCAGATGTGCTTCGGAAACTACTACTGGTCTTCCAGAGAACGATCAAAGCGTAGACAGTTTGAGACATTATTCCCATGGAGAAAAGTTCTCATGGTACTTATTGTATTCAATGCCGATGCAATTTTAGTGCTTCATCAACACTATGTAGGTCCACAGATTACAGAATGCCTCCAGATGTGCTTCGCAAACTACAACTGGTCTTCCAGGGAACGATCAAAGCGTAGACAGTTTGAGGCATTACTCCCATGGAGAAAAGTCCGCATGGTACTTGTTGTATACAATGCCGATGCTGTATTTGTGATTCATCACCACTCTGAAGTTCCATATATTACAGAATGCCTCCACATTTGATTCGGAAACTACTACTGGTCTTCCAGGGAACGATCAAAGCGTAGACAGTTTAAGATATTACTCCCATGGAGAAAAGTCCGCATGGTATTTATTTTATTCAATGCCGATGCAATTTTTGTGTTTCATCAACTCTGTAGGTCTACAGATCACAGAATGCCTCCAGATGTGCTTCGGAAACAACTACTGGTCTTCCAGGGAGCAATCAAATCGTAGACAGTTTGAGACATTAATCCCGTGGAGAAAAGTCCGCATGGAACTTATTGTATTCAATGTCGATGCAATTTTTGTGTTTCATCAACATCCTGTAGGTCCACAGATTCCTGAATGCCCCCAGATGTGCTTTGGAAACTACTACTGGTCTTCCAGGGAACGTTAGAAACGTAGACAGTATGAGACATTACTCCCATGAAGATAAGTCCGCATGGTACTTATTGTGTTCAATGCCGATGCAATTTTTGTGTTTCATCAACACTCTGTAGGTCCACAGATTACAGCATGCCTCCAGATGTGCTTCGGAAACTACTACTGGTCTTTCTGGAATCGATCAAAGCGTAGACAGTTTGAGACAATTCTCCCATGGAGAAAAGTCCGCATGGTACTTATTGTATTCAATGGCGATGCAATTTTTGTGTTTCATCAACACTCTGTAGGTCCACAGATTACAGCATGCCTCCAGATGTGCTTCGGAAACTACTACTGGTCTTCCAGAGAACGATCAAAGCGTAGACAGTTCGAGACATTATTCCCATGGAGAAAAGTTCGCATGGTACTTATTGTATTCAATGCCGATGCAATTTTAGTGCTTCATCAACACTCTGCAGGTCCACAGATTACAGAATGCCTCCAGATGTGCTTCGGAAACTACAACTGGTCTTCCAGGGAACGATCAAAGCGTAGACAGTTTGAGGCATTATTCCCATGGATAAAAGTTCGCATGGTACTTATTGTATTCAATGCCGATGCAATTTTAGTGCTTCATCAACACTCTGTAGGTCCACAGATTACAGAATGCCTCCAGATGTGCTTCGCAAACTACAACTGGTCTTCCAGGGAACGATCAAAGCGTAGACAGTTTGAGGCATTACTCCCATGGAGAAAAGTCCGCATGGTACTTGTTGTATACAATGCCGATGCTGTATTTGTGATTCATCACCACTCTGAAGCTCCATATATTACAGAATGCCTCCACATGTGATTCGGAAACTACTACTGGTCTTCCAGGGAACGATCAAAGCGTAGACAGTTTAAGATATTACTCCCATGGAGAAAAGTCCGCATGGTATTTATTTTATTCAATGCCGATGCAATTTTTGTGTTTCATCAACTCTCTGTAGGTCTACAGATCACAGAATGCCTCCAGATGTGCTTCGGAAACAACTACTGGTCTTCCAGGGAGCAATCAAATCGTAGACAGTTTGAGACATTACCCCCGTGGAGAAAAGTCCGCATGGAACTTATTGTATTCAATGTCGATGCAATTTTTGTGTTTCATCAACATCCTGTAGGTCCACAGATTCCTGAATGCCCCCAGATGTGCATTGGAAACTACTACTGGTCTTCCAGGGAACGTTAGAAACGTAGACAGTTTAAGACATTACTCCCATGAAGATAAGTCCGCATGGTACTTATTGTATTCAATGCCGATGCAATTTTTGTGTTTCATCAACACTCTGTAGGTCCACAGATTACAGCATGCCTCCAGATGTGCTTCGGAAACTACTACTGGTCTTCCAGAGAACGATCAAAGCGTAGACAGTTCGAGACATTATTCCCATGGAGAAAAGTTCGCATGGTACTTATTGTATTCAATGCCGATGCAATTTTAGTGCTTCATCAACACTCTGCAGGTCCACAGATTACAGAATGCCTCCAGATGTGCTTCGGAAACTACAACTGGTCTTCCAGGGAACGATCAAAGCGTAGACAGTTTGAGGCATTATTCCCATGGAGAAAAGTTCGCATGGTACTTATTGTATTCAATGCCGATGCAATTTTAGTGCTTCATCAACACTCTGTAGGTCCACAGATTACAGAATGCCTCCAGATGTGCTTCGCAAACTACAACTGGTCTTCCAGGGAACGATCAAAGCGTAGACAGTTTGAGGCATTACTCCCATGGAGATAAGTCCGCATGGTACATGTTGTATACAATGCCGATGCTGTATTTGTGATTCATCACCACTCTGAAACTCCATATATTACAGAATGCCTCCACATGTGATTCGGAAACTACTACTGGTCTTCAGGGAACGATCAAAGCGTAGACAGTTTAAGATATTACTCCCATGGAGAAAATTCCGCATGGTATTTATTTTATTCAATGCCGATGCAATTTTTGTGTTTCATCAACTCTCTGTAGGTCTACAGATCACAGAATGCCTCCAGATGTGCTTCGGAAACAACTACTGGTCTTCCAGGGAGCAATCAAATCGTAGACAGTTTGAGACATTACTCCCGTGGAGAAAAGTCCGCATGGAACTTATTGTATTCAATGTCGATGCAATTTTTGTGTTTCATCAACATCCTGTAGGTCCACAGATTCCTGAAGGCCCCCAGATGTGCATTGGAAACTACTACTGGTCTTCCAGGGACGTTAGAAACGTAGACAGTTTGAGACATTACTCCCATGAAGATAAGTCCGCATGGTACTTATTGTATTCAATGCCGATGCAATTTTTGTGTTTCATCAACACTCTGTAGGTCCACAGATTACAGCATGCCTCCAGATGTGCTTCGGAAACTATTACTGGTCTTCCTGGAATCGATCAAAGCGTAGACAGTTTGAGACAATTTTCCCATGGAGAAAAGTCAGCATTGTAATTATTGTAGTCAATGCCGATGCAATTTTTGTGTTTCTTCAAGACTCTGTAGGTCCATATATTATAGAATGCCTCCAGATGTGCTTCGGAAACTACTACTGGTCTTCAATGGAACGATCAAAACGTAGACAGTTTGAGACATTACTCATATGGAGAAAAGTCCGCATGGTACTTATTGTATTCAATGCCGATGCAATTTTTGTGTTTCATCAACACTCTGTAGGTCCACAGATTACAGAATGCCTGCAGATGTGCTTCGCAAACTACAACTGGTCTTCCAGGTAACGATGAAAGCGTAGACAGTTTGAGGCATTACTCCCATGGAGAAAAGTCCGCATGGTACTTGTTGTATACAATGCCGATGCTGTATTTGTGATTCATCACCACTCTGAAGCTCCATATATTACAGAATGCCTCCACATGTGATTCGGAAACTACTACTGGTCTTCCAGGGAACGATCAAAGCGTAGACAGTTTAAGATATTACTCCCATGGAGAAAAGTCCGCATGGTATTTATTTTATTCAATGCCGATGCAATTTTTGTGTTTCATCAACTCTGTAGGTCTACAGATCACAGAATGCCTCCAGATGTGCTTCGGAAACAACTACTGGTCTTCCAGGGAGCAATCAAATCGTAGACAGTTTGAGACATTAATCCCGTGGAGAAAAGTCCGCATGAAACTTATTGTATTCAATGTCGATGCAATTTTTGTGTTTCATCAACATCCTGTAGGTCCACAGATTCCTGAATGCCCCCAGATGTGCTTTGGAAACTACTACTGGTCTTCCAGGGAACGTTAGAAACGTAGACAGTTTGAGACATTACTCCCATGAAGATAAGTCCGCATGGTACTTATTGTATTCAATGCCGATGCAATTTTTGTGTTTCATCAACACTCTGTAGGTCCACAGATTACAGCATGCCTCCAGATGTGCTTCGGAAACTACTACTGGTCTTCCTGGAATCGATCAAAGCGTATACAGTTTGAGACAATTCTCCCATGGAGAAAAGTCCGCATGGTACTTATTGTATTCAATGGCGATGCAATTTTTGTGTTTCATCAACACTCTGTAGGTCCACAGATTACAGCATGCCTCCAGATGTGCTTCGGAAACTACTACTGGTCTTCCAGAGAACGATCAAAGCGTAGACAGTTTGAGACATTATTCCCATGGAGAAAAGTTCGCATGGTACTTATTGTATTCAATGCCGATGCAATTTTAGTGCTTCATCAACACTCTGCAGGTCCACAGATTACAGAATGCCTCCAGATGTGCTTCGCAAACTACAACTGGTCTTCCAGGGAACGATCAAAGCGTAGACAGTTTGAGGCATTACTCCCATGGAGAAAAGTCCGCATGGTACTTGTTGTATACAATGCCGATGCTGTATTTGTGATTCATCACCACTCTGAAGCTCCATATATTACAGAATGCCTCCACATGTGATTCGGGAACTACTACTGGTCTTCCAGGGAACGATCAAAGCGTAGACAGTTTAAGATATTACTCCCATGGAGAAAATTCCGCATGGTATTTATTTTATTCAATGCCGATGCAATTTTTGTGTTTCATCAACTCTGTAGGTCTACAGATCACAGAATGCCTCCAGATGTGCTTCGGAAACAACTACTGGTCTTCCAGGGAGCAATCAAATCGTAGACAGTTTGAGACATTAATCCCGTGGAGAAAAGTCCGCAAGGAACTTATTGTATTCAATGTCGATGCAATTTTTGTGTTTCATCAACATCCTGTAGGTCCACAGATTCCTGAATGCCCCCAGATGTGCTTTGGAAACTACAACTGGTCTTCCAGGGAACGTTAGAAACGTAGACAGTTTGAGACATTACTCCCATGAAGATAAGTCCGCATGGTACTTATTGTATTCAATGCCGATGCAATTTTTGTGTTTCATCAACACTCTGTAGGTCCACAGATTACAGCATGCCTCCAGATGTGCTTCGGAAACTACTACTGGTCTTCCTGGAATCGATCAAAGCGTAGACAGTTTGAGACAATTCTCCCATGGAGAAAAGTCCGCATTGTAATTATTGTAGTCAATGCCGATGCAATTTTTGTGTTTCTTCAAGACTCTGTAGGTCCATATATTATAGAATGCCTCCAGATGTGCTTCCGAAACTACTACTGGTCTTCAATGGAACGATCAAAACGTAGACAGTTTGAGACATTACTCATATGGAGAAAAGTCCGCATGGTACTTATTGTATTCAATGCCGATGCAATTTTTGTGTTTCATCAACACTCTGTAGGTCCACAGATTACAGTTTGCCTCCAGATGTGCTTCGGAAACTACTACTGGTCTTCCAGGGAACGATCAAAGCGTAGACAGTTTGAGGCATTACTCTCATGGAGAGAAGTCCGCATGGTACTTATTGTATACAATGCCGATGCTATATTTGTGTTTCATCACCACTCTGAAGCTCCATATATTACAGAATTCCTCCAGATGTGCTTCGGAAACTACTACTGTTCTTCCAAGGAACGATCAAAGCGTAGACAGTTTAAGATATTACTCCCATGGAGAAAAGTCCGCATGGTATTTATTGTATTCAATGCCGATGCAATTTTTGTGTTTCATCATCATCCTGTAGGTCCACAGATTCGTGAATGCCCCCAGATGTGCTTTGGAAACTACTACTGGTCTTCCAGGGAACGATCGAAACGTAGACAGTTTGAGACATTAGTCCCATGGAGAAAAGTTTGCATGGTACTTATTGTATTCAATGCCGATGCAATTTTTGTGTTTCATCAACACTCTGTAGGTCCACAGATTACAGAATGCCTGCAGATGTTCTTCGGAAACTACTACTGGTCTTCCATGGAACGATCATACCGTAGACAGTTTGAGACATTACTCCCATGGAGAAAAGTCCGCATAGTACTTATTGTATCCAATGCCGATGCAATTTTTGTGTTTCATCAACACTCTGTAGGTCCACAGATTACAGAATGCCGTCAGATGTGCTTCGAAAACTACTACTAATCTTCCAGGGAACGATCAAATCGTAGACAGTTTGAGACATTACTCCCATGAAGAAAAGTCCGCATGGTACTTATTGTATACAATGCCGATGCAATTTTTGTGGCTCATCAACACTCTGTAGGTCCATATATTATAGAATGCCTCCAGATGTGCTTCGGAAACTACTACTGGTCTTCCAGAGAACGATCAAAGCGTAGACAGTTTGAGACATTATTCCCATGGAGAAAAGTTCGCATGGTACTTATTGTATTCAATGCCGATGCAATTTTAGTGCTTCATCAACACTCTGTAGGTCCACAGATTACAGAATGCCTCCAGATGTGCTTCGCAAACTACAACTGGTCTTCCAGGGAACGATCAAAGCGTAGACAGTTTGAGGCATTACTCCCATGGAGAAAAGTCCGCATGGTACTTGTTGTATACAATGCCGATGCTGTATTTGTGATTCATCACCACTCTGAAGCTCCATATATTACAGAATGCCTCCACATGTGATTCGGAAACTACTACTGGTCTTCCAGGGAACGATCAAAGCGTAGACAGTTTAAGATATTACTCCCATGGAGAAAAGTCCGCATGGTATTTATTTTATTCAATGGCGATGCAATTTTTGTGTTTCATCAACTCTCTGTAGGTCTACAGATCACAGAATGCCTCCAGATGTGCTTCGGAAAGAACTACTGGTCTTCCAGGGAGCAATCAAATCGTAGACAGTTTGACAGATTACTCCCGTGGAGAAAAGTCCGCATGGAACTTATTGTATTCAATGTCGATGCAATTTTTGTGTTTCATCAACATCCTGTAGGTCCACAGATTCCTGAATGCCCCCAGATGTGCTTTGGAAACTACTACTGGTCTTCCAGGGAACGTTAGAAACGTAGACAGTTTGAGACATTACTCCCATGAAGATAAGTCCGCATGGTACTTATTGTATTCAATGCCGATGCAATTTTTGTGTTTCATCAACACTCTGTAGGTCCACAGATTACAGCATGCCTCCAGATGTGCTTCGGAAACTACTACTGGTCTTCCAGAGAACGATCAAAGCGTAGACAGTTTGAGACATTATTCCCATGGAGAAAAGTTCGCATGGTACTTATTGTATTCAATGGCGATGCAATTTTAGTGCTTCATCAACACTCTGCAGGTCCACAGATTACAGAATGCCTCCAGATGTGCTTCGCAAACTACAACTGGTCTTCCAGGGAACGATCAAAGCGTAGACAGTTTGAGGCATTACTCCCATGGAGAAAAGTCCGCATGGTACTTGTTGTATACAATGCCGATGCTGTATTTGTGATTCATCACCACTCTGAAGTTCCATATATTACAGAATGCCTCCACATGTGATTCGGAAACTACTACTGGTCTTCCAGGGAACGATCAAAGCGTAGACAGTTTAAGATATTACTCCCATGGAGAAAAGTCCGCATGGTATTTATTTTATTCAATGCCGATGCAATTTTTGTGTTTCATCAACTCTGTAGGTCTACAGATCACAGAATGCCTCCAGATGTGCTTCGGAAACAACTACTGGTCTTCCAGGGAGCAATCAAATCGTAGACAGTTGGAGACATTAATCCCGTGGAGAAAAGTCCGCATGGAACTTATTGTATTCAATGTCGATGCAATTTTTGTGTTTCATCAACATCCTGTAGGTCCACAGATTCCTGAATGCCCCCAGATGTGCTTTGGAAACTACAACTGGTCTTCTAGGGAACGTTAGAAACGTAGACAGTTTGAGACATTACTCCCATGAAGATAAGTCCGCATGGTACTTATTGTATTCAATGCCGATGCAATTTTTGTGTTTCATCAACACTCTGTAGGTCCACAGATTACAGCATGCCTCCAGATGTGCTTCGGAACTACTACTGGTCTTCCTGGAATCGATCAAAGCGTAGACAGTTTGAGACAATTCTCCCATGGAGAAAAGTCCGCATGGTACTTATTGTAGTAAATGCCGATGCAATTTTTGTGGTTCATCAACACTCTGTAGGTCCACAGATTACAGTATGAATCCAGATGTGCTTCGGAAACTACTACCGGTCTTATTGGAATCGATCAATGCGTAGACAGTTTGAGACATTACTCCCATGGAGAAAAGTCCGCAAGGTACTTATTGTATTCAATGCCGATGCATTTTTTGTGCGTCATCATCACTCTGTAAGTCCACAGATTACAGCATGCCTCCAGATGTGCTTCGGAAACTACTACTGGTCTTCCAGGGAACGATCAAAGCGTAGACAGTTTGAGGCATTACTCTCATGGAGAAAAGTCCGCATGGTACTTATTGTATACAATGCCGATGCTATATTTGTGTTTCATCACCTCTCTGAAGCTCCATATATTACAGAATTCCTCCAGATGTGCTTCGGAAACTACTAATGTTCTTCCAAGGAACGATCAAAGCGTAGACAGTTTGAGGCATTACTCCCATGGAGAAAAGTCCGCATGGTACTTATTGAATATAATGCCGATGCTATATTTGTGTTTCATCACCACTCTAAAGCTCCATATATTACAGAATGCCTCCAGATGTGCTTCGGATACTACTACTGGTCTTCCTGGAATCGATCAAAGCGTAGACAGTTTGAGACAATTCTCCCATGGAGGAAAGTCCGCATGGTACTTACTGTAGTCAATGCCGATGCAATATTTGTGTTTCATGAACACTCTGTAGGTCCACAGATTAGAGAATGCCTCCAGATGTGCTTCGGAAACTAATACTGGTCTTCCTGGAATCGATCAAGCGTAGACAGTTTGAGCCATTACTCCAATGGAGAAAAGTCCGCAAGGTACTTATTGTATACAATGCCGATGCTATATATTTGTTTCATCACCACTCTGTAGGTCCACAGATTTTAGAATGCCTCCAGATGTGCTTCAGAAACTAATACTGGTCTTCCTGGAATCAATCAATGCGTACACAGTTTGAGACATTACTCCCATGGAGAAAAGTCCGCATGGTACTTATTGTATTCAATGCCGATGCAATTTTTGTGCTTCATCAACATTCTGTAGGTCCACAGATTACAGAATGCCTCCAGATGTGCTTCGGAAACTACTACTAATCTTCCAGGGAACGATCAAAGGGTAGACAGTTTGAGGCTTCACTCCCATGGAGAAAAGTCCGCATGGTACTTATTGTATACAATGCTGATGCTATATTTGTGTTTCATCACCACTCTGAAGCTCCATATATTACAGAATGCCTCCAGATGTGCCTCGGAAACTACTACTGGCCTTCCAGGGAACGATCAAAGCGTAGACAGTTTGAGGCATTACTCACATGGAGAAAAGTCCGCATGGTACTTATGGTATACAATGCCGATGCTATATTTGTGTTTCATCACCTCTCTGAAGCTCCATATATTACAGAATGCCTCCAGATGTGCTTCGGACACTACTACTGGTTTTCCAGAGAACGATCAAAGCGTAGACAGTTTAAGATATTACTCCCATGGAGAAAAGTCCGCATGGTCCTTATTGTATACAATGCCGATGCAATTCTTGTGCTTCATCAACACTCTGTAGGTCCATATATTATAGAATGCCTCCACATGCCCTTCGGAAACTACTACTGGTCTTCAATTTAACGACCAAAACGTAGACAGTTTGAGACATTACTCCCGTGGAGAAAAGTCCGCATGGTACTTATTGTATTCAGTGCCGATGCAATTTTAGTGTTTCATCAACACTCTGTAGGTCCACAGATTACAGCATGCCTCCAGATGTGCTTCGGAACTACTACTGGTCTTCCTGGAATCGATCAAAGCGTAGACAGTTTGAGACAATTCTCCCACGGAGAAAAGTCCGCATGGTACTTATTGTAGTAAATGCCGATGCAATTTTTGTGGTTCATCAACACTCTGTAGGTCCACAGATTACAGTATGAATCCAGATGTGCTTCGGAAACTACTACCGGTCTTATTGGAATCGATCAATGCGTAGACAGTTTGAGACATTACTCCCATGGAGAAAAGTCCGCAAGGTACTTATTGTATTCAATGCCGATGCATTTTTTGTGCTTCATCATCACTCTGTAAGTCCACAGATTACAGCATGCCTCCAGATGTGCTTCGGAAACTACTACTGGTCTTCCAGGGAACGATCAAAGCGTAGACAGTTTGAGGCATTACTCTCATGGAGAAAAGTCCGCATGGTACTTATTGTATACAATGCCGATGCTATATTTGTGTTTCATCACCTCTCTGAAGCTCCATATATTACAGAATTCCTCCAGATGTGCTTCGGAAACTACTACTGTTCTTCCAAGGAACGATCAAAGCGTAGACAGTTTAAGATATTACTCCCATGGAGAAAAGTCCGCATGGTATTTATTGTATTCAACGCCGATGCAATTTTTGTGTTTCATCAACTCTCTGTGGGTCCACAGATCACAAAATGACTCCAGATGTGCTTCGGAAACTACTACTGGTCTTCCAGGGAGCAATCAAATCGTAGACAGTTTGAGACATTACTCCCGTGTAGAAAAGTGCGCATGGAACTTATTGTATTCAATGTCGATGCAATTTTTGTGTTTCATCATCATCCTGTAGGTCCGCAGATTCGTGAATGCCCTCAGATGTGCTTTGGAAACTACTACTGGTCCTCCAGGGAACGATCGAAACGTAGACAGTTTGAGACATTACTCCCTAAGGAGAAGAGTTTGCATGGTACTTATTGTATTCAAAGCCGATGCAATTTTTGTGTTTCATCAACACTCTGTAGGTCCACAGATTACAGAATGCCTGCAGATGCGCTTCGGAAACTACTACTGGTCTTCCATGGAACGATCATACAGTAGACAGTTTGAGACATTACTCCCATGGAGAAAAGTCCGCATGGTACTTATTGTATCCAATGCCGATGCAATTTTTGTGTTTCATCAACACTCTGTAGGTCCACAGATTACAGAATGCCGTCAGATGTGCTTCGGAAACTACTACTAATCTTCCAGGGAACGATCAAATCGTAGACAGTTTGAGACATTACTCCCATGAAGAAAAGTCCGCATGGTACTTATTGTATACAATGCCGATGCAATTTTTGTGGTTCATCAACACTCTGTAGGTCCATATATTATAGAATGCCTCCAGATGTGCTTCGGAAACTACTACTGGTCTTCCAGAGAACGATCAAAGCGTAGACAGTTTGAGACATTATTCCCATGAAGAAAAGTTCGCATGGTACTTATTGTATTCAATGCCGATGATATTTTAGTGCTTCATCAACACTCTGTAGGTCCACAGATTACAGAATGCCTCCAGATGTGCTTCGCAAACTACAACTGGTCTTCCAGGGAACGATCAAAGCGTAGACAGTTTGAGGCATTACTCCCATGGAGAAAAGTCCGCATGGTACTTGTTGTATACAATGCCGATGCTGTATTTGTGATTCATCACCACTCTGAAGCTCCATATATTACAGAATGCCTCCACATGTGATTCGGAAACTACTACTGGTCTTCCAGGGAACGATCGAAACGTAGACAATTTGAGACATTACTCCCATGAAGATAAGTCCGCATGGTACTTATTGTATTCAATGCCGATGCAATTTTTGTGTTTCATCAACACTCTGTAGGTCCACAGATTACAGCATGCCTCCAGATGTGCTTCGGAAACTACTACTGGTCTTCCTGGAATCGATCAAAGAGTAGACAGTTTGAGACAATTCTCCCATGGAGGAAAGTCCGCATTGTAATTATTGTAGTCAATGGCGATGCAATTTTTGTGTTTCTTCAAGACTCTGTAGGTTCATATATTATAGAATGCCTCCAGATGTGCTTCGGAAACTACTACTGGTCTTCAATGGAACGATCAAAACGTAGACAGTTTGAGACATTACTCATATGGAGAAAAGTCCGCATGGTACTTATTGTATTCAGTGCCGATGCAATTTTTGTGTTTCATCAACACTCTGTAGGTCCACAGATTACAGCATGCCTCCAGATGTGCTTCGGAAACTACTACTGGTCTTCCTGGAATCGATTAAAGCGTAGACAGTTTGAGACAATTGTCCCATGGAGAAAAGTCCGCATGGTAATTATTATAGTCAATGCCGATGCAATTTTTGTATTTCATCAAGACTCTGTAGGTCCACAGATTACAGAATGCCTCCAGATGTGCTTCGGAAACTACTACTGGTCTTCCTGGAATCGATCAATGCGTAGACAGTTTGAGACATTACTCCCATGTAGAAAAGTCCGCAAGGTACTTATTGTATTTAATGCCGATGCAATTTTTGTGCTTCATCAACACTCTGTAGGTCCACAGATTACAGCATGCCTCCAGATGTGCTTCGGAAACTACTACTGGTCTTCCTGGAATCGATCAAAGAGTAGACAGTTTGAGACAATTCTCCCATGGAGAAAAGTCCGCATGGTACTTATTGTATACAATGGCGATGCTATATTTGTGTTTCATCACCACTCTGAAGCTCCATATATTACAGAATGCCTCCAGATGTGCTTCGGAAACTACTACTGGTCTTCCAGGGAACGATCAAAGCGTAGACAGTTTGAGGCTTTACTCCCATGGAGAAAAGTAAGCATGGTACTTAATGTATACAATGCCGATGCCATATTTGTGTTTCATCACCACTCTGAAGCTCCATATATACAGAATGCCTCCAGATGTGCTTCGGAAACTACTACTGGTCTTCCTGGAATCGATCAAAGCGTAGACAGTTTGAGACATTACACCCATGGAGAAAAGTCTGCATGGGACTTATTGTATTCAATGCCGATGCAATTGTAGTGCTTCATCAACACTCTGTGGGTCCACAGATTGCAGGATGCCTCCAGATGTGCTTCGCAAACTACTACTGGTCTTCCAGGTAACGATCAAAGCGTAGACAGTTTGAGGCATTACTCCCATGGAGAAAAGTCCGCATGGTACTTGTTGTATACAATGCCGATGCTATATTTGTGTTTCATCAGCACTCTGAAGCCCCATATATTACAGAATGCCTCCAGATGTGCTTCGGAAACTACTACTGGTCTTCCTGGAATCGATCAAAGCGTAGACAGTTTGAGACATTACTCCCATGGAGAAAAGTAAGCATGGTACTTATTGTATTCAATGCCGATGCAATTTTTGTGCTTCATCAACAATCTGTAGGTCCACAGATTACAGAATGCCTCCAGATGTGCTTCGCAAACTACTACTGGTCTTCCAGGTAACGATCAAAGCGTAGACAGTTTGTGGCATTACTCCCATGGAGAAAAGTCCGCATGGTACTTATTGTATACAATGCCGATGCTATATTTGTGTTTCATCACCACTCTGAAGCTCCATATATTACCGAATACCTCCAGATGTGCTTCGGAAACTACTACTGATCTTCCAGGGAACGATCAAAGCGTTGACAGTTTAAGATACTACTCCCATGGAAAAAAGTCCGCATGGTATTTATTGTATTCAATGCCGATGCAATTTTTGTGTTTCATCAACTCTCTGTAGGTCCACAGATCACAGAATTCCTCCAGATGTGCTTCGGAAACAAATACTGGTCTTCCAGTGAGCAATCAAATCGTAGACAGTTTGAGACATTACTCCCGTGGAGAAAAGTCCACATGGAACTTATTGTATTCATTGTCGATGCAATGTTTGTGTTTCATCAACATCCTGTAGGTCCACAGATTCCTGAATGAGCCCAGATGTGCTTTGGAAACAACTACTGGTCTTCAATGGAACGATCAAAACGTAGACAATTTTAGACATTACTCCCATGGAGAAAAGTCCGCATGGTACTTATTGTATTCAATGCCGATGCAATTTTTGTGTTTCATCAACACTCTGTAGGTCCACAGATTACAGAATGCCGTCAGATGTGCTTCGGAAACTACTACTAATCTTCCAGGGAACGATCAAATCGTAGACAGTTTGAGACATTACTCCCATGAAGAAAAGTCCGCATGGTACTTATTGTATACAATGCCGATGCAATTTTTGTGGTTCATCAACACTCTGTAGGTCCATATATTATAGAATGCCTCCAGATGTGCTTCGGAAACTACTACTGGTCTTCCAGAGAACGATCAAAGCGTAGACAGTTTGAGACATTATTCCCATGGAGAAAAGTTCGCATGGTACTTATTGTATTCAATGCCGATGCAATTTTAGTGCTTCATGAACACTCTGTAGGTCCACAGATTACAGAATGCCTCCAGATGTGCTTCGCAAACTACAACTGGTCTTCCAGGGAACGATCAAAGCGTAGACAGTTTGAGGCATTACTCCCATGGAGAAAAGTCCGCATGGTACTTGTTGTATACAATGGCGATGCTATATTTGTGTTTCATCACCACTCTGAAGCTCCATATATTACAGAATGCCTCCAGATGTGCTTCGGAAACTACTACTGGTCTTCCAGGGAACGATCAAAGAGTAGACAGTTTGAGGCTTTACTCCCATGGAGAAAAGTAAGCATGGTACTTAATGTATACAATGCCGATGCCATATTTGTGTTTCATCACCACTCTGAAGCTCCATATATTACAGATTGCCTCCAGGTGTGCTTCGGAAACTACTACTGGTCTTCTGGGGAACAATCAAAGCGTAGACAGTTTGAGGCATTACTCCCATGGAAAAAAGTCCGCATGGTACTTATTGTATACAATGCCGATGCCATATTTGTGTTTCATCACCACTCTGAAGCTCCATATTTTACAGAATGCCTCCAGATGTGCTTCGGAAACTACTACTGGTCTTCCTGGAATCGATCAATGCGTAGACAGTTTGAGACATTACTCCCATGGAGAAAAGTCCGCATGGTACTAATTGTATTCAATGCCGATGCAATTTTAGTGCTTCATCAACACTCTGTAGGTCCACAGATTACAGAATGCCTCCAGATGTGCTTCGCAAACTACTACTGGTCTTCCAGGTAACGATCAAAGCGTAGACAGTTTGAGGCATTACTCCCATGGAGAAAAGTCCGCATGGTACTTATTGTATACAATGCCGATGCTATATTTGTGTTTCATCACAACTCTGAAGCTCCATATATTACAGAATGCCTCCAGATGTGCTTCGGAAACTACTACTGGTGTTCCAGGGAACGATCAAAGCGTAGACAGTTTAAGATATTACTCCCATGGAGAAAAGTCCGCATGGTATTTATTGTATTCAATGCCGATGCAATATTTGTGTTTCATCAACTCTCTCTAGGTCCACAGATCACAGAATGTTTCCAGATGTGCTTCGGAAACAACTACTGGTCTTCCAGGGAGCAATCAAATCGTAGACAGTTTGAGACATTACTCCCGTGGAGAAAAGTCCGCATGGAACTTATTGTATTCAATGTCGATGCAATTTTTGAGTTTCATCAACATCCTGTAGGTCCACAGATTCCTGAAGGCCCCCAGATGTGCTTTGGAATCTACTACTGGTCTTCCAGGGAACGATCGAAACGTAGACAGTTTGAGACATTACTCGCATTTAGAAAAGTTTGCATGGTACTTTTTGTATTCAATGCCGATGCAATTTTTGTGTTTCATCCACACACTGTAGGTCCACAGATTACAGAATGCCTCCAGATGCGCTTCAGAAACTACTACTGGTCTTCAATGGAACGATCAAAACGTAGACAATTTGAGACATTACTCCCATGAAGCAAAGTCCGCATGGTACTTATTGTATTCAATGCCGATGCTATATTTGTGTTTCATCACCACTCTGAAGCTCCATATATTACAGAATGCCTCCAGATGTGCTTTGGAAACTACTACTGGTCTTCCAGGGAACGATCAAAGCGTAGACAGTTTGAGGCATTACCCCCATGGAGAAAAGTCCGCATGGTACTTATTGTATACAATGCCGATTCCATATTTGTGTTTCATCACCACTCTGAAGCTCCAAATATTACGGAATGCCTATTGATGTGCTTCGGAAACTACTACTGGTCTTCCTGGAATCGATCAATGCGTAGACAGTTTGAGACATTACTCCCATGGAGAAAAGTCCGCATGGTACTTATTGTATTCAATGCCGATGCAATTTTAGTGCTTCATCAACACTCTGTAGGTCCACAGATTACAGAATGCCTCCAGATGTGCTTCGGAAACTACTACTGGTCTTCCAGGGAACGATCAAAGCGTAGACAGTTTGAGGCATTACTCTCATGGAGAAAAGTCCGCATGGTACTTATTGTATACAATGCCGATGCTATATTTGTGTTTCATCACCTCTCTGAAGCTCCATATATTACAGAATTCCTCCAGATGTGCTTCGGAAACTACTACTGTTCTTCCAAGGAACGATCAAAGCGTAGACAATTTAAGATATTACTCCCATGGAGAAAAGTCCGCATGGTATTTATTGTATTCAATGCCGATGCAATTTTTGTGTTTCATCAACTCTCTGTAGGTCCACAGATCACAAAATGACTCCAGATGTGCTTCGGAAACAACTACTGGTCTTCCAGGGAGCAATCAAATCTTAGACAGTTTGAGACATTACTCCCGTGTAGAAAAGTGCGCATGGAACTTATTGTATTCAATGTCGATGCAATTTTTGTGTTTCATCATCATCCTGTAGGTCCGCAGATTCGTGAATGCCCTCAGATGTGCTTTGGAAACTACTACTGGTCTTCCAGGGAACGATCGAAACGTAGACAGTTTGAGACATTACTCCCATGGAGAAAAGTTTGCATGGTACTTATTGTATTCAAAGCCGATGCAATTTTTGTGTTTCATCAACACTCTGTAGGTCCACAGATTACAGAATGCCTGCAGATGCGCTTCGGAAACTACTACTGGTCTTCCATGGAACGATCATACCGTAGACAGTTTGAGACATTACTCCCATGGAGAAAAGTCCGCATGGTACTTATTGTATCCAATGCCGATGCAATTTTTGTGTTTCATCAACACTCTGTAGGTCCACAGATTACAGAATGCCGTCAGATGTGCTTCGGAAACTACTACTAATCTTCCAGGGAACGATCAAATCGTAGACAGTTTGAGACATTACTCCCATGAAGAAAAGTCCTCATGGTACTTATTGTATACAATGCCGATGCATTTTTTGTGGTTCATCAACACTCTGTAGGTCCATATATTATAGAATGCCTCCAGATGTGCTTCGGAAACTACTACTGGTCTTCCAGAGAACGATCAAAGCGTAGACAGTTTGAGACATTATTCCCATGGAGAAAAGTTCGCATGGTACTTATTGTATTCAATGCCGATGCAATTTTAGTGCTTCATCAACACTCTGTAGGTCCACAGATTACAGAATGCCTCCAGATGTGCTTCGCAAACTACTACTGGTCTTCCAGGGAACGATCGAAACGTAGACAATTTGAGACATTACTCCCATGAAGATAAGTCCGCATGGTACTTATTGTATTCAATGCCGATGCAATTTTTGTGTTTCATCAACACTCTGTAGGTCCACAGATTACAGCATGCCTCCAGATGTGCTTCGGAAACTACTACTGGTCTTCCTGGAATCGATCAAATAGTAGACAGTTTGAGACAATTCTCCCATGGAGGAAAGTCCGCATTGTAATTATTGTAGTCAATGGCGATGCAATTTTTGTGTTTCTTCAAGACTCTGTAGGTTCATATATTATAGAATGCCTCCAGATGTGCTTCGGAAACTACTACTGGTCTTCAATGGAACGATCAAAACGTAGACAGTTTGAGACATTACTCATATGGAGAAAAGTCCGCATGGTACTTATTGTATTCAGTGCCGATGCAATTTTTGTGTTTCATCAACACTCTGTAGGTCCACAGATTACAGCATGCCTCCAGATGTGCTTCGGAAACTACTACTGGTCTTCCTGGAATCGATCAAAGCGTAGACAGTTTGAGACAATTCTCCCATGGAGAAAAGTCCGCATGGTAATTATTATAGTCAATGCCGATGCAATTTTTGTATTTCATCAAGACTCTGTAGGTCCACAGATTACAGAATGCCTCCAGATGTGCTTCGGAAACTACTACTGGTCTTCCTGGAATCGATCAATGCGTAGACAGTTTGAGACATTACTCCCATGTAGAAAAGTCCGCAAGGTACTTATTGTATTTAATGCCGATGCAATTTTTGTGCTTCATCAACACTCTGTAGGTCCACAGATTACAGCATGCCTCCAGATGTGCTTCGGAAACTACTACTGGTCTTCCAGGGAACGATCAAGGCGTAGGCAGTTTGAGGCATTACTCCCATGGAGAAAAGTCCGCATGGTACTTATTGTATACAATGGCGATGCTATATTTGTGTTTCATCACCACTCTGAAACTCCATATATTACAGAATGCCTCCAGATGTGCTTCGGAAACTACTACTGGTCTTCCAGGGAACGATCAAAGCGTAGACAGTTTGAGGCTTTACTCCCATGGAGAAAAGTAAGCATGGTACTTAATGTATACAATGCCGATGCCATATTTGTGTTTCATCACCACTCTGAAGCTCCATATATACAGAATGCCTCCAGATGTGCTTCGGAAACTACTACTGGTCTTCCTGGAATCGATCAAAGCGTAGACAGTTTGAGACATTACACCCATGGAGAAAAGTCTGCATGGGACTTATTGTATTCAATGCCGATGCAATTGTAGTGCTTCATCAACACTCTGTAGGTCCACAGATTGCAGGATGCCTCCAGATGTGCTTCGCAAACTACTACTGGTCTTCCAGGTAACGATCAAAGCGTAGACAGTTTGAGGCTTTACTCCCATGGAGAAAAGTCCGCATGGTACTTGTTGTATACAATGCCGATGCTATATTTGTGTTTCATCACCACTCTGAAGCCCCATATATTACAGAATGCTTCCAGATGTGCTTCGGAAACTACTACTGGTCTTCCTGGAATCGATCAAAGCGTAGACAGTTTGAGACATTACTCCCATGGAGAAAAGTAAGCATGGTACTTATTGTATTCAATGCCGATGCAATTTTTGTGCTTCATCAACAATCTGTAGGTCCACAGATTACAGAATGCCTCCAGATGTGCTTCGCAAACTACTACTGGTCTTCCAGGTAACGATCAAAGCGTAGACAGTTTGAGGCATTACTCCCATGGAGAAAAGTCCGCATGGTACTTATTGTATACAATGCCGATGCTATATTTGTGTTTCATCACCACTCTGAAGCTCCATATATTACAGAATACCTCCAGATGTGCTTCGGAAACTACTACTGGTCTTCCAGGGAACGATCAAAGCGTAGACAGTTTAAGATACTACTCCCATGGAAAAAAGTCCGCATGGTATTTATTGTATTCAATGCCGATGCAATTTTTGTGTTTCATCAACTCTCTGTAGGTCCACAGATCACAGAATTCCTCCAGATGTGCTTCGGAAACAAATACTGGTCTTCCAGGGAGCAATCAAATCGTAGACAGTTTGAGACATTACTCCCGTGGAGAAAAGTCCGCATGGAACTTATTGTATTCAATGTCGATGCAATTTTTGTGTTTCATCAACATCCTGTAGGTCCACAGATTCCTGAATGAGCCCAGATGTGCTTTGGAAACAACTACTGGTCTTCCAGGGAACGATCGAAACGTAGACAGTTGGAGACATTACTCCCATGGAGAAAAGTTTGCATGGTACTTATTGTATTCAATGCCGATGCAATTTTTGTGTTTCATCAACACTCTGTAGGTCCACAGATTACAGAATGCCTCGAGATGCGCTTCGGAAACTACTACTGGTCTTCAATGGAACGATCAAAACGTAGACAATTTTAGACATTACTCCCATGGAGAAAAGTCCGCATGGTACTTATTGTATTCAATGCCGATGCAATTTTTGTGTTTCATCAACACTCTGTAGGTCCATAGATTACAGAATGCCTCCAGATGTGCTTCGGAAACTACTACTAATCTTCCAGGCAACGATCAAAGCGTAGACAGTTTGAGGCATTACTCCCATGGAGAAAAGTCCGCATGGTACTTATTGTATACTATGCCGATGCTATATTTGTGTTTCATGACCACTCTGAAGCTCCATATATTACAGATTGCCTCCAGGTGTGCTTCGGAAACTACTACTGCTCTTCTGGGGAACAATCAAAGCGTAGACAGTTTGAGGCATTACTCCCATGGAAAAAAGTCCGCATGGTACTTATTGTATACAATGCCGATGCCATATTTGTGTTTCATCACCACTCTGAAGCTCCATATATTACAGAATGCCTCCAGATGTGCTTCGGAAACTACTACTGGTCTTCCTGGAATCGATCAATGCGTAGACAGTTTGAGACATTACTCCCATGGAGAAAAGTCCGCATGGTACTTATTGTATTCAATGCCGATGCAATTTTAGTGCTTCATCAACACTCTGTAGGTCCACAGATTACAGAATGCCTCCAGATGTGCTTCGCAAACTACTACTGGTCTTCCAGGTAACGATCAAAGCGTAGACAGTTTGAGGCATTAGTCCCATGGAGAAAAGTCCGCATGGTACTTATTGTATACAATGCCGATGCTATATTTGTGTTTCATCACAACTCTGAAGCTCCATATATTACAGAATGCCTCCAGATGTGCTTCGGAAACTACTACTGGTGTTCCAGGGAACGATCAAAGCGTAGACAGTTTAAGATATTACTCCCATGGAGAAAAGTCCGCATGGTATTTATTGTATTCAATGCCGATGCAATATTTGTGTTTCATCAACTCTCTCTAGGTCCACAGATCACAGAATGCCTCCAGATGTGATTCGGAAACAAATACTGGTCTTCCAGGGAGCAATCAAATCGTAGACAGTTTGAGACATTACTCCCGTGGAGAAAAGTCCGCATGGAACTTATTGTATTCAATGTCGATACAATTTTTGAGTTTCATCAACATCCTGTAGGTCCACAGATTCCTGAAGGGCCCCAGATGTGCTTTGGAATCTACTACTGGTCTTCCAGGGAACGATCGAAACGTAGACAGTTTGAGACATTACTCGCATGGAGAAAAGTTTGCATGGTACTTATTGTATTCAATGGCGATGCAATTTTTGTGTTTCATCAACACTCTGTAGGTCCACAGATTACAGAATGCCTCCAGATGCGCTTCGGAAACTACTACCGGTCTTCAATGGAACGATCAAAACGTAGACAATTTGAGACATTACTCCCATGAAGCAAAGTCCGCATGGTACTTATTGTATTCAATGCCGATGCTATATTTGTGTTTTATCACCACTCTGAAGCTCCATATATTACAGAATGCCTTTAGATGTGCTTCGGAAACTACTACTGGTCTTCCAGGGAACGATCAAAGCGTAGACAGTTTGAGGCATTACCCCCATGGAGAAAAGTCCGCATGGTACTTATTGTATACAATGCCGATTCCATATTTGTGTTTCATCACCACTCTGAAGCTCCATATATTACGGAATGCCTATTGATGTGCTTCGGAAACTACTACTGGTCTTCCTGGAATCGATCAATGCGAAGACAGTTTGAGACATTACTCCCATGGAGAAAAGTCCGCATGGTACTTATTGTATTCAATGCCGATGCAATTTTAGTGCTTCATCAACACTCTGTAGGTCCACAGATTACAGAATGCCTCCAGATGTGCTTCGGAAACTACTACTGGTTTTCCTGGAATCCATCAAACTGTAGACAGTTAGAGACATTACTCCCATGGAGAAAAGTCTGCATGGTACTTATTGTATTCAATGCCGATGCAATTTTTGTGCTTCATCAACACTCCGTAGGTCCTAGATTACTGAATGCCTCCAGATGTGCTTCGGAAACTACTACTGGTCTTCCAGGGAACGATCAAAGCGTAGACAGTTTAGGCATTACTCCCATTGAGAAAAGTCCGCATGGTACTTATTGTGTACAATGATGATGCTATATTTGTGTTTCATTACCACTCTGAAGATCCATATATTACACAATGCCTCCAGATTTGCTTCCGAAACTACTACTGGTCTTCCAGGGAACGATCAAAGCGTAGACAGTTTAAGATATTACTCCCATGGAGAAAAGTCTGCATGGTATTTATTGTATTCAATGCCGATGCAATTTTTGTGTTTCATCAACTCTCTGTAGGTCCACAGATCACAGAATGCCTCCAGATGTGCTTGGGAAACAACTACTGGCCTTCCAGGGAGCAATCAAATCGTAGACAGCTTGAGACATTACTCCCGTGGAGAAAAGTCCGCATGGAACTTATTGTATTCAATGTCGATGCAATTTTTGTGTTTCATCAACACCCTGTACTTCCACAGATTCCTGAATGCCCCCAGATGTGCTTTGAAAACTATTACTGGTCATCCAGGGAATGATCGAAACGTAGTCAGTTTGAGACATTACTACCATGAAGAAAAGTTTGCATGGTACCTATTGTATTCAATGCCGATGCAATTTTTGTGTTTCATCAACACTCTGTAGGTCCACAGATTACAGAATGCCTCCAGATGTGCTTCGGAATCTACTACTGGTCTTCCAGGGAACGATTAAAGCGCAGACAGTTTGAGACATTATTCCTTGGAGAAATGTCCGCATGGGACTTATTGTATTCAATGACGATGCAATTTTTGTGTTTCATCAACTCTCTGTCCACAGATCACAGCATGCCTCCAGATGTGCTTCGGAAACTACTAATGGTCTTCCTGCAATCGATCAAGGCATAGAAAGTTTGAGACAATTCTCCCATGGAGAAAAGTCCGCATGGTATTTATTGTATTCAATGCCGATGCAATGTTTGTGTTTCATCAACACTCTGTAGGTCCACATATTACAGAATGCCTCCAGATGTGCTTCGGATGCTACTACTGGTCTCCCAGGGACGATCAAAGCGTAGACAGTTTGAGACATTACTCCCATGGAGAAATGTCCGCATGGCACTAATTGTATTTAATGCCGTTGCAATATTTGTGTTTCATCAACACTCTGTAGTTCCACATTTTACAGCATGCCTCCAGATGTGCGTCGGAAACTACTACAGGTTTTTCTGCAATCGATCAAAGCGTAGTCGGTTTGAGACATTACTCCCATAGAGAAAAGTCCGCATGGTACTTATGGTATTCAATGCCGATGCAATTTTTGTGTTCCGTCACCACTCATAAGCTCCATAGATTACAGAATGCCTCCAGATATCCTTCAGAAACTACTACTGGTGTTCCAGGGAACGATCAAAGCGTAGACAGTTTGAGACATTACCCCCATGGAGAAAAGTCTGCATGGTACTTATCGTATTCAATGCCGATGCAATTTTTGTGTTCCATCACCACTCATAAGCTCCATAGATTACAGAATGCCTCCAGATATCCTTCTGAAACTACTACTGGTGTTCCAGGGAACGATCAAAGCGTAGACAGTTTGAGACATTACTCCCATGGAGAAAAGTCCACTTGGTAATTATTGTATTCAATGCCGATGCAATTTTTGTGTTTCATCAACACTCTGTAGGTCCACAAATTACAGAATGCCTCCAGATGTGCTTCGGAAACTACTACTGGTTTTCCTGGAATCCATCAAACCGTAGACAGTTAGAGACATTACTCCCATGGAGATAAGTCCGCATGGTACTTATTGTATTCAATGCCGATGCAATTTTTGTGCTTCATCAACACTCTGTAGGTCTTAGATTACAGAATGTCTCCAGATGTGCTTCGGAAACTACTACTGGTCTTCCAGGGAACGATCAAAGCGTAGACAGTTTGAGGCATTACTCCCATGGAGAAAAGTCCGCATGGTACTTATTGTGTACAATGATGATGCTATATTTGTGTTTCATTACCACTCTGAAGATAGATATATTACACAATGCCTCCAGATTTGCTTCCGAAACTACTACTGGTCGTCCAGGGAACGATCAAAGCGTAGACAGTTTAAGATATTACTCCCATGGAGAAAAGTCCGCATGGTATTTATTGTATTCAATGCCGATGCAATTTTTGTGTTTCATCAACTCTCTGTAGGTCCACAGATCACAGAATGCCCCCAGATGTGCTTGGGAAACAACTACTGGCCTTCCAGGGAGCAATCAAATCGTAGACAGCTTGAGACATTACTCCCATGGAGAAAAGTCGGCGTGGTACTTATTCTATTCAATGCCGATGCAATTTTTGTGTTTCATCAACACAATGTAGGTCCACAGATTACAGCATGCCTCCAGATGGGCTTCGGAAACTACTACTCGTCTTCCTGGAATCGATCAAAGCGTAGACAGTTTGAGACATTACTCCCATGGAGAAAAGTCCGCATGGTACTTATTGTATACAATGCCGTTGCTATTATTGTGTTTCATCACCACTCTGAAGCTCCATATAAAACACAATGCATCCAGATGTGCTTCGGAAACTCCTACTGGTCTTCCATGGTACGATCAAAACGTAGACAGTTTAAGACATTACTCCCATGGAAAAAAGTCTGCATGGTACTTATTTTATTCAATGCCGATGCAATTTTTGTGTTTCATCATCATCCTGTAGGTCCACAGATTCCAGAATGCCCGCAGATGTGCTTTGGTAACTACTACTGGTCTTCCAGTGAACGATCAAGGCGTAGACACTTTAAGACATTACTCCCATGGGGAAAAATCTGCATGGTACTTATTGTATTCAATGCCGATGCAATGTTTGTGTTTCACAACATCCTGTAAGTCCACAGATCCCAGAATGCCTCGAGATGTGCTTCGGAAACTGCTACTAGTCTTCCAGGGAACGATCAAAACGTAGACTGTTTGAGACATTGCTAAAATGGAGAAAAGTCCGCATGGTATTTATTGTATTCAATGCCGATGCAATTATTGTGTTTAATCAACACTCTGTACGTCCACAGATTACAGAATACCTCCAGATGTGCTTCGGGAACTACTACTGGTCTTCCAGGGAACGAACAAAACGTAGGCAGTTTGAGACATTACTCCCATGGAGAAAAGTCAGGATGGTACTTATTGTATTCAGTGAAGATGCTATTTTTGTGTTTCATCAACACTCTGTAGTTCCACAGATTACAGAATGCCTCCAGATGTGCTTCGGAAACTACTACTGGTCTTCCAGGAAACGATCAAACCGTAGACAGTTTGAAGCATTACTCCAATGGAGAAAAGTCCGCATAGTACTTATTGTATTCAATGCCGATGCAATTTTTGTGCTTCATCAACACTCTGTAGGTCCACAGATTACAAAATGCCTACAGAAGTGCTTCGGAAACTACTACTGGTCTTCCAGGAAACGATCAAAACGTAGACAGTTTGAGACATTACTCCCATGGAGAAAAGTCCGCATGGTACTTATTGTATACAATGCCGTTGCTATTATTGTGTTTCATCACCACTCTGTAGCTCCATATATTACAGAATGCATGCAGATGTGCTTCGGAAACTACTACCGGTCTTCCATGGTACGATCAAAGCGTAGACAGTTTAAGACATTACTACCATGAAGAAAAGTCTGCTTGGTACTTATAGTATTCAATGCCGATGCAATTTTTTTTGTTTCATCAACTCTCTGTAGGTCCACAGATCACAGAATGCCTCCAGATGTGCTTCGGAATCTACTACTGGACTTCCAGGGAACGATCAAAACGTACACAGTTTGAGACATTACTCAAATGGAGAAAAGTCCGCATGGTACTTATTGTATTCAATGAAGATGCTATTTTTGTGTTTCATCACCACTCTGAAGCTCCAAAGATTACAGAATGCCTCCAGATGTGCTTCGGAAACTACTACTGGTCTTCCAGGGAACGATCAAACCGTAGACAGTTTGAGACATTACTCCCATGGAGAAAAGTCCGCATGGTACTTATTGCATTCAATGCCGATGCAATTATTGTGTTTCATCAACACTCTGTAGGTCCACAGATTACAAAATGCTTCCAGGTGTGCTTCGGAAACTACTACTGGTCTTCCAGGAAACGATCAAAGCGAAGACAGTTTGAGACATTAATCCCATGGAGAAAAGTCCACATGGTACTTATTGTATTCAATGCCGATGCAAATTTTGTGTTTCATCAACAATCTGTAGGTCCACAAATTACAAAATGCCTCCAGACGTGCTTCGGAAACTACTACTGGTCTTCCAGGGAACGATCAGAACGTAGACAGTTTGAGACATTACTCCCATGGAGAAAAGTCCGCATGGTACTTATTGCATCAATGCCGATGCAATTTTTGTGTTTCATCAACACTTTGTAGGTCCACAGATTACAGAATTTCTCCAGATGTGCTTCGGAAACTACTACTGGTCTTCCTGGAATCGATCAAAGCGTAGACAGTTTGAGACATTACTCCCATGGAGAAAAATCCGCATGGTATTTATTGTATAGAATGCCGTTGCTATTATAGTGTTTCATCACCACTCTGAAGCTCCATATATTACAGAATGCATCCAGATGTGCTTCGGAAACTACTACTGGTCTTCCATGGTACGATCAAAGCGTAGACAGTTTAAGCCATTACTCCCATGGAGAAAAGTCTGCATGGTACTTATTGTATACAATGCCGATGCAATTTTTGTGTTTCATCAACACTCTGTAGGATCGCAGATCACAGAATGCCTCCAGATGTGCTTCGGAAACTACTACTGGTCTTCCATGGATCGATCAAATCGTAGACAGTTTGAGACATTACTCCCGTGGAGGAAAGTCTGCATGGAACTTATTGTATTCAATGCCGATGCAATTTTTGTGTTTCATCAACATCCTGTAGGTCCACAGATTCCAGAATGCCCCCAGATGTGCTTTGGAAACTACTACTGGTCTTCCAGGGAACGATCGAATCGTACACAGTTTGAGACATTACATCCATGGAGAAAAGTCAGCATGGTACTTATTGTATTCAATGCCGATGCAATTTTTGTGTTTCATCAACACTCTGTAGGTCTACAGATTACAGAATGACTCCAGATGTGCTTCGGAAACTACTACTGGTCTTACAGGGAACGATCAAAACGTAGACTGCTTGAGTCATTACTCCAATGGAGAAAAGTCCGCATGGTACTTATTGTATTCAATGCCGATGCAATGTTTGTGTTTCATCAGCACCCTGTAGGTCCACAGATTCCAGAATGCCGCCAGATGTACTTTGGAAACTACTACTGGTCTTCCAGGGAACGATCAAAACGTAGGCAGTTTGAGAAATTACTCCCATGGAAAAATGTCTGCATGGTACTTATTGTATTCAATGCCGATGCAATTTTCGTGTTTCATCAACACTCTGTAGGTCCACAGATTACAGAATGATTCCAGATGTGCTTCGGAAACTACTACTGGTCTTCCAGGGAACGATCAAAACGTAGACAGTTTGAGACATTACTCCCATTGAGGAAAGTCCGCATGGTAATTATTGTATTCAATACCGATGCAATTTTTGTGTTTCATCAACACTCTGTAGGTCCACAGAGTACAGACGGCCTATAGATGTGCTTCGGAATCTACTACTGGCCTTCCAGGGAACGATCAAAGCGTAGACAGTTTGAGACATTACTCCCATGGAGAAAAGTCCGCATGGTACTTATTGTATTCAATGCCGATGCAATTTTTGTGTTTCATAAACACTCTGTAGGTCCACAGATTATAGCATGCCTCCAGATATGCTTCGAAAACTACTACTGGTCTTCCTAAAATCGATCAAAGCGTAGACAGTTCGAGACATTACTCCCACGGAGAAAAGTCCGCATGGTACTTATCGTATTCAATGCCGATGCAATTATTGTGTTTCATCACCACTCCGAAGCTCCATAGATTACAGAATGCCTCCAGATGTGCTTCGGAATCTACTACTGGTGTTCCAGGGAACGATCAAATCGTATACAATTTAAGACATTACTCCCATCGAGAAAAGTCCGCATGGTACTAATTGTATTCAATGCCGATGCTATTCTTGTGTTTCATCAACTCTCTGTAGTTCCACAGATTGCATAATGCCTCCAGATGTGCTTCGGAAACTACGACTGGTTTTCCAGGAAGCGATCAAAGCGTAGACAGTTTGATACATTACTCCCATGGAGGAAAGTCCGCATGGTAATTATTGAATTCAATGCCCATGCAATTTTCGTGTTTCATCAACACTCAGTAGGTCCACAGATTACAGAATGCTTCCAGATGTGCTTCGGAAGCTACTACTGGTCTTCCAGGGAACGATCAAATCGTAGACAGTTTGAGACATTACTCCCATGGAGAAAAGTCCGCATGGTACTTATTGTATAAAATGCCGTTGCTATAATTGTGTTTCATCACCACTCTGAAGCTCCATATAAAACACAATGCATCCAGATGTGCTTCGGAAACTCCTACTGGTCTTCCATGGTACGATCAAAACGTAGACAGCTTGAGACATTACTACCATGGAAAAAAGTCTGCATGGTACATATTGTATTCAATGCCGATGCAATTTTTGTGTTTCGTCATCATCCTGTAGGTCCACAGATTCTAGAATGCCCGCAGATGTGCTTTGGTAACTACTACTGGTCTTCCAGTGAACGATCAAGGCGTAGACACTTTAAGACATTACTCCCATGGAGAAAAATCTGCATGGTACTTATTGTATTCAATGGCGATGCAATGTTTGTGTTTCATCAACATCCTGTAAGTCCACAGATCCCAGAATGCCTCGAGATGTGCTTCGGAAACTGCTACTAGTCTTCCAGGGAACGATCAAAACGTAGACTGTTTGAGACATCACTCCAATGTAGAAAAGTCCGCATGGTATTTATTGTATTCAATGCCGATGCAATTTTTGTGTTTCATCAACACTCTGTACGTCTACAGATTACAGAATACCTCCAGATGTGCTTCGGAAACTACTACTGGTCTTCCAGGGAACGAACAAGACGTAGGCAGTTTGAGACATTACTCCCATGGAGAAAAGTCAGCATGGTACTTATTGTATTCAGTGAAGATGCTATTTTTGTGTTTCATCAACAATCTGTAGGTCCACAAATTACAAAATCCCTCCAGATGTGTTTCGGAAACTACTACTGGTCTTCCAGGGAACGATCAAAACGTAGACAGTTTGAGACATTACTCCCATGGAGAAAAGTCCGCATGGTACTTATTGCATTCAATGCCGATGCAATTATTGTGTTTCATCAACACTCTGTAGGTCCACAGATTACAAAATGCTTCCAGGTGTGCTTCGGAAACTACTACTGGTCTTCCAGGAAACGATCAAAGCGAAGACAGTTTGAGACATTAATCCCATGGAGAAAAGTCCACATGGTACTTATTGTATTCAATGCCGATGCAAATTTTGTGTTTCATCAACAATCTGTAGGTCCACAAATTACAAAATGACTCCAGACGTGCTTCGGAAACTACTACTGGTCTTCCAGGGAACGATCAGAACGTAGACAGTTTGAGACATTACTCCCATGGAGAAAAGTCCGCATGGTACTTATTGCATCAATGCCGATGCAATTTTTGTGTTTCATCAACACTTTGTAGGTACACAGATTACAGAATTTCTCCAGATGTGCTTCGGAAACTACTACTGGTCTTCCTGGAATCGATCAAAGCGTAGACAGTTTGAGACATTACTCCCATGGAGAAAAATCCGCATGGTATTTATTGTATAGAATGCCGTTGCTATTATTGTGTTTCATCACCACTCTGAAGCTCCATATATTACAGAATGCATCCAGATGTGCTTCGGAAACTACTACTGGTCTTCCATGGTACGATCAAAGCGTAGACAGTTTATGCCATTACTCCCATGGAGAAAAGTCTGCATGGTACTTATTGTATACAATGCCGATGCAATTTTTGTGTTTCATCAACACTCTGTAGGATCACAGATCACAGAATGCCTCCAGATGTGCTTCGGAAACTACTACTGGTCTTCCATGGATCGATCAAATCGTAGACAGTTTGAGACATTACTCCCGTGGAGGAAAGTCTGCATGGAACTTATTGTATTCAATGCCGATGCAATTTTTGTGTTTCATCAACATCCTGTAGGTCCACAGATTCCAGAATGCCCCCAGATGTGCTTTGGAAACTACTACTGGTCTTCCAGGGAACGATCGAATCGTACACAGTTTGAGACATTACATCCATGGAGAAAAGTCAGCATGGTACTTATTGTATTCAATGCCGATGCAATTTTTGTGTTTCATCAACACTCTGTAGGTCTACAGATTACAGAATGACTCCAGATGTGCTTCGGAAACTACTACTGGTCTTACAGGGAACGATCAAAACGTAGACTGCTTGAGTCATTACTCCAATGGAGAAAAGTCCGCATGGTACTTATTGTATTCAATGCCGATGTAATTTTTGTGTTTCATCAACACTCTGTAGGTCCACAAATTACAAAATGCCTCCAGATGTGCTTCGGAAACTACTACTGGTCTTCCTGGAACCGATCGAAGCGCAGACTGTTTGAGACATTACTCCCATGGAGAAAAGTCCGCATGGTACTTATTGTATTCAATGCCGATGCAATTTTTGTGTTTCATCAACACTCTGTAGGTCCACAAATTACAAAATGCCTCCAGATGTCCTTCGGAAACTATTACTGGTCTTCCAGGGAGCGATCAAAGCGTAGACAGTTTGGGACAATACTCCCATGGAGAGAAGTCCGCATGGAACTTATTGTATTCAATGCCGATGCAATGTTTGTGTTTCATCAGCACCCTGTAGGTCCACAGATTCCAGAATGCCGCCAGATGTACTTTTGAAACTACTACTGGTCTTCCAGGGAACGATCAAAACGTAGGCAGTTTGAGAAATTACTCCCATGGAAAAATGTCTGCATGGTACTTATTGTATTCAATGCCGATGCAATTTTTGTGTTTCATCAACACTCTGTAGGTCCACAGATTACAGAATGATTCCAGATGTGCTTCGGAAACTACTACTGGTCTTCCAGGGAACGATCAAAACGTAGACAGTTTGAGACATTACTCCCATTGAGGAAAGTCCGCATGGTAATTATTGTATTCAATACCGATGCAATTTTTGTGTTTCATCAACACTCTGTAGGTCCACAGAGTACAGACGGCCTATAGATGTGCTTCGGAATCTACTACTGGCCTTCCAGGGAACGATCAAAGCGTAGACAGTTTGAGACATTACTCCCATGGAGAAAAGTCCGCATGGTACTTATTGTATTCAATGCCGATGCAATTTTTGTGTTTCATAAACACTCTGTAGGTCCACAGATTATAGCATGCCTCCAGATATGCTTCGAAAACTACTACTGGTCTTCCTAAAATCGATCAAAGCGTAGACAGTTCGAGACATTACTCCCACGGAGAAAAGTCCGCATGGTACTTATCGTATTCAATGCCGATGCAATTATTGTGTTTCATCACCACTCCGAAGCTCCATAGATTACAGAATGCCTCCAGATGTGCTTCGGAATCTACTACTGGTGTTCCAGGGAACGATCAAATCGTATACAATTTAAGACATTACTCCCATCGAGAAAAGTCCGCATGGTACTAATTGTATTCAATGCCGATGCTATTCTTGTGTTTCATCAACTCTCTGTAGTTCCACAGATTGCATAATGCCTCCAGATGTGCTTCGGAAACTACGACTGGTTTTCCAGGAAGCGATCAAAGCGTAGACAGTTTGATACATTACTCCCATGGAGGAAAGTCCGCATGGTAATTATTGAATTCAATGCCCATGCAATTTTCGTGTTTCATCAACACTCAGTAGGTCCACAGATTACAGAATGCTTCCAGATGTGCTTCGGAAGCTACTACTGGTCTTCCAGGGAACGATCAAATCGTAGACAGTTTGAGACATTACTCCCATGGAGAAAAGTCCGCATGGTACTTATTGTATAAAATGCCGTTGCTATATATGTGTTTCATCACCACTCTGAAGCTCCATATAAAACACAATGCATCCAGATGTGCTTCGGAAACTCCTACTGGTCTTCCATGGTACGATCAAAACGTAGACAGCTTGAGACATTACTACCATGGAAAAAAGTCTGCATGGTACATATTGTATTCAATGCCGATGCAATTTTTGTGTTTCGTCATCATCCTGTAGGTCCACAGATTCTAGAATGCCCGCAGATGTGCTTTGGTAACTACTACTGGTCTTCCAGTGAACGATCAAGGCGTAGACACTTTAAGACATTACTCCCATGGAGAAAAATCTGCATGGTACTTATTGTATTCAATGGCGATGCAATGTTTGTGTTTCATCAACATCCTGTAAGTCCACAGATCCCAGAATGCCTCGAGATGTGCTTCGGAAACTGCTACTAGTCTTCCAGGGAACGATCAAAACGTAGACTGTTTGAGACATCACTCCAATGTAGAAAAGTCCGCATGGTATTTATTGTATTCAATGCCGATGCAATTTTTGTGTTTCATCAACACTCTGTACGTCTACAGATTACAGAATACCTCCAGATGTGCTTCGGAAACTACTACTGGTCTTCCAGGGAACGAACAAGACGTAGGCAGTTTGAGACATTACTCCCATGGAGAAAAGTCAGCATGGTACTTATTGTATTCAGTGAAGATGCTATTTTTGTGTTTCATCAACAATCTGTAGGTCCACAAATTACAAAATCCCTCCAGATGTGTTTCGGAAACTACTACTGGTCTTCCAGGGAACGATCAAAACGTAGACAGTTTGAGACATTACTCCCATGGAGAAAAGTCCGAATGGTACTTCTTGCATTCAATGCCGATGCAATTTTTGTGTTTCATCAACACTCTGTAGGTCCACAGATTACAGAATGCCTCCAGATGTGCTCGGAAACTACTACTGGTCTTCCAGGAAACGATCAAACCGTAGACAGTTTGAGGGATTACTCCCATGGAGAAAAGTCCGCATAGTACTTATTGTATTCAATGCCGATGCAATTATTGTGCTTGATCACCACTCTGTAGCTCCATATATTACAGAATGCATCCAGATGTGCTTCGGAAACTACTACTGGTCTTCCATGGTACGATCAAAGCGTAGACAGTTTAAGACATTACTACCATGAAGAAAAGTCTGCTTGGTACTTATTGTATTCAATGCCGATGCAATTTTTTTTGTTTCATCAACTCTCTGTAGGTCCACAGATCACAGAATGCCTCCAGATGTGCTTCGGAAACTACTACTGGTCTTCCAGGGAACGATCAAAACGTAGACAGTTTGAGACATTACTCCCGTGGAGAAAAGTCCGCATGGAACTTATTGTATTCAATGCCGATGCAGTTTTTGTGTTTCATCAACATCCTGTAGGTCCACAGATTCCAGAATGCCTCCAGATGTGCTTCGGAAACTACTACTGGTCTTGCAGGGAACGATCAAAACGTCGACTGTTTGAGACATTACTCCCATTGAGAAAAGTCCGCATGGTAATTATTGTATTCAATGCCGATGCAATTTTTGTGTTTCATCAACATCCTGTAGGTCCACAGATTCCAGAATGCCCCCAGATGTGTTTTGGAAACTACTACTGGTCTTCCAGGAAACGATCGAATCGTAAACAGTTTGAGACATTAATCGGATGGAGAAAAATCCACATGGTATTTATTGCATTCAATGCAGATGCATTTTTTGTGCTTCATCAACACTCTGTAGGTCCAGAGATTACAGAATGCCTCCCGATGTGCTTCGGAAACTACTACTGGTCTTCCAGGGAACGATCAAAGCGTAGACAGTTTGAGACATTACTCCCTTGGAGAAAAGTCTGCATGGTACTTATTGTATTCAATGAAGATGCTATTTTTGTGTTTCATCACCACTCTGAAGCTCCATAGATTACAGAATGCCTCCAGATGTGCTTCGGAAACTACTACTTAACTTCCAGGGAACGATCAAATCGTAGACAGTTTGAGACATTACTCCCTTGGAGAAATGTCCGCATGGAACTTATTGTATTCAATAGCCGATGCAATTTTTGTGTTTCATCAACACTCTGTAGGTCCACAGATTACAGAATGCCTCCAGATTTGCTTCGGAAACTACTACTGGTCTTCTTATAATCGATCAAATCGTAGACAGTTTGAGACATTTCTCCAATGGAGAAAAGTCCGCATGGTACTTATTGTATTCAATGCCGATGCAATTTTTGTGTTTCATCAACACTCTGTAGGTCCAAAAATTTCTAAATGCTACCAGATGTGCTTCGGAAACCACCACTGGTCTTCCAGGAAACGATCAAAACGTAGACAGTTTGAGACATTACTCCCATGGAGAAAAGTCCGCATGGTATTTATTGTATTCAATGCCGATGCTATTTTTGTTTTTCATCACCACTCTGAAGCTCCATAGATTACAGAATGCCTCCAAATGTGCTTCGGAAACAACTACTGGTCTTCCCAAAATCGATCAAAGCGTAGACAGTTCGAGACATTACTCGCATGGAGAAATGTCCGCATGGTACTTATCGTATTCAATGCCGATGCAATTATTGTGTTTCATCACCACTCTGAAGCTCCACAGATTACAGAATGCCTCCAGATGTGCTTCGGAATCTACTACTGGTGTTCCAGGGAACGATCAAATCGTAGACAATTTAAGACATTACTCCCATCGAGAAAAGTCCGCATGGTACTAATTGTGTTCAATGCAGATGCATTTTTTGTGCTTCATCAACACTCTGTAGGTCCAAAGATTACAGAATGCCTCCCGATGTGCTTCGGAAACTACTACTGGTCTTCCAGGGAACGATCAAAGCGTAGACAGTTTGAGACATTACTCCCTTGGAGAAAAGTCTGCATGGTACTTATTGTATTCAATGAAGATGCTATTTTTGTGTTTCATCACCACTCTGAAGCCCCATAGATTACAGAATGCCTCCAGATGTGCTTCGGAAACTACTACTTAACTTCCAGGGAACGATCAAATCGTAGACAGTTTGAGACCCTACTCCCTTGGAGAAATGTCCGCATGGAACTTATTGTATTCAATGCCGATGCAATTTTTGTGTTTCATCAACACTCTGTAGGTCCACAGATTACAGACTGCCTCCAGATTTGCTTCGGAAACTACTACTGGTCTTCTTATAATCCATCAAATCGTAGAGAGTTTGAGACATTTCTCCAATGGAGAAAAGTCCGCATGGTACTTATTGTATTCAATGCCGATGCAATTTTTGTGTTTCATCAACACTCTGTAGGTCCAAAAATTTCAAAATGCTACCAGATGTGCTTCGGAAACCACTACTGGTCTTCCAGGAAACGATCAAAACGTAGACAGCTTGAGACATTACTCCCATGGAGAAAAGTCCGCATGGTATTTATTGTATTCAATGCCGATGCTATTTTTGTGTTTCATCACCACTCTGAAGCTCCATAGATTACAGAATGCCTCCAGATGTGCTTCGGAAACTACTACTGGTCTTCCAGGGAACGATCAAAACGTAGACAGTTTGAGACATTACTCCCATGGAGAAAAGTCCGCATGGTACTTATTGTATTCAATGCCGATGCAATTTTTTTTGTTTCATCAACAATCTGTAGGTCCACAAATTACAAAATGCCTCCAGAAGTGCTTCGGAAACTACTACTGGTCTTCCAGGGAACGATCAAAACGTAGACAGTTTGAGACATTACTCCCATGGAGAAAAGTCCGCATAGTACTTATTGTATACAATGCCGTTGCTATTATTGTGTTTCAACACCACTCTGAAGCTCCATATATTACAGAATGCATCCAGATGTGCTTCGGAAACTACTACTGGTCTTCCATGGTACGATCAAAGCGTAGACAGTTTAAGACATTACTCCCATGGAGAAAAGTCTGCATGGTACTTATTGTATTCAATGCCGATGCAATTTTTGTGTTTCATCAACTCTCTGTAGCATCACAGACCACAGAATGCCTCCAGATGTGCTTCGGAATCTACTACTGGTCATCCATGGATCGATCAAATCGTAGACAGTTTGAGACATTACTCCCGTGGAGAAAAGTCCGCATGGAACTTATTGTATTCAATGCCGATGCAATTTTTGTGTTTCATCAACATCCTGTAGGACGCTAGATTCCAGAATTCCCCCAGATGTTCTTTGGAAACTACTACTGGTCTTCCAGGTAACGATCGAAACGTAGACAGTTTGAGACATTACTTGCATGGAGAAAAGTCAGCATGGTACTCATTGTATTCAATGCCGATGCAATTTTTGTGTTTCATCAACTCTCTGTAGGTCCACAGATCACAGCATGCCTCCAGATGTGCTTCGGAAACTACTACTGGTCCTCCTGGAATCGATCAAGGCGTAGACAGTTGGAGACATTAATCCCATGGAGAAAAGTCCGTATGGTACTTATTGTATTCAATGCCGATGCAATTTTTGTGTTTCATCAACAATCTGTAGGTCCACAAATTACAAAATGCCTCCAGATGTGCTTCGGAAACTACTACTGGTCTTCCAGGGAACGGTCAAAACGCAGACTGTTTGAGACATTACTCCCATGGAGAAAAGTCCGCATGGTACTTATTTCATTCAATGCCGATGCAATTTTTGTGTTTCATCAACACTCTGTAGGTCCACAGATTACAGAATGCCTCCAGATGTGCTTCGGAAACTACTACTGGTCTTCCAGGAAACGATCAAATCGTAGACAGTTTGAGACATTACTCCCATTTAGAAAAGTCCGCATGGTAGTTATTGTATTCAATGCCGGTGCAATTTTTGTGCTTCATCAACACTCTGTAGGTCAACAGATTACAAAATGCCTCCAGAAGTGCTTCGGAAACTACTACTGGTCTTCCAGGGAACGATCAAAGCGTAGACAGTTTGAGACATTACTCCCATGGAGAAAAGTCCGCATAGTACTTATTGTATACAATGCCGTTGCTATTATTGTGTTTCATCAAAACTCTGAAGCTCCATATATTACAGAATGCATCCAGATGTGCTTCGGAAACCACTACTGGTCTTCCATGGTACGATCAAAGCGTAGACAGTTTAAGACATTACTCCCATGGAGAAAAGTCTGCATGGTACTTATTGTATTCAATGCCGATGCAATTTTTGTGTTTCATCAACTCTCTGTAGCATCACAAACCACAGAATGCCTCCAGATGTGCTTCGGAAACTACTACTGGTCATCATGGATCGATCAGATCGTAGACATTTTGAGACATTACTCCCGTGGAGAAAAGTCCGCATGGAACTTATTGTATTCAATGCCGATGCAATTTTTGTGTTTCATCAACATCCTGTAGGTCCATAGATTCCAGAATTCCCCCAGATGTTCTTTGGAAACTACTACTGGTCTTCCAGGGAACGATCGAAACGTAGACAGTTTGAGACATTACTTGCATGGAGAAAAGTCAGCATGGTAATCATTGTATTCAATGCCGATGCAATTTCTGTGTTTCATCAACTCTCTGTAGGTCCACAGATCACAGAATGCCTCCAGATGTGCTTCGGAAACTACTACTGGTCTTCCAGGGAACGATCAAAACGTAGACAGTTTGAGACATTAGTCCCATGGAGAAAAGTCCGCATGGTACTTATTGTATTCAATGAAGATGCTATTTTTGTGTTTCATCACCACTCTGAAGCTCCATAGATTACAGAATGCCTCCAGATGTGCTTCGGAAACTACTACTGGTCTTCCAGGGAACGATCAAAGCGTAGACAGTTTGAGACAATACTCCCTTGGAGAAATGTCCGCATGGAACTTATTGCATTCAATGCCGATGCAATTTTTGTGTTTCATCAACACTCTGTAGGTCCACAGATTACAGCATGCCTCCAGATGTGCTTCGAAAACTACTACTGGTCTTCCTGGAATCGATCAAAGCGTAGACAGTTTGAGACATTACTCCCATGGAGAAAATTCCGCATGGTACTTATTGTATACAATGCCGTTGCTATTATTGTGTTTCATCACCACTCTGAAGCTCCATATAAAACACAATGCATCCAAATGTGCTTCGGATACTAATACTGGTTTTCCATGGTACGATCAAAACGTAGACAGTTTAAGACATTACTCCCATGGAGAAAAGTCTGCATGGTACTTATTGTATTCAATGCCGATGCAATTTTTGTGTTTCATCAACATCCTGTAGGTCCACAGATACCAGAATGCCCGCAGATGTGCTTTGGTAACTACTACTGGTCTTCCAGTGAACGATCAAAGCGTAGACACTTTAAGACATTACTCCCATGGAGAAATGTCTGCATGGTACTTATTGTATTCAATGCCGATGCAATTTTTATGTTTCATCAAAATCCTGTAAGTCCACAGATCCCAGAATGCCTCGAGATGTGCTTCGGAAACTACTACTAGTCTTCCAGGGTACGATCAAAACGTAGACTGTTTGAGACATTACTCCAATGGAGAAAAGTCCGCATGGTATTTATTGTATTCGATGCCGATGCAATTTTTGTGTTTCATCAACTCTCTGTACGTCCACAGATTACAGAATACCTCCAGATGTGCTTCGGAAACTACTACTGGTCTTCCAGTGAACGATCAAAGCGTAGACAGTTTGAGACAATACTCCCTTGGAGAAATGTCCGCATGGAACTTATTGTATTCAAAGCCGATGCAATTTTTGTGTTTCATAACCACTCTGTAGGTCCACAAATTACAAAATGCTTCCAGGTGTGCTTCGGAAACTACAATTGGTCTTCCAGGAAACGATCAAAACGTAGACAGTTTGAGACATTAATCCCATGGAGAAAAGTCCACATGGTATTTATTGTATTCAATGCCGATGCAATTTTTGTGTTTCATCAACAATCTGTAGGTCCACAAATTACAAAATGCCTCCAGACGTGCTTCGGAAACTACTACTGGTCTTCCAGGTAACGATCAAAACGTAGACACTTTGAGACATTACTCCCATGGAGAAAAGTCCGCATGGTATTTATTGCATTCAATGCCGATGCAATTTTTGTGTTTCATCAACACTCTGTAGGTCCACTGATTACAGAATGCCTCCAGATGTGCTTCGGAAACTACTACTGGTCTTCCAGGGAACGATCAAATCGTAGACAGTTTGAGACATTACTCCCATCTAGAAAAGTCCGCATGGTACTTATCGTATTCAATGCCGATGCAATTTTTGTGCTTCATCAACACTCTGTAGGTCCACAGATTACAGCATGCCTCCAGATGCGCTTCGGAAACTACTACTGGTCTTCCTGGAATCGATCAAAGCGTAGACAGATTGAGACATGACTCCCATGGAGAAGAGTTCGCATGGTACTTATTGTATAGAATGCCATTGCTATTATTGTGTTTCATCACCACTCTGAAGCTCCATATATTACAGAATACATCCAGATGTGCTTCGGAAACTACTACTGGTCTTCCATGGATCGATCAAATAGTAGACAGTTTGAGACATTACTCCCGTGGAGAAAAGTCCACATGGAACTTATTGTATTCAATGCCGATGCAATTTTTGTGTTTCATCAACATCCTGTAGGTCCACAGATTCCAGAATGCCCCCAGATGTGTTTTGGAAACTACTACTGGTCTTCCAGGAAACGATCGAATCGTAAACAGTTTGAGACATTACATCCATGGAGAAAAGTCCGCATGGTACTTATTGTATATAATGCCGTTGCTATAATTATGTTTCATCACCACTCTGAAGCTCCATATATACTACTGGTCTTCCATGGATCGATCAAATAGTAGACAGTTTGAGACATTACTCCCGTGGAGAAAAGTCCACATGGAACTTATTGTATTCAATGCCGATGCAATTTTTGTGTTTCATCAACATCCTGTAGGTCCACAGATTCCAGAATGCCCCCAGATGTGTTTTGGAAACTACTACTGGTCTTCCAGGAAACGATCGAATCGTAAACAGTTTGAGACATAAATCCCATGGAGAAAAGTCCACATGGTATTTATTGTATTCAATTCCGATGCAATTTTAGTGTTTCATCAACAATCTGTAGGTCCACAAATTACAAAATGCCTCCAGACGTGCTTCGGAAACTACTACTGGTCTTCCAGGTAACGATCAAAACGTAGACACTTTGAGACATTACTCCCATGGAGAAAAGACCGCATGGTATTTATTGCATTCAATGCCGATGCAATTTTTGTGCTTCATCAACACTCTGTAGGTCCACAGATTACACAATGCCTCCAGATGTGGTTCGGAAACTACTACTGGTCTTCCATGGAACGATTAAAGCGTAGACATTTTAAGACATTACTTCCATGGAGAAAAGTCGGCATTGTACTTATTGTATTCAATGCCGATGCAATTTTTTTGTTTCATCAAGTCTCTGTAGGACCACAGATCACAGAATGCCTCCAGATGTGCTTCGGAAACTACTACTGGTCTTCCAGGAAACGATCAAAACGTAGACAGCTTGCGACATTACTCCCATGGAGAAAAGTTCGCATGGTACTTATTGTATTCAATGCCGTTGCTATTATTGTGTTTCATCACCACTCTGAAGCTCCATATATTTCACAATGCCTCCAGATGTGGTTCGGAAACTACTACTGGTCTTCCATGGAACGATTAAAGCGTAGACAGTTTATGACATTACTTCCATGGAGAGAAGTCCGCATGGTACTTCTCGTATTCAATGCCGATGCAATTTTTGTGTTTCGTCACCACTCTGAAGCTCCATAGATTACAGAATGCCTCCAGATGTGCTTTGGAAACTACTACTGGTCCTCCAGGGAACGATCAAAGCGTAGACAGTTTAAGAAATTACTCCCATGGAAAAAAGACCGCATGGTACTTATTGTTTTCAATGCCGATGCTATTTTTGTGTTTCATCAACTCTCAGTAGTTCCACAGATTGCAGAATGCCTCAAGATGTGCTTCGGAAGCTACTACTGGGTTTCCAGGAAGCGATCAAAGCGTAGACAGTTTGAGACATTTCTCCAATAGAGAAAAGTCCGCATGGTACTAATTGTATTCAATGCCGATGCTATTCTTTTGTTTCATCAACTCTCTGTAAGTCCACAGATTGCAGAATGCCTCCAGATGTGCTTCGGAAACTACGACGTGTTTTCCAGGAAGCGATCAAAGCGTAGACAGTTTGATACATTACTCCCATGGAGAAAAGTCCGCATGGTAATTATTGTATTCAATGCCCATGCAATTTTTGTGTTTCATCAACACTCTGTAGGTCCACAGATAACAGAATGCTTCCATATGTCCTTTGGAAACCACTACTGGTCTTCCAGGGAACGATCATATCGTAGACAGTTTGAGACATTATTCCAATGGAGAAAAGTCAGCATTGTACTTATTGTATTCAATGCCGATGCTATCTTTGTGTTTCATCACCACTCTGAAGCTCCATAGATTACAGAATGCCTCCAGATGTGCTTCGGAAACTACTACTGGTCTTCCAGGGAACGATCAAAGCCTAGACAGTTTGAGACATTACTCCCATGGAGAAAAGTCCGCATGGTGCTTATTGTATTCAATGCCGATGCAATTTTTGTATTTCATCAACACAATGTAGGTCCACAGATTACAGCATGCCTCCAGATGTGCTTCGGAAATTTCTACTGGTCCTCCTGGAATCGATCAAAGCGTAGACAGTTTGAGTTATTACTCCTATGGAGAAAAGTCCGCAAGGTACCTATTGTATTCAATGCCGATGCAATTTTTGTGTTTCATCAACAATCTGTTGGTCCACAAATTACAAAATGCCTCCAGATGTGCTTCGAAAACTACTACTGGTCTTCCATGGAACGATTAAAGCGTAGACAGTTTAAGACATTACTTCCATGGAGAAAAGTCAGCATGGTACTTAATGTATTCAATGACGATGCAATTTTTGTGTTTCATCAACACTCTGTAAGTCCACAGATTACAGAATGCCTCCAGATGTGCTTCAGAAACTACTACTGGTCTTCCTGGGAGCGATCAAATCGTAGACAGTTTGAGACTTTACTCCCGTGGAGAAAAGTCCGCATGGAACTTATTGTATTCATTGCCGATGCAATTTTTGTGTTTCATCAACATCCTGTAGGTCCACAGAAACCAGAATGCCTCCAGATGTGCTTCGGAAACTACTACTGGTGTTCCAGGGAGCGGTCAAATCGTAGACAGTTTGAGACTTTACTCCCGTGGAGAAAAGTCCGCATGGAACTTATTGTATTCAATGCCGATGCAATTTTTGTGTTTCATCAACATCCTGTTGGTCCACAGAATCTAGAATGCCTCCAGATGTGGTTCGGAAACTACTACTGGTCTTCCAGGGAGCGATCAAATCGTAGACAGTTTGAGACATTACTCCCGTGGAGAAGAGTCCGCATGGAACTTATTGTATTCAATGAAGATGCTATTTTTGTGTTTCATCACCACTCTGAACCTCCATAGATTACAGAATGCATCCAGATGTGCTTCGGAAACTACTACTAGTCTTCCAGGGAACGATCAAAGCGTAGACAGTTTGAGACATTACTCCCTTGGAGAAATGTCCGCATGGAACTTATTGTATTCAATGCCGATGCAATTTTTGTGTTTCATCAACACACCGGAATTCCACAGATTACAGAATGCCTCCAGATGTGCTTCGGGAACTACTACTAGTCTTCCAGGGAACGATCAAAGAGTAGACTGTTTGAGACATTACTCCCATGGAGAAAAGTCCGCATGGTAGTTATTGTATTCAATGCCGATGCTATTTTTGTGTTTCATCAGCACTCTGAAGCTCCATAGATTACAGAATGCCTCCAGATGTGCTTCGGAAACTACTACTGGTCTTCCAGGGAACGATCAAATCGTAGACAGTTTGAGACATTACTCCCGTGGAGAAAAGTCCGCATGGAACTTATTGTATTCAATGAAGATGCTATTTTTGTGTTTCATCACCACTCTTAACCTCCATAGATTCCAGAATGCCCCCAGATAAGCTTTGCAAACTACTACTGGTCTTCCAGGGAACGATCGAAACGTAGACAGTTTGAGACATTACATCCATGGAGAAAAGTCAGCATGGTACTTATTGTATTCAATGACGATGCAATTTTTGTGTTTCATCAACACTCTGTAAGTCCACGGATTACAGAGTGCCTCTAGATGTGCTTCAGAAACTACTACTGGTCTTCCAGGGAACGATGAAATCGTAGCCAGTTTATGACATTACTCCCGTGGAGAAAAGTCCGCATGGAACTTATTGTATTCAATGCCGATGCAATTTTTGTGTTTCATCAACACTCTGTAGGTCTACAGATTACAGAATGCCTCCAGATGTGCTTCGGAAACTACTACTGGTCTTCCATGGAACGATCAAAACGTAGATAATTTGAGACACTACTCCCATGGAGAGAAGTCCGCATGGTACTTCTAGTATTCAATGCCGATGCAATTTTTGTGTTTCATCAACACTCTGAAGCTCCATAGATACAGAATGCCTCCAGATGTGCTTTGGAAACTACCACTGGTCTTCCAGGGAGCGATCAAATCGTAGACAGTTTGAGACTTTACTCCCGTGGAGAAAAGTCCGCATGGAACTTATTGTATTCAATGCCGATGCAATTTTTATGTTTCATCAACATCCTGTAGGTCCACAGAATCCAGAATGCCTCCAGATGTGCTTCGGAAACTACTACTGGTCTTCCAGGGAACGATCAATCATGGACTGTTTGAGACATTACTCCAATGGAGAAAAGTCAGCATGGTACTTATTGTATTCAATGCCGATGCAATTTTTGTGTTTCATCAACACTCTGTAGGTCCACAGATTACAGATTGCCTCCAGATGTGCTTCGGAAACTACTACTGGTCTTCCAGGGAACGATCAAAACGTAGACAGTTTGAGACATTACTCCCTTGGAGAAAAGTCCGAATGGTACTTATTGTATTCAATGAAGATGCTATTTTTGTGTTTCATCACCACTCTGAAGCACCATAGATTACAGAATGCCTCCAGATGTGCTTCGGAAACTACTACTTAACTTCCACGGAACGATCAAAACCTAGACAGTTTGAGACATTACTCCATTGGAGAAATGTCCGCATGAAACTTATTGTATTCAATGCCGATGCAATTTTTGTGTTTCATCAACACTCTGTAGGTCCACAGATTACAGAATGCCTCCAGATTTGCTTCGGAAACTACTACTGGTCTTCTTATAATCGATCAAATCGTAGACAGTTTGAGACATTTCTCCAATGGAGAAGAGTCCACATGGTACTTATTGTATTCAATGCCGATGCAATTTTTGTGTTTCATCAACAATCTGTAGGTCCAAAAATTACAAAATTCTTCCAGATGTGCTTCGGAAACCACTACTGGTCTTCCAGGAAACGATCAAAACGTAGACAGCTTGAGACATTACTCCCATGGAGAAAAGTCCGCATGGTACTTATTGTATTCAATGCCGTTGCTATAATTGTGTTTCATCACCACTCTGAAGCTCCATATATTACACAATGACTCCAGATGTGGTTCGGAAACTACTACTGGTCTTCCAGGGAACGATCGAAACGTAGACAGATTGAGACATTACTTCCATGGAGAAAAGTCAGCATGGTACTTATTGTATTCAATGACGATGCAATTTTTGTGTTTCATCAACACTCTGTAAGTCCACAGATTACAGAATGCCTCCATATGTGCTTCAGAAACTACTACTGGTCTTCCAGGGAACGATGAAATCGTAGCCAGTTTGAGACATTAGTCCCGTGGAGAAAAGTCCGCATGGAACTTATTGTATTCAATGCCGATGCAATTTTTGTGTTTCATCAACATCCTGTAGGTCCACAGAATCCAGAATGCCTCCAGATGTGCTTCGGAAACTACTACTGGTCTTCCAGCGAACGATCAAAACATGGACTGTTTGAGACATTACTCCAATGGAGAAAAGTCCGCATGGTACTTATTGTATTTAATGAAGATGCTATTTTTGTGTTTCATCAACACTCTGTAGGTCCACAGATTACAGAATGCCTCCAGATTTGCTTCGGAAACTACTACTGGTCTTCTTATAATCGATCAAATCGTAGACAGTATGAGACATTTCTCCAATGGAGAAAAGTCCGCATGGTACTTATTGTATTCAATGCCGATGCAATTTTTGTGTTTCATCAACACTCTGTAGGTCCAAAAATTACAAAATGCTTCCAGATGTGCTTCGGAAACCACTGCTGGTCTTCCAGGAAGCGATCAAAACGTAGACAGCTTGAGACATTACTCCCATGGAGAGAAGTCCGCATGGTACTTATTGTATTCAATGCCGATGCTATTTTTGTGTTTCATCACCACTCTGAAGCTCCATAGATTACAGAATGCCTCCAGATGTGCTTCGGAAAGTACTACTGGTCTTCCAGGGAACGATCAAAGCCTAGACTGTTTGAGACATTACTCCCATGGAGAAAAGTCCGCATGGTACTTATTGTATTCAATGCCGATGCAATTTTTGTATTTCATCAACACAATGAAGGTCCACAGGTTACAGCATGCCTCCAGATGTGCTTCGGAAACTACTACTGGTCCTCCTGGAATCGATCAAAGGGTAGACAGTTTGAGTTATTACTCCCTTGGAGAAACGTCCGCATGGTACTTATTGTATTCAATGCCTATGCAATTTTTGTGTTTCATCAACAATCTGTAGGTCCACAAATTACAAAATGCCTCCAGATGTGCTTCGGAAACTACTACTGGTCTTCCAGGGAACGATCAAAACGTAGACAGTTTGAGACATTACTCCCATGGGGAAAAATCCGCATGGTACTTATTTCATTCAATGCCGATGCAATTTTTGTGTTTCGTCAACACTCTGTAGGTCCACAGATTACAGAATGCCTCCAGATGTGCTTCGGAAACTACTACTGGTCTTCCAGGAAACGTTCAAATCGTAGACAGTTTGAGACATTACTCCCATTTAGAAAAGTCCGCATGGTAGTTATTGTATTCAATGACGATGCAATTTATGTCCTTCATCAACACTCTGTAGGTCCACAGATTACAAAATGCCTCCAGAAGTGCTTCGGAAACTACTACTGGTTTTCCAGGGAACGATCAAAGCGTAGACAGATTGAGACATTACTCCCATGGAGAAAAGTCCGCATAGTACTTATTGTATACAATGCCGTTGCTATTATTGTGTTTCATCACCACTCTGATGCTCCATATATTACAGAATGCATCCAGATGTGCTTCGGAAACTACTACTGGTCTTCCATGGTACGATCAAAACGTAGATAATTTGAGACACTACTCCCATGGAGAGAAGTCCGCATGGTACTTCTAGTATTCAATGCCGATGCAATTTTTGTGTTTCATCACCACTCTGAAGCTCCATAGATTACAGAATGCCTCCAGATGTGCTTCGGAAAGTACTACTGGTCTTCCAGAGAACGATCAAAACATGGACTGTTTGAGATATTACTCCAATGGAGAAAAGTCAGCATGGTACTTATTGTATTCAATGCCGATGCAATTTTTGTGTTTCATCAACACTCTGTAGGTCCACAGATTACAGATTGCCTCCAGATGTGCTTCGGAAACTACTACTGGTCTTCCAGGGAACGATCAAAACGTAGACAGTTTGAGACATTACTCCCTTGGAGAAAAGTCCGCATGGTACTTATTGTATTCAATGAAGATGCTATTTCTGTGTTTCATCACCACTCTGAAGCCCCATAGATTACAGAATGCCTCCAGATGTGCTTCGGAAACTACCACTGGTCTTCCAGGGAGCGATCAAATCGTAGACAGTTTGAGACTTTACTCCCGTGGAGAAAAGTCCGCATGGAACTTATTGTATTCAATGCCGATGCAATTTTTGTGTTTCATCAACATCCTGTAGGTCCACAGAATCCAGAATGCCTCCAGATGTGCTTCGGAAACTACTACTGGTCTTCCAGGGAACGATCAAAACATGGACTGTTTGAGACATTACTCCAATGGAGAAAAGTCAGCATGGTACTTATTGTATTCAATGCCGATGCAATTTTTGTGTTTCATCAACACTCTGTAGGTCCACAGATTACAGATTGCCTCCAGATGTGCTTCGGAAACTACTACTGGTCTTCCAGGGAACGATCAAAACGTAGACAGTTTGAGACATTACTCCCTTGGAGAAAAGTCCGCATGGTACTTATTGTATTTAATGAAGATGCTATTTTTGTGTTTCATCAACACTCTGTAGGTCCACAGATTACAGAATGCCTCCAGATTTGCTTCGGAAACTACTACTGGTCTTCTTATAATCGATCAAATCGTAGACAGTATGAGACATTTCTACAATGGAGAAAAGTCCGCATGGTACTTATTGTATTCAATGCCTATGAAATTTTTGTGTTTCATCAACACTCTGTAGGTCCCAAAAGTACAAAATGCTTCCAGATGTGCTTCGGAAACCACTACTGGTCTTCCAGGAAGCGATCAAAACGGTGACAGCTTGAGACATTACTCCCATGGAGAGAGGTCCAGATGGTACTTATTGTATTCGATGCCGATGCTATTTTTGTGTTTCATCACCACTCTGAAGCTCCATAGATTACAGAATACCTCCAGATGTGCTTCGGAAAGTAATACTGGTCTTCCAGGGAACGATCAAAGCCTAGACAGTTTGAGACATTACTCCCATGGAGAAAAGTCCGCATGGTACTTATTGTATTCAATGCCGATGCAATTTTTGTATTTCATCAACACAATGTAGGTCCACAGATTACAGCATGCCTCCAGATGTGCTTCGGAAACTACTACTGGTCCTCCTGGAATCGATCAAAGGGTAGACACTTTGAGTTATTACTCCCATGGGGAAAAGTCCGCATGGTACTTATTGTATTCAATGCCTATGCAATTTTTGTGTTTCATCAACAATCTGTAGGTCCACAAATTACAAAATGCCTCCAGATGTGCTTCGGAAACTACTACTGGTCTTCCAGGGAACGATCAAAACGTAGACAGTTTAAGACATTACTCCCATGGAGAAAAGTCCGCATGGTACTTATTTCATTCAATGCCGATGCAATTTTTGTCTTTCGTCAACACTCTGTAGGTCCACAGATTACAGAATGCCTCCAGATGTGCTTCGGAAACTACTACTGGTCTTCCAGGAAACGATCAAATCGTAGACAGTTTGAGACATTACTCCCATTTAGAAAAGTCCGCATGGTAGTTATTGTATTCAATGACGATGCAATTTATGTCCTTCATCAACACTCTGTAGGTCCACAGATTACAAAATGCCTCCAGAAGTGCTTCGGAAACTACTACTGGTTTTCCAGGGAACGATCAAAGCGTAGACAGTTTGAGACATTACTCCCATGGAGAAAAGTCCGCATAGTACTTATTGTATACAATGCCGTTGCTATTATTGTGTTTCATCACCACTCTGAAGCTCCATATATTACAGAATGCATCGAGATGTGCTTCGGAAACTACTACTGGTCTTCCATGGTACGATCAAAGCGTAGACATTTTAAGACATTACTCCCATGGACAAAAGTCTGCATGGCACTTATTGTATTCAATGCCGATGCAATTTTTGTGTTTCATCAACATCCTGTAGGTCCACAGATTCCAGAATGCCCCCAGATGTCCTTTGGAAACTACTACTGGTCTTCCAGGGAACGATCGAAACGTAGACAGGTTGAGACATTACTTCCATGGAGAAAAGTGAGCATGGTACTTATTGTATTCAATGACGATGCAATTTTTGTGTTTCATCAACACTCTGTAAGTCCACAGATTACAGAATGCCTCCAGATGTGCTTCAGAAACTACTACTGGTCTTCCAGGGAACGATGAAATCGTAGCCAGTTTATGACATTACTCCCGTGGAGAAAAGTCCGCATGGAACTTATTGTATTCAATGCCGATGCAATTTTTGTGTTTCATCAACACTCTGTAGGTCTACAGATTACAGAATGCCTCCAGATGTGCTTCGGAAACTACTACTGGTCTTCCAGGGAACGATCAAATCGTAGATAGTTTGAGACATTACTCCCATGGAGAGAAGTCCGCATGGTACTTCTAGTATTCAATGCCGATGCAATTTTTGTGTTTCATCACCACTCTGAAGCTCCATAGACACAGAATGGGTCCAGATGTGCTTTGGAAACTGCAACTGGTCTTCCAGGGAACTATCAAAGCGTAGACAGTTTAAGAAATTACTCCCATGGAAAAAAGACCGCATGGTACTTATTGTTTTCAATGCCGATGCTATTTTTGTGTTTAATCAACTCTCAGTAGTTCCACAGATTGCAGAATGCCTCAAGATGTGCTTCGGAAGCTACTACTGGTTTTCCAGGAAGCGATCAAATCGTAGAGAGTTTGAGACATTTCTCCAATGGAGAAAAGTCCGCATGGTACTTATTGTATTCAATGCCGATGCAATTTTTGTGTTTCATCAACACTCTGTAGGTCCACAAATAACAAAATGCTTCCAGATGTGCTTCGGAAACTACTACTGGTCTTCCAGGAAACGATCAAAACGTAGACATTTTGAGACATTACTCCCATGGACAAAAGTCTGCATGGTACTTATTGTATTCAATGCCGATGCAATTTTTGTGTTTCATCAACATCCTGTAGGTCTACAGATTCCAGAATTCCCCCAGATGTTCTTTGGAAACTACTACTGGTCTTCCAGGGAACGATCGAAACGTAGACAGTTTGAGACATTACTTGCATGGAGAAAAGTCAGCATGGTAATCATTGTATTCAATGCCGATGCAATTTCTGTGTTTCATCAACTCTCTGTAGGTCCACAGATCACAGAATGCCTCCAGATGTGCTTCGGAAACTACTACTGGTCTTCCAGGGAACGATCAAATCGTAGACAGTTTGAGACATTAGTCCCATGGAGAAAAGTCCGCATGGTACTTATTGTATTCAATGAAGATGCTATTTTTGTGTTTCATCACCACTCTGAAGCTCCATAGATTACAGAATGCCTCCAGATGTGCTTCGGAATCTACTACTGGTCTTCCAGGGAACGATCAAAGCGTAGACAGTTTGAGACAATACTCCCTTGGAGAAATGTCCGCATGGAACTTATTGCATTCAATGCCGATGCAATTTTTGTGTTTCATCAACACTCTGTAGGTCCACAGATTACAGCATGCCTCCAGATGTGCTTCGAATACTACTACTGGTCTTCCTGGAATCGATCAAAGCGTAGATAGTTTGAGACATTTCTCCGATGGAGAAAAGTCCGCATGGAAATTATTGCATTCAATGCCGATGCAATTTTTGTGTTTCACCAACACAATGTAGGTCCACAGATTACAGCATGCCTCCAGATGGGCTTCGGAAACTACTACTGGTCCTCCTGGAATCGATCAAAGCGTAGACAGTTTGAGACATTACTCCCATGGAGAAAATTCCGCATGGTACTTATTGTATACAATGCCGTTGCTATTGTTGTGTTTCATCACCACTCTGAAGCTCCATATAAAACACAATGCATCCAGATGTGCTTCGGATACTAATACTGGTTTTCCATGGTACGATCAAAACGTAGACAGTTTAAGACATTACTCCCATGGAGAAAAGTCTGCATGGTACTTATTGTATTCAATGCCGATGCAATTTTTGTGTTTCATCAACATCCTGTAGGTCCACAGATACCAGAATGCCCGCAGATGTGCTTTGGTAACTACTACTGGTCTTCCAGTGAACGATCAAAGCGTAGACACTTTAAGACATTACTCCCATGGAGAAATGTCTGCATGGTACTTATTGTATTCAATGCCGATGCAATTTTTATGTTTCATCAAAATCCTGTAAGTCCACAGATCCCAGAATGCCTCGAGATGTGCTTCGGAAACTACTACTAGTCTTCCAGGGTACGATCAAAACATAGACTGTTTGAGACATTACTCCAATGGAGAAAAGTCCGCATGGTATTTATTGTATTCGATGCCGATGCAATTTTTGTGTTTCATCAACACTCTGTACGTCCACAGATTACAGAATACCTCCAGATGTGCTTCGGAAACTACTACTGGTCTTCCAGTGAACGATCAAAGCGTAGACAGTTTGAGACAATACTCCCTTAGAGAAATGTCCGCATGGAACTTATTGTATTCAAAGCCGATGCAATTTTTGTGTTTCATAACCACTCTGTAGGTCCACAAATTACAAAATGCTTCCAGGTGTGCTTCGGAAACTACAATTGGTCTTCCAGGAAACGATCAAAACGTAGACACTTTGAGACATTAATCCCATGGAGAAAAGTCCACATGGTATTTATTGTATTCAATGCCGATGCAATTTTTGTGTTTCATCAACAATCTGTAGGTCCACAAATTACAAAATGCCTCCAGACGTGCTTCGGAAACTACTACTGGTCTTCCAGGTAACGATCAAAACGTAGACACTTTGAGACATTACTCCCATGGAGAAAAGTCCGCATGGTATTTATTGCATTCAATGCCGATGCAATTTTTGTGTTTCATCAACACTCTGTAGGTCCACTGATTACAGAATGCCTCCAGATGTGCTTCGGAAACTACTACTGGTCTTCCAGGGAACGATCAAATCGTAGACAGTTTGAGACATTACTCCCATCTAGAAAAGTCCGCATGGTACTTATCGTATTCAATGCCGATGCAATTTTTGTGCTTCATCAACACTCTGTAGGTCCACAGATTACAGCATGCCTCCAGATGCGCTTCGGAAACTACTACTGGTCTTCCTGGAATCGATCAAAGCGTAGACAGTTTGAGACATGACTCCCATGGAGAAGAGTTCGCATGGTACTTATTGTATAGAATGCCGTTGCTATTATTGTGTTTCATCACCACTCTGAAGCTCCATATTTTACAGAATACATCCAGATGTGCTTCGGAAACTACTACTGGTCTTCCATGGATCGATCAAATAGTAGACAGTTTGAGACATTACTCCCGTGGAGAAAAGTCCACATGGAACTTATTGTATTCAATGCCGATGCAATTTTTGTGTTTCATCAACATCCTGTAGGTCCACAGATTCCAGAATGCCCCCAGATGTGTTTTGGAAACTACTACTGGTCTTCCAGGAAACGATCGAATCGTAAACAGTTTGAGACATTAATCGGATGGAGAAAAATCCACATGGTATTTATTGTATTCAATGCCGATGCAATTTTTGTGTTTCATCAACAATCTGTAGGTCCACAAATTACAAAATGCCTCCAGACGTGCTTCGGAAACTACTACTGGTCTTCCAGGTAACGATCAAAACGTAGACACTTTGAGACATTACTCCCATGGAGAAAAGACCGCATGGTATTTATTGCATTCAATGCCGATGCAATTTTTGTGCTTCATCAACACTCTGTAGGTCCACAGATTACACAATGCCTCCAGATGTGGTTCGGAAACTACTACTGGTCTTCCATGGAACGATTAAAGCGTAGACAGTTTAAGACATTACTTCCATGGAGAGAAGTCCGCATGGTACCTCTCGTATTCAATGCCGATGCAATTTTTTTGTTTCATCACCACTCTGAAGCTCCATAGATTACAGAATGCCTCCAGATGTGCTTTGGAAACTACTACTGGTCCTCCAGGGAACGATCAAAGCGTAGACAGTTTAAGAAATTACTCCCATGGAAAAAAGACCGCATGGTACTTATTGTTTTCAATGCCGATGCTATTTTTGTGTTTCATCAACTCTCAGTAGTTCCACAGATTGCAGAATGCCTCAAGATGTGCTTATGAAGCTACTACTGGGTTTCCAGGAAGCGATCAAAGCGTAGACACTTTGAGACATTTCTCCAATAGAGAAAAGTCCGCATGGTACTAATTGTATTCAATGCCGATGCTATTCTTTTGTTTCATCAACTCTCTGTAAGTCCACAGATTGCAGAATGCCTCCAGATGTGCTTCGGAAACTACGACGTGTTTTCCAGGAAGCGATCAAAGCGTAGACAGTTTGATACATTACTCCCATGGAGAAAAGTCCGCATGGTAATTATTGTATTCAATGCCCATGCAATTTTTGTGTTTCATCAACACTCTGTAGGTCCACAGATAACAGAATGCTTCTATATGTCCTTTGGAAACCACTACTGGTCTTCCAGGGAACGATCAAATCGTAGACAGTTTGAGACATTACTCCAATGGAGAAAAGTCAGCATGGTACTTATTGTATTCAATGCCGATGCTATTTTTGTGTTTCATCACCACTCTGAAGCTCCATAGATTACAAATTGCCTCCAGATGTGCTTCGGAAACTACTACTGGTCTTCCAGGGAACGATCAAAGCCTAGACAGTTTGAGACATTACTCCCATGGAGAAAAGTCCGCATGGTGCTTATTGTATTCAATGCCGATGCAATTTTTGTATTTCATCAACACAATGTAGGTCCACAGATTACAGCATGCCTCCAGATGTGCTTCGGAAATTTCTACTGGTCCTCCTGGAATCGATCAAAGCGTAGACAGTTTGAGTTATTACTCCTATGGAGAAAAGTCCGCAAGGTACCTATTGTATTCAATGCCGATGCAATTTTTGTGTTTCATCAACAATCTGTTGGTCCACAAATTACAAAATGCCTCCAGATGTGCTTCGGAAACTACTACTGGTCTTCCATGGAACGATTAAAGCGTAGACAGTTTAAGACATTACTTCCATGGAGAAAAGTCCGCATTGTACTTATTGTATTCTATTCCGATGCAATTTTTTTGTTTCATTAACTCTCTGTAGGACCACAGATCACAGAATGCCTAAAGATGTGCTTCGGAAACTACTACTGGTCTTCCAGGGAACTATCGAAACGTAGACAGATTGAGACATTACTTCCATGGAGAAAAGTCAGCATGGTACTTAATGTATTCAATGACGATGCAATTTTTGTGTTTCATCAACACTCTGTAAGTCCACAGATTACAGAATGCCTCCAGATGTGCTTCAGAAACTACTACTGGTCTTCCTGGGAGCGATCAAATCGTAGACAGTTTGAGACTTTACTCCCGTGGAGAAAAGTCCGCATGGAACTTATTGTATTCAATGCCGATGCAATTTTTGTGTTTCATCAACATCCTGTAGGTCCACAGAATCCAGAATTCCTCCAGATGTGGTTCGGAAACTACTACTGGTCTTCCAGGGAGCGATCAAATCGTAGACAGTTTGAGACATTACTCCCGTGGAGAAAAGTCCGCATGGAACTTATTGTATTCAATGAAGATGCTATTTTTGTGTTTCATCACCACTCTGAACCTCCATAGATTACAGAATGCCTCCAGATGTGCTTCGGAAACTACTACTGGTCTTCCAGGGAACGATCAAAGCGTAGACAGTTTGAGACATTACTCCCTTGGAGAAATGTCCGCATGGAACTTATTGTATTCAATGCCGATGCAATTTTTGTGTTTCATCAACACACCGTAATTCCACAGATTACAGAATGCCTCCAGATGTGCTTCGGAAACTACTACTAGTCTTCCAGGGAACGATCAAAGAGTAGACTGTTTGAGACATTACTCCCATGGAGAAAAGTCCGCATGGTAGTTATTGTATTCAATGCCGATGCTATTTTTGTGTTTCATCACCACTCTGAAGCTCCATAGATTACAGAATGCCTCCAGATGTGCTTCGGAAACTACTAATGGTCTTCCAGGGAACGATCAAATCGTAGACAGTTTGAGACATTACTCCCGTGGAGAAAAGTCCGCATGGAACTTATTGTATTCAATGAAGATGCTATTTTTGTGTTTCATCACCACTCTGAACCTCCATAGATTCCAGAATGCCCCCAGATAAGCTTTGCAAACTACTACTGGTCTTCCAGGGAACGATCGAAACGTAGACAGTTTGAGACATTACATCCATGGAGAAAAGTCAGCATGGTACTTATTGTATTCAATGACGATGCAATTTTTGTGTTTCATCAACACTCTGTAAGTCCACGGATTACAGAATGCCTCCAGATGTGCTTCAGAAACTACTACTGGTCTTCCAGGGAACGATGAAATCGTAGCCAGTTTATGACATTACTCCCGTGGAGAAAAGTCCGCATGGAACTTATTGTATTCAATGCCGATGCAATTTTTGTGTTTCATCAACACTCTGTAGGTCTACAGATTACAGAATGCCTCCAGATGTGCTTCGGAAACTACTACTGGTCTTCCATGGAACGATCAAAACGTAGATAATTTGAGACACTACTCCCATGGAGAGAAGTCCGCATGGTACTTCTAGTATTCAATGCCGATGCAATTTTTGTGTTTCATCACCACTCTGAAGCTCCATAGATACAGAATGCCTCCAGATGTGCTTTGGAAACTACTACTGGTCTTCCAGGGAACGATCAAAGCGTAGACAGTTTAAGAAATTACTCCCATGGAAAAAAGACCGCATGGTACGTATTGTTTTCAATGCCGATGCTATTTTTGTGTTTAATCAACTCTCGGTAGTTCCACAGATTGCAGAATGCCTCAAGATGTGCTTCGGAAGCTACTACTGGTTTTCCAGGAAGCGATCAAAGCGTAGGCAGTTTGAGACATTTCTCCAATGGAGAGAAGTCAGCATGATACTTATTGTATTCAATGCCGATGCAATTTTTGTGTTTCATCAACACTCTGTAGGTCCACAGATTACAGATTGCCTCCAGATGTGCTTCGGAAACTACTACTGGTCTTCCAGGGAACGATCAAATTATAGACAGTTTGAGACATTACTCCCTTGGAGAAAAGTCCGCATGGTACTTATTGTATTCAATGAAGATGCTATTTTTGTGTTTCATCACCACTCTGAAGCACCAGAGATTACAGAATGCCTCCAGATGTGCTTCGGAAACTACTACTTAACTTCCAGGGAACGATCAAAACCTAGACAGTTTGAGACATTACTCCATTGGAGAAATGTCCGCATGAAACTTATTGTATTCAATGCCGATGCAATTTTTGTGTTTCATGAACACTCTGTAGGTCCACAGATTACAGAATGCCTAAAGATGTGCTTTGGAAACTACTACTGGTCTTCCAGGGAACGATCAAAGCGTAGACAGTTTAAGAAATTACTCCCATGGAAAAAAGACCGCATGGTACTTTTGTTTTCAATGCCGATGCTATTTTTGTGTTTCATCAACTCTCAGTAGTTCCACAGATTGCAGAATGCCTCAAGATGTGCTTCGGAAGCTACTACTGGTTTTCCAGGAAGCGATCAAAGCGTAGACAGTTTGAGACATTTCTCCAATAGAGAGAAGTCCGCATGGTACTAATTGTATTCAATGTCGATGCTATTCTTGTGTTTCATCAACTCTCTGTAGGTCCACAGATTGCAGAATGCCTCCCGATGTGCTTCGGAAACTACTACTGGTCTTCCAGGAAGCGATCAAAGCGTAGACAGTTTGATACATTACTCCCATGGAGAAAAGTCCGCATGGTAATTATTGTATTCAATGCCCATGCAATTTTTGTGTTTCATCAACACTCTGTAGGTCCACAGATTACAGAATGCTTCCACATGTCCTTTGGAAACCACTACTGGTCTTCCAGGGAACGATCAAATCATAGACAGCTTGAGACATTACTCCCTTGGAGAAAAGTCCGCATGGTACTTATTGTATTCAATGAAGATGCTATTTTTGTGTTTCATCACCACTCTGAAGCCCCATAGATTACAGAATGCCTCCAGATGTGCTTCGGAAACTACTACTGGTCTTCCAGGGAGTGATCAAATCGTAGACAGTTTGAGACTTTACTCCCGTGGAGAAAAGTCCGCATGGAACTTATTGTATTCAATGCCGATGCAATTTTTGTGTTTCATCAACATCCTGTAGGTCCACAGAATCCAGAATGCCTCCAGATGTGCTTCGGAAACTACTACTGGTCTTCCAGGGAACGATCAAAACATGGACTGTTTGAGACATTACTCCAATGGAGAAAAGTCCGCATGGTACTTATTGTATTTAATGAAGATGCTATTTTTGTGTTTCATCAACACTCTGTAGGTCCACAGATTACAGAATGCCTCCAGATTTGCTTCGGAAACTACTACTGGTCTTCTTATAATCGATCAAATCGTAGACAGTATGAGACATTTCTCCAATGGAGAAAAGTCCGCATGGTACTTATTGTATTCAATGCCGATGCAATTTTTGTGTTTCATCAACACTCTGTAGGTCCAAAAATTACAAAATGCTTCCAGATGTGCTTCGGAAACCACTACTGGTCTTCCAGGAAGCGATCAAAACGTAGACAGCTTGAGACATTACTCCCATGGAGAGAAGTCCGCATGGTACTTATTGTATTCAATGCCGATGCTGTTTTTGTGTTTCATCACCACTCTGAAGCTCCATAGATTACAGAATGCCTCCAGATGTGCTTCGGAAAGTACCACTGGTCTTCCAGGGAACGATCAAAGCCTAGACTGTTTGAGACATTACTCCCATGGAGAAAAGTCCGCATGGTACTTATTGTATTCAATGCCGATGCAATTTTTGTATTTCATCAACACAATGTAGGTCCACAGGTTACAGCATGCCTCCAGATGTGCTTCGGAAACTACTACTGGTCCTCCTGGAATCGATCAAAGGGTAGACAGTTTGAGTTATTACTCCCTTGGAGAAAAGTCCGCATGGTACTTATTGTATTCAATGCCTATGCAATTTTTGTGTTTCATCAACAATCTGTAGGTCCACAAATTACAAAATGCCTCCAGATGTGCTTCGGAAACTACTACTGGTCTTCCAGGGAACGATCAAAACGTAGACAGTTTGAGACATTACTCCCATGGAGAAAAGTCCGCATGGTACTTATTTCATTCAATGCCGATGCAATTTTTGTGTTTCGTCAACACTCTGTAGGTCCACAGATTACAGAATGCCTCCAGATGTGCTTCGGAAACTACTACTGGTCTTCCAGGAAACGTTCAAATCATAGACAGTTTGAGACATTTCTCCCATTTAGAAAAGTCCGCATGGTAGTTATTGTATTCAATGACGATGCAATTTATGTCCTTCATCAACACTCTGTAGGTCCACTTATTACAAAATGCCTCCAGAAGTGCTTCGGAAACTATTACTGGTTTTCCAGGGAACGATCAAAGCGTAGACAGTTTGAGACATTACTCCCATGGAGAAAAGTCCGCATAGTACTTATTGTATACAATGCCGTTGCTATTATTGTGTTTCATCACCACTCTGAAGCTCCATATATTACAGAATGCATCCAGATGTGCTTCGGAACTACTACTGGTCTTCCATGGTACGATCAAAACGTAGACAGTTTGAGACATTACTCCTTTGGAGAAAAGTCCGCATGGTACTTATTGTATTCAATGAAGATGCTATTTTTGTGTTTCATCACCACTCTGAAGCCCCATAGATTACAGAATGCCTCCAGATGTGATTCGGAAACTACCACTGGTCTTCCAGGGAGCGATCAAATCGTAGACAGTTTGAGAATTTACTCCCGTGGAGAAAAGTCCGCATGGTACTTATTGTATTCAATGCCGATGCAATTTTTGTGTTTCATCAACACTCTGAAGCTCCATAGATTACAGATTGCCTCCAGATGTGCTTCGGAAACTACTACTGGTCTTCCAGGGAACGATCAAAACGTAGACAGTTTGAGACATTACTCCCTTGGAGAAAAGTCCGCATGGTACTTATTGTATTCAATGAAGATGCTATTTTTGTGTTTCATCACCACTCTGAAGCCCCATAGATTACAGAATGCCTCCAGATGTGCTTCGCAAACTACTACTGGTCTTCCAGGGAGCGATCAAATCGTAGACAGTTTGAGACTTTACTCCCGTGGAGAAAAGTCCGCATGGAACTTATTGTATTCAATGCCGATGCAATTTATGTGTTTCATCAACATCCTGCAGGTCCACAGAATCCAGAATGCCTCCAGATGTGCTTCGGAAACTACTACTGGTCTTCCAGGGAACGATCAAAAACATGGACTGTTTGAGACATTACTCCAATGGAGAAAAGTCAGCATGGTACTTATTGTATTCAATGCCGATGCAATTTTTGTGTTTCATCAACACTCTGTAGGTCCACAGATTACAGATTGCCTCCAGATGTGCTTCGGAAACTACTACTGGTCTTCCAGGGAACGATCAAAACGTAGACAGTTTGAGACATTACTCCCTTGGAGAAAAGTCCGCATGGTACTTATTGTATTTAATGAAGATGCTATTTTTGTGTTTCATCAACACTCTGTAGGTCCAAAAAATACAAAATGCTTCCAGATGTGCTTCGGAAACCACTACTGGTCTTCCAGGAAGCGATCAAAGCGTAGACAGCTTGAGACATTACTCCCATGGAGAGAAGTCCAGATGGTACTTATTGTATTCAATGCCGATGCTATTTTTGTGTTTCATCACCACTCTGAAGCTCCATAGATTACAGAATACCTCCAGATGTGCTTCGGAAAGTACTACTGGTCTTCCAGGGAACGATCAAAACCTAGACAGTTTGAGACATTACTCCCATGGAGAAAAGTCCGCATGGTACTTATTGTATTCAATGCCGATGCAATTTTTGTATTTCATCAACACAATGTAGGTCCACAGATTACAGCATCCCTCCAGATGTGCTTCGGAAACTACTACTGGTCCTCCTGGAATCGATCAAAGGGTAGACACTTTGAGTTATTACTCCCATGGAGAAAAGTATGCATGGTACTTATTGTATTCAATGCCTATGCAATTTTTGTGTTTCATCAACAATCTGTAGGTCCACAAATCACAAAATGCCTCCAGATGTGCTTCGGAAACTACTACTGGTCTTCCAGGGAACGATCAAAACGTAGACAGTTTGAGACATTACTCCCATGGAGAAAAGTCCGCATGGTACTTATTTCATTCAATGCCGATGCAATTTTTGTGTTTCGTCAACACTCTGTAGGTCCACAGATTACAGAATGCCTCCAGATGTGCTTCGGAAACTACTACTGGTCTTCCAGGAAACGATCAAATCGTAGACAGTTTGAGACATTACTCCCATTTAGAAAATTCCGCATGGTAGTTATTGTATTCAATGACGATGCAATTTATGTCCTTCATCAACACTCTGTAGGTCCACAGATTACAAAATGCCCCTAGAAGTGCTTCGGAAACTACTACTGGTTTTCCAGGGAACGATCAAAGCGTAGACAGTTTGAGACATTACTCCCATGGAGAAAAGTCCGCATAGTACTTATTGTATACAATGCCGTTGCTATTATTGTGTTTCATCACCACTCTGAAGCTCCATATATTACAGAATGCATCCAGATGTGCTTCGGAAACTACTACTGGTCTTCCATGGTACGATCAAAGCGTAGACATTTTAAGACATTACTCCCATGGACAAAAGTCTGCATGGTACTTATTGTATTCAATGCCGATGCAATTTTTGTGTTTCATCAACATCCTGTAGGTCCACAGATTCCAGAATGCCCCCAGATGTCCTTTGGAAACTACTACTGGTCTTCCAGGGAACGATCGAAACGTAGACAGATTGAGACATTACTTCCATGGAGAAAAGTCAGCATGGTACTTATTGTATTCAATGCCGATGCAATTTTTGTGTTTCATCAACACTCTGTAAGTCCACAGATTACAGAATGCCTCCAGATGTGCTTCAGAAACTACTACTGGTCTTCCAGGGAACGATGAAATCGTAGATAGTTTGAGACATTACTCCCATGGAGAGAAGTCCGCATGGTACTTCTAGTATTCAATGCCGATGCAATTTTTGTGTTTCATCACCACTCTGAAGCTCCATAGATACAGAATGCCTCCAGATGTGCTTTGGAAACTACAACTGGTCCTCCAGGGAACGATCAAAGCGTAGACAGTTTAAGATATTACTCCCATGGAAAAAAGACCGCATGGTACTTATTGTTTTCAATGCCGATTCTATTTTTGTGTTTAATCAACTCTCAGTAGTTCCACAGATTACAGAATGCCTCAAGATGTGCTTCGGAAGCTACTACTGGTTTTCCAGGAAGCGATCAAATCGTAGACAGTTTGAGACATTTCTCCAATGGAGAAAAGTCCGAATGGTACTTATTGTATTCAATGCCGATGCAATTTTTGTGTTTCATCAACACTCTGTAGGTCCACAAATTACAAAATGCTTCCAGATGTGCTTCGGAAACTACTACTGGTCTTCCAGGAAACGATCAAAGCCTAGACAGTTTGAGACATTACTCCCATCTAGAAAAGTCCGCATGGAACTTATTGTATTCAATGCCGATGCAATTTTTGTGTTTCATCAACACACCGTAATTCCACAGATTACAGAATGCCTCCAGATGTGCTTCGGAAACTACTACTAGTCTTCCAGGGAACGATCAAAGCGTAGACTGTTTGAGACATTACTCCCATGGAGAAAAGTCCGCATGGTAGTTATTGTATTCAATGCCGATGCTATTTTTGTGCTTCATCACCACTCTGAAGCTCCATAGATTACTGAATGCCTCCAGATGTGATTCGGAAAGTACTACTGGTCTTCCAGGGAACGATCAAAGCCTAGACAGTTTGAGACATTACTCCCATGGAGAAAAGTCCGCATGGTACTTATTGTATTCAATGCCGATGCAATTTTTGTATTTCATCAACACTATGTAGGTCCACAGATTACAGCATGCCTCCAGATGTGCTTCGGAAACTACTACTGGTCCTCCTGGAGTCGATCAAAGGGTAGACAGTTTGAGTTATTACTCCCATGGAGAAAAGGCCGCATGGTACTTATTGTATTCAATGCCTATGCAATTTTTGTGTTTCATCAACTATCTGTAGGTCCACAAATTACAAAATGCCTCCAGATGTGCTTCAGAAACTACTACTGGTCTTCCAGGGAACGATCAAAACGTAGACAGTTTGAGACATTACTCCCATGGAGAAAAGTCCGCATGGTACTTATTTCATCCAATGCCGATGCAATTTTTGTGTTTCGTCAACACTCTGTAGGTCCACAGATTACAGAATGCCTCCAGATGTGCTTCGGAAACTACTACTGGTCTTCCAGGAAACGATCAAATCGTAGACAGTTTGAGACATTACTCCCATTTAGAAAAGTCCGCATGGTAGTTATTGTATTCAATGACGATGCAATTTATGTCCTTCATCAACACTCTGTAGGTCCACAGATTACAAAATGCCTCCAGAAGTGCTTCGGAAACTACTACTGGTTTTCCAGGGAACGATCAAATCGTAGACAGTTTGAGACATTAGTCCCATGGAGAAAAGTCCGCATGGTACTTATTGTATTCAATGAAGATGCTATTTTTGTGTTTCATCACCACTCTGAAGCCCCATAGATTACAGAATGCCTCCAGATGTGCTTCGCAAACTACTACTGGTCTTCCAGGGAGCGATCAAATCGTAGACAGTTTGAGACTTTACTCCCGTGGAGAAAAGTCCGCATGGAACTTATTGTATTCAATGCCGATGCAATTTTTGTGTTTCATCAACATCCTGTAGGTCCACAGAATCCAGAATGCCTCCAGATGTGCTTCGGAAACTACTACTGGTCTTCCATGGTACGATCAAAACGTAGATAATTTGAGACACTACTCCCATGGAGAGAAGTCCGCATGGTACTTCTAGTATTCAATGCCGATGCAATTTTTGTGTTTCATCACCACTCTGAAGCTCCATAGATTACAGAATGCCTCCAGATGTGCTTCGGAAAGTACTACTGGTCTTCTAGAGAACGATCAAAACATGGACTGTTTGAGACATTACTCCAATGGAGAAAAGTCAGCATGGTACTTATTGTATTCAATGCCGATGCAATTTTTGTGTTTCATCAAAACTCTGTAGGTCCACAGATTACAGATTGCCTCCAGATGTGCTTCGGAAACTACTACTGGTCTTCCAGGGAACGATCAAAACGTAGACAGTTTGAGACATTACTCCCTTGGAGAAAAGTCCGCATGGTACTTATTGTATTCAATGAAGATGCTATTTTTGTGTTTCATCACCACTCTGAAGCCCCATAGATTACAGAATGCCTCCAGATGTGCTTCGCAAACTACTACTGGTCTTCCAGGGAGCGATCAAATCGTAGACAGTTTGAGACTTTACTCCCGTGGAGAAAAGTCCGCATGGAACTTATTGTATTCAATGCCGATGCAATTTATGTGTTTCATCAACATCCTGTAGGTCCACAGAATCCAGAATGCCTCCAGATGTGCTTCGGAAACTACTACTGGTCTTCCAGGGAACGATCAAAAACATGGACTGTTTGAGACATTACTCCAATGGAGAAAAGTCAGCATGGTACTTATTGTATTCAATGCCGATGGAATTTTTGTGTTTCATCAACACTCTGTAGGTCCACAGATTACAGATTGCCTCCAGATGTGCTTCGGAAACTACTACTGGTCTTCCAGGGAACGATCAAAACGTAGACAGTTTGAGACATTACTCCCTTGGAGAAAAGTCCGCATGGTACTTATTGTATTTAATGAAGATGCTATTTTTGTGTTTCATCAACACTCTGTAGGTCCAAAAAGTACAAAATGCTTCCAGATGTGCTTCGGAAACTACTACTGGTCTTCCATGGTACGATCAAAGCGTAGACATTTTAAGACATAACTCCCATGGAGAAAAGTCCGCATAGTACTTATTGTATACAATGCCGTTGCTATTATTGTGTTTCATCACCACTCTGAAGCTCCATATATTACAGAATGCATCCAGATGTGCTTCGGAAACTACTACTGGTCTTCCATGGTACGATCAAAGCGTAGACATTTTAAGACATTACTCCCATGGACAAAAGTCTGCATGGTACTTATTGTATTCAATGCCGATGCAATTTTTGTGTTTCATCAACATCCTGTAGGTCCACAGATTCCAGAATGCCCCCAGATGTCCTTTGGAAACTACTACTGGTCTTCCAGGGAACGATCGAAACGTAGACAGATTGAGACATTACTTCCATGGAGAAAAGTCAGCATGGTACTTATTGTATTCAATGCCGATGCAATTTTTGTGTTTCATCAACACTCTGTAAGTCCACAGATTACAGAATGACTCCAGATGTGCTTCAGAAACTACTACTGGTCTTCCAGGGAACGATGAAATCGTAGATAGTTTGAGACATTACTCCCATGGAGAGAAGTCCGCATGGTACTTCTAGTATTCAATGCCGATGCAATTTTTGTGTTTCATCACCACTCTGAAGCTCCATAGATACAGAATGCCTCCAGATGTGCTTTGGAAACTACAACTGGTCCTCCAGGGAACGATCAAAGCGTAGACAGTTTAAGATATTACTCCCATGGAAAAAAGACCGCATGGTACTTATTGTTTTCAATGCCGATTCTATTTTTGTGTTTAATCAACTCTCAGTAGTTCCACAGATTACAGAATGCCTCAAGATGTGCTTCGGAAGCTACTACTGGTTTTCCAGGAAGCGATCAAATCGTAGACAGTTTGAGACATTTCTCCAATGGAGAAAAGTCCGAATGGTACTTATTGTATTCAATGCCGATGCAATTTTTGTGTTTCATCAACACTCTGTAGGTCCACAAATTACAAAATGCTTCCAGATGTGCTTCGGAAACTACTACTGGTCTTCCAGGAAACGATCAAAGCCTAGAGAGTTTGAGACATTACTCCCATCTAGAAAAGTCCGCATGGAACTTATTGTATTCAATGCCGATGCAATTTTTGTGTTTCATCAACACACCGTAATTCCACAGATTACAGAATGCCTCCAGATGTGCTTCGGAAACTACTACTAGTCTTCCAGGGAACGATCAAAGCGTAGACTGTTTGAGACATTACTCCCATGGAGAAAAGTCCGCATGGTAGTTATTGTATTCAATGCCGATGCTATTTTTGTGTTTCATCACCACTCTGAAGCTCCATAGATTACAGAATGCCTCCAGATGTGCTTCGGAAACTACTACTGGTCTTCCAGGGAACGATCAAAGCGTAGACAGTTTGAGACATTACTCCCTTCGAGAAATGTCCGCATGGAACTTATTGTATTCAATGCCGATGCAATTTTTGTGTTTCATCAACACACCGTAATTCCACAGATTACAGAATGCCTCCAGATGTGCTTCGGAAACTACTACTAGTCTTCCAGGGAACGATCAAAGCGTAGACTGTTTGAGACATTACTCCCATGGAGAAAAGTCTGCATGGTAGTTATTGTATTCAATGCCGATGCTATTTTTGTGTTTCATCACCACTCTGAAGCTCCATAGATTACAGAATGCCTCCAGATGTGCTTCGGAAACTACTACTGGTCTTCCAGGAAACGATCAAATCGTAGACAGTTTGAGACATTACTCCCATTTAGAAAAGTCCGCATGGTAGTTATTGTATTCAATGACGATGCAATTTTTGTGTTTCATCAACACTCTGAAGGTCCACAGATTACAGAATGCATCCAGATGTGATTCGGAAACTACTACTATTCTTCCAGTGTACGATCAAAGCGTAGACAGTTTGAGTTATTACTCCCATGGAGAAAAGTCCGCATGGTACTTATTGTATTCAATGCCTATGCAATTTTTGTGTTTCATCAACAATCTGTAGGTCCACAAATTACAAAATGCCTCCAGATTTGCTTCGGAAACTACTACTGGTCTTCCAGGGAACGATCAAATCGTAGACAGTTTGAGACATTACTCCCATGAAGAAAGGTCCGCATGGTACTTATTTCATTCAATGCCGATGCCAATTTTTGTGTTTCGTCAACACTCTGTAGGTCCACAGATTACAGAATGCCTCCAGATGTGCTTCGGAAACTACTACTGGTCTTCCAGGAAACGATCAAATCGTAGACAGTTTGAGACATTACTCCCATTTAGAAAAGTCCGCATGGTAGTTATTGTATTCAATGACGATGCAATTTATGTCCTTCAACAACACTCTGTAGGTCCACAGATTACAAAATGCATCCAGATGTGCTTCGGAAACTACTACTGGTCTTCCATGGTACGATCAAAGCGTAGACATTTTGAGACATTACTCCCATGGACAAAAGTCTGCATGGTACTTATTGTATTCAATGCCGATGCAATTTTTGTGTTTCATCAACATCCTGTAGGTCTACAGATTCCAGAATGCCCCCAGATGTCCTTTGGAAACTACTACTGGTCTTCTAGGGAACGATCGAAACGTAGACAGGTTGAGACATTACTTCCATGGAGAAAAGTCAGCATGGTACTTATTGTATTCAATGACGATGCAATTTTTGTGTTTCATCAACACTCTGTAAGTCCACAGATTACAGAATGCCTCCAGATGTGCTTCAGAAACTACTACTGGTCTTCCAGGTAACGATGAAATCGTAGCCAGTTTATGACATTACTCCCGTGGAGAAAAGTCCGCATGGAACTTATTGTATTCAATGCCGATGCAATTTTTGTGTTTCATCAACACTCTGTAGGTCTACAGATTACAGAATGCCTCCAGATGTGCTTCGGAAACTACTACTGGTCTTCCAGGGAACGATCAAAACGTAGATAGTTTGAGACATTACTCCCATGGAGAGAAGTCCGCATGGTACTTCTAGTATTCAATGCCGATGCAATTTTTGTGTTTCATCACCACTCTGAAGCTCCATAGACACAGAATGCCTCCAGATGTGCTTTGGAAACTACAACTGGTCTTCCAGGGAACTAACTATCAAAGCGTAGACAGTTTAAGAAATTACTCCCATGGAAAAAAGACCGCATGGTACTTATTGTTTTCAATGCCGATGCTATTTTTGTGTTTAATCAACTCTCAGTAGTTCCACAGATATCAGAATGCCTCAAGATGTGCTTCGGAAGCTACTACTGGTTTCCAGGAAGCGATCAAATCGTAGAGAGTTTGAGACATTTCTCCAATGGAGAAAAGTCCGCATGGTACTTATTGTATTCAATGCCGATGCAATTTTTGTGTTTCATCAACACTCTGTAGGTCCACAAATTACAAAATGCTTCCAGATGTGCTTCGGAAACTACTACTGGTCTTCCAGGAAACGATGAAAACGTAGACAGATTGAGACATTACTCCCATGGAGAGAAGTCCGCATGGTACTTATTGTATTCAATGCCGATGCTATTTTTGTGTCTCATCACCACTCTGAAGCTCCATAGATTACAGAATGCCTCCAGATGTGCTTCGGAAACTACTACTGGTCTTCCAGGGAACGATCAGAGCCTAGACAGTTTCAGACATTACTCCCATGGAGAAAAGTCCGCATGGTACTTATTGTATTCAGTGCCGATGCATTTTTGTGTTTCATCAACACAATGTAGGTCCACAGATTACAGCATGCCTCCAGATGTGCTGCGGAAACTAATACTGCTCCTCCTGGAATCGATCAAAGCGTAGACAGTTTGAGACATTACTAACATGGAGAAAAGTCCACATTGTACTTATTGTATTCAATGCCGATGCAATGTATGTGTTTCATTAACAATCTGTAGGTCCACAGATCACAGATTGCCTCCCGATGTGCTTCGGAAACTACTACTGGTCTTCCAGGGAGCGATCGAATCGTAGACAGTTTGAGACATTACTCCCGTGGAGGAAAGTCCGCATGGAACTTATTGTATTCAATGAAGATGCTATTTTTGTGTTTCATCACCACTCTGAACCTCCATAGATTACAGAAAGCCTCCAGATGTGCTTCGGAAACTACTACTGGTCTTCCAGGGAACGATCAAAGCGTAGACAGTTTGAGACATTACTCCCTTCGAGAAATGTCCGCATGGTACTTATTGTATTCAATGCCGATGCAATTTTTGTGTTTCATCAACACACCGTAATTCCACAGATTACAGAATGCCTCCAGATGTGCTTCGGAAACTACTACTAGTCTTCCAGGGAACGATCAAAGCGTAGACTGTTTGAGACACTACTCCAATGGAGAAAAGTCCGCATGGTACTTATTGTATTCAATGCCGATGCAATTTTTGTGTTTCATCAACACTCTGTAGGTCCACAAATTACAAAATGCCTCCAGATGTGCTTCGGAAACTACTACTGGTCTTCCTGAAATCGATCAAAGCGTAGACTGTTTGAGACATTACTCCCATGGAGAAAAGTCCGCATGGTGCTTATTGTATTCAATGCCGATGCAATTTTTGTGTGTCATCAACACTCTGTAGGTCCACAGATTACAAAATGCCTCCAGAAGTGCTTCAGAAACTACTACTGTTCTTCCAGGGAACGATCAAAGCGTAGACAGTTTGCGACATTACTCCCATGGAGAAAAGTCCGCATGGTACTTATAGTATACAATGCCGTTGCTATTATTGTGTTTCATCACCACTCTGGAGCTCCATATATTACAGAATGCATCCAGATGTGCTTCGGAAACTACTACTGGTCTTCCTTGGTACGATCAAAGCGTAGACAGTTTAAGACATTACTCCCATGGAGGAAAGTCTGCATGTTACTTACTGGATTAAATGCCGATTCAATTTTTGTGTTTCATCAACTCTCTGTAGGTCCACAGATCACAGAATGCCTCCCGATGTGCTTCGGAAACTACTACTGGTCTTCCAGGGAGCGATCAAATCGTAGACAGTTTGAGACATTACTCCCGTGGAGAAAAGTCCGCATGGAACTTATTGTATTCAATGAAGATGCTATTTTTGTGTTTCATCACCAATCTGAACCTCCATAGATTACAGAATGCCTCCAGATGTGCTTCGGAAACTACTACTGGTCTTCAAGGGAACGATCAAAGCGTAGACAGTTTGAGACATTACTCCCTTGGAGAAATGTCCGCATGGAACTTATTGTATTCAATGCCGATGCAATTTTTGTGTTTCATCAACACACCGTAGGTCCACAGATTACAGAATGCCTCCAGATGTGCTTCGGAAACTACAACTAGTCTTCCAGGGAAAGATCAAGACGTAGACTGTTTGAGACATTACTCCCAAGGAGAAAAGTCCGCATGGTAGTTATTGTATTCAATGCCGATGCAATTTTTGAGCTTCATCAACACTCTGTAGGTCCACAGATTACAAAATGCCTCCAGAAGTGCTTCAGAAACTACTACTGTTCTTCCAGGGAACGATCAAAGCGTAGACAGTTTGCGACATTACTCCCATGGAGAAAAGTCCGCATGGTACTTATAGTATACAATGCCGTTGCTATTATTGTGTTTCATCACCACTCTGAAGCTCCATTTATTACAGAATGCTTCCACATGTGCTTCGGAAACTACTACTGGTCTTCCATGGTACGATCAAAACGTAGACAGTTGAAGACGTTACTCCCATGGAGAAAAGTCTGCATGGTACTTATTGTATTCAATGCCGATGCAATTTTTGTGTTTCATCAACTCTCTGTAGGATCACAGATCACAGAATGCCTCCAGATGTACTTCGGAAACTACTACTGGTCTTCCATGGATCGATCAAATCGTAGACAGTTTGAGATATTTCTCCTGTGGAGAAAAGTCGGAATGGAACTTATTGTATTCAATGCCGATGCAATTTTTGTGTTTCATCAACACTCTGTAAGTCCACAGATTCCAGAGTGCCCCCAGATGTGCTTTGGAAACTACTACTGGTCTTCCAGGGAACGATCGAAACGTAGACAGTTTGAGACATTACATCCATGGAGAAAAGTCAGCATGGTACTTATTGTATTCAATGCCGATGCAATTTTTGTGTTTCATCAACACTCTGTAGGTCTACAGATTACAGAATGTCTCCAGATGTGCTTCGGAAACTACTACTGGTCTTCCAGGGAACGATCAAAACGTAGACTGTTTGAGACATTACTCCAATGGAGAAAAGTCCGCGTGGTACCTATTGTATTCAATGCCGATGCAATTTTTGTGTTTCATCAACACTCTGTAGGTCCACAAATTACAAAATGCCTCCAGATGTGCTTCGGAAACTACTACTGGTCTTCCTGGAATCGATCAAAGCGTAGACTGTTTGAGACATTACTCCCATGGAGAAATGTCCGCATGGTACTTATTGTATTCAATGCCGATGCAATTTTTGTGTTTCATCAACACTCTGTAGGTCCACAGATTACAGAATGATTCCAGATGTGCTTCGGAAACTACTACTGGTCTTCCAGGGAACGATCAAAACGTAGACAGTTTGAGACATTACTCCCATTGAGAAAAGTCCGCATGGTAATTATTGTATTCAATGCCGATGCAATTTTTGTGTTTCAATAACACTCTGTAGGTCCACAGAGTACAGACGGCCTAGAGATCTGCTTCGGAAACTACTACTGGTCTTTCTAAAATCGATCAAAGCGTAGACAGTTCGAGACATTACTCCCATGGAGAAAAGTCCGCATGGTACTTATCGTATTCAATGCCGATGCAATTATTGTGTTTCATCACCACTCTGAAGGTCCATAGATTACAGGATGCCTCCAAATGTGCTTCTTAATCTACTACTGGTGTTCCAGGGAACGATCAAATCGTAGACAATTTAAGACATTACTCCCATCGCGAAAAGTCCGCATGGTACTTATTGTATAAAGTGCCGTTGCTATAATTGTGTTTCATCACCACTCTGAAGCTCCATATATTACACAATGCCTCCAGATGTGGTTCGGAAACTACTACTGGTCTTCCATGGAACGATTAAAGCGTAGACAGTTTAAGACATTACTCCCATGGAGAAAAGTCCGCATGGTACTTATTGTATAAAGTGCCGTTGCTATAATTGTGTTTCATCACCACTCTGAAGCTCCATATATTACACAATGCCTCCAGATGTGGTTCGGAAACTACTACTGGTCTTCCATGGAACGATTAAAGCGTAGACAGTTTAAGACATTACTCCCATGGAGAAAAGTCCGCATGGTACTTATTGTATTCAAGCCGATGCAATTTTTTTGTTTCATCAACTCTCTGTAGGTCCACAGACCACTGAATGCCTCCAGATGTGCTTCGGAAACTACTACTGGTTTCCAGGGAGCGATCAAATCGTAGACAGTTTGAGACTTTACTCCCGTGGAGAAATGTCCGCATGGAACTTATTGTATTCAATGCCGATGCAATTTTTGTGTTTCATCAACACACTGTAGGTCCACAGATTACAGAATGCCTCCAGATTTGCTTCGGAAACTAATACTGGTCTTCTTATAATCGATCAAAGCGTAGACAGTTTGAGACATTTCTCCAATGGAGAAAAAATTCGCATGGTACTTATTGTATTCTATGCCGATGCAATTTTTGTGTTTCATCAACACTCTGTAGGTCCAAAAATTACAAAATGCTTCCAGATGTGCTTCGGAAATAACTACTGGTCTTCCAGGAAACGATCAAAACGTAGACAGCTTGAGACATTACTCCCATGGAGAAAAGTCCGCATGGTACTTATCGTAATCAATGCCGATGCTATTTTTGTGTTTCATCACCACTCTGAAGCTCCATAGATTACAGAAAGCCTCCAGATGTGCTTCGGAATCTACTACTGGTCTTCCAGGGAACGATCAAATCGTAGACAATTTTAGACATTACTCCCATCGAGAAAAGTCCGCATGGTACTAATTGTATTCAATGCCGATGCAATTTTTGTGTTTCATCAACACTCTGTAGGTCCACAGATTACAAAATGCCTCCAGAAGTGCTTTGGAAACTACTACTGGTCTTCCAGGGAACGATCAAAGCGTAGACAGTTTGAGACATTACTCCCATGGAGAAAAGTCCGCATAGTACTTATTGTATTCAATGCCGATGCAATTTTTGTGTTTCATCAACACTCTGTAGGTCCACAGATTACAAAATGCCTCCAGATGTGCTTTGGAAACTACTACTGGTCTTCCAGGGAACGATCAAAGCGTAGATAGTTTAAGAAATTACTCCCATGGAAAAAAGACCGCATGGTACTTATTGTTTTCAACGCCGATGCTATTTTTGTGTTTCATCAACCCTCAGTAGTTCCACAGATATCAGAATGCCTCAAGATGTGCTTCGGAAGCTACTACTGGTTTTCCAGGAAGCGATCAAAGCGTAGACAGTTTGAGACATTTCTCCAATGGAGAAAAGTCCGCATGGTACTTATTGTATTCAATGCCGATGCAATTTTTGTGTTTCATCAACAATCTGTAGGTCCACAAATTACAAAATGCCTCCGGATGTGCTTCGGAAACTACTACTGGTCTTCTAGGGAACGATCAAAACGTAGACAGTTTGAGACAATACTCCCATGGAGAAAAGTCCGCATGGAACTTATTGCGTTCAATGCCGATGCAATTTTTGTGTTTCATCAACACTCTGTAGGTCCACAGATTACAGAATGCCTCCACATGTGCTTCGGAAACTACAACTGGTCTTCCAGGAAACGATCAAATCGTAGACAGTTTGAACCATTACTCCCATGGAGAAAAGTCCGCATGGTAGTTATTGTATTCAATGCCGATGCAATTCTTGTGCTTCGTCAACACTCTGTAGGTCCACTGATTACAAAATGCCTCCAGAAGTGCTTCGGAAACTACTACTGATCTTCCAGGGATCGATCAAAGCGTAGACAGTTTGAGACATTACTCTCGTGGAGAAAAGTCAGCATGGTACTTATTGTGTTCAATGCCGATGCAATTTTTGCGTTTCATCAACTCTCTGTAAGGCCACAGATTACAGAATGCTTAAAGATGTGCTTCGGAAACTACTACTGGTCTTCCTGGAATCGATCACAGCGGAGACAGTTTGAGACATTACTCCCATGGAGAAATGTCCGCATGGTACATATTGTATTCAATGCCGATGCAATTTTTGTGTTTCATCAACGCTCTGTAGGTCCACATATTACAAAATGCCTCCAGATGTGCTTCGGAAACTACTACTGGTCTTCCTGGAATCGATCAAAGCGTAGACATTTTGAGATATTACTTCCATGGAGAAAAGTCAGCATGGTACTTATTGTATTCAATGCCGATGCTATTTTTGTTTTTCATCAACACTTTGTAGGTCCACAGACTACAGAATGCTACCAGATGTGCTTTGGAAACTACTACTGGTCTTCCAGGGAACGATCAAATCGTAGACAATTTGAGACATTACTCCCTTGGAGAAAAGTCCGCATAGTACTTATTGTATTCAATGTCGATGCAATTTTTGTGTTTCATCAACACTCTGAAGGTCCACAGAATACAGAAGGCCTCCAGATGTGCTTCGGAAACTACTACTAGTCTTCCAGTGTACGATCAAAGCTTAGACAGTTTAAGTCATTACTCCCATGGAGAAAAGTACGCATGGTGACTGTTGTTTTAAATCCCGATGCAATATCTGTGTTTCATCGACACTCTGAAGGTCCACAGATTACAGAATGCCTACTTAGGAAGCTACTAGTGGTCTTCCAAGGAACGATAAAAGCGTAGACAGTTTGAGACATTACTCCCAAGGAGAATAGGCCGCATGGTGATTGTTTTATTCAATCCCAATTCAATTTCTGTGTTTCATCAACACTCTGAAGGTCCACAGGTTAATGAATACCTCCAGATGTGCTTCTTAAATTACTACTGGTCTTCCAGGGAACGATCAAATTGTAGACAGTTTGAGACGTTACTCCTATGGAGAAAAGACCTCAGGGTGAATGTTGATTTCAATTACGATGCAATTTCTGTTTTCATCAACACTCTGAAGGTCCACAAATTAAACAATGCCTCCAGACGTGCTTCGGAAACTGCTACTGGTCTTCCAGGAATGAATCAAAGCATAGACAGTTTGAGACATTACTCCCAAGGAGATAAGTCCGCATGGTGACTGTTGTATTGAATCCCAATGCAATTTCTGTGTTTCATCTACACTCTGTAGGTTCGCACATTACGGAATGCCACCAGATGTGCTTCGGAAACTACTACAGGTCTTTCATGAATCGATTAAAGCGTAGACAGTTTGATACATTATTCCCATAAAGTCTAATCCACATGGTGCCTGTTGCATTCAACCTGGATGCAATTTCTGTTTTACATCAACACTCTGAAAGTCCACAGATTACAGAATGATGCCAGATGTGCTTCGAAAACTACTAGTGGTCTTCCAGAAATCTATCAAAGCATAGACAAATTGAGACATCACTCCCATGGTAGAAAAGACCGAAGGGTGCTTGTTGTATTCAATGCTCATGAAATTTCTGTGTTTCGTCAACACTCTTAAGGTCCACAGAATACAGATTCCTCCAGATGTGCTTCGGAAACAACTACTGGTCTTCCAGCGAACGATCAAAGCGTAGACAGTTTCAGAAATTACTCCCATGGTGTAAAGTCCGCATGGTGAACGTTGTATTCAATCCCGATGCAATTTCTGTGTTCCATTAACACTCTGAAGGTCCACAGAATACAGAATGCCTCCAGATGTGCTTAGCAAACTACTGCTGGTCCTCCAGGAATCGATCAAAGCGTAGACAGGTATAGAAATTACTCACATGCAGAAAAGGGCGCATGGTTCCTATTGTATTCTATGCCGACGCAACTTTTGTGTTTCATCAACACTCTGAATGTCCACAGATTACAGAATGATTCCAGATGTGCTTCGGAAACTACTACTGGTCTTCCAGAAATCTATCAAAGCGTAGACAGATTGAGACATTACTCACATGGTGAGAAGTCCGCATGGTGCATGTTGTATTCAATCCCGAAGCAATTTCTGTTGCGCATCAACACTCTGAAGGTCCACAGATTACAGAATGATTACAGATGTGCTTCGGTAACTACTACTGGACTTCCAGGGAACGATCAAAACGTAGACAGTTTGAGACATTACTGCCATGTAGAAAAGTCCGCATGGTGCCTGTTGTATTCAATCCCGATGCAATTTCTGTGTTTCATCAACTCTCTGAAGGTACACAGATTACAGAATTCCTCCAGATGTGCTTCGGAAACTTGTACTGGTCTTCTAAGAAACGATCAATGCGTAGAAGATTTGAGACATTACTGCCATGGAGAAAAGTCCGCATGGTGCCTGTTGTATTGAATGCTGATGAAATTTCTGTGTTTCGTCAACACTCTTAATGTCCACAGAATACAGAATTCCTCCAGATGTGCTTCGGAAACAACTACTGGTCTTCCAGCGAACGATCAAAGCGTAGACAGTTTCAGACATTACTCCCATGGTGTAAAGTCCGCATGGTGAACGTTGTATTCAATCCCGATGCAATATCTGTGTTCCATCAACACTCTGAAGGTCCACAGAACACAGAATGACTCCAGATGTGCTTAGGAAACTACTGCTGGTCCTCCAGGAATCGATCAAAGCGTAGACAGATTGAGACATTACTCACATGGTGAGAAGTCCGCATGGTGCATATTGTATTCAATCCCGATGCAATTTCTGTTGCGCATCAACACTCTGAAGGTCCACAGATTACAGAATGCCTCCAGATGTGCTTCGGTTACTACTACTAGTCTTCCAGGGAACTATCAAAACGTAGACAGTTTGAGACATAATTCCCATGGAGAAAAGTCCACATGGTGCATGTTGTATTCAATACCGATGCAATTTCTGTGTTTCATCAACACTCTGAAGGTCCACAGATCACGGAATGATCCCAGACGTGCTTCGTAAACTACTACTGGTCTTCCAGGGAGCGTTTCAAGTGTAGACATTTTGAGACATAACTCCCATGGAGAAAAGTCCGCATGGTTCCTGTTCTATTCAATCCCGATGGAGCTTCTGAGTTTCAACACTCTTAGTGTCCAGAGATTACAGAATGCCTTATGATGTGCTTCGGAAACTACTACTGGTCTTCTGGGGAACGATCAAAACGTAGACAGTTTGAGACTTTACTCCCATGTAGAAAAGTACGGATTGCGAATGTTGTATCCAATCCGGATGCTAATTTTGTGTTTCATCGACACTCTGAGGGCCCACAGATTACAGAATGCCTGCTTCGGAAGCTACTAGTGGTGTTCCGGGAACGATCAAAGCGTAGACAGTTTCAGACATTACTCCCAAGGAGGAAAGTCAACATGGTGGTTGTTTTATTCAATCCCAATGCCATTTCTGTCTTTCATCAGCACTCTGAAGGTCCAAAAATTAACAATGCCTCCAGATGTGCTTCGGAAACTACTACTAGTCTTCCTTGAATCGATCAAAGCGTAGACAGTTTGAGACATTATTCCCATGGAGAAAATTCCGCATGGTTCCTATTGTATTCAATGCCGACGCAATTTTTGTATTTCATCAACACTATGAAGGTCCACACATTACGGAATGCCTCCAGATATGATTTGGAAACTACTACTGGTCTTCTTGGAATCGATCAGAGTGTAGAGAGTTTGAAACATTACTCCCATGGAGAAAAGTCCGCATGGTGCTTATTGTCTTCAATGCCGATGCAATTTCTGTGTTTCATCAACAATCTGAAGGTCAACAGATTACTGAATGCCTCCAGATGTGCTTCGCAAACTACTACTAATCTTCCAGGGAACGATCAAAGCGTAGACAGTTCAAGTCATTACTCCCATGGAGAAAAGTCCGCATGGTGTTTATTGTATTGAATGCCGATGCAATTTTTGTGTTGCATCAAAATTCTGAAGGTCCACAAATACGGAATACCTCCAGATGTGCTTTGGAAACTTGTACTCTGTCTTCCAGGGAGCGATCAAATCGTAGACAGTTTGACACATTACTCGCATGGAGAGAAGTTCGCATGGTGACTGTTATATTAAATCCCGATGCAATTTCTGTGTTTCATCAACACTCTGAAGGTCCACAGAATACAGAATGCCTCCAGATGTGCTTAGCAAACTACTGCTGGTCCTCCAGGAATCGATCAAAGCGTAGACGGGTATAGAAATTACTCATATGCAGAAAAGGGCGCATGGTTCCTATTGTATTCTATGCGGACGCAACTTTTGTGTTTCATCAACACTCTGAATGTCCACAGATTACAGAATGATTCCAGATGTGCTTCGGAAACTACTACTGGTCTTCCAGAAATCTATCAAAGCGTAGACAGATTGAGACATTACTCACATGGTGAGAAGTCCGCATGGTGCATGTTGTATTCAATCCCGAAGCAATTTCTGTTGCGCATCAACACTCTGAAGGTCCACAGATTACAGAATGCCTCCAGATGTGCTTCGGTTACTACTACTGGTCTTCCAGGGAACTATGAAAACGTAGACAGTTTGAGACATATTTCCCTTGGAGAAAAGTCCACATGGTGCATGATGTATTCAATACCGATGCAATTTCTGTGTTTTATCAACACTCTGAAGGTCCACGGATTAGAGAATGCCTCCAGATGTGCTTCGGAAAATACTACTGGTCCTCCAGGAATCGATCAAAGCGTACACAGTTTAAGACATTACTCCCATGGCGAAAAGTCCTCATGGTGCCTGTAGTATTCAATCGAGATGCAAATTCTGTGTTTCATCAACACTCAGAAGGTCCACAGATTACAGAATGCCACCAGATGTGCATCGGTAACTACTACTGGTCTTCCAAGGAACGATCAAAGCGTAGACAGTTTGAGACATTACTCCCATGGAGAAAAGTCCGTATGGTGCCTGTTGTATTATATCCCGATGCATTTTCTGTGTTTCGTCAACACTCTGAAGGACAACAGGTTACACAACGCTTCCAGATGTGCTTCGGAAACTACTACTGGTCTTTCAGGAATCGTTCAAACCGTTGAAAGTTTGAGACATTACTCCCATAGAGAGAAGTCCACATACTGCATGTTGTATTCAATACAAATGCCATTTCTGTGTTTCATCAACACTCTGAAGGTCCACAGATTACATAATTCCTTCTTCGGAAGCTATTAGTGGTCTTCCAGGGAGCGATCAAAGCGGAGACAGTTTGAAACATCTCTCCGATGGAGAAAAGTCCGCATGGTGCCTGTTGTATTCAATCCCGATGTAATTTCTGTGTTTCATCAACACTGTGAAAGTCCACAGATCACAGAATGCCTCCAGATGTGCTTCGGTAACTACTACTGGTCTTCCAGGGAACGATAAAACCGTAGACTGTTTGAGACATTATTCCCATGGAGAGAAGTCCGAATGGTGCCTGTTGTATTAAATCCCGTTGCAATTTCTATGTTTCAACAACACTCTGAAGTCCAAGGATTACAGAATGATTCCAGATGTGCTTCGAAAACTACTACTGGTCTTCCAGAAATCTATAAAAGCGTAGACAGATTGAGACATTACTCCCATGGACAAAAGTCCGCATGGTGCCTGTTGTATTAAATCCCGATGCAATTTCTGTTGCGCATCAACACTCTGTAGGTCCACAGATTACAGAATGCCTCCAGTTGTGCTTCGGTTACTACTACTGGTCTTCCAGGGAACTATCAAAACGTAGACAGTTTGAGACATAATTCCCATGGAGAAAAGTCCACATGGTGCATGTTGTATTCAATACCGATGCAATTTCTGTGTTTCATCAACACTCTGAAGGTCCACAGATTACAGAATGCGACAAAATGTGCTTCGTAAACTACTACTGGTCTTCCAGGGAGCGATCAAAGCGTAGACAGTTTGAGACATAATTCCCATGGAGAAAAGTCCACATGGTGCCTGTTCTATTCAATACCGATGGAGCTTCTGAGTTTCAACACTCTGAGTGTCCAGAGATTACAGAATGCCTCATGATGTGCTTCGGAAACTACTACTGGTCTTCTGGGAAACGATCAAAACGTAGACAGTTTAAGACATTACTCCCATGGAGAAAAGTCCGCATGGTGCTTATTGTCTTCAATGCCGATGCAATTTCTGTGTTTCATCAACACTCTGAAGGTCAACAGTTTACAGAATGCCTCCAGATGTGCTTCGCAAACTACTACTAGTCTTCCAGGGAACGATCAAAGCGTAGACAGTTTAAGTCATTACTCTCATGGAGAAAAGTCCGCATGGTGTTTATTGTATTCAATGCCGATGCAATTTTTGTGTTGCATCAACACTCTGAAGGTCCACAGATACGGAATACCTCCAGATGTGCTTTGGAAACTTGTACTGGTCTTCCAGGGAGCGATCAAATCGTAGACAGTTTGACACATTACTCCCATGGAGAAAAGTTCGCATGGTGACTGTTATATTGAATCCCGATGCAATTTCTGTGTTTCATGAACACTCTGAAGGTCCACAGATCACAGAATGCCTCCAGACGTGCTTCGGAAACTACTACTGGTCTTCCAGGGAGCGATAAAAGCGTAGACAGTTCGATACTTTACTCCCATGGAGAAAAGTACGCATGGTGACTGCTGTTTTGAATCCCGATGCAATTTCTGTGTGTCATCGACACTCTGAAGGTCCACAGATTACAGAATGCCTACTTCAGAAGCTACTAGTGGGCTTCCAAGGAACGGTAAAAGCGTAGACAGTTTGAGACATTACTCCCAAGGAGAATAGGCCGCATGGTGATTGTTTTATTCAATCCCAATGCAATTTCTGTGTTTCATCAACACTCTGAAGGTCCACAGATTAATGAATACCTCCAGATGTGCCTCTTAAATTACTACTGGTCTTCCAGGGAACGATCAAATTGTAGACAGTTTGAGACGTTACTCCAATGGAGAAAAGTCCTCAGGGTGAATGTTGATTTCAATTACGATGCAATTTCTGTTTTCATCAACACTCTGAAGGTCCACAAATTAAACAATGCCTCCAGACGTGCTTCGGAAACTGCTACTGGTCTTCCAGGAATGGATCAAAGCATAGACAATTTGAGACATTACTCCCAAGGAGATAAGTCCGCATGGTGACTGTTGTATTGAATCCCGATGCAATTTCTGTGTTTCATCTACACTCTGTAGGTCCGCACATTACGGAATGCCTCCAGATGTGCTTCGGAAACTACTACTGGTCTTCCTTGAATCGATCAAAGCGTAGAAAGTTTGAGACATTATTCCCATAAAGTCTAATCCACATGGTGCCTGGTGCCTTCAAACTGGATGCAATTTCTGTTTTACATCAACACTCTGAAAGTCCACAGATTACAGAATGATGCCATACGTGCTTCGAAAACTACTAGTGGTCTTCCAGAAATCTATCAAAGTATAGACAAATTGAGACATCACTCCCATGGTAGAATAGACCGCAGGGTGCTTGTTGTATTCAACCCCAAAGGAATTTCTGTGTTTCATTAACACTCGGAAGGTCCACATATTACAGAATGCCTCCAGAATTGCTTCGAAAGCTATTACTGGTCTTCCAGAAATCTATCATAGCGTAGACAGATTGAGACATTACTCCCACGGAGAGAAGTCCGCATGGTGCCCGTTGTATTCAATCCCGATGCAATTTCCGTGTTTCATCAACACTCTGAGGGTACACAGAATACAGAATGCCTGAAGATGTGGTTCGGAAGCTACTAGTGTCTTGCAGCAATCGATCAAACCGAAGACAGTTTGAGATATACTCCCATGGAGAAAAGTCATCATGGTGCATGAAGTATTCAATAACGATGCAATTTCTGATTTTCATCAACACTCTGAAGGTCCACAGATAATAGAATGCCTCCATATGTGCTTCGGAAACCACTACTGTTCTTCCAGGAATCGATCAAATCGTGAAAGTTTGAGACATTACTCCCATGGAGAAAAGTCCCAATGGTGTCTGTTGGATCCAATCCGGATGCAATATCTGTGTTTCATCGACACTATGAAGGTCCACAGATTACAGAATGCCTACTTCAGAAGCTATTAGTTGACTTCAAGGGAAAGATCAAAGCGTAGACAGTTTGAGACTTTACTCCCATGGAGAAAAGTCCGCATGGTGCCTGTTGTATTAAATCCCGATGCAATTACCGTGTTTCATCAACACTCTGAGGGTTCACAGAATACAGAATGCCTGTAGATGTGGTTCGGAAGTTACTAGTGTTTTGCAGGAATCGATCAAACCGTAGACAGTTTGAGATATACTCCCATGGAGAAAAGTCATCATGGTGCATGAAGTATTCAATAACGATGCAATTTCTGATTTTCATCAACACTCGGAAGGTCCAAAGATTACAGAATGCCTCCAGATATGCTTCGGAAACTACTACTGGTCTTCCAGGGAACGATCAAAACATAGAGAGTTTGAGACATTACTCCCATGGAGAAAAGTCCGCATGGTGCCTGTTGTATAAATTCCCGATGCAATTTCAGTGTTTCATCAACCCTCTGAGGGTCCACAGATTACAGAATGCCTCAAGATATGCTTAGTAAACTACTACTGGTTTTCCAGGTACCGATCAAATCGTAGACAGTTGGAGACATTAGTCCCATGGAGGAAAGTCCGCATGGTGGCTGTTGTATTCAATCCCGATGCAATTTCTGTGTTTCATCAACACTCTGAAGGTACACAGATCACAGAATGCCTCCAGATGTGGTTCGGTAGCTACTAGTGGTCTTGCAGGAAAAGATCGAACCATAGACGGTTTGAGATATTACTCCCATGGAGAAAAGTCCACATGGTGCATGTTGTATTCAATCCCGATGCAATTTCTGAATTTCATCAACACTCTGAAGGTCCACAGATTACAGTATGATTCCAGATGTGCTTCGGAAACTACTACTGGTCTTCCAGGAATCGATCAAAGCGTACACAGTTTGAGACATTACTCCCATGTGGAAACGTCCGCTTGTTGCTTGTAGTATTCAATCCCTATGCCATTTCTGTGTATCATCAGCACTCTGAAGGTCCACAGATTACAGAATGCCTTCAGATGTGCTACGGAAACTACTACTCATCTTCCAGGGAACGATCAAAACGTAGACAATTTGAGACATTACTCCCATGGAGGAAAGTCCACATGGTGCCTGTTGTATAAAATCCCGATGCAATTTCTGTGTTTCATCAACACTCTGAAGGTCCACAGATTACAGAATGCCTCCAGACGGTATTCATAAACTTTTACTGGTCTCTCAGGAAACGATCAAAGCGTAGACAGTTTGAGACATTACTCACAAGGAGAAAAGTCCTCAGGGTTCCTGTTGATTTCAATCACGATGCAGTTTCTGTTTTTCATATACACTCTCAAGGTGCACAAATTAAACAAGGCCTCCAGATGTGCTTCGGAAACTACTACTGGTCTCCAAACGATCGATCAAAACATAGACAGTTTGAGACATTACTCCCATGGAGAATAGTCCGCAGGAAGCCTTTTATATTCAATCCAGATGCAATTTCAGTGTTTCATCAACAGTCTGAAGGTCCACAGATTACAGAATGCCTCCAGATGTGCTTCGGTAACTACTACTGGTATTCCAGGGAACGATCAAAGCGTAGACAGTTTGAGCAACTACTCCCATCTAGAAAAGTCCACATGGTGCCTGTTGTATTCAATCCCGATGCAATTTCTGTGTTTCATCAACACTCTGAAGGTCCACAGATTACAGAAGGATTCCAGATGTGCTTCGGAAACTACTACTGGTCTTCCAGAAATCTATCAAAGCGTAGACAGATTGACACATTACTCCCATGGAGAAAAGTCCGCATGGTGCCTGTTGTATTCAATCCCAATGCAATTTCAGTGTTTCATCAAGACTCTGAGGGTACACAGAATACAGAATGCCTGAAGATGTGGTTCGGAAGCTACTAGTGTCTTGCAGGAGTCGATCAAATCGTGAAAGTTTGAGACCTTACTCCCATGGAGAAAAGTCCGCATGGTGCCTGTTGTATTCATACCCGATGCAATATCTGTGTTTCTTCAACACTTTGAAGGTGCCCACATTACAGAATGCCTCTAGATGTGCTTCGGAAACTACTAGTTCTCTTTCAGGAATCTGTCAAACCGTAGACAGTTTGAGACATTACTCCCATGGAGAAAAGTCCTTTGGTACCTGTTGTATTCAATACCGATGCAATTTCTGTGTTTTATCAACACTCTGAAGGTGCACGGATTAGAGAATGCCTCCAGATGTGCTTCGGAAAATACTACTGGTCTTCCAGGAATCGATCAAAGCGTACACAGTTTGAGACATTACTCCCATGGAGAAAAGTCCTCATGGTGCCTGTAGTATTTAATCGAGATGCAAATTCTGTGTTTCATCAACACTGTGAAAGTCCACAGATCACAGAATGCCTCCAGATGTGCTTCGGTAACTGCTACTGGTCTTCCAGGGAACGATAAAACCGTAGACAGTTTGAGACATTATCCCCATGGAGAGAAGTCCGAATGGTGCCTGTTGTATTAAATCCCGTTGCAATTTCTATGTTTAAATAACACTCTGAAAGTCCAAGGATTACAGAATGATTCCAGATGTGCTTCGAAAACTACTACTGGTCTTCCAGAAATCTATAAAAGCGTAGACAGATTGAGACATTACTCCCATGGACAAAAGTCCGCATGGTGCCAGTTGTATTAAATATCGATGCAATTTCTGTTGCGCATCAACACTCTGAAGGTCCACAGATTACAGAATGCCTCCAGATGTGCTTCGGTTACTACTACTGGTATTCCAGGGAACGATCAAAGTGTAGACAGTTTGAGACATTACTCCGAAGGAGAAAAGTCCTCATGGTAACTTTTGTATTGAATCCCGATGCAATTTCTGTGTTTCATCGTCACTCTGAAGGTCCACATATTACAGAATGATTCCAGATGTGTTACGGAAACTACTACTGGTCTTCCAGAAATCTATCAAAGCGTAGACAGATTGAGATACTACTCCCATGGAGAGAAGTCCGCATGGTGCCCGTTGTATTCAATCCCGATGCAATTTCCGTGTTTCATCAACACTCTGAGGGTACACAGAATACAGAATGCCTGAAGATGTGGTTCGGAAGCTACTAGTGTCTTGCAGGAATCGATCAAACCGAAGACAGTTTGAGATATACTCCCATGGAGAAAAGTCATCATACTGCATGAAGTATTCAATAACGATGCTATTTCTGATTTTCATCAACACTCTGAAGGTCCACAGATTACAGAATGCCTACTTCAGAAGCTACTAGTTGACTTCAAGGGAAAGATCAAAGCGTAGACAGTTTGAGACATTACTCCCATGGAGAAAAGTCCCCATGTTGCCTGCTGTATTCAATCCCAATGCTATTTCTTTGTTTCATCAACACTCTGAGAGTACACAGAATACAGAGTGCCTGAAGATGGGGTTCGGAAGCTACTATGGTCTTGCAGGAATCGATCAAACCGTAGACAGTTTGAGATATACTCCCATGGAGAGAAGTCCACATGGTGCATGTTGTATGAAATAACGATGCAAGTTCTGATTTTCATCAACACTCTAAACGTCCACAGATAATAGAATGCCTCCAGATGTGCTTCGAAAACTACTACTGGTCTTCGAGGAATCGATCAAAATCGTGAAAGTTTGAGACATTACTCCCACGGAGAAAAGTCCGCATGGTGCCTATTGTATTCAAACCCGATGCAATTTCTGTGTTTCATCAACTCTCTGAAGGTCCACAGATTACAGGTTGCCTCCAGATGTGCTTAGTAAACTACTACTGGTCTTCCAGGAATCATTCAAAGCGTAGACAGTTTCAGACATTTCTCACTAGGAGAAAAGTCCACATGGTGCATGTTGTATTCGATACCGTGCAATATCCGTGTTTCATCAACTTTCTGAAGTGCCAGAGTTTACAGAATGTCTCCAGATGTGCTTCGGAAACTACTACTGGTCTTCCAGGGAACGATCAAAACGTAGACAGTTTGAGACATTACTCCCACGGAGAAAAGTCAGCATGGTGCCTATTGTATTCAAACCCGATGCAATTTTTGTGTTTCATTAACACTCGGAAGGTCCACAGATCACAGAATGATTCCAGATGTGCATAGGAATCTACTACTGGTCTCACAGGAATCGATCAAAGCGTAGACAGTTTGAGACACTACTCCCATGGGGAAAAGTCCGCATGTTGCCTGTAGTATTCAATCCCTATGCCATATCTGTGTTTCATCAACACTCTGAAGGTCCACAGATTACAGAATGCTTTCAGATGTGCTTCGGAAGCGACTTATGGTCTTCCAGGCAACGATCAAAGTGTAGATTATTTGAGATATTGCTCCCATGGAGATATGTCCACATGGTTCTGTTGTATTGCATGCCGATGGAATTTATGTGTTCCCCCAACACTTGGAAAGACCCTAGATTACGGAATGCCTCCAGATGTGCTTCGGAAACTACTACTGGTCTTCCAGGGAACGATCAAAGCGTAGACAGTTTGAGACATTACTCCGAAGGAGAAAAGTCCTCATGGTAACTTTTGTATTGAATCCCGATGCAATTTCTGTGTTTCATCGTCACTCTGAAGGTCCACATATTACAGAATGATTCCAGATGTGCTTCGGAAACTACTACTGGTCTTCCAGAAATCTATCAAAGCGTAGACTGATTGAGATACTACTCCCATGGAGAGAAGTCCGAATGGTGCATGTTGTATTCAATCCGATGCAATTTCTTTGTTTCTTCAACACTCTGAGGGTACACACATTACAGAATGCCTCCAGATGTGGTTGGAAGCTACTAGTGTCTTGCAGGAGTCGATCAAACGGAAGACAGTTTAAAATATTACTCCCATGGAGAAAAGTCCACATGGTGCATGTTGTATTCAATACCGATGCAATTTCTGACTTTCATCAACACTCTGAAGGTAAACAGATAAGAGCATGCCTACAGATGTGCTTCGAAAACTACTAGTGGTCTTCCAGAAATCGATCATCCGTTAACAGTTTGTGACATTACTCCAATGGAGAAAAGTCCACATAATGCATGTTGTATTCAATCCCGAATCAATTTCTCTGTTTCATCAATACTCTCTAGGTCCACATATTACAGAATGCCTCCAGATGTGCTTCGGATACTACTACTGGTCTTCCAGGGAACGGTCAAAGCGTAGACAGTTTGAGACATTACCCCCCAGGAGAAAAGTCCGCATGGTCCCTGTTGTATTCAATCCCGATGCAATTTCTGAGTTTCATCAACACTCTGAAGGTCCACACATTACGGAATGCCTCCAGACGTGCTTCTGAAACTGCTACTGGTCTTCCAGGAATCGATCAAAGCAAAGACAGTTTGAGACATTACTCCCAAGGAGAAAAGTCCGCATGGTGCATGTTGTATTGAATCCCGATGCAACTTCCGTGTTTCATCAACACTCTGAGGGTTCGCAGATTACAGAATGCCCGAAGATGTGGTTCGGAAGCTACTAGTGTCTTGCAGGAATCGATCAAACCGTAGACAATTTGAGACATTACTCCCATGGAGGAAAGTCCACATGGTGCCTGTTGTATTCAATCCCGATGGAATTTCTGTGTTTCATTAACACTCGGAAGGTCCACAGATTACAGAATGCCTCCAGAGTTGCTACGAAAACTATTACTGGTCTTCCAGGGATCGATCAATGCGTACACAGTTTGAGTAAATACTCCCATCTAGAAAAGTCCACATGGTGCCTGTTGTATTCAATCCCGATGCAATTTCTGTGTTTCATCAACACTCTGAAGGTCCACAGATTACAGAAGGATTCCACATGTGCTTGGGAAACAACTACTGGTCTTCCAGAAATCTATCAAAGCGTAGACAGATTGAGACATTACTCCCATGGAGAAAAGTCTCCATGTTGCCTGCTGTATTCAATCCCAATGCTATTTCTGTGTTTCATCAACACTCTGAGTGTACACAGAATACAGAATACCTGAAGATGGGGTTCGGAAGCTACTATGGTCTTGCAGGAATCGATCAAACCGTAGACAGTTTGAGATATACTCCCATGGAGAAAAGTCCACTTGGTGCATGTTGTATGAAATAACGATGCAAGTTCTGATTTTCATCAACACTCTAAAGGTCCACACATAATAGAATGCCTCCAGATGTGCTTCGGAAACTACTACTGGTCTTCCAGGAATCGATCAAATCGTGAAAGTTTGAGACATTACTCCCACGGAGAAAAGTCCGCATGGTGCGTATTGTATTCAAACCCGATGCAATTTCTGTGTTTCATCAACGCTCTGAAGGTCCACAGATTACAGGTTGCCTCCAGATGTGCTTAGTAAACTACTACTGGTCTTCCAGGAATCATTCAAAGCGTAGACAATTTCAGACATTTCTCACTAGGGGAAAAGTCCACATGGTGCATGTTGTATTCGATACCGTGCAATATCTGTGTTTCATCAATTTTCTGAAGGTCCAGAGTTTCCAGAATGTCTCCAGATGTGCTTCGGAAACTACTACTGTTCTTCCAGGGAACGATCAAAACGTAGACAGTTTGAGACATTACTCCCATGGAGGAAAGTCTGCATGGTGCCGGTTGTATTCAATCCCGATCCAATTACTGTGTTTCATCAACACTCTGAAGGTACACAGATTACAGAATGCCTCCAGATGTGTTTCGGAAGTTACTAGTGGTCTTGCAGGAAAAGATCGAACCATAGACAGTTTGAGATATTACTCCCATGGAGAAAAGTCCACAAGGTGCATGTTGTATTCAATACCGATGCAATTTCTGTGTTTCATCAACACTCTGAAGGTCCACACATTACAGAATACCTCCAGATATGCTTCGGAAACTAACATGGTCTTCCAGGAATTGATCAAAGCGTAGACAGTATGAGACATTACTCTTTTGAAGAAGAGTCCGATGGCGCCTGTTGTATTCAATCCCGATGCAATTTCAGTGTTTCATCAACGTCTGAGAGTCCACAGATTACAGAATGCCTCCAGACATGCTGAGTAAACTACCACTGGTCTTCCAGGAACCGATCAAAACGTAGACTGTTTCACACATTTCTCACTAGTAGAAAAGTCGGCATGGGCCCTGTTGTATTCAATCCCGATCCAATTTCTGTGTTTGATCAACACTCGGAAGGTCCACAGATCACAGAATGATTCCAGATGTGCTTCGGAATCTACTACTGGTCTTACAGGAATCGATCAAAGCGTAGACAGTTTGAGACACTACTCCCATGGGGAAAAGTCCGCATGTTGCCTGTAGTATTCGATCCCTATGCCATATCTGTGTTTCATCAACACTCTGAAGGTCCACAGATTACAGAATGCTTTCAGATGTGCTTCGCAAGCGACTTATGGTCTTCCAGGCAACGATCAAAGTGTAGATTATTTGAGATATTGCTCCCATGGAGATATGTCCACGTGGTTCTGTTGTATTGCATGCCTATTCAATTTCTGTGTTCCATCAACACTTGGAAAGACCATAGATTACGGAATGCCTCCAGATGTGCTTCGGAAACTATTACTGGTCTTCCAGGGAACGATCAAAACGTAGACAGTCTGAGACATTACTCCCATAGAGGAAAGTCCGCATGGTGCCTGTTCTATAAAATCCCGATGCAATTTCTGTGTTTCATCAACACTCTGAAGATCCACAAATTACAGAATGCTTCCAGATGGGCTTCGGAAACTTCCACTGGTCTCTCAGGGAACGATCAAAGCGTAGACAGTTTGAGACATTACTCCGAAGGAGAAAAGTCCTCATGGTAACTGTTGTATTGAATCCCGATGCAATTTCTGTGTTTCATCGTCACTCTGAAGGTCCACATATTACAGAATGATTCCAGATGTGCTTCGGAAACTACTACTGGTCTTCCAGAAATCTATCAAAGCGTAGACAGATTGAGACATTACTCTCATGGAGAGAAGTCCGAATGGTGCATGTTGTATTCAATCCGATGCAATTTCTTTGTTTCTTCAACACTCTGAGGGTACACACATTACAGAATGCCTCTAGATGTGGTTGGAAGCTACTAGTGTCTTGCAGGAGTCGATCAAACCGAAGACAGTTTGAGATATTACTCCCATGGAGAAAAGTCCACATGGTGCATGTTGTATTCAATCCCGAATCAATTTCTCTGTTTCATCAATACTCTCTAGGTCCACATATTACAGAATGCCTCCAGATGTGCTTCGGATACTACTACTGGTCTTCCAGGGAACGGTCAAAGCGTAGACAGTTTGAGACATTACCCCCCAGGAGAAAAGTCCCCATGGTCCCTGTTGTATTCAATCCTGATGCAATTTCTGAGTTTCATCAACACTCTGAAGGTCCACACATTACGGAATGCCTCCAGATGTGCTTCGGAAACTACTACTGGTCTTCATGGAATCGATCAAAGCGTAGACTGATTGAGACATAACTCCCATAGGGAAAAGTCCGCATGTGGCCTGTATTATTCAATGCCTATGCCATTTCTCTGTGTCATCAACACTCTGAAGGTCCACAGATTACAGAATGCCTCCAGATGTGCTTCGGAAACTACTACTGGTCTTTTAGGGAACTATCGAAACGTGGACAGTTTGAGACATTACTCCCATGGAGATAAGTCCGCATGGTGCCTGTTGTATTCAATCCCGATGCAATTTCTGTGTTTCATCAGCATTCTGAAGGTCCAGAATTTTCAGAATGTCTCCAGATGTGCTACGGAAACTACTACTGGTCTTCCAGGGAACGGTCCAAGCGTAGACAGTTTGAGACACTACTCCCATGGAGAAAAGTCCGAATGGTGCCTGTTGTATCCAATCTGGATGCAATAGCTGTGTTTCATCGACATTCTGAGGGTCCACAGTTACAGAATGCCTACTTCGGAAGCTACTAGTGGTCTTCCAGGGAACGATCAAAGCGTAGACACTTTGAGACATTACTCCCATGGTGAAAATTCCGCATGGTGCCTGTTGTATACAATCCTGATGCAATTTCTGTGTTTCATCAACACTCTGAAGGCCCACACATTACAGAATGCCTCCAGATGTGCTTCGGAAACGAATTCTGTTCTCCCTAGGATCGATCAAAGCGTAGACAGTTTAAGACATTACTCCCATGGAGAATAGTCCGCAGGGTGCCTCTTGTATTCAATCCTGATGCAAATTCTGTGTTTCATCATTACTCTGAAGGTCCACACATTACGGAATGCCTCCAGATGTGCTTCTGAAACTACTACTGGTCTTCCTGGAATCGATCAAAGCTTACACAGATTGAGACATTACTCCCATGGAGAATAGTACATAGGCTGCCTGTTGTATTCAATCCCGATGCAATTTCTGTGTTTCATCAACACTCTGAAGGTCCACTGATTACAGAATGCCTACAGATGTGCTTCGGTAACTACTACTGGTATTCCAGGGAACGATCAAAGCGTATACAGTTTGAGACATTCTTCCCATGGAGATAAGTCCGCATGTTGCCTGTTGTATTCAATCCGGATGTAATTTCTGTTTTGCATCAACACTCTGAAGGTCCACACATTACAGAATGATGCCAGATGTGCTTCGAAACCTACTACTGGCCTTCCTGGAATCGATGAAAGCGTAGACAGTTCGAGACATTACTCCCATGGAGAAAAGTCCGCATGGTGCATGTTGTATTCAATCCCGAAGCAATATCTGTGTTCATGAACACTCTGAATTTACACAGATAACATAATGCCTCCAGATGTGGTTCGGAAGCTACTAGTGGTCTTGCAGGAAAAGATCGAACCGTAGACAGTTTGAGGTTCTACTCCGATGGAGAAAAGTCCACATGGTGCATGTTGTATTCAATACCGATGCTATTTCTGAATTTCATCAACACTCTGAAGGTCCACAGATTACAAAATGCCTCCACATATGCTTCTGAAATTACTACTGGACTTCCAGGACTTGATCAAAGCGTAGACAGTTTGAGAAATTACTCCCTCCGGGAAAAGTCCGAATGGCCCCTGTTGAATTCTATCCCGATGCAATTTCAGTGTTTCATCATCGCTCTAAGGGTCCACAGATTACAGAATGCTTCCAGATGTTCTTAGTAACCTACTACTGGTCTTCGAGGAATCGATCAAAATGTAGACAATTTCAGACATTTCTCACTAGGAGAAAAGTCGGGATGGGGCCTGTTGTATTCAATCCGGATGTAATTTCTGTTTAGCATCAACACTCTGAAGGTCCACATATTACAGAATGATTCCAGAAGTGCTTCGGAAACTACTACTGGTCTTCCAGGAGTCAATCGAAGCGTAGATAATTTGAGACATTACTCAAATGGGGAAAAGTCCGCATGTTACCTGTAGTATTCAATCCCTATGCCATTTCTGGGTTTCATCAACACTCTGAAGGTCCAGAGATAACAGAATGCCTATAGATGTACTTCGGAAACTACTAGTGGTCTTCCAGGCAACGATCAAAGCGTAGACAATTTGAGATATTGCTCCCATTTAGAAGTGTCCGATAGGTTCTGTTGTATTGCATGCCGATGCAATTTCTGTGTTCCATCAACACTCTGAAGGTCCATAGATTACAGAATGCCTCCAGATGTACTTCGGTAACTACTGCTGGTCTTCCAGAAATCGATCATCCGTTAACAGTTTGAAACATTACTCCCATGGAGAAAAGTCCACATAGTGCATGTTGTATTCAATCCCGAATCAATTTCTCTGTTTCATCAATACTCTCTAGGTCCACATATTACAGAATGCCTCCAGATGTGCTTCGGATACTACTACTGGTCTTCCAGGGAACGATCAAAGCGTAGAGAGTTTGAGACACTACTGCCATGGAGAAAATTGGGCATTGTGCCTGTTGTATCCACCCGGATGCAAATTCTGTGTTTCATCAACACTATGAAGGTCCACAGATTACAGACTGACTGCTTCGGAAGCTACTAGTGGTCTTCCAGGGAACGGTCAAAGCGTAGACAGTTTGAGACATTACCCCCCAGGAGAAAAGTCCGCATGGTCAGTGTTGTATTCAATCCCGATGCAATTTCTGAGTTTCATCAACACTCTGAAGGTCCACACATTACGGAATACATCCAGATGTGCTTCGGAAATTACTACTGGTCTTCATGGAATCGATCAAGGCGTAGACAGATTGAGACAATTCTCCCATGGAGAAAAGTCCGCATGGTGCCTGTTGTATTCAATCCCGATGCAATTTCTGCGTTTCATAAACACTCTGAAGGTCCACAGATTAAAGAATGCTTTCAGATGTGCTTCGAAATCTACTACTAGCCTTCTAGGGAACAATCAAAGCGTAGACAGTTTGAGACATTACTCCCATGGTTAAAAGTCCGCATGGTGCCTTTTGTATTCAATCCCGATGCAATTTCTGTATTTCATCAACAGTCCGAAAGTCCATAGATTACACAGTGCCTAAAGATGTGCTTCGGAAACTACTACTGGTCTTCCAGGAATCGATCAAAGCGTAGACAGTTTGAGACTTTACTCCCATGGAGAAAAGTCCGCATGGTGCATACTGTATTCAAAACCGAAGCAGTTTTTGTGTTTCATCAACACTCTGAAGGTACACAGATTACGAAATGCCTCCAGATGTGCTTCGGAAACTACTACTGGTTTTCCAGGAATCGATCAAAGCGTAGACAGATTGAGACAATTCTCCCATGGAGAAAAGTCCGCATGGTGCCTGTTGTATTCAATCCCGATGCAATTTCTGCGTTTCATAAACACTCTGAAGGTCCACAGATTAAAGAATGCTTTCAGATGTGCTTCGAAATCTACTACTAGCCTTCTAGGGAACAATCAAAGCGTAGACAGATTGAGACATTACTCCCATGGTGAAAAGTCCGCATGGTGCCTGTTGAATTCAATCCCGATGCAATTTCAGCCTTTCATCAACACTCTGAAGGTCCACATATTACAGAATGCCTCCAGATGTGCTTGGGAAACTACTACTGGTCTTGCAATGAACGATCAAAGCGTTGACAGTTTGAGACATTACCCCATGGAGATAAGTCCGAAGGGTGAATTTTGTATGGAATCCGGATGCAATTTCGGTGTTTCATGAACACTCTGAAGGTCCACAGATTACATAATACCTTTAGATGTGCTTCGGAAACTACTATTGGTCTTCCAGGAATCGATCAAACCGTAGACAGTTTGAGACATTACTCCCATGGAGAAAAGCCCACATAGTGCATGTTGTATTCAATCCCGATGCAATTTCTGTGTTTCATCAACACTCTGAAGATCCACAGATTACAGAATACGTCCAGAAGTGCTTTGCAAACTACTAGTGGTCTTCCAGGAACCGATCAAAACGTAGACAGTTTGAGACATCACTACCATTGATAAAAGTCCACATAGTCCATGTTGTATTCAATCCCGAAGCAATTTCTCTGTTTCATCAACACTCTTTAGGTCCACAGATTACAAAATGTCTGTTTCGGAAGCTACTAGTGGTCTTCCAGGAATCGATCAAAGCGTAGACAGATTGAGACATTACTCCCATGGATAAAAGTCAGCATGGTTCATATTGTAATCAATACCGATGCAATTTTTGTGTTTCATAAAAACTCTGAAGGTACACAGATTACGAAATGCCACCAGATGTGCTTCGGAAACTACTACTGCTCTTCCATGAATCGATCAAAGCGTAGAGAGTTTGAGACATTACTCCCAGGTAGATACGTCCGCATGGTGCCTGTTGTTTTCAATCCCGATTCAATTTCTGTGTTGGATCAACATTCTAAAGGTCCACAGAATACAGAATGATTCCAGATGTGCTTTGGTAGCTACTACTGGTCTTCCAGAGTTCGATCAAAGCTTAGACAGTTTGAGACATAACTCTCATAGGGAAAAGTCCGCATGTGGCCTGTATTATTCAATGCCTATGCCATTTTTGTGTGTCATCAACACTCTGGAGGCCAACAGATAACAGAATGCCTCCAGATGTGCTTCGGAAACGACTAGTGGTCTTGCAGGCAACGATCAAAACATAGAGAATTTGACATATTGCTCCCATAGAGAAATGTCCGCATGGGTCTGTTGTATTGCATGCCGATGCAATTTCTGTGTTCCATCAACCCTCTGAAGGTCCATAGATTACAGAATGCCTCCAGAGGTGCGTCGGTAACTACTACTAGTCTACCAGGGAACGATCAATACGTAGACAGTTTGAGATATTACTCCCACGGAGGAAAGTCCGCATGGTGCCTGTTGTATTCAATCCCGATTCAATTTCTGTGTTTCATAAACACTATGAAGGTCCGAAGATTACAGACTGCCTGCTTCGGAAGCTACTAGTGGTCTTCCAGGGAACGGTCAAAGCGTAGACAGTTTGAGACATTACCCCCCAGAGGAAAAGTCCGCATGGTCCCTGATGTATTCAATCCCGATGCATTTTCTGAGTTTCATCAACACTCTGAAGGTCCACACATTACGGAATGCCTCCAGATGTGCTTCGGCAACTACTGCTGGTCTTCCAGGAATCGATCAAAGGGTAGACAGATTGAGACATTACTCCTATGGAGAAAAGTCCGCATGGTGCCTCTTGTATTCAATCCCGATGCAATTTCTGTATTTCATCAACAGTCTGAATGTCCATAGATTACACAGTGCCTTCAGATGTGCTTCGGAAACTACTACTGGTCTTCCAGGAATCGATCAAAGCGTAGAAAGTTTGAGACATTACTCCCATGGACAAAAGTCCGCATGGTGCATACTGTATTCAATAGCGAAGCCATTTTTATGTTTCATCAACACTCTGAAGGTACACAGATTACGAAATGCCTCCAGATGTGTTTCGAAAACTACTATTGGTCTTCTAGGAATCGATCAGAGCGCAGACAGTTGGAGACATTACTCCCATGGAGAAAAGTCCGAATGGTGCATATTGTATTCAATACCGCTGCAATTTTTGTGTTTCATCAACACTCTGAAGGTTTACTGATTACAGAATGCCTGCCTCGGAAGCTACTGGTGGTCTTCCAGGGAACGATCAAAGCGTAGATAGTTTGAGACATTACTCCCATGGAGAAACGTCCGCATGGTGCCTGTTGTTTTAAATCAGGATGCAATTTCTGGGATTCATCAACACTCTGAAGGTCCACAAATTCAACAATGCTTCCAGATGTGCTTCAAAATCTACCACTGGTCATCCAGGGAACGATCAAATCGTACACAGTTCGAGACATTACTCCCATAGAAAAAAGTCCGCATGGTGCCTGTTTCTTCAACAATCTTAAGGTTCAGAGATTACAGAATGCCTCCAGACGTGCTTTGGAAACTACTACTGGTCTTTCTTAGAACGATCAATACGTAGACAGTTTGAGACATTACTCCTTTGGAGAAAAGTCGGCATGGTGCCTGTTGTTTTCAATCACCATGCAATTCAGAGTTTCATCATTGGTCTGAACTTCCACAGATAACATAATGCCTCCAGATGTGCTTCGGAAACGACTAGTGGTCTTCCAGGGAACGATATAAGCGTAGACAATTTGAGATATTGCTCCCATGGAGCAAAGTCCTCATGGTCCTGTTGTATTATATCCCGATGCAATTTCTGTGTTTCATCAACAATTTAAAGGTCCAGAGATAACAGAATCCCTCCAGATGTGCTTCGGAAACTACTACTGGTCTTCCAGGGAACGATCAAAACGTAGACAGTTTGAGACATTACTCCCATGGAGAAAAGTCCGAATGATGCCTGTTGTATTCAATCCCGAAGCAATTTCTATGTTTCATCAACACTCTGAAGGTCCAAAGATTACAGAATACTTCCAGATATGCTTCGGAAACTACTAGTGGTCTTCCAGGAATCGATCAAACAGTAGACATTTTTAAACATTACACAAATGGAGAAAAGCCCGCATGGTGCCTGTTGTATTCAATCATGATGCAATTTCTGTGTTTCATCAACAATATGAAGGACCAGAGATTACGGGATGCCTTGAGATGTGCTTCGGAACCTACTACTGGACTTCCACGGAAAGATCAGAACGTAGACAGATTTGGACATTACTCCCACTGAGAATAGGCTGCATGGTGCCTTTGTATTCAACCACGGTGCAATTTTTGTGTCTCATCAACACGCTGAATGTCCCCAGCTTACAGAACGCCCCCAGATGTCCTTCGGAAACGACTAGTGGTCTTCTAGTAAACGATCAAATCGTAGACAATTTGAGATATTTCTTCCATGGAGAAAAATCCCGCATGGTCCTGTTCCATTGCATCCCGATGCAATTTCTGTGTTTCATTAACACTCTGAAGGCCCACAGATGACAGAATACCTCCAGATGTGCTTCGCCAACAGCTACTGGTCTTCCAGGAACCATCAAAACGTAGACAGTTTGAGACATTACTCCCATTTTGGAAAGTAAGCATGGTGCCAGTTGTATTCAATCCACATGCAATTTCTATGTTTCATCAACACTCTTTAGGTCCACCGATGACAGAAAGCCTCCAGATGTGCTTCGGAAACTACTACTGGTCTTACAGGACTCGATCAAAGCGTAGACAGTTTGAGACATTACTCCCATGGAGAAAAGTCCGCATGGTGCATATTGTATTCGATACCGATGAAATCTTTGTGTTTCATCAACACTTCGAAGGTACACATATTACGAAATCCCTCCAGTTGTGCTTCGGAAACTACTACTGGTCTTCCAGGAATCGATCAAAGCGTTGAGAGTTTGAGACATTACTCCCAGGTACGAAAGTCAGCATGGTGCCTGTTGTATTCAATCCCGATGATATTTCTGTGGCTCATCAACACTCAAAAGGTCCACAGATTACAGAATGAATCCAGATGGGTTTCGGGAACTACTACTGGTCTCTCAGCGAACGATCAAAGCTTAGACACTTTGAGACATTACTCCCATGGCGAAAAGTACGCATTGTGCCTGTTGTTTTCAATCACGATGCAATGTCTGTGTTTCATCAACACTCTGAAGGGCCACAAATTAAACAATGCTTCCAGATGTGCTTCGGAATTTACTACTGGTCTTCCAGGAATCGATCAGAGCCTAGAGAGTTTGAGACATTACTCCCTGGTAGAAAAGTCCACATGGTGCCTGTTGTATTCGATCCCGATGCAATTTGTGTGTTTCTTCAACACTCTGAAAGTCCACAGATTACAGAATGCCTCCCTATGAACCTCGGAAGCTATTCCTGGTATTACAGGGAACGATCAAAAAGTAGACAGTTTGAGACATTACTCCCATGGAGAAAGGTCCGCATGGTGCCTGTTGTATTCAATCGCGAAGCTAGTTCTGTGGCTCATCAACACTCTGAAGGCCCAAAGATTACAGAATGCCTCCAGATGGGCTTCGGAAACTACTTCTGGTCTCTCAGGGAACGATCAAAGCGTAGACAGTTTGAACATTACTCCCAAGGAGGAAATTCAGCATGGTGCCTGTTGTTTTCAATCACGATGCCATGTCTGTGTTTCATCAACAGTCTGAAGGTCCACTAATTAATCAATGCTTCCAGATGTGCTTCGGAAACTACTACTGGTCTTCCAGAGATCGATCAAAGCGTCGACAGTTTGAGGCGCTACTCTCATGGAGAAAAGACCGCATGGTGCCTCTTGTATTCAATGCCGATGCAATTTTTGGGTTTCATCAACACACTGAATGTGCACACATTACGGAATGCCTCCAGATGTGCCAAGGAAACTACTACTGGTCTCCCTGGAATCGATCAAAACGTAGACAGTTTGAGACATTACTCCCATGGAGAAAAGTCCGCATGGTGCCTCTTGTATTGAATCCCGATGCAATTTCTGTGTTTCATCAACCCTCTGGCGTTCCACAGATTACAGAATGCCTCCAGATGTACTTCAGAAACTACTACTGGCCTTCCACGGAACGATCAAAGCGTAGACAGTTTGAGACATTACTGCCATGCAGAAAATTCCCCATGGTGCATGTTGTATTCAATACCGATGCAATACTGTGTTTCATCAACGATCTGAAAGTCTGCAAATTACAGAATACTTGCAGATGTGCTTCGGAAACTACTACTGGTCTTCCAGGAATCGATCAAATCGTAAACAGTTTAAGATATTACTCCCATGCAGATAAGTCCGCGTGGTGCATGTTGTATTCAATCCTCATGCAATTTCTGTGTTTCATCGTCACTCTGAAGGTTCACAGATTACAGAATGCCTCCAGATGTGCTTCGGAAATGACTAGTGTTCTTCGAGGGAACGATCAAAGTTTAGACTGTTTGAGACATTACTCCCATGGAGAAAAGACCGCATGGTGCCTGTTGTATTCAATCATGATGCAATATCTGTGTTTCATCAACGCTCTGAAGGTCCACAGATTACAGAATTACTCCAAATGTGCTTCCTAAACAATTAATTGTCTTCCAGAATTCTATCAAAGCGTAGAGAGATTTTGACATTACTCCCATGGAGAAAAGTTCGCATGGTGCCTGTTGTCTTCAATCCCGAAGCAATTTCTGCGTTTCTTCTACAATCTGAAGGTTCAGAGATTACAGAATGCCTCAGATGTGCTTTGGAAACTACTACTGATCTCTCAGGGAACGATTAAGCGTAGAGAGTTTGAGACATTACACCTATGGAGAAAAGTCCGCTTGGTGCCGGTTGTTTTCAATCACCATGCAATTCAGAGTTTCATCAATGGTCTGACGGTCCACAGATTACAGAATGCCTCCAGATGTGATTCGGAAACGACTAGTGGCGCTCCAGGGAACGATCTAAGCGTAGACAATTTGAGATATTGCTCCCATAGAGAAAGGTCCTCATGGTCCTGTTGTATAGCATCCCGATGAAATTTCTGTGCTCTGTCAACAATCTGAAGGTCCACATATTACAGAATGCCTTCACATGTGCATCGGAAACTGCTACTGGTCTTCCAGGGAACGATCAAAACGTCGACAGTATGAGGCATTACTCTCATTTAGGAAAGTCCGCATGGTGCCTGTTGTATTCAATCACGATGCAACTTCTGCGTTTCATCAAGACTCTGATGGTCCACATATTGCAGAATGCCTCCAGATGTGCTTCGAAAACTACTACTGGTCTTCCCATGAACGATCAAAGCGTAGACACTTTGAGACAATACTCCTATGGAGAAAAGTCCGCATGGTGCATGTTGTATTCAATCCCGATGCAATTTCTGTGTTTCATCAACACTCTGAAGGTCCACTTATTACACAATGCATCCAGATGTGCTTCGGAAACTACTACTGGTCTTCCAGGAATCGATCAAATCGTAGACAGTTTGAGACATTACTCCCATGGAGAAAAGTCCGCATGGTGCATCTTGTATTCAATACCGATGCAATTTTTGTGTTTCAACAACACTCTGAAGGTACACAGATTGCGAAATGCCTCCAGATGTGTTTCGGATACTACTACTGGTCTTTTAGGAATCGATCAAATCTTAGAGAGTTTGAGACATTACACCCATGGAGAAAAGTCCTCATGGTCCTGTTGTATTATATCCCGATGCAATTTCTGTGTTTCATGAACACCATCAAGGACCACAGATTACAGAATGCCTCCAGATGGACTTCGGAAACTACTACTGGTCTCTCAGGGAACGATCGGAGCGTAGATAGTTTGAACATTACTCAAAAGGAGAAAAGAAGTCATGGTGCCTATTGTATTCAATCACGTTGGAATTTCTGTGTTTCATCAACAATCTGAAGGTCCACAGATTACAGAATACCTCCAGATGTGCTTCGCAAAATACTACTGGTCTCCCAGGGAGCGATCGAAGGGTAGACAGTTTGAGACATTACTCCTATGGAGAGACATTACTCCTATGGAGAAAAGTCAGAATGGTGCCTGTTGTTTTCAATCACCATGCAATTCAGAGTTTCATCAATGGTCTGTAGGTCCACAGATTTCAGAATGCCTCCAGATGTGCTTCGGAAACGACTAGTGGTCTTCCAGGGAACGATCTAAGCGTAGACAATTTGAGATATTGCTCCCGTGGAGAAAAGTCCTCATGGTCCTGTTGTATTATATCCCGATGCAATTTCTGTGTTTCATCAACAATCTAAAGGGCCAGAGATAACAGAATCCCTCCAGATGTGTTTGGGAAACTACTACTGGTCTTCCAGGGAACGATCAAAATGTAGACAGCGTGAGACATTACTCCCATGGAGAAAAGTCCATATGGTGCCTGTTGTATTCAATCCCGAAGCAATTTCTATGTTTCATCAACACTCTGAAGGTCCAAAGATTACAGAATACCTCCAGATATGCTTCGGAAACTACTAGTGGTCTTCCAGGAATCGATCAAACCGTAGACATTTTGAGACATTACACAAATGGAGAAAAGCCCGCATGGTGCCTGTTGAATTCAATCATGATGCAATTTTTGTGTCTCATCAACACTCTGAATGTCCCCAGCTTACAGAACGCCCCCAGATGACCTTCTTAAACGACTAGTGGTCTTCCAGTAAACGATCAAATCGTAGACAATTTGAGATATTTCTTCCATGGAGAAAAATCCCGCATGGTCCTGTTCTATTGCATCCCTATGCAATTTCTGTGTTTCATTAACATTCTGAAGGCCCACAGATGACAGAATGCCTCCAGATGTGCTTCGGAAACTACTACTGGTCTTACAGGACTCGATCAAAGCGTAGATAGTTTGAGACATTACTCCAATGGAGAAAAGGCCGCATGGTGAATGTTGTATTTAATCCCGATGCAATATCTGTGTTTCTCAACACTCTGAAGGTGCACAGATTACAGAATGCCTCCAGATGTGCTTCGGAAAATACTACTGGTCTTTCTGGAATCGATCAAAGCGTAGACAGTTTTAGACATTACTCCCATGGAGGAAAGTCCGCATGGTGCACATTGTATTCGATACCGATGAAATCTTTGTCTTTCATCAACAATTCGAAGGTACACATATTACGAAATCCCTCCAGTTGTGCTTCGGAAACTACTACTGGTTTTCCAGGAATCGATCAAATCGTAAACAGTTTAAGAAATTACTCCCATGCAGATAAGTCCGCGTGGTGCATGTTGTATTCAATCCTCATGCAATTTCTGTGTTTCATCGTCACTCTGAAGGTCCACAGATTACAGAATGCCTCCAGATGTGCTTCGGAAATGACTAGCGCTCTTCGAGGGAACGATCAAAGTTTAGACTGTTTGAGACATTACTCCCATGGAGAAAAGTCCGCATGGTGCCTGTTGTATTCAGTCCCGATGCAATTTTTGTGTTTCGTCTACAATCTGAAGGTTCAGAGATTACAGAATGCCTCAGATTTGCTTTGGAAATTACTACTGGTCTCTCAGGGAACGATTCAGCGTAGAGAGTTTGAGACATTACTCCTATGGAGAAAAGTCCGCTTGGTGCCGGTTGTTTTCAATCACCATGCAATTCAGAGTTTCATCAATGGTCTGAAGGTCCACAGATTACAGAATGCCTCCAGATGTACTTCGGAAACGACTAGTGGCGCTCCAGGGAACGATCTAAGCGTAGACAATTTGAGATATTTCTCCCATGGAGAAAGGTCCTCATGGTCCTGTTGTATTGCATCCCGATGCAACTTCTGTGCTCCATCAACAATCTGAAGGTCCACATATTACAGAATGCCTCCAGATGTGCTTCAGAAACTGCTACTGGTCTTCCAGGGAACGATCAAAACGTAGACAGTATGAGACATTACTCCCATTTAGGAAAGTCCGCATGGTGCCTGTTGTATTCAATCCCGATGCAATTTCTGCGTTTCATCAAGACTCTGAAGGACCACATATTACAGAATGCCTCCAGATGTGTTTCGGAAACTACTACTGGTCTTCCCATGAACGATAAAAAGCGTAGACACTTTGAGATAATACTCCTATGGAGAAAAGTCCGCATGGTGCATGTTGTATTCAATCCCGATGCAATTTCTGTGTTTCATGAACACTCTGAAGGTCCACAGATTACACAATGCATGCAGATGTGCTTCGGAAACTACTACTGGTCTTCCAGGAATCGGTCAAATCGTAGGCAGTTTGAGACATTACACCCATGGAGAAAAGTCCTCATGGTCCTGTTGTATTATATCCCGATGCATTTTCTGCGTATCATGAACACTCCGAAGGTCCACAGATTACAGGATGTCTCCAGATGAGCTTCGGAAACTATTGCTGGTATTCCAGGGAACGATCAAAGAGTAGACAGTTTGAGACATTACTCCCATAGAGAAAAGTCTACATGGTGCCTGTTGTATTCAACCCTGAAGCAATTTCCTTGGCTCATCAACAGTATCAATGTCCACAGATTACAGAATACCTCCAGATGTGCTTCGGAAACGACTAGTTGTCTTCCAGGGAATGATCAAAGCGTAGACAGTTTGAGACATTACTCCTATGGAAAAAGACCGCATGGTGCCTATTGTTTTCAATCTCCATGCAATTCTGAATTTCATCAATAGTCTGAAGGTCCACAGATTACAGAATGCCTCCAGATGTGCTTCGGAAGCGACTAGTGGTCCTCCAGGTAACGATCTAAGCGTAGACAATTTGAGATATTGCTCCCATGGAGAAAGCTCCTCATGGTCCTGTTGTATTGCATCCCGATGCAATTTCTGTGCTCCATCAACAATCTGAAGGTCCACATATTACAGAATGCCTCCAGATGTGCTTCGGAAACTGCTACTGGTCTTCCAGGGAACGATCAAAGTGTAGACCGTTTGAGACATTACTCCTATGGAGAAAAGTCCGCATGGTGCCTGTTGTTTTCAATCACGATGCAACATCTTTGTTTCGTCAACACTCTGAAGGTCCACAAATTAAACAATGCCTCCAGATGTGCTTCGGAAACTACTACTGGTCTTCCAGGAATCGATCAAAGCGTAGACAATTTGAGACATTACTCCCATGGAGAAAAGTCCGCATGGTGCATCTTGTATTTAATACCGATTCAATTTTTATGTTTCGTCAACACTCAGAAGGTACACTATTACGAAATGCCTCCAGATGTTCTTCGGAAACTACTACTGGTCTTCCAGGAATCGATCAAAACGTAGACAGTTTCAGACATTACTCACTAGGTGAATAGTCCGCATGATGCCTGTTGTATTCAATCCCGATGCAATTTCTGAGTTTCTTCAACACTCTGAAGGTCCGCAGATTACAGAATGCCTCCAACTGTGCTTCGGAAACTACTTCTGTTCTTCCAGGGAACGATCAAAGAGTAGACAGTTTGAGACTTTACTCCCATGGAGAAGAGTACGCATGGTAACTGTTGTATTCAATCGCGATACTTCTTCTGTGGCTCATCAACACTCTGAAGGCCCACAGATTACAGAATGCCTCCAGCTGTGCTTCGGAAAGTACTTCTGTTCTTCCAGGGAACGATAAAAAAGTAGACAGTTTGAGACATTACACCCATGGAGAAGAGTCCGCATGGTGCCTGTTGTATTCAATCGCGATGCTATTTCTGTGGCTCATTAACACTCTGAAGGGCCACAGATTCCAGAATGCCTCCAGATGTGCTTCGGAATGTACTACTGGTCTTCCAGGAATCGATTAAAGCGTAGAGAGTTTGAGACATTACTCCCAGGTAGAAAAGTCCGCATTGTGACTGTTGTATTGCATCCCGACCCAATTACTGTGATTCATCAATACTCTGAAGGTCCACAGATTACAAAATGCCTCCAGATGTGCTTCGGAAACTACTACTGGTCTTCCAGGAATTGATCAAAGGGTCGACAATTTGAGACATTACTCCAATGGATGAAAGTCCGCATGGTTACTATTGTATTCAATGCAGATGCAAATTTTTTTGTTTCATCAACACTTCGAAGGTCCACAAATTACACAATGATTCCAGATGTGCTTCTTAAACAATTACTGGTCTTCCAGAATTCTATTATTAAAGTTTAGACAGGTTGAGACATTAGTCTCATGGAGAAAAGTCCGCATGGTACCCTTGTATTCAAGGCCGTTTCAATTTATCGGTTTCATCAACACTCTGAAGATCCACACAGTACGTAATGCCTCCAGATATGCTTCGGAAACTGCTAGTTATCTTTGAGGAATCGATCAAAGCGTAGACAGTTTGAGACATTACTCCCATGGAGAAAAGTCCGCATGGTGCCTGTTGTATTCAATCCCTAAACAATTTTTGTGTCTCATCAACAGTCTGAAGGTCCAGAGTTTACAGAATGGCTCCAGATGTGCTTTGGAAAGTACTACTGGCCTTCCAGGGAACGATCAAAGCGTAGATAGTTTGAGACATTACTCCTAGGGAGAAAAGTCCGCATGGTGCCTGTTGTTTTCAATCATCATGCAATTCAGAGTTTCAACAATGGTCTGAAGATCCACAGATTACAGAATGCCTCCAGATGTGCTTCGGAAACGACTAGTGGTCTTCCAGGGAACGATCAAAACGTAGACACTTTGAGACATTACCCCTATAGAGAAAAGTCCGCATGGTGCCTGTTGTTTTCAATCACGTTGCAATATCTTTGTTTCGTCAACACCCTGAAGGTCCACAAATTAAACAATGCCTCCAGATGTGCTTCGGAAACTACTACTGGTCTTCCAGGAATCGATCAAAGCGTAGACTATTTGAGACATTACTCCCATGGAGAAAAGTCCGCATGGTGCATCTTGTATTTAATACCGATGCAATTTTTGTGTGTCATCAACACTCAGAAGGTACACTATTACGAAATGCCTCCAGATGTGCTTCGGAAACTACTACTGGTCTTCCAGGAATCGATCAAAACGTAGACAGTTTCAGACATTACTCACTAGTTGAAAAGTCCGAATGATGCCTGTTGTATTCAATCCCGATGCAATTTCTGAGTTTCTTCAACACTCTGAAGGTCCGCAGATTACAGAATGCCTCCAACTGTGCTTCGGAAACTACTTCTGTTCTTCCAGGGAACGATCAAAGAGTAGACAGTTTGAGACTTTACTCCCATGGAGAAGAGTACGCATGGTAACTGTTGTATTCAATCGCGATACTTCTTCTGTGGCTCATCAACACTCTGAAGGCCCACAGATTACAGAATGCCTCCAGCTGTGCTTCGGAAAGTACTTCTGTTCTTCCAGGGAACGATAAAAAAGTAGACAGTTTGAGACATTACACCCATGGAGAAGAGTCCGCATGGTGCCTGTTGTATTCAATCGCGATGCTATTTCTGTGGCTCATTAACACTCTGAAGGGCCACAGATTCCAGAATGCCTCCAGATGTGCTTCGGAATGTACTACTGGTCTTCCAGGAATCGATTAAAGCGTAGAGAGTTTGAGACATTACTCCCAGGTAGAAAAGTCCGCATTGTGACTGTTGTATTGCATCCCGACCCAATTACTGTGATTCATCAATACTCTGAAGGTCCACAGATTACAGAATGCCTCCAGATGTGCTTCGGTAGCTACTACTGGTCTTCCATTAATTGATCAAAGGGTCGACAATTTGAGACATTACTCCAAGGGATGAAAGTCCGCATGGTTACTATTGTATTCAATGCAGATGCAATTTTTTTTGTTTCATCAACACTTCGAAGGTCCACAAATTACACAATGATTCCAGATGTGCTTCTTAAACAATTACTGGTCTTCCAGAATTCTATTATTAAAGTTTAGACAGGTTGAGACATTAGTCTCATGGAGAAAAGTCCGCATGGTACTCTTGTATTCAAGGCCGTTTCAATTTATCGGTTTCATCAACACTCTGAAGATCCACACAGTACGTAATGCCTCCAGATATGCTTCGGAAACTGCTAGTTATCTTTGGGGAATCGATCAAAGCGTAGACAGTTTGAGACATTACTCCCATGGAGAAAAGTCCGCATGGTGCCTGTTGTAATCAATCCCTAAACAATTTTTGTGTCTCATCAACAGTCTGAAGGTCCAGAGTTTACAGAATGGCTCCAGATGTGCTTTGGAAAGTACTACTGGCCTTCCAGGGAACGATCAAAGCGTAGACAGTTTGAGACATTACTCCTAGGGAGAAAAGTCCGCATGGTGCCTGTTGTTTTCAGTCATCATGCAATTCAGAGTTTCATCAATGGTCTGAAGATCCACAGATTACAGAATGCCTCCAGATGTGCTTCGGAAACGACTAGTGGTCTTCCAGGGAACGATCAAAACGTAGACACTTTGAGACATTACTCCTATAGAGAAAAGTCCGCATGGTGCCTGTTGTTTTCAATCACGTTGCAATATCTTTGTTTCGTCAACACCCTGAAGGTCCACAAATTAAACAATGCCTCCAGATGTGCTTCGGAAACTACTACTGGTCTTCCAGGAATCGATCAAAGCGTAGACAATTTGAGACATTACTCCCATGGAGAAAAGTTCGCATGGTGCATCTTGTATTTAATACCGATGCAATTTTTGTGTTTCATCAACACTCAGAAGGTACACTATTACGAAATGCCTCCAGATGTGCTTCGGAAACTACTACTGGTCTTCCAGGAATCAATCAAAACGTAGACAGTTTCAGACATTACTCACTAGGAGAAAAGCCCGCATGGTGCCTGTTGTATTCAATCCCGATGCAATTTCTGTGTTTCTTCAACACTCTGAAGGTCCGCAGATTACAGAATGCCTCCAGATGTGCTTCGGAAACTATTTCTGTTCTTCCAGGGAACGATCAAAGAGTAGACAGTTTGAGACTTTACTCCCATGGAGAAGAGTACGCATGGTAACTGTTGTATTCAATCGCGATACTTCTTCTGTGGCTCATCAACTCTCTGAAGGTCCACAGATAACAGAATGCCTCCAGCTGTGCTTCGGAAACTACTTCTGTTCTTCCAGGGAACGATAAAAAAGGAGACAGTTTGAGACATTACACCCATGGAGAAGAGTCCGCACGGTGCCTGTTGTATTCAATCACGATGCTATTTCTGTGGCTCATTAACACTCTGAAGGGCCACAGATTCCAGAATGCCTCTAGATGGGCTTCGGAAATTACTACTGGTCTCTCAGGGACAGATCGAAGCGTAGACAGTTTGAGACATGACTCCCAAGGAGAAAAGTTCGCATGGTGCCTGTTGTATTCAATCCCGATGCAATTTCTGTGTTTCATCAACACTCTGAAGGTCCACAGATTACAGAATACTTCCAGATTTGCTTCGGTAACTACTACTGATCTTCCAGGGAACGATCAAAGTGTAGACCGTTTGAGACATTACTCCTATGGAGAATAGTCCGCATGGTGACTGTTGTTTTCAATCACGATGCAATATCTGTGTTTTATCAACACTCTGAAGGTCCACAAAGTAAACAATGCCTCCAGATGTGCTTCGGAATGTACGACTGGTCTTCCAGGAATCGATCAAAGGGTAAACAATTTGGGACATTACTCCGATGGAGAAAAGTCCGCATGGTGCCTATTATATTCAATGCAGATGCAATTTTTGTGTTTCATCAACACTCTGAAGGTCCACAGATTACAGAATGATTCCTGATGTGCTTGTTAAACAATTACTGCTCTTCCAGGGGACGATCAAAGCGTAGAGAGAATGAGACATTACTTACAAAGAGAAAAGTCCGCATGGTGCCTGTTGTATTCAATCCCGATGCAATGTATGTGTTTCATTAACACTCTGAAGGTCCAAAGATTACAGAATACCTCAAGATTTGCTTCGGAAACTACTACTGGTCTTCCAGGGAGAGATCAAAGCGTAGACCGTTTGAGACATTACTCCCATGGAGAAAAGTCCGCATGGTGACTGTTGTATTGCATCCCGACTCAATTACTGTGATTCATCGATATTCTGAAGGTCCACAGATTACAGAATGCCTCCAGATGTGCTTCGGTAGCTACTACTGGTCTTCCATTAATTGATCAAAGGGTCGACAATTTGAGACATTACTCCAAGGGATGAAAGTCCGCATGGTTACTATTGTATTCAATGCAGATGCAATTTTTTTTGTTTCATCAACACTTCGAAGGTCCACAAATTACACAATGATTCCAGATGTGCTTCTTAAACAATTACTGGTCTTCCAGAATTCTATTATTAAAGTTTAGACAGGTTGAGACATTAGTCTCATGGAGAAAAGTCCGCATGGTACTCTTGTATTCAAGGCCGTTTCAATTTATCGGTTTCATCAACACTCTGAAGATCCACACAGTACGTAATGCCTCCAGATATGCTTCGGAAACTGCTAGTTATCTTTGGGGAATCGATCAAAGCGTAGACAGTTTGAGACATTACTCCCATGGAGAAAAGTCCGCATGGTGCCTGTTGTAATCAATCCCTAAACAATTTTTGTGTCTCATCAACAGTCTGAAGGTCCAGAGTTTACAGAATGGCTCCAGATGTGCTTTGGAAAGTACTACTGGCCTTCCAGGGAACGATCAAAGCGTAGACAGTTTGAGACATTACTCCTAGGGAGAAAAGTCCGCATGGTGCCTGTTGTTTTCAGTCATCATGCAATTCAGAGTTTCATCAATGGTCTGAAGATCCACAGATTACAGAATGCCTCCAGATGTGCTTCGGAAACGACTAGTGGTCTTCCAGGGAACGATCAAAACGTAGACACTTTGAGACATTACTCCTATAGAGAAAAGTCCGCATGGTGCCTGTTGTTTTCAATCACGTTGCAATATCCTTGTTTCGTCAACACCCTGAAGGTCCACAAATTAAACAATGCCTCCAGATGTGCTTCGGAAACTACTACTGGTCTTCCAGGAATCGATCAAAGCGTAGACAATTTGAGACATTACTCCCATGGAGAAAAGTTCGCATGGTGCATCTTGTATTTAATACCGATGCAATTTTTGTGTTTCATCAACACTCAGAAGGTACACTATTACGAAATGCCTCCAGATGTGCTTCGGAAACTACTACTGGTCTTCCAGGAATCAATCAAAACGTAGACAGTTTCAGACATTACTCACTAGGAGAAAAGCCCGCATGGTGCCTGTTGTATTCAATCCCGATGCAATTTCTGTGTTTCTTCAACACTCTGAAGGTCCGCAGATTACAGAATGCCTCCAGATGTGCTTCGGAAACTATTTCTGTTCTTCCAGGGAACGATCAAAGAGTAGACAGTTTGAGACTTTACTCCCATGGAGAAGAGTACGCATGGTAACTGTTGTATTCAATCGCGATACTTCTTCTGTGGCTCATCAACTCTCTGAAGGTCCACAGATAACAGAATGCCTCCAGCTGTGCTTCGGAAACTACTTCTGTTCTTCCAGGGAACGATAAAAAAGGAGACAGTTTGAGACATTACACCCATGGAGAAGAGTCCGCACGGTGCCTGTTGTATTCAATCACGATGCTATTTCTGTGGCTCATTAACACTCTGAAGGGCCACAGATTCCAGAATGCCTCTAGATGGGCTTCGGAAATTACTACTGGTCTCTCAGGGACAGATCGAAGCGTAGACAGTTTGAGACATGACTCCCAAGGAGAAAAGTTCGCATGGTGCCTGTTGTATTCAATCCCGATGCAATTTCTGTGTTTCATCAACACTCTGAAGGTCCACAGATTACAGAATACTTCCAGATTTGCTTCGGTAACTACTACTGATCTTCCAGGGAACGATCAAAGTGTAGACCGTTTGAGACATTACTCCTATGGAGAATACTCCGCATGGTGACTGTTGTTTTCAATCACGATGCAATATCTGTGTTTTATCAACACTCTGAAGGTCCACAAAGTAAACAATGCCTCCAGATGTGCTTCGGAATGTACGACTGGTCTTCCAGGAATCGATCAAAGGGTAAACAATTTGGGACATTACTCCGATGGAGAAAAGTCCGCATGGTGCCTATTATATTCAATGCAGATGCAATTTTTGTGTTTCATCAACACTCTGAAGGTCCACAGATTACAGAATGATTCCTGATGTGCTTGTTAAACAATTACTGCTCTTCCAGGGGACGATCAAAGCGTAGAGAGAATGAGACATTACTTACAAAGAGAAAAGTCCGCATGGTGCCTGTTGTATTCAATCCCGATGCAATGTATGTGTTTCATTAACACTCTGAAGGTCCAAAGATTACAGAATACCTCAAGATTTGCTTCGGAAACTACTACTGGTCTTCCAGGGAGAGATCAAAGCGTAGACCGTTTGAGACATTACTCCCATGGAGAAAAGTCCGCATGGTGACTGTTGTATTGCATCCCGACTCAATTACTGTGATTCATCGATATTCTGAAGGTCCACAGATTACAGAATGCCTCCAGATGTGCTTCGGAAGCTACTACTGGTCTTCCATTAATTGATCAAAGGGTCGACAATTTGAGACATTACTCCAATGGATGAAAGTCCGCATGGTTACTATTGTATTCAATGCAGATGCAATTTTTTTTGTTTCATCAACACTTCGAAGGTCCACAAATTACACAATGATTCCACATGTGCTTCTTAAACAATTACTGGTCTTCCAGAATTCTATTAAAGTTTAGACAGGTTGAGACATTACTCTCATGGAGAAAAGTCCGCATGGTACTCTTGTATTCAAGGCCGTTGCAATTTATCGGTTTCATCAACACTCTGAAGATCCACACAGTACGTAATGCCTCCAGATATGCTTCGGAAACTGCTAGTTAACTTTTAGGAATCGATCAAAGCGTAGACAGTTTGAGACATTACTCCCGTGGAGAAAAGTCCACATGGTGCATGTTGTAGTCAATACCGATGCAATTTCAATGTTTCATCAATAATCTGATCGTGCACAGATTACAGAATACCTCCAGATGTACTTCGGAATCTACTACTGGTCTTCCAGGGAACGATCAAAACGTAGACAGTTTGAGACATTACTCCCATGGAGAAAAGTCCGCATGGTGCCTGTTGTATTCAATCCCTAAACAATTTTTGTGTCTCATCAACAGTCTGAAGGTCCAGAGTTTACAGAATGGCTCCAGATGTGCTTTGGAAAGTACTACTGGCCTTCCAGGGAACGATCAAAGCGTAGACAGTTTGAGACATTACTCCCTTGGAGAAAAGTCCGCATGGTGCAAGTTGTATTCAATGCCGATGGAATTTCTGTGTTTCATCAACACTCTGAAATCGACAGATTACACAATGCCTCCAGATGTTCTTCGGAAACTACTACTGGTCTCTCAGGGACCGATCAAAGCGTAGACAGTTTCAGACATTACTCCCAGGTATAAAAGCACGCATGGTGCCTGTTGTATTCAATCCCAATGCAATTTCTGTGTTTCCTCATCGCTCTGAAAGTCCACAGGTTTTAGAATGCCTCATTTTGAGGCTCGGAAACTACTAGTGGTATTCTATTGAAAGATGAAAATCTAGACAGTTCGAGACATTACTCCCATGGAGAAAAGTCCGCATGGTGCCTGTTGTATTCAATCCCACTGCAATTTCTGTGTTTCATCAACACTCTGAAGGTCCACAGATTACAGAATGCCTTCAGATGTCCTTCGAAAACTACTACTGGCCTTCCTGTAATCGATCAAAGCGTAGAGAGTTTGAGACATTACTCCCATAGAGAAAAGTCCGTATGGTGCCGGTTGTATTCAATCCCGATGCAATTTCTGTCTTTCATCAACACTCTGAAGGTCCACAGATTACAGAATGCCTCCAGATGTGCTTCGAAAACAGCTACTGGTCTTCCAGTGGACGATCAAAGAGTAGACAGTTTGAGACGTTACTCCCATGGAGAAAAGTCCGCATGGTGCCTTTTGTAATCAATCCCGATGCAATTTCTGTGTTTCATGAACACTCTGAAGGTCCACATATTACAGAATGCCTCCAGATGTGCTTCGAAAACTACTAATGGACTTCCAGAGGGCAATCAAAGGGTAGACAGTTTAAGGCTTTACTCCCATGGAGAAGAGTCCGCATGGTGCATGTTGTATTCAATCCCGATGCAATTACTGTGGCTCATTAACACTCTGAATTTCCACAGATTACTGAATGCCGCCAGATGGGCTTCGGAAACTACTACTGGTCAATCAGGGAAGGATCATAGCGTAGACTGTTTGAGACATTACTCCAGAGGAGAAAAGTCCGCATTGTGCCTGTTGTGTTTAATCCCGATGCAATTTCTCTGTTTTATCAACACTCTGAAGCTCCACAGATTACAGAATGCTTCCATATGGACATGGGAAACTACTACTGGTCTCTCAGGGAACGATCAAACCGTAAACAGTTTGAGATATTACTCCCATGGAGAAAAGTCCGCATGGTGCCTGTTGTATTCAATGCCGATGGAATTTCTGTGTTTCATCAACACTCTGAAATCAACAGATTACACAATGCATCCAAATTACGGAATGCCTCCAGATGAGCCTCGGAAACTACTCCTGGTATTCCAGAGAACGATCAAAAGGTAGACACATTGAGACGTTACTCCCATGGAGGTAAGACCACATGGTGCATGTTGTATTCAATGCCAACGGAATTTCTGTGTTTGATCAACAATCTGAAATCCGCAGATTACGCAATGCATCCAGATGTGCTTCGGAAACAACTACTGGTCTTCCAGGAATCGATGAAATCGTAGACAGTTTGAGACATTACTCCCATGGATAAAGTCCGCATGGTGCATCTTGTATTCAATACCGATGCAAATTTTGAGTTTCACCAACACTCTGAAAGTCCACAGATTACAGAATGCCTCATCATGAGCCACGGAAACAACTCCTGGTATTCTATTGAACGATCAAAAGGTAGACAGTTCGAGACATTACTCTCATGGAGAAAACTCCGCATGGTGCCTGTTGTATCAATCCCGATTCAATTTCTGTTTTTCATCAACACTCTAAAGGTCCACAGATTACAGAATGCCTCCAGATGTGCTTCGAAAACTACTACTGGCCTTCCTGTAATCGATCAAAGCGTAGACAGTTTGAGACATTACTCCCATAGAGAAAAGTCCGTATGGTGCCAGTTGTATTCAATCCCGATGCAATTTCTGTCTTTCATCAACACTCTGAAGGTCCACACATTACAGTATGCCTCCAGATGTGCTTCGAAAACTACTACTGGTCTTCCAGGGGACGATCAAAGAGTAGACAGTTTGAGACGTTACTCCCATGGAGAAGAGTCCGCTTGGTGCCTGTTGTATTCAATCCCGATGCAATTACTTTGGCTCATTAACACACTGAAAGTCCACAGAATACAGAATGCCTCCAGATGGGCTTCGGAAACTACTACTGGTCCCTCAGGGAACGATCAAAACGTAGACAGTTTGAGACATTACTCCATGTAGAAAAGTCCGCATGGTGCCTGTTGATTTCAATCACGAACGAATTTCTGTGTCTCATCAACCCTCTGAAGGCCCACAAGTTAAAGAATGATTCTAAATGAGCTTCGGAAACTACTACTGGTCTTCCAGGAATCGATCAAAAGGTAGACAATTTGAGAACTTACTCTCATGGAGAAAAGTTTTCATGGTGTCTATTGTATTCAATGCAGATGCAATTATTGTGTTACATCAACACTCTGAAGGTCCACACATTACGGAATGCCTCCAGATGTGTTTGGGAAACTAATACTGGTCTTCCAGGTAACGATCAAAGAGTAGTCAGTTTGAGACATTACTCCCATACAGAAAAGTCAGCATGGTGCCAGTTGTACTCAATCCCGATGCAATTTCTGTCTTTCATCAACACTCTGAAGGTCCACAGATTACAGAATGCCTCCAGATGAGCCTCGGAAACTCCTAGTGGTATTCCAGAGAACGATCAAAATGTAGACAGCTTGAGACATTACTCCCATGGAGAAAAGTCCGCATTGTGCCTGTTGAATTCAATCCCGATGCAATTTCTGGGACTCATTAACACTCTGAAGGTCCACAGATTACAGAATGCCGCCAGATGTGCATCGCAAACTACAACTGGCCTTGTTGGATTCAATCAAAGCGTAGACAGTTTGAGACATTACTCCCATGGAGAAAAGTCCCCATGGTGTCTATTGTATTCAATGCAGATGCAATTATTGTGTTTCATCAACTCTCTTAAGGTCCACACCTTACGGAATGCCTCCACATGTGCTTCGAAAACGACTACTGGTCTTCCAGGGAACGATCAAATCGTAGACAGTTTGAGACATTATTCCCATGGAGAAAAGTCCCCCATGGTGCCTGTTGTATTCAATCCCGAAGCAATTTTTGTGTCTCATCAACAGTCGGAAAGTCCAGAGAGTACAGAACGCCTCCAGATGTGCTTTGGAAAGTACTACTGGCCTTCCAGGGAACGATCAAAACGTAGACAGTTTGAGACATTACTCCTAGGGAGAAAAGTCCGCATGGTGCCTGTTGTTTTCAATCACCATGCAATTCAGAGTTTCATCAATGGTCTGAAGGTCCACAGATTACAGAATGCCTCCAGATGTGCTTCGGAAACGACTAGTGGTCTTCCAGGGAAGTATCAAAACGTAGACACTTTGAGACATTACTCCTATAGAGAAAAGTCCGCATGGTGCCTGTTGTTTTCAATCACGTTGCAATATCTTTGTTTCGTCAACACACTGAAGGTCCACAAATTAAAGAATGCCTCCAGATGTGCTTCGGAAACTACTACTGGTCTTCCAGGAATCGATCAAAGCGTAGACAATTTGAGACATTACTCCCATGGACAAAAGTCCGCATGGTGCATCTTGTATTTAATACCGATGCAATTTTTGTGTTTCATCAACACTCAGAAGGTACACTATTACGAAATGCCTCCACATGTGCTTCGGAAACTACTACTGGTCTTCCAGGAATCAATCAAACCCTAGACAGTTTCAGACATTACTCACTAGGAGAAAAGCCCGCATGGTGCCTGTTGTATTTAATCCCGATGCAATTTCTGTGTTTCTTCAACACTCTGAAGGTCCGCAGATTACAGAATGCCCACAGATGTGCTTCGGAAACTATTTCTGTTCTTCCAGGGAACGATCAAAGAGTAGACAATTTGAGACTTTACTCCCATGGAGAAGAGTACGCATGGTAACTGTTGTATTCAATCGCGATACTTCTTCTGTGGCTCATCAACACTATGAAGGCCCACAGATTACAGAATGCCTCCAGCTGTGCTTCGGAAACTACTTCTGTTCTTCCAGGGAACGATAAAAAAGTAGACAGTTTGAGACATTACACCCATGGAGAAGAGTCCGCACGGTGCCTGTTGTATTCAATCGCGATGCTATTTCTGCGGCTCATTAACACTCTGAAGGGCCACAGATTCCAGAATGCCTCCAGATGGGCTTCGGAAACTACTACTGGTCTTCCATTAATTGATCAAAGGGTCGACAATTTGAGACATTACTCCAATGGATGAAAGACAGCATGGTTACTCTTGTATTCAATGCAGATGCAATTTTTTTTGTTTCATCAACACTTCGAAGGTCCACAAATTACACAATGATTCCAGATGTGCTTCTTAAACAATTACTGGTCTTCCAGAATTCAATTAAAGTTTAGACAGGTTGAGACATTACTCTCATGGAGAAAAGTCTGCATGGTACTCTTGTATTCAAGGCCGTTGCAATTTATCGGTTTCATCAACACTCTGAAGATCCACACAGTACGTAATGCATCCAGATATGCTTCGGAAACTGCTAGTTATCTTTTAGGAATCGATCAAAGCGTAGACAGTTTGAGACATTACTCCCGTTGAGAAAAGTCCACATGGTGCATGTTGTATTCAATACCGATGCAATTTCTGTGTTTCATCAATAATCTGAACGTGCACAGATTACAGAATACCTCCAGATGTACTTCGGAAACTACTACTGGTCTTCCAGGGAACGATCAAAACGTAGACAGTTTGAGACATTACTCCCATGGAGAAAAGTCCGCATGGTGCCTGTTGTATTCAATCCCTAAACAATTTTTGTGTCTCATCAACAGTCTGAAGGTCCAAAGTTTACAGAATGGCTCCAGATGTGCTTTGGAAAGTACTACTGGCCTTCCAGGGAACGATCAAAGCGTAGACAGTTTGAGACATTACTCCCTTGGAGAAAAGTCCGCATGGTGCAAGTTGTATTCAATGCCGATGGAATTTCTGTGTTTCATCAACACTCTGAAATCGACAGATTACACAATGCATCCAGATGTGCTTCGGAAACTACTACTGGTCTCTCAGGGACCGATCAAAGCGTAGACAGTTTCAGACATTACTCCCAGGTATAAAAGCACGCATGGTGCCTGTTGTATTCAATCCCAATGCAATTTCTGTGTTTCCTCATCGCTCTGAAACTCCACAGATTTTAGAATGCCTCATTTTGAGGCTCGGAAACTACTCCTGGTATTCTATTGAACGATGAAAATCTAGACAGTTCGAGACATTACTCCCATGGAGAAAAGTCCGCATGGTGCCTGTTGTATTCAATCCCAATGCAATTTCTGTGTTTCATCAACACTCTGAAGGTCCACAGATTAGAGAATGCCTGCAGATGTGCTTCGAAAACTACTACTGGCCTTCCTGTAATCGATCAAAGCCTAGAGAGTTTGAGACATTACTCCCATAGAGAAAAGTCCGATTGGGCCGGTTGTATTCAATCCCGATGCAATTTCTGTCTTTCATCAACACTTTGAAGGTCCACAGATTACAGAATGCCTCCAGATGTGCTTCGAAAACAGCTACTGGTCTTCCAGTGGACGATCAAAGAGTAGACAGTTTGAGACGTTACTCTCATGGAAAAAAGTCCGCATGGTGCCTGTTGTATTCAATTACGATGCAATTTCTGTGACTCATCAACACTCTGAAGGTCCACAGTTTACAGAATGCCTCCAGATGGGCTTTGGAAAGAACTACTGGCCTTCCAGGGAACGATAAAAGCGCAGACAGTTTGAGACATTACTCCCTTGGAGATAAGTCCGCATGGTGCATGTTGTATTCAATGCCGATGGAATTTCTGTGTTTCATCAACACTCTGAAATCAACAGGTTACACAATGCATCCAAATTACGGAATGCCTCCAGATGAGCCTCGGAAACTACTCCTGGTATTCCAGAGAACGATCAAAAGGTAGACACTATGAGACGTTACTCCCATGGAGGTAAGACCACATGGTGCATGTTGTATTCAATGCCGACGGAATTTCTGTGTTTGATCAACAATCTGAAATCCGCAGATTACGCAATGCATCCAGATGTGCTTCGGAAACTACTACTGGTCATCCAGGAATCGATCAAATCGTAGACAGTTTGAGACATTACTCCCATGGATAAAGTCCGCATGGTGCATCTTGTATTCAATACCGATGCAATTTTTGAGTTTCACCAACACTCTGAAAGTCCACAGATTACAGAATGCCTCATCATGAGCCTCGGAAACAACTCCTGGTATTCTATTGAATGATCAAAAAGTAGCCAATTCGAGACATTACTCTCATGGAGAAAACTCCGCATGGTGCCTGTTGTATTAATCCCGATTCAATTTCTGTTTTTCATCAACACTCTAAAGGTCCACAGATTACAGATTGCCTCCAGATGTGCTTCGAAAACTACTACTGGTCTTCCTGTAATCGATCAAAGCGTAGACAGTTTGAGACATTACTCCCATAGAGAAAAGTCCGTATGGTGCCGGTTGTATTCAATCCCGATGCAATTTCTGTCTTTCATCAACACTCTGAAGGTCCACACATTACAGTATGCCTCCAGATGTGCTTCGAAAACTACTACTGGTCTTCTAGGGGACCTTCAAAAAGTAGACAGTTTGAGACGTTACTCCCATGGAGAAGAGTCCGCATGGTGCCTGTTGCATTCAATCCCGATGCAATTTCAGTGGCTCATTAACACTCTGAAGGTCCACAGATTACAGAATGCCTCCAGATGGGCTTCGGAAACTACTACTGGTCCCTCAGGGAACGATTAAAACGTAGACAGTTTGAGACATTACTCCCATGTAGAAAAGTCCGCATGGTGCCTGTTGATTTCAATCACGAACGAATATCTGTGTTTCATCAACCCTCTGAAGGCCCACAAGTTAAAGAATGATTCTAAATGAGCTTCGGAAACTACTACTGGTCTTCCAGGAATCGATCAAAGGGTAGACAATTTGAGACACTACTATCATGGAGAAAAGTCCGCATGGTGTCTATTGTATTCAATGCAGATGCAATTTCTGTGTTTCATCAACACTCTGAAATCCACAGATTACACAATGCATCCAGATGTGCTTCGGGAAGTACTACTGGTCTTCCAGGAATCGATCAAAGCGTAGAGAGTTTGAGACATTACTCCCATGTAGAAAAGTACGCATGGTGATTGTTGTATTCAATCCCGATGCAATTTGTGTGTTTCTTCAACACTCGGAAGGTCCACATATTACAGAATGCCTCCAGATGTGCTTCGGAAATGACTAGTGCTCTTCCAGGGAACGATCAAAGCGTAGACAATGTGAGATATTATTCTCACGGAGAAAAGTCCGCATGGTGCCTGTTGTATTGCATCCCGACGCAATTTCTGTGATTCATCAATACTCTGTGGGTCCACAGATTACAGAATGCCTCCAGATGTGATTCGGAAGCTACTACTGGTCTTCCAGGGAACGATCAAAACGTAGACAGTTTGAGACCTTATACCCATGGAGAAAAGTCTGCGTGGTGCCTGTTGTATTCAATCCCGATGCAATTTCTGCGTTTCATGAAGACTCTGAATGTCCACGGATTACAGAATGCCTCCAGATGTGCTTCGAAAACAACTACTGGTCTTCCCATGAACGATCAAAGCGTAGACACTTTGAGACAATACTCTCATGGATAAAAGTCCGCTTGGTGCATGTTTTCTTCAATCGCGATGCAATTTCTGTGTTTCATCAACACTGAAGGTCCACAGATTACACAATGCATCCAGATGTGCTTCGGAAACTACTACTGGTCTTCCAGGAATCGATCAAATCGCACACAGTTTGAGACATTACTCCCATGGAGAGGAGCCCGCATGGTGCCTGTTGTATTCAATCCCGATGCAATTTCTGTGGCTCATTAACACTCTGACGGTCCACAGATTACAGAATGCCTCCATATGGGCTTCGGAAACTACTACTGGTCTTCCATTGAACGATCAAAGCGTAGACAGTTTGAGACATTACTCCCATGGAGAAAAGTCTGCATGGTGCCAGTTGTACTCAATCCCGATGCAATTTCTGTGTTTCCTCAACACTCTGAAGGTCCACAGATTACAGAATGCCTCCAGATGAGCATCGGAAACTACTACTGGTATTAGAGAGAACGATCAAAAAGTAGACACTTTGAGACGTTACTCCCATGGAGAAATGTCCGCTTGGTGCCAGTTGTATTCAATCCCGATGCAATTTTTGTGTCTCATCAACAGTCGGCAGGTCCAGAGATTACAGAACGCCTCCAGATGTGCTTTGAAAAGTACTACTGGCCTTCCAGGGAACGATCAAATCCTTGACAGTTTGAGACATTACTCCCTTGGGGAAAATTCCGCATGGTGCATGTTGTATTCAATGGCGATGGAATTTCTGTGTTTCATCAACACTCTGAAGTCTGCAGATTACGCAATGCATCCAGATGTGCTTCGGAATCTACTAATGGTCTTATTGGAATCGATCAAAGCGTAGACAGTTTCAGACATTACTCCCAGGTAGAAAATCCCGCATGGTGCCTGTTGTATTCAATCCCGATGCAATTTCTGTGTTTCCTCAACACTCTGAAGGTCCACAGATTACAGAATGCCTCATCATGAGCCTCGGAAACTACTCCTGGTATTCTATTGAACGATCAAAAAGTAGACAGTTCGAGACATTACTCCCATGGAGAAAACTCCGCATGGTGCCTGTTGTATTCAATCCCGATGCAATTTCTGTGTTTCATCAACACTCTGAAGGTCCACAGGTTACAGAATGCCTCCAGATGTGCTTCGAAAACTACTACTGGTCTTCCAGGGGACGATCAAAGAGTAGACAGTTTGAGACATTACTCCCATTTATAAAAGTCCGCATGGTGCCTGTTGTAATCAATCCCGATGCAATATCTGTTGCTCATCAACACTCGGATGGTACACAGATTATAGAATGCCTCCAGATGGGCTTCGGAAACTACTGCTGGTCTCTCAGGGAACGATCAAAGCGTAGACAGTTTGAGACATTACTCCAAAGGAGAAAAGTCAACATTGTGACAGTTGTATTTAATCCCGATGCAATTTCTCTGTTTTATCAACACTCTGAAGCTCCACAGTTTACAGAATGCCTCCAGATGGACAGGTGAAACTACTACTGGTCTCTCAGGGAACGATCAAAGCGTAGACAGCTTGAGACATTGCTCCCAAGGAGAAAAGTCCGCATGGCGCGTGTTGTATTCAATCCCGATGCAATTTCTGTGTTTCATCAACACTCTGAAGGTCCACAGATTACAGAATTCCTCCAGATGTGCTTCGGAAACTACTACTGGTCTTCAAGGGAATGATTAAAGTGTAGAGAGTTTCAGACATTACTCCCATGTAGAAAAGTCTGCATGGTGGAGGTTGTACTCAATCCCGATGCAATTTCTGTGTTTCTTCAACACTCTGAAGGTCCACAGATTACAGAATGCCTCCAGATGAGCCTCGGAAACTACTCCTGGTATTCCAGAGAACGATCGAAAAGTTGACACTTTGAGACGTTACTCCCATGGAGAAAAGTCCGCATGGTGCCTGTTGTATTGAATCCAGATGCAGTTACTGTGGCTCATTAACACTCTGAAGGTCCACAGATTACAGAATGCCTCAATATGGGCTTCGGAAACTACTACTGGTCTCTCAGGGAACGATCAAATCGTAGACAGTTTCAGACATTACTCCTAAGGAGAAAAGTCCGCATTGTGCCCGTTGTATTTAATCCCGACGCAATTTCTCTTTTTTATCAACACTCTGAAGCTCAACAGATTACAGATTGCCTCCAGATGGACATGGGAAACTACTACTGGTCTTCCAGGGAACGATCAAAGTGTAGACCGTTTGAGACATTACTCCTATGTAGAAAAGTCTGCATGGAGCCTGTTGTTTTCAATCACGATGCAATATCTCTGTTTCATCAACACTCTGAAGGTCCACAAAGTAAACAATGCTTCCAGATGTGCTTCGTAATGTACTACTGGTCTTCAAGGAATCGATCAAAGCGTAGACAGTTTGTGACATTACTCCTATGGAGAAAAGTGCGCATGGTGCTTCTTGTATTCAATGCTGTTGCAATTTTTCTGTTTTATCAACACTCTGAAGGTCCACATATTACGTAATGCCACCAGATGTGCTTCGGAAACTTATACTGGTCTTCCTGGAATCGATCAAAGCGTAGACAGTTTGACAGATTACTCCCATGGAGAGAAGTCCACATGGTGCTTGTAGTATTCAATCCCATTGCTATATATGTGTTCCATCAACACTCTGAAGGACAGAATGATTCCAGATGTGCTTCTTAAACAATTACTGCTCTTCCAGAATTCTATCGAAGCGTAGAGAGATTGAGACATTACCTCCATTAACAAAAGTCCGCATGGTGCCTGATGTATTCAATCCCGATGCAATATCTGTGTTTCATCAACACTCCGAAAGTACAAGGATTACAGAATGCTTCAAGATGTGCTTCGGAAACTGCTAGTTATCTTTGAGGAATAGATCAAAGCGTAGACAGTTTGAGACATTATTCCCACGGATAGAAGTCCGCATGGTGTCTGTTGTATTAAATCCCGATGCAATTTCAGTGACTCATCATCACTCTGAAGGTCCACAGATTACAGAATGCATCCAGATGGGCTTCGGAAACTACTACAGGCCTTATTGGAATCAATCAAAGCTTAGACAGTTTGAAACATTTCTCCCATAGAGAAAAGTCCGCATGGTGCCGGTTGTATTCAATCCAGAGGCAATTTCTGTGTTTCATGAACACTCTGAAGGTCCACAGATTACAGAATGCCTCCAGATGTGCTTCGAAAACTACTAGTGGTCTTCCAGGGGACGATCAAAGAGTAGACAGATTGAGGCATTACTCCCATAAAGAAGAGTCCGCATGGTGCGTGTTGTATTCAATCCCGATGTAATTACTGTGGCTCATTAACACTCTGAAGGTCCACAGATTACAGAATGCCTCCAGATGTGCTTCGGAAACTACTACTGGTCTTTCAGGGAACGATTAAAGCGTAGACAGTTTGAGACATTACTCCTATGGAGAATAGTCCGCATGGTGCCTGTTGATGTAAATCCTGAACGAATTTCTGTGTTTCATCATCCCTCTAAAGGTCCAAAAATTAAAGAATGATTCTAAATGAGCTACGGAAACTACTAGTGGTCTTCCACGAATCGATCAAAGGGTAGACAATTTGAGACATTACCCCCATGGAGAAATGTCCGCATGGTGTCTATTGTATTCAATGCAGATGCAATTATTGTGTTTCATCAACACTCTTAAGGTCCACACATTACGGCATGCCTCCAGATGTGCTTGGGAACCTACTACTGGTCTTCAAGGGAAGGATCAAAGCGAAGACAGTTTGAAACATTACTCCCATGGAGAAAAGTCCGCATGGTGCATGTTGTATTCAATCCCGATGCAATTTCTGTGTTTCATCAACACCCTGAAGGTCCGCAGATTACACAATGCATCCAGATTTGCTTCTGGAACTACTACTCGTCTTCCAGGAATCAATCAAAGCGTAGACAGTTTCAGACATTACTCCTATGGAGAAAAGTGCTCATGGTGCCTGTTGTTTTCAATCCCATAGCATTTTCTGCTTTTCATAAACGCTCTGAAGATCCACAGACTACAGAATGCCTGCAGATGTGTTTCTGAAACTAGTACTGGTGAGACATTACCCCCCTGGAGAAATGTCCGCATGGTGTCTATTGTATTCAATGCAGATGCAATTATTGTGTTTCATCAACACTCTTAAGGTCCACACATTACGGCATGCCTCCAGATGTGCTTGGGAACCTACTACTGGTCTTCAAGGGAAGGATCAAAGCGTAGACAGTTTGAGACATTACTCCCATAGAGAAAAGTCCGCATGGTGCCAGTTGTATTCAATCCAGAGGCAATTTCTGTGTTTCATGAACACTCTGAAGGACCACAGATTACAGAATGCCTCCAGATGTGCTTCGAAAACTATTAGTGGTCTTCCAGGGAACGAGCAAACCGTAGACAGTTTGAGACATTACTCCTATGGGGAAAAGTCCGCATGGTGCCTGTTGTATTCAACCCCGACGCAATTTCTCTATTTCATCAACACCCTGAAGGTCCAGAGATTACACAGAGCCTCCTGATGTGCTTAGAAAAGTACTACTGGTCTTCCAGGAATCGATCAAAGCGTAGACAGTTGAGACTTTAGCGCCATGGAGAAAGTCCGCATGGTGCCTGTTGTATTGAATCCCGATGAAATTTCTGTGTTTCGTCAACAGTCTGAAGGTCCACAAATTAAACAACAAGTAAAGATGTGCTTCGGAAACTACTACTGGTCTTAAAGGAAACGATCAAAGCGTAGACACTTTGAGACATTACTCTCATGGAGAAAAGTCCGCATGGTGCCTCTTGTATACAATGCCGATGCAATTTTTGGGTTTCATCAACATTCTGAAAGTCCAGAGATTAGAGAATGCCTACAGATGTGCTTCTGAAATTACTATTGGTCTACCACGGTGCGAGCAAAGCGTAGACAGTTTGAGACATTATTCCCATAGAGAAAAGTACGCATGGTGCGTGTTGTATTCAATCCTGATGCAATTTCTGTGTTTCATTAACACTCTGAAAGTCCAAAGATTAGAGAATATCTACAGATGTGCTTCGGAAATTACTATTGGTCTTCCACGGTGCGAGCAAAGCGAAGACAGTTTGAGACATTACTCCCATAGAGAAAAGTACGCATGGTGCCTGTTTATTTGAGACCCGATGCAATTTCTGAGTTTCATCAACTCTCTGAAGGTCCACAGTTTACAGAATGCCTCAGATGGGCTTCTGAAACTACTTTCTGGTCTTGCAGGCAACGATCAAAGCCTAGTCACTTTGATACATTACTCCCTTGGAGAAAAGTCCGCATGGTGCCTGTTGAATTGAGTCCCGATGCAATTTCTGTGTTTCATCAACACTCTGAAGTTCCACAAATTACAGAATGCCTCCAGATGTGCTTCGGGAACAACAAATGGTCTTCCACGGAAGAACAAAGCGTAGACAGTTTGAGACATTATTCCCATGGAGAAAAGTCCGCATGGTGCTTGTTGTATTCAATCCCGATGAAATTTCTCTGTGTCTTCAACACTCTGAAGGTCCACAGATTGCAGAATCCCTCCAGAGGAGCTTCGTAAAGTACTCCTGGTATTCCAGAGAACGATCAAAGAGTAGACAGTTTGAGACATTACTCCCATGGAGAAAAGTCCGCATGGTGCCTGTTGTATTCAATCCTGATGCAATTTCTGTGTTTCATTAACACTCTGAAAGTCCAAAGATTAGAGAATGCCTACAGATGTGCTTCGGAAATTACTATTGGTCTTCCACGGTGCGAGCAAAGCGTAGACAGTTTGAGACATTACTCCCATAGAGACAAGTACGCATCGTGCCTGTTGAATTGAGACCCGATGCAATTTCTGTGTTTCATCAACAGTATGAATTTCCGCAAATTAAAAAATGCCTCCAGATGTGCTTCGGAAAGCGGCTACTGGTCTTCCTGGAATTGATCAAAGCGTAGACAGTTGAGACTTTAGCCACATGAAGAAAGTCCGCATGGTGCCTGTTATATTCAATCTCGATGCAATTTCTGTGTTTCATCAACACTCTGAAGCTTAACAAATCACAGAATGCCTCCAGATGTGCTTCTAAAGGCTACTACTAGTCTTCCAGGGAACTATCAAAGCATAGACAGTTTGAGACTTTACTCACACGGAGAAAAGTTTGCATGGGGGAGTGTTGTATTCAATCCCGATGCAATTTCTGTGTTTCATCAACACTCTGAAGGTGCACAGATTACAGAATGCCTCCAGATATGCTTCGCAAACTGCTACTGGTCTTCCAGGGAACGATCAAAGCGTAGACAGTTTGAGACATTACGCCCATGGAGAAAAGTCCGCATGGTGCCTGTTGTATTCAATCCTGATGCAATTTCTGTGTTTCATCAATAGTCTGAAGTTCCACAGATTACAGAATGCCTCCAGATGTGCTTCGGGAACAACAAATGGTCTTCCACGGAAGAACAAAGCGTAGACAGTTTGAGACATTATTCCCATGGAGAAAAGTCCGCATGGTGCTTGTTGTATTCAATCCGGATGCAATATCTGTGTTTCATCAACACTCTGAACGTCCAGAGATTACAGAACACCTCCAGATGTGCTTCGGAAACTATTACTGGTCTTCCAGGGAACGAGTAAACTGTAAGCATTTGAGAATTACTCCCAAGGAGAAAAGTCCGCATGGTGCCTGTTGTATTCAAACCCGATGCAATTTTTGCGATTCATCAACACTCTGAAGGTCCACAGATTACAGAATGCATCAGGATGTGCTTCGGAAACTACTACTGGTCTCCCAGGAATCGATCATAGCGTCGACAGTTTGAGACATCACTGCCATGGAGAAAAGTCCGCATGATGCCTGTTGTATTCAATCCCGATGCATTTTCTATGTTTCATCACCACTCTCAAGGTCCATAGATTACAGAACGCCTCCAGATGGGCTTGGGAAACTATTACTGGTCTTCCAGGGAACGAGCAAACTGTAAACATGTTAGAATTACTCCCAAGGAGAGAAGTACGCATGGTGCCTGTTGAATTGAGTCACGATGCAATTTCTGTGTTCCTTCAACACTCTGAAGTTCCACAGATTACAGAATGCCTCCAGGTGTGCTTCAGGAACAACTGGTGTTCCACGGAAAAACAAAGCGTAAACAGTTTGAGACATTAGTCCCATGGAGAAAAGTCCCCATGGTGCTTGTTGTATTCAATCCCTATGCAATATCTGTGTTTCATCAACACTCCGAAGGTCCACAGGTTACAGAATGCATCCAGATGGGCTTCTGAAACTACTTCCTGGTCCTCCAGGGAACGATCAATGCGTAGGCAGTTTTAGACATTACTCACGTGGAGAAAAGTCCGCATGGTGCCTGTTGTACTCAATCCCGATGCAATATCTGTGTTTCATCAACACTCCGAAGGTCCACAGATTACAGAATGCATCCAGATGTGCTTCTGAAACTACTTCCTGGCCCTCCAGGGAACGATCAATGCGTAGGCAGTTTAAGACATTACTCCCATGGAGAACAGTACGCATGGTGCTTGTTGTATTCAATCCCGATCCAATATCTGTGTTTCATCAACTCTCTGGGGGTCAACAGATTACAGAATGCCTCCAGATGGGCTTCTGAAACTACTTTCTGGTCTTGGAGGCAACGATCAAATCGTATTCAATTTGAAACATTACTCCCATGGAAAAAATTCCGCATGGTGAAGGTTGTATTGAATCCCGATGCAATTTCTGTGTTTCATCAACACTCTGATGGTCCACAGATTACAGAATGACTGCAGATGTGCTTCGGAAACTGCTAGGGGTCTTCCACGGATCGATCAAAGCGTAGACAGTTTGAGACATTACTCACATGGAGAAGAGTACGCATGGTGCCTGTTGTATTCAATCCTGATGCAATTTATGTGTTTCATCAACACTCTGAAGTTCCACAGATTACAGAATGCTTCCAGATGGGCTTCTGAACCTACTTCCTGATCCTCCAGGGAACGATCAATGCGTAGACAGTTTTAGACATTACTCCCGTGGAGAAAAGTCCGCATGGTGCCTGTTCTATTCAATCCCGATGCAATTTCTGTGTTACATCAACACTCTGAAGTTCAACAAATTACACAATGCATCCGGATGTGCTTCGGAAACTACTACTTGTATTCCAGGAGTCGATCAAATCGTAGACAGTTTGAGACATTACTCCTATTGAGAATAGCCATCATGATGCTTGTTGTATTCAATCCCGCTGCAATTTCTATGTTTCATCAGCACTCTGAAGGTACACGGAATACAGAACGCCCCTACATGTGCCTCGGAAACTACTACTGGTCTTCCATTAATCGATCAAAGCGTAGACGGTTTGAGACATTAGCCCCATAAAGGGAAGTCCGCATGGTGCCAGTTGTATTAAATCCCGATGCAATTTTTGTGTTTCATCAAAACTCTGAAGGTATACAGAGTAGCGAATGCCTCCAGATGTGCTTCAGAAACTGCTAGTGGTCTTCCAGGAATCGATCAAATCCTAGAGAGTTTGAGATATTACTCCCATGTAGAAAAGTCCGCATGGTGCTAGTTGTATTCAATCCCGATGAAATTTCTCTGTGTCTTCAACACTCTGAAGGTCCACAGATTGCAGAATCTCTCCAGAGGAGCTTCGTAAAGTACTCCTGGTATTCCAGAGAACGATCAAAGAGTAGACAGTTTGAGACCTTACTCCCATGGAGAAAAGTCCGCATGGTGCCTGTTGTATTCAATCCTGATGCAATTTCTGTGTTTCATCAACACTCTGAAAGTCCAAAGGTTAGAGAATGCCTACAGATGTGCTTCGGAAATTACTATTGGTCTTCCACGGTGCGAGCAAAGCGTAGACAGTTTGAGACATTACTCCCATAGAGAAAAGTACGCATGGTGCCTGTTGTATTCAATCCTGATGCAATTTCTGTGTTTCATTAACACTCTGAAAGTCCAAAGATTAGAGAATGCCTACAGATGTGCTTCGGAAATTACTATTGGTCTTCCACGGTGCGAGCAAAGCGTAGACAGTTTGAGACATTACTCCCATAGAGAAAAGTACGCATCGTGCCTGTTGAATTGAGACCCGATGCAATTTCTGTGTTTCAACAGTATGAATTTCCGCAAATTAAAAAATGCCTCCAGATGTGCTTCGGAAAACGGCTACCGGTCTTCCTGGAATTGATCAAAGCGTAGACAGTTGAGACTTTAGCCACATGAAGAAAGTCCGCATGGTGCCTGTTATATTCAATCTCGATGCAATTTCTGTGTTTCATCAACACTCTGAAGCTTAACAAATTACAGAATGCCTCCAGATGTGCTTCTTAAGCAACTACTGGTCTTCCAGGGAACTATCAAAGCATAGACAGTTTGAGACTTTACTCACACGGAGAAAAGTTTGCATGGGGGGGTGTTGTATTCAATCCCGATGCAATTTCTGTGTTTCATCAACACTCTGAAGGTGCACAGATTACAGAATGCCTCCAGATGTGCTTCGCAAACTGCTACTGGTCTTCCAGGGAACGATCAAAGCGTAGACAGTTTGAGACATTACGCCCATGGAGAAAAGTCCGCATGGTGCCTGTTGTATTCAATCCTGATGCAATTTCTGTGTTTCATCAACATTCTGAAAGTCCAAAGATTAGAGAATGCCTACAGATGTGCTTCGGAAATTACTATTGGTCTTCCACGGTGCGAGCAAAGCGTAGACAGTTTGAGACATTACTCCCGTAGAGAAAAGTACACATGGTGCCTGTTTATTTGAGAACCGATGCAATTTCTGAGTTTCATCAACTCTCTGAAGGTCCACAGTTTACAGAATGCCTCACATGAGCTTCTGAAACTACTTTCTGGTCTTGCAGGCAACGATCAAAGCGTAGACACTTTGATACGTTACTCCCATGGAGAAAAGTCCGCATGGTGCCTGTTGAATTGAGTCCCGATGCAATTTCTGTGTTTCATCAACACTCTGAAGTTCCACAGATTACAGAATGCCTCCAGATGTGCTTCGGGAACAACAAATGGTCTTCCACGGAAGAACAAAGCGTAGACAGTTTGAGACATTATTCCCATGGAGAAAAGTCCGCATGGTGCTTGTTGTATTCAATCCCGATGCAATATCTGTGTTTCATCAACACTCTGAAGGTCCACAGATTACAGAATGCATCCACATGGGCTTCTGAAATTACTTTCTGGTCTTGCAGGCAACGATCAAAGCGTAGACACTTTTAGACATTACTCCCACGGAGAAAAGTCCGAATAGTGCCTGTTGTATTCAATCCCGATGCAATATCTGTGTTTCATCAACACTCTGAACGTCCAGAGATTACAGAACTCCTCCAGATGTGCTTCGGAAACTATTACTGGTCTTCCAGGGAACGAGTAAACTGTAAACATTTGACAATTACTCCCAAGGAGAGAAGTCCGCATGGTGCCTGTTGTATTCAAACCCGATGCAATTTTTGCGATTCATCAACACTCTGAAGTTCCACAGATTACAGAATGCATCAGGATGTGCTTCGGAAACTACTACTGGTCTCCCAGGAATCGATCATAGCGTCGACAATTTGAGACATCACTGCCATGGAGAAAAGTCCGCATGATGCCTGTTGTATTCAATCCCGATGCATTTTCTATGTTTCATCACCACTCTCAAGGTCCATAGATTACAGAACGCCTCCAGATGGGCTTGGGAAACTATTACTGGTCTTCCAGGGAACGAGCAAACTGTAAACATGTTAGAATTACTCCCAAGGAGAGAAGTACGCATGGTGCCTGTTGAATTGAGTCACGATGCAATTTCTGCGTTTCTTCAACACTCTGAAGTTCCACAGATTACACAATGACTCCAGGTGTGCTTCAGGAACAACAACTGGTGTTCCACGGAAAAACAAAGCGTAGACAGTTTGAGACATTACTCCCATGGAGAAAAGTCCCCATGGTGATTGTTGTATTCAATCCCGATGCAATATCTGTGTTTCATCAACACTCCGAAGGTCCACAGATTACAGAATGCATCCAGATGGGCTTCTGAAACTACTTCCTGGTCCTCCAGGGAACGATCAATGCGTAGGCAGTTTTAGACATTACTCACGTGGAGAAAAGTCCGCATGGTGCCTGTTGTATTCAATCCCGATGCAATATCTGTGTTTCATCAACACTCCGAAGGTCCACAGATTACAGAATGCATCCATATGGGCTTCTGAAACTACTTCCTGGCCCTCCAGGGAACGATCAATGCGTAGGCAGTTTAAGACATTACTCCCATGGAGAAAAGTACGCATGGTGCTTGTTGTATTCAATCCCGATCCAATATCTGTGTTTCATCAACACTCTGATGGTCCACAGATTACAGAATGACTCCAGTTGTGCTTCGGAAACTGCTAGTGGTCTTCCACATATCGATCAAAGCGTAGACAGTTTGAGACATTACCCCCATGGAGGGAAGTCCGCATGGTGCCAGTTGTATTCAACCGCGATGCAATTTTTGTGTTTCATCAAAACTCTGAAGGTATACAGATTAGCGAATGCCTCCAGATGTGCTTCGGAAACTGCTAGTGGTCTTCCACGGATCGATCAAAGCGTAGACAATGCAGGCATTACTCCCATGGAGAAATGTCAGCATGGTGCCTCTTGTATTCAATCCCGATGCAATTTATGTGTTTCATCAACACTTTGAAGCTCTACAGATTACAGAATGCCTCCAGATGTGCTTCGGAAACTAATACATGTCTTCCAGGGTACGAGCAAAGCTTACACAGTTTGAGACATTACTCCCATGGAGAAAAGTCCGCATGGTGCCTGTTGAATTGAGACCCGATGCAATTTCTGTGTTTCATCAAATCTCTGAAGGTCCACAGTTTACAGAATGCCTCCAGATGGGCTTCTGAAACTACTTTCTGGTCTTGCAGGCAACGATAAAAGCGTTGACATTTTGATACATTACTCCCATGGAGAAAAGTCCGCATGGTACCTATTATATTCAATCTCGATGGAATATCTGTGTTTCAACAACTCTCTGAAGCTCCACAGATTACAGAATGCCTCCTGATGTGCTTCGCAAACTACTACTGGTCTTCCAGGGAACGATCAAAACAGAGACGGTTTGAGAACTTACTCCCACGGAGAAAAGTACGCATGGGGCGTGTTGTATTCAATCCCGATGCAATCTCTGTGTTTCATCAACACTCTGAAGGTCCACAGAGTACAGAATGCATTCTGAGGGGATTCTCAAACTACTTTCTGGTCTTCCAGGCAACGTTCAAAGCGTAGACACTTTGAGACATTACTCCCATGGAGAATGGTCCGCATGGTGCCTGTTATATTCAATCTCGATGGAATTTCTGTGCTTCATCAACACTCTGAAGCTCCACAAATTACAGAATGCCTCCAGATGTGCTTCGGAAACTATTACTGGTCTTCTAGGAATGAGCAAACTGTAAACATTTGAGACATTACTCCCAAGGAGAAAAGTCCGCATGGTGCCTGTTGTATTCAATCCCGATGCAATATCTGTGTTTCATCAACACTCTGAAGGTACACAGATTACCGAATGCCTCCAGATGTGCTTCGGAAACAACTACTTTTCTTCCAATGAACGATCAAAGCGTAGGCAGTTTAAGACATTACTCCCATAGAGAAACGTCCGCATGGTGGCTGTTCTATTCCATCACGATGCAATTACCGTGTTTCATCAACACTCTGAAAGTACACAGATTACAGATTTCTCCAGTTGTGCTTCTTAAGCTACTACTTGTCTTCGAGGGAACGATCAAAGCGTAGACAGTTTGAGACTTTACTCCCACAGAGAAAAGTACGTATGGGGGGTGTTGTATTCAATCCCGATGCAATATCTGTGTTTCATCAAAACTCTGAAGGTCCAAAGATTAGAGAATACCTACAGATTCTGAAACTACTTCCTGGTCCTCCAGGGAACGATCAATGCGTAGGCAGTTTTAGACATTACTCACGTGGAGAAAAGTCCGCATGGTGCCTGTTGTATTCAATCCCGATGCAATATCTGTGTTTCATCAACACTCCGGAGGTCCACAGATTACAGAATGCATCCAGATGGGCTTCTGAAACTACTTCCTGGCCCTCCAGGGAACGATCAATGCGTAGGCAGTTTAAGACATTACTCCCATGGAGAAAAGTACGCATGGTGCTTGTTGTAATCAATCCCGATCCAATATCTGTGTTTCATCAACACTCTGGGGGTCCACAGATTACAGAATGCCTCCAGATGGGCTTCTGAAACTACTTTCTGGTCTTGGAGGCAACGATCAAAGCGTATTCACCTTGAGACATTACTCCCATGGAAAAAATTCCGCATGGTGAAGGTTGTATTGAATCCCGATGCAATTTCTGTGTTTCATCAACACTCTGATGGTCCACAGATTACAGAATGACGCCAGATGTGCTTCGGAAACTGCTAGTGGTCTTCCACGGATCGATCAAAGCGTAGAGAGTTTGAGACATTACTCACATGGAGAAGAGTACGCATGGTGCCTGTTGTATTCAATCCTGATGCAATTTATGTGTTTCATCAACACTCTGAAGCTCCACAGATTACAGAATGCTTCCATATGGGCTTCTGAACCTACTTCCTGATCCTACAGGGAAAGATCAATGCGTAGACAGTTTTAGACATTACTCCCGTGGAGAAAAGTCCGCATGGTGCCTGTTGTATTCAATCCCGATGCAATTTCTGTGTTACATCAACACTCTGAAGTTCAACAAATTACACAATGCATCCGGATGTGCTTCGGAAACTACTACTGGTATTCCAGTAGTCGATCAAATCGTAGACAGTTTGAGACATTACTCCTATTGAGAATAGCCATCATAATGCTTGTTGTATTCAATCCCGCTGCAATTTCTATGTTTCATCAGCACTCTGAAGTTACACGGAATACAGAACGCCTCTACATGTGCTTCGGAAACTACTACTGGTCTTCCATTAATCGATCAAAGCGTAGACGGTTTGAGACATTACCCCCATGGAGAGAAGTCCGCATGGTGCCAGTTGTATTCAATCCCGAGGCAATTTTTGTGTTTCATCAAATCTCTGAGGTATACAGATAAGCGAATGCCTCCAGATGTGCTTCGGAAACTGCTAGTGGTCTTCCACGGATCGATCAAAGCGTAGACAATTCGAGGCATTACTCCCATGGAGAAATGTCAGCATGGTGCCTCTTGTATTCAATCCCGATGCAATTTATGTGTTTCATCAACACTCTGAAGCTCTACAGATTACAGAATGCCTCCAGATGTGCTTCGGAAACTAATACATGTCTTGCAGGGGACGAGCAAAGCTTACACAGTTTGAGACATTACTCCCATGCAGAAAAGCCGCCATGATGTATGTTGTATGCAATCCTGCTGCAATTTCTGTGTTTCATCAACACTCTGAAGGTAAACAGAATGCAGAACGCCTCCACATGTGATACACAACCTACTACTGGTCTTCCATTGATCGATCAAAGCGTAGACGGTTTGAGGCATTACTCACATGGAGAAAAGTCCGCATGCTGCCTGTTGTATTCCATCACGATGCAATTTCCGTGCTTCATCAACACTCTGAGAGTCCACTGATTACAGAATCCTCCAGATGTGCTTCTCAAACTACTACTGGTCTTCCAGGGAACGATCAAAACGTAGACAGTTTGAGAACTTACTCCCACGGAGAAAAGTACGCATGGGGCGTGTTGTATTCAATCCCGATGCAATTTCTGTGTTTCATCAACACTCTGAAGGTCCAAAGAGTGCAGAATGCATTCTGAGGGGATTGATCAACGATCAAAGCGTAGACACTTTGAGACATTACTCCCATGGAGAAAAGTCCGCATGGTGCCTGTTATATTCAATCTCGATGGAATTTCTGTGCTTCATGAACACTCTGAAGCTCCACAAATTACAGAATGCCTCCAGATGTGCTTCGGAAACTATTACTGGACTTCTAGGAATGAGCAAACTGTAAACATTTGAGACATTACTCCCAAGGAGAAAAGTCCGCATGGTGCCTGTTGTATTCAATCTCGATGCAATATCTGTGTTTCATCAACACTCTGAAGGTACACAGATTACCGAATGCCTACAGATGTGCTTCGGAAACTACTACTTGTCTTCCAATGAACGATCAAAGCGTAGACAGTTTAAGACATTACTCCCATAGAGAGACGTCCGCATGGTGACTGTTGTATTCCATCACGATGCAATTTCCGTGTTTCATCAACACTCTGAAAGTCCACAGATTACAGAATTCTTCAGTTGTGCTTCTTAAACTACTACTGGTCTTCGAGGGAACGATCAAAGCGTAGACAGTTTGAGACTTTACTCCCACAGAGGAAAGTACGTATGGGGGGTGTTGTATTCAATCCAAATGCAATTTCTGTGTTTCATCTACACTCTGAAGGTGCACACATTACAGAATGCCTACAGATGGGCTTCTGAAACTACTTTCTCGTCTTGCACGCTACGATCAAACCGTAGACACTTTGAAACATTACTCCCACGGCGAAAAGTACGCATGGGGGGTGTTGTATTCAATCCCGATGTAATATCTGTGTTTCATCAACACTCTGAAGTTACACAGATTACAGAATGCCTCCAGATGTGCTTCGAAAACTTCTACTGGTCTTCCAGGGAACGATCAAAGCGTAGACAGTTTGAGACATTACTCCTATGGAGAAAAGTCGGCATAGTGCCTATTGTATTCAATGCCGATGCAATTTTTGTGTTTCATCAAAACTCTAAAGGTCCACAGGTTACGGAATGCCTCCAGATGTGCTTTGGAAACTACTTCTGATCTTCCAGGAATCGATCAAAGCGTAGACAGTTTGAGACATTACTCCCATGGAGAAAAGAGGTCATGGCGCCTATTGTATTCAATGCCGAAGCAATTTTTGTGTTTCATCAAAACTATAAAGTTAGACAAGTTACGGATTGCCTCCAGATGTGATTTGGAAACTACTAGTCATCTTCCAGGAATCGATCAAATCGTAGACAGTTTGAGACATTACTCCATGGAGGCAAGTCTGCATGGTGCCTGTTGTATTCAATCTCGATGCAATTTCTGTGTTTCATCAATACTCTGATAATCCACAATTTTCACAATGCCTCCAGATGTGCTTCGGAAACTACTACTGGTCGTCCATTAATCGATCGAAGCGTAGACAGTTTGAGACAGTACTCCCATGGAGAAATGTCGGCATGGTGATTATTGTATTCAATGATGATGCAATTTTTCTGTTTCATCGAAACTCTGAATGTCCACAGATTACGGAATGCCTCCAGGTGTGCTTCGGAAACCACTACTGGTCTTCCAGGAATCAAACAATGCGTACACAGTTTGCGCCATTACTCCCATGGAGAAAAGACGAATGGTGCCTGTTGTATTCAAACCCGATGCAATTTTGTGTTTCCTCAACACTCTGATGGTCCACAGATTACAGAATGCCTCCAGATGAGCTTCGGAAACCACTACTGGTCTTCCAGGGGACGAGCAAAGCGTAGACAGTTTGAGACTTCACTCCCATTGAGAAAAGATGGCATGATGCATGTTGTATTCAATCCCGCAGCAATTTCTGTCATTCATCTACACTCTGAAGATCCACTGAATACAGAACGCCTCCACATGTGCTTCGGAAACTACTACTGGTCTTTCAGGGAACAATCAAAGCGTAGACAGTTTGAGACATTACTCAGATGGAGAAAAGTCCGCACGGTGCCTGTTGTATTCAATCCCGGTGCAATATCTGTGTTTCATCTACACTCTGAAGGTCCACAGATTACAGAACGCCTCCAGATGTGCTTCGGAAACCACTACTGGCCTTCCAGGGAACGATGAAAGCGCAGACAGTTTGAGACATAACTCCCACGTTTCTGTGTTTCATCAACACTCTGAAAGTCCACAGGTTACTGAATGCCTCCAGATGTGCTTCGGAAACTACTACTGGGCATCCAGGAGTCGATCGAAGCGTAGACTGTTGACACACTACTCCCATGGAGATAAGCCGGCATGGTACATGTTGTATTCAATCCCTCTGCAAATTCAGTGTTTCATTAAATCTCTGAAGGTCCACAGATTACAGAATACCTCCACATGTGCTTCGGAAACTACTACTGGTCTTCAAGGGAACGACCAAAGCGTAGACAGTTTGAGACCTTACTCCCATGGAGAAAAGTCCGCATGGTGCCCGTTGAATTGCATCCCGATGCAAATTCTGTGATTCATCAACACTCTGAAGGTCCACAGATAACAGAATGCCTCCAGATGTGCTTCGGAAACTACAAATGGTCTTCCAGGGAAAGACCAAAGCGTAGAGAGTTTGAGACATTACTCCCATGGACAAAAGTCCGCATGGTGCCTGTTGTATTCAATCCCGATCCAATTTCTGTGTTTCAGCAACACTCTGAAGGTCGTTGGAGGCAACGATCAAAGCGTATTCACCTTGAGACATTACTCCCATGGAAAAAATTCCGCATGGTGAAGGTTGTATTGAATCCCGATGCAATTTCTGTGTTTCATCAACACTCTGAAGGTAAACAGAATACAGAAAGCCTCCACATGTGCTTCGGAAACTACTACTGGTCTTCCATTAATCGATCAAAACTTAAACGGTTTGAGACATTACTCACATGGAGAAAACTCGCATGGTGCCAGTTGTATTCAATCCCGATGCAATTTCTGTGTTTCATCAACACTTTGATAGTCCACAGGTTGCAGATTGCCTCCAGATGTGCTTCGGAAACTACTACTGGTCTTCCAGGGAACGATGAAAGCGCAGACAGTTTGAGACATTACTCCCACTTATAAAAGTCAGCAAGGTGCCTGTTGTATGCAATCCCGATGACGTTTCTGTGTTTCATCAACACTCTGAAATTCCACAGATTACTGAATGCCTCCAGATGTGCTTCGGAAACTACTACTGGGCTTCCAGGAGTCGATCGAAGCGTAGAGAGTTTGACACACTACTCCCATGGAGATAAGCCGGCATGGTACCTGTTGTATTAAATCCCGCTGCAAATTCAGTGTTTCATCAAATCTCTGAAGGTCCACAGATTACTGAATGCCTCCTGATGTGCTTCGGAAACTACTACTGGGCTTCCAGCAGTAGATCGAATCGTAGACAGTTTGACACACTACTCCCATGGAGATAAGCCGTCATGGTACCTGTTATATTCAAATTCAGTTCTTCATCAAATCTCTAAAGGTCCCCAGATTACAGAATACCTCCACATGTGCTTCGGAAACTACTACTGGTCTTCAAGGGAACGACCAAAACGTAGAGAGTTTGAGACCTTACTCCCATGGAGAAAAGTCCGCATGGTGCCTGTTGTATTGCATCCCGATGCATTTTCTGTGTATCATCAACACTCTGAAGGTCCACAGATAACAGAATGACTCCAGATATGCTTCGGAAACTACAAATGGTCTTTCAGGGAACGACCAAAGCGTAGACAGTTTGAGACATTACTCCCATGGACAAAAGTCAACATGGTGCCTGTTGTATTCAATCCCGATCCAATTTCTGTGTTTCATCAAAACTCTAAAGGTCCACAGATTACGGAATGCCTCCGGATGTGCTTTGGAAACTACTACTCATCTTCCAGGAATCGATCAAAGAGTAGACAGTTTGAGACATTACTCCCATGGAGAGAAGTCCCCATGGTGCCTATTGTATTCAATGCCGATACAATTTTTGTGTTTCATCAAAACTCAGAAAGTCCACAGATTACGGAATACCTCCAGATGTGCTTCGGAAACTACTACTGGTCTTCCAGGGGACGAGCAAAGCGTAGACACTTTGAGACTTTACTCCCATTGAGAAAAGACTGCATGATGCATGTTGTATTGAATCCCGCAGCAATTTCTGTGATTCATCTACACTCTGAAGGTCCACTGAATACAGAACGCCTCCACATGTGCTTCGGAAACTACTAATGGTCTTTGAGGGAACGATCAAACCCTAGACAATTTGAGACATTACTCCCATCGAGAAAAGTCTGCATGGTGCATATTGTATTAAATGAAGATGCAATTTTTGTGTTTCATCAACAATCTGGAGGACCACAGAATACAGAATGTCTCCAGATGTGCTTCTGAAACTACTACTGGTCTTCCAGGGAAGATCAAAATGTAGACAGTTTGAGACATTACTCCCATGGAGAAAAGTCCGCATGGTGCCTGTTGTATTCAATCCCGATCCCATTTCTGTGTTTCATCAACACTCTGAAGGTACACAAATTACCGAATGCCTCCAGATGTGCTTCGGAAACTACTACTGGTCTTCCAGGAATCGATCAAATCGTATACAGTTTGAGACATTACTCCCATGGAGAAAAGTCCGCACGTTGCCTGTTGTGTTCAATCCCAATGCAATTTCTGTGTTTCATCAACACTTTGATAGTCCACAGGTTACAGAACGCCTCCAGATGTGCTTCGGAAACTACTACTGGTCTTCCAGGGAACTATGAAAGCGCACCCAGTTTGAGGCATTACTCCCAATTATAAAAGTCAGCATGGTGCCTGTTGTATGCAATTCCGATGCAATTTCTGTGTTTCATCAACACTCTCAAGGTCCACAGATTACTGAATGCCTCCTGATGTGCTTCGGAAATTACTACTGGGATTCTAGCAGTCGATCGAAACGTAGACAGTTTGACACACTACTCCCATGGAGATAAGCTGGCATGGTACCTGTTGTATTCAATCCCGCTGCAAATTCAGTGTTTCATCAAATCTCTGAAGGTCCACAGATTACTGAATGCCTCCTGATGTGCTTCGGAAACTACTACTGGGCTTCCAGCAGTCGATCGAAACGTAGACAGTTTGACACACTACTCCCATGGAGATAAGCCGTCATGGTACCTGTTGTATTCAATCCCGCTGCAAATTCAGTGTTTCATCAAATCTCTGAAGGTCCACAGATTACAGAATACCTCCACATGTGCTTCGGAAACTACTACTGGTCTTCAAGGGAACGACCAAAGCGTAGACAGTTTGAGACCTTACTCCCATGGAGAACAGTCCGCATGGTGTTTGTTGTATTCAAACCCGATGCAATTTTGTGTTTCATCAACACTCTGAAGGTCCACAGACTACAGAACGCCTCCACATGTGCTTCGGAAACTACTAATGGTCTTTCAGGGGACGATCAAACCGTAGACAGTTTGAGACATTACTCCCATGGAGAAAAGTCTGCATGGTGCCTATTGTATTAAATGCCGATGCAATTTTTGTGTTTCATCAACACTTCGATAGTCCACAGGTTACAGATTGCCTCCAGATGTGCTTCGGAAACTACTACTGGTCTTCCAGGGAACGATGAAAGCGCAGACAATTTGAGACATTACCCCAATTATAAAAGTCAGCATGGTGCCTGTTGTATGCAATCCTGATGCAATTTCTGTGTTTCATCAACACTCCGAAGGTCCACAGATTACTGAATGCCTCCTGATGTGCTTCGGAAACTACTACTGGGCTTCCAGCAGTCGATCGAAACGTAGACAGTTTGACACACTACTCCCATGGAGATAAGCCGTCATGGTACATGTTGTATTCAATCCCGCTGCAAATTCAGTGTTTCATCAAATCTCTGAATGTCCACAGATTACAGATTACCTCCACATGTGCTTCGGAAACTACTACTGGTCTTCAAGGGAACGACCAAAGCGTAGACAGTTTGAGACCTTACTCCCATGGAGAAAAGTCCGCATGGTGCCTGCTGTATTGCATCCCGATGCATTTTCTGTGTATCATCAACACTCTGAAGGTCCACAGATAACGGAATGACTCCAGATGTGCTTCGGAAACTACAAATGGTCTTCCAGGGAACGACCAAAGCGTAGACAGTTTGAGACATTACTCCCATTGACAAAGTCCGCATGGTGCCTGTTGTATTCATTCCCGATGCAATGTTTGTGTTTCATCAACACTCGGAAGGTCACAGATTACAGAATGCCTCCAGATGTGCTTCGGAAACTACTAATGGTCTTCCAGGGAACGACCAAAGCGTAGACAGTTTGAGACCTCACTCCCTTGGAGAAAATTCCGCATGGTTCTTGTTGTATTTAATCCCGATGCCATTTTTCTGTTTCATCAACACTCTGAAGGTCCACAGATTACAGAATGCCTCCGAATGTGCTTCGGAAACTACTACTGGTCTTCCATACAACGATCAATGCGTAGTCAGTTTGAAACACTACTCCCATGGAGAAAAGTCCGCATGGTGCTTGTTGTGTTCAATCCCGATGCAATTTCTCTGTTTCAACACTCTGAAGGTTCACAGATTACAGAATGCCTCCAGATGAGCTTCGGAAACTACTACTGGTCTTTCAGGAATCGATCAAAGCGTAACAAGTTTGAGATATTACTCGCATGGAGAATAGACCGCATTGTGCTTGTTGTATTCAATCATGATGCCATTTAAGTGTTTCATCAACACTCTGAAGGTCCACGGATTACAGAATGACTCCAGATGTGCCTCGGAAACTACTGCTGGTCTTCCAGGAGTGGATCAAAGCGTAGACAGTTTGAGACATTACTCCGATGAAGAAAATTCTGCATGGTGTATTTTTTGTTCAATCCCGATGCAATGTCTGTGTTTCATCAACCCTCTGAAGTTATACAGATTACAGAGTTCCTCCAGATATGCTTCGGAAACTACTACTTTACTTACAGGAAACGAAGAAATCGTAAACAGTTTTAGACATTACTCCCATGGAGCAAAGTCCGCATGGTGCCTGTTGTATTCAATCCCGATGCATTTTCTGTGTTTCATCAACACTCTGAAGGACCACAGATTACAAAATGCCTCCAGATATGCTTCGGAAACTACCACTGGTCTTCCAGGAATCGATCAAATCGTAGACAATTTGAGACACTACTGCCATGGAGAAAAGTGTGCATGGTGCCTGTTGTATTCAATCCCGATGCAAGTTCTATGTTTCATCAACACTGTGAAGGTCCACAGATTACAGAACGCCTCCACATGTGCTTCGGAAAGTACTACTTGTCATCCAGGGAACGATCAAAGCGTAGACAGTTTGAGACATTACTGCCATATAGAAAAGTGAACATGGGGCCTGTTGTATTCAATCCCGATGCAATTTCTATGTTTCATCAACACTCTGAAGGTATACAGATTACAGAATGCCTCCAGATGTGCTTCGGAAACTACTACTGATCTTTCAGGAATCGATCAAAGCGTAGACAGTTTGAATCATTATTCCCATGTAGGAAAGTCCGCATGGTGCCTGTTGTATTCATTCCCGATGCAATTTCTGAGTTTCATCATCACTCCGAAGGTCCACAGATAACAGAACGGCTCCACATGTGCTTCGGAAACTACTACTGGTCTTTCAGGAATCGATCAAAGCGTAACAAGTTTGAGACATTACTCGCATGGAGAATAGACCGCATTGTGCTTGTTGTATTCAATCCCGATGCAAATTGTGTGTTTCATCAACACACTGAAGGTCCACAGATTACAGATTGCCTCCAGATATGATTTGGAAAATACTACTGGTCTTCCAGGGAATGATCAAAGCGTAGAGAGATTGAGACATTACTCCCCTGGCGAAAAGTCCGCATGGTGCCTGTTGTATTCAATCATGATGCCATTTAAGTGTTTCATCAACACACTGAAGGTCCACGGATTACAGAATGCCTCCAGATGTGCCTCGGAAACTACTGCTGGACTTCCAGGAGTGGATCAAAGCGTAGACAGTTTGAGACATTACTCCCATGGAGAAAATTCCACATGGTGCATGTTGTATTCAATACCGATGCAATATCTGTGTTTCATCAACACTATGAAGGTCCACAGATTACAGAACGCCTCCACATGCGCTTCGGAAACTACTACTGGTCTACCAAGGTACGATCAAAGCGTAGACAGTTTGAGACATTACTCCGATGAATAAAATTCTGCATGGTGTATTTTGTGTTCAATCCCGAGGCAATGTCTATCTTTCATCAACCCTCTGAAATTGTACAGATTACAGAGTTCCTCCAGATATGCTTCGGAAACTACTACTTTACTTACAGGGAACGATGAAAGCGTAAACAGTTTTAGACATTACTCCCATGGAGCATAGTCTGCATGGTGCCTGTTGTATTCAATCCCGATGCATTTTCTGTGTCTCATCAACACTCTGAAGGACCACAGATTACAAAATGCCTCCAGATATGCTTCGGAAACTACCACTGGTCTTCCAGGAATCGATCAAATCGTAGACAATTTGAGACACTACTGCCATGGAGAAAAGTGTGCATGGTGCCTGGTGTATTCAATCCCGATGCAAGTTCTATGTTTCATCAACACTGTGAAGGTCCACAGATTACAGAACGCCTCCACATGTGCTTCGGAAAGTACTACTTGTCATCCAGGGAACGATCAAAGCGTAGACAGTTTGGCACATTACTCCCATGGAGAAAAGTCGGCATGGTGCCTGTTGTATTCAATCCCGATGCCATTTCTGTGTTTCATCAACACTCTGAAGGTCTACAGATTACAGAATGCCTCCAGATGTGCTTCGGAAGCTACTACTGGTCTTCCAGGAGTGGATCAAAGCGTAGACAGTTTGAAACATTATTCCCATGTAGGAAAGTCCGCATGGTGCCTGTTGTATTCATTCCCGATGCAATTTCTGTGTTTCATCAACACTCTGAAGCTCGTCAGATTACAGAATGCCTCCAGATGTGCTTCGGAAGCTACTACCGGTCTTCCAGGGAAAGATAAAAGCGTAGAAAGTTTGGGACATTACTGCCATGGAGAAAAGTGAACATGGTGCCTGTTGTATTCAATCCACATGCAATTTCTGTGTTTCATCAACACTCTGAAGGTCCACAGATTACAGATTGCCTCCAGATATGCTCTGGAAACTACTACTGGTCTTCCAGGGAATGATCAAAGCGTAGAGAGATTGAGACATTACTCCCACGGCTAAAAGTCCGCATGGTGCCTACTGTATTCAATCATGATGCCATTTCTATGTTTCATCAACACTCTTAATGTTAACAGATTACAGAATGCCTCCAGATGTGCTTAGGAAACTACTACTGGTCTTCCATATAACGATCAACGCGTAGCCAGTTTGAAACACTACTCCCATGGAGAAAAGTCTGCATGGTGCCTGTTGTGTTCAATACCGTTGCAATTTCTCTGTTTCAACACTCTGAAGGTTACAGATTACAGAATGCCTCCAGATGAGCTTCGGAAACTACTACTGGTCTTTCAGGAATCGATCAAAGCGTAACAAGTTTGAGACATTACTCGCATGGAGATTAGACCGCATTGTGCTTGTTGTATTCAATCCCGATGCAAATTGTGTGTTTCATCAACACTCTGAAGGTCCACAGATTACAGATTGCCTCCAGATATGATTTGAAAAATACTACTGGTCTTCTAGGGAATGATCAAAGCGTAGAGAGATTGAGACATTACTCCCCTGGCGAAAAGTACGCATGGTGCCTGTTGTATTCAATCATGATGCCATTTAAGTGTTTCATCAACACTCTGAAGGTCCACGGATTACAGAATGCCTCCAGATGTGCCTCGGAAACTACTGCTGGTCTTCCAGGAGTGGATCAAAGCGTAGACAGTTTGAGACATTACTCCCATGGAGAAAATTCCACATGGTGCATGTTGTATTCAATACCGATGCAATATCTGTGTTTCATCAACACTATGAAAGTACGCAGATTACAGAACGCCTCCACATGTGCTTCGGAAACTACTACTGGTCTTCCAAGGTACGATCAAAGCGTAGACAGTTTGAGACATTACTCCGATGAAGAAAATTCTGCATGGTGTATTTTGTGTTCAATCCCGATGCAATGTCTGTGTTTCATCAACCCTCTGAAGTTATACAGATTACAGAGTTCCTCCAGATATGCTTCGGAAACTACTACTTTACTTACAGGGAACGATGAAAGCGTAAACAGTTTTAGACATTACTCCCATGGAGCAAAGTCCGCATGGTGCCTGTTGTATTCAATCCCGATGCATTTTCTGTGTTTCATCAACACTCTGAAGGACCACAGATTACAAAATGCCTCCAGATATGCTTCGGAAACTACCACTGGTCTTCCAGGAATCGATCAAATCGTAGACAATTTGAGACACTACTGCCATGGGGAAAAGTGTGCATGGTGCCTGTTGTATTCAATCCCGATGCAAGTTCTATGTTTCATCAACACTGTGAAGGTCCACAGATTACAGAATGCCTCCAGATGTGCTTCGGAAACTACTACTGGTCTCCCAGGAGTCTTTCAAAGCGTAGACAGTTTGAGACATTACTTCCTTGGACAAAACCCGGCATGGTGTCTGTAGTATTAAATCTTGCTGCAATTTCTGTGTTTCATCAACACACTGAACGTCCACACATTACAGAACGCCTACACATGTGCTTCTGAAACTACTACTGGTCTTCCAAGGAACGATCAAAGCGTAGACAGTTTGAGACATTACTCCCATGACGAAAAATTTGCATGGTGCCTGTTGTATTCAATCCCGATGCAATTTCTGTGTTCCATCAACACTCTGATGGTATACAGATTAGAGAATTCATCCAGATGTGCTTCGGAAACCTCTACTGGTCTTCCAGGGAACGATCAAAGCGTATACAGTTTGAGACAATACACCCATGGAGAAAAGTCCGCATGGTGGCTGTTGTATTCAATTCCGAGGCAATTTCTGTGTTTCATCAACACTCTGAAGGTCCACAGATTACAGAATGCCTCCAGATGTGCCTCGAAGACTACTAAGGGTCTTTCAGGAATCGATCAAAGCGTATACAGTTTGAGACATTAATCCCATGGTGAAATGGCAGCATGGTGCCTGTTGTATTTAATCCCGATGTTATTTCTCTGTTTCATCAACACTCTGAAGGTCCACAGACTAAAGAATGCTCCAGATGTGCTTTGGAAACTACTACTGGTCTTTCAGGAATCGATCAAAGCTTAGACAGTTTGAGACATTACTCCCACGTAGAAAAGTCCGCAAGGTGCCTGTTGTATTCAATCCCGATGCTATTTATGTGTCTCATCAAAACTCTGAAGGTCCACACATTACAGAATGGCTCCAGACATGCTTCAGAAATTGAATTGAATTCCAGGAATTGATTAATGCGTATACAGTTTACGACTCTACGCCAACGGAGAAAAGTCCGCATGGTGCCTGTTGTATTCAACCCCGATGCAATTTCTGTGTTTCATCATCACTCTGAAGGTCCACAGATTACAGAATGCCTCCAGATGTACTTCGGATACTACCACTGGTCTTCCAGGAATCGATCAAATCGTAGACAGTTTGAGGCACGACTGCCATGGAGAAAAGTGTGCATGGTGCCTGTTGTATTCAATCCCGATGCAATTTCTATGTTTCATTAACACTCTGAGGGACCACAGATTACAGAATGCCTCCAGATGTGTTTCGGAAACTACTACTTGTCTCCCAGGAGCTGGTCAAAGCGTACACAGTTTGAGACATTACTCGCATGGAGAATAGTCCACATGGTACTTGTTGTATTCAATCCCGCTGCAAATGGTGTGTTTCATCAACACTCTGAAGGTCCACAGATTACAGATTGCCTCCAGATATGATTTGTAAACTACTACTCGTCTTCCAGTGAGTGATCAAAGCGTATACAGATTGAGCCTATACCCCCATGGAGAAAAGTCTGCATCTTGCCTGTTGTAATCAATCCCGATGCAATTTTTGTGTTTCATCAACACTCTGAAGGTCCACAGATTACAGAATGCCTCCAGATGTGCTTAGGAAACTACTACTGGTCTTCCATATAACGATCAAAGCGTAGTCAGTTTGAATCACTACTCCCATGGAGAAAAGTCCGCATGGTGCCTGTTGTGTTCAATCCCGATGCAATTTCTCTGTTTCAACACTCTGAAGGTTCACAGATTACAGAATGCCTCCAGATGAGCTTCGGAAACTACTACTGGTCTTTCAGGAATCGATCAAAGCGTAACAAGTTTGAGACATTACTCGCATGGAGAATAGACCGCATTGTGCTTGTTGTATTCAATCCCGATGCAAATTGTGTGTTTCATCAACACTCTGAAGGTCCACAGATTACAGGTTGCCTCCAGATATGATTTGGAAACTACTACTGGTCTTCCAGGGAATGATCAAAGCGTAGAGAGATTGAGACATTACTCCCCTGGCGAAAAGTCCGCATGGTGCCTGTTGTATTCAATCATGATGCCATTTAAGTGTTTCATCAACACTCTGAAGGTCCACGGATACAGAATGCCTCCAGATGTGCCTCGGAAACTACTGCTGGTCTTCCAGGAGTGGATCAAAGCGTAGACAGTTTGAGACATTACTCCCATGGAGAAAATTCCACATGGTGCATGTTGTATTCAATACCGATGCAATATCTGTGTTTCATCAACACTATGAAGGTCCACAGATTACAGAACGCCTCCAATTGTGCTTCTGAAACTACTACTGGTCTTCCAAGGAACGATCAAAGCGTAGACAGTTTGAGACATTACTCCAATTAAGAAAAATTTGCATGGTGCCTGTTGTATTCAATCCCGATGCAATTTCTGTGTTCCATCAACACTCTGATGGTATACGGATTAGAGAATTCATCCAGATGTGCTTCGGAAACCTCTACTGGTCTTCCAGGGAACGATCAAAGCGTAGACAGTTTGAGACAATACTCCCATGGAGAAAAGTCCGCATGGTGGCTGTTGTATTCAATTCCGATTCAATTTCTGTGTTTCATCAACACTCTGAAGGTCCACAGATTACAGAATGCCTCCAGATGTGCCTCGAAGACTACCACTGGTCTTTCAGGAATCGATCAAAGCGTATACAGTTTGAGACATTACTCCCATGGTGAAATGGCAGCATGGTGCCTGTTGTATTTAATCCCGATGTTATTTCTCTGTTTCATCAACACTCTGAAGGTCCACAGACTAAAGAATGCTCCAGATGTGCTTTGGAAACTACTACTGGTCTTTCAGGAATCGATCAAAGCTTAGACAGTTTGAGACATTACTCCCACGTAGAAAAGTCCGCATGGTGCCTGTTGTATTCAATCCCGATGCTATTTATGTGTCTCATCAACACTCTGAAGGTCCACACATTACAGAATGGCTCCAGACATGCTTCAGAAATTGAATTGAATTCCAGGAATTGATCAATGCGTATACAGTTTATGACTTTACGCCAATGGAGAAAAGTCCGCATGGTGCCTGTTGTATTCAACCCCGATGCAATTTCTGTGTTTCATCATCACTCTGAAGGAACACAGATTACAGAATGCCTCCAGATGTACTTCGGATACTACCACTGGTCTTCCAGGAATCGATCAAATCGTAGACAGTTTGAGGCACGACTGCCATGGAGAAAAGTGTGCATGGTGCCTGTTGTATTCAATCCCGATGCAATTTCTATGTTTCTTTAACACTCTGAGGGACCACAGATTACAGAATGCCTCCAGATGTGCTTCGGAAACTACTACTTGTCTCCCAGGAGTTGGTCAAAGCGTACACAGTTTGAGACATTACTCGCATGGAGAATAGACCGCATGGTACTTGTTGTATTCAATCCCGCTGCAAATGGTGTGTTTCATCAACACTCTGAAGGTCCACAGATTACAGGTTGCCTCCAGATATGATTTGGAAACTACTACTGGTCTTCCAGGGAATGATCAAAGCGTAGAGAGATTGAGACATTACTCCCCTGGCGAAAAGTCCGCATGGTGCCTGTTGTATTCAATCATGATGCCATTTAAGTGTTTCATCAACACTCTGAAGGTCCACGGATACAGAATGCCTCCAGATGTGCCTCGGAAACCACTGCTGGTCTTCCAGGAGTGGATCAAAGTGTAGACAGTTTGAGACATTACTCCCATGGAGAAAATTCCACATGGTGCATGTTGTATTCAATACCGATGCAATATCTGGGTTTCATCAACACTATGAAGGTCCACAGATTACAGAACGCCTCCACATGTGCTTCTGAAACTACTACTGGTCTTCCAAGGAACGATCAAAGCGTAGACAGTTTGAGACATTACTACCATGAAGAAAAATTTGCATGGTGCCTGTTGTATTCAATCCCGATGCAATTTCTGTGTTCCATCAACACTCTGATGGTATACAGATTAGAGAATTCATCCAGATGTGCTTCGGAAACCTCTACTGATCTTCCAGGGAACGATCAAAGCGTAGACAGTTTGAGACAATACTCCCATGGAGAAAAGTCCGCATGGTGGCTGTTGTATTCAATTCCGATTCAATTTCTGTGTTTCATCAACACTCTGAAGGTCCACAGATTACAGAATGCCTCCAGATGTGCCTCGAAGACTACCACTGGTCTTTCAGGAATCGATCAAAGCGTATACAGTTTGAGACATTACTCCCATGGTGAAATGGCAGCATGGTGCCTGTTGTATTTAATCCCGATGTTATTTCTCTGTTTCATCAACACTCTGAAGGTCCACAGACTAAAGAATGCTCCAGATGTGCTTTGGAAACTACTACTGGTCTTTCAGGAATCGATCAAAGCTTAGACAGTTTGAGACATTACTCCCACGTAGAAAAGTCCGCATGGTGCCTGTTGTATTCAATCCCGATGCTATTTATGTGTCTCATCAACACTCTGAAGGTCCACACATTACAGAATGGCTCCAGACATGCTTCAGAAATTGAATTGAATTCCAGGAATTGATCAATGCGTATACAGTTTACGACTTTACGCCAATGGAGAAAAGTCCGCATGGTGCCTGTTGTATTCAACCCCGATGCAATTTCTGTGTTTCATCATCACTCTGAAGGAACACAGATTACAGAATGCCTCCAGATGTACTTCGGATACTACCACTGGTCTTCCAGGAATCGATCAAATCGTAGACAGTTTGAGGCACGACTGCCATGGAGAAAAGTGTGCATGGTGCCTGTTGTATTCAATCCCGATGCAATTTCTATGTTTCTTTAACACTCTGAGGGACCACAGATTACAGAATGCCTCCAGATGTGCTTCGGAAACTACTACTTGTTCCCAGGAGTTGGTCAAAGCGTACACAGTTTGAGACATTACTCGCATGGAGAATAGACCGCATGGTACTTGTTGTATTCAATCCCGCTGCAAATGGTGTGTTTCATCAACACTCTGAAGGTCCACAGATTACAGATTGCCTCCAGATATGATTTGGAAACTACTACTCGTCTTCCAGTGAGTGATCAAAGCGTATACAGATTGAGCCTATACCCCCATGGAGAAAAGTCTGCGTGTTGCCTGTTGTAATCAATCCCGATGCAATTTCTGTGTTTCATCAACACTCTGAAGGTCCACAGATTACAGAATGCCTCCAGATGTGCTTAGGAAACTACTACTGGTCTTCCATATAACGATCAAAGCGTAGTCAGTTTGAAACACTACTCCCATGGAGAAAAGTCCGCATGGTGCCTGTTGTGTTCATTCCCGATGCAATTTCTCTGTTTCAACACTCTGAAGGTTCACAGATTACAGAATGCCTCCAGATGAGCTTCGGAAACTACTACTGCTCTTTCAGGAATCGATCAAAGCGTAACAAGTTTGAGACATTACTCGCATGGAGAATAGACCGCATTGTGCTTGTTGTATTCAATCCCGATGCAAATTGTGTGTTTCATCAACACTCTGAACGTCCACAGATTACAGAATGCTTCTACATGTGCTTCGGAAAGTACTAATGGTCTTCCAGGAATCGATCAAAGCGTAGACAGTTTGACACATTAATCCCATGTAGAAAAGTCCGCATGGTGCCTGTTGTATTCAATCATGATGCCATTTAAGTGTTTCATCAACACTCTGAAGGTCCACAGATTCCAGAATGCCTCCAGATGTGCCTCGGAAACTACTGCTGGTCTTCCAGGAGTGGATCAAAGCGTAGACAGTTTGAGACATTACTCCCATGGAGAAAATTCCACATGGTGCATGTTGTATTCAATACCGATGAAATTTCTGTGTTTCATCAACACTATGAAGGTCCATAGATTACAGAACGCCTCCGCATGTGCTTCGGAAACTACTACTGGTCTTCCAAGGTACGGTCAAACCGTAGACAGTTTGAGACATTACTCCGATGAAGAGAATTCACCATGGTGTCTTTTGTGTTCAATCCAGATGCAATCTCTGTGTTTCATCAACCCTCTGAAGTTATACAGATTACAGAATTCCTCCAGATGTGCTTCAGAAAATACTACTAGACTCAAAGGGAACGATGAAAGCGTAGACAGTTTGAGACTCCGAAGAAGAAGAAAATTCCGCATAGTGCCTTTCGTCTTCAATCCCGATGCAATCTCTGTGTTTCATCTACACTCTGAAGGTATACAGATTACTGAATTCCTCCAGATGTGCTTCGGAAAGTACTACTGGACTTACAGTGAACGATCAAAACGTAGACAGTTTGAGACGTTACTCCCATGTAGGAAAGTCCGCATGGTGCTGTTGTATTCAATCCCGATGCATTTTCTGTGTTTCATCAACACTCTGGAGGTCCACACATTACAGAATGCCTCGAGATGTGCTTCGGAAACTAGTACTGGTATTCCATGAATCGATCAAAGCGTAGAGAGTTTGAGAAATTACTCCCATGGAGAAAAGTCCGCATGGTGCGTGTTGTATTCAATCCCGATGCAATTTCTGTGTTTCATCAACAGTCTGAACGTCCACAGATTACAGAATGCCACCAGATGTGCTTCGGAACTATTACTGTTCTCCCATTAATCGATCAAAGCGTAGACAGTTTGACACATTAATCTCATGTAGAAAAGTCCGCATGGTGCCTGTTGTATTGAATCCCGATGCAATTTCTGTGTTTCATCATCACTCAGAAGGTCCACAGATTACAGAATGCCTCAAGATGTGCTTCGGAGACTAGTACTCGTCCTACAGGAATCGTTCAATGCGTAGACAGTTTGAGACATTACACCCATGTAGAAAAGTCCGCATTGTGCCCGTTGTATTCAATCCCGAACCAATCTCAGTGTTCCATCAACACTCTGAAGGTCCACAGATTACAGAATGCCTCCAGATGGGCTTCGGAAACTACTACTGGTCTTCCATTTAACAATCAAAGCGTAGACAGTTTGAGACATTACTCCCATGGAGAAAAGTCAGCATGGTGCCTGTTGTATTCAATCCCGATTCATTATCTCTGTTTCATCAACACTCTAAAGGTCCACAGATTGCAGAATGCCTTCATATGTTCTTCTGAAACAACTACTGGTATTAAATTCAACGATCAAAGTGTACACAGTTTGTGACATTACTGCCATGGAGAAAAGTCGCATGGTTCTGTTGTATTCAATCACGATGGAATTTCTATGTTTCATCAACACTCTGAAGGTCTACAGATTACAAAACGCCTCCACATGTGCTTCGGAAACTACTACTGTTTTTCCAGGGAACGATCAAAGCTAAGGCAGTTTGGGACATTACTCCCATGGAGAAAAGTTGGCATGGTGCTGGTTGCATTCAATCCCAATGCATTATCTGTGTATTATCAACACTCTGAAGGCCCGCAGATTACAGAATGCCTCCAGATATGCTTTGGAAACTACAACAAGTCTTCCAGGGAGCGATCAAAGCGTAGACAGATTGAGACATTACTAACATGGAGAAATGACAGCAAGGTGCCTGTTGTATTTAAACCCGATGCAATTTCTGTATTTCATCAACAGTGTGAAGGGCCACACATTACAGAATACTTCCAAATATGCTTCGGAAACTACTCTTGGTCTTCCAGGGAGCGATCAAAGCGTAGTCAGTTCGATACATTACTCCCATGGAGAAAAGTCCGCATGGTGCCTGTTGTATTGAATCCGGATATAATTTCTGTGCTTCATCAACACTCTGAAAGTCCATAGACTACAGAATGCCTCCAGATGTGCTTCGGAAACTACTACTGGTCCTCCATTGAACGATCAAAGCGTAGACACTTTTAGACATTATCCCATGGAGAAAAGCCGGCATGGTGCCTGTAGTATTCAATCTTGCTGCAATTTCTGTGTTTTATCAACACTCTTAAGGTATACAGATAACAGAATTCTCCAGATATGTTTCGGAAACTGCTACTGGACTTACAGGGAACGATCAAATCGTAGACAGTTTGAGACTCTACTCTCATGTAGAAAAATCCTAATGCTGAGTGTTGTATTGAATCCCGATGCAATTTCTGTGATTCATCATTTCTCTGAAGGTCCACAGAATACAGAATGCCTAAAGATCTGCTTCGGGGACTAGTACTCGTCCTACAGGAATCGATCAAAGCGTAGACAGTGAGACATTACTCCCATGGAGAAAAGTCCGCATTGTGCCTGTTGTATTCAATCCCCAACCAATCTCTGTGTTTCATCAACACTCTGAAGGTCCACAGATTACAGAATGCCTCAAGATGGGCTTGGGAAACTACTACTGGTCTTCCAATTAACGATCAAAGCGTAGACAGTTTGAGACAATACTCCCATGGAGAAAAGTCCGCATGGTGCCTGTTGTATTCAACCCCAATACAATATCTCTGTTTCATCAACACTCTGAAGGTCCACAGATTACAGATTTCCTCCAGATGAGCTTCGGAAACTACTACTGGTCTTTCTGGAATCGATCAAAGCGTAACTAGTTTGAGACATTACCCGCATGGAGAATAGAACGCATGGTGCTTGTTGTATTCAATCCCGATGCAAATTGTGTGTTTCATCAACACTCATAAGGTCCAAAGATTACAGAATGCCTCCAGATGTGTTTCGGAAATTAATACTGGTTTTCCAGGAATCGATCAAATCGTAGACAGTTTGGGACATTAATCCCATGGTGAAAAGTCCGCATGGTGCATGTTGTAATCAATCCCGATGCAAATTCTCTGTTTCATCAACACTCTGATTTACATCAGATTACACAGCGTCTCCAGATGTGCTTCGGAAACTACTACTCGTCTTCCAGGGAACGATCAAAGCGTAGACAGATTGAGACATTACTCAAATGGAGAAATGACAGTATGTTGCCTGTTGTATTTAAACCCGATGATATTTCTTTAATTCATAAACACTCTGAAGGGCCACAGATTACAGAATGCTACCAAAAGTGCTTCGGAAACTACTCTTGGTCTTCCAGGGAACGATCAAAGCGTAGACAGTGCGATACATTTCTCTAATGAAGAAAATTCCGCATGGTGCCCTTTGTATTCAATCCCGAAGCAATATCTGTGTTTCATCAACACTCTGAAGGTCAACAGATTACAGAATGCCTCCAGATGTGCTTCGGAAAATACTACTGTTCTTCGATTTAACGATCAAAGCGTAGACAGTTAGAGACATTACTACCATGGAGAAAAGTCCGCTTGGTGCCTGTTGTATTCAATCACGATGCCATTTCTGTGTTTCATCAACACTCTGAAGTGCCACAGAGTACAGAATGCCTCCAGATGTGCTTCGGAAACTACTACTGCAAATCGATTTAACGATCAAAGCGTAGATAGTTTTAGACATTACTGCCATGTAGGAAAGTCCGCATGGCGCCTGTTGTATTCAATCCCGATGAATTGCTCTGTTTCATAGACACTCTGATGGACATCAGATTACACAGCGTCTACAGACTAGCTTCGGAAACTACTACTGGTCTTCCAGGGAATGATCAAAGCTCAGACAGTTTGAGACAATACTCCCATGGAGAAAAGTCTGCAAGATGACTGTTGTATTCAATTCCGATGATATTTCTGTGTTTCACCAACACTCGGAAGGTCCACAGCTTTCAGAATGCCTCCAGATGTGCTTCGGAATCTACTACTTGTGGTCCAGGGAACGATCAAAGCGTAGACAGTTTGAGACATTACTCCCATGGAGAATAGTCCCCATGATGACCGTTGTCTTCTATCCCGATGCAATTTCTGTGTTTCACCAACACTCTGAAGGTCCACAGATTACAGAATGCCTCCAGATGTGCTTCGCAATCTACTACTGGTCTTCCAGGGAACGATCAAAGCGTAGACATTTTGAGACATTGCTCCCATGGAGAGAAGTCCGCATGGTGCCTTTTGTACTCAATCCCGATGCATTTTCTCTGCTTCATCAACACTCTGTAGGTCCACAGACTACAGGATGCCTCCACATGTGCTTCGGAAACTACTACTGGTCTTCCAGGGAACGATCAAATCGTAGACAGTTTGAGACAATACTCCGATGGAGGAAAGTCCGCATGGTGCCTTTTGTATTCAATCCCGATGCAATATCTCTGTTTCATCAAAACTCAGAAGGGCCACAGATTACACAACACCTAGAGATCAGCTTCGGAAACTACTACTGGTCTTCCAGGGACGTTCAGAGCGTAGTCAGTTTGATACATTACTCCCATGGAGACAAGTCCGCATGGTACCTGTTGTATTCAAACTCGATGCAAATTCTGTGTTTCATCAACACTCTGAAGGTCCACAGATTACAGGATGCCTCCAGATGTGCTTCGGAAACTACTACTTGTCCTCCAGGGAACGATCAAAGCGTAGACAGTATGAGACATTACTCCCATGGCGAAAAGCCGGCATGGTGCCTATAGTATTCAATCTTGCCGCATTTTCGGTGTTTCATCAACACTCTGAAGGTCCACACATTACAGAACGCCTCCACATGTGCTTCGGAAAATACTACTGGTCTTCCAAGGAACGATCAAAGCGTAGACAGTTTAAGAAATTACTCAAATGAAGAAAATTCCGCATGGTGCCTTTTGTATTCAATCCCGATGCAATTTCTGTGTTTCATCAACAATCTGTAGGTCCACAGATTACAGAATGACGCCAGATGTCCTTCGGAAACTACTACTCGTCTTCCAGGGATAGATCAAAGCGTAGACAGGTTAAGACATTACTCCCATGGAGAATAGTAAGCATGGTGCCTGTTGTATATAATCCAGATGCAATTTATGTGTTTCACCAACACTCTAAAGGTCCACAGATCACAGAATGCCTCCAGATTTGCTTCGGCAACTAGTAGTGGTCTTCCAGGGAACGATCAAAACGTAGACAGTTTGAGACATTACTCCGATGGAGGAAAGTCCGCATAGTACCTGTTGTATTCCATCCCGATGCAATTTCTGTGTTTCATCAACACTCTGAAGGTCCACAGATTACAGAATGCCGCAAGATGTGCTTCGGAATCTACTACTGGTCTTCCAGGGAACGATCAAAGCATAGACAGATTGAGACATTATCCCATGGAGAAAAGTCCGCATGGTACCTGTTGTATTCAATCCCGATGTAATTTCTGTGTTTCAACAACACTCTGAAGGTCCACAGACAACAGAATGCCTCTAGATTTGCTTTGGAAATTACTATTGGTCTTCCAGGGTACAATCAAAGCGTAGACAGTTTGAGACATTACTCCGATGGAGGAAAGTGCGCGTAGTACCTGTTGTATTCCATCCCGATGCAATTTCTGGGTTTCATCAACATTCTGAAGGTCCATAGATTGCAGAATGCCTTCAGATATGCTTCGGAAACAACTACTGGTCTTCCAGGAATTGACCAAACCGTAGACAGTTTGAGACATTACTTCCATGGAGAAAAGGCCGCATGGTGCCTGTTGTATTCAATCCCGATGTAATTTCTGTGTTTCAACAACACTCTGAAGGTCCACAGACAACAGAATGCCTCTAGATTTTCTTCGGAAATTACTAGTGGTCTTCCAGGGTACAATCAAAGGGTAGACAGTTTGAGACATTACTCCCAAGGAGAAAAGTCCGCATGGTACCTGTTGTATTCATTCCCATAGCATTTTCTGTTTTTTCATCAACACTCTGATGATCCACAGACTACAGAATGCCTGCAGATGTGTTTCTGAAACTAGTGCTGGTCTTCCAAGAATCGATCAAAGCGTAGAAGGTTTGAGACATTACTTCTATGGAGAAAAGTCCGCATGGTGCCTGTTGTATTCAATGCTGATGAAATTTCTGTGTGTCAACCCCACTCTGAAGGTCCACAGCTTACAGAATGCCTCCATATATGCTTCGGAAACTACTACTGCTCTTCGATTTAACGATCTAAGCTTAGACATTTTCAGACATTACTGCCATGGAGAAAAGTCCGCATTGTGCCTATTGTACTCAATCCCGATGAAATTTCTCTGTTTCATCAACACTCTGAAGGTCCACAGATTACTGGATGCCACCAGATGTGATTCGGAAACTACTACTGGTTTTCCACGAATCGAAAAAATCGTAGACAGTTCGAGACATTCATCCCATGGAGAAAAGTCCGCATGGTAAATGTTGTAATCAATCCCGATGCAATTTCTTTGTTTCATCAACACACTGTAGGTCCACAGGTTGCAGAATGCCTCCAGATGTGCTTCGGAAACAACTACTGGTATTCCAGGGCACGATCAAAGCGTAGACACTTTGAAACATTTCTGCCATGGAGAAAAGTCGCATGGTGTCTGTTGTATTCAATGCCGATCCAATTTATATGTCTCATCAACACTCTGAAGGTGCACAGACAACAGAATACCTCAAGATTTTCTTCGGAAATTACTAGTGCTCTTCCAGGGTACAATCAAATCGTAGACAGTTTGAGACTTTATCCCATGGAGAAAAGGCATCATGGTACCTGTAGTATTCAATCCCGATGTAATTTCTGTGTTTCAACAACGCTCTGAAGGTCCACAGACAACAGAATGCCTCTAGATTTGCTTCGGAAATTACTAGTGGTCTTCCAGGTTACAATCAAAGCGTAGACAGTTTGAGACATTACTCCCATGGAGAAAAGTCTGCATGGTGCCTGTTGTATTCAATCCCGATGCAATTTCTGTGTTTCATCAACACTTTGAAAGTCCACAGATTACAGAATGCCGCCAGATGTGCTTCGGAATCTACTACTGGTCTTCCAGAGAACGATCAAAGCATAGACAGTTTGAGACATTATCCCATGGAGAAAAGGCCGCATGGTACCTTTTGTATTCAATCCCGATGTAATTTCTGTGTTTCAACAACACTCTGAAGGTCCACAGACAACAGAATGGCCCTAGATTTGCTTCGGAAATTTCTAGTGGTCTTCCAGAGTACAATCAAAGCGTAGACAGTTTGACACATTACTCCGATGTAGGAATGCCCGCATAGTACCTGTTGTATTCCATCCCGATGCAATTTCTGGGTTTCATCAACACTCTGAAGGTCCATAGATTGCAGAATGCCTTCAGATATGCTTCGGAAACTACTACTGGTCTTCCAGGAATTGACCAAACCGTAGACAGTTTGAGACATTACTTCCATGGAGAAAAGGCCGCATGGTGCTTGTTGTATTCAATCCCGATGCAATTTATGTGTTTCATCAACACTCTGAAGGTCCACAGATTACAGGATGCCTCCAGATGTGCTTCGGAAACTACTACAGGTCTTCCAGGGAACGATCAAAGCGTAGACAGTTTGAGACATTACTTCCATGGACAAAAGTCGCATGGTGCCTGTTGTATTCAATCCCGATGCATTTTCTATGTTTCATTAACACTCTGAAGGTCCACAGATTACAGAATGCCTCCAGATGTGCTTCGGAAACTACTACTGGTCCTCCAGGGAACGATAAAGCGTAGACACTTTTAGACATTATCCCATGGAGAAAAGTCCGAATGGTGCCTGTTGTATTCAATCCCGATGCAATTTCTGGGTGTCATCAACATTCTGATGGACCACAGATTACAGAATGACTAGAGATGTGCCTCGGAAACTACTACTGGTCTTCCAGGAGTCGATCAAAGCGTAGACAGTATGAGACATTACTCCCATGGAGAAAAGCCGGCATGCTGTCTATAGTATTCAATCTTGCTGCATTTTCGGTGTTTCATCAACACTCTGAAGGTCCACACATTACAGAAATACTCCATTTGTGCTTCGGAAACTACTACTGGTCTTGCAACTAACGATCAAAGCTTACACAGTTTAAGACATTACTCAAATGAAGAAAATTCCGCATGGTGCTTTTTGTATTCAATCCCGATGCAATTTCTGTGTTTCATCAACAATCTGAAGGTCCACAGATTACAGAATGCCGCCAGATGTGCTTCGGAAACTACTACTGGTCTTCCAGGAATCGACCAAACCGTAGACAGTTTGAGACATTATTCCCATGGAGAAAAGGCCGCATGGTACCTGTTGTATTCAATCCCGATGTAATTTCTGTGTTTCAACAACACTCTGAAGGTCCACAGACAACAGAATGCCTCTAGATTTGCTTCGGATATTACTAGTGGTCTTCCAGGGTACAATCAAAGCGTAGACACTTTGAGACATTTTTCCCATGGAGAAAAGTCCGAATGGTGCCTGTTGTATTCAATCCCGATGCAATTTCTGGGTTTCATCAACATTCTGATGGACGACAGATTACAGAATGACTAGAGGTGTGCTTCGGAAACAACTACTGGTCTTCCAGGAGTCGATCAAAGCTTAGACAGTATGAGACATTACTCCCATGGAGAAAAGCCGGCATGGTGCCTATAGTATTCAATCTTGCTGCATTTTCGGTTTTTCATCAATACTCTGAAGATCCACACATTACAGAACGCCTCCACATGTGCTTCGCAAACTACTACTGGTCTTCCAAGGAACGATCAAAGCGGAGACAGTTTAAGACATTACTCAATAGAAGAAAATTCCGCATGGTGCCTTTTGTATTCAATCCCGATGCAATTTCTGTGTTTCATCAACAATCTGAAGGTCCACAGATTAGAGAATGCCGCCAGATGTCCTTCGGAAACTACTACTCGTCTTCCAGGGAACGATCAAAGCGTAGACAGTTTAAGACATTACTCCCATGGAGAATATTAAGCATGGTGCCTGTTGTATTTAATCCCGATGCAATTTCTGTGTTTCACCAGCACTCTAAAGGTTCACAGATAACAGAATGCCTTCAGATTTGCTTCGGCAACTAGTAGTGGTCTTCCAGGGAACGATCAAAGCGTAGACAGTTTGTGACATTACTCCGATGGAGGAAAGTCCGCATGGTACCTGTTGTATTCCATCCCGATGCAATATCTGTGTTTCATCAACACTCTGAAGATCCAAAGATTACAGAATGCCTCCAGATGTGCTTCGGAACTTACTACTGGTTTTCCAGGAATCGAACAAATCGTAGACAGTTTGAGACATTAATCCCATGGAGAAAAGTCCGCATGTTGGCATGTTGTAATCAATCCCGATGCAATTTCTTTGTTTCATCAACACACTGTAGGTCCACAGGTTGCAGAATGCCTCCAGATGTGCTTCGGAAACAACTACTGGTCTTCCAGGGGACGATCAAAGCGTAGACACTTTGAAACATTTCTGAAATGGAGAAAAGTCGCATGGTGTCTGTTGTATTCAATCCTGATGCAATTTCTATGTTTCATCACTCTGAAGATCTACAGATTAGATAACGCCTCCACATGTGCATCGGGAACTACTACAGTTCTTAAAGGGAACGATCAAATCGAAGACAGTTTGAGACATTACTCCCATGGAGAAAAGTTGGCATGGTGCTGGTTGCATTCAATCCCAATTGATTTTCTGTGTTTCATCAACACTCTGAAGGTACGCAAATTACAGAATGCCTCCAGATATGCTTTGGAAACTACAACTAGTCTTCCAGGGGACGATCCAATCGTAGACAGATTGAGACATTACTCCCGTGGAGAAATGACAGAAAGGTGCCTGTTGTATTTAAACCCGATGCAATTTCTGTATTTCATCAACAATCTGAAGGGCCACAGATTACAGAATGACTCAAGATGTGCTTCGGAAACTACTACTGGACTTCCAGGAGTCGATCAAAGCGTAGACAGTTTGAGACATTACTCCCATGGAGAAAAGTCCGCATGATGACTGTTGTATTCAATCGCGATGCAATTTCTGTGTTTATCAACACTCTGAAGGTCCATAGATTGCAGAATGCCTCCAGATGTGCTTCAGAAACTACTACTGGTCTTCCAGGGAACGATCAAACCGTAGACAGTTTGAGATATTACTCCCATGGAGACAAGTCCGCATGGTGCCTGTTGTATTCAATCCCGATGTAATTTCTGTGTTTCAACAACACTCTGAAGGTCCACAGACAACAGAATGCCTCTAGATTTGCTTCGGAAATTACTAGTGGTCTTCCAGGTTACAATCAAAGCGTAGACAGTTTGAGACATTACTCCCATGGAAAAAAGTCCGCATGGTGCCTGTTGTATTCAATCCCGATGCAATTTCTGTGTTTCATTAACACTCTGAAGGTCCACAGATTACAGAATGCCTCCAGATGTGCTTCGGAAACTACTACTGGTCCTCCAGGGAACGATAAAGCGTAGACACATTTAGACATTATCCCATGGAGAAAAGTCCGAAAGGTGCCTGTTGCATTCAATCCCGATGCAATTTCTGGGTTTCATCAACATTCTGATGGACCAGGGATTACAGAATGACTAGAGATGTGCTTCGGAAACTATTACTGGTCTTCCAGGAGTCGATCAAAGCGTAGACAGTATGAGACATTACACCCATGGAGAAAAGCCGGCATGGTGCCTATTGTATTTAATCCCGATGCAATTTCTGTGTTTCATCAACACTCTAAAGGTCCACAGATTACAGAATACCTCCAGATATGCTTTGGCAACTAGTAGTGGTCTTCCAGGGATCGATCAAAGCGTAGACAGTTTGAAACATTACTCCGATGGAGAAAAGTCCAATTGGTGCCTGTTGTTTACAATCCCGTTGCAATTTCTGTGGCTCATCAACACCCTGAAGGTCCACATATTACAGATTGGCACCAGATATGCTTCGGAAATTTCTACTAGACTTCCAGGGAAAAATCAAAGCGTAGACAGTTTGAGACATTACTCCCATGGAGAAAAGTCCGCAAGATGACTGTTGTATTCAATCCCGATGCAATTTCTGTGTTTTGTCAACACTCTGAAGGACATTAGATTAAACAGCGTCTCCGGCTGTGTTTCGGGAACTACTACTGGTCTTCCAGGAGACGGTCAAAGCTCAGACAGTTTGACACGTTACTCCCAGGGAGAAAAGTCCACATGGTGCCTGTTGTATTCAATCCCGAAGCAATTTCTGTGTTTCATCAACACTCTGAAAGTCCACACATTACAGGATGCCTCCTGATGTTCTACGGAAACTACTACTGGTCTTCCAGCGAACGATCAATGCGTAGACAGTTTGACACATTACTCCCATGGAGAAAAGTCCGCATGGTGCCTGTTGTATTCAATCTTGCCGCAATTTCTGTGTTTCATCAACACTCTGAAGATCCACACATTACAGAATGCCTCCAGATGTGCTTCGGAAACTACTACTGCTCTTCGATTTTACGATCTAAGCGTAGACATTTTGAGACATTACTGATATGGAGAGAAGTCCGCATGGTGCCTTTTGTACTCAATCCCTATGAAATTTCTCTGTTTCATCAACACTCTGAAGGTCCACAGATTACAAGATGCCTCCAGATGTGCTTCGGAAACTACTACTGGTCTTCCAGGTAACGATCAACGCATAGACAGTTTGAGACATTTTTTCCATGGACAAAAGTCGCATGGTGCCTGTTGTATTCAATCCCGATTCAATTTCTGTGTTTCATCAACACTCTGTAGGTCAACAGATTTCAGAATGCCTCCAGATGTGCTTCGGAAAATTCTATTGGCCTAATAGAGATCGATCAAATCGTGAACAGTTTGAGACAATACTCCGATGGAGGAAAGTCCGCATGGTTTCTTTTGTATTCAATCCCGATGCAATTTCTCTGTTTCATCAACACTCAGAAGGACCACAGATAACACAACACCTCGAGATGTGCTTCGGAAACTACTACTGGTCTTCCAGGGACGTTCAAAGCGTAGTCAGTTTGAGACATAACCCCCATGGAGAAAAGGCCGCATGGTGCTTGTTGTATTCAATCCCGATGCAATTTATGTGTTTCATCAACACTCTGAAGGTCCACAGATTACAGGATGCCTCCAGATGTGCTTCGGAAACTACTACTGGTCTTCCAGGGAACGATCAAAGCGTAGACAGTATGAGACATTACTTCCATGGACAAAAGTCGCATGGTGCCTGCTGTATTCAATCCCGATGCATTTTCTATGTTTCATTAACACTCTGAAGGTCCACAGATTACAGAATGCCTCCAGATGTGCTTCGGAAACTACTACTGGTCCTCCAGGGAACGATAAAGCGTAGACACATTTAGACATTATCCCATGGAGAAAAGACCGAATGGTGCCTGTTGTATTCAATCCCGATGCAATTTCTGGGTTTCATCAAAATTCTGATGGACCACAGATTACAGAATGACTAGAGATGTGCTTCGGAAACTACTACTGGTCTTCCAGGAGTCGATCAAAGCGTAGACAGTATGAGACATTACTACCATGGAGAAAAGCCGGCATGCTGTCTATAGTATTCAATCTTGCTCCATTTTCGGTGTTTCATCATCACTCTGAAGGTCCACACATTACAGAACGCCTCCATTTGTGCTTCGGAAACTACTACTGGTCTTGCAACTAACGATCAAAGCTTACACAGTTTAAGACATTACTCAAATGAAGAAAATTCCATATGGTGCCTTTTGTATTCAATCCCGATGCAATTTCTCTGTTTCATCAACACTCAGAAGGACCACAGATAACACAACACCTCGAGATGTGCTTCGGAAACTACTACTGGTCTTCCAGGGACGTTCAAAGCGTAGTCAGTTTGAGACATAACCCCCATGGAGAAAAGGCCGCATGGTGCTTGTTGTATTCAATCCCGATGCAATGTATGTGTTTCATCAACACTCTGAAGGTCCACAGATTACAGTATGCCTCCAGATGTGCTTCGGAAACTACTACTGGTCTTCCAGGAATCGACCAAACCGTAGACAGTTTGAGACATTACTCCCATGTAGAAAAGGCCGCATGGTACCTGTTGTATTCAATCCCGATGTAATTTCTGTGTTTCAACAACATTCTGAAGGTCCACAGACAACAGAATGTCTCTAGATTTGCTTCGGAAATTACTAGTGGTCTTCCAGGGTACAATCAAAGCGTAGACACTTTGAGACATTATTCCCACGGAGAAAAGTCCGCATGGTGCCTGTTGTATTCAATCCCGATGCAATTTCTGTGTTTCATCAACACTCTGAAGGTCCACAGATTACAGAATGCCTCCAGATGTGCTTCGGAATCTACTACTGGTCTTCCACGGAACGATCAAAGCGTAGACAGTTTGAGACATTACTCCCATGGAGAAAAGTCCGCATGGCGCCTGTTGTATTGATTCCCATAGCATTTTCTGTTTTTCATCAACACTCTGAAGATCCACAGACTACAGAATGCCTGCAGATGTGTTTCTGAACCTAGTACTGGTCTTCCAAGAATCGATCAAAGCGTAGAAGGTTTGAGACATTACTCCCATGGAGAAAAGTCCCCATGGTGCCTGTTGTATTCAATGCTGATGAAATTTCTGTATCATCACCACTCTGAAGGTCCACAGACAGAATGCCTCCAGATGTGCTTCGGAAACTACTACTGGTCTTCCAGGAATCGCCCAAACCGTAGACAGTTTGAGATATTACTCCCATGGAGACAAGTCCGCATGGTGCCTGTTGTATTCAATCCCGATGTAATTTCCGTGTTTCAACAACACTCTGAAGGTCCACAGACAACTGAATGCTTCTAGATTTGCTTCAAAAATTACTAGTGGTCTTCCAGGTTACAATCAAAGCGTAGACAGTTTGAGACATTACTCCCATGGAAAAAAGTCCGCATGGTGCCTGTTGTATTCAATCCCGATGCAATTTCTGTGTTTCATTAACACTCTGAAGGTCCACAGATTACAGAATGCCTCCAGATGTGCTTCGGAAACTACTACTGGTCCTCCAGGGAACGATAAAGCGTAGACATATTTAGACATTATCCCATGGAGAAAAGTCCGAAAGGTGCCTGTAGTATTCAATCCCGATGCAATTTCTGGGTTTCATCAACATTCTGATGGACCAGAGATTACAGAATGACTAGAGATGTGCTTCGGAAACTATTACTGGTCTTCCAGGAGTCGATCAAAGCGTAGACAGTATGAGACATTACTCCCATGGAGCAAAGCCGGCATGGTGCCTATTGTATTTAATCCCGATGCAATTTCTGTGTTTCATCAACACTCTAAAGGTCCACAGATTACAGAATGCCTCCAGATATGCTTTGGCAACTAGTAGTGGTCTTCCAGGGATCGATCAAAGCGTAGACAGTTTGAAACATTACTCCGATGGAGAAAAGTCCAATTGGTGCCTGTTGTTTACAATCCCGATGCAATTTCTGTGTTTCATCAACACTCTGAAGGTCCACGGATTATAGAATGTCTCCAGATGTGCTTCGGAAACTACTCCTGCCCTTCGATTTAATGATCAAAACACAGACAGTTTGAGACATTACTCCCATGGAGAAAAGTCCGCATGATGACTGTTGTATTCAATCCCGATTCAATTTCTGTGTTTCATCAACACTCTGTCGGTCAACAGATTTCAGAATGCCTCCAGATGTGCTTCGGAAAATTCTATTGGTCTTATAGAGATCGATCAAATCGTAGACAGTTTGAGACAACACTCTGATGGAGGAGAGTCCGCATGGTGAATGTTGTTTTCAATCCCGATGCATTTTCTATGTTTCATCAACACTCTGAAGGTCCACAGATAACAGAATGCCTCCACATGGGCTTCGGAAACTGCTACTGGTCTTCCAGGGAACGATCAAAGCGTAGACAGTTTGAGACATTACTCCCATGGAGAAAAGTCCGCATGGTGCCTGTTGTATTCAATCCCGATGCAATTTCTGTGTTTTGCAACACTCTGAAGGACATTAGATTACACAGCGTCTCCGGCTGTGTTTCGGGAACTACTACTGGTCTTCCAGGAGACGGTCAAAGCTCAGAGAGTTTGACACGTTACTCCCAGGGAGAAAAGTCCACATGGTGCCTGTTGTATTCAATCCCGAAGCAATTTCTGTGTTTCATCAACACTCTGAAAGTCCACACATTACAGGATGCCTCCTGATGTTCTACGGAAACTACTACTGGTCTTCCAGCGAACGATCAATGCGTAGACAGTTTGACACATTACTCCCATGGAGAAAAGTCCGCATGGTGCCTGTTGTATTCAATCTTGCCGCAATTTCTGTGTTTCATCAACACTCTGAAGATCCACAGATTACAGAATGCCTCCAGATGTGCTTCGGAAACTACTACTGCTCTTCGATTTAACGATCTAAGCGTAGACATTTTGAGACATTACTGATATGGAGAGAAGTCCGCATGGTGCCTTTTGTACTCAATCCCTATGAAATTTCTCTGTTTCATCAACACTCTGAAGGTCCACAGATTACAAGATGCCTCCAGATGTGCTTCGGAAACTACTACTGGTCTTCCAGGGACGTTCAAAGCGTAGTCAGTTTGAGACATAACCCCCATGGAGAAAAGGCCGCATGGTGCTTGTTGTATTCAATCCCGATGCAATTTATGTGTTTCATCAACACTCTGAAGGTCCACAGATTACAGGATGCCTCCAGATGTGCTTCGGAAACTACTACTGGTCTTCCAGGGAACGATCAAAGCGTAGACAGTTTGAGACATTACTTCCATGGACAAAAGTCGCATGGTGCCGGTTGTATTCTATCCCGATGCAATTTCTGGGTTTCATCAACATTCTGATGGACCACAGATTACAGAATGACTAGAGATGTGCTTCGGAAACTACTACTGGTCTTCCAGGAGTCGATCAAAGCGTAGACAGTATGAGACATTACTACCATGGAGAAAAGCCGGCATGCTGTCTATAGTATTCAATCTTGCTCCATTTTCGGTTTTTCATCAACACTCTGAAGGTCCACACATTACAGAACGCCTCCATTTGTGCTTCGGAAACTACTACTGGTCTTGCAACTAACGATCAAAGCTTACACAGTTTAAGACATTACTCAAATGAAGAAAATTCCACATGGTGCCTTTTGTATTCAATCCCGATGCAATTTCTGTGTTTCATCAACAATCTGAAGGTCAACAGATTACAGAATGTCGCCAGATGTGCTTCGGAAACTACTACTGGTCTTCCAGGAATCGACCAAACCGTAGACAGTTTGAGACATTACTCCCATGTAGAAAAGGCCGCATGGTACCTGTTGTATTCAATCCCGATGTAATTTCTGTGTTTCAACAACACTCTGAAGGTCCACAGACAACAGAATGCCTCTAGATTTGCTTCGGAAATTACTAGTGGTCTTCCAGGGTACAATCAAAGCGTAGACACTTTGAGACATTATTCCCATGGAGAAAAGTCCGCATGGTGCCTGTCATATTCAATCCCGATGCAATTTCTGTGTTTCATCAACTCTCTGAAGGTCCACAGATTACAGAATGCCTCCAGATTTGCTTCGGAATCTACTACTGGTCTTCCACGGAACGATCAAAGCGTAGACAGTTTGAGACATTACTCCCATGGAGAAAAGGCCGCATGGCGCCTGTTGTATTCATTCCCATAGCATTTTCTGTTTTTCATCAACACTCTGAAGATCCACAGACTACAGAATGCCTGCAGATGTGTTTCTGAACCTAGTACTGGTCTTCCAAGAATCGATCAAAGCGTAGAAGGTTTGAGACATTACTCCCATGGAGAAAAGTCCGCATGGTGCCTGTTGTATTCAATGCTGATGAAATTTCTGTATCATCACCACTCTGAAGGTCCACAGACAGAATGCCTCCAGATGTGCTTCGGAAACTACTACTCGTCTTCCAGGGAACGATCAAAGCGTACACTGTTTCAGACGTTACTCCCATGGAGGAAAGTGCGGATGGTGACTGTTGTATTAAATCCCGATGCAATTTCTGTGTTTTGCAACACTCTGAAGGACATCAGATTACACAGCGTCTCCAGATGTGCTTGGGAAACTGCTACTGGTCTTACACGGAACGGTCAAAGCTTAGACAATTTGAGACATTACTTCCATGGACAAAAGTCGCATGATGCCTGTTGTATTCAATCCCGATTCAATTTCTGTGTTTCATCAACACTCTGTCGGTCAACAGATTTCAGAATGCCTCCAGATGTGCTTCGGAAAATTCTATTGGTCTTATAGAGATCGATCAAATCGTAGACAGTTTGAGACAACACTCTGATGGAGGAGAGTCCGCATGGTGAATGTTGTTTTCAATCCCGATGCATTTTCTATGTTTCATCAACACTCTGAAGGTCCACAGATAACAGAATGCCTCCACATGGGCTTCGGAAACTGCTACTGGTCTTCCAGGGAACGATCAAAGCGTAGACAGTTTGAGACATTACTCCCATGGAGAAAAGTCCGCATGGTGCCTGTTGTATTCAATCCCGATGCAATTTCTGTGTTTTGCAACACTCTGAAGGACATTAGATTACACAGCGTCTCCGGCTGTGTTTCGGGAACTACTACTGGTCTTCCAGGAGACGGTCAAAGCTCAGACAGTTTGACACGTTACTCCCAGGGAGAAAAGTCCACATGGTGCCTGTTGTATTCAATCCCGAAGCAATTTCTGTGTTTCATCAACACTCTGAAAGTCCACACATTACAGGATGCCTCCTGATGTTCTACGGAAACTACTACTGGTCTTCCAGCGAACGATCAATGCGTAGACAGTTTGACACATTACTCCCATGGAGAAAAGTCCGCATGGTGCCTGTTGTATTCAATCTTGCCGCAATTTCTGTGTTTCATCAACACTCTGAAGATCCACAGATTACAGAATGCCTCCAGATGTGCTTCGGAAACTACTACTGCTCTTCGATTTAACGATCTAAGCGTAGACATTTTGAGACATTACTGATATGGAGAGAAGTCCGCATGGTGCCTTTTGTACTCAATCCCTATGAAATTTCTCTGTTTCATCAACACTCTGAAGGTCCACAGATTACAAGATGCCTCCAGATGTGCTTCGGAAACTACTACTGGTCTTCCAGGTAACGATCAAAGCGTAGACAGTTTGAGACATTTTATCCATGGACAAAAGTCGCATGGTGCCTGTTGTATTCAATCCCGATTCAATTTCTGTGTTTCATCAACACTCTGTAGGTCAACAGATTTCAGAATGCCTCCAGATGTGCTTCGGAAAATTCTATTGGCCTAATAGAGATCGATCAAATCGTGAACAGTTTGAGTCAATACTCCGATGGAGGAAAGTCCGCATGGTGCCTTTTGTATTCAATCCCGATGCAATTTCTCTATTTCATCAACACTCAGAAGGACCACAGATTACACAACACCTCGAGATGTGCTTCGGAAACTACTACTGGTCTTCCAGGGACGTTCAAAGCGTAGTCAGTTTGAGACATAACCCCCATGGAGAAAAGGCCGCATGGTGCTTGTTGTATTCAATCCCGATGCAATTTATGTGTTTCATCAACACTCTGAAGGTCCACAGATTACAGGATGCCTCCAGATGTGCTTCGGAAACTACTACTGGTCTTCCAGGGAACGATCAAAGCGTAGACAGTTTGAGACATTACTTCCATGGACTAAAGTCGCATGGTGCCTGTTGTATTCAATCCCGATGCATTTTCTATGTTTCATTAACACTCTGAAGGTCCACAGATTACAGAATGCCTCCAGATGTGCTTCGGAAACTACTACTGGTCCTCCAGGGAACGATAAAGCGTAGACACATTTAGAAATTATCCCATGGAGAAAAGTCAGAATGGTGCCTGTTGTATTCAATCCCGATGCAATTTCTGGGTTTCATCAACATTCTGAAGGACCACAGATTACAGAATGACTAGAGATGTGCTTCGGAAACTACTACTGGTCTTCCAGGAGTCGATCAAAGCGTAGACAGTATGAGACATTACTACCATGGAGAAAAGCCGGCATGCTGTCTATAGTATTCAATCTTGCTCCATTTTCGGTTTTTCATCAACACTCTGAAGGTCCACACATTACAGAACGCCTCCATTTGTGCTTCGGAAACTACTACTGGTCTTGCAACTAACGAACAAAGCTTACACAGTTTAACACATTACTCAAATGAAGAAAATTCCACATGGTGCCTTTTGTATTCAATCCCGATGCAATTTCTGTGTTTCATCAACAATCTGAAGGTCCACAGATTACAGAATGTCGCCAGATGTGCTTCGGAAACTACTACTGGTCTTCCAGGAATCGACCAAACCGTAGACAGTTTGAGACATTACTCCCATGTAGAAAAGGCCGCATGGTACCTGTTGTATTCAATCCCGATGTAATTTCTGTGTTTCAACAACACTCTGAAGGTCCACAGACAACAGAATGCCTCTAGATTTGCTTCGGAAATTACTAGTGGTCTTCCAGGGTACAATCAAAGCGTAGACACTTTGAGACATTATTCCCATGGAGAAATGTCCGCATGGTGCCTGTTGTATTCAATCCCGATGCAATTTCTGTGTTTCATCAACTCTCTGAAGGTCCACAGATTACAGAATGCCTCCAGATGTGCTTCGGAATCTACTACTGGTCTTCCACGGAACGATCAAAGCGTAGACAGTTTGAGACATTACTCCCATGGAGAAAAGTCCGCATGGCGCCTGTTGTATTCATTCCCATAGCATTTTCTGTTTTTCATCAACACTCTGAAGATCCACAGACTACAGAATGCCTGCAGATGTGTTTCTGAACCTAGTACTGGTCTTCCAAGAATCGATCAAAGCGTAGAAGGTTTGAGACATTACTCCCATGGAGAAAAGTCCGCATGGTGCCTGTTGTATTCAATGCTGATGAAATTTCTGTATCATCACCACTCTGAAGGTCCACAGATGTGCTTCGGAAACTACTACTGGTCTTCCAGGAATCGCCCAAACCGTAGACATCTACTGGTCTTCCAAGGGGACGATCAAAGCGTAGACACTTTGAAACATTTCTGCAATGGAGAAAAGTCGCATGGTGTCTGTTGTATTCAATCCTGATGCAATTTCTATGTTTCATCACTCTGAAGATCTACAGATTAGATAACGCCTCCACATGTGCTTCGGGATCTACGACAGTTCTTAAAGGGAACGATCAAATCGAAGACAGTTTGAGACATTACTCCCATGGAGAAAAGTTGGCATGGTGCTGGTTGCATTCAATCCCAATTGATTTTCTGTGTTTCATCAACACTCTGAAGGTACGCAAATTACAGAATGCCTCCAGATATGCTTTGGAAACTACAACTAGTCTTCCAGGGGACGATCCAATCGTAGACAGATTGAGACATTACTCCCATGGAGAAATGACAGATAGGTGCCTGTTGTATTTAAACCCGATGCAATTTCTGTATTTCATCAACAATCTGAAGGGCCACAGATTACAGAATGACTCAAGATGTGCTTCGGAAACTACTACTGGTCTTCCAGGGAATGATCAAAGCTCAGACAGTTTGAGACATTACTCCCATGGAGAAAAGTCCGCATGATGACTGTTGTATTCAATCCCGATGCAATTTCTGTGTTTATCAACACTCTGAAGGTCCATAGATTGCAGAATACCTCCAGATGTGCTTCGGAAACTACTACTGGTCTTCCAGGGAACGATCAAACCGTAGACAGTATGAGATATTACTCCCATGGAAAAAAGTCCGCATGGTGCCTGTTGTATTCAATCCCTATGCAATTTCTGTGTTTCATTAACACTCTGAAGGTCCACAGATTACAGAATGCCTCCAGATGTGCTTCGGAAACTACTACTGGTCCTCCAGGGAACGATAATGCGTAGACACATTTAGACATTATCCCATGGAGAAAAGTCCGAAAGGTGCCTGTTGTATTCAATCCCGATGCAATATCTGGGTTTCATCAACATTCTGATTTACCACAGATTACAGAATGACTAGAGATGTGCTTCGGAAACTACTACTGGTCTTCCAGGAGTCGATCAAAGCGTAGACAGTATGAGACATTACTCCCATGGAGAAAAGCAGGCATGGTGCCTATAGTATTCAATCTTGCTGCATTTTCGGTTATTCATCAATACTCTGAAGATCCACACATTACAGAACGCCTCCACATGTGCTTCGGAAACTACTACTGGTCTTCCAAGGAACGATCAAAGCGGAGACAGTTTAAGACATTACTCAAATGAAGAAAATTCCGCATGGTGCCTTTTGTATTCAATCCCGATGCAATTTCTGTGTTTCATGAACAATCTGAAGGTCCACAGATTAGAGAATGTCGCCAGATGTCCTTCGGAAACTACTACTCGTCTTCCAGGGAACGATCAAAGCGTAGACAGTAAAAGACACTACTCCCATGTAGAATAGTAAGCATGGTGCCTGTTGTATTTAATCCCGATGCAATTTCTGTGTTTCATCAACACTCTAAAGGTCCACAGATTACAGAATGCCTCCAGATATGCTTTGGCAACTAGTAGTGGTCTTCCAGGGATCGATCAAAGCGTAGACAGTTTGAAACATTACTCCGATGGAGAAAAGTCCGATTGGTGCCTGTTGTTTACAATCCCGATGCAATTTCTGTGGTTCATCAACACTCTGAAGGTCCACATATTACAGATTGGCACCAGATATGCTTCGGAAATTACTACTAGACTTCCAGGGAAAGATCAAAGCGTAGACAGATTGAGACATTACTCCCATGGAGAAAAGTCCGCATGGCGCCTGTTGTATTCAATCCCGATGCAATTGCTCTGTTTCATAGGCACTCTGAAGGACATCATATTACACAGCGACTCCAGACTTGCTTCGGAAACTACTACCGTTCTTCTAGGGAACGATCAAAGCATAGACAGATTGAGACATTACTCCCATGGAGAAAAGTCCGCATGATGACTGTTGTATTCAATCCCGATGCAATTTCTGTGTTAATCAACACTCTGAAGGTCCATAGATTGCAGAATGCCTCCAGATGTGCTTCGGAAACTACTACTGGTCTTCCAGGGAACGATCAAAGCGTGGAAAGTTTGAGACATTACTCCCATGTTGAAAAGTCCGCATGGTGAATGTTGTATTCAATCCCAATGCAATTTCTGTGTTTTATCAACACTCTGAAGGTCCACAGATAACAGAATGCCTCCAGATGTGCTTCGGAAACTACTACTGGTCTTCCAGGGAATGATCAAAGCTCAGACAGTCTCAGACATTACTCCCATGGAGAAAAGTCCGCATGATGATTGTTGTATTCAATCCCGATGCAATTTCTGTGTTTCACCAACACTCTGTCGGTCAACAGATTTCAGAATGCCTCCAGATGTGCTTCGGAAAATTCTATTGGTCTTATAGAGATCGATCAAATCGTAGACAGTTTGAGACAACACTCCGATGGAGGAGAGTCCGCATGGTGCCTGTTGTATTCAATCCCGATGCAATTTCTGTGTTTCATCAACACTCTGAAAGTCCACAGATAACAGGATACCTCCAGATGTGCTTCAGAAACAACTACTGGTCTTCCATCGAACGATCAAAGCGTAGATAGTTTGAGACATTATTTCCATGGACAAAAGTCGAAAGGTGAATGTTGTTTTCAATCCCGATGCATTTTCTATGTTTCATCAACACTCTGAAGGTCCACAGATAATAGAATGCCTCCACATGGGCTTCGGAAACTGCTACTGGTCTTCCAGGGAACGATCAAAGCGTAGACAGTTTGAGACATTACTCCCATGGAGAAATGTCCGCATGGTGCCTGTTGTATTCAATCCCGGTGCAATTTCTGTGTTTTGTCAACACTCTGAAGGACATCAGATTACACAGAGTCTCCGGCTGTGTTTCGGGAACTACTACTGCTCTTCCAGGAGACGCTCAAAGCTCAGACAGTTTGACACGTTACTCCCAGGGAGAAAAGTCCACACGGTGCCTGTTGTATTCAATCCCGAAGCAATTTCTGTGTTTCATCAACACTCTGAAAGTCAACACATTACAGAATGCCTCCAGATGTGCTACGGAAACTACTACTGGTCTTCCAGCGAACGATCAATGCGTAGACAGTTTGACACATTACTCCCATGGAGAAAAGTCCGCATGGTGCCTGTTGTATTCAATCTTGCCGCAATTTCTGTGTTTCATCAACACTCTGAAGATCCACACATTACAGAATGCCTCCAGATGTGCTTCGGAAACTATTACTGGTCTTCCAAGAAACGATCAAAGCGTATAAGGTTTGAGACATTACTCCCATGGAGTAAAGTCCGCATGGTGCCTGTTGTATTCAATGCTAATGAAATATCAGTGTTACATCAACACTCTGAAGGTCCGCAGAATAAAGAATTCCTCCAGATGTGCTTCGGAAACTGCTACTGGTCTTCCAGGGAACGATCAAAGGTAGACAGTTTGAGACATTACTCCCATGGGCAAAAGTGCGCAAGGAGCCTGTTGCATTCAATTCCGATGCATTTTCTGATTTCATCAACACACTGAAGATCCACAGACTACAGAATGCCTCCAGATGTGCTTCGGAAACTACCACTGGTCTTCCAAGAATCGATCAAAGCATAGACAGTTTGAGACATTACTCCCATGGAGAAAAGTTCGCATGGAGCTTGTTCTAATCAATCCCGATGCAATTTATGTGTTTCATGAACACTCTGAAGGCCCACAGATTACAGAATGGCTTCAGATGTGCTTCGGAACCTACTACTGCTCTTCCAGGGAACTATCAAAAGGTAGACAGTTTGAGACATAACTCCCATGGAGAAAAGTAATCATTGTGCCTGTTGTATTCAATCCCGATGCAATTTCTGTGTTTCAACAACACTCTGAAGCTCCTCAGATGACAGATTGCCTCCAGATTTGCTTCGGCAACTACTAGTGGTCTTCCAGGAAACGATCAAAACGTAGACAGTTTGAGACATTACTCCTTAGGAGATAAGTCCGCATTATCCCTATCTTATTCAATCCCAATGCAATTTCTGTGCTTCATCAACACTCTGAAAGTCCACAGATAACAGAATGCCTCCAGATGTGCTTCGGAAACTACTACTGGTCTTTCAAGAATCGATAAAAGCGTAGACAGTTTGAGACATTACTCCCATGGAGTAAAATCCGCATGGTGCCTGTTGATTTGAATGTCGTTGCAATTTCTGTGTTTCATCAACACTCTGAAGGTCCACACATTACGGAATGCCTCCAGATGTGCTTCGGAAACTAGTACTGGTCTGCCAGGAAGCGATCAAAGTATAGAAGGTTTGAGACATTACTCCCATGGAGAGAAGTCCGCATGGTGGCTGTTGTATTTAATCCCGTTGCATTTTCTGTGTTTTATCAATACTCTGAAGGTCCCCAGATTATAGAATGCCTCCAGATGTGCTTCGGAAACTACTACTGGTCTCCGAGGAATCGATCAAAGAGTACACAGTTTGATACATTATACCCATTAAGAAAAGTCCGCATGGCGCCTGTTGTATTCAATCCCGATGCGATTTCTGTGCTTCATCAACACTCTGAAGGACCACAGATTGCAGAATGTCTCCAGATCTGCTTGGGAAACTACTACTGGTCTCTCAGGAATCGATATGAGCGTAGACAGTTTAAGACATTACTCCCATGGAAAATAGTCTGCATGGTTCCTGTTGTATGCAATCCCGAATCAATTTCTGTGTTTCATCAACACTCTGAAGGTCCACAGATAACAGAATAACTCCAAATGTGCTTCGGAAACTACTACTGGCTCCGAGGAATCGATCAAAGCGTAGACAGTTTGAGACATTACTCCCATGGAGAAAAGTCCGCATGGTGCCTGTTGTATTCAATCCCGATGCAATTTCTGTGTTTTGCAACACTCTGAAGGACATTAGATTACACAGCGTCTCCGGCTGTGTTTCGGGAACTACTACTGGTCTTCCAGGAGACGGTCAAAGCTCAGACAGTTTGACACGTTACTCCCAGGGAGAAAAGTCCACATGGTGCCTGTTGTATTCAATCCCGAAGCAATTTCTGTGTTTCATCAACACTCTGAAAGTCAACACATTACAGAATGCCTCCAGATGTGCTTCGGAAACTACTACTGCTCTTCGATTTAACGATCTAAGCGTAGACATTTTGAGACATTACTGATATGGAGAGAAGTCCGCATGGTGCCTTTTGTACTCAATCCCTATGAAATTTCTCTGTTTCATCAACACTCTGAAGGTCCACAGATTACAAGATGCCTCCAGATGTGCTTCGGAAACTACTACTGGTCTTCCAGGTAACGATCAAAGCGTAGACAGTTTGAGACATTTTTTCCATGGACAAAAGTCGCATGGTGCCTGTTGTATTCAATCCCGATTCAATTTCTGTGTTTCATCAACACTCTGTAGGTCAAAAGATTTCAGAATGCCTCCAGATGTGCTTCGGAAAATTCTATTGGCCTAATAGAGATCGATCAAATCGTGAACAGTTTGAGTCAATACTCCGATGGAGGAAAGTCCGCATGGTGCCTTTTGTATTCAATCCCGATGCAATTTCTCTGTTTCATCAAAACTCAGAAGGACCACAGATTACACAACACCTCGAGATGTGCTTCGGAAACTACTACTGGTCTTCCAGGGACGTTCAAAGCGTAGTCAGTTTGAGACATAACCCCCATGGAGAAAAGGCCGCATGGTGCTTGTTGTATTCAATCCCGATGCAATTTATGTGTTTCATCAACACTCTGAAGGTCCACAGATTACAGGATGCCTCCAGATATGCTTTGGAAACTACAACTAGTCTTCCAGGGGACGATCCAATCGTAGACAGATTGAGACATTACTCCCATGGAGAAATGACAGAAAGGTGCCTGTTGTATTTAAACCCGATGCAATTTCTGTATTTCATCAACAATCTGAAGGGCCACAGATTACAGAATGACTCAAGATGTGCTTCGGAAACTACTACTGGTCTTCCAGGGAATGATCAAAGCTCAGACAGTTTGAGACATTACTCCCATGGAGAAAAGTCCGCATGATGACTGTTGTATTCAATCCCGATGCAATTTCTGTGTTAATCAACACTCTGAAGGTCCATAGATTGCAGAATGCCTCCAGATGTGCTTCGGAAACTACTACTGGTCTTCCAGGGAACGATCAAACCGTAGCCAGTATGAGATATTACTCCCATGGAAAAAAGTCCGCATGGTGCCTGTTGTATTCAATCCCTATGCAATTTCTGTGTTTCATTAACACTGTGAAGGTCCACAGATTACAGAATGCCTCCAGATGTGCTTCGGAAACTACTACTGGTCCTCCAGGGAACGATAAAGCGTAGACACATTTAGACATTATCCCATGGAGAAAAGTCCGAAAGGTGCCTGTTGTATTCAATCCCAATGCAATTTCTGGGTTTCATCAACATTCTGATTTACCACAGATTACAGAATGACTAGAGATGTGCTTCGGAAACTACTACTGGTCTTCCAGGAGTCGATCAAAGCGTAGACAGTATGAGACATTACTCCCATGGAGAAAAGCAGGCATGGTGCCTATAGTATTCAATCTTGCTGCATTTTCGGTTTTTCATCAATACTCTGAAGATCCACACATTACAGAACGCCTCCACATGTGCTTCGGAAACTACTACTGGTCTTCCAAGGAACGATCAAAGCGGAGACAGTTTAAGACATTACTCAAATGAAGAAAATTCCGCATGGTGCCTTTTGTATTCAATCCCGATGCAATTTCTGTGTTTCATGAACAATCTGAAGGTCCACAGATTAGAGAATGTCGCCAGATGTCCTTCGGAAACTACTACTCGTCTTCCAGGGAACCATCAAAGCGTAGACAGTTTAAGACACTACTCCCATGTAGAATAGTAAGCATGGTGCCTGTTGTATTTAATCCCGATGCAATTTCTGTGTTTCATCAACACTCTAAAGGTCCACAGATTACAGAATGCCTCCAGATATGCTTTGGCAACTAGTAGTGGTCTTCCAGGGATCGATCAAAGCGTAGACAGTTTGAAACATTACTCCGATGGAGAAAAGTCCGATTGGTGCCTGTTGTTTACAATCCCGATGCAATTTCTGTGGTTCATCAACACTCTGAAGGTCCACATATTACAGATTGGCACCAGATATGCTTCGGAAATTACTACTAGACTTCCAGGGAAAGATCAAAGCGTAGACAGATTGAGACATTACTCCCATGGAGAAAAGTCCGCATGGCGGCTGTTGTATTCAATCCCGATGCAATTGCTCTGTTTCATAGGCACTCTGAAGGACATCATATTACACAGCGACTCCAGACTTGCTTCGGAAACTACTACCGTTCTTCTAGGGAACGATCAAAGCATAGACAGATTGAGACATTACTCCCATGGAGAAAAGTCCGCATGATGACTGTTGTATTCAATCCCGATGCAATTTCTGTGTTAATCAACACTCTGAAGGTCCATAGATTGCAGAATGCCTCCAGATGTGCTTCGGAAACTACTACTGGTCTTCCAGGGAACGATCAAAGCGTGGAAAGTTTGAGACATTACTCCCATGTTGAAAAGTCCGCATGGTGAATGTTGTATTCAATCCCAATGCAATTTCTGTGTTTTATCAACACTCTGAAGGTCCACAGATAACAGAATGCCTCCAGATGTGCTTCGGAAACTACTACTGGTCTTCCAGGGAATGATCAAAGCTCATACAGTCTCAGACATTACTCCCATGGAGAAAAGTCCGCATGATGATTGTTGTATTCAATCCCGATGCAATTTCTGTGTTTCACCAACACTCTGTCGGTCAACAGATTTCAGAATGCCTCCAGATGTGCTTCGGAAATTTCTATTGGTCTTATAGAGATCGATCAAATCGTAGACAGTTTGAGACAACACTCCGATGGAGGAGAGTCCGCATGGTGCCTGTTGTATTCAATCCCGATGCAATTTCTGTGTTTCATCAACACTCTGAAAGTCCACAGATCACAGGATACCTCCAGATGTGCTTCAGAAACAACTACTGGTCTTCCATCGAACGATCAAAGCGTAGATAGTTTGAGACATTATTTCCATGGACAAAAGTCGAATGGTGAATGTTGTTTTCAATCCCGATGCATTTTCTTTGTTTCATCAACACTCTGAAGGTCCACAGATTACAGAACGGCTTCACATGTGCTTCGGAACCTACTACTGGTCTTCCAGGGAAAGATCAAAGCGAAGACTTTTTGAGACATTACTCCCATGGAGAAAGGTCCGCATGGTGCCAGTTGCATTCAATCCCGATGCATTTTCTGTGTTTCATCAACACTCTGAAGGTCCACAGATAATAGAATGCCTCCACATGGGCTTCGGAAACTGCTACTGGTCTTCCAGGGAACGATCAAAGCGTAGACAGTTTGAGACATTACTCCCATGGAGAAATGTCCGCATGGTGCCTGTTGTATTCAATCCCGGTGCAATTTCTGTGTTTTGTCAACACTCTGAAGGACATCAGATTACACAGAGTCTCCGGCTGTGTTTCGGGAACTACTACTGCTCTTCCAGGAGACGCTCAAAGCTCAGACAGTTTGACACGTTACTCCCAGGGAGAAAAGTCCACACGGTGCCTGTTGTATTCAATCCCGAAGCAATTTCTGTGTTTCATCAACACTCTGAAAGTCAACACATTACAGAATGCCTCCAGATGTGCTACGGAAACTACTACTGGTCTTCCAGCGAACGATCAATGCGTAGACAGTTTGACACATTACTCCCATGGAGAAAAGTCCGCATGGTGCCTGTTGTATTCAATCTTGCCGCAATTTCTGTGTTTCATCAACACTCTGAAGATCCACACATTACAGAATGCCTCCAGATGTGCTTCGGAAACTATTACTGGTCTTCCAAGAAACGATCAAAGCGTATAAGGTTTGAGACATTACTCCCATGGAGTAAAGTCCGCATGGTGCCTGTTGTATTCAATGCTAATGAAATATCAGTGTTACATCAACACTCTGAAGGTCCGCAGAATAAAGAATTCCTCCAGATGTGCTTCGGAAACTGCTACTTGTCTTCCAGGGAACGATCAAAGGTAGACAGTTTGAGACATTACTCCCATGGGCAAAAGTGCGCAAGGAGCCTGTTGCATTCAATTCCGATGCATTTTCTGATTTCATCAACACACTGAAGATCCACAGACTACAGAATGCCTCCAGATGTGCTTCGGAAACTACCACTGGTCTTCCAAGAATCGATCAAAGCATAGACAGTTTGACACATTACTCCCATGGAGAAAAGTCCGCATGGTGCCTGTTGTATTCAATCTTGCCGCACTTTCTGTGTTTCATCAACACTCTGAAGATCCACACATTACAGAATGCCTCCAGATGTGCTTCGGAAACTATTACTGGTCTTCCAAGAAACGATCAAAGCGTATAAGGTTTGAGACATTACTCCCATGGAGTAAAGTCCGCATGGTGCCTGTTGTATTCAATGCTAATGAAATATCAGTGTTACATCAACACTCTGAAGGTCCGCAGAATAAAGAATTCCTCCAGATGTGCTTCGGAAACTGCTACTGGTCTTCCAGGGAACGACCAAAGGTAGACAGTTTGAGACATTACTCCCATGGGCAAAAGTGCGCAAGGAGCCTGTTGCATTCAATTCCGATGCATTTTCTGATTTCATCAACACACTGAAGATCCACAGACTACAGAATGCCTCCAGATGTGCTTCGGAAACTACCACTGGTCTTCCAAGAATCGATCAAAGCATAGACAGTTTGAGACATTACTCCCATGGAGAAAAGTTCGCATGGAGCTTGTTCTAATCAATCCCGATGCAATTTATGTGTTTCATGAACACTCTGAAGGTCCACAGATTACAGAATGGCTTCAGATGTGCTTCGGAACCTACTACTGCTCTTCCAGGGAACTATCAAAAGGTAGACAGTTTGAGACATAACTCCCATGGAGAAAAGTAATCATTGTGCCTGTTGTATTCAATCCCGATGCAATTTCTGTGTTTCAACAACACTCTGAAGCTCCTCAGATGACAGATTGCCTCCAGACTTGCTTCGGCAACTACTAGTGGTCTTCCAGGAAACGATCAAAACGTAGACAGTTTGAGACATTACTCCTTTGGAGATAAGTCCGCATGGTGCCTGTTGTATTCAATCCCTATGCAATTTCTGTGATTCATCAACACTCTGAAGGTCATCAGATTACAGAATGCCCCCAGATGTGCTTCGGAATCTACTACTGGTCTTTGAAGAATCGATCAAATCGTAGACAGTTTGAGACATTACTCCTTAGGAGATAAGTCCGCATTATGCCTATTTTATTCAATCCCAATGCAATTTCTGTGCTTCATCAACACTCTGAAAGTCCACAGATAACAGAATGCCTTCAGATGTGCTTCGGAAACTACTACTGGTCTTTCAAGAATCGATAAAAGTGTAGACAGTTTGAGACATTACTCCCATGGAGTAAAATCCGCATGGTGCCTGTTGATTTGAATGTCGTTGCAATTTCTGTGTTTCATCAACACTCTGAAGGTCCACACATTACGGAATGCCTCCAGATGTGCTTCGGAAACTAGTACTGGTCTGCCAGGAAGCGATCAAAGTATAGAAGGTTTGAGACATTACTCCCATGGAGAGAAGTCCGCATGGTGGCTGTTGTATTTAATCCCGTTGCATTTTCTGTGCTTTATCAATACTCTGAAGGTCCCCAGATTACAGAATGCCTCCAGATGTGCTTCGGAAACTACTACTGGTCTCCGAGGAATCGATCAAAGAGTACACAGTTTGATACATTATACCCATTAAGAAAAGTCCGCATGGCGCCTGTTGTATTCAATCCCGATGCGATTTCTGTGCTTCATCAACACTCTGAAGGACCACTGATTACAGAATGTCTCCAGACGTGCTTCGGAAACTACTACTGGTCTCCGAGGATTCGATCAAAGAGTAGACAGTTTGATACATTTCACCCATGGAGAAAAGTCCGTATGGTGCCTGTTGTATTCAATCCCGATGCAATTTCTGTGTTTCATCACTACTCTGAAGGACCACTGATTACAGAACGTCTCCAGATGTGCTTCGAAATCTGCTACAGGTCTCCGAGGATTCGATCATAGCGTAGACAGTTTGAGACATTACTCCCATGGAGAAAAGTTTTAGGTGTTTCATCAACACTCCAAACGACTACTGTTTATAGAATGTCTCCAGATGTACGTCGGAACCTACTACTGGACTCCCAAAAATCGATCAAATCGTAATCAGTTTGAGACATTACTCCCATGGAGAAAAGTCCGCATGGTGCCTGTTGTATTAAATCCCGATGCAATTTCTGTGTTTCATCAACACACGTAAGGTCCACAGATTACAAATTATCTCCAGATATGCATTAAAAACTACTACTGTTCTTAGAGCTTAATGATCAAAGCGGAGACAGATTAAGACATTACTCCCATATACAGAAGTAAGCATGGTGCCAATTGTATTCAATGCCGAAGCAATAGTTGTGTTTCATCTACACTCTGAAGATACACAGACTACGGAATGCCTCCAGATGTGCTTCGGGCACTACTATTGGTCTTCCAGGATTCGATCAAAGCGTAAACAGTTTGAGACATTTCTCCCATGGAGAAATGTACGCATGGTGCCTGTTGTATTCAATCCCGATACAATATCTGTGTTTCATCAACACTCTGAAGGTCCACAGGATACAGAATGCCTCCAGATGTGTTTCTGAAACTAGTACTGGTTTTCCAAGAATCGATCAAAGCGTAGACAGTTTGAGACATTACCTCGATGGAGAAAATTCCGCATGGTGAATGTTATATTCAATCCCGATGCAACTTCTGTGTTTCATCAATACTCTGAAGGTCCACAGATGACAGGAACCCTCCAGATGTGCTTCGGAAACTACTACTGGTCTCCGAGGAATAGATCAAAGAGTAGACAGTTTGATACATTAAACCCATGGAGAAAAGTCCGCATTGCGCCTACTGTATTCAATCGCGATGCAATTTCTGTGTTTCATCAACACTCTGAAGGTCCACAGGATACAGAATGCCTCCAGATGTGTTTCTGAAACTAGTACTGGTCTCCCAGGAATCGATCAAATCGTAGACAGTTTGAGACATTACCCCCATGGAGAAAGGTCCGCATGGTGCCTGTTGCATTCAATCCCGATGCATTTTCTGTGTTTCATCAACACTCTGGAGGTCCACAGATAACAGAATGCCTCCACATGGGCTTCGGAAACTGCTACTGGTCTTCCAGGGAACGATCAAAGCGTAGACAGTTTGAGACATTACTCCCATGGAGAAAAGTCCGCATGGTGCCTGTTGTATTCAATCTTGCCGCAATTTCTGTGTTTCATCAACACTCTGAAGATCCACACATTACAGAATGCCTCCAGATGTGCTTCGGAAACTATTACTGGTCTTCCAAGAAACGATCAAAGCGTATAAGGTTTGAGACATTACTCCCATGGAGTAAAGTCCGCATGGTGCCTGTTGTATTCAATGCTAATGCAATATCAGTGTTACATCAACACTCTGAAGGTCCGCAGAATAAAGAATTCCTCCACATGTGCTTCGGAAACTGCTACTGGTCTTCCAGGGAACGATCAAAGATAGACAGTTTGAGACATTACTCCCATGGGCAAAAGTGCGCAAGGAGCCTGTTGCATTCAATTCCGATGCATTTTCTGATTTCATCAACACACTGAAGATCCACAGACTACAGAATGCCTCCAGATGTGCTTCGGAAACTACCACAGGTCTTCCAAGAATCGATCAAAGCATAGACAGTTTGAGACATTACTCCCATGGAGAAAAGTTCGCATGGAGCTTGTTCTAATCAATCCCGATGCAATTTATGTGTTTCATGAACACTCTGAAGGTCCACAGATTACAGAATGGCTTCAGATGTGCTTCGGAACCTACCACTGCTCTTCCAGGGAACTATCAAAAGGTAGACAGTTCGAGACATGACTCCCATGGAGAAAAGTAATCATTGTGCCTGTTGTATTCAATCCCGATGCAATTTCTGTGTTTCAACAACACTCTGAATCTCCTCAGACGACAGATTGCCTCCAGATTTGCTTCGGCAACTACTAGTGGTCTTCCAGGAAACGATCAAAACGTAGACAGTTTGAGACATTACTCCTTTGGAGATAAGTCCGCATGGTGCCTGTTGTATTCAATCCCTATGCAATATCTGTGATTCATCAACACTCTGAAGGTCATCAGATTACAGAATGCCCCCAGATGTGCTTCGGAATCTACTACTGGTCTTTCAAGAATCGATCAAATCGTAGACAGTTTGAGACATTACTCCTTAGGAGATAAGTCCGCATTATGCCTATTTTATTCAATCCCAATGCAATTTCTGTGCTTCATCAACACTCTGAAAGTCCACAGATAACAGAATGCCTCCAGATGTGCTTCGGAAACTACTACTGGTCTTTCAAGAATCGATAAAAGCGTAGACAGTTTGTGACGTTATTCCCATTTAGAAATGTCCGCATGGTGCATGTTGTATTCAATCCCGATGCAATTTCTGTGTGTCATCAACACTCAGAAGGTCCACAGATTACAGAACGCCTCAACATGTGCTTCGGAAACTACGACTTGTCTGCCAGGAATCGATCAAAGTATAGAAGGTTTGAGACATTACTCCCATGGAGAGAAGTCCGCATGGTGGCTGTTGTATTTAATCCCGTTGCATTTTCTGTGTTTTATCAATACTCTGAAGGTCCCCAGATTACAGAATGCCTCCAGATGTGCTTCGGAAACTACTACTGGTGTCCCAGGAATCGATCAAAGAGTACACAGTTTGATACATTATACCCATTAAGAAAAGTCCGCATGGCGCCTGTTGTATTCAATCCAGATGCGATTTCTGTGCTTCATCAACACTCTGAAGGACCACAGATTGCAGAATGTCTCCAGATCTGCTTGGGAAACTACTACTGGTCTCTCAGGAATCGAAATGAGCGTAGACAGTTTAAGACATTACTCCCATGGAAAATAGTCTGCATGGTTCCTGTTGTATGCAATCCCGAATCAATTTCTGTGTTTCATCAACACTCTGAAGGTCCACAGATTACAGAATAACTCCAAATGTGCTTCGGAAACTACTACTGGTCTCCGAGGAATCGATCAAAGCGTAGACAGTTTGAGACATTACTTCCATGGAGAAAAGTCCGCATGATGCCTACTGCATTCAATCGCGATGCAATTTCTGTGTTTCATCAAAACTCTGAAAGTCCACAGATTACAGAACGTCTCCAGATGTGCTTCGAAAACTTCTACTGGTCTCCCAGGAATCAATCAAAGCGTAGACAGTTTAAGACATTACTTCCAATGGAGAAACATCCGCATAGTGCCTGTTGTATTCAATCCCGATGCAATTTCTGTGTTTCATCAATACTCTGAAGGTCCACAGATTACAGGAAGCCTTCAGATGTGCTTCGTAGTCTACTACTGGTCTCCCAGGAATCGATCAAAGCGTAGACTGTTTGATACATTACTCCCACGGAGAAAATTTCGCATGGTGCCTGTTTTATTCAATCCCGATACAATTTCTGTGTTTCATCAACACTCTGAAAGACCACTGATTACAGAATGTCTCCAGACGTGCTTCGGAAACTACTACTGGTCTCCGAGGATTCGATCAAAGAGTAGACAGTTTGATACATTTCACCCATGGAGAAAAGTCCGCATGGTGCCTGTTGTATTCAATCCCGATGCAATTTCTGTGTTTCATCAACACTCTGAAGGTCAACAGATTTCAGAATGCCTCCAGATGTGCTTCGGAAAATTCTATTGGTCTTATAGAGATCAATCAAATCGTAGTCAGTTTGTGACAATACTCCGGTGGAGGAAAGTCCGCATGGTGCCTTTTGTATTCAATCCCGATGCAATTTCTCTGTTTCATCACTACTCTGAAGGACCACTGATTACAGAACGTCTCCAGATGTGCTTCGGAAACTACTACTGGTCTCCGAGGAATCTATTCAATCGTAGACAGTTTGAGACATTACTCCCATGGAGAAAAGTCCGCATGGTGCCTGTTGTATTCAATCCCGATGCAATTTCTGTGTTTTATTTACACTCTGAAGGTCCACAGATTACAGAATGTCTCCAGATGTGCTTCGAAATCTGCTACAGGTCTCCGAGGATTCGATCATAGCGTAGACAGTTTGAGACATTACTCCCACGGAGAAAAGTTATCTGTGTTTCATCAACACTCCAAACGACTACTGTTTATAGAATGTCTCCAGATGTACGTCGGAACCTACTACTAGACTCCCAAAAATCGATCAAATCGTAATCAGTTTGAGACATTACTCCCATTTAGAAAAGTCCGCATGGTGCCTGTTGTATTAAATCCCGATGCAATTTCTGTGTTTCATCAACACCCGTAAGGTACACAGATTACAAATTACCTCCAGATATGCTTTAAAAACTACTACTGTTCTTAGAGCTTAATGATCAAAGCGTAGACAGATTAAGACATTACTCCCATATACAGAAGTAAGCATGGTGCCAATTGTGTTCAATGCCGAAGCTATAGTTGTGTTTCATCTACACTCTGAAGGTACACAGACTACGGAATGCCTCAAGATGTGCTTCGGGCACTATTATTGGTCTTCCAGGATTCGATCAAAGCGTAAACAGTTTGAGACATTTCTCCCATGGAGAAATGTCCGCATGGTGCCTGTTGTATTCAATCCCTATACAATATCTGTGTTTCATCAACACTCTAAAGGTCCACAGGATACAGAATGCCTCCAGATGTGTTTCTGAAACTAGTGCTGGTTTTCCAAGAATCGATCAAAGCGTAGACAGTTTGAGACATTACTTCGTTGGAGAAAATTCCGCATGGTGAATGTTATATTCAATCCCGATGCAATTTCTGTGTTTCATCAATACTCTGAAGGTCCACAGATGACAGGAACCCTCCAGATGTGCTTCGGAAACTACTACTGGTCTCCGAGGAATAGATCAAAGAGTAGACAGTTTGATACATTAAACCCATGGAGAAAAGTCCGCATGGCGCCTACTGTATTCAATCGCGATGCAATTTCTGTGTTTCATCAATACTATGAAGGACCACAGATTACAGAGTGTCTACAGATCTGCTTCGGAAACTACTACTGGTCTCCCAGGAATCGATCAAATCGTAGACAGTTTGAGACATTACCCCCATGGAGAAAATTCCGCATGGTGAATGTTATATTCAATTACGATGCAAATTCTGTGTTTCATCAATACTCTGAAGGTCCACAGATTACAGGAAGCCTCCAGATATGCTTCGGAGTCTACTACTGGTCTCCCAGGAATCGATCAAAGCGTAGACAGTTTGAGACATTACTCCCATGGAGAAAAGTTGGCATGGTGCCTGTTGTATTCAATCCCGATGCAATTTCTGTGTTTCATCAACACTCGTAAGGTCCACAGATTACTGGACGCCTCCAGATGTGCTTCGGAAACTACTACTGGTCTTCCAAGTAATTTTCAAAACGTAGACAGGTTGTCACATTACTCCCATGGAGAAAAGTCCGCATGGTGCCTGTTGTATTCAATCCCGTTGCAATTTCTGTGTTTCATCAACACACTGAAGGACCACAGATTACAGAATATCTCCAAATGTACTTCGGAAACTACTACTGGTCTCCGAGGAATCGATCAAAGCGAAGACAGTTTGAGACATTACTCCCATGGAGAAAAGTTTTCTGTGTTTCATCAACACTCTAAACGACTACAGATTACAGAATGTGTCCAGATGTACTTCGGATCCTACTACTGGTCTCCCAAGAATCGATCAAATCGTAGTCAGTTTGAGACATTACTCACATGGAGAAAAGTCCGCATGGTGCCTGTTGTATTAAATCCCGATGCAATTTGTGTGTTTCATCAACACTCGTAAGGTCCACAGATTACTGGACGCCTCCAGATGTGCTTCGGAAACTACTACTGGTCTTCCAAGGAATTTTCAAAACGTAGACAGGTTGTCACATTACTCCCATGGAGAAAAGTCCGCATGGTGCCTGTTGTATTCAATCCCGATGCAATTTCTGTGTTTCATCAACACACTGAAGGACCACAGATTACAGAATATCTCCAAATGTACTTCGGAAACTACTACTGGTCTCCGAGGAATCGATCAAAGCGTAGACAGTTTGAGACATTACTTCCATACAGAAACGTCCGCATGGTGCCTACCGTATTGAATCGCGATGCAATTTCTGTGTTTCATCAACACTCTGAAGGTACACAGATTACAGAAGGTCCCCAGATGTGCTTCGGAAACTACTACTGGTCTCCGAGGATTCGATCAAAGCGTAGACAGTTTGAGACATTACTCCCATGGAGAAACGTTTTCTGTGTTTCATCAACTCTCTAAACGACTACAGACTACAGAATGTCTTCAGATGTACTTCGGAAGCTACTACTGGTCTCCCAAGAATCGATCAAATCGTTGTCAGTTTGAGACATTACTCACATGGAGAAAAGTCCGCGTGGTGCCTGTTGTAATAAATCCCGATGCAATTTCTGTGTTTCATCAACACGCTGAAGGACCACAGATTACAGAATAACTCCAAATGTATTTCGGAAACTACTACTGGTCTCCGAGGAATCGGTCAAAGCGTAGACAGTTTGACACATTACTCCCATACAGAAACGTCCGCATGGTGCCTACCGTATTCAATCGCGATGCAATTTCTGTGTTTCATCAACACTCTGAAGGTCCACAGATTACAGAGTACCTGCAGATGTGCTTCGCAAACGACCACTGGTCCTCCAGGGAATGATCAAATCGTATACAGTTTGAGACATTACTCCCATGGAGAAAAATCCGCGTGGTGCCTGTTGTATTCAATCCCGATGCAATTTCTGTGATTCGTCAACACTCTGATGGACCACAGATTACACAACGCTTCCAGATGTGCTTCGGAAAATACTACTGGTCTTCCAGGGAACGATTAAATCGTATACAGTTTGAGACATTACTCCCATGGAGAAATGAAGGCATGGTTCCTGTTGTACTTAAACCCGATGCAATTTCTGTATTTCAATAACACTCTGAAGGGCTGCAGATTACAGAACGAATCCAGATGTGCTTCGGAAGCTACTACTGGTCTTCCAGGGAATTTTCAAAACGTAGACAAGTTGACACATTACTCCCATGGGGAAAAGGCAGCATGGTGAGTATTGTATAAAATCCCGGGGCTATTTCTGTGTTTCATCAACACTCTGAAGGCCCTCAGATTACATAATGCCTGCAAATGTGCTTGGTAAACTACTTTTGGTCTTCCAGGACGTTGAAAGCGTAGACAGTTTGAGACATTTCTCCCATGGAGGGAAGTCCGCATGGTGCCTGTTGAATTCAATCCCGATGCAATTTCTGTGTTTCATCAACATTCTGAAGGGCCACAGATTACACAATGCCTCCAGATGTGCCTCGGAAACTACTGTTGGTCCTCCAGGAACCGATCAAAGCGTAGACAGTTTGAGACATTACTCCCAAGGAGAAATGTCAGCATACTATATGTTGTATTCAATCCCGATGCAATTTGTGTGTCTCATCAACACTCTGATAGTCCACGGATTACAGAATGCCTAGAGATGTGCTTCGGAAACGGCTACTGGTCTTCCAGGGAACGATCAAAGCGTAGATAGTTTGAGACATTACTCCCATATACAGAAGTAAGCATGGTGCCTATTGTATTCAATGCCGACGCAGTAGTTGTGTTTCATCAACACTCTGAAGGTACACAGACTACTGAATGCCTCCAGATGTGCTTCGGGCACTACTATTGGTCTTCCAGAATTCGATCAGAGCGTAAACAGTTTGAGACATTACTCCCATGGAGAAATGTCCGCATGGTGCCTGTTGTATTCCATCCCGATGCAATATCTGTGTTTCATCAACACTCTGAAGGTCCACAGACTACAGAATGCCTCCAGATGTGTTTCTGAAACTAGTACTGGTTTTGAAAGAATCGATCAAAGCGTAGACAGTTTGAGACATTACTTCCGTGGAGAAAAGTCCGCATGATGCCTACTGCATTCAATCGCGATGCAATTTCTGTGTCTCATGTAAACTCTGAAAGTCCACAGATTACAGAATGTCTCCAGATGTGCTTCGGAGTCTACTACTGGTCTCCCAGGAATCGATCAAAGCGTAGACAGTTTGAGACATTACTCCCATGGAGAAAAGTTGGCATTGTGCCTGTTGTATTCAATCCCGATGCAATTTCTGTGTTTCATCAACACACTGAAGGACCACAGATTACAGAATAACTCCAAATGTACTTCGGAAACTACTACTGGTCTCCGAGGAATCGATCAAAGCGTAGACAGTTTGAGACATTACTCCCATACAGAAACGTCCGCATGGTGCCTACTGTATTCAATCGCGATGCAATTTCTGTGTTTCGTCAACACTCTGAAGGTCGACAGATTAGAGAATGTCGCCAGATGTGCTTCGGAAACTACTACTGGTCTCCGAGGATTCGATCAAAGCGTAGACAGTTTGAGACATTACTCCCATGGAGAAAAGTTTTCTGTGTTTCATCAACACTCCAAACGACTACAGATTACAGAATGTGTCCAGATGTACTTCGGATCCTACTACTGGTCTCCCAAGAATCGATCAAATCGTAGTCAGTTTGAGACATTACTCACATGGAGAAAAGTCCGCATGGTGCCTGTTGTATTAAATCCCGATGCAATTTCTGTGTTTCATCAACACTCGTAAGGTCCACAGATTACTGGACGCCTCCAGATGTGCTTCGGAAACTACTACTGGTCTTCCAAGGAATTTTCAAAACGTAGACAGGTTGTCACATTACTCCCATGGAGAAAAGTCCGCATGGTGCCTGTTGTATTCAATCCCGATGCAATTTCTGTGTTTCATCAACACACTGAAGGACCACAGATTACAGAATATCTCCAAATGTACTTCGGAAACTACTACTGGTCTCCGAGGAATCAATCAAGGCGTAGACAGTTTGAGACATTACTCCCATACAGAAACGTCCGCATGGTGCCTACCGTATTCAATCGCGATGCAATTTCTGTGTTTCATCAACACTCTGAAGGTACACAGATTATAGAAGGTCCCCAGATGTGCTTCGGAAACTACTACTGGTCTCCGAGGATTTGATCAAAGCGTAGACAGTTTGAGACATTACTCCCATGGAGAAAAGTTTTCTGTGTTTCATCAACTCTCTGAACGACTACAGATTACAGAATGTCTCCAGATGTACTTCGGAAGCTACTACTGGTCTCCCAAGAATCGATCAAATCGTTGTCACTTTGAGACATTACTCACATGGAGAAAAGTCCGCATGGTGCCTGTTGTAATGAATCCCGATGCAATTTCTGTGTTTCATCAACACGCTGAAGGACCACAGATTACAGAATAACTCCAAATGTACTTCGGAAGCTACTACTGGTCTCCGAGGAATCGGTCAAAGCGTAGACAGTTTCAGACATTACTCCCATGGAGAAATGAAGGCATGGTTCCTGTTGTACTTAAACCCGATGCAATTTCTGTATTTCAGTAACACTCTGAAGGGCTGCAGATTACAGAACGCCTCCAGATGTGCTTCGGAAGCTACTACTGGTCTTCCAGGAAATTTTCAAAACGTAGACAAGTTGACACATTACTCCAATGGAGAAAAGGCAGCATGGTGCCTATTGTATTAAAATCACGGGGCTATTTCTTTGTTTCATCAACACTCTGAAGGCAATCCGATTACATAATGCCTCCAAATGTGCTTGGTAAACTACTTTTGGCCTTCCAGGACGTTGAAAGCGAAGACAGTTTGAGACATTTCTCCCATGGAGGAAAGTCCGCATGGTGCCTGTTGAATTCAATCCCGATGCAATTTCTGTGTTTCATCAACACTCTGAAGGGCCACAGATTACACAATGCCTCCAGATGTACCTCGGAAACTACTGTTGGTCCTCCAGGAACCGATCAAAGCGTAGACAGTTTGAGACATTACTCCCAGGGAGAAATGTCAGCATACTATATGTTGTATTCAATCCCGATGCAATTTGTGTGTCTCATCAACACTCTGATAGTCCACGGATTACAGAATGCCTAGAGATGTGCTTCGGAAACTGCTACTGGTCTTCCAGGGAACGATCAAAGCGTAGATAGTTTGAGACATTTCTCCCATTTACAGAAGTAAGCATGGTGCCTATTGTATTCAATGCCGACGCAATAGTTGTGTTTCATCAACACTCTGAAGGTACACAGACTACTGAATGCCTCCAGATGTGCTTCGGGCACTACTATTGGTCTTCCAGGATTCGATCAGAGCGTAAACAATTTGAGACATTACTCCCATGGAGAAATGTCCGCATGGTGCCTGTTGTATTCAATCCCGCTGAAATATCTGTGTTTCATCAACACTCTGAAGGTCCACAGACTACGGAATGCCTCCAGATGTGTTTCTGAAACTAGTACTGGTTTTGAAAGAATCGATCAAAGCGTAGACAGTTTGAGACATTACTTCCGTGGACAAAAGTCCGCATGATGCCTACCGCATTCAATCGCGACGCAATTTCTGTGTCTCATGTAAACTCTGAAAGTCCACAGATTACAGAATGTCTCCAGATGTGCTTCGGAAACTACTACTGGTCTCCAGGAATCAATCAAAGCGTAGACAGTTTGAGACATTACTCCCAATGGAGAAACATACGCATAGTGACTGTTGCATTCAATCCCGAAGCAATTTCTGTGATTCATCAACACTATGAAGGACCACAGATTACAGAATGTCTCCAGATGTGTTCGGAACCTACTGCTGGTCTCTCAGGCATCGATCAAATCGTAGACAGTTTGACACATTACCCCCATGGAGAAAATTCAGCATGGTGAATGTTATATTCAATCCCGATGCAATATCTGTGTTTCGTCAATACTCTGAAGGTCCACAGATTACAGGAAGCCTCCACATGTGCTTCGGAGTCTAGTACTGGTCTTCCAAGAATCGATCAAATCGTAGTCAGTTTGAGACATTACTCACATGGAGAAAAGTCCGCATGGTGCCTGTTGTATTAAATCCCGATGCAATTTCTGTGTTTCATCAACACTCGTAAGGTCCACAGATTACAAATTGACTCCTGATATGCTTTGGAAAGTACTACTGTTCTTCCAGCTTAATGATCAAAGCTTTCACAGATTGAGACATTACTCCCAATGCAGAAAAGTCCGCGTGGTGCCTGTTGTATTCAATCCCGCTGCAATTTCTGTGTTTCATCAACACTCGTAAGGTCCACAGATTACAGAACGCTTCCAGATGTGCTTCGGAAACTACTACTGGTCTTCCAAGGAATTTTCAAAACGTAGACAGGTTGTCACATTACTCCCATGGAGAAAAGTCCGCATGGTGCCTGTTGTATTCAATCCCGATGCTATTTCTGTGTTTCATCAACACACTGAAGGACCACAGATTACAGAATAACTCCAAATGTACTTCGGAAACGACTACTGGTCTCCGAGGAATCGATCAAACCGTAGACAGTTTGAGACATTACTCCCATACAGAAACGTCCGCATGGTGCCTACCGTATTCAATCGCGATGCAATTTCTGTGTTTCATCAACACTCTGAAGGTACACAGATTGCAGAAGGTCCCCAGATATGCTTCGGAAACTACTACTGGCCTCCGAGGATTCGATCAAGGCGTAGACAGTTTGAGACATTACTCCCATGGAGAAAAGTATTCTGTGTTTCATGAACACTCTAAACGACTACAGATTACAGAATGTCTCCAGATGTACTTAGGAAGCTACTACTGGTCTCCCAAGAATCGATCAAATCGTTGTCAGTTTGAGACATTACTCACATGGAGAAAAGTCCGCATGGTGCCTGTTGTAAAAATCCCGATGCAATTTCTGTGTTTCATCAACACTCTGAAGGTCCACAGATTACAGAATAACACCAAATGTACTTCGGAAGCTACTACTGGTCTCTGAGGAATCGGTCAAAGCGTAGACAGTTTGAGACATTACTCCCATACAGAAACGTCCGCATGGTGCCTACCGTATTCAATCGCGATGCAATTGCTGTGTTTCATCAACACTCTGAAGGTCCACAGATTACAGAGTGCCTCCAGATGTGCTTCGCTAACGACCACTGGTCCTCCAGGGAATGATCAAATCGTATACAGTTTGAGACATTACTCCCATGGAGAAAAGTCCGCGTGGTGTCTGTTGTATTCAATCCCGATGCAATTTCTGTGATTCGTCAACACTCTGATGGACCACAGATTACACAACGCATATAGATGTGCTTCGGAAAATACTACTGGTCTTCCAGGGAACGATTAAATCGTATACAGTTTGAGACATTACTCCCATGGAGAAATGAAGGCATGGTTCCTGTTGTACTTAAACCCGATGCAATATCTGTATTTCAATAACACTCTGAAGGGCTGCAGATTACAGAACGCCTCCAGATGTGCTTCGGAAACTACTACTGGTCTTCCAGGGAATTTTCAAAACGTAGACAAGTTGACACATTACTCCCATGAAGAAAAGGCAGCATGGTGCCTATTGTATAAAATCCCGGTGCTATTTCTGTGTTTCATCAACACTCTGAAGGCCCTCAGATTACATAATGCCTCCAAATGTGCTTGGTAAACTACTCTTGGTCTTCCAGGACGTTGAAAGCGTAGACAGTTTGAGACATTACTCCCATGGAGAAATGTCCGCAAGGTGCCTGTTGTATTCAATCCCGATGCAATATCTGTGTTTCATCAACACTCTGAAGGTCCACAGACTACAGAATGCCTCCAGATGTGTTTCTGAAACTAGTACTGGTTATCCAAGAATCGATCAAAGCGTAGACAGTTTGAGACATTACTTCCGTTTAGAAAAGTCCGCATGATGCCTACTGCACTCAATCGCGATGCAATTTCTGTGTCTCATCTAAACTCTGAAAGTCCACAGATTACAGAATGTCACCAGATGTGCTTCGGAAACTACTACTGGTCTCCAGGAATCAATCAAAGCGAAGACAGTTAGAGACATTACTCCGATTGGAGAAACATCCGCATAGTGCCTGTTGTATTCAATCCCGATGAAATTTCTGTGATTCATCAACACTATGAAGGACCACAGAATACAGAATGTCTCAGATGTGTTCGGAACCTACTGCTGGTCTCTCATGCATCGATCAAATCGTCGACAGTTTGACACATTACCCCCATGGAGAAAATTCCGCATGGTGAATGTTATATTCAATCCCGATGCAATTTCTGTGTTTCGTCAATACTCTGAAGGTCCACAGATAACAGGAAGCCTCCAGATGTGCTTCGGAGTCTACTACTGGTCTCCCAGGGATCGATCAAAGCGTAGACAGTTTGATACATTACTCACATGGAGAAAAGTCCGCATGGTGCCTGTTGTATTAAATCCCGACGCAATTTCTGTGTTTCATCAACACTCGTAAGGTCCACAGATTACAAATTGACTCCTGATATGCTTCGGAAACTACTACTGTTCTTCCAGCTTAATGATCAAAGCTTTCACAAATTGAGACATTACTCCCAATGCAGAAAAGTCCGCATGGTGCCTGTTGTATTCAATCCCGCTGCAATTTCTGTGTTTCATCAACACTCGTAAGGTCCACAGATTACAGAACGCTTCCAGATGTGCTTCGGAAACTACTACTGGTCTTCCAAGGAATTTTCAAAACGTAGACAGGTTGTCACATTACTCCCATGGAGAAAGGTCCGCATGGTGCCTGTTGTATTCAATCCCGATGCTCTTTCTGTGTTTCATCAACACACTGAAGGACCACAGATTACAGAATAACTCCAAATGTACTTCGGAAACGACTACTGGTCTCCGAGGAATCGATCAAACCATAGACAGTTTGAGACATTACTCCCATACAGAAACGTCCGCATGGTGCCTACCGTATTCAATCGCGATGCAATTTCTGTGTTTCATCAACACTCTGAAGGTACACAGATTGCAGAAGGTCCCCAGATGTGCTTCGGAAACTACTACTGGCCTCCGTGGATTCGATCAAGGCGTAGACAGTTTGAGACATTACTCCCATGGAGAAAAGTATTCTGTGTTTCATGAACACTCTAAACGACTACAGATTACAGAATGTCTCCAGATGTACTTCGGAAGCTACTACTGGTCTCCCAAGAATCGATCAAATCGTTGTCAGTTTGAGACATTACTCACATGGAGAAAAGTCCGCATGGTGCCTGTTGTAAAAATCCCGATGCAATTTCTGTGTTTCATCAACACTCTGAAGGTCCACAGATTACAGAATAACTCCAAATGTACTTCGGAAACTACTACTGGTCTCTGAGGAATCGGTCAAAGCGTAGACAGTTTGAGACATTACTCCCATACAGAAACGTCCGCATGGTGCCTACCGTATTCAATCGCGATGCAACTGCTGTGTTTCATCAACACTCTGAAGGTCCACAGATTACAGAGTGCCTCCAGATGTGCTTCGCTAACGACCACTGGTCCTCCAGGGAATGATCAAATCGTATACAGTTTGAGACATTACTCCCATGGAGAAAAGTCCGCGTGGTGTCTGTTGTATTCAATCCCGATGCAATTTCTGTGATTCGTCAACACTCTGATGGACCACAGATTACACAACGCTTATAGATGTGCTTCGGAAAATACTACTGGTCTTCCAGGGAACGATTAAATCGTATACAGTTTGAGACATTACTCCCATGGAGAAATGAAGGCATGGTTCCTGTTGTACTTAAACCCGATGCAATATCTGTATTTCAATAACACTCTGAAGGGCTGCAGATTACAGAACGCCTCCAGGTGTGCTTCGGAAACTACTACTGGTCTTCCAGGGAATTTTCAAAACGTAGACAAGTTGACACATTACTCCCATGGAGAAAAGGCAGCATGGTGCCTATTGTATAAAATCCCGGTGCTATTTCTGTGTTTCATCAACACTCTGAAGGCCCTCAGAATACATAATGCCTCCAAATGTGCTTGGTAAACTACTCTTGGTCTTCCAGGACGTTGAAAGCGTAGACAGTTTGAGACATTACTCCCATGGAGAAATGTCCGCAAGGTTCCTGTTGTATTCAATCCCGATGCAATATCTGTGTTTCATCAACACTCTGAAGGTACACAGACTACAGAATGCCTCCAGATGTGTTTCTGAAACTAGTACTGGTTATCCAAGAATCGATCAAAGCGTAGACAGTTTGAGACATTACTTCCGTTTAGAAAAGTCCGCATGATGCCTACTGCATTCAATCGCGATGCAATTTCTGTGTCTCATCTAAACTCTGAAATTCCACAGATTACAGAATGTCACCAGATGTGCTTCGGAAACTACTACTGGTCTCCAGGAATCAATCAAAGCGAAGACAGTTTGAGACATTACTCCGATTGGAGAAACATCCGCATAGTGCCTGTTGTATTCAATCCCGATGCAATTAATGTGATTCATCAACACTATGAAGGACCACAGAATACAGAATGTCTCAGATGTGTTCGGAACCTACTGCTGGTCTCTCATGCATCGATCAAATCGTAGACAGTTTGACACATTACCCCCCCCCGGAGAAAATTCCGCATGGTGAATGTTATATTCAATCCCGATGCAATTTCTGTGTTTCGTCAATACTCTGAAGGTCCACAGATAACGGGAAGCCTCCAGATGTGCTTCGGAGTCAACTACTGGTCTACCAGCGATCGATCAAAGCGTAGACAGTTTGATACATTACTCCCCTGGAGAAATGTCCGCATGGTGCCTGTTGTATTCAATCCCGCTGCAATATCTGTGTTTCATCAACACTCTGAAGGTCCACAGACTACGGAATGCCTCCAGATGTGTTTCTGAAACTAGTACTGGTTTTGAAAGAATCGATCAAAGCGTAGACAGTTTGAGACATTACTTCCGTGGAGAAAAGTCCGCATGATGCCTACTGCATTCAATCGCGATGCAATTTCTGTGTCTCATGTAAACTCTGAAAGTCCACAGATTACAGAATGTCTCCAGATGTGCTTCGGAAACTACTACTGGTCTCCAGGAATCAATCAATGCGTAAGCAGTTTGAGACATTACTCCCAATGGAGAAACATACGCATAGTGACTGTTGTATTCAATCCCGATGCAATTTCTGTGATTCATCAACACTATGGAGGACCACAGATTACAGAATGTCTCCAGATGTGTTCGGAACCTACTGCTGGTCTCTCAGGCATCGATCAAATCGTAGACAGTTTGACACATTACCCCCATGGAGAAAATTCAGCATGGTGAATGTTATATTCAATCCCGTTGCAATATCTGTGTTTCGTCAATACTCTGAAGGTCCACAGATTACAGGAAGCCTCCAGATGTGCTTCGGAGTCTAGTACTGGTCTTCCAAGAATCGATCAAATCGTAGTCAGTTTGAGACATTACTCACATGGAGAAAAGTCCGCATGGTGCCTGTTGTATTAAATCCCGATGCAATTTCTGTGTTTCATCAACACTCGTAAGGTCCACAGATTACAAATTGACTCCTGATATGCTTTGGAAACTACTACTGTTCTTCCAGCTTAATGATCAAAGCTTTCACAGATTGAGACATTACTCCCATGCAGAAAAGTCCGCATGGTGCCTGTTGTATTCAATCCCGCTGCAATTTCTGTGTTTCATCAACACTCGTAAGGTCCACAGATTACAGAACGCATCCAGATGTGCTTCGGAAACTACTACTGGTCTTCCAAGGAATTTTGAAAACGTAGACAGGTTGTCACATTACTCCCATGGAGAAAGGTCCGCATGGTGCCTGTTGTATTCAATCCCGATGCTATTTCTGTGTTTCATCAACACACTGAAGGACCACAGATTACAGAATAACTCCAAATGTACTTCGGAAACGACTACTGGTCTCCGAGGAATCGATCAAAGCGTAGACAGTTTGAGACATTACTCCCATGGAGAAAAGTATTCTGTGTTTCATGAACACTCTAAATTACTACAGATTACAGAATGTCTCCAGATGTACTTCGGAAGCTACTACTGGTCTCCCAAGAATCGATCAAATCGTTGTCAGTTTGAGACATTACTCACATGGAGAAAAGTCCGCATGGTGCCTGTTGTAAAAATCCCGATGCAATTTCTGTGTTTCATCAACACTCTGAAGGACCACAGATTACAGAATAACTCCAAATGTACTTCGGAAACTACTACTGGTCTCTGAGGAATCGGTCAAAGCGTAGACAGTTTGAGACATTATTCCCATACAGAAACGTCCGCATGGTGCCTACCGTATTCAATCGCGATGCAACTGCTGTGTTTCATCAACACTCTGAAGGTCCACAGATTACAGAGTGCCTCCAGATGTGCTTCGCTAACGACCACTGGTCCTCCAGGGAATGATCAAATCGTATACAGTTTGAGACATTACTCCCATGGAGATAAGTCAGCGTGGTGTCTGTTGTATTCAATCCCGATGCAATTTCTGTGATTCGTCAACACTCTGATGGACCACAGATTACACAACGCTAATAGATGTGCTTCGGAAAATACTACTGGTCTTCCAGGGAACGATTAAATCGTATACAGTTTGAGACATTACTCCCATGGAGAAATGAAGGCATGGTTCCTGTTGTACTTAAACCCGATGCAATTTCTGTATTTCAATAACACTCTGAAGGGCTGCAGATTACAGAACGCCTCCAGATGTGCTTCGGAAACTACTACTGGTCTTCCTGGGAATTTTCAAAACGTAGACAAGTTGACACATTACTCCCATGGAGAAAAAGCCGCATGGTGCCTGTTATATGAAATCCCGGTGCTATTTCTGTGTTTCATCAACACTCTGAAGGCACTCAGATTACATAATGCCTCCAAATGTGCTTGGTAAACTACTCTTGGTCTTCCAGGACGTTGAAAGCGTAGACAGTTTGAGACATTACTCCCATGGAGAAATGTCCGCAAGGTGCCTGTTGTATTCAATCCCGATGCAATATCTGTGTTTCATCAACACTCTGAAGGTCCACAGACTACAGAATGCCTCCAGATGTGTTTCTGAAACTAGTACTGGTTATCCAAGAATCGATCAAACCGTAGACAGTTTGAGACATTACTTCCGTTTAGAAAAGTCCGCATGATGCCTACTGCATTCAATCGCGATGCAATTTCTGTGTCTCATCTAAACTCTGAAAGTCCACAGATTACAGAATGTCACCAGATGTGCTTCGGAAACTACTACTGGTCTCCAGGAATCAATCAAAGCGAAGACAGTTTGAGTCATTACTCCGATTGGAGAAACATCCGCATTGTGCCTGTTGTATTCAATCCCGATGCAATTTCTGTGATTCATCAACACTATGAAGGACCACAGAATACAGAATGTCTCAGATGTGTTCGGAACCTACTGCTGGTCTCTCATGCATCGATCAAATCGTAGACAGTTTGACACATTACCCCCATGGAGAAAATTCCGCATGGTGAATGTTATATTCAATCCCGATGCAATTTCTGTGTTTCGTCAATACTCTGAAGGTCCACAGATAACAGGAAGCCTCCAGATGTGCTTCGGAGTCTACTACTGGTCTCCCAGGGATCGATCAAAGCGTAGACAGTTTGATACATTACTCCCATGGAGAAAAGTTCGCATGGTGCCTGTTTTATTCAATCCCGATACAATTTCTGTGTTTCATCAAAACTCTGAAGGACCACTGATTACAGAATGGCTCCAGATGTGCTTCGGAAACTACTACTGGTCTCCCTGGATTCGATCAAATAGTAGACAGTTTGATACATTACACCCGTGGAGAAAAGGCCGCATGGTGCCTGCTGTATTCAATCCCGATGCAATTTCTGTGCTTCATCAACACTCTGAAGGACCACAGATTACAGAATAACTCCAAATGTGCTTCAGAAATTACTACTGGTCTCTCAGGAATCGATCAAATCGTAGACAGTATGAGACATTACCCCCATGGAGAAAAGTTCGCATGGTGCCTGTTGTATTCAATGCCGATGCAATTTCTGTGTTTCATCAACACTCTGAAGGACCACAGATTACAGAATGTCTCCAGATCTGCTTCGGAAATTACTACTGGTGTCTCAGGAATCGATCAAAGCGTAGACTGTTTGAGACATTACTCCCATGGAGAAAAGTTCACATGTAGCCTGTTGTATTCTATCCCGATGCAATTTCTGTGTTTCATCAACACTCTGAAGGACCACTGGTTACAGAATGTCTCCAGATGTGCTTCGGAAACTACTACTGGTCTCCGAGGAATCTATATAAGCGTAGACAGTTTGAGACCTTACTCCCATGGAGGAAAGTCCGCATGGTGCCTGTTGTATTCAATCCCGATGCAATTTCTGTGTTTCGTCTACACTCTGAAGGTCCACAGATTAAAGAAAGCCTCCAGAGTTGCTTCGGAAACTACTACTGGTCTCCGAGGAATCGATCAAAGAGTAGACAGTTTGATACATTACACCCATGGACAAAATTCCGCATGGTGATTGTTATATTCAATCCCCATGCAATTTCTGTGATACATCAATACTCTGAAGGTCCACAGTTAACAGGAAGCCTCCGGATGTGCTTCGGAGTCTAGTACTGGTCTCCCAGGAATCGATCAAAGCGTAGACAGTATGATACATTACTCCCATGGAGAAAAGTTCGCATGGTGCCTGTTTTATTCAATCCCGATCTTATTTCTGTGTTTCATCAACACTCTGAAGGACCACTGATTACAGAATGTCTCCAGATGTGCTTCGGAAATTACTACTGGTCTCCCAGGATTCGATGAAAGAGTAGACAGTTTGATACATTACACCCATAGAGAAAAGTACGCATTGTGCCAGTTGTATTCAATCCCGATGCAACTTCTGTTCTTCATCAACACTCTAAAGGACCACAGATTAGAGAATGTCTCCAGATCAGCTTCGGAAACTTCTACTGGTCTCTCAGGAATGGATCAAAGCGTAGACAGCTTAAGACATTACTGCCATGGAAAATAGTCTGCATGGTGTCTGTTGTATGGAATCCTGAATCAATTTCTGTGTTTCACCAACACTCTGGAGGTCCACAGATTACAGAATAACTCCGAATGTGCTTCGGAACCTACTGCTGGTCTCTCAATAATCGATCATATCGTAGACTGTTTGAGACATTACCCCCATGGAGAAAATTCCGCATGGTGAATAATATATTCAATCCCGATGCAATTTCAGTGTTTCATCAATACTCTGAAGGTCCACAAATTACAGGAAGGCTCGGGATGTGCTTCGGAGGCTACTACTGGTCTCCCAGGAATCGATCAAAGCGTAGACAGTTTGATACATTACTCCCATGGAGAAAAGTTCGCATGGTGCCTGTTGTATTCAATCCCGATGCAATTTCTGTTTTTCATCAACACTCTGAAGGACCACTGATTACAGAATGTCTCCAGATGTGCTTCGGAAACTACTACTGGTCTCCGAGGAATCTATTCAAGCGTAGACAGTTTGAGACATTACTCCCATGGAGAAAAGTCCGCTTGGTGCCAGTTGTATTCAATCCCGATGCAATTTCTGTGTTTCATCTACACTCTGAAGGTCCACAGATTAATGGAAGCCTCCAGATGTGCTTCGGAAACTACTTCTGGTCTCCGAAGAATCAATCAAAGAGTAAATAGTTTGATACATTACACCCTTGGAGAAAAGTCCGCATGGTGCCTGTTGTATGCAATCCAGATGCAATTTCTGTGTTTCATCAACACTGTGAAGGTCCACAGATTACAGAACGCCTCCACATGTGCTTCGGAAAGTATGGCTGGTCTTCCAGGGAGCGATCAAAGCGTTGACAGATTGATATATTACACCCATGGATAAAAGTCCGCAAGGTGCCTGTTGTATTCAATCCCGATGCAATATCTATGTTTCATCAACACTCTGAAGGTCCACAGACTACAGAATGCCTCCAGATGTGTTTCTGAAAGTAGTACTGGTCTTCCAAGAATCGATCAAAGACATTTCTTCCATGGAGAAAAGTCCGCATGATGCCTACTGCATTCAATTGCGATACAATTTCTGTGTTTCATCAAAAATCTGAAGGTCCACAGACTACAGAATGCCTCCAGATGTGTTTCTGAAAGTAGTACTGGTCTTCCAGGATTCGATCAAAGCGTAGACAGTGTGAGACATTACTTCCATATAGAAAAGTCCACATGATGCCTAATGCATTCAATCGCGATGCAATTTCTGTGTTTCATCAAAACTCTGAAAGTCCACAGATTACAGAATGTCTCCAGATGTGCTTCGGAAACTACTACTGGTCTCCCAGGAATCAATCAAAGCGTAGACAGTGTGAGACATTACTTCCATGGAGAAAAGTCCGCATGATGCCTACTGCATTCAATCGCGATGCAATTTCTGTGTTTCATCAACATTCTGAAGGACCACAGATTACAGAATGTATCCAAATGTACTTCGGAACCTACTACTGGTCTCCGATGAATCTATTCAAGCGTACAACAGTTTGAGACATTACTCACATGGAGAAAAGTCCGCATGGTGCCTGTTGTAAAAATCCCGATGCAATTTCTGTGTTTCATCAACACTCTGAAGGACCACAGATTACAGAATAACTCCAAATGTACTTCGGAAACTACTACTGGTCTCTGAGGAATCGGTCAAAGCGTAGACAGTTTGAGACATTACTCCCATACAGAAACGTCCGCATGGTGCCTACCGTATTCAATCGCGATGCAACTGCTGTGTTTCATCAACACTCTGAAGGTCCACAGATTACAGAGTGCCTCCAGATGTGCTTCGCTAACGACCACTGGTCCTCCAGGGAATGATCAAATCGTATACAGTTTGAGACATTACTCCCATGGAGAAAAGTCCGCGTGGTGTCTGTTGTATTCAATCCCGATGCAATTTCTGTGATTCGTCAACACTCTGATGGACCACAGATTACACAACGCTTATAGATGTGCTTCGGAAATACTACTGGTCTTCCAGGGAACGATTAACTCGTATACAGTTTGAGACATTACTCCCATGGAGAAATGAAGGCATGGTTCCTGTTGTACTTAAACCCGATGCAATTACTGTATTTCAATAACACTCTGAAGGGCTGCAGATTACAGAACGCCTCCAGATGTGCTTCGGAAACTACTACTGGTCTTCCAGGGAATTTTCAAAACGTAGACAAGTTGACACATTACTCCCATGGAGAAAAGGCAGCATGGTGCCTATTGTATAAAATCCCGGTGCTATTTCTGTGTTTCATCAACACTCTGAAGGCCCTCAGATTACATAATGCCTCCAAATGTGCTTGGTAAACTACTCTTGGTCTTCCAGGACGTTGAAAGCGTAGACAGTTTGAGACATTACTCCCATGGAGAAATGTCCGCAAGGTGCCTGTTGTATTCAATCCCGATGCAATATCTGTGTTTCATCAACACTCTGAAGGTCCACAGACTACAGAATGCCTCCAGATGTGTTTCTGAAACTAGTACTGGTTATCCAAGAATCGATCAAAGCGTAGACAGTTTGAGACATTACTTCCGTTTAGAAAAGTCCGCATGATGCCTACTGCTTTCAATCGCGATGCAATTTCTGTGTCTCATCGAAACTCTGAAAGTCCACAGATTACAGAATGTCACCAGATGTGCTTCGGAAACTACTACTGGGCTCCAGGAATCAATCAAAGCGAAGACAGTTTGAGACATTACTCCGATTGGAGAAACATCCGCATAGTGCCTGTTGTATTCAATCCCGATGCAATTTCTGTGATTCATCAACACAATGAAGGACCACAGAATACAGAATGTCTCAGATGTGTTCGGAACCTACTGCTGGTCTCTCATGCATCGATCAAATCGTAGACAGTTTGACACATTACCCCCATGGAGAAAATTCCGCATGGTGAATGTTATATTCAATCCCGATGCAATTTCTGTGTTTCGTCAATACTCTGAAGGTCCACAGATAACAGGAAGCCTCCAGATGTGCTTCGGAGTCTACTACTGGTCTCCCAGGGATCGATCAAAGCGTAGACAGTTTGATACATTACTCCCATGGAGAAATGTCCGCATGGTGCCTGTTGTATTCAATCCCGCAGCAATATCTGTGTTTCATCAACACTCTGAAGGTCCACAGACTACGGAATGCCTCCAGATGTGTTTCTGAAACTAGTACTGGTTTTGAAAGAATCGATCAAAGCGTAGACAGTTTGAGACATTACTACCGTGGAGAAAAGTCCGCATGATGCCTACCGCATTCAATCGCGATGCAATTTCTGTGTCTCATGTAAACTCTGAAAGTCCACAGATTACAGAATGTCTCCAGATGTGCTTCGGAAACTACTACTGGTCTCCAGGAATCAATCAAAGCGTAGACAGTTTGAGACATTACTCCCAATGGAGAAACATACGCATAGTGACTGTTGTATTCAATCCCGATGCAATTTCTGTGATTCATCAACACTATGGAGGACCACAGATTACAGAATGTCTCCAGATGTGTTCGGAACCTACTGCTGGTCTCTCAGGCATCGATCAAATCGTAGACAGTTTGACACATTACCCCCATGGAGAAAATTCAGCATGGTGAATGTTATATTCAATCCCGATGCAATATCTGTGTTTCGTCAATACTCTGAAGGTCCACAGATTACAGGAAGCCTCCAGATGTGCTTCGGAGTCTAGTACTGGTCTTCCAAGAATCGATCAAATCGTAGTCAGTTTGAGACATTACTCACATGGAGAAAAGTCCGCATGGTGCCTGTTGTATTAAATCCCGATGCAATTTCTGTGTTTCATCAACACTCGTAAGGTCCACAGATTACAAATTGACTCCTGATATGCTTTGGAAACTACTACTGTTCTTCCAGCTTAATGATCAAAGCTTTCACAGATTGAGACATTACTCCCATGCAGAAAAGTCCGCATGGTGCCTGTTGTATTCAATCCCGCTGCAATTTCTGTGTTTCATCAACACTCGTAAGGTCCACAGATTACAGAACGCTTCCAGATGTGCTTCGGAAACTACTACTGGTCTTCCAAGGAATTTTCAAAACGTAGACAGGTTGTCACATTACTCCCATGGAGAAAAGTCCGCGTGGTGCCTGTTGTATTCAATCCCGATGCAATTTCTGTGTTTCATCAACACACTGAAGGACCACAGATTACAGAATAACTCCAAATGTACTTCAGAAACGACTACTGGTCTCCGAGGAATCGATCAAAGCGTAGACAGTTTGAGACATTACTCCCATGGAGAAAAGTATTCTGTGTTTCATGAACACTCTAAATTACTACAGATTACAGAATGTCTCCAGAAGTACTTCGGAAGCTACTACTGGTCTCCCAAGAATCGATCAAATCGTTGTCAGTTTGAGACATTACTCACATGGAGAAAAGTCCGCATGGTGCCTGTTGTAAAAATCCCGATGCAATTTCTGTGTTTCATCAACACTCTGAAGGACCACAGATTACAGAATAACTCCAAATGTACTTCGGAAACTACTACTGGTCTCTGAGGAATCGGTCAAAGCGTAGACAGTTTGAGACATTACTCCCATACAGAAACGTCCGCATGGTGCCTACCGTATTCAATCGCGATGCAACTGCTGTGTTTCATCAACACTCTGAAGGTCCACAGATTACAGAGTGCCTCCAGATGTGCTTCGCTAACGACCACTGGTCCTCCAGGGAATGATCAAATCGTATACAGTTTGAGACATTACTCCCATGGAGAAAAGTCCGCGTGGTGTCTGTTGTATTCAATCCCGATGCAATTTCTGTGATTCGTCAACACTCTGATGGACCACAGATTACACAACGCTTATAGATGTGCTTCGGAAAATACTACTGGTCTTCCAGGGAACGATTAAATCGTATACAGTTTGAGACATTACTCCCATGGAGAAATGAAGGCATGGTTCCTGTTGTACTTAAACCCGATGCAATTTCTGTATTTCAATAACACTCTGAAGGGCTGCAGATTACAGAACGCCTCCAGATGTACTTCGGAAACTACTACTGGTCTTCCAGGGAATTTTCAAAACGTAGACAAGTTGACACATTACTCCCATGGAGAAAAAGCCGCATGGTGCCTGTTATATGAAATCCCGGTGCTATTTCTGTGTTTCATCAACACTCTGAAGGCCCTCAGATTACATAATGCCTCCAAATGTGCTTGGTAAACTACTCTTGGTCTTCCAGGACGTTGAAAGCGTAGACAGTTTGAGACATTACTCCCATGGAGAAATGTCCGCAAGGTGCCTGTTGTATTCAATCCCGATGCAATATCTGTGTTTCATCAACACTCTGAAGGTCCACAGACTACAGAATGCCTCCAGATGTGTTTCTGAAACTAGTACTGGTTATCCAAGAATCGATCAAACCGTAGACAGTTTGAGACATTACTTCCGTTTAGAAAAGTCCGCATGATGCCTACTGCATTCAATCGCGATGCAATTTCTGTGTCTCATCTAAACTCTGAAAGTCCACAGATTACAGAATGTCACCAGATGTGCTTCGGAAACTACTACTGGTCTCCAGGAATCAATCAAAGCGAAGACAGTTTGAGACATTACTCTGATTGGAGAAACATCCGCATAGTGCCTGTTGTATTCAATCCCGATGCAATTTCTGTGATTCATCAACACAATGAAGGACCACAGAATACAGAATGTCTCAGATGTGTTCGGAACCTACTGCTGGTCTCTCATGCATCGATCAAATCGTAGACAGTTTGACACATTACCCCCATGGAGAAAATTCCGCATGGTGAATGTTATATTCAATCCCGATGCAATTTCTGTGTTTCGTCAATACTCTGAAGGTCCACAGATAACAGGAAGCCTCCAGATGTGCTTTGGAGTCTACTACTGGTCTCCCAGGGATCGATCAAAGCGTAGACAGTTTGATACATTACTCCCATGGAGAAAAGTTCGCATGGTGCCTGTTTTATTCAATCCCGATACAATTTCTGTGTTTCATCAAAACTCTGAAGGACCAATGATTACAGAATGGCTCCAGATGTGCTTCGGAAACTACTACTGGTCTCCCTGGATTCGATCAAATAGTAGACAGTTTGATACATTACACCCATGGAAAAAAGGCCGCATGGTGCCTGTTGTATTCAATGCCGATGCAATTTCTGTGTTTCATCAACACTCTGAAGGACCACTGATTACAGAATGTCTCCAGATCTGCTTCGGAAATTACTACTGGTGTCTCAGGAATCGATCAAAGCGTAGACTGTTTGAGACATTACTCCCATGGAGAAAAGTTCACATGTAGCCTGTTGTATTCTATCCCGATGCAATTTCTGTGTTTCATCAACACTCTGAAGGACCACTGGTTACAGAATGTCTCCAGATGTGCTTCGGAAACTACTACTGGTCTCCGAGGAATCTATGTAAGCGTAGACAGTTTGAGACATTACACACTTGGAGGAAAGTCCGCATGGTGCCTGTTGTATTCAATCCCGATGCAATTTCTGTGTTTCGTCTACACTCTGAAGGTCCACAGATTAAGGAAAGCCTCCAGAGTTGCTTCGGAAACTACTACTGGTCTCCGAGGAATCGATCAAAGAGTAGACAGTTTGATACATTACACCCATGGACAAAATTCCGCATGGTGATTGTTATATTCAATCCCCATGCAATTTCTGTGATACATCAATACTCTGAAGGTCCACAGTTAACAGGAAGCCTCCGGATGTGCTTCGGAGTCTAGTACTGGTTTCCCAGGAATCGATCAAAGCGTAGACAGTATGATACATTACTCCCATGGAGAAAAGTTCGCATGGTGCCTGTTTTATTCAATCCCGATCTTATTTCTGTGTTTCATCAACACTCTGAAGGACCACTGATTACAGAATGTCTCCAGATGTGCTTCGGAAATTACTACTGGTCTCCCAGGATTCGATGAAAGAGTAGACAGTTTGATACATTACACCCATAGAGAAAAGTACGCATTGTGCCTGTTGTATTCAATCCCGATGCAATTTCTGTGCTTCATCAACACTCTAAAGGACCACAGATTAGAGAATGTCTCCAGATCTGCTTCGGAAACTTCTACTGGTCTCTCAGGAATGGATGAAAGCATAGACAGTTTAAGACATTACTCCCATGGAAAATAGTCTGCATGGTGTCTGTTGTATGGAATCCTGAATCAATTTCTGTGTTTCACCAACACTCTGAAGGTCCACAGATTACAGAATAACTCCGAATGTGCTTCGGAACCTACTGCTGGTCTCTCAATAATCGATCAAATCGTAGACTGTTTGAGACATTACCCCCATGCAGAAAATTCCGCATGGTGAATAATATATTCAATCCCGATGCAATTTCAGTGTTTCATCAATACTCTGAAGGTCCACAAATTACAGGAAGGCTCGGGATGTGCTTCGGAGTCTACTACTGGTCTCCCAGGAATCGATCAAAGCGTAGACAGTTTGATACATCTCTCCCATGGAGAAAAGTTCGCATGGTGCCTGTTGTATTCAATCCCGATGCAATTTCTGTGTTTCATCAACACTCTGAAGGACCACTGATTACAGAATGTCTCCAGATGTGCTTCGGAAACTACTACTGGTCTCCGAGGAATCTATTCAAGCGTAGACAGTTTGAGACATTACTCCCATGGAGAAAAGTCCTCTTGGTGCCTGTTGTATTCAATCCCGATGCAATTTCTGTGTTTCATCTACACTCTGAAGGTCCACAGATTAATGGAAGCCTCCAGATGTGCTTCGGAAACTACTACTGGTCTCCGAAGAATCAATCAAAGAGTAAATAGTTTGATACATTACACCCTTGGAGAAAAGTCCGCATGGTGCCTGTTGTATTCAATCCGGATGCAATTTCTGTGTTTCATCAACACTCGTAAGGTCCACAGGTTACAAATTACCTCCAGATATGCTTTGGAAACTACTACTATTCTTCCAGCTGAATGATCAAAGCGTAGACAGATTGAGACATTACTCCCATGTTGAAAAGTCCGCATGGTGACTTTTGTATTCAATCCCGATGCAATTTGTGTGTTTCATCAACACTCGTAAGGTCCACAGATCACAGAACGCCTCCAGATGTGTTTCGGAAACTACTACTGGTCTTCCAGGGAATTTTCTTAACGTAGACAAGTTGACACATTACTCTCATGGAGAAAAATCCGCGTGGTGCCTGTTGAATTCAATCCCGATGCCATTTCTGTGTTTCATCAACACTCTGAAGGCCCTCAGATTACATAATGCCTCCAAATGTGCTTGGTAAACTACTTTTGGTCTTCCAGGAACGTTGAAAGCGTAGACAGTTTGAGACATTACATCCATGGAGAAAAGTCCGAATGGTGCCTGTTGAATTCACTGCCGATGCAATTTTTGTGTTTCATCAACACTCTGAAGGTCCACAGATTACAGGAAGCCTCCAGATGTGCTTCGGAAACTACTACTGGTCTCCCAGGTATAGATCAAAACGTAGACAGTTTGAGACAATACTCCCACGGAAAATAGTCTGCATGGTGCCTGTTGTATGCAATCGAGAAGCAATTTCTGTGTTTCATTAACACTCTGAAGGTCCACAGATTACAGGAAGCCTCCAGATGTGCGTCGGAAACTACTACTGGTCTGCCAGGAATCGATCAAAGCGTAGATAGTTTGTTACATTACTCACATTGAGAAATGTTTGCATGGTGCCTGTTGTATTCAATCTTGATGCAATTTCTGTGTTTCATCAACATTCTGAAGGACCACAGATTACAGAATGTCTCCAGACGTGCTTCGGAAACTACTACTGGTCTCCGGGGAATCTATTCAAGCGTAGACAGTTTGAGACATTACTCCCATGGAGAAAAGTCAGCATGGTGCCTGTTGCCTTCAATCCCGATGCAATTTCTGTGTTTCATCAACACTCTGAAGGACCACAGATTACAGAACGCCTCCACATGTGCTTCGGAAAGTATGGCTGGTCTTCCAGGGAGCGATCAAAGCGTTGACAGATTGATATATTACACCCATGGCGAAAAGTCCGCATGGTGAATGTTGTTCTCAAACCTGTTGCAATTTCTGTGCTTCATCGACACTCAGAAGGACCACAGATTACAGAATGTCTAAAGGTGTAGTTCGGAAACTACTACTGGTCTCTCAGGAATCGATCAAAGCGGTGACAAACTGAGACATTACTCCCATACAGAAACGTCAGCATGGTGCATACTGTTTTCAATCGCGATTCAATTTCCATGTTTCATCAACACTCTGAAGGTCCACATACTACAGAATGTCTCCAGATATCCTTCGGAAACTACTACTGGTCTCCGAGGAATCTATTCAAGCGTAGACAGTTTGAGACATTACTCCCATGGAGAAAAGTCAGCATGGTGCCTGTTGTATGCAATCCAGATGCAATTTCTGTGTTTCATCAACACTGTGAAGGTCCACAGATTACAGAACGCCTCCACATGTGCTTCGGAAAGTATGGCTGGTCTTCCAGGGAGCGATCAAAGCGTTGACAGATTGATATATTACACCCATGGATAAAAGTCTGCAAGGTGCCTGTTGTATTCAATCCCGATGCAATATCTATGTTTCATCAACACTCTGAAGGTCCACAGATTACAGAATGCCTCCAGATGTGTTTCTGAAAGTAGTACTGGTCTTCCAAGAATCGATCAAAGCGTAGACAATTTGAGACATTTCTTCCATGGAGAAAAGTCCGCATGATGCCTACTGCATTCAATTGCGATGCAATTTCTGTGTTTCATCAAAAATCTGAAGGTCCACAGACTACAGAATGCCTCCAGATGTGTTTCTGAAAGTAGTACTGGTCTTCCAGGATTCGATCAAAGCGTAGAAAGTGTGAGACATTACTTCCATATAGAAAAGTCCGCATGATGCCTAATGCATTCAATCGCGATGCAATTTCTGTGTTTCATCAAAACTCTGAAAGTCCACAGATTACAGAATGTCTCCAGATGTGCTTCGGAAACTACTACTGGTCTCCCAGGAATCAATCAAAGCGTACAACAGTTTGAGATATTACTCCCATGGAGAAAAGTCAGCATGGTGCCTGTTGTATGCAATCCCGATGCGAATTCTGTGTTTCATTAACACTCTGAAGGACCACAGATTACAGAATGTCTCCAGATGTGCTTCGGAACCTACTGCTGGTCTCTCGGGAATCGATAATATCGTAGACAGATTGAGACTTTACCCCCACGGAGAAAGTTACGCATGGTGCCTGTTATATTCAATCCCGATGCAATTTCTGTGTTTCACCAACACTCTGAATTTCCACAGATTACAGGAAGCCTCCAGATGTGCTTCGAAAACTACTACTGGTCTCACAGGAATCGATCAAAGCGTAGACAGTTTGAGACATTACTCCCATGGAGAAACGACCGCATGGTGCCTGTTGTATTCAATCCCGATGCAATTCCTGTGTTTCATCAACACTCTGAAGGTCCACAGATTACAGAATGCCACCAGATGTGATTCGGAACCTACTACTGGTCTCTCAGGAATCGATCAAATCGTAGACAGTTCGAGAACGTACACCCATGGAGAAAAGTCCGCATGGTGCCTGTTGCATTCAATCCCGATGAAATTTCTGTGCTTCATCAACACTCTGAATGACCACAGATTACAGAATGTCTCCAGATCTGCTTCGGAAACTACTACTGGTCTCTCAGGAATCGTTTAAAGCGTAGACAGTATGAGACATTACTCCCATACAGAAACGTCCGCATGGTGCCTACTGTATTCAATCGCGATGCAATTTCTGTGTTTCATCAACACTCTGATGGTCCACAGATTACAGAATGTCTCCAGTTGTGCTTCGGATACTACTACTGGTCACCGAGGTTTCGTTCAAAGCGTAGACAGTTTGAGACATTACTCCCATGGAGAAAAGTTTTCTGCGTTTCATCAACACTCTAAACGACTACAGATTAAAGAATGTCTCCAGATGTACTTCGGAACCTACTACTGGTCTCCCAAGAATCGATCAAATCGTAGTCAGGTTGAGACATTACTCCCATGGAGAATAGTTCGCATGGTGCCTGTTGTATTCAATAGCGATGCAATTTCTGTGTTTCATCAACACTCTGAAGGTCCACAGACTACAGGAAGCCTCCAGATGTGCTTCGGAAACTACTACTGGTCTCCCAGGAATCGATCAAATCGTAGACAGTTTCAGACATTACTCCCATGGAGAAAAGTCCGCATGGTGCCTGTTGTATTCCATGCCGATGCAATTCCTGTAGTTTATCATCAATCTGAACTTCCACAGATTACAGAATGCCTCCAGATGTACTTCGGAACTTACTACTGGTCTCTCAGGAATCGATCAAATCGTAGACAGTTTGAGACACTACGTCCTTGGAGAAATGTCCGTATGGTGCCTACTCTATTCAATCGCGATGCAATTTCTGTGTTTCATCACCTCTCTGGAGGTCTGCAGATTACAGGAAGCCTCCAGGTGTGCTTCGGACACTACTTCTGGTCTCCCAGGAATTGATCAAGGAGTTGACAGTTTGATGCATTACTCCAATTGAGAAAAGTCCGCATAGTAAGTGTTGTATTCAATCCCGATGCAATTTCTGTTTTTATCAACACTCTGAAGGACCACAGTCTACAGAATGTCTCCAGATGTGCTTCGGAACCTACTAATGGTCTCTCAAGAGTCGATCTAATCGTAGACAGTTTGAGATATTACTCCCATGGAGAAACGTCTTCGTGGTGCTTACTGTATTCAATCGCGATGCAATTTCTGTGTTTCATCAACACTCCGAAGGTGCACAGATTACAGGAAGCCTCCAGATGTGCTTCGGAAACTACTACTGGTCTAACAGGAATCGATCAAAGCGTAGACAGTTTGAGATATTACTCCCATGGAGAAATGTTTCCGTGTTTCATCAACCCTCTAAACGACCACAGATTACAGAACGTTTCCAGATGTGCTTCGGAACCTACTACTGGTCTCTCAAGAATCGATCAGAGCGTAGACAGTTTGATACAGTACTCCCATGGAGAGAAGTCCGCATGATGCCTGTTGTATTCAATCCTGATGCAATTTCTGTGTTTCATCAACACTCTGAAGGGCTACAGATTACAGAATGTCTCCAAATGTGCTTCGCAAACTACTACTGGTATTCCAGGTATCGATCAAAACTTAGAAAGTTTGAGACATTACTCCCATGGAGATAAGTCCGCATGGTGCGTGTTGTATTCAATCCCGATGCAATTTATGTGTTTCATCAACACTCAGAAGGACCTGAGATAACAGAATGTCTCAAAATGTGCTTCGGAAACAACTACTGGTATTCCAGGTATCGATCAAAACTTAGAAAGTTTGAGACATTACTCCCATGGAGATAAGTCCGCATGGTGCCTGTCGTATTCAATCCCGATGAAATTACTGTGTTTCATCACCACTCTGAAGTTCCAAAGATTACAAAATGCCTCCAGATGTACTTCGGAACTTACTACTGGTCTCTCAGGAATCAATAAATGCGTAGACAGTGTGAGGCACTACTCACATGGAGAACGTCCGTATGGTGCCTACTCTATTCAATCGCGATGCAATTTCTGTTTTTCATCAACTCTCTGGAGGTCAGCAGATTACAGGAAGCCTCCAGATATGCTTCGGAAACTACTACTGGTCTCCCAGGAATCTATCAAAGCGTAGACAGTTTCAAACATTACTCACATGGAGAAAAGTCCGCATGGTGCCTGTTGTATGTAATACCGATGCAATTTCTGTGTTTCATCAACACTCTGAAGGACGACAGATTACAGGATGACTACAGATATGCTTCGGAAACTACTACTGGTCTCCCAGGAATCGATCAGAGCGTAGACAGATCGAGACATTACTCCTAACGACAAACGTCCGCATGGGGCTTTTGTATTCAATCAAGACGATATTTCTGTGTTTCATCAACACACTTAAGGACCACAGATTACAGAATGTCTCCAGATGTGATTCGGAACCTACTGCTGGTCTCTCAGGATTCGATCAAATCGTAGACAGAGTGAGACATCACCCCCATGGAGAAAAGTCAACATAGTGCCTGTTATATTCAATGCCGATGCAATTTCTGTGTATCATCAGCACACTGAAGGTCCAGAGATTACAGGAAGCCTCCAGATGTGCTTCGGAAACTACTAATGGTCTCCCAGGAATCGAGCAAGACGTAGACAGTTTGATACAATACTCCCATGGAGAAAAGTCCGAATGGTACGTGTTGTATTCAATTCCGATATAATTTCTGTGTTTCATCAACACTCTAACGTTCCACAGATTACAGAATGCCTCCAGATGTGCTTCGGAACCTACTACTGGTCTCTCAGGAATCGATCAAAGCGTAGACAGTTAGATACATTAGTCCCATGGAGGAAAGTCCGCATGGTGCCTGTTGTATTTTATCCCGTTACTATTTCTGTGTTTCATCAACATTCTGAAGGACCAAAGATTACAGGATGACTACAGATGTTCTTCGGAAACTACTACTGGTCTCCCAGGAATCGATCAAAGCGTAGACAGTTAGATATTTAACTCCCATGGTGAAAAGTCCGCATGGTGCCTGTTGTATTCAATCCCGATGGAATTTCTGTGAATCATCAACACTCTGAAGGACCACAGATTACAGTATGACTACAGATATACTTCGGAAACTACTACTGGTCTCCCAGGAATCGATCAAAGCGTAGACTTTTTCAGACATTACTCCCATGGAGATAAGTCCGCATGGTGCCTGTCGTATTCAATCCCGATGCAATTTATGTGTTTCATCAACAATCTGAGGACCACAGATTACAGAATGTCTCCATAAGTGCTTCGGAAACTACTACTTGTCTCCGAGGAATCTATTCTAGCGTAGACAGTTAGAGACATTACTCCTATGGTGAAATGTCCGCATGCTGCCTGTTGTATTCAATCCCGATGCAATTTCTGTGTTTCATCAATACTCTGAAGTTCCAAAATTACAAAACGCCTCCAGATGTGCTTCGGATTCTACTACTGGTCTCCCAGGAATCAATCAAAGCGTAGACAGTTTGAGACATTACTCCTATGGAAAATAGTCTCCATGGTGCCTGTTGTATCCAATCCCGATGCAATTTCTGTGTTTCATCAACACTCTGAAGGTCCACAGATCACAGAATTCCTCCAGATGTGCTTCGGAAACTGCTACTGGTCTCCGAGGAATCGATCAAAGCGTAGACTGTTTGAGACATTACTCCAATGGAAAGAAGGTTTCTGTGTTTTATCAACACTCTAAACGACCACAGATTATGGAATGTCTCCAGATGTGCTTCGGAAACAACTACTGGTCTCTCAGGACACGATCAAATCGTAGACAGCTCGAGATATTACTCGTATGGCCTAACGTCAGCATGAGGCTGTTGTATTCATTCCCGTCGATATTTCTATGTTTCATCAACACTCTGAAGCACCACAGATTACAGAATGTCTCCAGATGTGCTTCGGAAACTTGTACTTGTCTTCCAGGTATCGATCAAAACTTAGAAAGTTTGAGACATTACTCCCATGGAGATAAGTCCGCATGGTGATTGTCGTATTCACTCCCGATGCAATTTATGTTCTTCATCAACACTCTGAAGCACCACAGATTACAGAATGTCTCCTGATGTGCTTCGGAAACTACTTCTGGTCTCCGAGGAATCTATTTAAGCTTAGACATTTTGAGACATTACTCCCATGGTGAAATGTCAGCATGCTGCGTGTTGTATTCAATCCCGATGCAATTTCTGTGTTTCATCAACACTCTAACATTCCACAGATTACAGAATGCCACAAGATGTGCTTCGGAACCTGCTACTGGTCTCTCAGGAATCGATCAAAGCGTAGACAGTTAGATACATTACTCCCATGGAGGAAAGTCCGCATGGTGACTGTTGTATTCAATCCCGTTACTATTATTGTGTTTCATCAACATTCTGAAGGACCACAGATTACAGGATGACTAAAGATGTGCTTCGGAAACTACTACTGGTCTCCCAGGATTCGTTCAAAGCGTAGACAGCTAGATACATTACTCCCATGGAGAAAAGTCCGCATGGTGCCTGTTGTAATCAATCCCGAAGCAATTTCTGTGTATCATCAACACTCTGAAGGACCACTGATTACAGAATGTCTCCAGATGTGCTTCGAAAAATACTACTGGTCTCTCATGAGTCGATCAAATCGTAGACAGTTTGAGACATTACTCCCATGGAGAAACGTCCTCATGGTGACTAATGTAATCAATCGCGGTGCAATTTCTGTGTTTCATCAACTCTCTGAAGGTGCACAGATTACAGGAAGACTCCAGATGTGCTTCGGAAACTACCACTGGTCTCCCAGGAATCGATCAAAGCGTAGACAGTTTGAGACATTACTCACATGGAGAAACGTCCACATGGTGCCTGTTGTATACTATCAATCTGCAAATTCTGTGTTTCATGTACACTCTGAAGGTCCACAGATTACAGAATGCCTCCAGATGTGCTTGTGAACCTTCTACTGGTCCCTCAAGAATCGATCAAATCGTAGACAGTTTGAGTCATTACTCCCATGGAGAAACGTCCTCATGGTGACTAATGTAATCAATCGCGGTGCAATTTCCATGTTTTATCAACACTCTGAAGGTCCACAGATTACAGCAAGACTACAGATGTGCTTCGGAATGTACTACAGGTCTCCCAGGAATCTATCAAAGCGTATACAGTTTGAGACATTACTCCCATGGTGAGAAGTCCGCATGGTGCCTGTTGTATTCAGTCCCGATGCAATTTCTGTGCCTCATCAACACTCTGAAGGACCAGAGATTATTGGATGACTACAGATGTGCTTCGGAAACTACTACTGGTCTCCCAGGAATCGATCAAGGCGTAGACAGATTAAGATATTACTCCCGTGGAGGAAAAACCGCCTGGTGCCTGTTGTATTCCATGCCAATGCAATTTCTGTCTTTCATCATCAATCTGAACGTCCACAGATTACAGAATGCCTACAGATGTGCTTCGGAAACTACTACTGGACTCCCAGGAATCGATCAAAGCGTAGACATTTTGAGACATTACTCCCATTGAAAATAGTCGGCATGGTGCCTGTTGTATTCAATCCCGATGCAGTTTCTGTGTTTCATCGTCACTCTAAACGGCCACATATTACGAAATGTCTCCAGATGTGCTTAAGAAACTACTACTAGTCTCCGAGAAATCGATCAAAGCGTAGACAGTTTGAGACATTGCTCCCATGGAGAAAAGTCCGCATGGTGCCTGCTATATTCAATCCCGATGCAATTTCGTGTTTCATCAACACTCTAAACGACCACAGATTACAGAATGTTTCCTGATCTGCTTCGAAATCTACTACTGGTCTCTCAGAAATCGATCAAAGCGTAGACAGTTTGAGACATTACTCTCATGGAAAATAGTCTGCATGGTGCCTGTTGTATGCAATCCCGATGCAATTTCTGTGTTTCATCAACACTCTGAATGTCCACAGATTACAGAATGTCTCCAGATGTAGTTCGGAAACTACTACTGGTCTCCGAGGATTCGATCAGATCGTACACAGTTTCAGACATTACTGACATGGAGAAAAGTTTTCTGTGTTTCATCAACACTCTAAACGACCACAGATTACAGAATGTCTCCAGATGTGCTTCGGAACCTACTACTGGTCTCTCAGGAATCGATCAAAGCGTAGACAGTTTGAGACATTTCGCCCATGGACAAACGAACGCATGGTGCTGTTGTATTCAGTGCCGACGATATTTCTCTGTTTCATCACCACTCTGAAGGACCACAAATTACAGAATGACTCTAGACTTGCTTCGGAATCTACTACTGGTCTCCGAGGAATCTATTCAAGCGTAGACAGTTTGAGACATTACTCCCATAGAGAAACGTCCGCATGGCGCCTGTTGTATTCAATCCCGTTGCAAATTCTGTGTTTCATCAACACTCTGAGGATCCACAGATTACAGGAAGACTACAGATGTGCTTCGGAAACTACTACTGGTCTCCCAGTAATCGGTCAAAGCGTATACAGTTTCAGACATTAATACCATGGAGAAAAGTCCGCATGGTGCCTGTTGTGTTCAGTCCCAATGCAATTTCTGTGTTTCATCAACACTCTGAAGGACCACAGATTACTGGATGACTACAGATGTTCTTCGGAAACTACTAATGGTCTCTCAGGAATCGTCAAACCATAGACAGTTTGATACATTACTCCCATGGAGAAAAGCCCGCATGGTGCCTGTTTTATTCAATTCCGATGCAATTTCTGTGTTTCATCAACACTCTGAATTATCACAGATTACAGGATGACTACAGATGTGTTTCGGAAACTTCCACTGGTCTCCCAGCAACCGATCGAATCGTCGACAGTTAGAGACATTACTCCCATGGAGAAAAGTTCGCATGGTGTCTACTGTATTGAATCCCGATGCAATTTCTGTGTTTCATCATCACTCTGAAAGTCCACAGACTACAGAATGCCTCCAGATGTGCTTCGGAAACTTCTGCTACTCTCCCAGGAATCGATAGAAGCTTACAAGGATTGAGACATTACTCGCATGGAGAAAATTCCGCATGGTGCCTGTTGTATTCAATATCGATGCAATTTCTGTGGTTCATCATCAATCTGAACGTCCGCAGATTACAGAACGCCTCCAGATGTGCTTCGGAAACTTCTACTGGTCTGCCAGGAATCGATCAAAGCTTAAACAGTTTGAGACATACTCCCATGGAGAAAAATCTACATGGTGCCTACCGTATTTAATCCCGATGCAAATTCTGTGTTTCATCAACACTCTAAACGACCACAGATAACAGGAAGCCTCCAGATGTGCCTCGGAAACTACTACTGGTCTCCCAGGAGTCGATCAAAACGTAGACAACTTGAGACATTACTCCCATGGAGGAAAGTCAGTATGGTGTTTGTTGTATTCAATCCCAATGCAATGTATGTGTTTCATCAACACTCAGAAGGTCCACAGATTACAGGAAGCCTCCAGATGTGCTTCGGAAACTACAACTGGTGTCCCATTAATCGATCAAAGCGTAGACAGCTTGAGACATTACTCCCATGGAAAATAGTCTGCATGATGCCTGTTGTGTACAATCCCGGTGCAATTCCAGTGTTTCATCAACAATCTGAAGGTCCAAAAATTACAGAATGCCTCTAGATGTGCTTCGGAAACTACTATTGGACTCCCAGGAATCGATCAAAGCGTAGACAGTTTGAGACATTACTCCCATGGAGAAAAGTCCGCATGGTGCCTGTTTTATTCAATTCAGATGCAATTTCTGTGTTTCATCAACACTCAGAAGGTCCACAGATAACAGAATGCCTCCAAATGTACTTCGGAAACTACTACTAGTCTCCGAGGAAACGATCAAAGCGTAGACAGTTTGAGACATTACTCCCATACAGAAACGTCCGAATGGTGCCTACTGTATTCAATCGCGATGCAATTTCTGTGTTTCATCAACACTCTGAAGGATCACAGATTACAGGATGACTACAGATGTGCTTCGGAAACTACCACTGGTCTCCCAGGAATCGATCAAAGCGTCGACAGTTTGAGACATTACTCCCATGGAGAAACCTTCACATTGTGTCTTCTGTATTGAATCCCGATGCAATTTATGTGTTTCATCAACACTGTGAAGGTCCACATATTACAGGAAGCCTTCTAATGTGCTTCTGAAACTAATGATGGTCTCCCAGAAATCGATCAAATCGTAAACAGTATGAGACATTACTCCCATGGAGAAAAGTCCGCATGGTACCGACTGTATTCCATCCCATTGCAAATTCTATGTTTCATCAACACTCTAAACGACCACAGATTACAGAATGCCTCCAGATGTGCTTCGGAAACTTCTACTGCTCTCCCAGGAATCGATCAAAGCGTACACGAATTGAGACATTACTCCCATGGAGAAAATTCCGCATGGTGACTGTTGTATTAAATCCCGATGCAATTTCTGTGGTTCATCATCAAACTGAACGTCCGCAGATTACAGAATTCCTCCAGATGTGCTTCGAAAATTTCTACTGGTCTCCCAGGAATCGATCAAAGCGTAGACAGCTTGAGACATTACTCCCATGGAAAATAGTCTGCATGGTGCCTGTTGTATACAATCCCGGTGCAATTCCTGTGTTTCATCAACACTCTGAAGGTCCAAAAATTACAGAATGCCTACAGACGTGCTTCGGAATCTACTACTGGTCTCCCAGGAATCGGTCGAAGCGTATACAGTATGAGACGTTACTCCCATGGAGATAAGTCCGCATGGTGCTTGTTGTATTCAGTCCCGATGCAATTTCTGTGTTTCATGAACACTCTGATGGACCACAGATTACTGGATGACTACAGATATGCTTCGGAAACTACTACTGGTCTCCCAGGAATCGATCAAAGCGTAGACAGTTTCAGACATTACTCCTTTGGAAAATAGTCTGCATGGTGCCTGTTGTATGCAATTCCGATGCAATTTCTGTGTTTCATGAACACTCTGAACGATCACAGCTTACAGGATGACTACAGATGTGCTTGGGAAACTACCACTGGTCTCCAAGGAAACGATCAAAGCGTAGACAACTTGAGACATTACTCACATGGAGAAAAGTCCGTTTGGTGTTTGTTGTATTCAATCCTGATGCAATTTCTGTGGTTCATCAACACTCAGAAGGTCCACAGATTACAGGAGGACTACAGATGTGCTTCGGAATTTACTACCGGTCTCCTAGGATTCAATCAAAGCGTATACACTTTGAGACATTACTCACGTGGAGAAAAGTCCGCATGGTGCCTGTTGCATTCAATCCCGGTGCAATTATTGTGTTTCATCAGCACTCAGAAGGTCCACAGACTACAAAATGCCTCCAAATGTACTTCGAAACTACTACTAGTCTCCGAGGAAACGATCAAAGCGTAGACAGTTTGAGACATTACTCCCATACAGAAACGTCCGCATGGTGCCTACTGTATTCAATCGCGATGCAATTTCTGTGTTTCATCAACACTCTGAAGGTCCACAGATTACAGAATATCTCCAGATGTGCTTCGGGAACTACTACTGGTCTCCGAGGTTTCGATCAGAGCGTAGACAGTTTGAGACACTACTCCTATGGAGAAAAGTTTTCTGTGTTTCATCAACACTCTAAACGACCACAGATTACAGAATGTCTCCGGATGTGCTTCGGAATCTACTACTGGTCTCTCAGGAATCGATCAAAGCGTAGACAGTTTGAGACATTACACCGATGGACAAACGTCTGCATGGTGTTGTTGTATTCAGTCCAGACGAAATTACTGTGTTTCATCAACACTCTGAAGGACCACAGATTACAGAATGTGTCCAGATGTGCTTCGGAAACTACTACTAGTCTCCGAGGAATCGATCAAAGCGTAGACAGTTTGATAAGTTACTCCCATGGAGAAAAGTCCACATGGTGCCTGTTGTATTCAATCCCGATTCAATTTCTGTGTTTCCTCAACTCTCTGAAGGTCCACAGATTACAGAAAGACTCCAGATGTGCTTCTGAATCTGCTGCTGGTCACTCAACAATCGATAAGATCGTAGACAGTTTGAGACATGACTCCCATGCAGAAACGTCCGCATGGTGCCTACTGTATTCAATCCTGATGCAATTTCTGTTTCATCAACACTCTGAAGGTACACAGATTACAGGAAGACTACAGATGTGCTTCGGAATCTACTACTGGTCTCCCAGGAATCGATCAAAGCGTATGCAGTTTGAGACATTACTCCCATGGAGAAAAGTCCGCATGGTGCCTGTTTTATTCAGTCCCGATGCAATTTCTGTGTTTCATCAACACTCTGAAGGACCACAGATTACTGGATGACTACAGATGTGCTTCGGAAACTACTAATGGTTTCCCACGATTCGATCAAATCGTAGACAGTTTCAGACATTACTCCCATGGAGAAAATCCGCATGGTGCCTGTTGTATTCCATGCCGATGCAATTTCTGTGGTTCATCATCAATCTGAACGTCCACAGATTACAGAATGCCACCAGATGTGCTTTGGAAACCACTACTGGACACCCAGGAATCGATCAAAGCGTAGACAGTTTGAGACACTACTCCCATGGAGAAAAGTCCTTATGGTGCCTGTTTTATTCAATTCCGATGCAATTTCTGTGTTTCATCAACACTCTGATGGATCACTGATTACAGGATGACTACAGATGTGCGTCGGAAACTACCACTGGTCTCCCAGAAATCGATCTACTGTATTGAATCCCGATGCAATTTCTGTGTTTCATTAACGCTCTGAAGGTCCACAGACTACAGAATGCCTCCAGATGTGCTTCGGAAACTTCTACTACTCTCCCAGGAATCGATAAAAGCGTACAAGGATTGAGACATTACTCCCATGGTGAAAATTCCGCATGGTGCCTGTTGTATTCAATCCCGATATCATTTAAGTGGTTCATCACCAATCTGAACGTCCACAGATTACAGAACGCCTCCAGATGTGCTTCGGAAACTTCTACTGGTCTCCCAGGAATCGATCAAAACTTAAACAGTTTGAGACATTACCCCATGGAGAAAAGTCCACCTGGTGCCTACCGTATTTAATCCCGATGCAAATTCTGTGTTTCATCAACACTCTAAACGACAACCGATAACAGGAAGCATCCAGATGTGCTTCGGAAACTACTACTGGTCTCCCAGGAATCGATCAAAGCGTAGACAAATTGAGACACTACTCCGATGGAGAAAAGTCCGTATGGTGTTTGTTGTATTCAATCCCGATGCAATGTATGTGTTTCATCAACACTCTGAAGATCCACAGATTCCAGGAAGCCTCCAGATATGCTTCGGAAACTGCAACTCGAGTCCCATTAATCGATCAAACCGTAGACAGGTTGAGACATTACTCCCATGGAAAATAGTCTGCATGGTGCCTGTTGTATACAATCCCGGTTCAATTCCAGTTTTTCATCAACACTCTGAAGGTCACAAAATTACAGAATGCCTCCACATGTGCTTCGGAGACTTCTGCTGGTCTCCCAGGAATCGATCAAAGCGTAGACAGCTTGAGAAATTACTCCCATGGAGAAAAGTCCGAATGGTGCCTGTTGTATTCAATTTCGATGCAAATTCTGTGCTTCATCTACACCCTGAAGGACCACAGAGTACAGGAGGCTTCCAGATGTGCTTCGGAAAATACTACTGGTCTCCCAGGTATCGATCAAAGCATAGACAGTTTGAGACATTAGTTCCATGGAGAAACGTTTTCTGTGTTTCATCAACACTCTAAACGACCACAGATTACAGAATGTCTCCGAATATGCTTCGGAACCTACTACTGGTCTCTCAGGAATCGATCAAAGGGTAGACAGTTTGAGACATTACTCCCATGGACAAACGTCCACATGGTTCTGTTGTATTCAGTCCCGACGAAATTTCTGTGTTTCATCAACACTCTGAAGGACCACAGATTACAGAATGTCTAAACATGTGCTTCAGAATCTACTACTGGTCTACCAGGAATCGATCAAAGCGGAGACAGTTTCATACATTACTCGCATGGAGAAAAGTCGCATGTTGCTTATTGTATTCAATCCCAATGCAAATTCTGTGTTTCATCAACACTGGAAGGTCCACAGATTTAAAGAAGCCTCCAGATGTGCTTCGGAAGCTACAACTGGTCTTTCAGGAATCTATCAATGCATAGAAAGTTTGAGACACTACTATCATTGAAAAAAGTCCGTATGGTGCCTGTTGTATTCAATCCCGATGCAATTTATGTGTTCATCAACACTCTGAATGTCCACAGATTACAGAATGCCTCCAGATGTGCATCGGAAACTACTACTGGTCTTTCTGGGGTCGATCAAAGCGTAGACTGTTTGAGACATTACTCCCATTGAGGAAAGTGCGTATGGTGACTGTTGTATTCAATTCCGATGCAATTTCTGTGTTTCATCAACACTCAGATAGTCCACTGATTACAGAAGTCTCCAGATGTGCATCGGAAACTACTACTGGTCTTCATGGGAACGAAAAAAGCGTAGACTGTGTGAGACATTACTCCCATGGAGGAAAGTGCGCATGGTGATAGTTGTATTCAATCCCGAGGCAATTTCTTTGTTTCATCAAAACTTTGAAGGTCTACGTATTACAGAATGCCTCCAGATGTGCATCGGAAACTAGTACTGGTCTTCCTAAGAACGACCAAGGCGTAGACTACTTGAGACATTACTCCCATGGAGGAACTTCCGCATGGTGACTGTTGTATTCAATCCCGATGCAATCTCTGTGTTTCATCTACACTCTGATAGTCCACAGATTACAGAATGCCTCCAGATGTGCATCGGAAACTACTGCTAATCTTCATGGAACGATCAAAGCGATGACAGTTTGAGACATTACTCCCATGGAGGAAAGTGCGCATGGTGACTGATGTATTCAATCCCGATGCAATTTCTGTGTTCAACAACACTCTGATAGTCCACAGATTACAGAATGCTCCAGATGTGCATCGGAAACTACTACTGGTCTTTATGGGAACGAAACAAGCGTAGACTGTTTGAGACATTACTCCCACTGTGGAAAGTGCCCATGGTGACTGTTGTATTCTATGCAGAGGCAATTTCTGTGTTACATCAACACTCTGATAGTGCACAGATTACAGAATGCCTAAAGATGTGCATCGGAATCTACTACTGGTCTTCCAGGGAACGGAAAAAGCGTAGACTGTTTGAGACATTACTCCCATGGAGGAAAGTGCGCATGGTGACTGTTGTATTCAATCCCGAGGCAATTTCTGTGTTTCAACAACACTCTGATAGTCCACAGATTACAGAATGCCTCCAGATGTGCATCGGAAACTACTACTGGTCTTCATGGGAACGAAAAAATCGTAGACTGTTTGAGACATTACTCCAATGGAGAAAAGTGAAAATGGTGACTGTTGTATTCAATCCCGAGGCAATTTCTGTGTTTCATCAACACTTTGAAGGTCCACAGATTACAGAATGCCTCCAGATGTGCATCGAAAACTACTACTGGTCTTCATGGAACGATCGAAGCGATGACAGTTTGAGACATTACTCCCATGGAGGAAAGTGCGCATGGTGACTGTTGTATTCAATCCCGATACAATTTCTGTGTTTCATCAACACTCTGATAGTCCACAGTTTCCAGAATGCCTCCAGATGTGCATCTGAAACTACTACTGGCCTTCAAGGGAACGATCAAAACGTAGACTATTTGAGACATTACTCTAATGGAGGAAAGTGCGCATGGAGTCTGTTGTATTCCATCCTGATGCAATTTCTGTGTTTCATCAATACTTGGAAGGTCCACAGATTACAGAATGCCTCCAGATGTGCATCGGATACTACTACTGGTCTTCCAGGGATGGATCAAAGCGTAGACTGTTTGAGACATTACTCCCATGGAGGAAAGTGCGCATGGTGACTGTTGTATTCAATCCCAATGCAATTTCTGTGTTTCATCAACTCTCTGATAGTCCACAGATTACAGAATGCCTCCAGATGTGCATCGGAATGTACTACTGGTCTTCACGGGAACCAAAAAAGCATAGACTGTTTGTGACATTACTCCCATTGACGAAAGTGCGCATGGTGACTATTGTATTCCCTCCCAAGGCAATTTCTGTGTTTCAACAACACTTTGAGGGTCCACAGATTACACAATGCCTCCAGATGTGCATCGGAAACTACTACTGGTCTGCCAGGAAACGATCAAATCGTAGACTATTTGAGACATTACTCCCATGGAGGAAAGTGCGCATGGTGAATGTTGTATTCAATAGCGATGCAATTTCTGTGTTTCAACAACACTCTGATAGTCCACAGATTACAGGATGCCTCCAGATGTGCATCGGAAACTACTACTGGTCTTCATGGGAACGAAAAAAGCGTAGACTGTTTGAGACATTACTCCCATGGAGGAAAGTGCGCATGGTGACTGTTGTATTCAATGCAGAGGCAATTTCTGTGTTACATCAACACTCTGATAGTCCACAGATTACAGAATGCCTCCAGATGTGCATCGGAATCTACTACTGGTCTTCATGGAACGATCGAAGCGATGACAGTTTGAGACATTACTCCCATGGAGGAAAGTGCGCATGGTGACTGTTGTATTCAATGCAGAGGCAATTTCTGTGTTACATCAACACTCTGATAGTCCACAGATTACAGAATGCCTCCAGATGTGCATCGGAATCTACTACTGGTCTTCATGGAACGATCGAAGCGATGACAGTTTGAGACATTACTCCCATGGAGAAAGTGCGCATGGTGACTGATGTATTCAATCCTGTTGCAATTTCTGTGTTTCAACAACACTCTGATAGTCCACAGATTACAGAATGCTCCAGATGTGCATCGGAAACTACTACTGGTCTTCATGGGAACGAAAAAAGCGTAGACTGTTTGAGACATTACTCCCACTGTGGAAAGTGCGCATGGTGACTGTTGCAGAGGCAATTTCTGTGTTACATCAACACTCTGATAGTCCACAGTTTACAGAATGCCTCCAGAAGTGCATCGGAATCTACTACTGGTCTTCCAGGGAACTGAAAAAGCGTAGACTGTTTGAGACATTACTCCCATGGAGAAAAGTGCGCGTGGTGACTGTTGTATTCAATCCCGAGGCAATTTCTGTGTTTCATCAACACTTTGAAGGTCCACAGATTACAGAATGCCTCCAGATGTGCATCGGAAACTACAACTGGGTTTCCAGGGAACAGTCAAATCGTAGACTGATTGAGACATTACTCCCATGGAGAAAAGTCCGCATGGTGCCTGTTGAATTGAATTCCGATGCAATTTCTGTGTTTTATCAACACTTTGAAGGAACACAGACTACAGAATGCCTCCAGATGTGCATCGGAAACTACTACTGGTCTTTCAGGGGACGATCAAATCGTAGACTGTTTGAGACATTACTCCCATTGAGGAAAGTGCGTATGGTGACTGATGTATCCAATTCCGATGCAATTTCTGTGTTTCATCAACACTCAGACAGTCCACTGATTACAGAAGTCCTCCAGATGTGCATCGGAAACTACTACTGGTCTTCATGGAACGTTTGAAGCGATGACAGTTTGAGACATTACTCCAATGAGGGAAAGTGCGCATGCTGACTGATGTATTCAATCCCGATGCAATTTCTGTGTTTCAACAACACTTTGAAGGTCCACAGATTACAGAATGCCTGCAGATGTGCATCGGAAACTACTACTGGTCTTCCAGGAAACGATCAAGTCGTAGACTGTTTGAGTCATTACTCGCATGGAGGAAAGTGCGCATGGTGAATGTTGTATTCAATAGCGATGCTATTTCTGTGTTACATCAACACTCTGATAGTATACAGATTACAGAATGCCTCCAGATGTGCATCGGAATCTACTACTGGTCTTCCAGGGAACAGAAAAAGCGTAGACTGTTTGAGACATTACTCCCATGGAGGAAAGTGCGCATGGTGACTGTTGTATTCAATCCCGAGGCAATTTCTGTGTTTCATCAACACTTTGAAGGTCCACAGATTACAGAATGCCTCCAGATGTGCATCGGAAACTACTACTGGTCTTTCTGGGGTCGATCAAAGCGTAGACTGTTTGAGACATTACTCCCATTGAGGAAAGTGCGTATGGTGACTGTTGTATTCAATTCCGATGCAATTTCTGTGTTTCATCAACACTCAGATAGTCCACTGATTACAGAAGTCCTCCAGATGTGCATCGGAAACTACTACTGGTCTTCATGGGAACGAAAAAAGCGTAGACTGTGTGAGACATTACTCCCATGGAGGAAAGTGCGCATGGTGATAGTTGTATTCAATCCCGAGGCAATTTCTTTGTTTCATCAAAACTTTGAAGGTCTACATATTACAGAATGCCTCCAGATGTGCATCGGAAACTAGTACTGGTCTTCCTAAGAACGACCAAGGCGTAGACTACTTGAGACATTACTCCCATGGAGGAACTTCCGCATGGTGACTGTTGTATTCAATCCCGATGCAATCTCTGTGTTTCATCTACACTCTGATAGTCCACAGATTACAGAATGCCTCCAGATGTGCATCGGAAACTACTGCTAATCTTCATGGAACGATCAAAGCGATGACAGTTTGAGACATTACTCCCATGGAGGAAAGTGCGCATGGTGACTGATGTATTCAATCCCGATGCAATTTCTGTGTTCAACAACACTCTGATAGTCCACAGATTACAGAATGCTCCAGATGTGCATCGGAAACTACTACTGGTCTTTATGGGAACGAAACAAGCGTAGACTGTTTGAGACATTACTCCCACTGTGGAAAGTGCCCATGGTGACTGTTGTATTCTATGCAGAGGCAATTTCTGTGTTACATCAACACTCTGATAGTGCACAGATTACAGAATGCCTAAAGATGTGCATCGGAATCTACTACTGGTCTTCCAGGGAACGGAAAAAGCGTAGACTGTTTGAGACATTACTCCCATGGAGAAAAGTGCGCATGGTGACTGTTGTATTCAATCCCGAGGCAATTTCAGTGTTTCAACAACACTTTGAAGGTCCACAGATTACAGAATGCCTCCAGATGTGCATCGGAAACTACTACTGGTCTTCATGGGAACGAAAAAATCGTAGACTGTTTGAGACATTACTCCAATGGAGAAAAATGAAAATGGTGACTGTTGTATTCAATCCCGAGGCAATTTCTGTGTTTCATCAACACTTTGAAGGTCCACAGATTACAGAATGCCTCCAGATGTGCATCGAAAACTACTACTGGTCTTCATGGAACGATCGAAGCGATGACAGTTTGAGACATTACTCCCATGGAGGAAAGTGCGCATGGTGACAGATGTATTCAATCCCGAGGCAATTTCTGTGTTTCAACAACACTCTGATAGTCCACAGATTACAGAATGCCTCCAGATGTGCATCGGAAACTACTACTGGTCTTCATGGGAGCGAAAAAAGAGTAGACTATTTGAGACATTACTCCCATGGAGGAAAGTGCGCATGGTGATAGTTGTATTAAATCCCGAGGCAAATTCTGTGTTTCATCAACACTTTGAAGGTCCACAGATTTCAGAATGCCTCCAGATGAGCATCGGAAACTAATACTGGTCTTCATGGGAACGAAAAAAGCGTAGACTGTTTGAGACATTACTCCCACTGTGGAAAGTGCGCATGGTGACTGTTGTATTCAATGCAGAGGCAATTTCTGTGTTACATCAACACTCTGATAGTCCACAGATTACAGAATGCCTCCAGATGTGCATCGGAATCTACTACTGGTCTTGTAGGAAACTGAAAAAGCGTAGACTGTTTGAGACATTACTCCCATGGAGAAAAGTGCGCATGGTGAATGTTGTATTCAATCCCGAGGCAATTTCTGTGTTTCATCAACACTTTGAAGGTCCACAGATTACAGAATGCCTCCAGATGAGCATCGGAAACTACTACTGGGTTTCCAGGGAACAGTCAAAGCTTAGACTGATTGAGACATTACTCCCATGGAGAAAAGTCCGCATGGTGCCTTTTGAATTGAATCCCGATGCAATTTCTGTGTTTTATTAACTCTTTGAGGGTCCACATATTACAGAATGCCTCCAGATGTGCATCGGAAACTACAACTGGTCTTCAAGGGAACTTCCAAAGCGTTGAGTGTTTGAGACATTACTCCCAAGGAGGAAAGTGCGCATTATGACTGTTGTATTCAATCCCGATGCTATTTCTGTGTTTCATCAACTCTATGATTATCCACAGATACAGAATGACTTCAGATGGGCTTAGGAAACTACTACTGGTCTTCCAGGGAACGATCAATGCGTAGACTGTTTGAGACATTACTATCATGGAGGAAAGTGCGCATGGTGACTATTGTATTCAATCACGATGCAATTTTCTGTGTTCAACACTCTGATAGTCCACAGTTTACAGAATGCCTCCAGATGTGTATCGGAAACTACTACTGGTCTTCCAGGGAACGATCAAAGCGTAGACTGTTTGAGACATTACCCCCATGGGGGAAAGTGCGCATTGTGAATGATGTATTCAATCCCAATGCAATTTCTGTGTTTCATCAACACTCTGATAGTCCACAGATTACAGAATGCCTCCAGATGTGCGTCGGAAACTACTACTGGTCTTCCTGTGAACGATCAAAGCGTAGACTGTTTGAGACATTACTCCCGTGGAGGAACATGCGCATGGTGACTGTTGTATTCAATCCCGATGCTATTTCTGTGTTTCATCAACTCTATGATTATCCACAGATACAGAATGACTTCAGATGGGCTTAGGAAACTACTACTGGTCTTCCTGTGAACGATCAAAGCGTAGACTGTTTGAGACATTACTCCCATGGCGGAACATGCGCATGGTGACTGTTGTATTCAATCTAGAGGCAATTTCTGTGTTTCACCAACACTTTGAAGGTCCACAGATTACAGAATGCCTACAGATGTGCAACGAAAACTACTACTGGTCTTCCAGGGAACGATCAAGGCGTAGACTGTTTGAGACATAACTCGCATGGAGGAAAGTGCGCATGGTAACTGTTGTATTCAATCTCTATAAAATTTATGTGTTTCAACAACACTCTGATAGTCCACAGATTACAGAATGCCTCCAGATGTGCATCGGAATCTACTACTGGTCTTCATGGAACGATCGAAGCGATGACAGTTTGAGACATTACTCCCATGGAGAAAGTGCGCATGGTGACTGATGTATTCAATCCTGTTGCAATTTCTGTGTTTCAACAACACTCTGATAGTCCACAGTTTACAGAATGCCTCCAGAAGTGCATCGGAATCTACTACTGGTCTTCCAGGGAACTGAAAAAGCGTAGACTGTTTGAGACATTACTCCCATGGAGAAAAGTGCGCGTGGTGACTGTTGTATTCAATCCCGAGGCAATTTCTGTGTTTCATCAACACTTTGAAGGTCCACAGATTACAGAATGCCTCCAGATGTGCATCGGAAACTACAACTGGGTTTCCAGGGAACAGTCAAATCGTAGACTGATTGAGACATTACTCCCATGGAGAAAAGTCCGCATGGTGCCTGTTGAACTGAATTCCGATGCAATTTCTGTGTTTTATCAACACTTTGAAGGTACACAGACTACAGAATGCCTCCAGATGTGCATCGGAAACTACTACTGGTCTTTCAGGGGACGATCAAATCGTAGACTGTTTGAGACATTACTCCCATTGAGGAAAGTGCGTATGGTGACTGATGTATCCAATTCCGATGCAATTTCTGTGTTTCATCAACACTCAGACAGTCCACTGATTACAGAAGTCCTCCAGATGTGCATCGGAAACTACTACTGGTCTTCATGGAACGTTTGAAGCGATGACAGTTTGAGACATTACTCCAATGAGGGAAAGTGCGCATGCTGACTGATGTATTCAATCCCGATGCAATTTCTGTGTTTCAACAACACTTTGAAGGTCCACAGATTACAGAAGTCCTCCAGATGTGCATCGGAAACTACTACTGGTCTTTCTGGGGTCGATCAAAGCGTAGACTGTTTGAGACATTACTCCCATTGAGGAAAGTGCGTATGGTGACTGTTGTATTCAATTCCGATGCAATTTCTGTGTTTCATCAACACTCAGATAGTCCACTGATTACAGAATGCCTCCAGATGTGCATCGGAATCTACTACTGGTCTTGTAGGGAACTGAAAAAGCGTAGACTGTTTGAGACATTACTCCCATGGAGGAAAGTGCGCATGGTGAATGTTGTATTCAATCCCGAGGCAATTTCTGTGTTTCATCAACACTTTGAAGGTCCACAGATTACAGAATGCCTCCAGATGAGCATCGGAAACTACTACTGGGTTTCCAGGGAACAGTCAAAGCTTAGACTGATTGAGACATTACTCCCATGGAGAAAAGTCCACATCGTGCCTTTTGAATTGAATCCCGATGCAATTTCTGTGTTTTATTAACTCTTTGAGGGTCGACATATTACATAATGCCTCCAGATGTGCATCGGAAACTACTACTGGTCTTCCAGGGAACAATCAATGCATAGACTGTTTGAGACATTACTCTCATGGAGGTAAGTGTGCATGGTGACTGTTGTATTAAATACAGATACAATTTCTCTGTTTCATCAACACTTTGAAGGTCCACAGATTACAGAATGCCTCCAGATGTGCAGCGGAAACTACAACTGGTCTTCAAGGGAACTTCCAAAGCGTTGAGTGTTTGAGACATTACTCCCATGGAGGAAAGTGCGCATTGTGACTGTTGTATTCAATCCCGATGCTATTTCTGTGTTTCATCAACTCTATGATTATCCACAGATACAGAATGACTTCAGATGGGCTTAGGAAACTACTACTTGTCTTCCAGGGAACGATCAATGCGTAGACTGTTTGAGACATTACTATCATGGAGGAAAGTGCGCATGGTGACTATTGTATTCAATCACGATGCAATTTTCTGTGTTCAACACTCTGATAGTCCACAGATTACAGAATGCCTCCAGATGTGTATCGGAAACTACTACTGGTCTTCCAGGGAACGATCAAAGCGTAGACTGTTTGAGACATTACCCCCATGGGGGAAAGTGCGCATTGTGAATGTTGTATTCAATCCCAATGCAATTTCTGTGTTTCATCAACACTCTGATAGTCCACAGATTACAGAATGCCTCCAGATGTGCGTCGGAAACTACTACTGGTCTTCCTGTGAACGATCAAAGCGTAGACTGTTTGAGACATTACTCCCATGGAGGAACATGCGCATGGTGACTGTTGTATTCAATCCCGATGCTATTTCTGTGTTTCATCAACTCTATGATTATCCACAGATACAGAATGACTTCAGATGGGCTTAGGAAACTACTACTGGTCTTCCTGTGAACAATCAAAGCGTAGACTGTTTGAGACATTACTCCCATGGAGGAACATGCGCATGGTGACTGTTGTATTCAATCCCGAGGAAATTTCTGTGTTTCATCAACACTTTGAAGGTCCACAGATTACAGAATGCCTCTTGATGTGCATCGGAAACTACTACTGGTCTTCCAGGTAACGATCAAAGCGTAGACTGTTTGAGACATTACTCCCATGGAGGAAAGTGCGCATGGTGACTGTTGTATTCAATCTAGAGGCAATTTCTGTGTTTCACCAACACTTTGAAGGTCCACAGATTACAGAATGCCTACAGATGTGCAACGAAAACTACTACTGGTCTTCCAGGGAACGATCAAGGCGTAGACTGTTTGTGACATAACTCCCATGGAGGAAAGTGCGCATGGTAACTGTTGTATTCAATCTCTATAAAATTTATGTGTTTCAACAACACTCTGATAGTCCACAGATTACAGAATGCCTCCAGATGTGCGTCGGATACTACTACTGGTCTTCCAGTGAACGATCAAAGCGTAGACTGTTTGAGACATTACTCCCATGGAGGAACATGCGCATGGTGACTGTTGTATTCAATCCCGAGGAAATTTCTGTGTTTCATCAACACTTTGAAGGTCCACAGATTACAGAATGCCTCTTGATGTGCATCGGAAACTACTACTGGTCTTCCAGGTAACGATCAAAGCGTAGACTGTTTGAGACATTACTCCCATGGAGGAAAGTGCGCATGGTGACTGTTGTATTCAATCCCGATGAATTTTCTGTGTTTCATCAACACCCTGATAGTCCACAGATTACAGAATGCCTACAGATATGCATCGGAAACTACTACTGGTCTTTCAGGGAAAGATCAAAACGTAGACTGTTTGAGACATTGCTCCCATTGAGGAAAGTGCGTATGGTGACTGTTGTATTCAATTCCGATGCAATTTCTGTGTTTCATCAACACTCAGATAGTCCACTGATTACAGAAGTCCTCCAGATGTGCATCGGAAACTACTGCTGGTCTTCATGGAACGATTGAAGCGATGACAGTTTGAGACATTACTCCCATGAGGGAAAGTGCGCATGGTGACTGATGTATTCAATCCCGATGCAATTTCTGTGTTTCATCAACACTTTGAAGGTCCACAGATTACAGAATGCCTCTAGATGTGCATCGGGAACTACTAATTGTTTTCCAGGATACGATCAAAGCGTAGACTACTTGAGACATTACTCCCATGGAGGAAAGTGCGCATGGTGACTGTTGTACTCAATCCCGAGGCAATTTCTGTGTTTCAACAACACTTTGAGGGTCCACAGATTACAGAATGCCACCAGATGTGCATCGGAAACTACTACTGGTCTTCCAGGAAACGATCAAATCGTAGACTCTTTGAGACATTACTCCCATTGAGGAAAGTGCGCTTGGTGAATGTTGTATTCAATAGCGATGCAATTTCTGTGGTACATCAACACTCTGATAGTCCACAGATTATAGAATGCCTCCAGATGTCCATCGGAATCTACTACTGGTCTTCCAGGGAACGGAAAAAGCGTACACTGTTTGAGACATTACTCCCATGGAGAAAAGTGCGCATGGTGACTGTTGTATTCAATCCCGAGGCAATTTCTGAGTTTCATCATTACTTTGAAGGTCCACAGATTACATAATGCCTCCAGATGTGCATCTTAAACTTCTACTGGTCTTCATGGAACGATCGAAGCGATGACAGTTTGAGACATCACTCCCATGGAGGAAAGTGCGCATGGTGACTGTTGTATTCAATCCCGATGCAATTTCTGTGTTTCATCTACACTCTGATAGTCCACAGATTACAGAATGCCTCCAGATGTGCATCGGAAACTACTACTGGTCTTCATGGAACGATCAAAGCGATGCCAGTTTGAGACATTACTCCCAAGGAGGAAATTGCGCATGGTGACTGATGTATTCAATCCCGATGCAATTTCTGTGTTCAACAACACTCTGATAGTCCACAGATTACAGAATGCTCCAGATGTGCATCGGAAACTACTACTGGTCTTCATGGGAACGAAAGAAGCGTAGACTGTTTGAGACATTACTCCCACTGTGGGAAGTGCGCATGGTGACTGTTGTATTCAATGCAGAGGCAATTTCTGTGTTACATCAACACTCTGATAGTCCACAGATTAAAGAATGCCTCCAGATGTGCATCGGAAACTACTACTGGTCTTCATGGGAACGAAAAAAGCGTAGACTGTTTGAGACATTACTCCCATGGAGAAAAGTGCGCATGGTGACTGTTGTATTCAATCCCGAGGCAATTTCTGTGTTTCATCAACACGTTCAAGGTCCACAGATTACAGAATGCCTCCAGATGTGCATCGGAAACTACTACTGGTCTTCCTAAGAACGACCAAAGCGTAGACTACTTGAGACATTACTCCCATGGAGGAACTTCCGCATGGTGACTGTGGTATTCAATCCCGACGCAATTTCTGTGTTTCATCTACACTCTGATAGTCCACAGATTACAGAATGCCTCCAGATGTGCATCGGAAACTACTACTGGTCTTCATGGAACGATCAAAGCGATGACAGTTTGAGACATTACTCCCATGGAGGAAAGTGCGCATGGTGACTGATGTATTCAATCCCGATGCAATTTCTGTGTTTCAACAACACTCTGATAGTCCACAGATTACAGAATGCTCCAGATGAGCATCGGAAACTACTACTGGTCTTCATTTGAACGAAAAAAGCGTAGACTGTTTGAGACATTACTCCCACTGTGGAAAATGCGCATGGTGACTGTTGTATTCAATGCAGAGGCAATTTCTGTGTTACATCAACACTCTGATAGTCCACAGATTACAGAATGCCTCCAGATGTCCATCGGAATCTACTACTGGTCTTCCAGGGAACTGAAAAAGCGTAGACATTTTGAGACATTACTCCCATGGAGAAAAGTGCGCATGGTGACTGTTGTATTCAATCCCGAGGCAATTTCTGAGTTTCATCAACACTTTGAAGGTCCACAGATTACAGAATGCCTCCAGATGTGCATCGGAAACTACTACTGGTCTTCATGGAACGATCAAAGCGATGCCAGTTTGAGACATTACTCCCAAGGAGGAAATTGCGCATGGTGACTGATGTATTCAATCCCGATGCAATTTCTGTGTTCAACAACACTCTGATAGTCCACAGATTACAGAATGCTCCAGATGTGCATCGGAAACTACTACTGGTCTTCATGGGAACGAAAAAAGCGTAGACTGTTTGAGACATTACTCCCACTGTGGGAAGTGCGCATGGTGACTGTTGTATTCAATGCAGAGGCAATTTCTGTGTTACGTCAACACTCTGATAGTCTACAGATTAAAGAATGCCTCCAGATGTGCATCGGAAACTACTACTGGTCTTCATGGGAACGAAAAAAGCGTAGACTGCTTGAGACATTACTCCCATGGAGGAAAGTGCTCATGGTGACTGTTGTATTCAATCCCGAGGCAATTTCTATGTTTCATCAACACGTTCAAGGTCCACAGATTACAGAATGCCTCCAGATGTGCATCGGAAACTACTACTGGTCTTCCTAAGAACGACCAAAGCGTAGACTACTTGAGACATTACTCCCATGGAGGAACTTCCGCATGGTGACTGTGGTATTCAATCCCGATGCAATTTCTGTGTTTCATCTACACTCTGATAGTCCACAGATTACAGAATGCCTCCAGATGTGCATCGGAAACTACTACTGGTCTTCATGGAACGATCAAAGCGATGACAGTTTGAGACATTACTCCCATGGAGGAAAGTGCGCATGGTGACTGATGTATTCAATCCCGATGCAATTTCTGTGTTTCAACAACACTCTGATAGTCCACAGATTACAGAATGCTCCAGATGAGCATCGGAAACTACTACTGGTCTTCATTTGAACGAAAAAAGCGTAGACTGTTTGAGACATTACTCATACTGTGGAAAATGCGCATGGTGACTGTTGTATTCAATGCAGAGGCAATTTCTGTGTTACATCAACACTCTGATAGTCCACAGATTACAGAATGCCTCCAGATGTCCATCGGAATCTACTACTGGTCTTCCAGGGAACTGAAAAAGCGTAGACATTTTGAGACATTACTCCCATGGAGAAAAGTGCGCATGGTGACTGTTGTATTCAATCCCGAGGCAATTACTGTGTTTCATCAACACTTTGAAGGTCCACAGAGTACAGAATGCCTCCAGACGAGCATCGGAAACTACTACTGGGTTTCCAGGGAACAGTCAAAACTTAGACTGATTGAGACATTACTCCCATGGAGAAAAGTCCGCATGGTGCCTGTTGAATTAAATCCCGATGCAATTTCTGTGTTTTATCAACACTTTGAGAATCCACATATTACAGAATGCCTCCAGATGTGCATCGGAAACTACTACTGGTCTTCCAGGGAACGATCAATGCGTAGACTGTTTGAGACATTACTCTCATGGAGGTAAGTGTGCATGGTGACTGTTGTATTCAATCCCGATGCGAACTGTGTTTATCATCAACACTCTGATAGTCCACAGATTACAGAATGCCTCCAGATGTGCATAGGAAACTAGTACTGGTCTTCCTAAGAACGACCAAGGCGTAGACTATTTGGGACATTACTCCCATGGAGGAACTTCCGCATGGTGACTGTTGTATTCAATCCCGATGCAATTTCTGTGTTTCATCCACACTCTGATTGTCCACAGATTACAGAATGCCTCCAGATGTGCATCGGAAACTACTACTGGTCTTCATGGAACGATCAAAGCGATGACAGTTTGAGACATTACTCCCATGGAGGAAAGTGCGAATGGTGACTGATGTATTCAATCCCGATGCAATTTCTGTGTTCAACAACACTCTGATAGTCCACAGATTACAGAAAGCTCCAGATGTGCATCGGAACCTACTGCTGGTCTTCATGGGAACGAAAAAAGCGTAGACTGTTGGAGACATTACTCCCACTGTGGAAAGTGCGAATGGTGAGTGTTGTATTCAATGCAGAGGCAATTTCTGTGTTACATCAACACTCTGATAGTCCACAGATTACAGAATGCCTCCAGATGTGCATCGGAATCTACTACTGGTCTTCCAGGGAACTGAAAAAGCGTAGACTGTTTGAGACATTACTCCCATGGAGAAAAGAGCGCATGGTGACTCTTGTATTCAATCCCGAGGCAATTTCTGTGTTTCATCAACACTTTGAAGGTCCACAGATTACAGAATGCCTCCAGATGTGCATCGGAAACTACTACTGTGTTTCCAGGGAACAGTCAAATCTTAGACTGATTGAGACATTACTCCCATGGAGAAAAGTCCGCATGGTGCCTCTTGAATAGGATCCCGAGGCAATTTCTGTGTTTCAACAACACTTTGAATGTCCACAGATTACAGAATGCCTCCAGATGTGCATCGGAAACTACTACTGGTCTTCATGGAACGATCGAAGCGATGACAGTTTGAGACATTACTCCCATAGAGGAAAGTGCTCATAGTGACTGATGTATTCAATCCCTATGCAATTTCTGTATTTCAACAACACTCTGATAGTCCACAGATTACAGAATGCCTCCAGATGTGCATCGGAAACTACTACTGGTCTTCATGGGAACGAAAAAAGCGTAGACTGTTTGAGACATTACTCCCATGGAGAAAAGTGCGCATGGTGACTGTTGTATTCAATCCCGAGACAGTTTCTGTGTTTCATCAACACTTTGAAGGTCCACAGATTACAGAATGCCTCCAGATGAGCATCGGAAACTACTACAGGGTTTCCAGGGAACAGTCAAAACTTAGACTGATTGAGAAATTACTCCCCTGGAGAAAAGTCCGCATGGTGCCTGTTGAATTGAATCCCGATGCAATTTCTGTGTTTTATCAACACTTTGAGGGTCCACATATTACAGAATGCCTCCAGATGTGCATCGGAAACTACTACTGGTCTTCCAGGGAACGATCAATGCGTAGACTGCTTGAGACATTACTATCAAGGAGGAAAGTGCGCATGGTGCCTGGTGAATTGAATCCCGAGGCAATTTCTGTGTTTCAACAACACTTTGAAGGTCCACAGATTACAGAATGCCTTCAGATGTGCATCGGAAACTAGTACTGGTCTTCCTAAGAACGACCAAGGCGTAGACTACTTGAGACATTACTCCCATGGAGGAACTTCCGCATGGTGACTGTTGTATTCAATCCCGATGATATTTCTGTGTTTCATCTACACTCTGATAGTCCACAGATTACAGAATGCCTCCAGATGTGCATCGGAAACTACTACTGGTCTTCATGGAACGATCAAAACGATGACAGTTTGAGACATTACTCCCATGGAGGAACGTGCGCATGGTGACTGATGTATTCAATCCCGATGCAATTTCTGTGTTCAACAACACTCTGATAGTCCACAGATTACAGAATGCTCCAGATGTGCATCGGAAACTACTACTGGTCTTCATGGGAACGAAAAAAGCGTAGACTGTTTGAGACATTACTCCCACTGTGGAAAGTGCGAATGGTGACTGTTGTATTCAATGCAGAGGCAATTTTTGTGTTACATCAACACTCTGATAGTCCACAGATTACAGAATGCCTCCAGATGTGCATCGGAATCTACTACTGGTCTTCCAGGGAACTGAAAAACCGTAGCCTGTTTGAGACATTACTCCCATCTAGAAAAGTGCGCATGGTGACTGTTGTATTCAATCTCGAGGCAATTTCTGTGTTTCATCAACACTTTGAAGGTCCACAGATTACAGAATGCCTCCAGATGTGAATCGGAAACTACTACTGTGTTTCCAGGGAACAGTCAAAACTTAGACTGATTGAGACATTACTCCCGTGGAGAAAACTCCGCATGGTGCCTTTTGAATTGAATCCCGAGGCAATTTCTGTGTTTCAACAACACTTTGAAGGTCCACAGATTACAGAATGCCTCCAGATATGCATCGGAAACTACTACTGGTCTTCATGGAGCGATCGAAGCGATGACAGTTTGAGACGTTACTACCATGGAGGAAAGTGCGCATAGTGACTGATGTATTCAATCCCTATGCAATTTCTGTATTTCAACAACACTCTGATAGTCCACAGATTACAGAATGCTCCAGATGAGCATCGGAAACTACTACTGGTCTTCATTTGAACGAAAAAAGCGTAGACTGTTTGAGACATTACTCCCACTGTGGAAAATGCGCATGGTGACTGTTGTATTCAATGCAGAGGCAATTTCTGTGTTACATCAACACTCTGATAGTTCACAGATTACAGAATGCCTCCAGGTGTCCATCGGAATCTACTACTGGTCTTCCAGGAAACTGAAAAAGCGTAGAATTTTTGAGACATTACTCCCATGGAGAAAAGTGCGCATGGTGACTGTTGTATTCAATCCCGAGGCAATTTCTGGGTTTCATCAACACTTTGAACGTCCACAGATTACAGAATGCGTCCAGACGAGCATCGGAAACTACTACTGGGTTTCCAGGGAACAGTCAAAACTTAGACTGATTGAGACATTACTCCCATGGAGAAAAGTCCGCATGGTGCCTGTTGAATTGAATCCCGATGCAATTTCTGTGTTTTATAAACACTTTGAGGGTCCACATATTACAGAATGCCTCCAGATGTGCATCGGAAACTACTACTGGTCTTCCAGGGAACGATCAAAGCGTAGACTGTATGAGACATTACCCCCATGGAGGAAAGTGCGCATTGTTAATGTTGTATTCAATCCCGATGCAATTTCTGTGTTTCATCAACACTCTGATAGTCCACAGATTACAGAATGCCTCCAGATGTGCGTCGGAAACTACTACTGGTCTTCCAGTGAACGATCAAAGCGTAGACTGTTTGAAACATTACTCCCATGGAGGAACATGCGCATGGTGACTGTTGTATTCAATCCCGAGGCAATTTCTGTGTTTCATCAACACTTTGAAGGTCCACAGATTACAGAATGAATCCTGATGTGCATCGGTAACTGCTACTGGTCTTCCAGTTAACGATCAAAGCGTAGACTGTTTGGGCCAATACTCCCATAGAGGAAAGTGCGCATGGTGACTGTTGTATTCAATCCCGATGCATTTTCTGTGCTTCATCAACACCCTGATAGTCCACAGATTACAGACTGCCTCCAGATGTGCATCGGAAACTACTACTGGTCTTCCAGGGTACGATCAAAGCGTAGACTATTTAAGACATTACTCCCATGGAGGAAAGTGCGCATGGTGACGGTTGTATTCAATCCCGATGAAGGGTCTGTGTCTCTACAACACTCTGATAGTCCACAGATTACAGAATACCTCCAGATTTGCAACGGAAACTACTACTTGTCTGCCAGGGAAAGATCAAAGCGTAGACTGTTTGAGACATTACTCCCATGGAGGAAAGTGCGCATGGTGACTGTTGTATTCAATCCCGATGCAATTTCTGTGTATCATCAACACTCTGATAGTCCACAGATTACAGAATGCCTCCAGATGTGCATCGGAACCTATTACTAGTCTACGAGGGAACGATCATAGCGTAGACTGTTTGAGACATTACTTCCATGGAGGAAAGTGCGCATGGTAACTGTTGTATTCAATCTCTATGAAATTTCTGTGTTTCAACAACACTCTGATAGTCAACAGATTACTGAATGCCTCCAGATGTGCATCGGAAACTACTACTGGTCTTCCAGGGAACGATCAAAGCGTAGACTGTTAGAGACATTACTCATATGGAGGAAAGTGCGCATGGTGACTGTTGTATTCATTCCCGATGCAATTTCTGTGTTTCACCAACACTTTGAAGGCCCACAGATTGCAGAATGCCTCCTGATGTGCAACGGAAACTACTACTGGTCTCCCACGTAACGATCAAGTCGTAGATTGTTTGAGACATTACTCCCATGGAGAAATGTCCGCATGGTGCCTGTTGAATTGTATCCCGATGCAATTTCTGTGTTTTATCAACACTCTGAAGGTCAACAGATTACAGAATGCCTCCAGATGTGCATCGGAAACTACTAATGGTCTTCCAGGGAACGATCAAAGCGTAGACTGTTTGAGACAGTACTCCCATGGGGGCAAGCTCGCATGGTGACTGTTGTGTTCAATCCCGATGCAATTTCTGTGTTTCATTTACACTCAGATAGTCCACTGATTAAAGAAGTCCTCAAGATGTGCATCGGAAACTACTACTGGTCTTCAGGGTACGATAAAAGCGATGACAGTTTGAGACGTTACTCCCATGGAGGAACGTGCGCATGGTGACTGTTGTATTCAATCCCGATGCAATATCTGTGTTTTATCAACACACTGATAGTCCACAGATTACAGAATGCCTCCAGATGTGCATCGGAAACTACTACTCGTCTTCCAGGGAACGATCAAAACGTAGACTGTTTGAGACATTACTCCCATGGAGGAAAGTGCGCATGGTGACAGTTTTATTCAATCCCGAGGCAATTTCTGTGTTTCATCAACACTTTGAAGGTCCACAGATTACAGAATGCCTCGAGATGTGCATCGGAAACTACTACTGGTCTTCCAGGGAACGATCAAAGCGTAGCTTGTTTGAGACATTACTCCCATGGAGAAATGTCCGCATGGTGCCTGTTGAATTGAATCCCGATGCAATTTCTGTGCTTTATCAACACTCTGAAGGTCAACAGATTACAGAATGCATCCAGATTGTGCATCGGAAACTACTAATGGTCTGCCAGGGAACGATCAAAGCGTAGACTGTTTGATACATTACTCCCATGGAGGCAAGTGCGCATGGTGACTGTAGTATTCAATCCCGATGCAATTTATATGTTTCATTAACACTCAGATAGTCCACTGATTACAGAAGTCCTCCAGATGTGCATCGGAAACTACTACTGGTCTTCAGGGAACGATCAAGGCGATGACAGTTTGAGACATATCTCCCATGGAGGAAAGTGCGCATGGTGACTGTTGTATTTCATCTCGAGGCAGTTTCTGTGTTTCATCAACAATTTTGAAGGTCCACAGACTACAGAATGCCTCCAGATGTACATCGGCAACTACTACTGGTCTTCCAGGTAACGATCAAGCGTAGACTGTTTGAGACATTACTCCCATGGAGGAACGTGCGCATTATGATTGTTGTATTCAGTCCCGTTGCAATTTCTGTGCTTCATCAACACCCTGATAGTCCACAGATTACAGAATGCCTCCAGATGTGCAGCGGAAACTACAACTGGTCTTCCAGGGAACGATCAAAACGTAGTCTATTTGAGACATTACTCCCATGGGGGAAAGTGCGCATGGTGACAGTTGTATTCAATCGCGAGGCAATTTCAGTGTTTCATCAACACTTTGAAGGTCCACAGATTACATAATGCCTCCACATGTGCATCAGAAACTACTACTGGTCTTCGAGTGAACGATCAAAGCGTAGACTATTTGAGACTATACTCCCATGGAGGAAAGTGCGCATGCTGACTGTTGTATTCAATCCCGATGCATATTCCGTGTTTCATCAACACCCTGATAGTCCACAGATTACAGAATGCCTACAGATGTGCATCGGAAACTACTACTGGTCTTTCAGGGAACGATCAAAACGTAGACTGTTTGAGACATTGCTCCCATGGAGGAAAGTGCGCATGGTGACTGTTGGGTTCTATCCCGAGGCAATTTCTGTGTTTCACCAACACTTTGAAGGTCCACAGAATACAGAATGCCTCTTGATGTGCATCGGAAACTACTACTGGTCTTCCAGGTAACGATCAAAGCGTAGACTGTTTGAGACATTACTAACATGGAGGAAAGTGCGCATGGTGACTGTTGTATTCAATCCCGATGCGAACTGTGTTTATCATCAACACTCTGATAGTCCACAGATTACAGAATGCCTACAGATGTGCATAAGAAACTATTACTGGTCTTCCAGGAAACGATCAAAGCGTAAACTCTTTGAGACATTACTCCCTTGGAGGAAATTGCGTATGGTGACTGTTGTATTCAATCCCGATGCAATTTCTGTGTTTCATCAACACTCTGATAGTCCACAGGCTACAGAATTCTTCCAGATGTGCATCGGAAACTACTACTGGTCTTCCAGGGAACGATCAAAGCGTAGACTGTTTGAGACATTACTCCCATGGGGGAAGTGCGCATGATGACTGTTGTATTCTATCCCGAGGCAATTTCTGTGTTTCATCAACACTTTGAAGGTCCACATATTACAGAATGTCTCCAGATGTGCATCGGAAACTACTACTGGTCTTCCAGGGAACGATCAATGCATAGACTGTTTGAGACATTACTCTCATGGTGGTAAGTGTGCATGGTGACCGTTGTATTGAATCCAGATGCAATTTCTCTGTTTCATCAACACTTTGTAGTTCCACAGATTACAGAATGCCTCCAGATGTGCAGCGGAAACTACTACTGGTCTGCCAGGGAACGATCAAAGCGTAGACTGTTTGAGACATTACTCCCATGGAGGAACGTGCGCATTATGATTGTTGTATTCAGTCCCGTTGCAATTTCTGTGCTTCATCAACACCCTGATAGTCCACAGATTACAGAATGCCTCCAGATGTGCAGCGGAAACTACAACTGGTCTTCCAGGGAACGATCGAAACGTAGTCTATTTGAGACATTACTCCCATGGGGGAAAGTGCGCATGGTGACAGTTGTATTCAATCGCGAGGCAATTTCAGTGTTTCATCAACACTTTGAAGGTCCACAGATTTCATAATGCCTCCACATGTGCATCAGAATCTACTACTGGTCTTCGAGTGAACGATCAAAGCGTAGACTATTTGAGACTATACTCCCATGGAGGAAAGTGCGCATTGTGTCGGTTGTATTCAATCCCGATGCAATTTCTGTGTTTCATCAACACTCTGATAGTCCACAGATTACAGAATGCCTCCAGATGTGCATCGGAACCAACTACTAGTCTACAAGGGAACGATCACAGCGTAGACTGTTTGAAACATTGCTCCCATGGAGGAAAGTGCGCATGGTGACTGTTGTGTTCTTTCCCGAGGCAATTTCTGTGTTTCACCAACACTTTGAAGGTCCACAGATTACAGAATGCCTCCAGATGTGCAACGAAAACTACTACTGGTCTTCCAGGGAACGATCAAGGCGTAGACTGTTTGAGACATAACTCCCATGGAGGAAAGTGCGCATGGTAACTGTTGTATTCAATCTCTATGAAATTTATGTGTTTCAACAACACTCTGATAGTCCACATATTACAGAATGCCTCCAGATGTGCGTCGGAAACTACTACTGGTCTTCCAGTGAACGATCAAAGCGTAGACTGTTTGAGACATAACTCAAATGGAGGAACATGCGCATGCTGACTGTTGTATTCAATCCCGAGGCAATTTCTGTGTTTCATCAACACTTTGAAGGTCCACAGATTACAGAATGCCTCTTGATGTGCATCGGAAACTACTACTGGTCTTCCAGGTAACGATCAAAGCGTAGACTGTTTGAGACATTACTCCCATGGAGGAAAGTGCGCATGCTGACTGTTGTATTCAATCCCGATGCATATTCCGTGTTTCATCAACACCCTGATAGTCCACAGATTACAGAATGCCTACAGATGTGCATCGGAAACTACTACTGGTCTTTCAGGGAACGATCAAAACGTAGACTGTTTGAGACATTGCTCCCATGGAGGAAAGTGCGCATGGTGACTGTTGTATTCAATCCCGATGCGATTTGTGTTTATCATCAACACTCTGATAGTCCACAGATTACAGAATGCCTACAGATGTGCATAAGAAACTATTACTGGTCTTCCAGGAAACGATCAAAGCGTAAACTCTTTGAGACATTACTCCCATGGAGGAAATTGCGTATGGTGACTGTTGTATTCAATCCCGATGCAATTTCTGTGTTTCATCAACACTCTGATAGTCCACAGACTACAGAATTCTTCCAGATGTGCATCGGAAACTACTACTGGTCTTCCAGGGAACGATCAAAGCGTAGACTGTTTGAGACATTACTCCCATGGGGGAAGTGCGCATGATGACTGTTGTATTCTATCCCGAGGCAATTTCTGTGTTTCATCAACACTTTGAAGGTCCACATATTACAGAATGTCTCCAGATGTGCATCGGAAACTACTACTGGTCTTCCAGGGAACGATCAATGCATAGACTGTTTGAGACATTACTCTCATGGTGGTAAGTGTGCATGGTGACCGTTGTATTGAATCCAGATGCAATTTCTCTGTTTCATCAACACTTTGAAATTCCACAGATTACAGAATGCCTCCAGATGTGCAGCGGAAACCACAACTGGTCTTCAAGGGAACTACCAAAGCGTAGAGTGTTTGAGACATTACTGCCATGGAGGAAAGTGCGCATTGGGACTGTTGTATTCAATCCCGATGCTATTTCTGTGTTTCATCAACACTCTGATTGTCCACAGATACAGAATGCCTCCAGATGGGCATAGGAAACTACTACTGGTCTTCCAGGGAACGATCAATGCGTAGACTCTTTGAGACATTACCCCCATGGAGTAAAGTGCGCATTGTGAATGTTGTATTCAATCCCAATTCAATTTCTGTGTTTCATCAACACTCTGATAGTCCACAGATTACAGAATGCCTCCAGATGTGCGTCGGAAACTACTACTGGTCTTCCAGTGAACGATCAAAGCGTAGACTGTTTGAGACATTACTCCCATGGAGGAACATGCGCATGGTGACTGTTGTATTCAATCCCGAGGCAGTTTCTGTGTTTCATCAACACTTTGAAGGTCCACAGATTACAGAATGCCTCCTGATGTGCATCGGTAACTACTACTGGTCTTCCAGTTAACGATCAAAGCGTAGACTGTTTGGGCCATTACTCCCATGGAGGAAAGTGCGCATGGTGACTGTTGTATTCAATCCCGATGCATTTTCTGTGCTTCATCAACACCCTGATAGTCCACAGATTACAGAATGCCTCCAGATGTGCATCGGAAACTACTACTGGTCTTCCAGGGAACGATCAAAGCGTAGACTATTTGAGACATTACTCCCATGGAGGAAAGTGCGTATGGTGACGTTTGTATTCAATCCCTATGCAGGGTCTGTGTCTCTACAACACTCTGATAGTCCACAGATTACAGAATACCTCCAGAATTGCAACGGAAACTACTACTTGTCTTCCAGGGAACGATCAAAGCGTAGACTGTTTGAGACATTACTCCCATGGAGGAACATGCGCATGGTGACTGTTGTATTCAATCCCGATGCAATTTCTGTGTATCATCAACACTCTGATAGTCCACAGATTACAGAATGCCTCCAGATGTGCATCGGAACCTACTACTGGTCTTCCAGGGAACGATCAATGCGTAGACTGTTTGAGACATTACTCCCATGGAGGAAAGTGCGCATGGTGACTATTGTATTCAATCACGATGCAATTTTCTGTGTTCAACACTCTAATAGTCCACAGATTACAGAATGCCTCCAGATGTGCATCGGAACCTACTACTAGTCTACAAGGGGACGACCATAGCGTAGACTGTTTGAGACATTACTCCCATGGAGGAAAGTACGCATGGTGACTGTTGTATTCTATCCCGAGGCAATTTCTGTGTTTCACCAACACTTTGAAGGTCCACAGATTACAGAATGCCTCCAGATGTGCAACGAAAACTACTTTTGGTCGTCCATTGAACGATCAAGGCGTAGACTGTTTGAGACATAACTCCTGTGGAGGAAAGTGCGCATGGTAACTGTTGTATTCAATCTCTATGAAATATCTGTGTTTCAACAACACTCTGATAGTCAACAGATTACAGAATGCCTCCAGATGTGCATCGGAAACTACTACTGGTCTTCCAGGGAACGATCAAAGCGTAGACTGTTTGAGACATTACTCCCATGGATAAATGTCCGAATAGTGCCTGTTGAATTGAATCCCGATGCAATTTCTGTGTTTTATCAACACTCTGAAGGTCAACAGATTACAGAATGCCTCCAGATGTGCATCGGAAACTACTACTGGTCTTCAGGGTACGATAAAAGCGATGACAGTTTGAGACGTTACTCCCATGGAGGAACGTGCGCATGGTGACTGTTGTATTCAATCCCGATGCAATATCTGTGTTTTATCAACACACTGATAGTCCACAGATTACAGAATGCCTCCAGATGTGCATCGGAAACTACTACTCGTCTTCCAGGGAACGATCAAAACGTAGACTGTTTGAGACATTACTCCCATGGAGGAAAGTGCGCATGGTGACAGTTTTATTCAATCCCGAGGCAATTTCTGTGTTTCATCAACACTTTGAAGGTCCACAGATTACAGAATGCCTCGAGATGTGCATCGGAAACTACTACTGGTCTTCCAGGGAACGATCAAAGCGTAGCTTGTTTGAGACATTACTCCCATGGAGAAATGTCCGCATGGTGCCTGTTGAATTGAATCCCGATGCAATTTCTGTGCTTTATCAACACTCTGAAGGTCAACAGATTACAGAATGCATCCAGATTGTGCATCGGAAACTACTAATGGTCTGCCAGGGAACGATCAAAGCGTAGACTGTTTGATACATTACTCCCATGGAGGCAAGTGCGCATGGTGACTGTAGTATTCAATCCCGATGCAATTTATATGTTTCATTAACACTCAGATAGTCCACTGATTACAGAAGTCCTCCAGATGTGCATCGGAAACTACTACTGGTCTTCAGGGAACGATCAAGGCGATGACAGTTTGAGACATATCTCCCATGGAGGAAAGTGCGCATGGTGACTGTTGTATTTCATCTCGAGGCAGTTTCTGTGTTTCATCAACAATTTTGAAGGTCCACAGACTACAGAATGCCTCCAGATGTACATCGGCAACTACTACTGGTCTTCCAGGTAACGATCAAGCGTAGACTGTTTGAGACATTACTCCCATGGAGGAACGTGCGCATTATGATTGTTGTATTCAGTCCCGTTGCAATTTCTGTGCTTCATCAACACCCTGATAGTCCACAGATTACAGAATGCCTCCAGATGTGCAGCGGAAACTACAACTGGTCTTCCAGGGAACGATCAAAACGTAGTCTATTTGAGACATTACTCCCATGGGGGAAAGTGCGCATGGTGACAGTTGTATTCAATCGCGAGGCAATTTCAGTGTTTCATCAACACTTTGAAGGTCCACAGATTACATAATGCCTCCACATGTGCATCAGAAACTACTACTGGTCTTCGAGTGAACGATCAAAGCGTAGACTATTTGAGACTATACTCCCATGGAGGAAAGTGCGCATGCTGACTGTTGTATTCAATCCCGATGCATATTCCGTGTTTCATCAACACCCTGATAGTCCACAGATTACAGAATGCCTACAGATGTGCATCGGAAACTACTACTGGTCTTTCAGGGAACGATCAAAACGTAGACTGTTTGAGACATTGCTCCCATGGAGGAAAGTGCGCATGGTGACTGTTGGGTTCTATCCCGAGGCAATTTCTGTGTTTCACCAACACTTTGAAGGTCCACAGAATACAGAATGCCTCTTGATGTGCATCGGAAACTACTACTGGTCTTCCAGGTAACGATCAAAGCGTAGACTGTTTGAGACATTACTAACATGGAGGAAAGTGCGCATGGTGACTGTTGTATTCAATCCCGATGCGAACTGTGTTTATCATCAACACTCTGATAGTCCACAGATTACAGAATGCCTACAGATGTGCATAAGAAACTATTACTGGTCTTCCAGGAAACGATCAAAGCGTAAACTCTTTGAGACATTACTCCCTTGGAGGAAATTGCGTATGGTGACTGTTGTATTCAATCCCGATGCAATTTCTGTGTTTCATCAACACTCTGATAGTCCACAGGCTACAGAATTCTTCCAGATGTGCATCGGAAACTACTACTGGTCTTCCAGGGAACGATCAAAGCGTAGACTGTTTGAGACATTACTCCCATGGGGGAAGTGCGCATGATGACTGTTGTATTCTATCCCGAGGCAATTTCTGTGTTTCATCAACACTTTGAAGGTCCACATATTACAGAATGTCTCCAGATGTGCATCGGAAACTACTACTGGTCTTCCAGGGAACGATCAATGCATAGACTGTTTGAGACATTACTCTCATGGTGGTAAGTGTGCATGGTGACCGTTGTATTGAATCCAGATGCAATTTCTCTGTTTCATCAACACTTTGTAGTTCCACAGATTACAGAATGCCTCCAGATGTGCAGCGGAAACTACTACTGGTCTGCCAGGGAACGATCAAAGCGTAGACTGTTTGAGACATTACTCCCATGGAGGAACGTGCGCATTATGATTGTTGTATTCAGTCCCGTTGCAATTTCTGTGCTTCATCAACACCCTGATAGTCCACAGATTACAGAATGCCTCCAGATGTGCAGCGGAAACTACAACTGGTCTTCCAGGGAACGATCGAAACGTAGTCTATTTGAGACATTACTCCCATGGGGGAAAGTGCGCATGGTGACAGTTGTATTCAATCGCGAGGCAATTTCAGTGTTTCATCAACACTTTGAAGGTCCACAGATTTCATAATGCCTCCACATGTGCATCAGAATCTACTACTGGTCTTCGAGTGAACGATCAAAGCGTAGACTATTTGAGACTATACTCCCATGGAGGAAAGTGCGCATTGTGTCGGTTGTATTCAATCCCGATGCAATTTCTGTGTTTCATCAACACTCTGATAGTCCACAGATTACAGAATGCCTCCAGATGTGCATCGGAACCAACTACTAGTCTACAAGGGAACGATCACAGCGTAGACTGTTTGAAACATTGCTCCCATGGAGGAAAGTGCGCATGGTGACTGTTGTGTTCTTTCCCGAGGCAATTTCTGTGTTTCACCAACACTTTGAAGGTCCACAGATTACAGAATGCCTCCAGATGTGCAACGAAAACTACTACTGGTCTTCCAGGGAACGATCAAGGCGTAGACTGTTTGAGACATAACTCCCATGGAGGAAAGTGCGCATGGTAACTGTTGTATTCAATCTCTATGAAATTTATGTGTTTCAACAACACTCTGATAGTCCACATATTACAGAATGCCTCCAGATGTGCGTCGGAAACTACTACTGGTCTTCCAGTGAACGATCAAAGCGTAGACTGTTTGAGACATAACTCAAATGGAGGAACATGCGCATGCTGACTGTTGTATTCAATCCCGAGGCAATTTCTGTGTTTCATCAACACTTTGAAGGTCCACAGATTACAGAATGCCTCTTGATGTGCATCGGAAACTACTACTGGTCTTCCAGGTAACGATCAAAGCGTAGACTGTTTGAGACATTACTCCCATGGAGGAAAGTGCGCATGCTGACTGTTGTATTCAATCCCGATGCATATTCCGTGTTTCATCAACACCCTGATAGTCCACAGATTACAGAATGCCTACAGATGTGCATCGGAAACTACTACTGGTCTTTCAGGGAACGATCAAAACGTAGACTGTTTGAGACATTGCTCCCATGGAGGAAAGTGCGCATGGTGACTGTTGTATTCAATCCCGATGCGATTTGTGTTTATCATCAACACTCTGATAGTCCACAGATTACAGAATGCCTACAGATGTGCATAAGAAACTATTACTGGTCTTCCAGGAAACGATCAAAGCGTAAACTCTTTGAGACATTACTCCCATGGAGGAAATTGCGTATGGTGACTGTTGTATTCAATCCCGATGCAATTTCTGTGTTTCATCAACACTCTGATAGTCCACAGACTACAGAATTCTTCCAGATGTGCATCGGAAACTACTACTGGTCTTCCAGGGAACGATCAAAGCGTAGACTGTTTGAGACATTACTCCCATGGGGGAAGTGCGCATGATGACTGTTGTATTCTATCCCGAGGCAATTTCTGTGTTTCATCAACACTTTGAAGGTCCACATATTACAGAATGTCTCCAGATGTGCATCGGAAACTACTACTGGTCTTCCAGGGAACGATCAATGCATAGACTGTTTGAGACATTACTCTCATGGTGGTAAGTGTGCATGGTGACCGTTGTATTGAATCCAGATGCAATTTCTCTGTTTCATCAACACTTTGAAATTCCACAGATTACAGAATGCCTCCAGATGTGCAGCGGAAACCACAACTGGTCTTCAAGGGAACTACCAAAGCGTAGAGTGTTTGAGACATTACTGCCATGGAGGAAAGTGCGCATTGGGACTGTTGTATTCAATCCCGATGCTATTTCTGTGTTTCATCAACACTCTGATTGTCCACAGATACAGAATGCCTCCAGATGGGCATAGGAAACTACTACTGGTCTTCCAGGGAACGATCAATGCGTAGACTGTTTGAGACATTACCCCCATGGAGTAAAGTGCGCATTGTGAATGTTGTATTCAATCCCAATTCAATTTCTGTGTTTCATCAACACTCTGATAGTCCACAGATTACAGAATGCCTCCAGATGTGCGTCGGAAACTACTACTGGTCTTCCAGTGAACGATCAAAGCGTAGACTGTTTGAGACATTACTCCCATGGAGGAACATGCGCATGGTGACTGTTGTATTCAATCCCGAGGCAGTTTCTGTGTTTCATCAACACTTTGAAGGTCCACAGATTACAGAATGCCTCCTGATGTGCATCGGTAACTACTACTGGTCTTCCAGTTAACGATCAAAGCGTAGACTGTTTGGGCCATTACTCCCATGGAGGAAAGTGCGCATGGTGACTGTTGTATTCAATCCCGATGCATTTTCTGTGCTTCATCAACACCCTGATAGTCCACAGATTACAGAATGCCTCCAGATGTGCATCGGAAACTACTACTGGTCTTCCAGGGAACGATCAAAGCGTAGACTATTTGAGACATTACTCCCATGGAGGAAAGTGCGTATGGTGACGTTTGTATTCAATCCCTATGCAGGGTCTGTGTCTCTACAACACTCTGATAGTCCACAGATTACAGAATACCTCCAGAATTGCAACGGAAACTACTACTTGTCTTCCAGGGAACGATCAAAGCGTAGACTGTTTGAGACATTACTCCCATGGAGGAACATGCGCATGGTGACTGTTGTATTCAATCCCGATGCAATTTCTGTGTATCATCAACACTCTGATAGTCCACAGATTACAGAATGCCTCCAGATGTGCATCGGAACCTACTACTGGTCTTCCAGGGAACGATCAATGCGTAGACTGTTTGAGACATTACTCCCATGGAGGAAAGTGCGCATGGTGACTATTGTATTCAATCACGATGCAATTTTCTGTGTTCAACACTCTAATAGTCCACAGATTACAGAATGCCTCCAGATGTGCATCGGAACCTACTACTAGTCTACAAGGGGACGACCATAGCGTAGACTGTTTGAGACATTACTCCCATGGAGGAAAGTACGCATGGTGACTGTTGTATTCTATCCCGAGGCAATTTCTGTGTTTCACCAACACTTTGAAGGTCCACAGATTACAGAATGCCTCCAGATGTGCAACGAAAACTACTTTTGGTCGTCCATTGAACGATCAAGGCGTAGACTGTTTGAGACATAACTCCTGTGGAGGAAAGTGCGCATGGTAACTGTTGTATTCAATCTCTATGAAATATCTGTGTTTCAACAACACTCTGATAGTCAACAGATTACAGAATGCCTCCAGATGTGCATCGGAAACTACTACTGGTCTTCCAGGGAACGATCAAAGCGTAGACTGTTTGAGACATTACTCCCATGGATAAATGTCCGAATAGTGCCTGTTGAATTGAATCCCGATGCAATTTCTGTGTTTTATCAACACTCTGAAGGTCAACAGATTACAGAATGCCTCCAGATGTGCATCGGAAACTACTAATGGACTTCCAGGGAACGATCAAAGCGTAGACTGTTTGAGACAGTACTCCCATGGGGGCAAGAGCGCATGGTGACATTTGTATTCAATCCCGATGCAATTTCTGTGTCTCATTTACACTCAGATAGTCCAATGATTACAGAAGTCCTCAAGATGTGCATCGTAAACTGCTACTGGTCTTTAGGGAACGATAAAAGCGATGACAGTTTGAGACGTTACTCCCATGGAGGAACGTGCGCATTGTGACTGTTGTATTCAATCCCGATGCAATTTCTGTGTTTCATCAACACTTTGAAGGTCCACATATTACAGAATGCCTCCAGATGTGCATCGGAAACTACTACTGGTCTTCCAGGGAACGATCAATGCATAGACTGTTTGAGACATTACTCTCATGGAGGTAAGTGTGCATGGTGACTGTTGTATTGAATCCAGATGCAATTTCTCTGTTTCATCAACACTTTGAAGTTCCACAGATTACAGAAGGCCTCCAGATGTGCAGCGGAAACTACAACTGGTCTTCAAGGGAACTACCAAAGCGTAGAGTGTTTGAGACATTACTCCCATGGAGGAAAGTGCGCATTGGGACTGTTGTATTCAATCCCGATGCTATTTCTGTGTTTCATCAACACTCTGATTGTCCACAGATACAGAATGCCTCCAGATGGGCTTGGGAAACTACTACTGGTCTTCCAGGAAACGATCAATGCGTAGACTGTTTGAGACATTACTCCCATGGAGGAAAGTGCGCATGATGACTGATGTATTCAATCCCGATGCAATTTCTGTGTATCATCAACACTCTGATAGTCCACAGATTACAGAATGCCTCCAGATGTGCATCGGAAGCTACTACTGGTCTTCCAGGGAACGATCAAAGCGTAGACTGTTTGAGAGTTTACCCCCATGGAGGAAAGTGCGCATTGTGAATGTTGTATTCAATCCCGATGCAATTTCTGTGTTTCAACAACACTTTGAAGGTCCACAGATTACAGAATGCCTCCTGATGTGCATCGGTAACTACTACTGGTCTTCCAGTTAACGATCAAAGCGTAGACTGTTTGGGCCATTACTCCCATAGAGGAAAGTGCGCATGGTGACTGTTGTATTCAATCCCGATGCATTTTCTGTGCTTCATCAACACCCTGATAGTCCACAGATTACAGACTGCCTCCAGATGTGCATCGGAAACTACTACTGGTCTTCCAGGGTACGATCAAAAGCGTAGACTATTTGAGACATTGCTCCCATGGAGGAAAGTGCGCATGGTGACGGTTGTATTCAATCCCGATGCAGGGTCTGTGTCTCTACAACACTCTGATAGTCCACAGATTACAGAATACCTCCAGATTTGCAACGGAAACTACTACTTGTCTGCCAGGGAACGATCAAAGCGTAGACTGTTTGAGACATTACTCCCATGGAGGAAAGTGCGCATGATGACTGATGTATTCAATCCCGATGCAATTTCTGTGTATCATCAACACTCTGATAATCCACAGATTACAGAATGCCTCCAGATGTGCATCGGAACCTACTACTAGTCTACATGGGAACGATCATAGCGTAGACTGTTTGAGACATTACTCCCATGGAGAAAAGTACGCATGGTGACTGTTGTATTCTATCCCGAGGCAATTTTTGTGTTTCACCAACACTTTGAAGGTCCACAGATTACAGAATGCCTCCAGATGTGCATCGGAAACTACTTTTGGTCTTCCACTGAACGATCAAGGCGTAGACTGTTTGAGACATAACTCCTATGGAGGAAAGTACGCATGGTAACTGTTGTATTCAATCCCTATGAAATTTCTGTGTTTCAACAACACTCTGATAGTCAACAGATTTCAGAATGCCTCCAGATGTGCATCGGAAACTACTACTGGTCTTCCAGGGAACGATCAAAGCATAGACTGTTTGCGACATTACTCCCATGGAGGAAAGTGCGCATGGTGACTGTTGTATTCTATCCCGTGGCAATTTCTGTGTTTCACCAACACTTTGAAGGCCCACAGATTGCAGAATGCCTCCTGATGTGCAACGGAAACTACTACTGGTCTCCCACGTAACGATCAAGTCGTAGATTGTTTGAGACATTACTCCCATGGAGAAATTTCCGCATGGTGCCTGTTGAATTGAATCCCGATGCAATTTCTGTGTTTTATCAACACTCTGAAGGTCAACAGATTACAGAATGCCTCCAGATGTGCATCGGAAACTACTAATGGTCTTCCAGGGAACGATCAAAGCGTAGACTGTTTGAGACAGTACTCCCACGGGGGCAAGCTCGCATGGTGACTGTTGTATTCAATCGCAATGCAATTTCTGTGTTTCATTTACACTCAGATAGTCCACTGATTACAGAAGCCCTCAAGATGTGCATCGGAAACTACTACTGGTCTTCAGGGAACGATAAAAGCGATGACAGTTTGAGACGTTACTCCCATGGAGGAAAGTGCGCATGGTGACAATTGTATTCAATCCCGATGCAATTTCTGTGTTTCATCAACACCCTGATAGTCCACAGATTACAGAATGCCTCCAGATGTGCATCGGAAACTACTACTCGTCTTCCAGGGAACGATCAAAACGTAGACTGTTTGAGACATTACTCCCATGGAGGAAAGTTCGCATGTTGACAGTTGTATTCAATCCCGAGGCAATTTCTGTGTTTCATCAACACTTTGAAGGTCCACAGATTACAGAATGCCTCTAGATGTGCGGCGGAAGCAACTACTGGACTTCCAGGGAACGATCAAAGCGTAGAATGTTTGAGACATTACTCCCATGGAGAAATGTCCGCATTTTGCCTGTTGAATTGAATCCCGATGCAATTTCTGTGCTTTATCAACACTCTGAAGGTCAACAGATTACAGAATGCCTCCAGATGTGCATCGGAAACTACTAATGGTCTGCCAGGGAACGATCAAAGCGTAGACTGTTTGAGACATTACTCCCATGGATTCAAGTGCGCATGGTGACTGTAGTATTCAATCCCGATGCAATTTCTTTGTTTCATTAACACTCAGATAGTCCACTGATTACAGAAGTCCTCCAGATGTGCATCGGAAACTACTACTGGTCTTCAGGGAACGATCAAAGCGATGACAGTTTGAGACATTACTCCCATGGAGGAAAGAGCGCATGGTGACTGTTGTATTCAATCCCGAGGCAGTTTCAATGTTTCATCAACAATTTTGAAGGTCCACAGATTACAGAATGCCTCCAGATGTGCATCGGCAACTACTGCTGGTCTTCCAAGTAACGATCAAACCGTAGACTGTTTGAGACATTACTCCCATGGATCAACGTGCGCATGATGATTGTTGTATTCAATCCCGATGCAATATCTGTGTTTCATCAACACCCTGATAGTCCACAGATTACAGAATGCCTCCAGATGTGCAGCGGAAACTACTACTGGGCTTCCAGGGAACGATCAAAACGTAGACTATTTGAGACATTACTCCCATGGAGGAAAGTGTGCATGGTAACTGTTGTATTCAATCTCTATGAAATTTATGTGTTTCAGCAACACTCTGATAGTCCACAGATTACAGAATGCCTCCAGATGTGCATCGGAACCTACTACTAGCCTACAAGGGAACGATCACAGCGTAGACTGTTTGAGACATTGCTCCCATGGAGGAAAGTGCGCATGGTGACTGTTGTGTTCTATCCCAAGGCAATTTCTGTGTTTCACCAACACTTTGAAGGTCCACAGATTACAGAATGCCTCCAGATGTGCAACGAAAACAACTACGTCTTCCAGGGAACGATCAAGGCGTAGACTGTTTGAGACATAACTCCCATGGAGGAAAGTGTGCATGGTAACTGTTGTATTCAATCTCTATGAAATTTATGTGTTTCAGCAACACTCTGATAGTCAACAGATTTCAGAATGCCTCCAGATGTGCATCGGAAACTACTACTGGTCTTCCAGGGAACGATCAAAGCATAGACTGTTTGCGACATTACTCCCATGGAGGAAAGTGCGCATGGTGACTGTTGTATTCTATCCCGTGGCAATTTCTGTGTTTCACCAACACTTTGAAGGCCCACAGATTGCAGAATGCCTCCTGATGTGCAACGGAAACTACTACTGGTCTCCCACGTAACGATCAAGTCGTAGATTGTTTGAGACATTACTCCCATGGAGAAATTTCCGCATGGTGCCTGTTGAATTGAATCCCGATGCAATTTCTGTGTTTTATCAACACTCTGAAGGTCAACAGATTACAGAATGCCTCCAGATGTGCATCGGAAACTACTAATGGTCTTCCAGGGAACGATCAAAGCGTAGACTGTTTGAGACAGTACTCCCACGGGGGCAAGCTCGCATGGTGACTGTTGTATTCAATCGCAATGCAATTTCTGTGTTTCATTTACACTCAGATAGTCCACTGATTACAGAAGCCCTCAAGATGTGCATCGGAAACTACTACTGGTCTTCAGGGAACGATAAAAGCGATGACAGTTTGAGACGTTACTCCCATGGAGGAAAGTGCGCATGGTGACAATTGTATTCAATCCCGATGCAATTTCTGTGTTTCATCAACACCCTGATAGTCCACAGATTACAGAATGCCTCCAGATGTGCATCGGAAACTACTACTCGTCTTCCAGGGAACGATCAAAACGTAGACTGTTTGAGACATTACTCCCATGGAGGAAAGTTCGCATGTTGACAGTTGTATTCAATCCCGAGGCAATTTCTGTGTTTCATCAACACTTTGAAGGTCCACAGATTACAGAATGCCTCTAGATGTGCGGCGGAAGCAACTACTGGACTTCCAGGGAACGATCAAAGCGTAGAATGTTTGAGACATTACTCCCATGGAGAAATGTCCGCATTTTGCCTGTTGAATTGAATCCCGATGCAATTTCTGTGCTTTATCAACACTCTGAAGGTCAACAGATTACAGAATGCCTCCAGATGTGCATCGGAAACTACTAATGGTCTGCCAGGGAACGATCAAAGCGTAGACTGTTTGAGACATTACTCCCATGGATTCAAGTGCGCATGGTGACTGTAGTATTCAATCCCGATGCAATTTCTTTGTTTCATTAACACTCAGATAGTCCACAGATTACAGAATGCCTCCAGATGTGCGTCGGAAACTAGTACTGGTCTTCCAGTGAACGATCAAAGCGTAGACTGTTTGAGACATTACTCCCATGGAGGAACATGCGCATGGTGACTGTTGTATTCAATACCGAGGCAATTTCTGTGTTTCATCAACACTTTGAAGGTCCACAGATTACAGAATGCCTCTTGATGTGCATCGGAAACTACTGCTGGTCTTCCAGGTAACGATCAAAGCGTAGACTGTTTGAGACTTTACTCCCATGGAGGAAAGTGCGCATGGTGACTGTTGTATTCAATCCCGATGCATTTTCTGTGTTTCATCAACACCCTGATAGTCCACAGATTACAGAATGCCTACAGATGTGCATCGGAAACTACTACTGGTCTTTCAGGGAACGATCAAAACGTAGACTGTTTGCGACATTACTCCCATGGAGGAATGTGCGCATGGTGACAGTTGTATTCAATCCCGAGGCAATTTCAGTGTTTCATCAACACTTTGAAAGTCCACAGATTACAGAATGCCTCCACATGTGCATCGGAAACTATTACTGGTCTTCCAAGAACCGATCAAAGCGTAAACTCTATGAGACATTACTCCCATGGAGGAAATAACGTATGATGACTGTTGTATTCAATCCCGATGCAATTTCTGTGTTTCATCAACACTCTGATAGTCCACAGATTACAGAATGCTTCCAGATGTTCATCGGAAACTACTACTGGTCTTCCAGGAACGATTAAAGCGTAGACTGTTTGAGACATTACTCCCATGGAGGAAAGTGCGCATGATGACTGTTGTATTCTATCCCGAGGCAATTTCTGTGTTTCACCAACACTTTGAAGGCCCACAGACTGCAGAATTCCTCCAGATGTGCAACGGAAACTACTACTGGTCTCCCAGGGAACGATCAAGGCGTAGACTGTTTGAGACATTACTCCCATGGAGGACCATGCGCATGGTGACTGTTGTATTCAATCCCGAGGCAATTTCTGTGTTTCATCAACACATTGAAGGTCCACAGATTACAGAATGCCTCTTGATGTGCATCGGAAACTTCTACTGGTCTTCCAGGTAACGGTCAAAGCGTAGACTGTTTGAGACATTACTCCCATGGAGGAAAGTGCGCATGGTGACTGTTATATTCAATCCCGATGCGATTTCTGTTTATCATCAACACTCTGATAGTCCACAGATTACTTAATGCCTACAGATGTGCATCGGAAACTATTACTGGTCTTCCAGGAACCGATCAAAGCGTAAACTCTATGAGACATTACTCCCATGGAGGAAATAACGTATGATGACTGTTGTATTCAATCCCGATGCAATTTCTGTGTTTCATCAACACTCTGATAGTCCACAGATTACAGAATGCTTCCAGATGTTCATCGGAAACTACTACTGGTCTTCCAGGGAACGATTAAAGCGTAGACTGTTTGAGACATTACTCCCATGGAGGAAAGTGCGCATGATGACTGTTGTATTCTATCCCGAGGCAATTTCTGTGTTTCACCAACACTTTGAAGGCCCACAGACTGCAGAATTCCTCCAGATGTGCAACGGAAACTACTACAGGTCTCCCAGGGAACGATCAAGGCGTAGACTGTTTGAGACATTACTCCCATGGAGAAACGTCCGCATGGTGCCTGTTGATTTGAATCCCGATGCAATTTCTGTGTTTCATCAACACCCTGATAGTCCACAGATTACAGAATGCCTCCAGATGTGCAGCGGAAACTACTACTGGTCTTCCAGGGAACGATCAAAACGTAGACTATTTGAAACATTACTCCCATGGGGGAAAGTGCGCATGGTGACAGTTGTATTCAATCGCGAGGCAATTTCAGTGTTTAATCAACACTTTGAAGGTCCCCAGATTACAGAATGCCTCCACATGTGCATCGGAAACTACTACTGGTCTTCGAGGGAACGATCAAAGCGTAGACTATTTGAGACATTACTCCCATGGAGGAAAGTCCGCATGGTGACTGTTGTATTCAATCCCGATGCAATTTCTGTGTTTCATCAACTGTCTGATAGTCTACAGATTACAGAATACCTCCAGATTTGCATCGGAAACTACTACTGGCCTTCCAGGGAGCGATCAAAGCGTAGACTGTTTGAGACATTACTCCCATGGAGAAAAGTGCGCATGGTGACTGTTGTATTCAATCCCGAGGCAAGTTCTGTGTTTCATCAACACTTTGAAGGTCCACAGATTACAGAATGACTCCACATGTGTAGCGGAAACTACTACTGGTCTTCCAGGGAACGATCGAACCGTAGACTGTTCGAGACATTACTCCATGAAGAAAAGTCCGCATGGTGCCTGTCGAATTGAATCCCTATGCTATTTCTGTGTTTTATCAACACTCTGAAAGTCAACAGATTACAGAATTCCTCCAGATGTGCATCGGAAACTACTAATGGTCTTCCAGGGAACGATCAAAGCGTAGACTCTTTGAGACATTACCCCATTGAGGAAAGTGCGCATGGTGACTGTTGCATTCTATCCCTATGCTATTTCTGAGTTTCATCAACACTCAGATAGTCCACTGGTTACAGAAGTCCTCCACATGTGCAACGAAAACTACTACTGGTCTTCAGGGAACGATCAAAGCGATGACAGTTTGAGACATTACTCTCATGGAGGAAATTGCGCATGGTGACTGTAGTATTCAATCCCGATGCAATTTCTGTGTTTCAACAACACCCTGATAGTCCACAGATTACAGAATGCTCCAGATGTGCATCGGAAACTACTACTGGTCTTCATGGGAACGAAAAATCGTAGACTGTTTGAGACATTACTCCCACTGTGGAAAGTGCGCATGGTGACTGTTGTATTCAATCACGATTCAATTTCTGTGTTTCAACAACATTCTGATAGTCCACAGATTACAGAATGCCTCCAGATGTGCATCGGAAACTACTACTGTTCTTCATGGGAACGAAAAAAGCGTAGACTGTTTGAGACATTACTCCCATGGAGGAAAGTGCGCATGGTGATTGTTGTAGTCAACCCCGAGGCAATTTCTGTGTTTCAACAACACTTTGAAGGTCCACAGATTACAGAATGCCTCCAGATATGCATCGAAAACTACTACTTTTCTTCCAGGGAACGATCGAAATGTAGACTGTATGAGACATTACTCCCAAAGATTAAAGTGCGCATGGTGACTGTTGTATCCAATCCCGGTGCAATTTCTGTGTTTCATCAGCACTCTGATAGTCCACTGATTACAGAATGCCTCCAGATGTGCATCGGAAACTACTACTGGTTTTCCAGGGAACGATCAAAGCGTAGACTGTTTGAGACATTACTTCCGTGGATGAATGTGCGCATGGTGACTGCTGTATTCAATGCCGATGCAATTTCTGTGTTTCATCAACACTCTGTTAGCCCACAGTTTCCAAATTGCCTCCAGATGTGCATCTGAAACTACTACTGGTCTTTCAGGGAACGATCAAAGCGTAGACTGTTTGAGACATTACTCCCATGGAGGAGAGTGCGCATGGTGACTGTTGTATTCAATCCCGATGCCATTTCTGTGTTTCATCAACACTCTGATAGTCCACAGATTCCAGAATGGATCCAGATGTGCATCTGAAACTACTACTGGTCTTCAAGGGAACGATCAATGCGTAGACTGTTTGAGACATTACTCCCATGAAGGAAAGTGCGCATGGTGACTGTTGTATTCAATCCTGATGCAATTTCGGTGTTTCATCAACACTTTGAAGGTCCACAGATTACAAAATGCCTCCAGATGTGCATTGAAAACTACTACTGGTCTTCCAGGGAAGGATCAAAGCGTAGACTGTTTGAGACATTACTCCCATGGAGGAAAGTGCGCATGGTGACTGTTGTATTCAATCCCGATGCGATTTCTGTGTTTCATCAACACTCTGATAGCCCACAGATTACAGAATGCCTTCAGATGCGCATCGGAAACTACTACTGGTCCTCATGGGAACGAAAAAAAGCGTAGACTATTTGAGACATTACTCCCATTGAGGAAAGTGCGCATGGTGACTGTTGTATTCAATCCCGAGGCAATTTCTGTGTTTCATCAACACTTTGAAGGTCCACAGATTACAGAATGCCTCCAGATGTGCATGGGAAACTACTACTGGTCTTCCAGGGAACTAACAAAGCGTAGAATACTTGAGACATTACTCCCATGGAGGAAAGTGCGCATGGTGACAGTGGTATTCAATCCCGAGGCAATTTCTGTGTTTCATCAACACTTTGAAGGTCCACAGATTACAGATTGCCTCCAATGCGCAACGGAAACTACTACTGGTCTTCCAGGGAACGATCAAAGCGTAGACTGTTTGAGACATAACTCCCATGGAGGTAAGTGCGCATGGTGACTGTTGTATTCAATCCTGATGCAATATCGGTGTTTCATCAACACTTTGAAGGTCAAAAGACTACAGAATGCCTCCAGATGTGCATCGGAAACTACTACTGGTCTTCCTGGGAACGATCAAACCGTAGACTGTTTCAAACATTACTCCCATGGAGGAAAGGGCGGATGGTGACTGTTGTATTCATTCCTGATGCAATTTCTGTGTTTCATCAACACTTTGAAGGTCCACGGATTACAGAATGCCTCCAGATGTGCATCGCAATCTACTACTGCTCATCCAGGGAACGAAAAAAGCGTAGACCGTTTGAGACATTACTTTAATGGAGGAAAGTGCGCATGGTGACTGTTGTATTCAATCCCGATGCAATTCCTGTGTTACATCAACACTCTGATAGTCCACAGATTACAGAATGCCTCCAGATGTGCATCGGAAACTACTACTGGTCTTCCAGGGAACGATCAAGGCGTAAACTGTTTGAGACATTACTCCCATGGACGAAAGGGCGCATGGTGACTCTTGTATGCAATTCCGATGCAATTTCTGTGTTTCAACAACACTCTGATAGTTCACAGATTACAGAATGCCTCCAGATGTGCATCTGAAACTACTACTGGTCTTCCAGGGAACGATCAAAGCGTAGACTGTTTGGGACATTACTTCCATGGAGGAAAGTGCGCATGATGACTATTGTATTCAATCTAGATGCAATTTCAGTGTTTCATCAACACTTTGAAGGTCCACAGATTACAGAATGCCTCCAGATGTGCATCGGAAACTACTACTGGTCTTCCAGGGAACGATCAAAGCGTAGACTGTTTGAGACATTACTCCCATGCAGGAACGTGCTCATGGTGACTGTTGTATTCAATCCCGATGCAATATCTGTGTTTCATCAACACTCTGATAGTCCACAGACTACAGAATGCCTCCAGATGTGCATCTGAAACTACTACTGGTCTTCCCCGGAACGATCAAAACGTAGACTGTTTGAGAATTACTCCCATGGGGGAAAGTGCGCATGCGGACTGTTGTACTCAATCTTGATGCAATTTCTGTGTTTCATGAACATTTTTAAGGTCCACAGATTACAGAATGCCTCCAGATGTGCATCGGAAACTACTACTGGTCTTCCAGGGAACGATCAAGGCGTAGACTGTTTGAGACATTACTCCCAAGGAGGAAGGTGCGCATGGTGACTGTTGTATTCGATCCCGATGCAATTTCTGTGTTTCATCAACATTCTGATAGTCCACAGATTACAGATTGCCTCTAGATATGCATCGGAAACTACTACTGGACTTCCAGGAAACGATCAAAGCGTAGACTGTTTGAGACATTACTCCCATGGAGGAAAGTGCGCATGGTGACTGTTGTATCCAATACCAATGTAATTTCTGTGTTTCAACAACACTCTGATAGTCCACAGATTACGGAATGCCTCCAGATGTGCATCGGAATCTACTACTGGTCCTCCAGGGAACGGTCAAAACGTAGACTGTTTGAGACATTGCTCCCATGGAGGGAAGTGCGCATGGTGACAGTTGTATTCAATCCCGAGGCAATTTCTGTGTTTCATCAACACTCAGAAAGTCCACTGATTACAAAAGTCCTCCAGACGTGCATCGGAAACTACTACTGGTCTTCAGGGAACGACCAAAGCGATGACAGTTTGAGAAATTACTCCCATGGAGGAAAGTGAGCACGGTGACTGTTGTATTCAATCCCGATGCAATTTCTGTCATTCATCAACACTCTGATAGTCCACAGTTTCCAGAATGCCTCCAAATGTGCATCGGAAACTACTACTGGTCTACCAGGGGACGATCAAAGCGTAGACTGTTTGAGACATTACTCCCATGGAGGTACGAGCGCATGGTGACTGTTGTATTCAATCCCGATGCAATTTCTGTGTTTCCTCAACACCCTGATAGTCCACAGATTACAGAATGCCTCCAGATATGTATCGGAAACTACTACTGGACTTCCAAGAAACGATCAAAGCGAAGACTGTTTGAGACATTACTCCCGTGGAGGAAAGTGCGCAAGGTGACTGTTGCATTCAATGCCGATGCTATTTCTGTGTTTCATCAACACACTGAAAGTCCACAGATTACAGAATGCCCCCAGACGTGCATCGGAAATTACTGCTGGTCTTCCAGGAAACGATCAAAGGGTAGACTGTTTGAGACATTACTCCGATGGAGGAAAGGGCGAATAGTGACTGTTGTATTCAATCCGGAGGCAATTTCTGTGTTTCATCAACACTTAGAAAGTCCACAGATTACTGAATGCCTGTAGTTGTGCATCGGATACTACTACTGGTCTTCCAGGGACGATCAAATCGTAGACCCTTTGAGACATTACTCCTATGGAGGAAAGTCGCAAGTATACTGTTGTATTCAATCCCGATGCAATTTCTGAGTTACATCAACACTCTGATAGTCCACAGATTACAGAATGCCTCCAGATGTGCATCGGAAACTACTACTGGTCTTCCAGGGAACGATTAAAGCGTAGACTGTTTGAGGCATTACTCCCATGGAATAAAGTGCGCATGGTGACTGTTGTTTTCAATCCCGATGCATTTTCTGTGTTTCATCAACAGTCTGATGGTCCACTGATTACAGAATGTCTCTAGATGTGCCTCGGAAATTACTACTGGTCATCAGGTAACGATCAAAGAGATGACAGTTTGAGACATTACTCCCATGGAGGAAAGTGCGCATGGTGACTGTTGTATTCAATGCCGATGCTATTTCTGTCTTTCATCAACACTTTTAAGGTCCACAGATTACAGAATGCCTCAAGATGTGCATCGGAAACTACTACTGGTCTTCCAGGGAACGATCAAAGCGTAGACTGTTTGAGACATTACTCCCATGGGGGAACGTGCTCATTGTGACTGTTGTATTCAATCCCGAGGCGATTTCTGTGTTTCATCAACACTTAGAAGGTCCACAGATTACAGAATGCCTCCAGATGTGCATCGGATACTACTACTGGTCTTCCAGGGAACGATCAAAGCGTAGACCCTTTGAGACATTACTCCTATGGAGGAAAGTCGCAAGTATACTGTTGTATTCAATCCCGATGCAATATCTGTGGTTCACCAACATTCTGATAGTCCACAGATTACAGTATGCCTCAAGATGTGCATCGGAAACTACTACTGGTCTTCCAGGGAACGATCAAAACGTAGACTGTTTGAGACATTACTCCCATGGAGGAAAGTGCACATGGTGACAGTTGTATTCAATCCCGAGGCAATTTCTGTGTTTCATCAACACTCAGATAGACCACTGATTACAGAAGTCCTCCAGACGTGCATCGGAAACTACTACTGGTCTTCAGGGAGCGATCAAAGCGATGACAGTTTGAGACATTACTCCCATGGAGGAAGTGTGCACAGTGACTGTTGTATTCAATTCCGATGCAATTTCTGTGTTTCATCAACACTCTGATAGTCCACAGTTTCCAGAATGCCTCCAGATGTGCATCGGAAACTACTACTGGTCTTCCAGGGGACGATCAAAACGTAGACTGTTTGAGACATTACTCCCATGGAGGAAATTGCGCATGGTGACTGTTGTATTCAATCCCGATGCAATATCTGTGTTTCATCAACACCCTGATAGTCCACAGATTACAGAATGCCTCCAGATGTGCATCGGAAGCAACTACTGGTCTTCCCCGGAACGATCAAAACGTAGACTGTTTGAGAATTACTCCCATGGCGGAAAATGCGCATGGGGACTGTTGTACTCAATCCCGATGCAATTTCTGAGTTACATCAACACTCTGATAGTCCACAGATAACAGAATGCCTCCAGATGTGCAGCGGAAACTACTACTGGTCTTCCAGGAAACGATCAAAGCGTAGACTGGTTGAGACATTACTCCCTTGGAGGAAAGTGCGAATGGTGACTGTTGTATTCAATCCCGAGGCAATTTCTGTGTTTCATCAACACTTAGAAAGTCCACAGATTACAGAATGCCTCCAGTTGTGCATCGGATACTACTACTGGTCTTCCAGGGAACGATCAAATCGTAGACCCTTTGAGACATTACTCCTATGGAGGCAAGTCGTATGTATACTGTTGTATTCAATCCCGATGCAATATCTGAGGTTCACCGACATGCTGATAGTCCACAGATTACAGAATGCCTCCAGATGTGCATCGGAAACTACTACTGCTCTTCCAGGGAACGATCAAAGCGTAGACTGTTAGAGACATTACTCCCATGGAGGAAAGTGGGCATGGTGACTGTTGTATTCAATCCCGATGCAATTTCTGTGCTACATCAACACTCTGATAGTCCACAGATTACAGAATGCCTCCAGATGTGCCTCGGAAATTACTACTGGTCTTCAGGTAACGATCAAAGCGATGACAATTTGAGACATTACTCCCATGGAGGAAAGTGCGCATGGTGACTCTTGTATTCAATCCCGATGCAATTTCTGTGTTTCAACAACACTCTGATAGTCCACAGATTACAGAATGCCTCCAGATGTGCGTCGGAAATTAATACTGGTCTACCAGTGAACGACCAAAACGTAGACTGTTTGAGACATTAGTCCCATGGAGGAATATGGGCATGGTGACTGTTGTATTCAATCCCGAGGCAATTTCTGTGTTACATCAACACTTCGAGGGTCCACAGATTACAGAATGCCTCCAGATGTGCATCGGAAACTACTACTGGTCTTCCAGGTAACGATCGAAGCATAGACTTTTTGAGACATTACTCACATGGAGGAAAGTGCTCATGGTGACTGTTGTATTCAATCCCGATGCAATTTCCGTGTTTCATCAACACCCTGATAGTCCACAGATTACAGAATGCCTCCAGATGTGCATCGGAAAGTACTACTGGTCTTCAGTGAACGATCAAAGCGATGACAGTTTGAGACATTACTCCCATGGAGGAAAGGGCGCACGGTGACTGTTGTATTCAATCCCGATGCAATTTCTGTGTTTCATCAACACTCTGATAGTCCACAGTTTCCAGAATGCCTTCAGATGTGCAACTGGAACTCTTACTGGTCTTCCAGGGAACGATCAAAGCGTAGACCCTTTGAGACATTACTCCTATGGAGGAAAGTCGCAAGTATACTGTTGTATTCAATCCCGATGCTATATCTGTGGTTCACCAACATTCTGATAGTCCACAGATTACAGAATGCCTCCAGATGTGCATCGCAAACTACTACTGGTCTTCCAGGGAACGATCATATCGTAGACTGTTTGAGACATTACTCCCATGGAGGAAAGTGCGCATGGTGAAAGTTGTATTCAATCCCGAGGCAATTTCTGTGTTTCATCAACACTCAGATAGTCCACTGATTACAGAAGTCCTCCAGACGTGCATCGGAAACTACTACTGGTCTTCAGGGAACGATCAAAGCGATGACAGTTTGAGACATTACTCCCATGGAGGAAAGTGAGCACGGTGACTGTTGTATTCCATTCCGATGCAATTTCTGTGTTTCATCAACACTCTGATAGTCCCCAGTTTCCAGAATGCCTCCAGATGTGCATCGGAAACTACTACTGGTCTTCCAGGGGATGATCAAAGCGTAGACTGTTTGAGACATTACTCCCATGGAGGAAATTGCGCATGGTGACTGTTGTATTCAATCCCGATGCAATATCTGTGTTTCATCAACACGCTGATAGTCCACAGATAACAGAATGCCTCCAGATGTGCAGCGGAAACTACTACTGGTCTTCCAGGAAACGATCAAAGCATAGACTGTTTGAGACATTACTCCCTTGGAGGAAAGTGCGAATGGTGACTGTTGTATTCAATCCCGAGGCAATTTCTGTGTTTCATCAACACTTAGAAAGTCCACAGATTACAGAATGCCTCCAGTTGTGCATCGGATACTACTACTGGTCTTCCAGGGAACGATCAAATCGTAGACCCTTTGAGACATTACTCCTATGGAGGCAAGTCGCATGTATACTGTTGTATTCAATCCCGATGCAATATCTGAGGTTCACCAACATTCTGATAGTCCACAGATTACAGAATGCCTCCAGATGTGCATCGGAAACTACTACTGCTCTTCCAGGGAACGATCAAAGCGTAGACTGTTAGAGACATTACTCCCATGGAGGAAAGTGGGCATGGTGACTGTTGTATTCAATCCCGATGCGATTTCTGTGTTTCATCAACACTCTGATAGTCCACAGATTACAGAATGCCTCCAGATGTGCATCTGAAACTACTACTGGTCTTCCAGGGAACGATCAAAGCGTAAACTGTTTGAGACATTACTCCCATGGAGGAAATTGCGCATGGTGACTGTTGTATTCAATCCCGATGCAATTTCTGTGTTACATCAACACTCTGATAGTCCACAGATTACAGAATGCCTCCAGATGTGCCTCGGAAATTACTACTGGTCTTCAGGTAACGATCAAAGCGATGACAATTTGAGACATTACTCCCATGGAGGAAAGTGCGCATGGTGACTCTTGTATTCAATCCCGATGCAATTTCTGTGTTTCAACAACACTCTGATAGTCCACAGATTACAGAATGCCTCCAGATGTGCGTCGGAAATTAATACTGGTCTACCAGTGAACGACCAAAGCGTAGACTGTTTGAGACATTAGTCCCATGGAGGAATATGGGCATGGTGACTGTTGTATTCAATCCCGAGGCAATTTCTGTGTTACATCAACACTTCGAGGGTCCACAGATTACAGAATGCCTCCAGATGTGCATCGGAAACTACTACTGGTCTTCCAGGTAACGATCGAAGCATAGACTGTTTGAGACATTACTCACATGGAGGAAAGTGCTCATGGTGACTGTTGTATTCAATCCTGATGCAATTTCCGTGTTTCATCAACACCCTGATAGTCCACAGATTACAGAATGCCTCCAGATGTGCATCGGAAAGTACTACTGGTCTTCAGGGAACGATCAAAGCGATGACAGTTTGAGACATTACTCCCATGGAGGAAAGGGCGCACGGTGATTGTTGTAATCAATCCCGATGCAATTTCTGTGTTTCATCAACACTCTGATAGTCCACAGTTTCCAGAATGCCTCCAGATGTGCAACTGGAACAACTACTGGTCTTCCAGGGAACGATCAAAGCGTAGACTGTTTGAGACATTACTCCCATGGAGGAAAGTGCGCATGGTGACTATTGTATTCAATCCAGATGCAATTTCAGTGTTTCATCAACACTTTGAAGGTCCACAGATTACAGAATGCCTCCAGATGTGCATCGGAAATTACTACTGGTCTTCCAGGGAACGATCAAAGCGATGACAGTTTGAGACATTACTCCCATGGAGGAAAGTGAGCACGGTGACTGTTGTATTCAATCCCGATGCAATTTCTGTGTTTCATCAACACTCTGATAGTCCACAGTTTCCAGAATGCCTAAAGATGTGCATCGGAAACTACTACTGGTCTTCCAGGGGACGATCAAAGCGTAGACTGTTTGAGACATTACTCCCATGGAGGAACATGCGCATGGTGACTGTTGTATTCAATACCGAGGCAATTTCTGTGTTTCATCAACACTTTGAAGGTCCACAGATTACAGAATGCCTCTTGATGTGCATCGGAAACTACTGCTGGTCTTCCAGGTAACGATCAAAGCGTAGACTGTTTGAGACTTTACTCCCATGGAGGAAAGTGCGCATGGTGACTGTTGTATTCAATCCCGATGCATTTTCTGTGTTTCATCAACACCCTGATAGTCCACAGATTACAGAATGCCTACAGATGTGCATCGGAAACTACTACTGGTCTTTCAGGGAACGATCAAAACGTAGACTGTTTGCGACATTACTCCCATGGAGGAATGTGCGCATGGTGACAGTTGTATTCAATCCCGAGGCAATTTCAGTGTTTCATCAACACTTTGAAAGTCCACAGATTACAGAATGCCTCCACATGTGCATCGGAAACTATTACTGGTCTTCCAAGAACCGATCAAAGCGTAAACTCTATGAGACATTACTCCCATGGAGGAAATAACGTATGATGACTGTTGTATTCAATCCCGATGCAATTTCTGTGTTTCATCAACACTCTGATAGTCCACAGATTACAGAATGCTTCCAGATGTTCATCGGAAACTACTACTGGTCTTCCAGGAACGATTAAAGCGTAGACTGTTTGAGACATTACTCCCATGGAGGAAAGTGCGCATGATGACTGTTGTATTCTATCCCGAGGCAATTTCTGTGTTTCACCAACACTTTGAAGGCCCACAGACTGCAGAATTCCTCCAGATGTGCAACGGAAACTACTACTGGTCTCCCAGGGAACGATCAAGGCGTAGACTGTTTGAGACATTACTCCCATGGAGGACCATGCGCATGGTGACTGTTGTATTCAATCCCGAGGCAATTTCTGTGTTTCATCAACACATTGAAGGTCCACAGATTACAGAATGCCTCTTGATGTGCATCGGAAACTTCTACTGGTCTTCCAGGTAACGGTCAAAGCGTAGACTGTTTGAGACATTACTCCCATGGAGGAAAGTGCGCATGGTGACTGTTATATTCAATCCCGATGCGATTTCTGTTTATCATCAACACTCTGATAGTCCACAGATTACTTAATGCCTACAGATGTGCATCGGAAACTATTACTGGTCTTCCAGGAACCGATCAAAGCGTAAACTCTATGAGACATTACTCCCATGGAGGAAATAACGTATGATGACTGTTGTATTCAATCCCGATGCAATTTCTGTGTTTCATCAACACTCTGATAGTCCACAGATTACAGAATGCTTCCAGATGTTCATCGGAAACTACTACTGGTCTTCCAGGGAACGATTAAAGCGTAGACTGTTTGAGACATTACTCCCATGGAGGAAAGTGCGCATGATGACTGTTGTATTCTATCCCGAGGCAATTTCTGTGTTTCACCAACACTTTGAAGGCCCACAGACTGCAGAATTCCTCCAGATGTGCAACGGAAACTACTACAGGTCTCCCAGGGAACGATCAAGGCGTAGACTGTTTGAGACATTACTCCCATGGAGAAACGTCCGCATGGTGCCTGTTGATTTGAATCCCGATGCAATTTCTGTGTTTCATCAACACCCTGATAGTCCACAGATTACAGAATGCCTCCAGATGTGCAGCGGAAACTACTACTGGTCTTCCAGGGAACGATCAAAACGTAGACTATTTGAAACATTACTCCCATGGGGGAAAGTGCGCATGGTGACAGTTGTATTCAATCGCGAGGCAATTTCAGTGTTTAATCAACACTTTGAAGGTCCCCAGATTACAGAATGCCTCCACATGTGCATCGGAAACTACTACTGGTCTTCGAGGGAACGATCAAAGCGTAGACTATTTGAGACATTACTCCCATGGAGGAAAGTCCGCATGGTGACTGTTGTATTCAATCCCGATGCAATTTCTGTGTTTCATCAACTGTCTGATAGTCTACAGATTACAGAATACCTCCAGATTTGCATCGGAAACTACTACTGGCCTTCCAGGGAGCGATCAAAGCGTAGACTGTTTGAGACATTACTCCCATGGAGAAAAGTGCGCATGGTGACTGTTGTATTCAATCCCGAGGCAAGTTCTGTGTTTCATCAACACTTTGAAGGTCCACAGATTACAGAATGACTCCACATGTGTAGCGGAAACTACTACTGGTCTTCCAGGGAACGATCGAACCGTAGACTGTTCGAGACATTACTCCATGAAGAAAAGTCCGCATGGTGCCTGTCGAATTGAATCCCTATGCTATTTCTGTGTTTTATCAACACTCTGAAAGTCAACAGATTACAGAATTCCTCCAGATGTGCATCGGAAACTACTAATGGTCTTCCAGGGAACGATCAAAGCGTAGACTCTTTGAGACATTACCCCATTGAGGAAAGTGCGCATGGTGACTGTTGCATTCTATCCCTATGCTATTTCTGAGTTTCATCAACACTCAGATAGTCCACTGGTTACAGAAGTCCTCCACATGTGCAACGAAAACTACTACTGGTCTTCAGGGAACGATCAAAGCGATGACAGTTTGAGACATTACTCTCATGGAGGAAATTGCGCATGGTGACTGTAGTATTCAATCCCGATGCAATTTCTGTGTTTCAACAACACCCTGATAGTCCACAGATTACAGAATGCTCCAGATGTGCATCGGAAACTACTACTGGTCTTCATGGGAACGAAAAATCGTAGACTGTTTGAGACATTACTCCCACTGTGGAAAGTGCGCATGGTGACTGTTGTATTCAATCACGATTCAATTTCTGTGTTTCAACAACATTCTGATAGTCCACAGATTACAGAATGCCTCCAGATGTGCATCGGAAACTACTACTGTTCTTCATGGGAACGAAAAAAGCGTAGACTGTTTGAGACATTACTCCCATGGAGGAAAGTGCGCATGGTGATTGTTGTAGTCAACCCCGAGGCAATTTCTGTGTTTCAACAACACTTTGAAGGTCCACAGATTACAGAATGCCTCCAGATATGCATCGAAAACTACTACTTTTCTTCCAGGGAACGATCGAAATGTAGACTGTATGAGACATTACTCCCAAAGATTAAAGTGCGCATGGTGACTGTTGTATCCAATCCCGGTGCAATTTCTGTGTTTCATCAGCACTCTGATAGTCCACTGATTACAGAATGCCTCCAGATGTGCATCGGAAACTACTACTGGTTTTCCAGGGAACGATCAAAGCGTAGACTGTTTGAGACATTACTTCCGTGGATGAATGTGCGCATGGTGACTGCTGTATTCAATGCCGATGCAATTTCTGTGTTTCATCAACACTCTGTTAGCCCACAGTTTCCAAATTGCCTCCAGATGTGCATCTGAAACTACTACTGGTCTTTCAGGGAACGATCAAAGCGTAGACTGTTTGAGACATTACTCCCATGGAGGAGAGTGCGCATGGTGACTGTTGTATTCAATCCCGATGCCATTTCTGTGTTTCATCAACACTCTGATAGTCCACAGATTCCAGAATGGATCCAGATGTGCATCTGAAACTACTACTGGTCTTCAAGGGAACGATCAATGCGTAGACTGTTTGAGACATTACTCCCATGAAGGAAAGTGCGCATGGTGACTGTTGTATTCAATCCTGATGCAATTTCGGTGTTTCATCAACACTTTGAAGGTCCACAGATTACAAAATGCCTCCAGATGTGCATTGAAAACTACTACTGGTCTTCCAGGGAAGGATCAAAGCGTAGACTGTTTGAGACATTACTCCCATGGAGGAAAGTGCGCATGGTGACTGTTGTATTCAATCCCGATGCGATTTCTGTGTTTCATCAACACTCTGATAGCCCACAGATTACAGAATGCCTTCAGATGCGCATCGGAAACTACTACTGGTCCTCATGGGAACGAAAAAAAGCGTAGACTATTTGAGACATTACTCCCATTGAGGAAAGTGCGCATGGTGACTGTTGTATTCAATCCCGAGGCAATTTCTGTGTTTCATCAACACTTTGAAGGTCCACAGATTACAGAATGCCTCCAGATGTGCATGGGAAACTACTACTGGTCTTCCAGGGAACTAACAAAGCGTAGAATACTTGAGACATTACTCCCATGGAGGAAAGTGCGCATGGTGACAGTGGTATTCAATCCCGAGGCAATTTCTGTGTTTCATCAACACTTTGAAGGTCCACAGATTACAGATTGCCTCCAATGCGCAACGGAAACTACTACTGGTCTTCCAGGGAACGATCAAAGCGTAGACTGTTTGAGACATAACTCCCATGGAGGTAAGTGCGCATGGTGACTGTTGTATTCAATCCTGATGCAATATCGGTGTTTCATCAACACTTTGAAGGTCAAAAGACTACAGAATGCCTCCAGATGTGCATCGGAAACTACTACTGGTCTTCCTGGGAACGATCAAACCGTAGACTGTTTCAAACATTACTCCCATGGAGGAAAGGGCGGATGGTGACTGTTGTATTCATTCCTGATGCAATTTCTGTGTTTCATCAACACTTTGAAGGTCCACGGATTACAGAATGCCTCCAGATGTGCATCGCAATCTACTACTGCTCATCCAGGGAACGAAAAAAGCGTAGACCGTTTGAGACATTACTTTAATGGAGGAAAGTGCGCATGGTGACTGTTGTATTCAATCCCGATGCAATTCCTGTGTTACATCAACACTCTGATAGTCCACAGATTACAGAATGCCTCCAGATGTGCATCGGAAACTACTACTGGTCTTCCAGGGAACGATCAAGGCGTAAACTGTTTGAGACATTACTCCCATGGACGAAAGGGCGCATGGTGACTCTTGTATGCAATTCCGATGCAATTTCTGTGTTTCAACAACACTCTGATAGTTCACAGATTACAGAATGCCTCCAGATGTGCATCTGAAACTACTACTGGTCTTCCAGGGAACGATCAAAGCGTAGACTGTTTGGGACATTACTTCCATGGAGGAAAGTGCGCATGATGACTATTGTATTCAATCTAGATGCAATTTCAGTGTTTCATCAACACTTTGAAGGTCCACAGATTACAGAATGCCTCCAGATGTGCATCGGAAACTACTACTGGTCTTCCAGGGAACGATCAAAGCGTAGACTGTTTGAGACATTACTCCCATGCAGGAACGTGCTCATGGTGACTGTTGTATTCAATCCCGATGCAATATCTGTGTTTCATCAACACTCTGATAGTCCACAGACTACAGAATGCCTCCAGATGTGCATCTGAAACTACTACTGGTCTTCCCCGGAACGATCAAAACGTAGACTGTTTGAGAATTACTCCCATGGGGGAAAGTGCGCATGCGGACTGTTGTACTCAATCTTGATGCAATTTCTGTGTTTCATGAACATTTTTAAGGTCCACAGATTACAGAATGCCTCCAGATGTGCATCGGAAACTACTACTGGTCTTCCAGGGAACGATCAAGGCGTAGACTGTTTGAGACATTACTCCCAAGGAGGAAGGTGCGCATGGTGACTGTTGTATTCGATCCCGATGCAATTTCTGTGTTTCATCAACATTCTGATAGTCCACAGATTACAGATTGCCTCTAGATATGCATCGGAAACTACTACTGGACTTCCAGGAAACGATCAAAGCGTAGACTGTTTGAGACATTACTCCCATGGAGGAAAGTGCGCATGGTGACTGTTGTATCCAATACCAATGTAATTTCTGTGTTTCAACAACACTCTGATAGTCCACAGATTACGGAATGCCTCCAGATGTGCATCGGAATCTACTACTGGTCCTCCAGGGAACGGTCAAAACGTAGACTGTTTGAGACATTGCTCCCATGGAGGGAAGTGCGCATGGTGACAGTTGTATTCAATCCCGAGGCAATTTCTGTGTTTCATCAACACTCAGAAAGTCCACTGATTACAAAAGTCCTCCAGACGTGCATCGGAAACTACTACTGGTCTTCAGGGAACGACCAAAGCGATGACAGTTTGAGAAATTACTCCCATGGAGGAAAGTGAGCACGGTGACTGTTGTATTCAATCCCGATGCAATTTCTGTCATTCATCAACACTCTGATAGTCCACAGTTTCCAGAATGCCTCCAAATGTGCATCGGAAACTACTACTGGTCTACCAGGGGACGATCAAAGCGTAGACTGTTTGAGACATTACTCCCATGGAGGTACGAGCGCATGGTGACTGTTGTATTCAATCCCGATGCAATTTCTGTGTTTCCTCAACACCCTGATAGTCCACAGATTACAGAATGCCTCCAGATATGTATCGGAAACTACTACTGGACTTCCAAGAAACGATCAAAGCGAAGACTGTTTGAGACATTACTCCCGTGGAGGAAAGTGCGCAAGGTGACTGTTGCATTCAATGCCGATGCTATTTCTGTGTTTCATCAACACACTGAAAGTCCACAGATTACAGAATGCCCCCAGACGTGCATCGGAAATTACTGCTGGTCTTCCAGGAAACGATCAAAGGGTAGACTGTTTGAGACATTACTCCGATGGAGGAAAGGGCGAATAGTGACTGTTGTATTCAATCCGGAGGCAATTTCTGTGTTTCATCAACACTTAGAAAGTCCACAGATTACTGAATGCCTGTAGTTGTGCATCGGATACTACTACTGGTCTTCCAGGGACGATCAAATCGTAGACCCTTTGAGACATTACTCCTATGGAGGAAAGTCGCAAGTATACTGTTGTATTCAATCCCGATGCAATTTCTGAGTTACATCAACACTCTGATAGTCCACAGATTACAGAATGCCTCCAGATGTGCATCGGAAACTACTACTGGTCTTCCAGGGAACGATTAAAGCGTAGACTGTTTGAGGCATTACTCCCATGGAATAAAGTGCGCATGGTGACTGTTGTTTTCAATCCCGATGCATTTTCTGTGTTTCATCAACAGTCTGATGGTCCACTGATTACAGAATGTCTCTAGATGTGCCTCGGAAATTACTACTGGTCATCAGGTAACGATCAAAGAGATGACAGTTTGAGACATTACTCCCATGGAGGAAAGTGCGCATGGTGACTGTTGTATTCAATGCCGATGCTATTTCTGTCTTTCATCAACACTTTTAAGGTCCACAGATTACAGAATGCCTCAAGATGTGCATCGGAAACTACTACTGGTCTTCCAGGGAACGATCAAAGCGTAGACTGTTTGAGACATTACTCCCATGGGGGAACGTGCTCATTGTGACTGTTGTATTCAATCCCGAGGCGATTTCTGTGTTTCATCAACACTTAGAAGGTCCACAGATTACAGAATGCCTCCAGATGTGCATCGGATACTACTACTGGTCTTCCAGGGAACGATCAAAGCGTAGACCCTTTGAGACATTACTCCTATGGAGGAAAGTCGCAAGTATACTGTTGTATTCAATCCCGATGCAATATCTGTGGTTCACCAACATTCTGATAGTCCACAGATTACAGTATGCCTCAAGATGTGCATCGGAAACTACTACTGGTCTTCCAGGGAACGATCAAAACGTAGACTGTTTGAGACATTACTCCCATGGAGGAAAGTGCACATGGTGACAGTTGTATTCAATCCCGAGGCAATTTCTGTGTTTCATCAACACTCAGATAGACCACTGATTACAGAAGTCCTCCAGACGTGCATCGGAAACTACTACTGGTCTTCAGGGAGCGATCAAAGCGATGACAGTTTGAGACATTACTCCCATGGAGGAAGTGTGCACAGTGACTGTTGTATTCAATTCCGATGCAATTTCTGTGTTTCATCAACACTCTGATAGTCCACAGTTTCCAGAATGCCTCCAGATGTGCATCGGAAACTACTACTGGTCTTCCAGGGGACGATCAAAACGTAGACTGTTTGAGACATTACTCCCATGGAGGAAATTGCGCATGGTGACTGTTGTATTCAATCCCGATGCAATATCTGTGTTTCATCAACACCCTGATAGTCCACAGATTACAGAATGCCTCCAGATGTGCATCGGAAGCAACTACTGGTCTTCCCCGGAACGATCAAAACGTAGACTGTTTGAGAATTACTCCCATGGCGGAAAATGCGCATGGGGACTGTTGTACTCAATCCCGATGCAATTTCTGAGTTACATCAACACTCTGATAGTCCACAGATAACAGAATGCCTCCAGATGTGCAGCGGAAACTACTACTGGTCTTCCAGGAAACGATCAAAGCGTAGACTGGTTGAGACATTACTCCCTTGGAGGAAAGTGCGAATGGTGACTGTTGTATTCAATCCCGAGGCAATTTCTGTGTTTCATCAACACTTAGAAAGTCCACAGATTACAGAATGCCTCCAGTTGTGCATCGGATACTACTACTGGTCTTCCAGGGAACGATCAAATCGTAGACCCTTTGAGACATTACTCCTATGGAGGCAAGTCGTATGTATACTGTTGTATTCAATCCCGATGCAATATCTGAGGTTCACCGACATGCTGATAGTCCACAGATTACAGAATGCCTCCAGATGTGCATCGGAAACTACTACTGCTCTTCCAGGGAACGATCAAAGCGTAGACTGTTAGAGACATTACTCCCATGGAGGAAAGTGGGCATGGTGACTGTTGTATTCAATCCCGATGCAATTTCTGTGCTACATCAACACTCTGATAGTCCACAGATTACAGAATGCCTCCAGATGTGCCTCGGAAATTACTACTGGTCTTCAGGTAACGATCAAAGCGATGACAATTTGAGACATTACTCCCATGGAGGAAAGTGCGCATGGTGACTCTTGTATTCAATCCCGATGCAATTTCTGTGTTTCAACAACACTCTGATAGTCCACAGATTACAGAATGCCTCCAGATGTGCGTCGGAAATTAATACTGGTCTACCAGTGAACGACCAAAACGTAGACTGTTTGAGACATTAGTCCCATGGAGGAATATGGGCATGGTGACTGTTGTATTCAATCCCGAGGCAATTTCTGTGTTACATCAACACTTCGAGGGTCCACAGATTACAGAATGCCTCCAGATGTGCATCGGAAACTACTACTGGTCTTCCAGGTAACGATCGAAGCATAGACTTTTTGAGACATTACTCACATGGAGGAAAGTGCTCATGGTGACTGTTGTATTCAATCCCGATGCAATTTCCGTGTTTCATCAACACCCTGATAGTCCACAGATTACAGAATGCCTCCAGATGTGCATCGGAAAGTACTACTGGTCTTCAGTGAACGATCAAAGCGATGACAGTTTGAGACATTACTCCCATGGAGGAAAGGGCGCACGGTGACTGTTGTATTCAATCCCGATGCAATTTCTGTGTTTCATCAACACTCTGATAGTCCACAGTTTCCAGAATGCCTTCAGATGTGCAACTGGAACTCTTACTGGTCTTCCAGGGAACGATCAAAGCGTAGACCCTTTGAGACATTACTCCTATGGAGGAAAGTCGCAAGTATACTGTTGTATTCAATCCCGATGCTATATCTGTGGTTCACCAACATTCTGATAGTCCACAGATTACAGAATGCCTCCAGATGTGCATCGCAAACTACTACTGGTCTTCCAGGGAACGATCATATCGTAGACTGTTTGAGACATTACTCCCATGGAGGAAAGTGCGCATGGTGAAAGTTGTATTCAATCCCGAGGCAATTTCTGTGTTTCATCAACACTCAGATAGTCCACTGATTACAGAAGTCCTCCAGACGTGCATCGGAAACTACTACTGGTCTTCAGGGAACGATCAAAGCGATGACAGTTTGAGACATTACTCCCATGGAGGAAAGTGAGCACGGTGACTGTTGTATTCCATTCCGATGCAATTTCTGTGTTTCATCAACACTCTGATAGTCCCCAGTTTCCAGAATGCCTCCAGATGTGCATCGGAAACTACTACTGGTCTTCCAGGGGATGATCAAAGCGTAGACTGTTTGAGACATTACTCCCATGGAGGAAATTGCGCATGGTGACTGTTGTATTCAATCCCGATGCAATATCTGTGTTTCATCAACACGCTGATAGTCCACAGATAACAGAATGCCTCCAGATGTGCAGCGGAAACTACTACTGGTCTTCCAGGAAACGATCAAAGCATAGACTGTTTGAGACATTACTCCCTTGGAGGAAAGTGCGAATGGTGACTGTTGTATTCAATCCCGAGGCAATTTCTGTGTTTCATCAACACTTAGAAAGTCCACAGATTACAGAATGCCTCCAGTTGTGCATCGGATACTACTACTGGTCTTCCAGGGAACGATCAAATCGTAGACCCTTTGAGACATTACTCCTATGGAGGCAAGTCGCATGTATACTGTTGTATTCAATCCCGATGCAATATCTGAGGTTCACCAACATTCTGATAGTCCACAGATTACAGAATGCCTCCAGATGTGCATCGGAAACTACTACTGCTCTTCCAGGGAACGATCAAAGCGTAGACTGTTAGAGACATTACTCCCATGGAGGAAAGTGGGCATGGTGACTGTTGTATTCAATCCCGATGCGATTTCTGTGTTTCATCAACACTCTGATAGTCCACAGATTACAGAATGCCTCCAGATGTGCATCTGAAACTACTACTGGTCTTCCAGGGAACGATCAAAGCGTAAACTGTTTGAGACATTACTCCCATGGAGGAAATTGCGCATGGTGACTGTTGTATTCAATCCCGATGCAATTTCTGTGTTACATCAACACTCTGATAGTCCACAGATTACAGAATGCCTCCAGATGTGCCTCGGAAATTACTACTGGTCTTCAGGTAACGATCAAAGCGATGACAATTTGAGACATTACTCCCATGGAGGAAAGTGCGCATGGTGACTCTTGTATTCAATCCCGATGCAATTTCTGTGTTTCAACAACACTCTGATAGTCCACAGATTACAGAATGCCTCCAGATGTGCGTCGGAAATTAATACTGGTCTACCAGTGAACGACCAAAGCGTAGACTGTTTGAGACATTAGTCCCATGGAGGAATATGGGCATGGTGACTGTTGTATTCAATCCCGAGGCAATTTCTGTGTTACATCAACACTTCGAGGGTCCACAGATTACAGAATGCCTCCAGATGTGCATCGGAAACTACTACTGGTCTTCCAGGTAACGATCGAAGCATAGACTGTTTGAGACATTACTCACATGGAGGAAAGTGCTCATGGTGACTGTTGTATTCAATCCTGATGCAATTTCCGTGTTTCATCAACACCCTGATAGTCCACAGATTACAGAATGCCTCCAGATGTGCATCGGAAAGTACTACTGGTCTTCAGGGAACGATCAAAGCGATGACAGTTTGAGACATTACTCCCATGGAGGAAAGGGCGCACGGTGATTGTTGTAATCAATCCCGATGCAATTTCTGTGTTTCATCAACACTCTGATAGTCCACAGTTTCCAGAATGCCTCCAGATGTGCAACTGGAACAACTACTGGTCTTCCAGGGAACGATCAAAGCGTAGACTGTTTGAGACATTACTCCCATGGAGGAAAGTGCGCATGGTGACTATTGTATTCAATCCAGATGCAATTTCAGTGTTTCATCAACACTTTGAAGGTCCACAGATTACAGAATGCCTCCAGATGTGCATCGGAAATTACTACTGGTCTTCCAGGGAACGATCAAAGCGATGACAGTTTGAGACATTACTCCCATGGAGGAAAGTGAGCACGGTGACTGTTGTATTCAATCCCGATGCAATTTCTGTGTTTCATCAACACTCTGATAGTCCACAGTTTCCAGAATGCCTAAAGATGTGCATCGGAAACTACTACTGGTCTTCCAGGGGACGATCAAAGCGTAGACTGTTTGAGACATTACTCCCATGGAGGAACGTGCGCATGGTGACTGTTGTATTCAATCCCGATGCAATATCTGTGTTTCATCAACACCCTGATAGTCCACAGATTACAGAATGCCTCCAGATGTGCATCGGAAGCTACTACTGGTCTTCCCCGAAACGATCAAAACGTAGACTGTTTGAGAATTACTCCCATGGCGGAAGATGCGCATGGGGACTGTTGTACTCAATCCCGATGCAATTTCTGAGTTACATCAACACTCTGATAGTCCACAGATTACAGAATGCCCCCAGACGTGCATCGGAAATTACTGCTGGTCTTCCAGGAAACGATCAAAGCGTAGACTGTTTGAGACATTACTCCCATGGGGGAACGTGCGCATGGTGACTGTTGTATTCAATCCCGATGCAATTTCTGTGTTTCATGAACATTTTGAACGTCCACAGATTACAGAATGCCTCCAGATGTGCATCGGATACTACTACTGGTCTTCCAGTAAACGATCAAAGCGTAGACTGTTTGAGACATTACTCCCATGGGGGAACGTGCGCATGGTGACTGTTGTATTCAATCCCGATGCAATTTCTGTGTTTCATCAACACTCTGATAGTCCACAGATTACAGAATGCCTCCAGATTTGCATCGGAAACTACTACTGGACTTCCAAGAAACGATCAAAGCGTTGACTGTTTGAGACATTACTCCCGTGGAGGAAAGTGCGCAAGGTGACTGTTGCACTCAATGCCGATGCTATTTCTGTGTTTCATCAACACTCTGATAGTCCACAGATTACAGAATGCCCCCAGACGTGCATCGGAAATTACTGCTGGTCTTCCAGGAAACGATCAAAGCGTAGACTTTTTGAGACATTACTCCCATGGAGAAAAGTTCGAATGGTGACTGTTGTATTCAATCCCGAGGCAATTTCTGTGTTTCATCAACACTTAGAAAGTCCACAAATTACAGAATGCCTCCAGTTGTGCATCGGATACTACTACTGGTCTTCGAGGGAACGATCAAATCGTAGACCCTTTGAGACATTACTCCTATGGAGGCAAGTCGCATGTATACTGTTGTATTCAATCCCGATGCAATATCTGTGGTTCACCAACATTCTGATAGTCCACAGATTACAGAATGCCTCCAGATGTGCATCTGAAACTACTACTGGTCTTCCAGGGAACGATCAAAGCGTAAACAGTTTGAGACATTACTCCCATGGAGGAAATTGCGAATGGTGGCTGTTATACTCAATCCTGATGCAATTTCTGTGTTTCATCAACACTCTGTTAGTCCACAGATTACAGAATGCCTCCAGATGTGCATCGGAAACTACTACTGGTCTTCCAGGGAACGATTAAAGCGTAGACTGTTTGAGACATTACTCCCATGGAATAAAGTGCGCATGGTGACTGTTGTATTCAATCCCGATGCATTTTCTGTGTTTCATCAACACTCTGATGGTCCACTGATTACAGAATGCCTCCAGATGTGCCTCGGAAATTACTACTGGTCTTCAGGTAACGATCAAAGCGATGACAGTTTGAGACATTACTCCCATGGAGGAAAGTGCGCATGGTGACTCTTGTATTCAATCCCGATGCAATTTCTGTGTTTCAACAACACTCTGATAGTCCACAGATTTCAGAATGCCTCCAGATGTGCGTCGGAAATTAATACTGGTCTACCAGTGAACGACCAAAGCGTAGACTGTTTGAGACATTACTCCCATGGAGGAATGTGGGCATGGTGACTGTTGTATTCAATCCCGAGGCAATTTCTGTGTTACATCAACACTTCGAGGGTCCTAAGATTACAGAATGCCTCCAGATGTGCATCGGAAACTACTACTGGTCTTCCAGGTAACGATCGAAGCATAGACTGTTTGAGACATTACTCCCATGGAGGAAAGTGCTCATGGTGACTGTTGTATTCAATCCCGATGCAATTTCCGTGTTTCATCAACACCCTGATAGTCCACAGATTACAGAATGCCTCCAGATGTGCATCAGAAAGTACTACTGGTCTTCAGGGAACGATCAAAGCGATGACAGTTTGAGACATTACTCCCATGGAGGAAAGGGCGCACGGTGATTGTTGTATTCAATCCCGATGCAATTTCTGTGTTTCATCAACACTCTGTTAGTCCACAGTTTCCAGAATGCCTCCAGATGTGCAACTGGAACTAGTACTGGTCTTCCAGGGAACGATCAAAGCGTAGACTGTTTGAAACATTACTCCCATGGAGGAAAGTGCGCATGGTGAATATTGTATTCAATCCAGATGCAATTTCAGTGTTTCATCAACACTTTGAAGGTCCACAGATTACAGAATGCCTCCAGATGTGCATCGGAAATTACTACTGGTCTTCCAGGGAACGATCAAAGCGATGACAGTTTGAAACATTACTCCAATGGAGGAAAGTGAGCACGGTGACTGTTGTATTCAATCCCGATGCAATTTCTGTGTTTCATCAACACTCTGATAGTCCACAGTTTCCAGAATGCCTCCAGATGTGCCTCGGAAATTACTACTGGTCTTCAGGTAACGATCAAAGCGATGACAGTTTGAGACATTACTCCAATGGAGGAAAGTGAGCACGGTGACTGTTGTATTCAATCCCGATGCAATTTCTGTGTTTCATCAACACTCTGATGGTCCACTGATTACAGAATGCCTCCAGATGTGCCTCGGAAATTACTACTGGTCTTCAGGTAACGATCAAAGCGATGACAGTTTGAGACATTACTCCCATGGAGGAAAGTGCGCATGGTGACTCTTGTATTCAATCCCGATGCAATTTCTGTGTTTCAACAACACTCTGATAGTCCACAGATTTCAGAATGCCTCCAGATGTGCGTCGGAAATTAATACTGGTCTACCAGTGAACGACCAAAGCGTAGACTGTTTGAGACATTACTCCCATGGAGGAATGTGGGCATGGTGACTGTTGTATTCAATCCCGAGGCAATTTCTGTGTTACATCAACACTTCGAGGGTCCTAAGATTACAGAATGCCTCCAGATGTGCATCGGAAACTACTACTGGTCTTCCAGGTAACGATCGAAGCATAGACTGTTTGAGACATTACTCCCATGGAGGAAAGTGCTCATGGTGACTGTTGTATTCAATCCCGATGCAATTTCCGTGTTTCATCAACACCCTGATAGTCCACAGATTACAGAATGCCTCCAGATGTGCATCAGAAAGTACTACTGGTCTTCAGGGAACGATCAAAGCGATGACAGTTTGAGACATTACTCCCATGGAGGAAAGGGCGCACGGTGATTGTTGTATTCAATCCCGATGCAATTTCTGTGTTTCATCAACACTCTGTTAGTCCACAGTTTCCAGAATGCCTCCAGATGTGCAACTGGAACTAGTACTGGTCTTCCAGGGAACGATCAAAGCGTAGACTGTTTGAAACATTACTCCCATGGAGGAAAGTGCGCATGGTGAATATTGTATTCAATCCAGATGCAATTTCAGTGTTTCATCAACACTTTGAAGGTCCACAGATTACAGAATGCCTCCAGATGTGCATCGGAAATTACTACTGGTCTTCCAGGGAACGATCAAAGCGATGACAGTTTGAAACATTACTCCAATGGAGGAAAGTGAGCACGGTGACTGTTGTATTCAATCCCGATGCAATTTCTGTGTTTCATCAACACTCTGATAGTCCACAGTTTCCAGAATGCCTAAAGATGTGCATCGGAAACCACTACTGGTCTTCAGCGAACGATCAAAGCGATGACAGTTTGAGACATTACTCCCATGGAGGAAAGTGCGCATGGTGACTGTTGTATTCAATCCCGATGCAATTTCTGTGTTTCATCTACACTTTGAAGGTCCACAGATTACAGAACCTCCAGATGTGCATGGGAAGCTACTACTGGTCATCCCCGGAACGATCAAAATGTAGACTGTTTGAGAATTACTCCCATGGCGGAAGATGCGCATGGGGACTGTTGTACGCAATCCCGATGCAATTTCTGAGTTACATCAACACTCTGATAGTCCACAGATAACAGAATGCCTCCAGATGTGCAGCGGAAACTACTACTGGTCTTCCAGGAAACGATCAAAGCGTGGACTGTTTGAGACATTACTCCCTTGGAGGAAAGTGCGCATGGGGACTGTTGTATTTAATCCCGATGCTATTTCTGTGTTTCATCAACATTTTGAACGTCCACAGATTACAGAATGCCTCCAGATGTGCATCGGATACTACTACTGGTCTTCCTGGGAACGATCAAAGCGTAGACTGTTTGAGACATTACTCCCACGGAGGAACGTGCGCATGGTGACTGTTGTATTCAATCCCGATGCAATTTCTGTGTTTCATCAACACTCTGATAGTCCACAGATTACAGAATGCCTCCAGATATGCATCGGAAACTACTACTGGATTTCCAAGAAACGATCAAAGCGTAGACTGTTTGAGACATTACTCCTGTGGAGGAAAGTGGGCAAGGTAACTGTTGCATTCAATGCCGATGCTATTTCTGTGTTTCATCAACACTCTGATAGTCCACAGATTACAGAATGCCCCCAGACGTGCATCGGAAATTACTGCTGGTCTTCCAGGAAACGATCAAAGCGTAGACTGTTTGAGACATTACTCCCATGGAGGAAAGGGCGAATGGTGACTGTTGTATTCAATCCCGAGGCAATTTCTGTGTTTCATCAACAATTAGAAAGTCCACAGATTACAGAATGCCTCCAGTTGTGCATCGGATACTACTACTGGTCTTCCAGGGAAAGATAAAATCGTAGACCCTTTGAGACATTACTCGTATGGAGGAAAGTCGCATGTATACTGTTGTATTCAATCCCGATGCAATATCTGTGGATCACCAACATTCTGATAGTCCACAGATTACAGAATGCCTCCAGATGTGCATCGGAAACTAAAACTGCTCTTCCAGGGAACGATCAAAGCGTAGACTGTTTGACACATTACTCCCGTGGAGGAAAGTGCGCAAGGTGACTGTTGCATTCAATGATGATGCTATTTCTGTGTTTCATCAACACTCTGATAGTCCACAGACTACAGAATGCCCCCAGACGTGCATCGGAAATTACTGCTGGTCTTCCAGGAAACGATCAAAGCGTAGACTCTTTGAGACATTACTCCCATGGAGGAAAGGGCGAATGGTGACTGTTGTATTCAATCCCGAGGCAATTTCTGTGTTTCATCAACACTTAGAAAGTCCACAGATTACAGAATGCCTCCGGTTGTGCATCGGATACTACTTCTGGTCTTCCAGTTAACGATCAAATCGTAGACCCTTTGAGACATTACTCCTATGGAGGCAAGTCGCATGTATACTGTTGTATTCAATCCCGATTCAATATCTGTGGTTCACCAACATTCTGATAGTCCACAGATTACAGAATGCCTCCAGATGTGCATCGGAAACTACTACTGCTCTTCCAGGGAACGATCAAAGCGTAGACTGTTTGAGACATTACTCCCATTGAGTAAAGTGCGCATGGTGACTGTTGTATTCAATCCCGATGCGATTTCTGTGTTTCATCAACACTCTGATAGTCCACAGATTACAGAATGCCTCCAGATGTGCATCAGAAACTCTTACTGGTCTTCCAGGGAACGATTAAAGCGTAGACTGTTTGAGACATTACTCCCATGGAATAAAGTGCGCATGGTGACTGTTGTATTCAATCCCGATGCATTTTCTGTGTTTCATCAACACTCTGATCGTCCACTGATTACAGAATGCCTCCAGATATGCCTCGGAAATTACTACTGGTCTTCAGGTAACGATCAAAGCGATGACCGTTTGAGACATTACTCCCATGGAGGAAAGTGCGCATGGTGACTGTTGTATTCAATCCGGATGCAATTTACGTGTTTCATCAACACCCTGATAGTCCACAGATTACAGAATGCCTCCAGATGTGCATCGGAAACTACTACTGGTCGTCAGGGAACGATCAAAGCGATGACAGTTTGAGACATTACAACCACGGAGGAAAGGGCGCACCGTGATTGTTGTATTCAATCCCGATGCAATTTCTGTGTTTCAACAACACTCTGATAGTCCACAGATTACAGAATGCCTCCAGATATGCGTCGGAAATTAATACTGGTCTTCCAGTGAAAGACCAAAGCGTAGACTGTTTGAGACATTACTCCCATCGAGGAATGTGGGCGTGGTGACTGTTGTATTCAATCCCGAGGCAATTTCTGTGTTACATCCACACTTCGAAGGTCCACAGATTACAGAATGCCTCCAGATGTGCATCGGAAACTGCTACTGGTTTTCCAGGTAACGATCGAAGCGTAGACAGTTTGAGACATTACTCACATGTAGGAAAGTTCGCATGGTGACTGTTGTATTCAATACAGATGTAATTTCCGTGTTTCATCAACACCCTTATAGTCCACAGATTACAGAATTCCTACAGATGTGCGTCGGAAATTAATACTGGTCTTCCAGTGAACGACCAAAGCGTAGACTGTTTGAGACATTACTCCCATCGAGGAATGTGGGCGTGGTGACTGTTGTATTCAATCCCGAGGCAATTTCTGTGTTACATCCACACTTCGAAGGTCCACAGATTACAGAATGCCTCCAGATGTGCATCGGAAACTACTACTGGTTTTCCAGGTAACGATCGAAGCGTAAACTGTTTGAGACATTACTCACATGTAGGAAAGTTCGCATTGTGAATGTTGTATTCAATCCCGATGCAATTTCTGTGTTTCATCAACACTTTGAAGGTCCACAGATTACAGAATGCCTCCTGATGTGCATCGGTAACTACTACTGGTCTTCCAGTTAACGATCAAAGCGTAGACTGTTTGGGCCATTACTCCCATAGAGGAAAGTGCGCATGGTGACTGTTGTATTCAATCCCGACGCATTTTCTGTGCTTCATCAACACCCTGATAGTCCACAGATTACAGACTGCCTCCAGATGTGCATCGGAAACTACTACTGGTCTTCCAGGGTACGATCAAAGCGTAGACTATTTGAGACATTGCTCCCATGGAGGAAAGTGCGCATGGTGACGGTTGTATTCAATCCCGTTGCAGGGTCTGTGTCTCTACAACACTCTGATAGTCCACAGATTACAGAATACCTCCAGATTTGCAACGGAAACTACTACTTGTCTTTCAGGGAACGATCAAAGCGTAGACTGTTTGAGACATTACTCCCATGGAGGAAAGTGCGCATGATGACTGATGTATTCAATCCCGATGCAATTTCTGTGTATCATCAACACTCTGATAGTCCACAGATTACAGAATGCCTCCAGATGTGCATCGGAACCTACTACTAGTCTACATGGGAACGATCATAACGTAGACTGTTTGAGACATTACTCCCATGGAGGAAAGTACGCATGGTGACTGTTGTATTCTATCCCGAGGCAATTTTTGTGTTTCACCAACACTTTGAAGGTCCACAGATTACAGAATGTCTCCAGATGTGCATCGGAAACTACTTTTGGTCTTCCAGGGAACGATCAAGGCGTAGACTGTTTGAGACATAACTCCTATGGAGGAAAGTGCGCACGGAAACTGTTGTATTCAATCTCTATGAAATTTCTGTGATTCAACAACACTCTGATAGTCAACAGATTTCAGAATGCCTCCAGATGTGCATCGGAAACTACTACTGGTCTTCCAGGGAACGATCAAAGCGTAGACTGTTTGAGACATTACTCCCATGGAGAAATGTCCGCATGGTGCCTGTTGAATTGAATCCCGATGTAATTTCTGTGTTTTATCAACACTCTGAAGGTCAACAGATTACAGAATGCCTCCAGATGTGCATCGGAAACTACTAATGGTCTTCCAGGGAACGATCAAAGCGTAGACTGTTTGAGACAGTACTCCCACGGGGGCAAGCTCGCATGGTGACTGTTGTATTCAATCGCAATGCAAATTCTGTGTTTCATTTACACTCAGATAGTCCACTGATTACAGAAGCCCTCAAGATGTGCATCGGAAACTACTACTGGTCTTCAGGGAACGATAAAAGCGATGACCGTTTGAGACGTTACTCCCATGGAGGAACGTGCGCATGGTGACTGTTGTATTCAATCCCGATGCAATTTCTGTGTTTCATCAACACCCTGATAGTCCACAGATTACAGAATGCCTCCAGATGTGCATCGGAAACTACTACTCGTCTTCCAGGGAATGATCAAAACGTAGACTGTTTGAGACATTACTCCCATGGAGAAAAGTCCGCGTGGTGACAGTTGTATTCAATCCCGAGGCAATTTCTGTGTTTCATCAACACTTTGAAGGTCCACAGATTACAGAATGCCTCTAGATGTGCAGCGGAAGCAACTACTGGACTTCCAGGGAACGATCAAATTTTAGCCTGTTTGAGACATTACTCCCATGGAGAAATGTCCGCATTTTGCCTGTTGAATTGAATCCCGATGCAATTTCTGTGCTTTATCAACACTCTGAAGGTCAACAGATTACAGAATGCATCCAGATTGTGCATCGGAAACTACTAATGGTCTGCCAGGGAACGATCAAAGCGTAGACTGTTTGAGACATTACTCCCATGGATTCAAGTGCGCATGGTGACTGTTGTATTCAATCCCGAGGCAGTTTCTGTGTTTCATCAACAATTTTGAAGGTCCACAGATTACAGAATGCCTCCAGATGTGCATCGGCAACTACTGCTGGTCTTCCAAGTAACGATCAAAGCGTAGACTGTTTGAGACATTACTCCCATGGAGGAACGTGCGCATGATGATTGTTGTATTCAATCCCGATGCAATATCTGTGTTTCATCAACACCCTGATAGCCCACAGATTACAGAATGCCTCCAGATGTGCAGCGGAAACTACTACTGGTCTTTCAGGGAACGATCAAAACGTAGACTATTTGAGACATTACTCCCATGGGGGAAAGTGCGCAAGGTGACAGTTGTATTCAATCGCGAGGCAATTTCAGTGTTTCATCAACACTTTGAAGGTCCACAGATTACAAAATGCCTCCACATGTGCATCAGAAACTACTACTGGTCTTCGAGGGAACGATCAAAGCGGAGACTATTTGAGGCATTACTCCCATGGAGGAAAGTGCGCATGATGTCGGTTGTATTCAATCCCGATGCAATTTCTGTGTTTCATCAACACTCTGATAGTCCACAGATTACAGAATGCCTCCAGATGTGCATCGGAACCTACTACTAGTCTACAAGGGAACGATCACAGCGTAGACTGTTTGAGACATTGCTCCCATGGAGGAAAGTGCGCATGGTGACTGTTGTGTTCTATCCCAAGGCAATTTCTGTGTTTCACCAACACTTTGAAGGTCCACAGATTACAGAATGCCTCCAGATGTGCAACGAAAACAACTACGTCTTCCAGGGAACGATCATGGCGTAGACTGTTTGAGACATTACTCCCATGGATTAAAGTGCGCATGGTGACTGTTGTATTCAATCCCGATGCATTTTCTGTGTTTCATCAACACCCTGATAGTCCACAGATTACAGAATGCCTGCAGATGTGCATCGGAAACTACTACTGGTCTTTCAGGGAACGATCAAATCGTAGACTGTTTGAGACATTACTCCCATGGAGGATTGTGCGCATGGTGACAGTTGTATTCAATTCCGAGGCAATTTCTGTGTTTCATCAACACTTTGAAAGTCCACAGATTACAGAATGCCTCCACATGTGCATCGGAAACTACTACTGGTCTTCGAGGGAACGATCAATGCGTAGACTATTTGAGACATTACTCCCATGGATTAAAGTGCGCATGGTGACGGTTGTATTCAATCCCGATGCAATTTCTGTGTTTCATCAACACTCTGATAGTCCACAGATTACAGAATGCCTCAAGATGTGCATCGGAACCTACTACTAGTCTACAAGGGAACGATCACAGCGTAGACTGTTTGAGACATTGCTCCCATGGAGGAAAGTGCGCATGGTGACTGCTGTGTTCTATCCCGAGGCAATTTCTGTGTTTCACCAACACTTTGAAGGTCCACAGATTACAGAATGCCTCCAGATGTGCAACGTAAACTACTACTGGTCTTCCAGTGAACGATCAAGGCGTAGACTGTTTGAGACATAACTCCCATTTAGTAAAGTGCGCATGGTAACTGTTGTATTCAATCTCTATGAAATTTATGTGTATCAACAACACTCTGATAGTCCACAGATAACAGAATGCCTCCAGATGTGCGTCGGAAACTACTACTGGTCTTCCAGTGAACGATCAAAGCGTAGACTGTTTGAGACATTACTCCCATGGAGGACCATGCGCATGGTGACTGTTGTATTCAATCCCGAGGCAATTTCTGTGTTTCATCAACACATTGAAGGTCCACAGATTACAGAATGCCTCTTGATGTGCATCGGAAACTTCTACTGGTCTTCCAGGTAACGGTCAAAGCGTAGACTGTTTGAGACATTACTCCCATGGAGGAAAGTGCGCATGGTGACTGTTGTATTCAATCCCGAGGCAATTTCTGTGTTTCATCAACACTTAGAAAGTCCACAGATTACAGAATGCCTCCAGTTGTGCATCGGATACTACTACTGGTCTTCCAGGGAACGATCAAATCGTAGACCCTTTGAGACATTACTCCTATGGAGGAAAGTCGCATGTATACTGTTGTATTCAATCCCGATGCAATATCTGTGGTTCACCAACATTCTGATAGTCCACAGATTACAGAATGCCTCCAGATGTGCATCGGAAACTAAAACTGCTCTTCCAGGGAACGATCAAAGCGTAGACTGTTTGAGACATTACTCCCGTGGAGGAAAGTGCGCAAGGTGAATGTTGCATTCAATGATGATGCTAATTCTGTGTTTCATCAACACTCTGATAGTCCACAGACTACAGAATGCCCCCAGACGTGCATCGGAAATTACTGCTGGTCTTCCAGGAAACGATCAAAGCGTAGACTGTTTGAGACATTACTCCCATGGAGGAAAGGGCGAATGGTGACTGTTGTATTCAATCCCGAGGCAATTCCTGTGTTTCATCAACACATTGAAGGTCCACAGATTACAGAATGCCTCTTGATGTGCATCGGAAACTTCTACTGGTCTTCCAGGTAACGGTCAAAGCGTAGACTGTTTGAGACATTACTCCCATGGAGGAAAGTGCGCATGGTGACTGTTGTATTCAATCCCGAGGCAATTTCTGTGTTTCATCAACACTTAGAAAGTCCACAGATTACAGAATGCCTCCAGTTGTGCATCGGATACTACTACTGGTCTTCCAGGGAACGATCAAATCGTAGACCCTTTGAGACATTACTCCTATGGAGGAAAGTCGCATGTATACTGTTGTATTCAATCCCGATGCAATATCTGTGGTTCACCAACATTCTGATAGTCCACAGATTACAGAATGCCTCCAGATGTGCATCGGAAACTAAAACTGCTCTTCCAGGGAACGATCAAAGCGTAGACTGTTTGAGACATTACTCCCGTGGAGGAAAGTGCGCAAGGTGACTGTTGCATTCAATGATGATGCTATTTCTGTGTTTCATCAACACTCTGATAGTCCACAGACTACAGAATGCCCCCAGACGTGCATCGGAAATTACTGCTGATCTTCCAGGAAACGATCAAAGCGTAGACTGTTTGAGACATTACTCCCATGGAGGAAAGGGCGAATGGTGACTGTTGTATTCAATCCCGAGGCAATTCCTGTGTTTCATCAACACTTAGAAAGTCCACAGATTACAGAATGCCTCCAGTTGTGCATCGGATACTACTTCTGGTCTTCCAGTTAACGATCAAATCGTAGACCCTTTGAGACATTACTCCCATGGAGGCAAGTCGCATGTATACTGTTGTATTCAATCCCGATTCAATATCTGTGGTTCACCAACATTCTGATAGTCCACAGATTACAGAATGCCTCCAGATGTGCAGCGGAAACTACTACTGGTCTTTCAGGGAACGATCAAAACGTAGACTATTTGAGACATTACTCCCATGGGGGAAAGTGCGCAAGGTGACAGTTGTATTCAATCGCGAGGCAATTTCAGTGTTTCATCAACACTCTGATGGTCCACTGATTACAGAATGCCTCCAGATATGCCTCGGAAATTACTACTGGTCTTCAGGTAACGATCAAAGCGATGACCGTTTGAGACATTACTCCCATGGAGGAAAGTGCGCATGGTGACTGTTGTATTCAATCCGGATGCAATTTACGTGTTTCATCAACACCCTGATAGTCCACAGATTACAGAATGCCTCCAGATGTGCATCGGAAACTACTACTGGTCGTCAGGGAACGATCAAAGCGATGACAGTTTGAGACATTACTCCCAAGGAGGAAAGGGCGCACCGTGATTGTTGTATTCAATCCCGATGCAATTTATGTGTTTCATCAACACTCTGATAGTCCACAGTTTCCAGAATGGCTCGAGATGTGCAACTGGAACTACTACTGCTCTTCCAGGGAACGATCAAAGCGTAGACTGTTTGAGACATTACTCCCATGGAGGAAAGTGCGCAAGGTGACTATTGTATTCAATCCAGATGCAATTTCAGTGTTTCATCAACACTTTGAAGGTCCACAGATTACAGAATGCCTCCAGATGTGCATCGGAAATTACTACTGGTCTTCCAGGGAACGATCAAAGCGTAGACTGTTTGAGACATTACTCCCATGGAGGAACGTGCTCATGGTGACTGTGTATTCAATCCCGATGCAATATCTGTGTTTCATCAACACTCTGATAGTCCACAGATTACAGAATGCCTCCAGATGTGCAGCGGAAACTACTACTGGTCTTTTTGGAAACGATCAAAGTGTAGGCTGTTTGAGTAATTACTCCCTTGGAGGAAAGTGCGCATGGTGACTGTTGTATTCAATTTAGATTCAATTTCTGTGTTTCATCAACACTCTGATAGTCCACAGATTGCAGAATGCCACCAGACGTGCATCGGAAATTACTACTGGTCTTCCAGGGAACTATCAAAGCGTAGACTGTTTGAGACATTACTCCCATGGAATAAAGTGCGCATGGTGACTGTTGTATTCAATCCCGATGCGATTTCTGTGTTTCATCAACACTCTGATAGTCCACAGATTACAGAATGCCTACAGATGTGCATCTGAAACTACTACTGGTCTTCCAGGGAACGATCAAAGCGTAAACTGTTTGAGACATTACTCCCATGGAGGAAATTGCGCATGGTGACTGTTGTATTCAATCCGGATGCAATTTCTGTGTTTCATCAACAATCAGTTAGTCCACAGATTACAGAATGCCTCCAGATGTGCATCGGAAACTACTACTGGTCATCCAGGGAACGATCAAAGCGTAGACTGTTTGAGACATTACTCCCATGGAATAAAGTGCGCATGGTGACTGTTGTATTCAATCCCGATGCATTTTCTGTGTTTCATCAACACTCTGACGGTCCACTGATTACAGAATGCCTCCAGATGTGCCTCGGAAATTACTACAGGTCTTCAGGTAACGATCAAAGCGATGACAGTTTGAGACATTACTCCCATGGGGGAAAGTGCGCATGGTGACTCTTGTATTCAATCCCGATGCAATTTCTGTGTTTCAACAACACTCTGATAGTCCACAGATTACAGAATGCCTCCAGATGTGCGTCGGAAATTAATACTGGTCTTCCAGTGAAAGACCAAAGCGTAGACTGTTTGAGACATTACTCCCATCGAGGAATGTGGGCGTGGTGACTGTTGTATTCAATACCGAGGCAATTTCTGTGTTACATCCACACTTCGAAGGTCCACAGATTACAGAATGCCTCCAGATGTGCATTGGAAACTGCTACTGGTTTTCCAGGTAACGATCGAAGCGTAGACTGTTTGAGACATTACTCACTTGTAGGAAAGTTCGCATGGTGACTGTTGTATTCAATACAGATGTAATTTCCGTGTTTCATCAACACCCTTATAGTCCACAGATTACAGAATTCCTACAGATGTGCGTCGGAAATTAATACTGGTCTTCCAGTGAACGACCAAAGCGTAGACTGTTTGAGACATTACTCCCATCGAGGAATGTGGGCGTGGTGACTTTTGTATTCAATCCCGAGGCAATTTCTGTGTTACATCCACACTTCGAAGGTCCACAGATTACAGAATGCCTCCAGATGTGCATCGGAAACTGCTACTGGTTTTCCAGGTAACGATCGAAGCGTAGACTGTTTGAGACATTACTCACATGTAGGAAAGTTCGCATTGTGAATATTGTATTCAATCCCGATGCAATTTCTGTGTTTCATCAACACTTTGAAGGTCCACAGATTACAGAATGCCTCCTGATGTGCATCGGAAACTACTACTGGTCTTCCAGGGTACGATCAAAGCGTAGACTATTTGAGACATTGCTCCCATGGAGGAAAGTGCGCATGGTGACGGTTGTATTCAATCCCGATGCAGGGTCTGTGTCTCTACAACACTCTGATAGTCCACAGATTACAGAATACCTCCAGATTTGCAACGGAAACTACTACTTGTCTTCCAGGGAACGATCAAAGCGTAGACTGTTTGAGACATTACTCCCATGGAGGAAAGTGCGCATGATGACTGATGTATTCAATCCCGATGCAATTTCTGTGTATCATCAACACTCTGATAGTCCACAGATTACAGAATGCCTCCAGATGTGCATCGGAACCTACTACTAGTCTACATGGGAACGATCATAGCGTAGACTGTTTGAGACATTACTCCCATGGAGGAAAGTACGCATGGTGACTGTTGTATTCTATCCCGAGGCAATTTTTGTGTTTCACCAACACTTTGAAGGTCCACAGATTACAGAATGCCTCCAGATGTGCATCGGAAACTACTTTTGGTCTTCCAGGGACGATCAAGGCGTAGACTGTTTGAGACATAACTCCTATGGAGGAATGTGCGCATGGTAACTGTTGTATTCAATCTCTATGAAATTTCTGTGTTTCAACAACACTCTGATAGTCAACAGATTTCAGAATGCCTCCAGATGTGCATCGGAAACTACTACTGGTCTTCCAGGGAACCATCAAAGCGTAGACTGTTTGTGACATTACTCCCATGGAGAAATGTCCGCATGGTGCCTGTTGAATTGAATCCCGATGCAATTTCTGTGTTTTATCAACACTCTGAAGGTCAACAGATTACAGAATGCCTCCAGATGTGCATCGGAAACTACTAATGGTCTTCCAGGAAACGATCAAAGCGTAGACTGTTTGAGACAGTACTCCCACGGGGGCAAGCTCGCATGGTGACTGTTGTATTCAATCGCAATGCAAATTCTGTGTTTCATTTACACTCAGATAGTCCACTGATTACAGAAGCCCTCAAGATGTGCATCGGAAACTACTACTGGTCTTCAGGGAACGATAAAAGCGATGACAGTTTGAGACGTTACTCCCATGGAGGAACGTGCGCATGGTGACTGTTGTATTCAATCCCGATGCAATTTCTGTGTTTCATCAACACCCTGATAGTCCACAGATTACAGAATGCCTCCAGATGTGCATCAGAAACTACTACTCGTCTTCCAGGGAATGATCAAAACGTAGACTGTTTGAGACATTACTCCCATGGAGGAAAGTCCGCATGGTGACAGTTGTATTCAATCCCGAGGCAATTTCTGTGTTTCATCAACACTTTGAAGGTCCACAGATTACAGAATGCCTCTAGATGTGCGGCGGAAGCAACTACTGGACTTCCAGGGAACGATCAAATCGTAGCCTGTTTGAGACATTACTCCCATGGAGAAATGTCCGCATTTTGCCTGTTGAATTGAATCCCGATGCAATTTCTGTGCTTTATCAACACTCTGAAGGTCAACAGATTACAGAAGGCATCCAGATTGTGCATCTGAAACTACTAATGGTCTGCCAGGGAACGATCAAAGCGTAGACTGTTTGAGACATTACTCCCATGGATTGAAGTGCGCATGGTGACTGTAGTATTCAATCCCGATGCAATTTCTATGTTTCATTAACACTCAGATAGTCCACTGATTACAGAAGTCCTCCAGATGTGCATCGGAAACTACTACTGGACATCAGGGAACGATCAAAGCGATGACAGTTTGAGACATTACTCCCATGGAGGAAAGTGCGCATGGTGACTGTTGTATTCAATCCCGAGGCAGTTTCTGTGTTTCATCAATAATTTTGAAGGTCCACAGATTACAGAATGCCTCCAGATGTGCATCGGCAACTACTGCTGGTCTTCCAAGTAACGATCAAAGCGTAGACTGTTTGAGACATTACTCCCATGGAGGAACGTGCGCATGATGATTGTTGTATTCAATCCCGATGCAATATCTGTGTTTCATCAACATCCTGATAGCCCACAGATTACAGAATGCCTCCAGATGTGCAGCGGAAACTACTACTGGTCTTCCAGGGAACGATCAAAACGTAGACTATTTGAGACATTACTCCCATGGGGGAAAGTGCGCAAGGTGACAGTTGTATTCAATCGCGAGGCAATTTCAGTGTTTCATCAACACTTTGAAGGTCCACAGATTACAAAATGCCTCCACATGTGCATCAGAAACTACTACTGATCTTCGAGGGAACGATCAAAGCGGAGACTATTTGAGGCATTACTCCCATGGAGGAAAGTGCGCATGGTGTCGGTTGTATTCAATCCCGATGCAATTTCTGTGTTTCATCAACACTCTGATAGTCCACAGATTACAGAATGCCTCCAGATGTGCATCGGAGCCTACTACTGGTCTACAAGGGAACGATCACAGCGTAGACTGTTTGAGACATTGCTCCCATGGAGGAAAGTGCGCATGGTGACTGTTGTGTTCTATCCCAAGGCAATTTCTGTGTTTCACCAACACTTTGAAGGTCCACAGATTACAGAATGCCTCCAGATGTGCAACGAAAACAACTACGTCTTCCAGGGAACGATCATGGCGTAGACTGTTTGAGACATTACTCCCATGGATTAAAGTGCGCATGGTGACTGTTGTATTCAATCCCGATGCATTTTCTGTGTTTCATCAACACCCTGATAGTCCACAGATTACAGAATGCCTGCAGATGTGCATCGGAAACTACTACTGGTCTTTCAGGGAACGATCAAAACGTAGACTGTTTGAGACATTACTCCCATGGAGGATTGTGCGCATGGTGACAGTTGTATTCAATCCCGAGGCAATTTCAGTGTTTCATCAACACTTTGAAAGTCCACAGATTACAGAATGCCTCCACATGTGCATCGGAAACTACTACTGGTCTTCGAGGGAAAGATCAATGCGTAGACTATATGAGACATTACTCCCATGGATTAAAGTGCGCATGGTGACGGTTGTATTCAATCCCGATGCAATTTCTGTGTTTCATCAACACTCTGATAGTCCACAGATTACAGAATGCCTCAAGATGTGCATCGGAACCTACTACTAGTCTACAAGGGAACGATCAAAGCGTAGACTGTTTGAGACATTACTCCCATGGAGGACCATGCGCATGGTGACTGTTGTATTCAATCCCGAGGCAATTTCTGTGTTTCATCAACACATTGAAGGTCCACAGATTACAGAATGCCTCTTGATGTGCATCGGAAACTTCTACTGGTCTTCCAGGTAACGGTCAAAGCGTAGACTGTTTGAGACATTACTCCCATGGAGGAAAGTGCGCATGGTAACTGTTGTATTCAATCCCGATGCGATTTCTGTTTATCATCAACACTCTGATAGTCCACAGATTACTGAATGCCTACAGATGTGCATCGGAAACTATTACTGGTCTTCCAGGAACCGATCAAAGCGTAAACTCTATGAGACATTACTCCCATGGAGGAAATAACGTATGATGACTGTTGTATTCAATCCCGATGCAATTTCTGTGTTTCATCAACACTCTGATAGTCCACAGATTACAGAATGCTTCCAGATGTTCATCGGAAACTACTACTGGTCTTCCAGGGAACGATTAAAGCGTAGACTGTTTGAGACATTACTCCCATGGAGGAAAGTGCGCATGATGACTGTTGTATTCTATCCCGAGGCAATTTCTGTGTTTCACCAACACTTTGAAGGCCCACAGACTGCAGAATTCCTCCAGATGTGCAACGGAAACTACTACTGGTCTCCCAGGGAACGATCAAGGCGTAGACTGTTTGAGACATTACTCCCATGGAGAAACGTCTGCATGGTGCCTGTTGATTTGAATCCCGATGCAATTTCTGTGTTTCATCAACACCCTGATAGTCCACAGATTACAGAATGCCTCCAGATGTGCAGCGGAAACTACTACTGGTCTTCCAGGGAACGATCAAAACGTAGACTATTTGAAACATTACTCCCATGGGGGAAAGTGCGCATGGTGACAGTTGTATTCAATCGCGAGGCAATTTCAGTGTTTAATCAACACTTTGAAGGTCCCCAGATTACAGAATGCCTCCACATGTGCATCGGAAACTACTACTGGTCTTCGAGGGAACGATCAAAGCGTAGACTATTTGAGACATTACTCCCATGGAGGAAAGTCCGCATGGTGACTGTTGTATTCAATCCCGATGCAATTTCTGTGTTTCATCAACAGTCTGATAGTCTACAGATTACAGAATACCTCCAGATTTGCATCGGAAACTACTACTGGCCTTCCAGGGAACGATCAAAGCGTAGACTGTTTGAGACATTACTCCCATGGAGAAAAGTGCGCATGGTGACTGTTGTATTCAATCCCGAGGCAAGTTCTGTGTTTCATCAACGCTTTGAAGGTCTACAGATTACAGAATGACTCCACATGTGTAGCGGAAACTACTACTGGTCTTCCAGGGAACGATCGAACCGTAGACTGTTCGAGACATTACTCCATGGAGAAAAGTCCGCATGCTGCCTGTCGAATTGAATCCCGATGCTATTTCTGTGTTTTATCAACACTCTGAAGGTCAACAGATTACAGAATTCCTCCAGATGTGCATCGGAAACTACTAATGGTCTTCCAGGGAACGATCAAAGCGTAGACTCTTTGAGACATTACCCCCATTGAGGAAAGTGCGCATGGTGACTGTTGCATTCTATCCCTATGCTATTTCTGAGTTTCATCAACACTCAGATAGTCCACTGGTTACAGAAGTCCTCCACATGTGCAAGGAAAACTACTACTGGTCTTCAGGGAACGATCAAAGCGATGACAGTTTGAGACATTACTCTCATGGAGGAAATTGCGCATGGTGACTGTTGTATTCAATCCCGATGCAATTTCTGTGTTTCAACAACACCCTGATAGTCCACAGATTACAGAATGCTCCAGATGTGCATCGGAAACTACTACTGGTCTTCATGGGAACGAAAAATCGTAGACTGTTTGAGACATTACTCCCACTGTGGAAAGTGCGCATGGTGACTGTTGTATTCAATCCTGATGCAATTTCGGTGTTTCATCAACACTTTGAAGGTCCACAGATTACAGAATGCCTCCAGATATGCATCGGAAACTACTACTTTTCTTCCAGGGAACGATCGAAATGTAGACTGTATGAGACATTACTCCCAAAGATTAAAGTGCGCATGGTGACTGTTGTATCCAATCCCGGTGCAATTTCTGTGTTTCATCAGCACTCTGATAGTCCACTGATTACAGAATGCCTCCAGATGTGCATCGGAAACTACTACTGGTTTTCCAGGGAACGATCAAAGCGTAGACTGTTTGAGACATTACTCCCGTGGATGAATGTGCGCATGGTGACTGCTGTATTCAATGCCGATGCAATTTCTGTGTTTCATCAACACTCTGATAGCCCACAGTTTCCAAATTGCCTCCAGATGTGCATCTGAAACTACTACTGGTCTTTCAGGGAACGATCAAAGCGTAGACTGTTTGAGACATTACTCCCATGGAGGAGAGTGCGCATGGTGACTGTTGTATTCAATCCCGATAAAATTTCTGTGTTTCATCAACACTCTGATAGTCCACAGATTCCAGAATGGATCCAGATGTGCATCTGAAACTACTACTGGTCTTCAAGGGAACGATCAATGCGTAGACTGTTTGAGACATTACTCCCATGAAGGAAAGTGCGCATGGTGACTGTTGTATTCAATCCTGATGCAATTTCGGTGTTTCATCAACACTTTGAAGGTCCACAGATTACAAAATGCCTCCAGATGTGCATTGAAAACTACTACTGGTCTTCCAGGGGATGATCAAAGCGTAGACTGTTTGAGACATTACTCCCATGGAGGAAAGTGCGCATGGTGACTGTTGTATTCAATCCCGATGCGATTTCTGTGTTTCATCAACACTCTGATAGCCCACAGATTACAGAATGCCTTCAGATGCGCATCGGAAACTACTACTGGTCCTCATGAGAACCAAAAAAAGCTTAGACTATTTGAGACATTACTCCCATTGAGGAAAGTGCGCATGGTGACTGTTGTATTCAATCCCGAGGCAATTTCTGTGTTTCATCAACACTTTGAAGGTCCACAGATTACAGAATGCCTCCAGATGTGCATGGGAAACTACTACTGGTCTTCCAGGGAACTAACAAAGCGTAGAATACTTGAGACATTACTCCCATGGAGGAAAGTGCGCATGGTGACAGTTGTATTCAATCCCGAGGCAATTTCTGTGTTTCATCAACACTTTGAAGGTCCACAGATTACAGAATGCCTCCAATGCGCAACGGAAACTACTACTGGTCTTCCAGGGAACGATCAAAGCGCAGACTGTTTGAGACATAACTCCCATGGAGGAAAGTGCGCATGGTGACTGTTGTATTCAATCCTGATGCAATATCGGTGTTTCATCAACACTTTGAAGGTCCACAGATTACAGAATGCCTCCAGATGTGCATCGAAAACTACTACTGGTCTTCCAGGGAAGGATCAAAGCGTAGACTGTTTGAGACATTACTCCCATGGGGGAAAGTGTGCATGGTGACTGATGTATTCAATCCCGATGCAATTTCTGTGTTTCATCAACACTCTGATAGCCCACAGATTACAGAATGCCTCCAGATGTGTATCGGATACTACTACTGGTCTTCCAGGAAACGATCAAAGCGTAGCCTGTTTGAGACATTACTTCCATGGAAGAAAGTGCGCATGGTGACTGTTGTATTCATTACCGATTCAATTTCTGTGTTTCAACAACACTCTGATACTCCACAGATTACAGAATGCCTCCAGATGTGCATCGCAATCTACTACTGCTCATTCAGGGAACGAAAAAAGCGTAGACCGTTTGAGACATTACTCTAATGGAGGAAAGTGCGCATGGTGACTGTTGTATTCAATCCCGAAGCAATTCCTGTGTTACATCAACACCCTGATAGTCCACAGATTACAGAATGCCTCCAGATGTGCATCGGAAGCTACTACTGGTCTTCCCCGGAACGATCAAAACGTAGACTGTTTGAGAATTACTCCCGTGGCGGAAGATGCGCATGGGGACTGTTGTACTCAATCCCGATGCAATTTCTGAGTTACATCAACACTCGGATAGTCTACAGATAACAGAATGCCTCCAGATGTGCAGCGGAAACTACTACTGGTCTTCCAGTGAACGACCAAAGCGTAGACCGTTTGAGACATTACTAACATGGAGGAATGTGGGCATGGTGACTGTTGTATTCAATCCCGTGGCAATTTCTGTGTTACGTCAACACTTCGAATGTCCACAGATTACAGAATGCCTCCAGATGTGCATCGGAAACTACTACTGGTCCTCCAGGTAACAATCGAAGCGTAGACTGTTTGAGACATTACTCCCATGGAGGAAAGTGCGCATTGTGACTGTTGTATTCAATCCCGATGCAATTTCCGTGTTTCATCAACACCCTGATAGTCAACAGATTACAGAATGCCTCCAGATGTGCATCGGAAACTACTACTGGTCTTCCAGGGAACGATCAAGGCGTAAACTGTTTGAGACATTACTCCCATGGACGAAAGGGCGCATGGTGACTGTTGTATTCAATCCCGATGCATTTTCTGTGTTTCATCAACTCTCTGATGGTCCACTGATTACAGAATGCCTCCAGATGTGGATCGAAAATTACTACTGGTCTTCAGGTAACGATCAAAGCGATGACAGTTTGTGATATTACTCCCATGGAGGAAAGTGCGCATGGTGACTCTTGTATGCAATCCTGATGCAATTTCTGTGTTTCAACAACACTCTGATAGTCCACAGTTTCCAGAATGCCTCCAGATGTGCATCTGAAACTACTACTGGTCTTCCAGGGAACGATCAAAACGTAGACTGTTTGAGACATTACTCCCATGGAGGAAAGTGCACATGGTGACTATTGTATTCAATCCAGATGCAATTTCAGTGTTTCATCAACACTTTTAAGGTCCCCTGATTACAGAATGCCTCCAGATGTGCATCGGAATGTACTACTGGTCCTCCAGGGAACGGTCAAAACGTAGACTGTTTGAGACATTCCTCCCATGGAGGAAAGAGCACATGGTGACTGTTGTATTCAATCCCGAGGCAATTTCTGTGTTTCATCAACACTTTGATAGTTCACAGATTACAGAATGCCTCCAGATGTGCATCTGAAACTACTACTGGTCTTCCAGGGAACGATCAAAGCGTAGACTGTTTGGGACATTACTTCCATGGAGGAAAGTGCGCATGATGACTATTGTATTCAATCTAGATGCAATTTCAGTGTTTCATCAACACTTTGAAGGTCCACAGATTACAGAATGCCTCCAGATGTGCATCGGAAACTACTACTGGTCTTCCAACGAACGATCAAGGCGTAGACTGTTTGAGACATTACTCCCGTGGAGGAAGGTGCACATGGTGACTGTTGTATTCGATCCCGATGCAATTTCTGTGTTTCATCAACATTCTGATAGTCCACAGATTACAGAATGCCTCCAGATATGCATCGGAAACTACTACTGGACTTCCAGGAAACGATCAAAGCGTAGACTGTTTGAGACATTACTCCCATGGAGGAAAGTGCGCATGGTGACTGTTGTATCCAATACCAATGTAATTTCTGTGTTTCAACAACACTCTGATAGTCCACAGATTACGGAATGCCTCCAGATGTGCATCGGAATCTAATACTGGTCCTCCAGGGAACGGTCAAAACGTAGACTGTTTGAGACATTGCTCCCATTTAGGAAAGTGCGCATGGTGACAGTTGTATTCAATCCCGAGGCAATTCCTGTGTTTCATCAACACTCAGAAAGTCCACTGATTACAAAGGTCCTCCAGACGTGCATCGGAAACTACTACTGGTCTTCAGGGAACGACCAAAGCGATGACAGTTTGAGAAATTACTCCCATGGAGGAAAGTGAGCACGGTGACTGTTGTATTCAATCCCGATGCAATTTCTGTGATTCATCAACACTCTGATAGTCCACAGTTTCCAGCATGCCTCCAGATGTGCATCGGAAACTACTACTGGTCTACCAGGGGACGATCAAAGCGTAGACTGTTTGAGACATTACTCCCATGGAGGAACGAGCACATGGTGACTGTTGTATTCAATCCCGATGCAATTTCTGTGTTTCATCAACACTCTGATAGTCCACAGATTACAGAATGCCTCCAGATATGCATCGGAAACTACTACTGGACTTCCAAGAAACGATCAAAGCGAAGACTGTTTGAGACATTACTCCCGTGGAGGAAAGTGCGCAAGGTGACTGTTGCATTCAATGCCGATGCTATTTCTGTGTTTCATCAACACACTGAAAGTCCACAGATTACAGAATGCCCCAGACGTGCATCGAAAATTACTGCTGGTCTTCCAGGAAACGATCAAAGGGTAGACTGTTTGAGACATTACTCCCATGGAGGAAAGGGCGAATGGTGACTGTTGTATTCAATCCGGAGGCAATTTCTGTGTTTCATCAACACTTAGAAAGTCCACAGATTACAGAATGCCCGTAGTTGTGCATCGGATACTACTACTGGTCTTCCAGGGAACGATCAAATCGTAGACCCTTTGAGACATTACTCCTATGGAGGCAAGTCGCATGTATACTGTTGTATTCAATCCCGATGCAATATCTGTGGTTCACCAACATTCTGATAGTCCACAGATTACAGAATGCCTCCAGATGTGCATCGGAAACTACTACTGCTCTTCCAGGGAACGATCAAAGCGTAGACTGTTTGAGACATTACTCCCATGGAGGAAAGTGCGCATGGTGACTGTTGTATTCAATCCCGATGCGATTTCTGTGTTTCATCAACACTCTTATAGTCCACAGATTACAGAATGCCTCCAGATGTGCATCTGAAACTACTACTGGTCTTCCAGGGAACGATCAAAGCGTAAACTGTTTGAGACACTACTCCCATGGAGGAAATTGCGCATGGTGACTGTTATATTCAATCCTGATGCAATTTCTGTGTTTCATCAACACTCTGTTGGTCCACAGATTACAGAATGCCTCCAGATGTGCATCGGAAACTACTACTGGTCTTCCAGGGAACGATTAAAGCGTAGACTGTTTGAGGCATTACTCCCATGGAATAAAGTGCGCATGGTGACTGTTATATTCAATCCCGATGCATTTTCTGTGTTTCATCAACACTCTGATGGTCAACTGATTACAGAATGTCTCTAGATGTGCCTCGGAAATTACTACTGGTCTTCAGGTAACGATCAAAGCGATGACAGTTTGAGACATTACTCCCATGGAGGAAAGTGCGCATGGTGACTGTTGTATTCAATGCCGATGCTATTTCTGTCTTTCATCAACACTTTTAAGGTCCACAGATTACAGAATGCCTCAAGATGTGCATCGGAAACTACTACTGGTCTTCCAGGGAACGATCAAAGCGTAGACTGTTTGAGACATTATTCCCATGGGGGAACGTGCTCATTGTGACTGTTGTATTCAATCCCGAGGCAATTTCTGTGTTTCATCAACACTTAGAAGGTCCACAGATTACAGAATGCCTCCAGATGTGCATCGGATACTACTACTGGTCTTCCAGGGAACGATCAAAGCGTAGACCCTTTGAGACATTAGTCCTATGGAGGAAAGTCGCAAGTATACTGTTGTATTCAATCCCGATGCAATATCTGTGGTTCCCCAACATTCTGATAGTCCACAGATTACAGAATGCCTCCAGATGTGCATCGGAAACTACTACTGGTCTTCCAGGGAACGATCAAAACGTAGACTGTTTGAGACATTACTCCCATGGAGGAAAGTGCGCATGGTGACAGTTGTATTCAATCCCGAGGCAATTTCTGTGTTTCATCAACACTCAGATAGTCCACTGATTACAGAAGTCCTCCAGACGTGCATCGGAAACTACTACTGGTCTTCAGGGAACGATCAAAGAGATGACAGTTTGAGATATTACTCCCATGGAGGAAAGTGAGCACGGTGACTGTTGTATTCAATTCCGATGCAATTTCTGTGTTTCATCAACACTCTGATAGTCCACAGATTACAGAATGCCTCCAGATGTGCATCGGAAGCTACTACTGGTCTTCCCCGGAACGATCAAAACGTAGACTGTTTGAGAATTACTCCCATGGCGGAAAATGCGCATGGGGACTGTTGTACTCAATCCCGATGCAATTTCTGAGTTACATCAACACTCTGATAGTCCACAGATAACAGAATGCCTCCAGATGTGCAGCGGAAACTACTACTGGTCTTCCAGGAAACGATCAAAGGGTAGACTGTTTGAGACATTACTCCCTTGGAGGAAAGTGCGAATGGTGACTGTTGTATTCAATCCCGAGGCAATTTCTGTGTTTCATCAACACTTAGAAAGTCCCCAGATTACAGAATGCCTCCAGTTGTGCATCGGATACTACTACTGGTCTTCCAGGGAACGATCAAATCGTAGACCCTTTGAGACATTACTCCTATGGAGGCAAGTCGCATGTATACTGTTGTATTCAATCCCGATGCAATATCTGAGGTTCACCAACATTCTGATAGTCCACAGATTACAGAATGCCTCCAGATGTGCATCGGAAACTACTACTGCTCTTCCAGGGAACGATCAAAGCGTAGACTGTTAGAGACATTACTCCCATGGAGGAAAGTGGGCATGGTGACTGTTGTATTCAATCCCGATGCGATTTCTGTGTTTCATCAACACTCTGATAGTCCACAGATTACAGAATGCCTCCAGATGTGCATCTGAAACTACTACTGGTCTTCCAGGGAACGATCAAAGCGTAAACTGTTTGAGACATTACTCCCATGGAGGAAATTGCGCATGGTGACTGTTGTATTCAATCCCGATGCAATTTCTGTGTTACATCAACACTCTGATAGTCCACAGATTACAGAATGCCTCCAGATGTGCCTCGGAAATTACTACTGGTCTTCAGGTAACGATCAAAGCGATGACAATTTGAGACATTACTCCCATGGAGGAAAGTGCGCATGGTGACTCTTGTATTCAATCCCGATGCAATTTCTGTGATTCAACAACACTCTGATAGTCCACAGATTACAGTATGCCTCCAGATGTGCGTCGGAAATTAATACTGGTCTACCAGTGAACGACCAAAGCGTAGACTGTTTGAGACATTAGTCCCATGGAGGAATATGGGCATGGTGACTGTTGTATTCAATCCCGAGGCAATTTCTGTGTTACATCAACACTTCGAGGGTCCACAGATTACAGAATGCCTCCAGATGTGCATCGGAAACTACTATTGGTCTTCCAGGTAACGATCGAAGCATAGACTTTTTGAGACATTACTCACATGGAGGAAAGTGCTCATGGTGACTGTTGTATTCAATCCCGATGCAATTTCCGTGTTTCATCAACACCCTGATAGTCCACAGATTACAGAATGCCTCCAGATGTGCATCGGAAAGTACTACTGGTCTTCAGTGAACGATCAAAGCGATGACAGTTTGAGACATTACTCCCATGGAGGAAAGGGCGCACGGTGATTGTTGTATTCAATCCCGATGCAATTTCTGTGTTTCATCAACACTCTGATAGTCCACAGTTTCCAGAATGCCTCCAGATGTGCAACTGGAACTACTACTCGTCTTCCAGGGAACGATCAAAGCGTAGATTGTTTGAGACATTACTCCCATGGAGGAAAGTGCGCATGGTGACTATTGTATTCAATCCAGCTGCAATTTCAGTGTTTCATCAACACTTTGGAGGTCCACAGATTACAGAATGCCTCCAGATGTGCATCGGAAATTACTACTGGTCTTCCAGGGAACGATCAAAGCGATGACAGTTTGAGACATTACTCCCATGGAGGAAAGTGAGCACGGTGAATGTTGTATTCAATCCCGATGCAATTTCTGTGTTTCATCAACACTCTGATAGTCCACAGTTTCCAGAATGCCTGAAGATGTGCATCGGAAACTACTACTGGTCTTCCAGGGGACGATCAAAGCGTAGACTGTTTGAGACATTACTCCCATGGAGGAACGTGCGCATGGTGACTGTTGTATTCAATCCCGATGCAATATCTGTGTTTCATCAACACCCTGATAGTCCACAGATTACAGAATGCCTCCAGATGTGCATCGGAAGCTACTACTGGTCTTCCCCGGAACGATCAAAACGTAGACTGTTTGAGAATTACTCCCATGGCGGAAAATGCGCATGGGGACTGTTGTACTCAATCCCGATGCAATTTATGAGTTACATCAACACTCTGATAGTCCACAGATAACAGAATGCCTCCAGATGTGCAGCGGAAACTACTACTGGTCTTCCAGGAAACGATCAAAGCGTAGACTGTTTGAGACATTACTCCCTTGGAGGAAAGTGCGCATGGGGACTGTTGTATTCAATCCCGATGCAATTTCAGTGTTTCATCAACATTTTGAACGTCCACAGATTACAGAATGCCTCCAGCTGTGCATCGGATACTACTACTGGTCTTCCAGGGAACGATCAAAGCGTAGACCCTTTGAGACATTACTCCTATGGAGGAAAGTCGCAAGTATACTGTTGTATTCAATCCCGATGCAATATCTGTGGTTCACCAATATTCTGATAGTCCACAGATTACAGAATGCCTCCAGATGTGCATCGCAAACTACTAATGGTCTTCCAGGGAACGATCAAATCGTAGACTGTTTGAGACATTACTCCCATGGAGGAAAGTGCGCATGGTGACAGTTGTATTCAATCCCGAGGCAATTTCTGTGTTTCATCAACACTCAGATAGTCCAATGATTACAGAAGTCCTCCAGACGTGCATCGGAAACTACTACTGGTCTTCAGGGAACGATCAAAGCGATGACAGTATGAGACATTACTCCCATGGAGGAAAGTGAGCACGGTGACTGTTGTATTCAATTCCGATGCAATTTCTGTGTTTCATCAACACTCTGATAGTCCCCAGTTTCCAGAATGCCTCCAGATGTGCATCAGAAACTACTACTGGTCTTCCAGGGGATGATCAAAGCGTAGACTGTTTGAGACATTACTCCCATGGAGGAAATTGCGCATGGTGACTGTTGTATTCAATCCCGATGCAATATCTGTGTTTCATCAACACCCTGATAGTCCACAGATTACAGAATGCCTCCAGATGTGCATCGGAAGCTACTACTGGTCTTCCCCGGAACGATCAAAACGTAGACTGTTTGAGAATTACTCCCATGGCGGAAAATGCGCATGGGGACTGTTGTACTCAATCCCGATGCAATTTCTGAGTTACATCAACACTCTGATAGTCCACAGATAACAGAATGCCTCCAGATGTGCAGCGGAAACTACTACTGGTCTTCCAGGAAACGATCAAAGCATAGACTGTTTGAGACATTACTCCCTTGGAGGAAAGTGCGAATGGTGACTGTTGTATTCAATCCCGAGGCAATTTCTGTGTTTCATCAACACTTAGAGAGTCCACAGATTACAGAATGCCTCCAGTTGTGCATCGGATACTACTACTGGTCTTCCAGGGAACGATCAAATCGTAGACCCTTTGAGACATTACTCCTATGGAGGCAAGTCGCATGTATACTGTTGTATTCAATCCCGATGCAATATCTGAAGTTCACAAACATTCTGATAGTCCACAGACTACAGAATGCCTCCAGATGTGCATCTGAAACTACTACTGGTCTTCCAGGGAACGATCAAAGCGTAAACTGTTTGAGACATTACTCCCATGGAGGAAATTGCGCATGGTGACTCTTGTATTCAATCCCGATGCAATTTCTGTGTTACATCAACACTCTGATAGTCCAAAGATTACAGAATGCCTCCAAACGTGCCTCGGAAATTACTACTGGTCTTCAGGTAACGATCAAAGCGATGACAATTTGAGACATTACTCCCATGGAGGAAAGTGCGCATGGTGACTCTTGTATTCAATCCCGATGCAATTTCTGTGTTTCAACAACACTCTGATAGTCCACAGATTACAGAATGCCTCCAGATGTGCGTCGGAAATTAATACAGGTCTACCAGTGAACGACCAAAGCGTAGACTGTTTGAGACATTAGTCCCATGGAGGAATATGGGCATGGTGACTGTTGTATTCAATCCCGAGGCAATTTCTGTGTTACATCAACACTTCGAGGGTCCACAGATTACAGAATGCCTCCAGATGTGCATCGGAAACTACTACTGGTCTTCCAGGTAACGATCGAAGCATAGACTGTTTGAGACATTACTCACATGGAGGAAAGTGCTCATGGTGACTGTTGTATTCAATCCCGATGCAATTTCCGTGTTTCATCAACACCCTGATAGTCCACAGATTACAGAATACCTCCAGATGTGCATCGGAAAGTACTACTGGTCTTCAGGGAACGATCAAAGCGATGACAGTTTGAGACATTACTCCCATGGAGGAAAGTGAGCACGGTGACTGTTGTATTCAATCCCGATGCAATTTCTGTGTTTCATCAACACTCTGATAGTCCACAGTTTCCAGAATGCCTAAAGATGTGCATCGGAAACTACTACTGGTCTTCCAGGGGACGATCAAAGCGTAGACTGTTTGAGACATTACTCCCATGGAGGAACGTGCGCATGGTGACTGTTGTATTCAATCCCGATGCAATATCTGTGTTTCATCAACACCCTGATAGTCCGCAGATTACAGAATGCCTCCAGATGTGCATCGGAAGCTACTACTGGTCTTCCCCGGAACGATCAAAACGTAGACTGTTTGAGAATTACTCCCATGGCGGAAGATGCGCATGGGGACTGTTGTACTCAATCCCGATGCAATTTCTGAGTTACATCAACACTCGGATAGTCCACAGATAACAGAATGCCTCCAGATGTGCAGCGGAAACTACTTCTGGTCTTCCAGGAAACGATCAAAGCGTAGACTGTTTGAGACATTACTCCCTTGGAGGAAAGTGCGCATGGGGACTGTTGTATTCAATACCGATGCAATTTCTGTGTTTCATGAACATTTTGAACGTCCACAGATTACAGAATGCCTCCAGATGTGCATCGGATACTACTACTGGTCTTCCAGTAAACGATCAAAGCGTAGACTGTTTGAGACATTACTCCCATGGAGGAACGTGCGCATGGTGACTGTTGTATTCAATCCCGATGCAATTTCTGTGTTTCATCAACACTCTGATAGTCCACAGATTACAGAATGCCTAAAGATATGCATCGGAAACTACTACTGGACTTCCAAGAAACGATCAAAGCGTAGACTGTTTGAGACATTACTCCCGTGGAGGAAAGTGCGCAAGTTGACTGTTGCATTCAATGCCGATGCTATTTCTGTGTTTCATCAACACTTAGAAAGTCCACAAATTACAGAATGCCTCCAGTTGTGCATCGGATACTACTACTGGTCTTCCAGGGAACGTTCAAATCGTAGACCCTTTGAGACATTACTCCTATGGAGGCAAGTCGCATGTATACTGTTGTATTCAATCCAGATGCAATTTCAGTGTTTCATCAACACTTTGAAGGTCCACAGATGACAGAATGCCTCCAGATGTGCATCGGAAACTACTACTGGTCTTCCAGGGAACGATCAAAGCGATGACAGTTTGAGACATTACTCCCATGGAGGAAAGTGAGCACGGTGACTGTTGTATTCAATCCCGATGCAATTTCTGTGTTTCATCAACACTCTGATCGTCCACAGTTTCCAGAATGCCTAAAGATGTGCATCGGAAACTACTACTGGTCTTCAGCGAACGATCAAAGCGATGACAGTTTGAGACATTACTCCCATGGAGGAAAGTGCGCATGGTGACTGTTGTATTCAATCCCGATGCAACTTCTGTGTTTCATCAACACTTTGAAGGTCCACAGATTACAGAACCTCCAGATGTGCATCGGAAGCTACTACTGGTCATCCCCGGAACGATCAAAATGTAGACTGTTTGAGAATTACTCCCATGGCGGAAGATGCGCATGGGGACTGTTGTACGCAATCCCGATGCAATTTCTGAGTTACATCAACACTCTGATAGTCCACAGATAACAGAATGCCTCCAGATGTGCAGCGGAAACTACTACTGGTCTTCCAGGAAACGATCAAAGCGTGGACTGTTTGAGACATTACTCCCTTGGAGGAAAGTGCGCATGGGGACTGTTGTATTTAATCCCGATGCTATTTCTGTGTTTCATCAACATTTTGAACGTCCACAGATTACAGAATGCCTCCAGATGTGCATCGGATACTACTACTGGTCTTCCTGGGAACGATCAAAGCGTAGACTGTTTGAGACATTACTCCCTCGGAGGAACGTGCGCATGGTGACTGTTGTATTCAATCCCGATGCAATTTCTGTGTTTCATCAACACTCTGATAGTCCACAGATTACAGAATGCCTCCAGATATGCATCGGAAACTACTACTGGACCTCCAAGAAACGATCAAAGCGTAGACTGTTTGAGACATTACTCCTGTGGAGGAAAGTGCGCAAGGTGACTGTTGCATTTAATGCCGATGCTATTTCTGTGTTTCATCAACACTCTGATAGTCCACAGATTACAGAATGCCCCCAGACGTGCATCGGAAATTACTGCTGGTCTTCCAGGAAACGATCAAAGCGTAGACTGTTTGAGACATTACTCCCATGGAGGAAAGGGCGAATGGTGACTGTTGTATTCAATCCCGAGGCAATTTCTGTGTTTCATCAACACTTAGAAAGTCCACAGATTACAGAATGCCTCCAGTTGTGCATCGGATACTACTACTGGTCTTCCAGGGAACGATCAAATAATAGACCCTTTGAGACATTACTCCTATGGAGGAAAGTCGCATGTATACTGTTGTATTCAATCCCGATGCAATATCTGTGGTTCACCAACATTCTGATAGTCCACAGATTACAGAATGCCTCCAGATGTGCATCGGAAACTACTACTGCTCTTCCAGGGAACGATCAAAGCGTAGACTGTTTGAGACATTACTCCCGTGGAGGAAAGTGCGCAAGGTGACTGTTGCATTCAATGATGATGCTATTTCTGTGTTTCATCAACACTCTGATAGTCCACAGATTACAGAATGCCCCCAGACGTGCATCGGAAATTACTGCTGGTCTTCCAGAAACGATCAAAGCGTAGACTGTTTGAGACATTACTCCCATGTAGGAAAGGGCGAATGGTGACTGTTGTATTCAATCCCGAGGCAATTTATGTGTTTCATCAACACTTAGAAGGTCCACAGATTACAGAATGCCTCCAGATGTGCATCGGATATTACTACTGGTCTCCCAGGGAACGATCAAAGCGTAGACCCTTTGAGACATTACTCCTATGGAGGAAAGTCGCATGTATACTGTTGTATTCAATCACGATGCAATATCTGTGGTTCACCAACATTCAGATAGTCCACAGATTACAGAATGCCTCCAGATTTGCATCGGAAACTACTACCGGTTTTCCAGGGAACGATCAAAACGTAGACTGTTTGAGACATTACTCCCATGGAGGAAAGTGCGCATGGTGACAGTTGTATTCAATCCCGAGGCAATTTCTGTGTTTCATCAACATTTTGAAGGTCGACAGGTTACAGAATGCCTCCAGATGTGCATCGGATACTACTACTGGTCTTCTAGGGGACGATCAAAGCGTAGACTGTTTGAGACATTACTCCCATGGAGGAAAGTGCTCATGGTGACTGTTGTATTCAATCCAGATGCAATTTCAGTGTTTCATCAACACTTTGAAGGTCCACAGATTACAGAATGCCTCCAGATGTGCATCGGAAACTACTACTGGTCTTCCAGGGAACGGTCAAAGCGTAGACTGTTTGAGACATTACTCCCATGGAGGAACGTGCGCATGGTGACTGTTGTATTCAATCCCGATGCAATATCTGTGTTTCATCAACACTCTGAAAGTCCACAGATTACAGAATGCCTCCAGATGTTCATTGGAAGCTACCACTGGTCTTCCCCGGAACGATCAAAACGTAGACTGTTTGAGAATTACTCCCAAGGCGGAAAATGCACATGTGGACTGTTGTACACAATCCCGATGCAATTTCTGATTTACATCAACACTCTGATAATCCACAGATTACAGAATGCCTCCAGATGTGCAGCGGAAACTACTACTGGTCTTCCAGGAAACGATCAAAGCGTAGACTGTTTGAGACATTACTCCCATGGAGGAAAGTACGCATGGTCACTGTTGTATTCAATCCCGAGGCAATTTCTGTGTTTCATCAACACTTAGAAAGTCCACAGACTACAGAATGCCTCCAGTTGTGCATCGGATACTACTACTGGTCTTCCAGGTAACGATCAAAGCGTAGACACTTTGAGACATTACTCCTATGGAGGAAAGTCGCATGTATTCTGTTGTATTCAATCCCGATGCAATATCTGTGGTTCACCATCATCCTGATAGTCCACAGATTACAGAATGCCTCCAGATGTGCATCGGAAACTACTACTGCTCTTAAAGGGAACGATCAAATCGTAGACTGTTTGAGACATTACTCCCATGGAGGAAAGTGCGCATGGTGACTGTTGTATTCAATCCCAATGCGATTTCTGTGTTTCATCAACACTCTGATAGTCCACAGATTACAGAATGCCTCCAGATGTGCATCTGAAACTACTACTGGTCTTCCAGGGAACGATCAAAGCGTAAACTGTTTGAGACATTACTGCCATGGAGGAAATTGCGCATGGTGACTGTTGTATTCAATCCCGATGCAATATCTGTGTTTCATCAACACTCTGAAAGTCCACAGATTACAGAATGCCTCCAGATGTTCATTGGAAGCTACTACTGGTCTTCCCCGGAACGATCAAAACGTAGACTGTTTGAGAATTACTCCCAAGGCGGAAAATGCACATGGGGACTGTTGTACTCAATCCCGATGCAATATCTGATTTACATCAACACTCTGATAATCCACAGATTACAGAATGCCTCCAGATGTGCAGCGGAAACTACTACTGGTCTTCCAGGAAACGATCAAAGCGTAGACTGTTTGAGACATTACTCCCATGGAGGAAAGTACGCATGGTCACTGTTGTATTCAATCCCGAGGCAATTTCTGTGTTTCATCAACACTTAGAAAGTCCACAGACTACAGAATGCCTCCAGTTGTGCATCGGATACTACTACTGGTCTTCCAGGTAACGATCAAAGCGTAGACACTTTGAGACATTACTCCTATGGAGGAAAGTCGCATGTATTCTGTTGTATTCAATCCCGATGCAATATCTGTGGTTCACCATCATCCTGATAGTCCACAGATTACAGAATGCCTCCAGATGTGCATAGGAACCTACTACTGCTCTTAAAGGGAACGATCAAAGCGTAGACTGTTTGAGACATTACTCCCATGGAGGAAAGTGCGCATGGTGACTGTTGTATTCAATCCCAATGCGATTTCTGTGTTTCATCAACACTCTGATAGTCCACATATTACAGAATGCCTCCAGATGTGCATCTGAAACTACTACTGGTCTTCCAGGGAACGATCAAAGCGTAAACTGTTTGAGAAATTACTGCCATGGAGGAAATTGCGCATGGTGACTGTTGTATTCAATCCCGATGCAATTTCTGTGTTTCATCAACACTCTGTTAGTCCACAGATTACAGAATGCCTCCAGATGTGCATCGGAAACTACTACTGGTATTCATGGAACGATCAAAGTGTAGACACTTTGAGATATTACTCCTATGGAGGAAAGTCGCATGTATTCTGTTGTATTCAATCCCGATGCAATATCTGTGGTTCACCATCATCCTGATAGTCCACAGATTACAGAATGCCTCCAGATGTGCATCGGAACCTACTACTGCTCTTAAAGGGAACGATCAAAGCGTAGACTGTTTGAGACATTACTCCCATGGAGGAAAGTGCGCATGGTGACTGTTGTATTCAATCCCAATGCGATTTCTGTGTTTCATCAACACTCTGATAGTCCACATATTACAGAATGCCTCCAGATGTGCATCTGAAACTACTACTGGTCTTCCAGGGAACGATCAAAGCGTAAACTGTTTGAGACATTACTCCCATGGAGGAAAGTGCTCATGGTGACTGTTGTATTCAATCCAGATGCAATTTCAGTGTTTCATCAACACTTTGAAGGTCCACAGATTACAGAATGCCTCCAGATGTGCATCGGAAACTACTACTGGTCTTCCAGGGAACGGTCAAAGCGTAGACTGTTTGAGACATTACTCCCATGGAGGAACGTGCGCATGGTGACTGTTGTATTCAATCCCGATGCAATATCTGTGTTTCATCAACACTCTGAAAGTCCACAGATTACAGAATGCCTCCAGATGTTCATTGGAAGCTACTACTGGTCTTCCCCGGAACGATCAAAACGTAGACTGTTTGAGAATTACTCCCAAGGCGGAAAATGCACATGTGGACTGTTGTACACAATCCCGATGCAATTTCTGATTTACATCAACACTCTGATAATCCACAGATTACAGAATGCCTCCAGATGTGCAGCGGAAACTACTACTGGTCTTCCAGGAAACGATCAAAGCGTAGACTGTTTGAGACATTACTCCCATGGAGGAAAGTACGCATGGTCACTGTTGTATTCAATCCCGAGGCAATTTCTGTGTTTCATCAACACTTAGAAAGTCCACAGACTACAGAATGCCTCCAGTTGTGCATCGGATACTACTACTGGTCTTCCAGGTAACGATCAAAGCGTAGACACTTTGAGACATTACTCCTATGGAGGAAAGTCGCATGTATTCTGTTGTATTCAATCCCGATGCAATATCTGTGGTTCACCATCATCCTGATAGTCCACAGATTACAGAATGCCTCCAGATGTGCATCGGAAACTACTACTGCTCTTAAAGGGAACGATCAAATCGTAGACTGTTTGAGACATTACTCCCATGGAGGAAAGTGCGCATGGTGACTGTTGTATTCAATCCCAATGCGATTTCTGTGTTTCATCAACACTCTGATAGTCCACAGATTACAGAATGCCTCCAGATGTGCATCTGAAACTACTACTGGTCTTCCAGGGAACGATCAAAGCGTAAACTGTTTGAGACATTACTGCCATGGAGGAAATTGCGCATGGTGACTGTTGTATTCAATCCCGATGCAATATCTGTGTTTCATCAACACTCTGAAAGTCCACAGATTACAGAATGCCTCCAGATGTTCATTGGAAGCTACTACTGGTCTTCCCCGGAACGATCAAAACGTAGACTGTTTGAGAATTACTCCCAAGGCGGAAAATGCACATGGGGACTGTTGTACTCAATCCCGATGCAATATCTGATTTACATCAACACTCTGATAATCCACAGATTACAGAATGCCTCCAGATGTGCAGCGGAAACTACTACTGGTCTTCCAGGAAACGATCAAAGCGTAGACTGTTTGAGACATTACTCCCATGGAGGAAAGTACGCATGGTCACTGTTGTATTCAATCCCGAGGCAATTTCTGTGTTTCATCAACACTTAGAAAGTCCACAGACTACAGAATGCCTCCAGTTGTGCATCGAAAACTACTACTGGTCTTCCAGGGAACGATCAAAGCGTAGACTGTATGAGACATTACCCCCATGGAGGAAAGTGCGCATTGTTAATGTTGTATTCAATCCCGATGCAATTTCTGTGTTTCATCAACACTCTGATAGTCCACAGATTACAGAATGCCTCCAGATGTACGTCGGAAACTACTACTGGTCTTCCAGTGAACGATCAAAGCGTAGACTGTTTGAGACATTACTCCCATGGAGGAAAGGGCGAATGGTGACTGTTGTATTCAATCCCGAGGCAATTTCTGTGTTTCATCAACACTTAGAAAGTCCACAGATTACAGAATGCCTCCAGTTGTGCATCGGATACTACTACTGGTCTTCCAGGGAACGATCAAATAATAGACCCTTTGAGACATTACTCCTATGGAGGAAAGTCGCATGTATACTGTTGTATTCAATCCCGATGCAATATCTGTGGTTCACCAACATTCTGATAGTCCACAGATTACAGAATGCCTCCAGATGTGCATCGGAAACTACTACTGCTCTTCCAGGGAACGATCAAAGCGTAGACTGTTTGAGACATTACTCCCGTGGAGGAAAGTGCGCAAGGTGACTGTTGAATTCAATGATGATGCTATTTCTGTGTTTCATCAACACTCTGATAGTCCACAGATTACAGAATGCCCCCAGACGTGCATCGGAAATTACTGCTGGTCTTCCAGAAACGATCAAAGCGTAGACTGTTTGAGACATTACTCCCATGTAGGAAAGGGCGAATGGTGACTGTTGTATTCAATCCCGAGGCAATTTATGTGTTTCATCAACACTTAGAAGGTCCACAGATTACAGAATGCCTCCAGATGTGCATCGGATATTACTACTGGTCTCCCAGGGAACGATCAAAGCGTAGACCCTTTGAGACATTACTCCTATGGAGGAAAGTCGCATGTATACTGTTGTATTCAATCACGATGCAATATCTGTGGTTCACCAACATTCAGATAGTCCACAGATTACAGAATGCCTCCAGATTTGCATCGGAAACTACTACCGGTTTTCCAGGGAACGATCAAAACGTAGACTGTTTGAGACATTACTCCCATGGAGGAAAGTGCGCATGGTGACAGTTGTATTCAATCCCGAGGCAATTTCTGTGTTTCATCAACATTTTGAAGGTCGACAGGTTACAGAATGCCTCCAGATGTGCATCGGATACTACTACTGGTCTTCTAGGGGACGATCAAAGCGTAGACTGTTTGAGACATTACTCCCATGGAGGAAAGTGCTCATGGTGACTGTTGTATTCAATCCAGATGCAATTTCAGTGTTTCATCAACACTTTGAAGGTCCACAGATTACAGAATGCCTCCAGATGTGCATCGGAAACTACTACTGGTCTTCCAGGGAACGGTCAAAGCGTAGACTGTTTGAGACATTACTCCCATGGAGGAACGTGCGCATGGTGACTGTTGTATTCAATCCCGATGCAATATCTGTGTTTCATCAACACTCTGAAAGTCCACAGATTACAGAATGCCTCCAGATGTTCATTGGAAGCTACTACTGGTCTTCCCCGGAACGATCAAAACGTAGACTGTTTGAGAATTACTCCCAAGGCGGAAAATGCACATGTGGACTGTTGTACACAATCCCGATGCAATTTCTGATTTACATCAACACTCTGATAATCCACAGATTACAGAATGCCTCCAGATGTGCAGCGGAAACTACTACTGGTCTTCCAGGAAACGATCAAAGCGTAGACTGTTTGAGACATTACTCCCATGGAGGAAAGTACGCATGGTCACTGTTGTATTCAATCCCGAGGCAATTTCTGTGTTTCATCAACACTTAGAAAGTCCACAGACTACAGAATGCCTCCAGTTGTGCATCGGATACTACTACTGGTCTTCCAGGTAACGATCAAAGCGTAGACACTTTGAGACATTACTCCTATGGAGGAAAGTCGCATGTATTCTGTTGTATTCAATCCCGATGCAATATCTGTGGTTCACCATCATCCTGATAGTCCACAGATTACAGAATGCCTCCAGATGTGCATCGGAAACTACTACTGCTCTTAAAGGGAACGATCAAATCGTAGACTGTTTGAGACATTACTCCCATGGAGGAAAGTGCGCATGGTGACTGTTGTATTCAATCCCAATGCGATTTCTGTGTTTCATCAACACTCTGATAGTCCACAGATTACAGAATGCCTCCAGATGTACATCTGAAACTACTACTGGTCTTCCAGGGAACGATCAAAGCGTAAACTGTTTGAGACATTACTGCCATGGAGGAAATTGCGCATGGTGACTGTTGTATTCAATCCCGATGCAATATCTGTGTTTCATCAACACTCTGAAAGTCCACAGATTACAGAATGCCTCCAGATGTTCATTGGAAGCTACTACTGGTCTTCCCCGGAACGATCAAAACGTAGACTGTTTGAGAATTACTCCCAAGGCGGAAAATGCACATGGGGACTGTTGTACTCAATCCCGATGCAATATCTGATTTACATCAACACTCTGATAATCCACAGATTACAGAATGCCTCCAGATGTGCAGCGGAAACTACTACTGGTCTTCCAGGAAACGATCAAAGCGTAGACTGTTTGAGACATTACTCCCATGGAGGAAAGTACGCATGGTCACTGTTGTATTCAATCCCGAGGCAATTTCTGTGTTTCATCAACACTTAGAAAGTCCACAGACTACAGAATGCCTCCAGTTGTGCATCGGATACTACTACTGGTCTTCCAGGTAACGATCAAAGCGTAGACACTTTGAGACATTACTCCTATGGAGGAAAGTCGCATGTATTCTGTTGTATTCAATCCCGATGCAATATCTGTGGTCACCATCATCCTGATAGTCCACAGATTACAGAATGCCTCCAGATGTGCATCGGAACCTACTACTGCTCTTAAAGGGAACGATCAAAGCGTAGACTGTTTGAGACATTACTCCCATGGAGGAAAGTGCGCATGGTGACTGTTGTATTCAATCCCAATGCGATTTCTGTGTTTCATCAACACTCTGATAGTCCACATATTACAGAATGCCTCCAGATGTGCATCTGAAACTACTACTGGTCTTCCAGGGAACGATCAAAGCGTAAACTGTTTGAGAAATTACTGCCATGGAGGAAATTGCGCATGGTGACTGTTGTATTCAATCCCGATGCAATTTCTGTGTTTCATCAACACTCTGTTAGTCCACAGATTACAGAATGCCTCCAGATGTGCATCGGAAACTACTACTGGTATTCATGGAACGATCAAAGTGTAGACTGTTTGAGACATTAATCCTATGAATGAAAGTGTGCATGGTGACTGTTGTATTCAATCCCGATGCAATTTCTTTGTTTCATCAACACTCTGATAGTCCACTGATTACAGAATGCCTCCAGATCTGCCTCGGAAACTACTACTGGTCTTCAGGGAACGACCAAAGCGATGACAGTTTGAGACATTACTCCCATGGAGGAAAGTGCTCATGGTGACTGTTGTATTCAATCCAGATGCAATTTCAGTGTTTCATCAACACTTTGAAGGTCCACAGATTACAGAATGCCTCCAGATGTGCATCGGAAACTACTACTGGTCTTCCAGGGAACGGTCAAAGCGTAGACTGTTTGAGACATTACTCCCATGGAGGAACGTGCGCATGGTGACTGTTGTATTCAATCCCGATGCAATATCTGTGTTTCATCAACACTCTGAAAGTCCACAGATTACAGAATGCCTCCAGATGTTCATTGGAAGCTACTACTGGTCTTCCCCGGAACGATCAAAACGTAGACTGTTTGAGAATTACTCCCAAGGCGGAAAATGCACATGGGGACTGTTGTACTCAATCCCGATGTAATTTCTGATTTACATCAACACTCTGATAATCCACAGATTACAGAATGCCTCCAGATGTGCAGCGGAAACTACTACTGGTCTTCCAGGAAACGATCAAAGCGTAGACTGTTTGAGACATTACTCCCATGGAGGAAAGTGCGCATGGTCACTGTTGTATTCAATCCCGAGGCAATTTCTGTGTTTCATCAACACTTAGAAAGTCCACAGCCTACAGAATGCCTCCAGTTGTGCATCGGATACTACTACTGGTCTTCCAGGTAACGATCAAAGCGTAGACCCTTTGAGACATTACTCCTATGGAGGAAAGTCGCATGTATTCTGTTGTATTCAATCCCGATGCAATATCTGTGGTTCACCATCATCCTGATAGTCCACAGATTACAGAATGCCTCCAGATGTGCATCGGAAACTACTACTGCCCTTAAAGGGAACGATCAAAGCGTAGACTGTTTGAGACATTACTCCCATGGAGGAAAGTGCGGATGGTGACTGTTGTATTCAATCCCGATGCAATATCTGTGTTTCATCAATACGCTCATAGTCCACAGATTACAGAATGCCTCCAGATGTGCATCGGTCTCTACTACTGGTCTTCCAGGGAACCAAAAAATCGTAGACACTTTGAGACATTACTCCCATGGAGAAAAGTGCGCATGGTGACTGTTGTATTCAATCCCGATGCAATTTCTGTGTTACATCAACACTCTGATAGTCCACAGATTACAGAATGCCTCCATATGTGCATCGGAAACTACTACTGGTTTTCCAGGGAACGATCAAAGCGTAGACTGTTTGAGACATTACTCCCATGGATGAAAGTGCGCATGGTATCTTTTGTATTCAATCCCGATGCAATTTCTGTGTTTCATCAACACTCTGATAGTCCACTGATTACAGAGTGGCTCCAGATGTGCCTCGGAAACTACTACTGGTCTTCAGCGAACGATCAAAGCGATGACAGTTTGAGACATTACTCCCATGGAGGAAAGTGCGCATGGTGACTGTTGTATTCAATCCCGATGCAATTTCTGTGTTTCATCAACACTTTGATGGTCCACAGATTACAGAACCTCCAGATGTGCATGGGAAACTACTACTGGTCTTCCAGGGAACGATCAAAGCGTAGACTGTTTGAGACATTACTCCCATGGAGGAAAGTGCGCATGGTGACTGTTGAATTCAATCCCGATGCAATATCTGTGTTTCATCAACACTCTGATAGTCCACAGATTACAGAATGCCTCCAGATGTGCATCGGAAGCTACTACTGGTCTTCCCGGGAACCATCAAAACGTAGACTGTTTAAGAATTACTCCCATGGAAGAAAGTGCGCATGGTGACTGTTGTATTCAATCCCGATGCAATTTCTGTGTTTCATCAACACTTTGAAGGTCCACAGATTACAGAACCTCCAGATATGCATCGGAAACTACTACTGGTCTTCCAGCGAACGATCAAAGCGTAGACCCTTTGAGACATTACTCCTATGGAGGAAAGTCGCATGTATACTGTTGTATTCAATCCCGATGCAATTTCTGTGTTTCATCTACACTTTGTTAGTCCACAGATTACAGAATGCCTCCAGATGTGCTTCGGATACTACTAATGGTCCTCCAGGGAACGATCAAAGCGTAGACTGTTTGAGACATTACTCCCATGGATGAAAGTGCGCATGGTATCTTTTGTATTCAATCCCGATGCAATTTCTGTGTTTCATCAACACTCTGATAGTCCACTGATTACAGAATGCCTCCAGATGTGCCTCGGAAACTACTACTGGTCTTCAGCGAACGATCAAAGCGATGACAGTTTGAGACATTACTCCCATGGAGGAAAGTGCGCATGGTGACTGTTGTATTCAATCCCGATGCAATTTCTGTGTTTCATCAACACTTTGATGGTCCACAGATTACAGAACCTCCAGATGTGCATCGGAAACTAGTACTGGTCTTCCAGGGAACAATCAAGGCGTAGACTGTTTGAGACATTACTCCCATGGAGGAAAGTGCGCATGGTGACTGTTGAATTCAATCCCGATGCAATATCTGTGTTTCATCAACACTCTGATAGTCCACAGATTACAGAATGCCTCCAGATGTGCATCGGAAGCTACTACTGGTCTTAACGGGAACCATCAAAACGTAGACTGTTTAAGAATTACTCCCATGGAGGAAAGTGCGCATGGTGACTGTTGTATTCAATCCCGATGCAATTTCTGTGTTTCATCAACACTTTGAAGGTCCACAGATTACAGAACCTCCAGATGTGCATCGGAAACTACTACTGGTCTTCCAGCGAACGATCAAAGCGTAGACCCTTTGAGACATTACTCCTATGGAGGAAAGTCGCATGTATACTGTTGTATTCAATCCCGATGCAATTTCTGTGTTTCATCTACACTTTGTTAGTCCACAGATTACAGAATGCCTCCAGATGTGCTTCGGAAACTACTAATGGTCTTCCAGGGAACGATCAATTGTAGACTGTTTGAGACATTACTCCCATGGAGGAAAGTGCGCATGGTGACTGTTGTATGCAATCCCGATGCAATTTCTGTGTTACATCAACACTCTGATAGTCCACAGATTACAGAATGCCTCCAGTTGTGCAACGGAATCCACTACTGGTCTTCCAGGGAACGGTCAAATCGTAGACTGTTTGAGACATTACTCCCATGGAGGAAAGTACGAATGGTGACTGTTGTAATCAAACCCGATGCAATTTCTGTGTTTCAACAACACTCTGATAGTTCACAGATTACAGAATGCCTCCAGATGTGCATCGGAAACTACTGCTGGTTTTCCAGGGAACGATCAAAGCGTAGACTGTTTGAGACATTACTCCCATGGATGAAAATGCGCATGGTGACTGTTGTACTCAATCCCGATGCAATATCTGTGTTACATCAACACTCTGATAGTCCACAGATTACAGAATGCCTCCAGATGTGCATCGGAAACTACTACTGGTTTTCCAGGGAACGATCAAAGCGTAGACTGTTTGAGACATTACTCCCATGGATGAAAGTGCGCGTGGTAACTGTTGTATTAAATCCCGATGCAATTTGTGTGTTTCATCAACACTCTGATACTCCACAGTTTACAGAATGCCTCCAGATGTGCCTCGGAAACTACTACCGGTCTTCAGGGAACGATCAAAGCGATGACAGTTTGAGACATTACTCCCATGGACGAAAGTGCGCATGGTGACTGTTGTATTCAATCCCGATGCAATTTCTGTGTTTCATCAACACTCTGATAGTCCACTGATTACAGAACCTCCAGATGTGCATCGGAAACTACTACTGGTCTTCCAGGGAACGATCAATGCGTAGACTGTTAGAGACATTACTCCCATGGAGGAAAGTGCGCATGGTGATTGTAGAATTCAATCCCGATGCAATTTCTGTGTTTCATCAATACTCTGATAGTCCACAGATTACAGAATGCCTCCAGATGTGCATCGGAATCTACTACTGGTCTTCGCGGGAACGATCAAAACGTAGACTGTTTGAGAATTACTCCCATGGAGGAAAGTGCGCATGGTGACTGTTGTATTCAATCCCGATGCAATTTCTGTGTTTCATCAATACTCTGGTAGTCCTCAGATTACAGAATGCCTCCATATGTGCATCGGAAACTACTACTGGTTTTCCAGGGAACGATCAAAGCGTAGACTGTTTGAGACATTACTCCCATGGATGAAAGTGCGCATGGTATCTTTTGTATTCAATCCCGATGCAATTTCTGTGTTTCATCAACACTCTGATAGTCCACTGATTACAGAATGCCTCCAGATGTGCCTCGGAAACTACTACTGGTCTTCAGCGAACGATCAAAGCGATGACAGTTTGAGACATTACTCCCATGGAGGAAAGTGCGCATGGTGACTGTTGTATTCAATCCCGATGCAATTTCTGTGTTTCATCAACACTCTGATAGTCCACAGATTACAGAATGCCTCCAGATGTGCATCGGAAGCTACTACTGGTCTTCCCGGGAACCATCAAAACGTAGACTGATTGAGACATTACTCCCATGGAGGAAAGTGCGCATGGTGACTGTTGTATTCAATCCCGATGCAATTTCTGTGTTTCATCAACAATTTGAAGGTCCACAGATTACAGAACCTCCAGATGTGCATCGGAAACTACTACTGGTCTTCCAGCGAACGATCAAAGCGTAGACCCTTTGAGACATTACTCCAATGGAGGAAAGTCGCATGTATACTGTTGTATTCAATCCCGATGCAATTTCTGTGTTTCATCTACACTTTGTTAGTCCACAGATTACAGAATGCCTCCAGATGTGCTTCGGAAACTACTAATGGTCTTCCAGGGAACGATCAAAGCGTAGACTGTTTGAGACATTACTCCCATGGATGAAAGTGCGCATGGTATCTTTTGTATTCAATCCCGATGCAATTTCTGTGTTTCATCAACACTCTGATAGTCCACTGATTACAGAATGCCTCCAGATGTGCCTCGGAAACTAATACTGGTCTTCAGCGAACGATCAAAGCGATGACAGTTTGAGACATTACTCCCATGGAGGAAAGTGCGCATGGTGACTGTTGTATTCAATCCCGATGCAATTTCTGTGTTTCATCAACACTTTGATGGTCCACAGATTACAGAACCTCCAGATGTGCATCGGAAACTTCTACTGGTCTTCCAGGGAACGATCAAAGCGTAGACTGTTTGAGACATTACTCCCATGGAGGAAAGTGCGCATGGTGACTGTTGAATTCAATCCCGATGCAATATCTGTGTTTCATCAACACTCTGATAGTCCACAGATTACAGAACCTCCAGATGTGCATCGGAAGCTACTACTGGTCTTCCCGGGAACCATCAAAACGTAGACTGTTTAAGAATTACTCCCATGGAGGAAAGTGCGCATGGTGACTGTTGCATTCAATCCCGATGCAATTTCTGTGTTTCATCAACACTTTGAAGGTCCACAGATTACAGAACCTCCAGATGTGCATCGGAAACTACTACTGGTCTTCCAGCGAACGATCAAAGCGTAGACCCTTTGAGACATTACTCCTATGAAGGGAAGTCGCATGTATACTGTTGTATTCAATCCCGATGCAATTTCTGTGTTTCATCTACACTTTGTAAGTCCACAGATTACAGAATGCCTCCAGATGTGCTTCGGAAACTACTAATGGTCTTCCAGGGAACGATCAAAGCGTAGACTGTTTGAGACATTACTCCCATGGAGGAAAGTGCGCATGGTGACTGTTGTATGCAATCCCGATGCAATTTCTGTGTTACATCAACACTCTGATAGTCCACAGATTACAGAATGCCTCCAGATGTGCAACGGAATCTACTACTGGACTTCCAGGGAACGGTCAAATCGTAGACTGTTTGAGACATTACTCCCATGGATGAAAGTGCGCGTGGTAACTGTTGTATTAAATCCCGATGCAATTTGTGTGTTTCATCAACACTCTGATACTCCACAGTTTACAGAATGCCTCCAGATGTGCCTCGGAAATTACTACCGGTCTTCAGGGAACGATCAAAGCGATGACAGTTTGAGACATTACTCCCATGGAGGAAAGTGCGCATGGTGACTGTTGTATTCAATCCCGATGCAATTTCTGTGTTTCATCAACACTCTGATAGTCCACTGATTACAGAACCTCCAGATGTGCATCGGAAACTACTACTGGTCTTCCAGGGAACGATCAATGCGTAGACTGTTAGAGACATTACTCCCATGGAGGAAAGTGCGCATGGTGATTGTAGAATTCAATCCCGATGCAATTTCTGTGTTTCATCAATACTCTGATAGTCTACAGATTACAGAATGCCTCCAGATGTGCATCGGAATCTACTACTGGTCTTCGCGGGAACGATCAAAACGTAGACTGTTTGAGAATTACTCCCATGGAGGAAAGTGCGCATGGTGACTGTTGTATTCAATCCCGATGCAATTTCTGAGTTACATCAACACTTTGAAGGTCCACAGATTACAGAATGCCTCCAGATGTGCATCGGAAACTACTAGTGGTCTTCCAGGGATCGATCACAGCGTAGAATTTTTGAGACATTACTCCCATGAATGAAAGTGAACATGGTGACTGTTGTATTCAATCCCGATGCAATTTCTGTATTTCATCAACACTCTGATAGTCCACTGATTACAGAATGCCTTCAGATGTGCCTCGGAAACTACTACTGGTCTTCAGGAAACGATCAAAGCGATGACAGTTTGATACATTATTCCCATGGAGGAAAGTGCGCATGGTGACTGTTGTATTCAATCCCGATGCAATTTCTCTGTTACATCAACACTCTGATAGTCCACAGAATACAGAAAGCCTCCAGATGTACATCGGAATCTACTACTGGTCTTCCACTGAACGGTCAAAGCGTAGACTGTTTGAGACTTTACTCCCATGGAAGAAAGTGCGCATGGTGACTGTTGTAATCAATCCCGATGCAATTTCTGTGTTTCAACAACACTCTGATAGTTCACAGATTACAGAATGCCTCCAGATGTGCATCGGAAACTTCTAGTGGTTTTCAGGGAACGATCAAAGCGTAGACTGTTTGAGACATTACTCCCATGGATGAAAGTGCGCATGGTGACTGTTGTATTCAATCCCGATGCAATTTCTGTGTTTCATCAACACTCTGATAGTCCACTGATTACAGAATGCCTCCAGATGTGCCTCGGAAACTACTACTGGTCTTCAGGGAACGATCAAAGCGATGAGAGTTTGAGACATTACTCCCATGGATGAAAGTGCGCATGGTGTCTGTTGTATTCAATCCCGATGCAATTTCTGTGTTACATCAACACCCTGATAGTCCACAGATTACATAATGCCTCCAGATGTGCATCGGAATGTACTACTGGTCTTCCAGGGAACGGTCAAAGCGTAGACTGTTTGAGACATTACTCCCATGGAAGAAAGTGCGCATGGTGACTTTTGTAATCAATCCCGATGCAACACTCTGATAGTTCACAGATTACAGAATGCCTCCAGATGTGCATCGGAAACTACTACTGGTTCTCCAGGGAACGATCAAAGCGTAGACTGTTTGAGACACTACTCTCATGGATGAAAGTGCGCATGGTGACTGTTGTAATAAATCCCGATGGAATTTCTGTGCTTCATCAACACTCTGATAGTCCACTGATTACAGAATTTCTAAAGATGTGCCTCGAAAACTACTACTGGTCTTCGGGGAAAGATCAAAGCGATAACAGTTTGAGACATGACTCCCATGGAGGAAAGTGCGCATGGTGACTGTTGTATTCAATCCCGATGCAAATCTGTGTTTCAACAGCACTCTGATAGTCCACAGATTACAGAATGCCTCCAGATGTGCATCGGAAACTACTACTGGTATTAAAGGGAACGATCAAAGCGTAGTCTGTTTGAGACATTACTCCCATGGATGAAAGTTGGCATGGTGACTGTTGTATTCAATCCCGATGCAATTTCTGTGTTTCATCAACACTCTGATACCCCACAGTTTCCAGATTGCCTCCAGATGTGCATCTGAAACTACTACTGGTCTTCCAGGGAAGGATCAAAGCGTAGACTGTTTGTGACATTACTCCCATGAAGGAAAGTGCGCATGGTGACTGTTGTATTCAGTCCCGAGGCAATTTCTGGGTTTCATCAACACTTAGAAGGTCCACAGATTACAGAATGCCTCCAGATGTGCACCGGATACTATTACTGGTCTTCCAGGGAACGCTCAAAGCGTAGACCCTTTGAGACATTACTCCTATGGAGGAAAGTCGCATGTATACTGTTGTATTCAATCCCGATGCAATATCTGTGGTTCACCAACATTCTGATAGTCCACAAATTACAGAATGATTCCAGATGTGCATCGGAAACTACTACTGGTCTTCCAGCGAACGATCAAAGCGTAGACTGTTTGAGACATTACTCCCATGGAGGAAAGTGCGAATTGTGACTGTTGTAATCAATCCCGATGCAATTTCTGTGTTTCAACAACACTCTGACAGTTCACAGATTACAGAATGCCTCCAGATGTGCATCGGAAACTACTACTGGTTTTCCAGGGACGAATCAAAGCGTAGACTGTTTGAGACATTACTCCCATGGAGGAAAGTGCGCATGGTGACTGTTGTATTCAATCCCAATGCAATTTCTGTGTTTCATCAACACTCTGATAGTCCACAGATTACAGAATGCCTAATGATGTGCATCTGAAACTACTACTGGTCTTCCAGGGAAAGATCAAAGCGTAAACTGTTTGAGACATTACTCCCATGGAGGATATTGCGCATGGTGACTGTTGTATTCAATCCCGATGCAATTTCTGTGTTTCATCAACACTCTGTTAGTCCACAGATTACAGAATGCCTCCAGATGTGCATCGGAAACTACTACTGGTCTTCCAGGGAACGATCAAAGCCTAGACTGTTTGAGAAATTACTCCCATGAATGAAAGTGTGCATGGTGACTGTTGTATTCAATCCCGATGCAATTTCTGTGTTTCATCAACACTCTGATAGTCCACTGATTACAGAATGCCTCCAGATCTGCCTCGGAAACTACTACTGGTCTTCAGGGAACGATCAAAGCGATGACAGTTTGCGACATTATTCCCATGGAGGAAAGTGTGCATGGTGACTGTTGTATTCAATCCCGATCCAATATCTGTGTTTCAACAACACTCTGATAGTCCACAGATTACAGAATGCCTCCAGATGTGCATCGGACTCTACTACTGGTCTTCCAGGGAACGAAAAAAGCGTAGACTCTCTGAGACATTACTCCCATGGAGGAAAGTGCGCATGGTGACTGTTGTATTCAATACCGATGCAATTTCTGTGTTACATCAACACTCTGATAGTCCACAGATTACAGAATGCCTCCAGATGTGCATCGGAATCTACTACTGGTCTTCCAGGGAATGGTCAAAGCGTAGACTCTTTGAGACATTACTCCCATGGAGGAAAGTGCGAATTGTGACTGTTGTATTCAATCCCGATGCAATTGCTGTGTTTCAACAACACTCTGATAGTTCACAGATTACAGAATGCCTCCAGATGTGCATCGGAAACTACTACTGGTTTTCCAGGGACGAATCAAAGCGTAGAATGTTTGAGACATTACTCCCATGGATGAAAATACGCATGGTGACTGTTGTATTCAATCCCGATGCAATTTCTGTGTTTCATCTACACTCTGATAGTCCACTGATTACAGAATGCCTCCAGATGTGCCTAGGAAATTACTACTGGTCTTCCAGTGAACGATCAAAGCGTAGACTGTTTGAGACATTACTCCCATGGAGGAAAGTGCGCATGGTGACTGTTGAATTCAATCCCGATGCAATTTCTGTGTTACATCAACACTCTGATAGTCCACAGATTACAGAATGAATCCAGATGTGCTTCGGAAACTACTACTGGTTTTCCAGGGAACGATCAAAGCGTAGACTATTTGAGACATTACTCCCATGGAGGAAAGTGCGCATGGTGACTGTTGTATTCAATCCCGATGCAATTTCTGTGCTACATTAACACTCTGATAGTCCACAGATTACAGAATGCCTCCAGATGTGCATCGGAAACTACTACTGGTTTTCCAGGGAACGATCAAAACCTAGACTGTTTGAGACATTACTCCCATGGATGAATGTGCGCATGGTGACTGTTGTATTCAATCCCGATGCAACTTCTGTGTTTCATCAACACTCTGATTGCCCACAGTTTCCCAATTGCCTCCAGATGTGCATCCGAAACTACTACAGGTCTTCCAGGGAACGATCAAAGCGTATACTGTTTGAGACATTACTCCCATGGAGGAAAGTGCGCATGGTGATTGTTCTATTCCATCCCGATGCAATATCTGTGTTTCAATATCACTCTGATAGTCCACAGATTACAGAATGCCTCCAGATGTGCATCGGAAACTACTACTGGTTTTCCAGGGAACGATCAAAGCGTAGACTGTTTGAGACATTACTCCCATGGATGAATGTGCCCATGGTGACTGTTGTATTCAATCTCGATGCAATTTCTGTGTTTCATCAACACTTTGAAGGTCTACAGATTACAGAATGCCTCCAGATGTGCATCGGATGGACGACAAGAGTGGTACACAGTAGCAATGAGGGAGGCACTGAGTTGGCATGAAAAATTGAGTGCACAATGGGGGCTCGAGATGTGCTTGTTACCTCAGCTGCTGTGTGATTGTCGACAAGGAGTTAAATGGACCAATTTGTGACCGCCCTTTCAATTGAAGACTTTAAAAAGAGACGGAATTTGCATTCGTAATACCAGAGCATCGAAACTACTTGGAACTCTTGTGTATATGAACGTGTCCGCGCCTTTGTACTCTGGTACCTCCGCCGCTACAAACCAACCAACCATCGTGTCCGTACACATCAGACTCGCAAAGAATGGAGAATAGGCAGGCTTGATCGTGTGTGCCGCCGTAGCACAGTTGGCAGATCGTTCGCTTAGTGTGTGAAGGGTCTCGGGTTCAAGCCCCGGCGCCTCCATGATTTGTGGTCAGTGAATGGTAAGTGTTGGTCGCGGCGAACCTACAGGCACGCAAGAAGTTGCAAAACCAGCGTCACAGACCGATATGATGTGTACTGACATAAGGAGAGCAAGATGTAAGTGTGGGGACCGGCTGTTAACGAGGTGTCACAGAGTGCAGATCTGTCTAAGGTATCAAGGCTTAACGTCATTGAAGTCTAGAGAGTGGACAACACGTTCGTCATACTCAAAGCGATGTCCGAACTCGATTTTCGACGTTATGCGTGCCACTTTCATTGTAGCCAACTACGATTCGATACAGAATGCACGAAACCTGAAAGACACCCTCACTGATACACAGAGAGTAGGATTTGTCTGCGGAATAATGGGAGTGCAAGGGTCTGTGACGTTGATATGGCTGTATGTAGCACTATTAGTCACCGGGGGGGGTGGGCGTAGCTCAGATGGTAGAGCGCTCAGTTGGCGTGCGAGAGGTACTGGGATCGATACCCAGCGCCTCCTGAATTTTTAACACACCTACATGCGCACCTTGCCATGCAAGTCGAATAATTCACAACTAGCAGAGGTGTCTAGACAGATACAAGCGAACGATTAGCATCCACAGTTGGCAAGCGTAGCTCAGATGGTAGAGCGCTCGGTTGGCGTGCGAGAGGTACTGGAATCGATACCCAGGGCCTCCAGAATTTTTAACACACATACATGCGCACCTTGCACATGCAAGTGGAATAATTCACAACTAGCAGAGGTGTCTAGGCAGATACAAGCGAACGATTAGCATCCACAATTGGCAACCGTGCTTTTATTATTGCGCAGGAAGCACCCTCCTCCCACACCTACACTTAATTTAGAAACAGTACAAGTGTTCCCATAATATTCTCAAGCCTACATCGGAAAGATATGCCTTTTGCCGAGTTCACGTAAATCCCACTGCACGTTCCCATTCTTTGCGTGCAGTCGGCTGCTACTGGTGTTGCTGGTTGTGACTGCTGGTAACAGATGCCGTAGCAATCAATTCATGGAGTGAGTTGTATGTTTTGGGATAGTCTGTCTCTGACAGCAAGCACAGGTGATATAGGTGCGAACACAGGAAGCTAGCAGCCCCTCGCTGCCTGCAGACACAGAGCAGCCACACTAGGAGAGCGGCCTAAGCCGTAGGCGAAATGTGCTCATTCGCTTTGGCGCGACTTCGAACTATAAATAAGGCAGTCACTAGCGTGAGCGTCGTGTAAAGTCGAAAAATCGGCTGCATGGGTGATTGCCAAGTTTGGGGAGCGTTTCGGAGTATGATCAGTGCAATGGAGACGCGGAAACTTGTTGTGGCCCAGTGTTTTGCAGTCGGACGACAAGAGTGGTACACAGTAGCAAAGAACGAGGCACTGAGATGGCATGAACAATGGAGTGCACAATGGGGCTCGAGATGTGCTTGTTACCTCAGGTGCTGTGTGATTGTCGACAAGGAGTAAAATGGAACAATTTGTGACCGCCCTTTCAATTTAAGACGTTAAAAACAGACGGAATTTGCAATCGTAATACCAGAGCATCGAAACTAGTTGGAACCCTTGTGTATATGAACGTGTCCGCGCCTTTGTACTCTGGTACCTTCGCCGCTACAAACCAACCAACCATCGTGTCCGTGCACATCAGAGTCGCAAAGAATGGTGAATAGGCAGGCTTGGACGTGCGTGCAGCCGTAGCTCAGTTGGCAGATCGTTCGCTTAGTGTGTGAAAGGTCTCGGATTCAAGCCCCGGCGTCTCCATGTTTTGTGGTCAGTGCATGATAAGTGTCGGCTGCGGCGAACCTAAAGGCACGCAAGAAGTTGCAAAACCAGCGTCACAGACTGATATGATGTGTACTGACATAAGGAGAGCAAGATGTAAGTGTGGGGACCGGCTGTTAACGAGGTGTCACCGAGTGCAGATCTGTCTAAGGTATCAAGGCTTAACGTCATTGAAGTCTAGAGAGTGCACAACACGTTCGTCATACTCAGAGCGATGTCCGAACTCTATTTTCGACGTTATGCGTGCCACTTTCAATGTGGCCAACTACGATTCGATACAGAATGCACGAAACCTGAAAGACTCCCTCACTGATACATGTTGTTGTTGTCTTCAGTCCTGAGACTGGCTTGATGCAGCTCTCCATGCTACTCTATCCTGTGCAAGCTGCTTCATCTCCCAGTACCTACTGCAACCTACATCCTTCTGAATCTGCTTAGTGTACTCATCTCTCGGTCTCCCTCTACGATTTTTACCCTCCACGCTGCCCTCCAATGCTAAATTTGTGATCCCTTGATGCCTCAAAACATGTCCTACCAACCGATCCCTTCTTCTAGTCAAGTTGTGCCACAAACTTCTCTTCTCCCCAATCCTATTCAATACCTCCTCATTAGTTACATGATCTATCCACCTTATCTTCAGTATTCTTCTGTAGCACCACATTTCGAAAGCTTCTATTCTCTTCTTGTCCAAACTAGTTATCGTCCATGTTTTACTTCCATACATGGCTACACTCCAAACAAATACTTTCAGAAACGACTTCCTGATACATAAATCTATATTCGATGTTAACAAATTTCTGTTCTTCAGAAACGCTTTCCTTGCCATTGCCAGTCTACATTTTATATCCTCTCTACTTCGACCATCATCAGTTATTTTACTTCCTAAATAGCAAAACTCCTTTACTACTTTAAGTGTCTCACTTCCTAATCTAATTCCCTCAGCATCACCCGATTTAATTTGACTACATTCCATTACCCTCGTTTTGCTTTTGTTAATGTTCATCATATATCCTCCTTTCAAGACACTGTCCATTCCGTTCAACAGCTCTTCCAAGTCCTTTGCCGTTTCTGACAAAATTACAATGTCATCAGCGAACCTCAAAGTTTTTACTTCGTCTCCATGAATTTTAATACCTACTCCAAATTTTTCTTTTGTTTCCTTTACTGCTTGCTCAATATACAGATTGAATAACATCGGGGAGAGGCTACAACCCTGTCTCACTCCTTTCCCAACCACTGCTTTCCTTTCATGCCCCTCGACTCTTATTACTGCCATCTGGTTTCTGTACAAATTATAAATAGCCTTTCGCTCCCTGTATTTTACCCCTGCCACCTTTAGAATTTGAAAAAGAGTATTCCAGTCAACATTGTCAAAAGCTTTCTCTAAGTCTACAAATGCTAGAAACGTAGGTTTGCCTTTTCTTAATCTTTCTTCCAAGATAAGTCGTAAGGTCAGTATTGCCTCACGTGTTCCAACATTTCGACGGAATCCAAACTGATCCTCCCCGAGGTCTGCATCTACCAGTTTTTCCATTCGTCTGTAAAGAATTCGCGTTAGTATTTTGCAGCCGTGGCTTATTAAACTGATAGTTCGGTAATTTTCACATCTGTCAGCACCTGCTTTCTTTGGGATTGGAATTATTATATTCTTCTTGAAGTCTGAGGGTATTTCGCCTTTCTCATACATCTTTCTCACCAGCTGGTAGAGTTTTGTCATGACTGGCTCTCCCAAGGCCGTCAGTAGTTCTAATGGAATGTTGTCTACTCCGAGGGCCTTGTTTCGACCCAGGTCTTTCAGTGCTCTGTCAAACTCTTCACGCAGTATCGTATCTCCCATTTCGTCTTCATCTACATCCTCTTCTATTTCCATAATATTGTCCTCAAGTACATCGCCCTTGTATAAACCTTCTATATACTCCTTCCACCTTTCTGCCTTCCCTTCTTTGCTTAGAACTGGGCTGCCATCTGAGCTCTTGATTTTCATACACGTGGTTCTCTTCTCTCCAAAGGTCTCTTTAATTTTCCTGTAGGCAGTATCTATCTTACCCCTAGTGAGATAAGCTTCTACATCCTTACATTTGTCCTCTAGCCATCCCTGTTTAGCCATTTTGCACTTCCTGTCGATCTCATTTTTGAGACGTTTGTATTCCTTTTTGCCTGCTTCATTTACTGCATTTTTATATTTTCTCCTTTCATCAATTAAATTCAATATTTCTTCTGTTACCCAAGGATGCCTAGCAGCCCGCGTCTTTGTACCTACTTCATCCTCTGCTGCCTTCACTACTACATCCCTCAGAGCTACACATCCTTCTTCTACTGTATTTCTTTCCCCTATTCCTGTCAATTGTTCCCTTATGCTCTCTCTGAAACTCTGTACAACCTCTGGTTCTTTCAGTTTATCCAGGTCCCATCTCCTTAATTTCCCACTGATACATAGAGAGTAGGATTTGTCTGCGGAATAATGGGAGTGTAAGGGTCTGTGACGTTGATATTTCTGTATGTAACACTATTAGTCACCGGGGGGTGGGCGTAGCTCAGATGGTAGAGCGCTCGGTTAGCGTGCGAGAGGTATTGGGATCGATTCCCAGCGCCTCCAGAATTTTTAACACACCTACATGCGCACCTTGCCATGCAAGTGGAATAATTCACAACTAGCAGAGGTGTCTACGCAGATACAAGCGAACGATTAGCATCCACAATTGGCAAGCGTGCTTTTATTCGTGTGCAGGAAGCACCCTCGTCCCACAACTACACTTAATTTAGAAACAGTACAATGTTCCCATTATATTCTCAAGCCTACGTCGGAAAGATATGCCTTTTGCCGAGTTCACGTAAATCCCACTGCACGTTCCCATTCTTTGCGTGCAGTCGGCTGCTACTGGTGTTGCTGGTTGTGACTGCTGATAACAGATGCCGTAGCAATCAATTCATGGAGTGAGTTGTATGTTTTGGGATAGTCTGTCTCTGACAAGCAAGCACAGGTGATATAGGTGCGAACACAGGAAGCTTGCAGCCCCTCGCTGCCTGCAGACACAGAGCAGCCACACTAGGACAGCGGCGTAAGCCGTAGGCGAAATGTGCTCATTCGCTTTGGCGTGACGTCGAACTACACTCCTGGAAATTGAAATAAGAACACCGTGAATTCATTGTCCCAGGAAGGGGAAACTTTATTGACACATTCCTGGGGTCAGATACATCACATGATCACACTGACAGAACCACAGGCACATAGACACAGGCAACAGAGCATGCACAATGTCGGCATTAGTATAGTGTATATCCACCTTTCGCAGCAATGCAGGTTGCTATTCTCCCATGGAGACGATCGTAGAGATGCTGGATGTAGTCCTGTGGAACGGCTTGCATGCCATTTCCACCTGGCGCCTCAGTTGGACCAGCGTTCGTGCTGAACGTGCAGACCGCGTGAGACGACGCTTCATCCAGTCCCAAACATGCTCAATGGGGGACACATCCGGAGATCTTGCTGGCCAGGGTAGTTGACTTACACCTTCTAGAGCACGTTGGGTGGCACAGGATACATGCCGACGTGGATTGTCCTGTTGGAACAGCAAGTTCGCTTGCCGGTCTAGGAATGGTAGAACGATGGGTTCGATGACGGTTTGGATGTACCGTGCACTATTCAGTGTCCCCTCGACGATCACCAGAGGTGTACGGCCAGTGTAGGAGATCGCTCCCCACACCATGATGCCGGGTGTTGGCCCTGTGTGCCTCGGTCGTATGCAGTCCTGATTGTGGCGCTCACCTGCACGGCGCCAAACACGCATACGACCATCACTGCACCAAGGCAGAAGCGACTCTCATCGCTGAAAACGACACGTCGCCATTCGTCCCTCCATTCACGCCTGTCGCGACACCACTGGAGGCGGGCTGCACGATGTTGGGGCGTGAGCGGAAGACGGCCTAACGGTGTGCGGGACCGTAGCCCAGCTTCATGGAGACGGTTGCGAATGGTCCTCGCCGATACCCCAGGAGCAACAGTGTCCCTAATTTGCTGGGAAGTGGCGGTGCGGTCCCCTACGGCACTGCGTAGGATCCTACGTTCTTGGCGTGCATCAGTGCGTCGCTGCGGTCCGGTCCCAGGTCGACGGGCACGTGCACCTTCCGCCGACCACTGGCGACAACATCGATGTACTGTGGAGACCTCACGCCCCAAGTGTAGACCAATTCGGCGGTACGTCCACCCGGCCTCCCCCATGCCCACTATACGCCCTCGCTCAAAGTCCGTCAACTGCACATACGGTTCATGTCCACGCTGTCGCGGCATGCTACCAGTGTTAAAGACTGCGATGGAGCTCCGTATGCCACGGCAAACTGGCTGACACTGACGGCGGCGGTGCAGAAATGGTGCGCAGCTAGCGCCATTCGACGGCCGACACCGCGGTTACTTTTGTGTCCGCTGTGTCGTGCGTGTGATCATTGCTTGTACAGCCCTCTCGCAGTGTCCGGAGCAAGTATGGTGGGTCTGACACACCGGCGTCAATGTGTTCTTTTTTCCATTTCCAGGAGTGTATAAATAAGGCTGTCACTAGCGTAAGCGTTGCGTGAGCGTCGTGTGAAGTCGGAAAAGTCGGCTGCATGGGTGACTGCCAAGTTTGGGGAGCGTTTCGGAGTATGATCAGTGCAATGGAGACGCGGAAACTTGTTGTGGCCCAGTGTTTTGCAGTTGGACGACAAGAGTGGTACACAGTAGCAAAGAGCGAGGCACTGTGTTGGCATGAACAATGGAGTGCACAATGGGGCTCGAGACGTGCTTGTTATCTCAGGTGCTATGTGATTGTCGACAAGGAGTGAAATGGACCAATTTGTGACCGCCCTTTCAATTTAAGACGTTAAAAACAGACGGAACTCGCATTTGTAATACCAGAGCATCGAAACTACTTGGAACTCTTGTGTATATGAACGTGTCCGCGCCTTTGTACTCTGGTACCTTCGTCGCTACAAACCAACCAACCATCGTGTCCGTGCACATCAGAGTCGCAAAGAATGGAGAATAGGCAGGATTGGTCGCGTGTGCAGGCGTAGCTCAGTTGGCAGATCGTTCGCTTAGTGTGTGAAAGGTCTCGGGTTCAAGCCCCTGCGTCTCCATGTTTTGTGGTCAGTGCATGGTAAGTGTTGGTCGCGGCGAACCTAAAGGCACGCAAGAAGTTGCAAAACCAGCGTCACAGACTGATATGATGTGTACTGACATAAGGAGAGCATGATGTAAGTGTGGGGACCGGCTGTTATCGAGGTGTCATCGAGTGCAGATCTGTCTAAGGTATCAAGGCTTAACGTCATTGAAGTCTAGAGAGTGGACAACACGTTCGTCATACTCAGAGCGATGTCCGAACTCTATTTTCGACGTTATGCGTGCCACTTTCAATGTGGCCAACTACGATTCGATACAGAATGCACGAAACCTGAAAGACACCCTCACTGATACATAGAGAGCAGGATTTGTCTGCGGAATAATGGGAGTGCAAGGGTCTGTGACGTTGATATGGCTGTATGTAGCACTATTAGTCACCGGGGGTGTGGGCGTAGCTCAGATGGTAGAGCGCTCGGTTGGCGTGCGAGAGGTACTGGGATCGATACCCAGTGCCTCCAGAATTTTTAACACACCTACATTCGCACTTTGCCATGCAAGTGGAATAATTCACAACTAGCAGAGGTGTCTAGGCAGATACAAGCGAACGATTAGCATCCACAATTGGCAAGCGTGCTTTTATTCGTGCGCAGGAAGCACCCTCCTCCCACACCTACACTTAATTTAGAAACAGTACAAGTGTTCCCATAATATTCTCAAGCCTACGTCGGAAAGATATGCCTTTTGCCGAGTTCACGTAAATCCCACTGCACGTTCCCATTCTTTGCGTGCAGTCGGCTGCTACTGGTGTTGCTGGTTGTGACTGCTGATAACAGATGCCGTAGCAATCAATTCATGGAGTGAATTGTATGTTTTGGGATAGTCTGTCTCTGACAAGCAAGCACAGGTGATATAGGTGCGAACACAGGAAGCTTGCAGCCCCTCGCTGCCTGCAGACACAGAGCAGCCACACTAGGAGAGCGGCCTAAGCCGTAGGCGAAATGTGCTCAACCGCTTTGGCGCGACGTCGAACTATAAATAAGGCTGCCACTAGCGTGAGCGTCGTGTAAAGTCGGAAAAGTCGGCTGCTTGGGTGATTGCCAAGTTTGGGGAGCGTTTCGGAGTATGATCAGTGCAATGGAGACGCGGAAACTTGTTGTGGCCCAGTGTTTTGCAGTTGGACGACAAGAGTGGTACACAGTAGCACTGAGAAGGCATGAACAATGGAGTGCACAATGGGGCTCGAGATGTGCTTGTTATCTCAGGTGCTGTGTGATTGTCGACAAGGAGTGAAATGGATCAATTTGTGACCGCCCTTTCAAATTAAGACGTTAAAAACAGACGGAATTTGCATTCGTAATACCAGAGCATCGAAACTACTTGGAACTCTTGTGTATATGAACGTGTCCGCGCCTTTGTACTCTGGTACCTTCGCCGCTACAAACCAACCAACCATCGTGTCCGTGCACATCAGTGTCGCAAAGAATGGAGAATAGGCAAGCTTGGTCGTGTGTGCAGCCGTGGCTCAGTTGGCAGATCGTACGTTTAGTGTGTGAAAGGTCTCGGGTTCAAGCCCCGGCGTCTCCATGTTTTGTGGTCAGTGCATGATAAGTGTCGGCTGCGGCGAACCTAAAGGCACGCAAGACGTTGCAAAACCAGCGTCACAGACTGATATGATGTGTACTGACATAAGGAGAGCAAGATGTAAGTGTGGGGACCGTCTGTTATCGAGGTGTCATCGAGTGCAGATCTGTCTAAGGTATCAAGGCTTAACGTCATTGAAGTCTAGAGAGTGGACAACACGTTCGTCATACTCAGAGCGATGTCCGAACTCTATTTTCGACGTTATGCGTGCCACTTTCAATATGGCCAACTACGCTTCGATACAGAGTGCACGAAACCTGTAAGACACCCTCACTGATACATAGAGAGTAGGATTTGTCTGCGGAATAATGGGAGTGCAAGGGTCTGTGACGTTGATATGGCTGTATGTAGCATTATTAGTCACTGGTGGGGTGGGCGTAGCTCAGATGGTAGAGCGCTCGGTTTGCGTGCGAGAGGTACTGGGATCGATACCCAGCGCCTCCTGAACTTTTAACACACCCACATTCGCACCTTGCCATGCAAGTGGAATAATTCACAACTAGCAGAGGTGTCTAGGCAGATACAAGCGAACGATTAGCATCCACAATTGGCAAGCGTGCTTTTATTCGTGCGCAGGAAGCACCCTCCTCCCACACCTACACTTAATTTAGAAACAGTACAAGTGTTCCCATAATATTCTCAAGCCTACGTCGGAAAGATATGTCTTTTGCCGAGTTCACGTAAATCCCACTGCACGTTCCCATTCTTTGCGTGCAGTCGGCTGCTACTGGTGTTGCTGGTTGTGACTGCTGATAACAGATGCCGTAGCAATCAATTCATGGAGTGAATTGTATGTTTTGGGATAGTCTGTCTCTGACAAGCAAGCACAGGTGATATAGGTGCGAACACAGGAAGCTTGCAGCCCCTCGCTGCCTGCAGACACAGAGCAGCCACACTAGGAGAGCGGCCTAAGCCGTAGGCGAAATGTGCTCATTCGCTTTGGCGCGACGTCGAACTATAAATAAGGCTGCCACTAGCGTGAGCGTCGTGTAAAGTCGGAAAAGTCGGCTGCGTGGGTGATTGCCAAGTTTGGGGAGCGTTTCGGAGTATGATCAGTGCAATGGAGACGCGGAAACTTGTTGTGGCCCAGTGTTTTGCAGTTGGACGACAAGAGTGGTACACAGTAGCAAAGAGCGAGGCACTGAGATGGCATGAACAATGGAGTGCACAATGGGGCTCGAGATGTGCTTGTTATCTCAGGTGCTGTGTGATTGTCGACAAGGAGTGAAATGGACCAATTTGTGACCGCCCTTTCAATTTAAGACGTTAAAAGCGGATGGAATTTGCATTCGTAATACCAGACCATCGAAACTACTTGGAACTTTTGTGTATATGAACGTGTCCGCTCCATTGTACTCTGGTACCTTCGCCGCTACAAACCAACCAACCATCGTGTCCGTGCACATCAGAGTCGGAAAGAATGGAGAATAGGCAGGCTTGGTCGTGTGTTCAGGCGTAGCTCAGTTGGCAGATCGCTCTCTTAGTGTGTGAAAGGTCTCGGGTTCAAGCCCTGGCGTCTCCATGTTTTGTGGTCAGTGCATGGTAAGTGTTGGTCTGGGCGAACCTAAAGGCACGCAAGAAGTTGCAAAACCAGCGTAACAGACTGATATGATGTGTACTGACATAAGGAGAGCAAGGTGTAAGTGTGGGGACCGGCTGTTATCGAGGTGTCATCGAGTGCAGATCTGTCTAAGGTATCAAGGCTTAACGTCATTGAAGTCTAGAGAGTGGACAACACGTTCGTCATACTCAGAGCGATGTCCGAACTTTATTTTCGACGTTATGCGTGCCACTTTCAATATGGCCAACTACGATTCGATACAGAATGCACGAAACCTGTAAGACACCCTCACTGATACATAGAGAGTAGGATCTGTCTGCGGAATAATGGGAGTGCAAGGGTCTGTGACGTTGATATGGCTGTATGGAGCATTATTAGTCACCGGGGGGGTGGGCGTAGCTCAGATGGTAGAGCGCTTGGTTGGCGTGCGAGAGGTACTGGGATCGATACCCAGCGCCTCCTGAATTTTTAACACACCTACATTCGCACCTTGCCATGCAAGTGGAATAATTCACAACTAGCAGAGGTGTCTAGGCAGATACAAGCGAACGATTAGCATCCACAATTGGCAAGCGTGCTTTTATTCGTGCGCAGGAAGCACCCTCCTCCCACACCTACACTTAATTTAGAAACAGTACAAGTGTTCCCATAATATTCTCAAGCCTACGTCGGAAAGATATGCCTTTTGCCGAGTTCACGTAAATCCCACTGCACGTTACCATTCTTTGCGTGCAGTCGGCTGCTACTGGTGTTGCTGGTTGTGACTGCTGATAACAGATGCCGTAGCAATCAATTCATGGAGTGAATTGTATGTTTTGGGATAGTCTGTCTCTGACAAGCAAGCACAGGTGATATAGGTGCGAACACAGGAAGCTTGCAGCCCCTCGCTGCCTGCAGACACAGAGCAGCCACACTAGGAGAGCGGCCTAAGCCGTAGGCGAAATGTGCTCATTCGCTTTGGCGCGACGTCAAACTATAAATAAGGCTGCCATTAGCGTGAGCGTCGTGTAAAGTCGGAAAAGTCGGCTGCGTGGGTGATTGCCAAGTTTGGGGAGCGTTTCGGAGTATGATCAGTGCAATGGAGACGCGGAACCTTGTTGTGGCCCAGTGTTTTGCAGTTGGACGACAAGAGTGGTACACAGTAGCAAAGAGCGAGGCACTGAGATGGCATGAACAATGGAGTGCACAATGGGGCTCGAGATGTGCTTGTTATCTCAGGTGCTGTGTGATTGTCGACAAGGAGTGAAATGGACCAATTTGTGACCGCCCTTTCAATTTAAGACGTTAAAAGCAGACGGAATTTGCATTCGTAATACCAGAGCATCGAAACTACTTTGAACTCTTGTGTATATGAACGTGTCCGCTCCATTGTACTCTGGTACCTTCGCCGCTACAAACCAACCAACCATCGTGTCCGTGCACATCAGAGTCGCAAAGAATGGAGAATAGGCAGGCTTGGTCGTGTGTTCAGGCGTAGCTCAGTTGGCAGATCGTTCTCTTAGTGTGTGAAAGGTCTCGGGTTCAAGCCCTGGCGTCTCCATGTTTTGTGGTCAGTGCATGGTAAGTGTTGGTCGCGGCGAACATAAAGGCACGCAAGAAGTTGCAAAACCAGCGTCACAGACTGATATGATGTGTACTGACATAAGGAGAGCAAGATGTAAGTGTGGGGACCGGCTGTTATCGAGGTGTCATCGAGTGCAGATCTGTCTAAGGTATCAAGGCTTAACGTCATTGAAGTCTAGAGAGTGGACAACACGTTCGTCATACTCAGAGCGATGTCCGAACTCTATTTTCGACGTTATGCGTGCCACTTTCAATGTGGCCAACTACGATTCGATACAGAATGCACGAAAGCTGAAAGACACCCTCACTGATACATAGAGAGTAGGATCTGTCTGCGGAATAATGGGAGTGCAAGGGTCTGTGACGTTGATATGGCTGTATGTAGCACTATTAGTCACCGGGGGGTGGGCGTAGCTCAGATGGTAGAGCGCTCGGTTGGCGTGCCGGATTTACTGAGATCGATACCCAGCGCCTCCTGAATTTTTAACACACCTACATTCGCACCTTGCCATGCAAGTGGAATAATTCACAACTAGCAGAGGTGTCTAGGCAGATACAAGCGAACGATTAGCATCCACAATTGGCAAGCGTGCTTTTATTCGTGCGCAGGAAGCACCCTCCTCCCACACCTACACTTAATTTAGAAACAGTACAAGTGTTCCCATAATATTCTCAAGCTTACGTCGGAAAGAAATGCCTTTTGCCGAGTTCACGTAAATCCCACTGCACGTTCCCATTCTTTGCGTGCAGTCGGCTGCTACTAGTGTTGCTGATTGTGACTGCTGATAACACATGCCGTAGCAATCAATTCATGGAGTGAATTGTATGTTTTGGGATAGTCTGTCTCTGACAAGCAAGCACAGGTGATATAGAAGCGAACACAGGAAGCTTGCAGCCCCTCGCTGCCTGCAGACACAGAGCAGCCACACTAGGAGAGCGGCCTAAGCCGTAGGCGAAATGTGCTCATTCGCTATGGCGCGACGTCGAACTATAAATAAGGCTGCCACTAGCGTGAGCGTCGTGTAAAGTTGGAAAAGTCGGCTGCGTGGGTGATTGCCAAGTTTGGGGAGCGTTTCGGAGTATGATCAGTGCAATGGAGACGCGGAAACTTGTTGTGGCCCAGTGTTTTGCAGTTGGACGACAAGAGTGGTACACAGTAGCAAAGAGCGAGGCACTGAGATGGCATGAACAATGGAGTGCACAATGGGGCTCGAGATGTGCTTGTTATCTCAGGTGCTGTGTGATTGTCGACAAGGAGTGAAATGGATCAATTTGTGACCGCCCTTTCAAATTAAGACGTTAAAAACAGACGGAATTTGCATTCGTAATACCAGAGCATCGAAACTACTTGGAACTCTTGTGTATATGAACGTGTCCGCGCCTTTGTACTCTGGTACCTTCGCCGCTACAAACCAACCAACCATCGTGTCCGTGCACATCAGACTCGCAAAGAATGGAGAATAGGCAGGTTTGGTCGTGCGTGCAGGCGTAGCTCAGTTGGCAGATCGTTCGCTTAGTGTGTGAAAGGGTTCGGGTTCAAGCCCCGGCGTCTCCATGTTTTGTGGTCAGTGCATGGTAAGTGTTGGTCGCGGCGAACCTAAAGGCACGCAAGAAGTTGCAAAACCAGCGTCACAGACTGATATGATGTGTACTGACATAAGGAGAGCAAGATGTAAGTGTGGGGACCGGCTGTTATCGAGGTGTCATCGAGTGCAGATCTGTCTAAGGTATCAAGGCTTAACGTCATTGAAGTCTAGAGAGTGGACAAGACGTTCGTCATACTCAGAGCGATGTCCGAACTCTATTTTCGACGTTATGCGTGCCACTTTCAATGTGGCCAACTACGATTCGATACAGAATGCACGAAACCTGAAAGACACCCTCACTGATACATAGAGAGTAGGATTTGTCTGCGGAATAATGGGAGTGCAAGGGTCTGTGACGTTGATATGGCTGTATGTAGCACTATTAGTCACTGGTGGGGTGGGCGTAGCTCAGATGGTAGAGCGCTCGGTTGGCGTGCGAGAGGTACTGGGATCGATACCCAGCGCCTCCTGAACTTTTAACACACCTACATTCGCACCTTGCCATGCAAGTGGAATAATTCACAACTAGCAGAGGTGTCTAGGCAGATACAAGCGAACGATTAGCATCCACAATTGGCAAGCGTGCTTTTATTCGTGCGCAGGAAGCACCCTCCTCCCACACCTACACTTAATTTAGAAACAGTACAAGTGTTCCCATAATATTCTCAGGCCTACGTCGGAAAGATATGCCTTTTGCCGAGTTCACGTAAATCCCACTGCACGTTCCCATTCTTTGCGTGCAGTCGGCTGCTACTGGTGTTGCTGGTTGTGACTGCTGATAACAGATGCCGTAGCAATCAATTCATGGAGTGAATTGTATGTTTTGGGATAGTCTGTCTCTGACAAGCAAGCACAGGTGATATAGGTGCGAACACAGGAAGCTTGCAGCCCCTCGCTGCCTGCAGACACAGAGCAGCCACACTAGGAGAGCGGCCTAAGCCGTAGGCGAAATGTGCTCATTCGCTTTGGCGCGACGTCGAACTATAAATAAGGCTGCCACTAGCGTGAGCGTCGTGTAAAGTCGGAAAAGTCGGCTGCGTGGGTGATTGCCAAGTTTGGGGAGCGTTTCGGAGTATGATCAGTGCAATGGAGACGCGGAAACTTGTTGTGGCCCAGTGTTTTGCAGTTGGACGACAAGAGTGGTACACAGTAGCAAAGAGCGAGGCACTGAGATGGCATGAACAATGGAGTGCACAATGGGGCTCGAGATGTGCTTGTTATCTCAGGTGCTGTGTGATTGTCGACAAGGAGTGAAATGGACCAATTTGTGACCGCCCTTTCAATTTAAGACGTTAAAAGCAGACGGAATTTCCATTCGTAATACCAGAGCATCGAAACTACTTGGAACTCTTGTGTATATGAACGTGTCCGCTCCATTGTACTCTGGTACCTTCGTCGCTACAAACCAACCAACCATCGTGTCCGTGCACATCAGAGTCGCAAAGAATGGAGAATAGGCAGGCTTGGTCGTGTGTTCAGGCGTAGCTCAGTTGGCAGATCGTTCTCTTAGTGTGTGAAAGGTCTCGGGTTCAAGCCCTGGCGTCTCCATGTTTTGTGGTCAGTGCATGGTAAGTGTTGGTCGCGGCGAACATAAAGGCACGCAAGAAGTTGCAAAACCAGCGTAACAGACTGATATGATGTGTACTGACATAAGGAGAGCAAGATGTAAGTGTGGGGACCGGCTGTTATCGAGGTGTCATCGAGTGCAGATCTGTCTAAGGTATCAAGGCTTAACGTCATTGAAGTCTAGAGAGTGGACAACACGTTCGTCATACTCAGAGCGATGTCCGAACTCTATTTTCGACGTTATGCGTGCCACTTTCAATGTGGCCAACTACGATTCGATACAGAATGCACGAAAGCTGAAAGACACCCTCACTGATACATAGAGAGTAGGATCTGTCTGCGGAATAATGGGAGTGCAAGGGTCTGTGACGTTGATATGGCTGTATGTAGCACTATTAGTCACCGGGGGGTGGGCGTAGCTCAGATGGTAGAGCGCTCGGTTGGCGTGCGAGAGGTACTGGGATCGATACCCAGCGCCTCCTGAACTTTTAACACACCTACATTCGCACCTTGCCATGCAAGTGGAATAATTCACAACTAGCAGAGGTGTCTAGGCAGATACAAGCGAACGATTAGCATCCACAATTGGCAAGCGTGCTTTTATTCGTGCGCAGGAAGCACCCTCCTCCCACACCTACACTTAATTTAGAAACAGTACAAGTGTTCCCATAATATTCTCAAGCCTACGTCGGAAAGATATGCCTTTTGCCGAGTTCACGTAAATCCCACTGCACGTTCCCATTCTTTGCGTGCAGTCGGCTGCTACTGGTGTTGCTGGTTGTGACTGCTGATAACATATGCCGTAGCAATCAATTCATGGAGTGAATTGTATGTTTTGGGATAGTCTGTCTCTGACAAGCAAGCACAGGTGATATAGGTGCGAACACAGGAAGCTTGCAGCCCCTCGCTGCCTGCAGACACAGAGCAGCCACACTAGGAGAGCGGCCTAAGCCGTAGGCGAAATGTGCTCATTCGCTTTGGCGCGACGTCGAACTATAAATAAGGCTGCCACTAGCGTGAGCGTCGTGTAAAGTCGGAAAAGTCGGCTGCGTAGGTGATTGCCAAGTTTGGGGAGCGTTTCGGAGTATGATCAGTGCAATGGAGACGCGGAAACTTGTTGTGGCCCAGTGTTTTGCAGTTGGACGACAAGAGTGGTACACAGTAGCAAAGAGCGAGGCACTGAGATGGCATGAACAATGGAGTGCACAATGGGGCTCGAGATGTGCTTGTTATCTCAGGTGCTGTGTGATTGTCGACAAGGAGTGAAATGGATCAATTTGTGACCGCCCTTTCAAATTAAGACGTTAAAAACAGACGGAATTTGCATTCGTAATACCAGAGCATCGAAACTACTTGGAACTCTTGTGTATATGAACGTGTCCGCGCCTTTGTACTCTGGTACCTTCGCCGCTACAAACCAACCAACCATCGTGTCCGTGCACATCAGACTCGCAAAGAATGGAGAATAGGCAGATTTGGTCGTGCGTGCAGGCGCAGCTCAGTTGGCAGATCGTTCGCTTAGTGTGTGAAAGGTCTCGGGTTCAAGCCCCGGCGTCTCCATGTTTTGTGGTCAGTGCATGGTAAGTGTTGGTCGCGGCGAACCGAAAGGCACGCAAGAAGTTGCAAAACCAGCGTCACAGACTGATTTGATGTGTACTGACATAAGGAGAGCAAGATGTATGTGTGGGGACCGGCTGTTATCGAGGTGTCATCGAGTGCAGATCTGTCTAAGGTATCAAGGCTTAACGTCATTGAAGTCTAGAGAGTGGACAACACGTTCGTCATACTCAGAGCGATGTCCGAACTCTATTTTCGACGTTATGCGTGCCACTTTCAATATGGCCAACTACGATTCGATACAGAATGCACGAAACCTGTAAGACACCCTCACTGATACATAGAGAGTAGGATTTGTCTGCGGAATAATGGGAGTGCAAGGGTCTGTGACGTTGATATGGCTGTATGTAGCACTATTAGTCACTGGTGGGGTGGGCGTAGCTCAGATGGTAGAGCGCTCGGTTGGCGTGCGAGAGGTACTGGGATCGATACCCAGCGCCTCCTGAACTTTTAACACACCTACATTCGCACCTTGCCATGCAAGTGGAATAATTCACAACTAGCAGATACAAGCGAACGATTAGCATCCACAATTGGCAAGCGTGCTTTTATTCGTGCGCAGGAAGCACCCTCCTCCCACACCTACACTTAATTTAGAAACAGTACAAGTGTTCCCATAATATTCTCAAGCCTACGTCGGAAAGATATGCCTTTTGCCGAGTTCACGTAAATCCCACTGCACGTTCCCATTCTTTGCGTGCAGTCGGCTGCTACTGGTGTTGCTGGTTGTGACTGCTGATAACAGATGCCGTAGCAATCAATTCATGGAGTGAATTGTATGTTTTGGGATAGTCTGTCTCTGACAAGCAAGCACAGGTGATATAGGTGCGAACACAGGAAGCTTGCAGCCCCTCGCTGCCTGCAGACACAGAGCAGCCACACTAGGAGAGCGGCCTAAGCCGTAGGCGAAATGTGCTCATTCGCTTTGGCGCGACGTCAAACTATAAATAAGGCTGCCATTAGCGTGAGCGTCGTGTAAAGTCGGAAAAGTCGGCTGCGTGGGTGATTGCCAAGTTTGGGGAGCGTTTCGGAGTATGATCAGTGCAATGGAGACGCGGAACCTTGTTGTGGCCCAGTGTTTTGCAGTTGGACGACAAGAGTGGTACACAGTAGCAAAGAGCGAGGCACTGAGATGGCATGAACAATGGAGTGCACAATGGGGCTCGAGATGTGCTTGTTATCTCAGGTGCTGTGTGATTGTCGACAAGGAGTGAAATGGACCAATTTGTGACCGCCCTTTCAATTTAAGACGTTAAAAGCAGACGGAATTTGCATTCGTAATACCAGAGCATCGAAACTACTTGGAACTCTTGTGTATATGAACGTGTCCGCTCCATTGTACTCTGGTACCTTCGCCGCTACAAACCAACCAACCATCGTGTCCGTGCACATCAGAGTCGCAAAGAATGGAGAATAGGCAGGCTTGGTCGTGTGTTCAGGCGTAGCTCAGTTGGCAGATCGTTCTCTTAGTGTGTGAAAGGTCTCGGGCTCAAGCCCTGGCGTCTCCATGTTTTGTGGTCAGTGCATGGTAAGTGTTGGTCGCGGCTAACCTAAAGGCACGCAAGAAGTTGCAAAACCAGCGTCACAGACTGATATGATGTGTACTGACATAAGGAGAGCAAGATGTAAGTGTGGGGACCGGCTGTTATCGAGGTGTCATCGAGTGCAGATCTGTCTAAGGTATCAAGGCTTAACGTCATTGAAGTCTAGAGAGTGGACAACACGTTCGTCATACTCAGAGCGATGTCCGAACTCTATTTTCGACGTTATGCGTGCCACTTTCAATGTGGCCAACTACGATTCGATACAGAATGCACGAAAGCTGAAAGACACCCTCACTGATACATAGAGAGTAGGATCTGTCTGCGGAATAATGGGAGTGCAAGGGTCTGTGACGTTGATATGGCTGTATGTAGCACTATTAGTCACCGGGGGGGGGGGGTGGGCCTAGCTCAGATGGTAGAGCGCTCGGTTGGCGTGCGAGAGGTACTGGGATCGATACCCAGCGCCTCCTGAATTTTTAACACACCTACATTCGCACCTTGCCATGCAAGTGGAATAATTCACAACTAGCAGAGGTGTCTAGGCAGATACAAGCGAACGATTAGCATCCACAATTGGCAAGCGTGCTTTTATTCGTGCGCAGGAAGCACCCTCCTCCCACACCTACACTTAATTTAGAAACAGTACAAGTGTTCCCATAATATTCTCAAGCTTACGTCGGAAAGAAATGCCTTTTGCCGAGTTCACGTAAATCCCACTGCACGTTCCCATTCTTTGCGTGCAGTCGGCTGCTACTAGTGTTGCTGATTGTGACTGCAGATAACACATGCCGTAGCAATCAATTCATGGAGTGAATTGTATGTTTTGAGATAGTCTGTCTCTGACAAGCAAGCACAGGTGATATAGAAGCGAACACAGGAAGCTTGCAGCCCCTCGCTGCCTGCAGACACAGAGCAGCCACACTAGGAGAGCGGCCTAAGCCGTAGGCGAAATGTGCTCATTCGCTATGGCGAAACGTCGAACTATAAATAAGGCTGCCACTAGCGTGAGCGTCGTGTAAAGTTGGAAAAGTCGGCTGCGTGGGTGATTGCCAAGTTTGGGGAGCGTTTCGGAGTATGATCAGTGCAATGGAGACGCGGAAACTTGTTGTGGCCCAGTGTTTTGCAGTTGGACGACAAGAGTGGTACACAGTAGCAAAGACCGAGGCACTGAGATTGCATGAACAATGGAGTGCACAATGGGGCTCGAGATGTGCTTGTTATCTCAGGTGCTGTGTGATTGTCGACAAGGAGTGAAATGGATCAATTTGTGACCGCCCTTTCAAATTAAGACGTTAAAAACAGACGGAATTTGCATTCGTAATACCAGAGCATCGAAACTACTTGGAACTCTTGTGTATATGAACGTGTCCGCGCCTTTGTACTCTGGTACCTTCGCCGCTACAAACCAACCAACCATCGTGTCCGTGCACATCAGACTCGCAAAGAATGGAGAATAGGCAGGTTTGGTCGTGCGTGCAGGCGTAGCTCAGTTGGCAGATCGTTCGCTTAGTGTGTGAAAGGTTTCGGGTTCAAGCCCCGGCGTCTCCATGTTTTGTGGTCAGTGCATGGTAAGTGTTGGTCGCGGCGAACCTAAAGGCACGCAAGAAGTTGCAAAACCAGCGTCACAGACTGATATGATGTGTACTGACATAAGGAGAGCAAGATGTAAGTGTGGGGACCGGCTGTTATCGAGGTGTCATCGAGTGCAGATCTGTCTAAGGTATCAAGGCTTAACGTCATTGAAGTCTAGAGAGTGGACAACACGTTCGTCATACTCAGAGCGATGTCCGAACTCTATTTTCGACGTTATGCGTGCCACTTTCAATGTGGCCAACTACGATTCGATACAGAATGCACGAAACCTGAAAGACACCCTCACTGATACATAGAGAGTAGGATTTGTCTGCGGAATAATGGGAGTGCAAGGGTCTGTGACGTTGATATGGCTGTATGTAGCACTATTAGTCACCGGGGGGGGGCGTAGCTCAGATGGTAGAGCGCTCGGTTGGCGTGCGGGAGGTACTGGGATCGATACCCAGCGCCTCCTGAACTTTTAACACACCTACATTCGCACCTTGCCATGCAAGTGGAATAATTCACAACTAGCAGAGGTGTCTAGGCAGATACAAGCGAACGATTAGCATCCACAATTGGCAAGCGTGCTTTTATTCGTGCGCAGGAAGCACCCTCCTCCCACACCTACACTTAATTTAGAAACAGTACAAGTGTTCCCATAATATTCTCAAGCCTACGTCGGAAAGATATGCCTTTTGCCGAGTTCACGTAAATCCCACTGCACGTTCCCATTCTTTGCGTGCAGTCGGCTGCTACTGGTGTTGCTGGTTGTGACTGCTGATAACAGATGCCGTAGCAATCAATTCATGGAGTGAATTGTATGTTTTGGGATAGTCTGTCTCTGACAAGCAAGCACAGGTGATATAGGTGCGAACACAGGAAGCTTGCAGCCCCTCGCTGCCTGCAGACACAGAGCAGCCACACTAGGAGAGCGGCCTAAGCCGTAGGCGAAATGTGCGCATTCGCTTTGGCGCGACGTCGAACTATAAATAAGGCTGCCACTAGCGTGAGCGTCGTGTAAAGTCGGAAAAGTCGGCTGCGTAGGTGATTGCCAAGTTTGGGGAGCGTTTCGGAGTATGATCAGTGCAATGGAGACGCGGAAACTTGTTGTGGCCCAGTGTTTTGCAGTTGGACGACAAGAGTGGTACACAGTAGCAAAGAGCGAGGCACTGAGATGGCATGAACAATGGAGTGCACAATGGGGCTCGAGATGTGCTTGTTATCTCAGGTGCTGTGTGATTGTCGACAAGGAGTGAAATGGATCAATTTGTGACCGCCCTTTCAAATTAAGACGTTAAAAACAGACGGAATTTGCATTCGTAATACCAGAGCATCGAAACTACTTGGAACTCTTGTGTATATGAACGTGTCCGCGCCTTTGTACTCTGGTACCTTCGCCGCTACAAACCAACCAACCATCGTGTCCGTGCACATCAGACTCGCAAAGAATGGAGAATAGGCAGATTTGGTCGTGCGTGCAGGCGTAGCTCAGTTGGCAGATCGTTCGCTTAGTGTGTGAAAGGTCTCGGGTTCAAGCCCCGGCGTCTCCATGTTTTGTGGTCAGTGCATGGTAAGTGTTGGTCGCGGCGAACCTAAAGGCACGCAAGAAGTTGCAAAACCAGCGTCACAGACTGATTTGATGTGTACTGACATAAGGAGAGCAAGATGTATGTGTGGGGACCGGCTGTTATCGAGGTGTCATCGAGTGCAGATCTGTCTAAGGTATCAAGGCTTAACGTCATTTAAGTCTAGAGAGTGGACAACACGTTCGTCATACTCAGAGCGATGTCCGAACTCTATTTTCGACGTTATGCGTGCCACTTTCAATATGGCCAACTACGATTCGATACAGAATGCACGAAACCTGTAAGACACCCTCACTGATACATAGAGAGTAGGATTTGTCTGCGGAATAATGGGAGTGCAAGGGTCTGTGACGTTGATATGGCTGTATGTAGCACTATTAGTCACTGGTGGGGTGGGCGTAGCTCAGATGGTAGAGCGCTCGGTTGGCGTGCGAGAGGTACTGGGATCGATACCCAGCGCCTCCTGAACTTTTAACACACCTACATTCGCACCTTGCCATGCAAGTGGAATAATTCACAACTAGCAGATACAAGCGAACGATTAGCATCCACAATTGGCAAGCGTGCTTTTATTCGTGCGCAGGAAGCACCCTCCTCCCACACCTACACTTAATTTAGAAACAGTACAAGTGTTCCCATAATATTCTCAAGCCTACGTCGGAAAGATATGCCTTTTGCCGAGTTCACGTAAATCCCACTGCACGTTCCCATTCTTTGCGTGCAGTCGGCTGCTACTGGTGTTGCTGGTTGTGACTGCTGATAACAGATGCCGTAGCAATCAATTCATGGAGTGAATTGTATGTTTTGGGATAGTCTGTCTCTGACAAGCAAGCACAGGTGATATAGGTGCGAACACAGGAAGCTTGCAGCCCCTCGCTGCCTGCAGACACAGAGCAGCCACACTAGGAGAGCGGCCTAAGCCGTAGGCGAAATGTGCTCATTCGCTTTGGCGCGACGTCGAACTATAAATAAGGCTGCCATTAGCGTGAGCGTCGTGTAAAGTCGGAAAAGTCGGCTGCGTGGGTGATTGCCAAGTTTGGGGAGCGTTTCGGAGTATGATCAGTGCAATGGAGACGCGGAACCTTGTTGTGGCCCAGTGTTTTGCAGTTGGACGACAAGAGTGGTACACAGTAGCAAAGAGCGAGGCACTGAGATGGCATGAACAATGGAGTGCACAATGGGGCTCGAGATGTGCTTGTTATCTCAGGTGCTGTGTGATTGTCGACAAGGAGTGAAATGGACCAATTTGTGACCGCCCTTTCAATTTAAGACGTTAAAAGCAGACGGAATTTGCATTCGTAATACCAGAGCATCGAAACTACTTGGAACTCTTGTGTATATGAACGTGTCCGCTCCATTGTACTCTGGTACCTTCGCCGCTACAAACCAACCAACCATCGTGTCCGTGCACATCAGAGTCGCAAAGAATGGAGAATAGGCAGGCTTGGTCGTGTGTTCAGGCGTAGCTCAGTTGGCAGATCGTTCTCTTAGTGTGTGAAAGGTCTCGGGTTCAAGCCCTGGCGTCTCCATGTTTTGTGGTCAGTGCATGGTAAGTGTTGGTCGCGGCTAACCTAAAGGCACGCAAGAAGTTGCAAAACCAGCGTCACAGACTGATATGATGTGTACTGACATAAGGAGAGCAAGATGTAAGTGTGGGGACCGGCTGTTATCGAGGTGTCATCGAGTGCAGATCTGTCTAAGGTATCAAGGCTTAACGTCATTGAAGTCTAGAGAGTGGACAACACGTTCGTCATACTCAGAGCGATGTCCGAACTCTATTTTCGACGTTATGCGTGCCACTTTCAATGTGGCCAACTACGATTCGATACAGAATGCACGAAAGCTGAAAGACACCCTCACTGATACATAGAGAGTAGGATCTGTCTGCGGAATAATGGGAGTGCAAGGGTCTGTGACGTTGATATGGCTGTATGTAGCACTATTAGTCACCGGGGGGGGGGGGGGGGGGGTGCGCGTAGCTCAGATGGTAGAGCGCTCGGTTGGCGTGCGAGAGGTACTGGGATCGATACCCAGCGCCTCCTGAATTTTTAACACACCTACATTCGCACCTTGCCATGCAAGTGGAATAATTCACAACTAGCAGAGGTGTCTAGGCAGATACAAGCGAACGATTAGCATCCGCAATTGGCAAGCGTGCTTTTATTCGTGCGCAGGAAGCACCCTCCTCCCACACCTACACTTAATTTAGAAACAGTACAAGTGTTCCCATAATATTCTCAAGCTTACGTCGGAAAGAAATGCCTTTTGCCGAGTTCACGTAAATCCCACTGCACGTTCCCATTCTTTGCGTGCAGTCGGCTGCTACTAGTGTTGCTGATTGTGACTGCTGATAACACATGCCGTAGCAATCAATTCATGGAGTGAATTGTATGTTTTGGGATAGTCTGTCTCTGACAAGCAAGCACAGGTGATATAGAAGCGAACACAGGAAGCTTGCAGCCCCTCGCTGCCTGCAGACACAGAGCAGCCACACTAGGAGAGCGGCCTAAGCCGTAGGCGAAATGTGCTCATTCGCTATGGCGCGACGTCGAACTATAAATAAGGCTGCCACTAGCGTGAGCGTCGTGTAAAGTTGGAAAAGTCGGCTGCGTGGGTGATTGCCAAGTTTGGGGAGCGTTTCGGAGTATGATCAGTGCAATGGAGACGCGGAAACTTGTTGTGGCCCAGTGTTTTGCAGTTGGACGACAAGAGTGGTACACAGTAGCAAAGAGCGAGGCACTGAGATGGCATGAACAATGGAGTGCACAATGGGGCTCGAGATGTGCTTGTTATCTCAGGTGCTGTGTGATTGTCGACAAGGAGTGAAATGGACCAATTTGTGACCGCCCTTTCAATTTGAGACGTTAAAAACAGACGGAATTTGCATTCGTAATACCAGAGCATCGAACTACTTGGAACTCTTGTGTATATGAACGTGTCCGCGCCTTTGTACTCTGGTACCTTCGCCGCTACAAACCAACCAACCATCGTGTCCGTGCACATCAGAGTCGCAAAGAATGGAGAATAGGCAGGCTCTGTCGTGTGTGCAGCCGTAGCTCAGTTGGCAGATCGTTCGCTTAATGTGTGAAAGGTCTCGGGTTCAATCCCCGGCGCCTCCATGTTTTGTGGTCAGTGCATGGTAAGTGCTGGTCGCGGCGAACCTAAAGGCACGCAAGAAGTTGCAAAACTAGCGTCACAGACTGATATGATGTGTACTGACATAAGGAGAGCAAGATGTAAGTGTGGGGACCGGCTGTTATCGAGGTGTCATCGAGTGCAGATCTGTCTAAGGTATCAAGGCTTAACGTCATTGAAGTCTAGAGAGTGGACAACACGTTCGTCATACTCAGAGCGATGTCCGAACTCTATTTTCGACGTTATGCGTGCCACTTTCAATATGGCCAACTACGATTCGATACAGAATGCACGAAACCTGAAAGACACCCTCACTGATACATAGAGAGTAGGATTTGTCTGCGGAATAATGGGAGTGCAAGGGTCTGTGACGTTGATATAGCTGTATGTAGCACTATTAGTCACTGGTGGGGTGGGCGTAGCTCAGATGGTAGAGCGCTCGGATGGCGTGCGAGAGGTACTGGGATCGATACCCAGCGCCTCCAGAATTTTTAACACACCTACATTCGCACCTTGCCATGCAAGTGGAATAATTCACAACTAGCAGAGGTGTCTAGGCAGATACAAGCGAACGATTAGCATCCACAATTGGCAAGCGTGCTTTTATTCGTGCGCAGGAAGCACCCTCCTCCCACACCTACACTTAATTTAGAAACAGTACAAGTGTTCCCATAATATTCTCAAGCCTACGTCGGAAAGATATGCCTTTTGCCGAGTTCACGTAAATCCCACTGCACGTTCCCATTCTTTGCGTGCAGTCGGCTGCTACTGGTGTTGCTGGTTGTGACTGCTGATAACAGATGCCGTAGCAATCAATTCATGGAGTGAATTGTATGTTTTGGGATAGTCTGTCTCTGACAAGCAAGCACAGGTGATATAGGTGCGAACACAGGAAGCTTGCAGCCCCTCGCTGCCTGCAGACACAGAGCAGCCACACTAGGAGAGCGGCCTAAGCCGTAGGCGAAATGTGCTCATTCGCTTTGGCGCGACGTCGAACTATAAATAAGGCTGCCACTAGCGTGAGCGTCGTGTAAAGTCGGAAAAGTCGGCTGCGTGGGTGATTGCCAAGTTTGAGGAGCGTTTCGGAGTATGATCAGTGCAATGGAGACGCGGAAACTTGTTGTGGCCCAGTGTTTTGCAGTTGGACGACAAGAGTGGTACACAGTAGCAAAGAGCGCGGCACTGAGATGGCATGAACAATGGAGTGCACAATGGGGCTCGAAATGTGCTTGTTATCTCAGGTGCTGTGTGATTGTCGACAACTAGTGAATTGGACCAATTTGTGACCGCCCTTTCAATTTAAGACGTTAAAAACAGACGGAATTTGCATTCGTAATACCAGAGCATCGAAACTACTTGGAACTCTTGTGTATATGAACGTGTCCGCGCCTTTGTACTCTGGTACCTTCGCCGCTACAAACCAACCAACCATCGTGTCCGTGCACATCAGTGTCGCAAAGAATGGAGAATAGGCAGGCTTGGTCGTGTGTGCAGCCGTGGCTCAGTTGGCAGATCGTACGCTTAGTGTGTGAAAGGTCTCGGGTTCAAGCACCGGCGTCTCCATCTTTTGTGGTCAGTGCATGATAAGTGTCGGCTGCGGTGAACCTAACGGCACGCAAGAAGTTGCAAAACCAGCGTTACAGACTGATATGATTTGTACTGACATAAGGAGAGCAAGATGTAAGTGTGGGGACCGGCTGTTATCGAGGTGTCATCGAGTGCAGATCTGTCTAAGGTATCAAGGCTTAACGTCATTGAAGTCTAGAGTGGACAACACGTTCGTCATACTCAGAGCGATGTCCGAACTCTATTTTCGACGTTATGCGTGCCACTTTCAATATGGCCAACTACGATTCGATACAGAATGCACGAAACCTGAAAGACACCCTCACTGATACATAGAGAGTAGGATTTGTCTGCGGAATAATGGGAGTGCAAGGGTCTGTGACGTTGATATGGCCGTATGTAGCACTTTTAGTCACCGGAGGGGGTGGGCGTAGCTCAGATGGTAGAGCGCTCGGATGGCGTGCGAGAGGTACTGGGATCCATACCCAGTGCCTCCAGAATTTTTAACACACCTACATTCGCACTTTGCCATGCAAGTGGAATAATTCACAACTAGCAGAGGTGTCTAGGCAGATACAAGCGAACGATTAGCATCCACAATTGGCAAGCGTGCTTTTATTCGTGCGCAGGAAGCACCCTCATCCCACACCTACACTTAATTTAGAAACAGTACAAGAGTTCCCATAATATTCTCAAGAGTACGTCGGAAAGATATACCTTTTGCCGAGTTCACGTAAATCCCACTGCACGTTCCCATTCTTTGCGTGCAGTCTGCTGCCACCGGTGTTGCTGGTTGTGACTGCTGATAACAGATGCCGTAGCAATCAATTCATGGAGTGAATTGTATGTTTTGGGATAGTCTGTCTCTGACAAGCAAGCACAGGTGATATAGGTGCGAACACAGGAAGCTTGCAGCCCCTCGCTGCCTGCAGACACAGAGCAGCCACACTAGGAGAGCGGCCTAAGCCGTAGGCGAAATGTGCTCATTCGCTTTGGCGCGACGTCGAACTATAAATAAGGCTGCCACTAGCGTGAGCGTTGCGTGAGCGTCGTGTAAAGTCGGATACGTGGGTGATTGCCAAGTTTGGGGAGCGTTTCGGAGTATGATCAGTGCAATGGAGACGCGGAAACTTGTTGTGGCCCAGTGTTTTGCAGTTGGACGACAAGAGTGGTACACAGTAGCAAAGAGCGTGGCACTGAGGTGACATGAACAATGGAGTGCACAATGGGGCTCGAGATGTGCTTGTTATCTCAGGTGCTGTGTGATTGTCGACAAGGAGTGAAATGGACCAATTTGTGACCGCCCTTTCAATTTAAGACGTTAAAAACAGACGGAATTTGCATTCGTAATACCAGAGCATCGAAACTACTTGGAACTCTTGTGTATATGAACGTGTCCGCGCCTTTGTACTCTGGTACCTTCGCCGCTACAAACCAACCAACCGCCGTGTCCGTGCACATCAGAGTCGCAAAGAATGGAGAATAGGGATGCTTGGTCGTGGGTGCAGGCGTAGCTCAGTTGGCAGATGGTTCGCTTAGTTTGTGAAAGGTCTCGGGTTCAAGCCCCGTCGTCTCCATGTTTTGTGGTCAGTGCATGGTAAGTGTTGGTCGCGGCGAACCTAAAGGCACGCAAGAAGTTTGCAAAACCAGCGTCACAGACTGATATGATGTGTACTGACATAAGGAGAGCAAGATGTAAGTGTGGGGACCGGATGTTATCGAGGTGTCATCGAGTGCAGATCTGTCTAAGGTATCAAGGCTTAACGTCATTGAAGTCTAGAGAGTGGACAACACGTTCGTCATACTCAGAACGATGTCCGAACTCTATTTTCGACGTTATGCGTGCCACTTTCATTGTGGCCAATTACGATTCGATACAGAGTGCACGAAACCTGAAAGACACCCTCACTGATACATAGAGAGTAGGATTTGTCTGCGGAATAATGGGAGTGCAAGGGTCTGTGACGTTGATATAGCTGTATGTAGCACTATTAGTCACCGGGGGGTGGGCGTAGCTCAGATGGTAGAGCGCTCGGTTGGCGTGCGAGAGGTACTGGGATCGATACCCAGCGCCTCCAGAATTTTTAACACACCTACATTCGCACCTTGCCATGCAAGTGGAATAATTCACAACTAGCAGAGGTGTCTAGGCAGATACAAGCGAACGATTAGCATCCACAATTGGCAAGCGTGCTTTTATTCGTGCGCAGGAAGCACCCTCCTCCCACACCTACACTTAATTTAGAAACAGTACAAGTGTTCCCATAATATTCTCAAGCCTATGTCGGAAAGATATGCCTTTTGCCGAGTTCACGTAAATCCCACTGCACGTTCCCATTCTTTGCGTGCAGTCGGCTGCTACTGGTGTTGCTGGTTGTGACTGCTGATAACAGATGCCGTAGCAATCAATTCATGGAGTGAATTGTATGTTTTGAGATAGTCTGTCTCTGACAAGCAAGCACAGGTGATATAGGTGCGAACACAGGAAGCTTGCAGCCCCTCGCTGCCTGCAGACACAGAGCAGCCACACTAGGAGAGCGGCCTAAGCCGTAGGCGAAATGTCCTCATTCGCTTTGGCGCGACGTCGAACTATAAATAAGGCTGCCACTAGCGTGAGCGTTGCGTGAGCATCGTGTAAAGTCGGCTACGTGGGTGATTGCCAAGTTTGGGGAGCGTTTCGGAGTATGATCAGTGCAATGGAGACGCGGATACTTGTTGTGGCCCAGTTTTTTGCAGTTGGACGACAAGAGTGGTACACAGTAGCAAAGAGCGAGGCACTGAGATGGCATGAACAATGGAGTGCACAATGGGGCTCGAGATGTGCTTGTTATCTCAGGTGCTGTGTGATTGTCGACAAGGAGTGAAATGGACCAATTTGTGACCGCCCTTTCAATTTAAGACGTTAAAAACAGACGGAATTTGCATTCGTAATACCAGAGCATCGAAACTACTTGGAACTCTTGTGTATATGAACGTGTCCGCGCCTTTGTACTCTGGTACCTTCGCCGCTACAAACCAACCAACCGTCGTGTCCGTGTACATCAGAGTCGCAAAGAATGGAGAATAGGCAGGCTTGGTTGTGTGTGCAGGCGTAGCTCAGTTGGCAGATGGTTCGCTTAGTGTGTGAAAGGTCTCGGGTTCAAGCCCCGGCGTCTCCATGTTTTGTGGTCAGTGCATGGTAAGTGTTTTTCGCGGCGAACCTAAAGGCACGCAAGAAGTTGCAAAACCAGCGTCACAGACTGATATGATGTGTACTGACATAAGGAGAGCAAGATGTAAGTGTGGGGACCGGCTGTTATCGAGGTGTCATCGAGTGCAGATCTGTCTAAGGTTTCAAGGCTTAACGTCATTGAAGTCTAGAGAGTGGACAACATGTTCGTCATACTCAGAGCGATGTCCGAACTCTATTTTCGACGTTATGCGTGCCACTTTCAATGTGGCCAACTACGATTCGATACAGAATGCACGAAAGCTGAATGACACCCTCAGTGACACATAGAGAGTATGATTTGTCTTCGGAATAATGGGAGTGCAAGGGTCTGTGACGTTGATATGTCTGTATGTTGCACTATTAGTCACCGGGGGTGTGGGCGTAGCTCAGATGGTAGAGCGCTCGGTTGGCGTGCGAGAGGTACTGGGATCGATACCCAGCGCCACCAGAATTTTTAACACACCGACATTCTCACCTTGCCATGCAAGTGGAATAATTCACAACTAGCAGAGGTGTCTAGGCAGATACAAGCGAACTATTAGCATCCACAATTGGCAAGCGTGCTTTTATTCGTGCGCAGGAAGCACCCTCCTCCCACACTAAACACTTAATTTAGAAACAGTACAAGTGTTCCCATAATATTCTCAAGCCTACGTCGGAAAGATATGCCTTTTGCCGAGATCACGTAAATCCCACAGCACGTTCCCATTCTTTGCGTGCAGTCGGCTGCTACTGGTGTTGCTGGTTGTGACTGCTGATAACAGATGCCGTAGCAATCAATTCATGGAGTGAATTGTATGTTTTGGGATAGTCTGTCCCTGACAAGCAAGCGCAGGTGATATAGGTGCGAACACAGGAAGCTTGCAGCCCCTCGCTGCCTGCAGACACAGAGCAGCCACACTAGGAGAGCGGCCTAAGCCGTAGGCGAAATGTGCTCATTCGCTTTGGCGCGACGTCGAACTATAAATAAGGCTGCCACTAGCGTGAGCGTTGCGTGAGCGTCGTGTAAAGTCGGAAAAGGCGGCTGGGTGGGTGATTGCCAAGTTTGGGGAGCGTTTCGGAGTGTGATCAGTGCAATGGAGACGCGGAAACTTGTTGTGGCCCAGTGTTTTGCAGTTGGACGACAAGAGTGGTACACAGTAGCAAAGAGCGGGGCACTGAGATGGCATGAACAATGGAGTGCACAATGGGGCTCGAGATGTGCTTGTTATCTCAGGTGCTGTGTGATTGTCGACAAGGAGTGAAATGGACCAATTTGTGACCGCCCTTTCAATTTAAGACGTTAAAAACAGACGGAATTTGCATTCGTAATACCAGAGCATCGAAACTACTTGGAACTCTTGTGTATATGAACGTGTCCGCGCCTTTGTACTTTGGTACCTTCGCCGCTACAAACCAACCAACCATCGTGTCCGTGCACATCAGAGTCGCAAAGAATGGAGAATAGGCAGGGTTGGTCGTGTGTGCAGGCGTAGCTCAGTTGGCAGATCGTTCGCTTAGGGTGTGAAAGGTCTCGGGTTCAAGCCCCGGCGTCTCCATGTTTTGTGGTCAGTGCATGGTAAGTGTTGGTCGCGGCGAACCTAAAGGCACGCAAGAAGTTGCAAACCAGCGTCACAGACTGATATGATGTGTACTGACATAAGGAGAGCAAGATGTAAGTGTGGGGACCGGCTGTTATCGAGGTGTCATCGAGTGCAGATCTGTCTAAGGTATCAAGGCTTAACGTCTTTGAAGTCTAGAGAGTGGACAACACGTTCGTCATACTCAGAGCGATGTCCGAACTCTATTTTCGACGTTATGCGTGCCACTTTCAATGTGGCCAACTACGATTCGATACAGAATGCACGAAAGCTGAAAGACACCCTCACTGATACATAGGGGGTAGGATTTGTCTGAGGAATAATGGGAGTGCAAGGGTCTGTGACGTTGATATGTCTGTATGTTGCACTATTAGGCACCGGGGGGGTGGGCGTAGCTCAGATGGTAGAGCGCTCGGTTGGCGTGCGAGAGGTACTGGGATCGGTACCCAACGCCTCCAGAATTTTTAACACACCTACATTCGTACTTTGCCATGCAAGTGGAATAATTCACAACTAGCAGAGGTGTCTAGGCAGATACAAGCGAACGATTAGCATCCACAATTGGCAAGCGTGCTTTTATGCGTGCTCAGGAAGCACCCTCCTCCCACACCTACACTTAATTTAGAAACAGTACAAGTGTTCCCATAATATTCTCAAGCCTACGTCGGAAAGATATGCCTTTTGCCGAGTTCACGTAAATCCCACTGCACGTTCCCATTCTTTGCGTGCAGTCGGCTACTACTGGTGTTGCTGGTTGTGAATGCTGATAACAGATGCCGTAGCAATCAATTCATGAAGTGAATTGTATGTTTTGGGATAGTCTGTCTCTGACAAGCAAGCACATGTGATATAGGTGCGAACACAATAAGCTTGCAGCCCCTCGCTGCCTGCAGACACAGAGCAGCCACACTAGGAGAGCGGCCTAAGCCGTAGGCGATATGTGCTCATTCGCTTTGGCGCGACGTCGAACTATAAATAAGGCTGCCACTAGCGTGAGCGTCGTGTAAAGTCGGAAAAGTCAGCTGCGTGGGTGATTCCCAAGTTTGGGGAGCGTTTCGGAGTATGATCAGTGCAATGGAGACGCGGAAAATTGTTGTGGCCCAGTGTTTTGCAGTTGGACGACAATAGTGGTACACAGTAGCAAAGAGCGAGGCACTGAGATGGCATGAACAATGGAGTGCACAATGGGGCTCGAGATGTGCTTGTTATCTCAGGTGCTGTGTGACTGTCGACAAGGAGTGAAATGGACCAATTTGTGACCGCCCTTTCAATTTAAGACGTTAAAAACAGACGGAATTTGCATTCGTAATACCAGAGCATCGAAACTACTTGGATCTCTTGTGTATATGAACGTGTCCGCGCCTTTGTACTCTGGTACCTTCGCCGCTACAAACCAACCAACCATCGTGTCCGTGCACATCAGAGTCGCAAAGAATGGAGAATAGGCAGGCTTGGTGGTATGTGCAGGCGTAGCTCAGTTGGCAGATCGTTCGCTTAGTGTGTGAAAGGTCTCGGGTTCAAGCCCCGGCGTCTCCATGTTCTGTGGTCAGTGCATGGTAAGTGTTGGTCGCGGCGAACCTAAAGGCACGCAAGAAGTTGCAAAACCAGCGTCACAGACTGATATGATGTGTACTGACATAAGGAGAGCAAGATGTAAGTGTGGGGACCGGCTGTTATCGAGGTGTCATCGAGTGCAGATCTGTCTAAGGTATCAAGGCTTAACGTCATTGAAGTCTAGAGAGTGGACAACACGTTCGTCATACTCAGAGCGATGTCCGAACTCTATTTTCGACGTTATGCGTGCCACTTTCATTGTGGCCAACTACGATTCGATACAGAATGCACGAAACCTGAAAGACACCCTCACTGATACATAGAGAGTAGGATTTGTCTGCGGAATAATGGGAGTGCAAGGGTCTGTGACGTTGATATGGCTGTATGTAGCACCATTAGTCACAGGTGGGGTGGGCGTAACTCAGATGGTATAGCGCTCGGTTGGCGTGCGAGAGGTACAGGGATCGATACCCACCGCCTCCAGAATTTTTAACACACCTACATTCGCACTTTGCCATGCAAGTGGAATAATTCACAACTAGCAGAGGTGTCTAGGCAGATACAAGCGAACGATTAGCATCCACAATTGGCAAGCGTGCTTTTATTCGTGCGCAGAAAGCACCCTCCTCCCACACCTACATTTAATTTAGAAACAGTACAAGTGTTCCCATAATATTCTCAAGCCTACGTCGGAAAGATATGCCTTTTGCCGAGTTCACGTAAATCCCACTGCACGTTCCCATTCTTTGCGTGCAGTCGGCTACTACTGGTGTTGCTGGTTGTGACTGCTGATAACAGATGCCGTAGCAATCAATTCATGAAGTGAATTGTATGTTTTGGGATAGTCTGTCTCTGACAAGCAAGCACAGGTGATATAGGTGCGAACACAGGAAGCTTGCAGCCCCTCGCTGCCTGCAGACACAGAGCAGCCACACTAGGAGAGCGGCCTAAGCCGTAGGCGAAATGTGCTCATTCGCTTTGGCGCGACGTCGAACTGTAAATAAGGCTGCCACTAGCGTGAGCGTCGTGTAAAGTCGGAAAAGTCGGCTGCGTGGGTGATTGCCAAGTTTGGGGAGCGTTTCGGAGTATGATCAGTGCAATGGAGACGCGGAAACTTGTTGTGGCCCAGTGTTTTGCAGTTGGACGAAGGAGTGGTACACAGTAGCAAAGAGCGAGGCACTGAGATGGCATGAACAATGGAGTGCACAATGGGGCTCGAGATGTGCTTGTTATCTCAGGTGCTGTGTGACTGTCGACAAGGAGTGAAATGGACCAATTTGTGACCGCCCTTTCAATTTAAGACGTTAAAAACAGACGGAATTTGCATTCGTAATACCAGAGCATCGAAACTACTTGGATCTCTTGTGTATATGAACGTGTCCGCGCCTTTGTACTCTGGTACCTTCGCCGCTACAAACCAACCAACCGTCGTGTCCGTGCACATCAGAGTCGCAAAGAATATAGAATAGGCAGGCTTGGTCGTATGTGCAGGCGTAGCTCAGTTGGCAGATCGTTCGCTTAGTGTGTGAAAGGTCTCTGGTTCAAGCCCCGGCGTCTCCATGTTTTGTGGTCAGTGCATGGTAAGTGTTGGTCGCGGCGAACCTAAAGGCACGCAAGAAGTTGCAAAACCAGCGTCACAGACTGCTATGATGTATACTGACATAAGGAGAGCAAGATGTAAGTGTGGGGACCGGCTGTTATCGAGGTGTCATCGAGTGCAGATCTGTCTAAGGTATCAAGGCTTAACGTCATTGAAGTCTAGAGAGTGGACAACACGTTCGTCATACTCAGAGCGATGTCCGAACTCTATTTTCGACGTTATGCGTGCCACTTTCATTGTGGCCAACTACGATTCGATACAGAATGCACGAAAGCTGAAAGACACCCTCACTGATACTCAGAGAGTAGGATTTGTCGGCGGAATAATGGGAGTGCAAGGGTCTGTGACGTTGATATGGCTGTATGTAGCACTATTAGTCACCGGTGGGGTGGGCGTAGCTCAGATGGTAGAGCGCTCGGTTGGCGTGCGAGAGGTACTGGGATCGATACCCAGCGCCTCCAGAATTTTTAACACACCTACATTCGCACCTTGCCATGCAAGTGGAATAATTCACGACTAGCAGAGGTGTCTAGGCAGATACAAGCGAACGATTAGCATCCACAATTGGCAAGCCTGCTTTTAATCGTGCGCAGGAAGCACCCTCCACCCACACCTACACTTAATTTAGAAACAGTACAAGTGTTCCCATAATATTCTCAAGCCTACGTCGGAAAGATATGCCTTTTGCCGAGTTCACGTAAATCCCACTGCACGTTCCCATTATTTGCGTGCAGTCGGCTGCTACTGGTGTTGCTGGTTGTGACTGCTGATAACAGATGCCGTAGCAATCAATTCATGGAGTGAATTGTATGTTTTGGGATAGTCTGTCTCTGACAAGCAAGCACAGGTGATATAGGTGCGAACACAGGAAGCTTGCAGCCCCTCGCTGCCTGCAGACACAGAGCAGCCACACTAGGAGAGCGGCCTAAGCCGTAGGCGAAATGTGCTCATTCGCTTTGGCGCGACGTCGAACTATAAATAAGGCTGCCACTAGCGTGAGCGTCGTGTAAAGTCGGAAAAGTCGGCTGCGTGGGTGATTGCCAAGTTTGGGGAGCGTTTCGGAGTATGATCAGTGCAATGGAGACGCGGAAACTTGTTGTGGCCCAGTGTTTTGCAGTTGGACGACAAGAGTGGTACACAGTAGCAAAGAGCGAGGCACTGAGTTGGCATGAACAATGGAGTGCACAATGGGGCTCGAGATGTGCTTGTTACCTCAGCTGCTGTGTGATTGTCGACAAGGAGTGAAATGGACCAATTTGTGACCGCCCTTTCAATTTAAGGCGTTAACAACAGACGGAATTTGCATTCGTAAGACCAGAGCATCGAAACTACTTGGAACTGTTGTGTATATGAACGTGTCCGCGACTTTGTACTCTGGTACCTTCGCCGCTACAAACCAACCAACCATCGTGTCCGTGCACATCAGAGTCGCAAAGAATGGAGAATAGGCAGGCTTGGTCGTGTGTGCAGCCGTAGCTCAGTTGGCAGATCTTTCGCTCAGTGTGTGAAAGGTCTCGCGTTCAAGCCCCGGCGTTTCCATGTTTTGTGGTCAGTGCATGGTAAGTGTTGGTCGCGGCGAACCTAAAGGCACGCAAGAAGTTGCAAAACCAGCGTCACAGACTGCTATGATGTGTACTGACATAAGGAGAGCAAGATGTAAGTGTGGGGACCGGCTGTTATCGAGGTGTCATCGAGTGCAGATCTGTCTAAGGTATCAAGGCTTAACGTCATTGAAGTCTAGAGAGTGGACAACACGTTCGTCATACTCAGAGCGATGTCCGAACTCTATTTTCGACGTTATGCGTGCCACTTTCATTGTGGCCAACTACGATTCGATACAGAATGCACGAAAGCTGAAAGACACCCTCACTGATACTCAGAGAGTAGGATTTGTCGGCGGAATAATGGGAGTGCAAGGGTCTGTGACGTTGATATGGCTGTATGTAGCACTATTAGTCACCGGTGGGGTGGGCGTAGCTCAGATGGTAGAGCGCTCGGTTGGCGTGCGAGAGGTACTGGGATCGATACCCAGCGCCTCCAGAATTTTTAACACACCTACATTCGCACCTTGCCATGCAAGTGGAATAATTCACAACTAGCAGAGGTGTCTAGGCAGATACAAGCGAACGATTAGCATCTACAATTGGCAAGCGTGCTTTTATTCGTGCGCAGGAAGCACCTTCCTCCCACACCTACACTTAATTTAGAAACAGTACAAGTGTTCCCATAATATTCTCAAGCCTACGTCGGAAAGATATGCCTTTTGCCGAGTTCACGTAAATCCCACTGCACGTTCCCATTCTTTGCGTGCAGTCGACTGCTACTGGTGTTGCTGGTTGTGACTGCTGATAACAGATGCCGTAGCAATCAATTCATGGAGTGAATTGTATGTTTTGGGATAGTCTGTCTCTGACAAGCAAGCACAGGTGATATAGGTGCGAACACAGGAAGCTTGCAGCCCCTCGCTGCCTGCAGACACAGAGCAACCACACTAGGAGAGCGGCCTAAGCCGTAGGCGAAATGTGCTCATTCGCTTTGGCGCGACGTCGAACTATAAATAAGGCTGCCACTAGCGTGAGCGTCGTGTAAAGTCGGAAAAGTCGGCTGCGTGGGTGATTGCCAAGTTTGGGGAGCGTTTCGGAGTATGATCAGTGCAATGGAGACGCGGAAACTTGTTGTGGCCCAGTGTTTTGCAGTTGGACGACAAGAGTGGTACACAGTAGCAAAGAGCGAGGCACTGAGTTGGCATGAACAATGGAGTGCACAATGGGGCTCGAGATGTGCTTGTTACCTCAGCTGCTGTGTGATTGTCGACAAGGAGTGAAATGGACCAATTTGTGACCGCCCTTTCAATTTAAGGCGTTAACAACAGACGGAATTTGCATTCGTAAGACCAGAGCATCGAAACTACTTGGAACTGTTGTGTATATGAACGTGTCCGCGCCTTTGTACTCTGGTACCTTCGCCGCTACAAACCAACCAACCATCGTGTCCGTGCACATCAGAGTCGCAAAGAATGGAGAATAGGCAGGCTTGGTCGTGTGTGCAGCCGTAGCTCAGTTGGCAGATCTTTCGCTCAGTGTGTGAAAGGTCTCGCGTTCAAGCCCCGGCGTTTCCATGTTTTGTGGTCAGTGCATGGTAAGTGTTGGTCGCGGCGAACCTAAAGGCACGCAAGAAGTTGCAAAACCAGCGTCACAGACTGCTATGATGTGTACTGACATAAGGAGAGCAAGATGTAAGTGTGGGGACCGGCTGTTATCGAGGTGTCATCGAGTGCAGATCTGTCTAAGGTATCAAGGCTTAACGTCATTGAAGTCTAGAGAGTGGACAACACGTTCGTCATACTCAGAGCGATGTCCGAACTCTATTTTCGACGTTATGCGTGCCACTTTCATTGTGGCCAACTACGATTCGATACAGAATGCACGAAAGCTGAAAGACACCCTCACTGATACTCAGAGAGTAGGATTTGTCGGCGGAATAATGGGAGTGCAAGGGTCTGTGACGTTGATATGGCTGTATGTAGCACTATTAGTCACCGGTGGGGTGGGCGTAGCTCAGATGGTAGAGCGCTCGGTTGGCGTGCGAGAGGTACTGGGATCGATACCCAGCGCCTCCAGAATTTTTAACACACCTACATTCGCACCTTGCCATGCAAGTGGAATAATTCACAACTAGCAGAGGTGTCTAGGCAGATACAAGCGAACGATTAGCATCTACAATTGGCAAGCGTGCTTTTATTCGTGCGCAGGAAGCACCCTCCTCCCACACCTACACTTAATTTAGAAACAGTACAAGTGTTCCCATAATATTCTCAAGCCTACGTCGGAAAGATATGCCTTTTGCCGAGTTCACGTAAATCCCACTGCACGTTCCCATTCTTTGCGTGCAGTCGACTGCTACTGGTGTTGCTGGTTGTGACTGCTGATAACAGATGCCGTAGCAATCAATTCATGGAGTGAATTGTATGTTTTGGGATAGTCTGTCTCTGACAAGCAAGCACAGGTGATATAGGTGCGAACACAGGAAGCTTGCAGCCCCTCGCTGCCTGCAGACACAGAGCAGCCACACTAGGAGAGCGGCCTAAGCCGTAGGCGAAATGTGCTCATTCGCTTTGGCGCGACGTCGAACTATAAATAAGGCTGCCACTAGCGTGAGCGTTGCGTGAGCGTCGTGTAAAGCCGGCTGCGTGGGTGATTCCCAAGTTTGGGGAGCCTTTCGGAGTATGATCAGTGCAATGGAGACGCGGAAACTTGTTGTGGCCCAGTGTTTTGCAGTTGGACGACAAGAGTGGTACACAGTAGCAAAGAGCGAGGCACTGAGTTGGCATGAACAATGGAGTGCACAATGGGGCTCGAGATGTGCTTGTTACCTCAGCTGCTGTGTGATTGTCGACAAGGAGTGAAATGGACCAATTTGTGACCGCCCTTTCAATTTAACGCGTTAAAAACAGACGGAATTTGCATTCGTAATACCAGAGCATCGAAACTACTTGGAACTCTTGTGTATATGAACGTGCCCGCGCCTTTGTACTCTGGTACCTTCGCCGCTACAAACCAACCAACCATCGTGTCCGTGCACATCAGAGTCGCAAAGAATGGAGAATAGGCAGGCTTGGTCGTGTGTGCAGGCGTAGCTCGGTTGGCAGATCGTTCGCTTAGTGTGTGAAAGGTCTCGCGTTCAAGCCCCGGCGTCTCCATGTTTTGTGGTCAGTGCATGGTAAGTGTTGGTCGCGGCGAACCTAAAGGCACGCAAGTAGTTGCAAAACCAGCGTCACAGACTGCTATGATGTGTACTGACATAAGGAGAGCAAGATGTAAGTGTGGGGACCGGCTGTTATCGAGGTGTCATCGAGTGCAAATCTGTCTAAGGTATCAAGGCTTAACGTCATTGAAGTCTAGAGAGTGGACAACACGTTCGTCATACTCAGAGCGAGGTCCGAACTCTATTTTCGACGTTACGCGTGCCACTTTCATTGTGGCCAACTACGATTCGATACAGAATGCACGAAACCTGAAAGACACCCTCACTGATACATAGAGAGTAGGATTTGTCTGCGGAATAATGGGAGTGCAAGGGTCTGTGACGTTGATATGGCTGTATGTAGCACTATTAGTCACCGGTGGAGTGGGCGTAACTCAGATGGTATAGCGCTCGGTTGGCGTGCGGGAGGTACAGGGATCGATACCCAGCGCCTCCAGAATTTTTAACACACCTACATTCGCACTTTGCCATGCAAGTGGAATAATTCACAACTAGCAGAGGTGTCTAGGCAGATACAAGCGAACGATTAGCATCCACAATTGGCAAGAGTGCTTTTATTCGTGCGCAGGAAGCACCCTCCTCCCACACCTACACTTAATTTAGAAACAGTACAAGTGTTCCCATAATATTCTCAAGCCTACGTCGGAAAGATATGCCTTTTGCCGAGTTCACGTAAATCCCACTGCACGTTCCCATTCTTTGCGTGCAGTCGGCTGCTACTGGTGTTGCTGGTTGTGACTGCTGATAACAGATGCCGTAGCAATCAATTCATGGAGTGAATTGTATGTTTTGGGATAGTCTGTCTCTGACAAGCAAGCACAGGTGATATAGGTGCGAACACAGGAAGCTTGCAGCCCCTCGCTGCCTGCAGACACAGAGCAGCCACACTAGGAGAGCGGCCTAAGCCGTAGGCGAAATGTGCTCATTCGCTTTGGCGCGACGTCGAACTATAAATAAGGCTGCCACTAGCGTGAGCGTCGTGTAAAGTCGGCTGCGTGGGTGATTGCCAAGTTTGGGGAGCCTTTCGGAGTATGATCAGTGCAATGGAGACGCGGAAACTTGTTGTGGCCCAGTGTTTTGCAGTTGGACGACAAGAGTGGTACACAATAGCAAAGAGCGAGGCACTGAGTTGGCATGAACAATGGAGTGCACAATGGGGCTCGAGATGTGCTTGTTACCTCAGCTGCTGTGTGATTGTCGACAAGGAGTGAAATGGACCAATTTGTGACCGCCCTTTCAATTTAACGCGTTAAAAACAGACGGAATTTGCATTCTTAATACCAGAGCAAAGAAACTACTTGGAACTCTTGTGTATATGAACGTGTCCGCGCCTTTGTACTCTGGTACCTTCGCCGCTACAAACCAACCAACCATCGTGTCCGTGCACATCAGAGTCGCAAAGAATGGAGAATAGGCAGGCTTGGTCGTGTGTGCAGGCGTAGCTCAGTTGGCAGATCGTTCGCTTAGTGTGTGAAAGATCTCGGGTTCAAGCCCCGGCGTCTCCATGTTTTGTGGTCAGTGCATGGTAAGTGTTGGTCGCGGCGAACCTAAAGGCACGAAAGAAGTTGCAAAACCAGCGTCACAGACTGATATGATGTGTACTGACATAAGGAGAGCAAGATGTAAGTGTGGGGACCGGCTGTTATCGAGGTGTCATCGAGTGCAGATCTGTCTAAGGTATCAAGGCTTAACGTCATTGAAGTCTAGAGAGTGGACAACACGTTCGTCATACTCAGAGCGATGTCCGAACTCTATTTTCCACGTTATGCGTGCCACTTTCATTGTGGCCAACTACGATTCGATACAGAATGCACGAAAGCTGAAAGACACCCTCACTGATACATAGAGAGTAGGATTTGTCTGCGGAATAATGGGAGTGCAAGGGTCTGTGACGTTGATATGGCTGTATGTAGCACTATTAGTCACCGGGGGAGTGGGCGTAGCTCAGATGGTAGAGCGCTCGGTTGGCGTGCGAGAGGTACTGGGATCGATACCCAGCGCCTCCAGAATTTTTAACACACCTACATTCGCACCTTGCCATGCAAGTGGAATAATTCACAACTAGCAGAGGTGTCTAGGCAGATACAAGCGAACGATTAGCATCTACAACTGGCAAGCGTGCTTTTAATCGTGCGCAGGAAGCACCCTCCTCCCACACCTACACTTAATTTAGAAACAGTACAAGTGTTCCCATAATATTCTCAAGCCTACGTCGGAAAGATATGCCTTTTGCCGAGTTCACGTAAATCCCACTGCACGTTCCCATTCTTTGCGTGCAGTCGACTGCTACTGGTGTTGCTGGTTGTGACTGCTGATAACAGATGCCGTAGCAATCAATTCATGGAGTGAATTGTATGTTTTGGGATAGTCTGTCTCTGACAAGCAAGCACAGGTGATATAGGTGCGAACACAGGAAGCTTGCAGCCCCTCGCTGCCTGCAGACACAGAGCAGCCACACTAGGAGAGCGGCCTAAGCCGTAGGCGAAATGTGCTCATTCGCTTTGGCGCGACGTCGAACTATAAATAAGGCTGCCACTAGCGTGAGCGTTGCGTGAGCGTCGTGTAAAGTCGGCTGCGTGGGTGATTGCCAAGTTTGGGGAGCCTTTCGGAGTATGATCAGTGCAATGGAGACGCGGAAACTTGTTGTGGCCCAGTGTTTTGCAGTTGGACGACAAGAGTGGTACACAATAGCAAAGAGCGAGGCACTGAGTTGGCATGAACAATGGAGTGCACAATGGGGCTCGAGATGTGCTTGTTACCTCAGCTGCTGTGTGATTGTCGACAAGGAGTGAAATGGACCAATTTGTGACCGCCCTTTCAATTTAACGCGTTAAAAACAGACGGAATTTGCATTCGTAATACCAGAGCAAAGAAACTACTTGGAACTCTTGTGTATATGAACGTGTCCGCGCCTTTGTACTCTGGTACCTTCGCCGCTACAAACCAACCAACCATCGTGTCCGTGCACATCAGAGTCGCAAAGAATGGAGAATAGGCAGGCTTGGTCGTGTGTGCAGGCGTAGCTCAGTTGGCAGATCGTTCGCTTAGTGTGTGAAAGATCTCGGGTTCAAGCCCCGGCGTCTCCATGTTTTGTGGTCAGTGCATGGTAAGTGTTGGTCGCGGCGAACCTAAAGGCACGCAAGAAGTTGCAAAACCAGCGTCACAGACTGATATGATGTGTACTGACATAAGGAGAGCAAGATGTAAGTGTGGGGACCGGCTGTTATCGAGGTGTCATCGAGTGCAGATCTGTCTAAGGTATCAAGGCTTAACGTCATTGAAGTCTAGAGAGTGGACAACACGTTCGTCATACTCAGAGCGATGTCCGAACTCTATTTTCGACGTTATGCGTGCCACTTTCATTGTGGCCAACTACGATTCGATACAGAATGCACGAAACCTGAAAGACACCCTCACTGATACATAGAGAGTAGGATTTGTCTGCGGAATAATGGGAGTGCAAGGGTCTGTGACGTTGATATGGCTGTATGTAGCACTATTAGTCACCGGGGGAGTGGGCGTAGCTCAGATGGTAGAGCGCTTGGTTGGCGTGCGAGAGGTACTGGGATCGATACCCAGCGCCTCCAGAATTTTTAACACACCTACATTCGCACCTTGCCATGCAAGTGGAATAATTCACAACTAGCAGAGGTGTCTAGGCAGATACAAGCGAACGATTAGCATCTACAACTGGCAAGCGTGCTTTTAATCGTGCGCAGGAAGCACCCTCCTCCCACACCTACACTTAATTTAGAAACAGTACAAGTGTTCCCATAATATTCTCAAGCCTACGTCGGAAAGATATGCCTTTTGCCGAGTTCACGTAAATCCCACTGCACGTTCCCATTCTTTGCGTGCAGTCGACTGCTACTGGTGTTGCTGGTTGTGACTGCTGATAACAGATGCCGTAGCAAAAAATTCATGGAGTGAATTGTATGTTTTGGGATAGTCTGTCTCTGACAAGCAAGCACAGGTGATATAGGTGCGAACACAGGAAGCTTGCAGCCCCTCGCTGCCTGCAGACACAGAGCAGCCACACTAGGAGAGCGGCCTACGCCGTAGGCGAAATGTGCTCATTCGCTTTGGCGCGACGTCGAACTATAAATAAGGCTGCCACTAGCGTGAGCGTTGCGTGAGCGTCGTGTAAAGTCGGCTGCGTGGGTGATTGCCAAGTTTGGGGAGCCTTTCGGAGTATGATCAGTGCAATGGAGACGCGGAAACTTGTTGTGGCCCAGTGTTTTGCAGTTGGACGACAAGAGTGGTACACAATAGCAAAGAGCGAGGCACTGAGTTGGCATGAACAATGGAGTGCACAATGGGGCTCGAGATGTGCTTGTTACCTCAGCTGCTGTGTGATTGTCGACAAGGAGTGAAATGGACCAATTTGTGACCGCCCTTTCAATTTAACGCGTTAAAAACAGACGGAATTTGCATTCGTAATACCAGAGCATCGAAACTACTTGGAACTCTTGTGTATATGAACGTGTCCGCGCCTTTGTACCTTGGTACCTTCACCGCTACAAACCAACCACCCATCGTGCCCGTGCACATCAGAGTCGCAAAGAATGGAGAATAGGCAGGCTTGGTCGTGTGTACAGGCGTAGCTCAGTTGGCAGATCGTTCGCTTAGTGTGTGAAAGGTCTCGGGTTCAAGCCCCGGCGTCTCCATGTTTTGTGGTCAGTGCATGGTAAGTGTTGGTCGCGGCGAACCTAAGGCACGCAAGAAGTTGCAAAACCAGCGTCACAGACTGCTATGATGTGTACTGACATAAGGAGAGCAAGATGTAAGTGTGGGGACCGGCTGTTATCGAGGTGTCATCGAGTGCAGATCTGTCTAAGGTATCAAGGCTTAACGTCATTGAAGTCTAGAGAGTGGACAACACGTTCGTCATACTCAGAGCGATGTCCGAACTCTAATTTCGACGTTATGCGTGCCACTTTCATTGTGGCCAACTACGATTCGGTACAGAATGCACGAAAGCTGAAAGACACCCTCACTGATACATAGAGAGTAGGATTTGTCTGCGGAATAATGGGAGTGCAAGGGTCTGTGACGTTGATATGTCTGTATGTAGCACTATTAGTCACCGGTGGGTTGGGCGTAGCTCAGATGGTAGAGCGCTCGGTTGGCGTGCGAGAGGTACTGGGATCGATACCCAGCGCCCCCAGAATTTTTAACACACCTACGTTCGCACCTTGCCATGCAAGTGGAATAATTCACAACTAGCAGAGGTGTCTAGGCAGATACAAGCGAACGATTAGCATCTACAATTGGCAAGCGTGCTTTTATTCGTGCGCAGGAAGCACCCTCCTCCCACACCTACACTTAATTTAGAAACAGTACAAGTGTTCCCATAATATTCTCAAGCCTACGTCGGAAAGATATGCCTTTTGCCGAGTTTACGTAAATCCCACTGCACGTTCACATTCTTTGCGTGCAGTCGGCTGCTACTGGTGTTGCTGGTTGTGACTGCTGATAACAGATGCCGTAGCAATCAATTCATGGAGTGAATTGTATGTTTTGGGATAGTCTGCCTCAGACAAGCAAGCACAGGTTATATAGGTGCGAACACAGGAAGCTTGCAGCCCCTCGCTGCCTGCAGACACAGAGCAGCCACACTAGGAGAGCGGCCTAAGCCGTAGGCGAAATGTGCTCATTCGCTTTGGCGCGACGTCGAACTATAAATAAGGCTGCCACTAGCGTGAGCGTCGTGTAAAGTCGGAAAAGTCGGCTGCATGGGTGATTGCCAAGTTTGGGGAGCGTTTCGGAGTATGATCAGTGCAATGGAGACGCGGAAACTTGTTGTGGCCCAGTGTTATGCAGTTGGACGACAAGAGTGGTACACAATAGCAAAGAGCGAGGCACTGAGTTGGCATGAACAATGGAGTGCACAATGGGGCTCGAGATGTGCTTGTTACCTCAGCTGCTGTGTGATTGTCGACAAGGAGTGAAATGGACCAATTTGTGACCGCCCTTTCAATTTAACGCGATAAAAACAGACGGAATTTGCATTCGTAATACCAGAGCATCGAAACTACTTGGAACACTTGTGTATATGAACGTGTCCGCGCCTTTGTACTCTGGTACCTTCACCGCTACAAACCAACCACCCATCGTGCCCGTGCACATCAGAGTCGCAAAGAATGGAGAATAGGCAGGTTTGGTCGTGTGTGCAGGCGTAGCTTAGTTGGCAGATCGTTCGCTTAGTGTGTGAAAGGTCTCGCGTTCAAGCCCAGGCGTCTCTATGTTTTGTGGTCAGTGCATGGTAAGTGTTGGTCGCGGCGAACCTAAAGGCACGCAAGAAGTTGCAAAACCAGCGACACAGAATGATATGATGTGTACTGACATAAGGAGAGCAAGATGTAAGTGTGGGGACCGGCTGTTATCGAGGTGTCATCGAGTGCAGATCTGTCTAAGGTATCAAGGCTTAACGTCATTGAAGTCTAGAGAGTGGACAACACGTTCGTCATACTCAGAGCGATGTCCGAACTCTATTTTCGACGTTATGCGTGCCACTTTCATTATGGCCAATTACGATTCGATACAGAATGCACGAAAGCTGAAAGACACACTCACTGATACATAGAGAGTAGGATTTGTCTGCGGAATAATGGGAGTACAAGGGTCTGTGACGTTGATATGGCTGTATGTAGCACAATTAGTCACCGGGGGGATGGGCGTAGCTCAGATGGTAGAGCGCTCGGTTGGCGTGCGAGAGCTACTGGGATCGATACCCACCGACTCCAGAATTTTTAACACACCTACATTCGCACCTTGCCATGCAAGTGGAATAATTCACAACTAGCAGAGGTGTCTAGGCAGATACAAGCGAACGATTAGCATCCACAATTGGCAAGCGTGCTTTTATTCGTGCGCAGGAAGCACCCTCCTCCCACACCTACACTTAATTTAGAAACAGTACAAGTGTTCCCATAATATTCTCAAGCCTTCGTCTGAAAGATATGCCTTTTGCCGAGTTCACGTAAATCCCACTGCACGTTCCCATTCTTTGCGTGCAGTCGGCTGCTACTGGTGTTGCTGGTTGTGACTGCTGATAACAGATGCCGTAGCAATCAATTCATGGAGTGAATTGTATGTTTTGGGATAGTCTGTCTCTGACAAGCAAGCACAGGTGATATAGGTGCGAATAGAGGAAGCTTGCAGCCCCTCGCTGCCTGCAGACACAGAGCAGCCACACTAGGAGAGCGGCCTAAGCCGTAGGCGAAATGTGCTCATTCGCTTTGGCGCGACGTCGAACTATAAATAAGGCTGCCACTAGCATGAGCGTCGTGTAAAGTCGGAAAAGTTGGCTGCGTGGGTGATTGTCAAGTTTGGGGAGCGTTTCGGAGTATGATCAGTGCAATGGAGACGCGGAAACTTGTTGTGGCCCAGTGTTTTGCAGTTGGACGACAAGAGTGGTACACAGTACCAAAGAGAGAGGCACTGAGTTGGCATGAACAATGGAGTGCACAATGGGGCTCGAGATGTGCTTGTTACCTCAGCTGCTGTGTGATTGTCGACGAGGAGTGAAATGGACCAATTTGTGACCGCCCTTTCAATTTAAGACGTTAAAAACAGACGGAATTTGCATTCGTAATACCAGAGCATCGAAACTACTTGGAACTCTTGTGTATATGAACGTGTCCGCGCCTTTGTACTCTGGTACCTTCGCCGCTACAAACCAACCAACCATCGTGTCCGTGCACATCAGAGTCGCAAAGAATGGAGAATAGGCAGGCTTGGTCGTGTGTGCAGGTGTAGCTCAGTTGGCAGATCATTCGCTTAGTGTGAGAAAGGTCTCGCGTTCAAGCCCCGGCATCTCCATGTTTTGTGGTCAGTGCATGGTAAGTGTTGGTCGCGGCTAACCTAAAGGCACGCGAGAATTTGCGAAACCAGCGTCACAGACTGATATGATGTGTACTGACATAAGGAGAGCAAGCTGTAAGTGTGGGGACCGGCTGTTATCGAGGTGTCATCGAGTGCAGATCTGTCTAAGGTATCAAGGCTTAACGTCATTGAAGTCTAGAGAGTGGACAACACGTTCGTCATACTCAGAGCGATGTCCGAACTCTATTTTCGACGTTATGCGTGCCACTTTCAATGTGGCCAACTACGATTCGATACAGAATGCACGAAACCTGAAAGACACCCTCACTGATACATAGAGAGTAGGATTTGTCTGCGGAATAATGCGAGTGCAAGGGTCTGTGACGTTGATATGGCTGTATGTAGCACCATTAGTCACCGGGGGGGTGGGCGTAGCTCAGATGGTAGAGCGCTCGGTTGGCGTGCGAGAGGTACTGGGATCGATACCCAGCGCCTACAGAATTTTTAACACACCTACATTCGCACCTTGCCATGCAAGTGGAATAATTCACAACTAGCAGAGGTGTCTAGGCAGATACAAGCGAACGATTAGCATCCACAATTGGCAAGCGTGCTTTTATTCGTGCGCAGGAAGCACCCTCCTCCCACACCTACACTTAATTTAGAAACAGTACAAGTGTTCCCATATTATTCTCAAGCCTACGTCGGAAAGGATATGCCTTTTGCCGAGTTCACGTAAATCCCACTGCACGTTCCCATTCTTTGCGTGCAGTCGGCTGCTACTGGTGTTGCTGGTTGTGACTGCTGATAACAGATGCCGTAGCAATCAATTCATGGAGTGAATTGTATGTTTTGGGATAGTCTGTCTCTGACAAGCAAGCACAGGTGATATAGGTGCGAACACAGGAAGCTTGCAGCCCCTCGCTGCCTGCAGACACAGAGCAGCCACACTAGGAGAGCGGCCTAAGCCGTAGGCGAAATGTGCTCATTCGCTTTGGCGGGATGTCGAACTATAAATAAGGCTGCCACTAGCATGAGCGTCGTGTAAAGTCGGAAAAGTCGGCTGCGTGGGTGATTGTCAAGTTTGGGGAGCGTTTCGGAGTATGATCAGTGCAATGGAGACGCGGAAACTTGTTGTGGCCCAGTGTTTTGCAGTTGGACGACAAGAGTGGTACACAGTAGCAAAGAGCGAGGCACTGAGTTGGCATGAACAATGGAGTGCACAATGGGGCTCGAGATGTGCTTGTTACCTCAGCTGCTGTGTGATTGTCGACGAGGAGTGAAATGGACCAATTTGTGACCGCCCTTTCAATTTAAGACGTTAAAAACAGACGGAATTTGCATTCGTAATACCAGAGCATCGAAACTACTTGGAACTCTTGTGTATATGAACGTGTCCGCGCCTTTATACTCTGGTACCTTCGCCGCTACAAACCAACCAACCATCGTGTCCGTGCACATCAGAGTCGCAAAGAATGGAGAATAGGCAGGCTTGGTCGTGTGTGCAGGTGTAGCTCAGTTGGCAGATCATTCGCTCAGTGTGAGAAAGGTCTCGGGTTCAAGCCCCGGCGTCTCCATGTTTTGTGGTCAGTGCATGGTAAGTGTTGGTCGCGGCTAACCTAAAGGCACGCGAGAATTTGCAAAACCAGCGTCACAGACTGATATGATGTGTACTGACATAAGGAGAGCAAGATGTAAGTGTGGGGACCGGCTGTTATCGAGGTGTCATCGAGTGCAGATCTGTCTAAGGTATCAAGGCTTAACGTCATTGAAGTCTAGAGAGTGGACAACACGTTCGTCATACTCAGAGCGATGTCCGAACTCTATTTTCGACGTTATGCGTGCCACTTTCAATGTGGCCAACTACGATTCGATACAGAATGCACGAAACCTGAAAGACACCCTCACTGATACATAGAGAGTAGGATTTGTCTGCGGAATAATGGAAGTGCAAGGGTCTGTACGTTGATATGGCTGTATGTAGCACTATTAGTCACCGGGGGGGTGGGCGTAGCTCAGATGGTAGAGCGCTCGTTTGGCGTGCGAGAGGTACTGGGATCGATACCCAGCGCCTCCAGAATTTTTAACACACCTACATTCGCACCTTGCCATGCAAGTGGAATAATTCACAACTAGCAGAGGTGTCTAGGCAGATACAAGCGAACGATTAGCATCCACAATTGGCAAGCGTGCTTTTATTCGTGTGCAGGAAGCACCCTCCTCCCACACCTACACTTAATTTAGAAACAGTACAAGTGTTCCCATAATATTCTCAAGCCTACGTCGGAAAGGATATGCCTTTTGCCGAGTTCACGTAAATCCCACTGCACGTTCCCATTCTTTGCGTGCAGTCGGCTGCTACTGGTGTTACTGGTTGTGACTGCTGATAACAGATGCCGTAGCAAACAATTCATGGAGTGAATTGTATGTTTTGGGATAGTCTGTCTCTGACAAGCAAGCACAGGTGATATAGGTGCGAATACAGGAAGCTTGCAGCCCCTCGCTGCCTGCAGACACAGAGCAGCCACACTAGGAGAGCGGCCTAAGCCGTAGGCGAAATGTGCTCATTCGCTTTGGCGCGACGTCGAACTATAAATAAGGCTGCCACTAGCATGAGCGTCGTGTAAAGTCGGAAAAGTCGGCTGCGTGGGTGATTGTCAAGTTTGGGGAGCGTTTCGGAGTATGATCAGTGCAATGGAGACGCGGAAACTTGTTGTGGCCCAGTGTTTTGCAGTTGGACGACAAGAGTGGTACACAGTAGCAAAGAGAGAGGCACTGAGTTGGCATGAACAATGGAGTGCACAATGGGGCTCGAGATGTGCTTGTTACCTCAGCTGCTGTGTGATTGTCGACGAGGAGTGAAATGGACCAATTTGTGACCGCCCTTTCAATTTACGGCGTTAAAAACAGACGGAATTTGCATTCGTAATACCAGAGCATCGAAACTACTTGGAACTCTTGTGTATATGAACGTGTCCGCGCCTTTGTACTCTGGTACCTTCGCCGCTACAAACCAACCAACCATCGTGTCCGTGCACATCAGAGTCGCAAAGAATGGAGAATAGGCAGGCTTGGTCGTGTGTGCAGGCGTAGCTCATTTGGCAGATCGTTCGCTTAGTGTGTGAAAGGTCTCGGGTTCAAGCCCCGGCGTCTCCACGTTTTGTGGTCAGTGCATGGTAAGTGTTGGTCGCGGCGAACCTAAAGGCACGCAAGAAGTTGTAAAACCAGCGTCACAGAATGATATGATGTGTACTGACATAAGGAGAGCAAGATGTAAGTGTGGGGACCGGCTGTTATCGAGGTGTCATCGAGTGCAGATCTGTCTAAGGTATCAAGGCTTAACGTCATTGAAGTCTAGAGAGTGGACAACACGTTCGTCATACTCAGAGCGATGTCCGATCTCTATTTTCGACGTTATGCGTGCCACTTTCATTGTGGCCAACTACGATTCGATACAGAATGCACGAAACCTGAAAGACACCCTCACTGATACACAGAGAGTAGGATTTGTCTGCGGAATAATGGGAGTGCAAGGGTCTGTGACGTTGATATGGCTGTATGTAGCACTATTAGTCACTGGGGAGGTGGGCGTAGCTCAGATTGTACAGCGCTCGGTTGGCATGCGAGGGGTACTGGGATCGATACCCAGCGCCTCCAGAATTTTTAACACACCTACATTCGGACCTTGCCATGCAAGTGGAATAATTCACAACTAGCAGAGGTGTCTAAGCAGATACAAGCGAACGAGCGTGCTTTAATTCGTGTGCAGGAAGCACCCTCCTCCCACACCTACACTTAATTTAGAAACAGTACAAGTGTTCCCATAATATTCCCAAGCCTACGTAGGAATGATGTGCCTTTTGCCGAGTTCACGTAAATCGCACTGCACGTTCCCATTCTTTGCGTGCAGTCGGCTGCTACTGGTGTTGCTGGTTGTGACTGCTGATAACAGATGCCGTAGCAATCAATTCATGGAGTGAATTGTATGTTTTGGGATAGTCTGTCTCTGACAAGCAAGCACAGGTGATATAGTTGCGAACACAGGAAGCTTGCAGCCCCTCGCTGCCTGCAGACACAGAGCAGCCACACTAGGAGAGCGGCCTAAGCCGTAGGCGAAATGTGCTCATTCGCCTTGGCGCGACGTCGAACTATAAATAAGGCTGCCACTAGCGTGAGCGTCGTGTAAAGTCGGACAAGTCGGCTGCGTGGGTGATTGCCAAGTTTGGGGAGCGTTTCGGAGTATGATCAGTGCAATGGAGACGCGGAAACTTGTTGTGGCCCAGTGTTTTGCAGTTGGACGACAAGAGTGGTACACAGTAGCAAAGAGCGAGGCACTGAGATGGCATGAACAATGGAGTGCACAATGGGGCTCGAGATGTGCTTGTTACCTCAGGTGCTGTGTGATTGTCGACAAGGAGTGAAATGGACCAATTTGTGACCGCCCTTTCAATTTAAGACGTTAAAAACAGACGGAATTTGCATTCGTAATACCAGAGCATCGAAACTACTTGGAACTCTTGTGTATATGAACGTGTCCGCGCCTTTGTACTCTGGTACCTTCGCCGCTACAAACCAACCAACCATCGTGTCCGTGCACATCAGAGTCGCAAAGAATGGAGAATAAGCAGGGTTGGTCGTGTGTGCAGCCGTAGCTCAGTTGGCAGATCGTTCGCTTAGTGTGTGAAAGGTCTCGGGTTCAAGCCCCGGCGTCTCCATGTTTTGTGGTCAGTGCATGGTAAGTGTTGGTCGCGGCGAACCTAAAGGCACGCAAGAAGTTGCAAAACCAGCGTCACAGACTGATATGATGTGTACTGACATAAGGAGAGCTAGATGAAAGTGTGGGGACCGGCTGTTATCGAGGTGTCATCGAGTGCAGATCTGTCTAAGGTATCAAGGCTTAACGTCATTGAAGTCTAGAGAGTGGACAACATGTTCGTCATACTCAGAGCGATGTCCGAACTCTATTTTCGACGTTATGCGTGCCACTTTCATTGTGGCCAACTACGATTCGATACAGAATGCACGAAATCTGAAAGACACCCTCACTGATACATAGAGAGTAGGATTTGTCTGCGGAATAATGGGAGTCCAAGGGTCTGTGACGCTGATATGGCTGTATGTAGCATTATTAGTCACAGGGGTGGGCGTAGCTCAGATGGTAGAGCACTCGGTTGGCGTGCGAGAGGTACTGGGATCGATACCCAGCGCCTCCAGAATTTTTAACACACCTACATTCGCACCTTGCCATGCAAATGGAATAATTCACAACTAGCAGAGGTGTCTAGGCAGATACAAGCGAAAGATTAGCATCCACAATTGGCAAGCGTGCTTTTATTCGTGCGCAGGAAGCACCCTCCTCCCACACCTACACTTAATTTAGAAACAGTACAAGTGTTCCCATAATATTCCCAAGCCTACGTAGGAATGATGTGCCTTTTGCCGAGTTCACGTAAATCCCACTGCACGTTCCCATTCTTTGCGTGCAGTCGGCTGCTACTGGTGTTGCTGGTTGTGACTGCTGATAACAGATGCCGTAGCAATCAATTCATGGAGTGAATTGTATGTTTTGGGATAGTCTGTCTCTGACAAGCAAGCACAGGTGATATAGGTTGAACACAGGAAGCTTGCAGCCCCTCGCTGCCTGCAGACACAGAGCAGCCACACTAGGAGAGCGGCCTAAGCCGTAGGCGAAATGTGCTCATTCGCCTTGGCGCGACGTCGAACTATAAATAAGGCTGCCACTAGCGTGAGCGTCGTGTAAAGTCGGACAAGTCGGCTGCGTGGGTGATTGCCAAGTTTGGGGAGCGTTTCGGAGTATGATCAGTGCAATGGAGACGCGGAAACTTGTTGTGGCCCAGTGTTTTGCAGTTGGACGACAAGAGTGGTACACAGTAGCAAAGACGAGGCACTGAGATGGCATGAACAATGGAGTGCACAATGGGGCTCGAGATGTGCTTGTTATCTCAGGTGCTGTGTGATTGTCGACAAGGAGTGAAATGGACCAATTTGTGACCGCCCTTTCAAGTTAAGACGTTAAAAACAGACGGAATTTGCATTCGTAATACCAGAGCATCGAAACTACATGGAACTCTTGTGTATATGAACGTGTCCGCGCCTTTGTACTCTGGTACCTTCGCCGCTACAAACCAACCAAAAATCGTGTCCGTGCACATCAGAGTCGCAAAGAATGGAGAATAGGCAGGCTTGGTCGTGTGTGCAGCCGTAGCTCAGTTGGCAGATCGTTCGCTTAGTGTGTGAAAGGTCTCGGGTTCAAGCCCCGGCGCCTCCATGTTTTGTGGTCAGTGCATGGTAAGTGTTGGTCGCGGCGAACCTAAAGGCACGCAAGAAGTTGCAAAACCAGCGTCACAGACTGATATGATGTGTACTGACATAAGGAGAGCTAGATGTAAGTGTGGGGACCGGCTGTTATCGAGGTGTCATCGAGTGCAGATCTGTCTAAGGTATCAAGGCTTAACGTCATTGAAGTCTAGAGAGTGGACAACATGTTCGTCACACTCAGAGCGATGTCCGAACTCTATTTTCGACGTTATGCGTGCCACTTTCATTGTGGCCAACTACGATTCGGTACAGAATGCACGAAACCTGAAAGACACCCTCACTGATACATAGAGAGTAGGATTTGTCTGCGGAATAATGGGAGTCCAAGGGTCTGTGACGTTGATATGGCTGTATGTAGCACTATTAGTCACGGGGCTGTGGTAGTCGTAGCTCAGATGGTAAAGCGCTCGGTTGGCGTGCGAGAGGTACTGGGATCGATGCCCAGCGCCTCCAGAATTTTTAACACACCTACATTCGCACCTTGCCATGCAAGTGGAATAATTCACAACTAGCAGAGGTGTGTAGGCAGATACAAGCGAAAGATTAGCATCCACAATTGGCAAGCGTGCTTTTATTCGTGCGCAGGAAGCACCCTCCTCCCACACCTACACTTAATTTAGAAACAGTACAAGTGTTCCCATAATATTCCCAAGCCTACGTAGGAATGATGTGCCTTTTGCCGAGTTCACGTAAATCCCACTGCACGTTCCCATTCTTTGCGTGCAGTCGGCTGCTACTGGTGTTGCTGGTTGTGACTGCTGATAACAGATGCCGTAGCAATCAATTCATGGAGTGAATTGTATGTTTTGGGATAGTCTGTCTCTGACAAGCAAGCACAGGTGATATAGGTTGAACACAGGAAGCTTGCAGCCCCTCGCTGCCTGCAGACACAGAGCAGCCACACTAGGAGAGCGGCCTAAGCCGTAGGCGAAATGTGCTCATTCGCCTTGGCGCGACGTCGAACTATTAATAAGGCTGCCACTAGCGTGAGCGTCGTGTAAAGTCGGACAAGTCGGCTGCGTGGGTGATTGCCAAGTTTGGGGAGCGTTTCGGAGTATGATCAGTGCAATGGAGACGCGGAAACTTGTTGTGGCCCAGTGTTTTGCAGTTGGACGACAAGAGTGGTACACAGTAGCAAAGAGCGAGGCACTGAGATGGCATGAACAATGGAGTGCACAATGGGGCTCGAGATGTGCTTGTTATCTCAGGTGCTGTGTGATTGTCGACAAGGAGTGAAATGGACCAATTTGTGACCGCCCTTTCAATTTAAGACGTTAAAAACAGACGGAATTTGCATTCGTAATACCAGAGCATCGAAACTACTTGGAACTCTTGTGTATATGAACGTGTCCGCGCCTTTGTACTCTGGTACCTTCGCCGCTACAAACCAACCAACCATCGTGTCCGTGCACATCAGAGTCGCAAAGAAAGCAGAATAAGCAGGCTTGGTCGTGTGTGCAGCCGTAGCTCAGTTGGCAGATCGTTCGCTTAGTGTGTGAAAGGTCTCGGGTTCAAGCCCCGGCGTCTCCATGTTTTGTGGTCAGTGCATGGTAAGTGTTGGTCGCGGCGAACCTAAAGGCACGCAAGAAGTTGCAAAACCAGCGTCACAGACTGATATGATGTGTACTGACATAAGGAGAGCTAGATGAAAGTGTGGGGACCGGCTGTTATCGAGGTGTCATCGAGTGCAGATCTGTCTAAGGTATCAAGGCTTAACGTCATTGAAGTCTAGAGAGTGGACAACATGTTCGTCATACTCAGAGCGATGTCCGAACTCTATTTTCGACGTTATGCGTGCCACTTTCATTGTGGCCAACTACGATTCGATACAGAATGCACGAAATCTGAAAGACACCCTCACTGATACATAGAGAGTAGGATTTGTCTGCGGAATAATGGGAGTCCAAGGGTCTGTGACGTTGATATGGCTGTATGTAGCACTATTAGTCACGGGGCTGTGGTAGTCGTAGCTCAGATGGTAAAGCGCTCGGATGGCGTGCGAGAGGTACTGGGATCGATGCCCAGCGCCTCCAGAATTTTTAACACACCTACATTCGCACCTTGCCATGCAAGTGGAATAATTCACAACTAGCAGAGGTGTCTAGGCAGATACAAGCGAACGATTAGCATCCACAATTGGCAAGCGTGCTTTTATTCGTGCGCAGGAAGCACCCTCCTCCCACACCTACACTTAATTTAGAAACAGCACAAGTGTTCCCATAATATTCTCAAGCCTACGTCGGAAAGATATGCCTTTTGCCGAGTTCACGTAAATCCCACTGCACGTTCCCATTCTTTGCGTGCAGTCGGCTGCTACTGGTGTTGCTGGTTGTGACTGCTGATAACAGATGCCGTAGCAATCAATTCATGGAGTGAATTGTATGTTTTGGGATAGTCTGTCTCTGACATGCAAGCACAGGTGATATAGGTGCGAACACAGGAAGCTTGCAGCCCCTCGCTGCCTGCAGACACAGAGCAGCCACACTAGGAGAGCGGCCTAAGCCGTAGGCGAAATGTGCTCATTCGCTTTGGCGCGACGTCGAACTATAAATAAGGCTGCCACTAGCGTGAGCGTCGTGTAAAGTCGGACAAGTCGGCTGCGTGGGTGATTGCCAAGTTTGGGGAGCGTTTCGTTGTATGATAAGTGCAATGGAAACGCGGAAACTTGTTGTGGCCCAGTGTTTTGCAGTTGGACGACAAGAGTGGTACACAGTAGCAAAGAGCGAGGCACTGAGATGGCATGAACAATGGAGTGCACAATGGGGCTCGATATGTGCTTGTTATCTCAGGTGCTGTGTGATTGTCGACAAGGAGTGAAATGGACCAATTTGTGAATGCCCTTTCAATTTAAGACGTTACAAACAGACGGAATTTGCATTCGTAATACCAGAGCATCGAAACTACTTGGAACTCTTGTGTATATGAACGTGTCCGCGCCTTTGTACTCTGGTACCTTCGCCGCTACAAACCAACCAACCATCGTGTCCGTGCACATCAGAGTCGCAAAGAATGGAGAATAGGCAGGCTAGGTTGTGTGTGCAGTCGTAGCTCAGTTGGCAGATCGTTCGCTTAGTGTGTGAAAGGTCTCGGGTTCAAGCACCGGCGCATCCATGTTTTGTGGTCAGTGCATGGTAAGTGTTGGTCGCGGTGAACCTAAAGGCACGCAAGAAGTTGCAAAACCAGCGTCACAGACTGATATGATGTGTACTGACATAAGGAGTGCAAGATGTAAGTGTGGGGACCGGCTGTTATCGAGGTGTCATCGAGTGCAGATCTGTCTAAGGTATCAAGGCTTAACGTCATTGAAGTCTAGAGAGTGGACAAAACGTTCGTTACACTCAGAGCGATGTCCGAACTCTATTTTCGACGTTATGCGTGCCACTTTCATTGTGGCCAACTACGATTCGATACAGAATGCACGAAACCTGAAAGACACCCTCACTGATACATAGAGAGTAGGATTTGTCTGCGGAATAATGGGAGTGCAAGGGTCTGTGACGTTGATATGGCTGTATGTAGCACTATTAGTCACCGGGGGGTGGGCGTAGCTCAGATCTTAGAGAGCTCGGTTGGCGTGCGAGAGGTACTGGGGTCGATACCCAGCGCCTCCAGAATTTTTAACACACCTACATTCGCACCTTGCCATGCAAGTGGAATAATTCACAACTAGCAGAGGTGTCTAGGCAGATACAAGCGAACGATTAGCATCCACAATTGGCAAGCGTGCTTTTATTCGTGCGCAGGAAGCACCCTCCTCCCACACCTACACTTAATTTAGAAACAGTACAAGTGTTCCCATAATATTCTCAAGCCTACGTCGGAAAGATATGCCTTTTGCCGAGTTCACGTAAATCCCACTGCACGTTCCCATTCTTTGCGTGCAGTCGGCTGCTACTGGTGTTGCTGGTTGTGACTGCTGATAACAGATGCCGTAGCAATCAATTCATGGAGTGAATTGTATGTTCTGAGATAGTCTGTCTCTGACAAGCAAGCGCAGATGGTATAGGTGCGAACACAGGAAGCTTGCAGCCCCTCGCTGCCTGCAGACACAGAGCAGCCACTCTGGGAGAGCGGCCTAAGCCGTAGGCGAAATGTGCTCATTCGCTTTGGCGCGACGTCGAACTATAAATAAGGCTGCCACTAGCGTGAGCGTCGTGTGAAGTCGGAAAAGTTGGCTGCTTGGGTGATTGCCAAGTTTGGGGAGCGTTGCGGAGTATGATCAGTGCAATGGAGACGCGGAAACTTGTTGTGGCCCAGTGTTTTGCAGTTGGACGACAAGAGTGGTACACAGTAGCAAAGAGCGAGGCACTGAGATGGCATGAACAATGGAGTGCACAATGGGGCTCGAGATGTGCTTGTTATCTCAGGTGCTGTGTGATTGTCGACAAGGAGTGAAATGGACCAATATGTGACCGCCCTTTCAATTTAAGACGTTAAAAACAGACGGAATTTGCATTCGTAATACCAGATCATCGAAACTACTTGGAACTCTTGTGTATATGAACGTGTCCGCGCCTTTGTACTCTGGTACCTTCGCCGCTACAAACCAACCAACCATCGTGTCCGTGCACATCAGAGTCGCAAAGAATGGAGAATAGGCAGGCTTGGTCGTGTGTGCAGCCGTAGCTCAGTTGGCAGATCGTTCGCTTAGTGTGTGAAAGGTGTCGGGTTCAAGCCCCGGCGCCTCCATGTTTTGTGGTCAGTGCATGGTAAGTGTTGGTCGCGGCGAACCTAAAGGCACGCAAGAAGTTGCAAAACCAGCGTCACAGACTGCTATGATGTGTACTGACATAAGGAGAGCAAGATGTAAGTGTGGGGACCGGCTGTTATCGAGGTGTCATCGAGTGCAGATCTGTCTAAGGTATCAAGGCTTAACGTCATTGAAGTCTAGAGAGTGGACAACACGTTCGTCATACTCAGAGCGATGTCCGAACTCTATTTTCGACGTTATGCGTGCCACTTTCATTGTGGCCAACTACGATTCAATACAGAATGCACGAAACCTGAAAGACATCCTCACTGATACATAGAGAGTAGGATTTGTCTACCGAATAATGGGAGTGCAAGGGTCTGTGACGTCGATATGGCTGTATGTAGCACTATTAGTCACCGGGGGGTGGGCGTAGCTCAGATCTTAGAGAGCTCGGTTGGCGTGCGAGAGGTACTGGGGTCGATACCCAGCGCCTCCAGAATTTTTAACACACCTACATTCGCACCTTGCCATGCAAGTGGAATAATTCACAACTAGCAGAGGTGTCTAGGCAGATACAAGCGAACGATTAGCATCCACAATTGGCAAGCGTGCTTTTATTCGTGCGCAGGAAGCACCCTCCTCCCACACCTACACTTAATTTAGAAACAGTACAAGTGTTCCCATAATATTCTCAAGCCTACGTCGGAAAGATATGCCTTTTGCCGAGTTCACGTAAATCCCACTGCACGTTACCATTCTTTGCGTGCAGTCGGCTGCTACTGGTGTTGCTGGTTGTGACTGCTGATAACAGATGCCGTAGCAATTAATTCATGGAGTGAATTGTATGTTTTGAGATAGTCTGTCTCTGACAAGCAAGCGCAGGTGGTATAGGTGCGAACACAGGAAGCTTGCAGCCCCTCGCTGCCTGCAGACACAGAGCAGCCACTCTGGGAGAGCGGCCTAAGCCGTAGGCGAAATGTGCTCATTCGCTTTGGCGCGACGTCGAACTATAAATAAGGCTGCCACTAGCGTGAGCGTCGTGTGAAGTCGGAAAAGTCGGCTGCTTGGGTGATTGCCAAGTTTGGGGAGCGTTTCGGAGTATGATCAGTGCAATGGAGACGCGGAAACTTGTTGTGGCCCAGTGTTTTGCAGTTGGACGACAAGAGTGGTACACAGTAGCAAAGAGCGAGGCACTGAGATGGCATGAACAATGGAGTGCACAATGGGGCTCGAGATGTGCTTGTTATCTCAGGTGCTGTGTGATTGTCGACAAGGAGTGAAATGGACCAATTTGTGACCACCCTTTCAATTTAAGACGTTAAAAACAGACGGAATTTGCATTCGTAATACCAGAGCATCGAAACTACTTGGAACTCTTGTGTATATGAACGTGTCCGCGTCTTTGTACTCTGGTACCTTCGCCGCTACAAACCAACCAACCATCGTGTCCGTGCACATCAGAGTCGCAAAGAATGGAGAATAGGCAGGATTTGTCGTGTGTGCAGCCGTAGCTCAGTTGGCATATCGTTCGCTTAGTGTGTGAAAGGTCTCGGGTTCAAGTCCCGGCGCCTCCATGTTTTGTGGTCAGTGCATGGTAAGTGCTGGTCGCGGCGAACCTAAAGGCACGCTAGAAGTTGCAAAACCAGCGTCACAGACTGATATGATGTGTACTGACATAAGGAGAGCAAGATGTAAGAGTGGGGACCGGCTGTTATCGAGGTGTCATCGAGTGCAGATCTGTCTAAGGTATCAAGGCTTAACGTCATTGAAGTCTAGAGAGTGGACAACACGTTCGTCATACTCAGAGCGATGTCCGAACTCTATTTTCGACGTTATGCGTGCCACTTTCATTGTGGCCAACTACGATTCAATACAGAATGCACGAAACCTGAAAGACATCCTCACTGATACATAGAGAGTAGGATTTGTCTACCGAATAATGGGAGTGCAAGGGTCTGTGACGTTGATATGGCTGTATGTAGCACTATTAGTCACCGGGGGGTGGGCGTAGCTCAGATCTTAGAGCGCTCGGTTGGCGTGCGAGAGGTACTGGGGTCGATACCCAGCGCCTCCAGAATTTTTAACACACCTACATTCGCACCTTGCCATGCAAGTGGAATAATTCACAACTAGCAGAGGTGTCTAGGCAGATACAAGCGAACGATTAGCATCCACAATTGGCAAGCGTGCTTTTATTCGTGCGCAGGAAGCACCCTCCTCCCACACCTACACTTAATTTAGAAACAGTACAAGTGTTCCCATAATATTCTCAAGCCTACGTCGGAAAGATATGCCTTTTGCCGAGTTCACGTAAATCCCACTGCACGTTCCCATTCTTTGCGTGCAGTCGGCTGCTACTGGTGTTGCTGGTTGTGACTGCTGATAACAGATGCCGTAGCAATCAATTCATGGAGTGAATTGTATGTTTTGAGATAGTCTGTCTCTGACAAGCAATCGCAGGTGGTATAGGTGCGAACACAGGAAGCTTGCAGCCCCTCGCTGCCTGCAGACACAGAGCAGCCACTCTGGGAGAGCGGCCTAAGCCGTAGGCGAAATGTGCTCATTCGCTTTGGCGCGACGTCGAACTATAAATAAGGCTGCCACTAGCGTGAGCGTTGCGTGAGCGTCGTGTAAAGTCGGAAAAGTCGGCTGCATGGGTGATTGCCAAGTTTGGGGAGCGTTTCGGAGTATGATCAGTGCAATGGAGACGCGGAAACTTGTTGTGGCCCAGTGTTTTGCAGTTGGACGACAAGAGTGGTACACAGTAGCAAAGAGCGAGGCACTGAGATGGCATGAACAATGGAGTGCACAATGGGGCTCGAGATGTGCTTGTTATCTCAGGTGCTGTGTGATTGTCGACAAGGAGTGAAATGGACCAATTTGTGACCACCCTTTCAATTTAAGACGTTAAAAACAGACGGAATTTGCATTCGTAATACCAGAGCATCGAAACTACTTGGAACTCTTGTGTATATGAACGTGTCCGCGTCTTTGTACTCTGGTACCTTCGCCGCTACAAACCAACCAACCATCGTGTCCGTGCACATCAGAGTCGCAAAGAATGGAGAATAGGCAGGCTTTGTCGTGTGTGCAGCCGTAGCTCAGTTGGCAGATCGTTCGCTTAGTGTGTGAAAGGTTTCGGGTTCAAGTCCCGGCGCCTCCATGTTTTGTGGTCAGTGCATGGTAAGTGCTGGTCGCGGCGAACCTAAAGGCACGCTAGAAGTTGCAAAACCAGCGTCACAGACTGATATGATGTGTACTGACATAAGGAGAGCAAGATGTAAGAGTGGGGACCGGCTGTTATCGAGGTGTCATCGAGTGCAGATCTGTCTAAGGTATCAAGGCTTAACGTCATTGAAGTCTAGAGAGTGGACAACACGTTCGTCATACTCAGAGCGATGTCCGAACTCTATTTTCGACGTTATGCGTGCCACTTTCATTGTGGCCAACTACGATTCAATACAGAATGCACGAAACCTGAAAGACATCCTCACTGATACATAGAGAGTAGGATTTGTCTACCGAATAATGGGAGTGCAAGGGTCTGTGACGTTGATATGGCTGTATGTAGCACTATTAGTCACCGGGGGGTGGGCGTAGCTCAGATCTTAGAGCGCTCGGTTGGAGTGCGAGAGGTACTGGGGTCGATACCCAGCGCCTCCAGAATTTTTAACACACCTACATTCGCACCTTGCCATGCAAGTGGAATAATTCACAACTAGCAGAGGTGTCTAGGCAGATACAAGCGAACGATTAGCATCCACAATTGGCAAGCGTGCTTTTATTCGTGCGCAGGAAGCACCCTCCTCCCACACCTACACTTAATTTAGAAACAGTACAAGTGTTCCCATAATATTCTCAAGCCTACGTCGGAAAGATATGCCTTTTGCCGAGTTCACGTAAATCCCACTGCACGTTCCCATTCTTTGCGTGCAGTCGGCTGCTACTGGTGTTGCTGGTTGTGACTGCTGATAACAGATGCCGTAGCAATCAATTCATGGAGTGAATTGTATGTTTTGAGATAGTCTGTCTCTGACAAGCAAGCGCAGGTGGTATAGGTGCGAACACAGGAAGCTTGCAGCCCCTCGCTGCCTGCAGACACAGAGCAGCCACTCTGGGAGAGCGGCCTAAGCCGTAGGCGAAATGTGCTCATTCGCTTTGGCGCGACGTCGAACTATAAATAAGGCTGCCACTAGCGTGAGCGTTGCGTGAGCGTCGTGTAAAGTCGGAAAAGTCGGCTGCATGGGTGATTGCCAAGTTTGGGGAGCGTTTCGGAGTATGATCAGTGCAATGGAGACGCGGAAACTTGTTGTGGCCCAGTGTTTTGCAGTTGGACGACAAGAGTGGTACACAGTAGCAAAGAGCGAGGCACTGAGATGGCATGAACAATGGAGTGCACAATGGGGCTCGAGATGTGCTTGTTATCTCAGGTGCTGTGTGATTGTCGACAAGGAGTGAAATGGACCAATTTGTGACCGCCCTTTCAATTTAAGACGTTAAAAACAGACGGAATTTGCATTCGTAATACCAGAGCATCGAAACTACTTGGAACTCTTGTGTATATGAACGTGTCCGCGCCTTTGTACTTTGGTACCTTCGCCGCTACAAACCAACCAACCATCGTGTCCGTGCACATCAGAGTCGCAAAGAATGGAGAATAGGCAGGCTTTGTCGTGTGTGCAGCCGTAGCTCAGTTGGCAGATCGTTCGCTTAGTGTGTGAAAGGTCTCGGGTTCAAGCCCCGGCGCCTCCATGTTTTGTGGTCAGTGCATGGTAAGTGCTGGTCGCGGCGAACCTAAAGGCACGCTAGAAGTTGCAAAACCAGCGTCACAGACTGATATGATGTGTACTGACATAAGGAGAGCAAGATGTAAGTGTGGGGACCGGCTGTTATCGAGGTGTCATCGAGTGCAGATCTGTCTAAGGTATCAAGGCTTAACGTCATTGAAGTCTAGAGAGTGGACAACACGTTCGTCATACTCAGAGCGATGTCCGAACTCTATTTTCGACGTTATGCGTGCCACTTTCATTGTGGCCAACTACGATTCAATACAGAATGCACGAAACCTGAAAGACATCCTCACTGATACATAGAGAGTAGGATTTGTCTACCGAATAATGGGAGTGCAAGGGTCTGTGACGTTGATATGGCTGTATGTAGCACTATTAGTCACCGGGGGGTGGGCGTAGCTCAGATCTTAGAGCGCTCGGTTGGCGTGCGAGAGGTACTGGGGTCGATACCCAGCGCCTCCAGAATTTTTAACACACCTACATTCGCACCTTGCCATGCAAGTGGAATAATTCACAACTAGCAGAGGTGTCTAGGCAGATACAAGCGAACGATTAGCATCCACAATTGGCAAGCGTGCTTTTATTCGTGCGCAGGAAGCACCCTCCTCCCACACCTACACTTAATTTAGAAACAGTACAAGTGTTCCCATAATATTCTCAAGCCTACGTCGGAAAGATATGCCTTTTGCCGAGTTCACGTAAATCCCACTGCACGTTCCCATTCTTTGCGTGCAGTCGGCTGCTACTGGTGTTGCTGGTTGTGACTGCTGATAACAGATGCCGTAGCAATCAATTCATGGAGTGAATTGTATGTTTTGAGATAGTCTGTCTCTGACAAGCAAGCGCAGGTGGTATAGGTGCGAACACAGGAAGCTTGCAGCCCCTCGCTGCCTGCAGACACAGAGCAGCCACTCTGGGAGAGCGGCCTAAGCCGTAGGCGAAATGTGCTCATTCGCTTTGGCGCGACGTCGAACTATAAATAAGGCTGCCACTAGCGTGAGCGTTGCGTGAGCGTCGTGTAAAGTCGGAAAAGTCGGCTGCATGGGTGATTGCCAAGTTTGGGGAGCGTTTCGGAGTATGATCAGTGCAATGGAGACGCGGAAACTTGTTGTGGCCCAGTGTTTTGCAGTTGGACGACAAGAGTGGTACACAGTAGCAAAGAGCGAGGCACTGAGATGGCATGAACAATGGAGTGCACAATGGGGCTCGAGATGTGCTTGTTATCTCAGGTGCTGTGTGATTGTCGACAAGGAGTGAAATGGACCAATTTGTGACCACCCTTTCAATTTAAGACGTTAAAAACAGACGGAATTTGCATTCGTAATACCAGAGCATCGAAACTACTTGGAACTCTTGTGTATATGAACGTGTCCGCGTCTTTGTACTCTGGTACCTTCGCCGCTACAAACCAACCAACCATCGTGTCCGTGCACATCAGAGTCGCAAAGAATGGAGAATAGGCAGGCTTTGTCGTGTGTGCAGCCGTAGCTCAGTTGGCAGATCGTTCGCTTAGTGTGTGAAAGGTTTCGGGTTCAAGTCCCGGCGCCTCCATGTTTTGTGGTCAGTGCATGGTAAGTGCTGGTCGCGGCGAACCTAAAGGCACGCTAGAAGTTGCAAAACCAGCGTCACAGACTGATATGATGTGTACTGACATAAGGAGAGCAAGATGTAAGAGTGGGGACCGGCTGTTATCGAGGTGTCATCGAGTGCAGATCTGTCTAAGGTATCAAGGCTTAACGTCATTGAAGTCTAGAGAGTGGACAACACGTTCGTCATACTCAGAGCGATGTCCGAACTCTATTTTCGACGTTATGCGTGCCACTTTCATTGTGGCCAACTACGATTCAATACAGAATGCACGAAACCTGAAAGACATCCTCACTGATACATAGAGAGTAGGATTTGTCTACCGAATAATGGGAGTGCAAGGGTCTGTGACGTTGATATGGCTGTATGTAGCACTATTAGTCACCGGGGGGTGGGCGTAGCTCAGATCTTAGAGCGCTCGGTTGGAGTGCAAGAGGTACTGGGGTCGATACCCAGCGCCTCCAGAATTTTTAACACACCTACATTCGCACCTTGCCATGCAAGTGGAATAATTCACAACTAGCAGAGGTGTCTAGGCAGATACAAGCGAACGATTAGCATCCACAATTGGCAAGCGTGCTTTTATTCGTGCGCAGGAAGCACCCTCCTCCCACACCTACACTTAATTTAGAAACAGTACAAGTGTTCCCATAATATTCTCAAGCCTACGTCGGAAAGATATGCCTTTTGCCGAGTTCACGTAAATCCCACTGCACGTTCCCATTCTTTGCGTGCAGTCGGCTGCTACTGGTGTTGCTGGTTGTGACTGCTGATAACAGATGCCGTAGCAATCAATTCATGGAGTGAATTGTATGTTTTGAGATAGTCTGTCTCTGACAAGCAAGCGCAGGTGGTATAGGTGCGAACACAGGAAGCTTGCAGCCCCTCGCTGCCTGCAGACACAGAGCAGCCACTCTGGGAGAGCGGCCTAAGCCGTAGGCGAAATGTGCTCATTCGCTTTGGCGCGACGTCGAACTATAAATAAGGCTGCCACTAGCGTGAGCGTTGCGTGAGCGTCGTGTAAAGTCGGAAAAGTCGGCTGCATGGGTGATTGCCAAGTTTGGGGAGCGTTTCGGAGTATGATCAGTGCAATGGAGACGCGGAAACTTGTTGTGGCCCAGTGTTTTGCAGTTGGACGACAAGAGTGGTACACAGTAGCAAAGAGCGAGGCACTGAGATGGCATGAACAATGGAGTGCACAATGGGGCTCGAGATGTGCTTGTTATCTCAGGTGCTGTGTGATTGTCGACAAGGAGTGAAATGGACCAATTTGTGACCGCCCTTTCAATTTAAGACGTTAAAAACAGACGGAATTTGCATTCGTAATACCAGAGCATCGAAACTACTTGGAACTCTTGTGTATATGAACGTGTCCGCGCCTTTGTACTTTGGTACCTTCGCCGCTACAAACCAACCAACCATCGTGTCCGTGCACATCAGAGTCGCAAAGAATGGAGAATAGGCAGGCTTTGTCGTGTGTGCAGCCGTAGCTCAGTTGGCAGATCGTTCGCTTAGTGTGTGAAAGGTCTCGGGTTCAAGCCCCGGCGCCTCCATGTTTTGTGGTCAGTGCATGGTAAGTGCTGGTCGCGGCGAACCTAAAGGCACGCTAGAAGTTGCAAAACCAGCGTCACAGACTGATATGATGTGTACTGACATAAGGAGAGCAAGATGTAAGTGTGGGGACCGGCTGTTATCGAGGTGTCATCGAGTGCAGATCTGTCTAAGGTATCAAGGCTTAACGTCATTGAAGTCTAGAGAGTGGACAACACGTTCGTCATACTCAGAGCGATGTCCGAACTCTATTTTCGACGTTATGCGTGCCACTTTCATTGTGGCCAACTACGATTCAATACAGAATGCACGAAACCTGAAAGACATCCTCACTGATACATAGAGAGTAGGATTTGTCTACCGAATAATGGGAGTGCAAGGGTCTGTGACGTTGATATGGCTGTATGTAGCACTATTAGTCACCGGGGGGTGGGCGTAGCTCAGATCTTAGAGCGCTCGGTTGGCGTGCGAGAGGTACTGGGGTCGATACCCAGCGCCTCCAGAATTTTTAACACACCTACATTCGCACCTTGCCATGCAAGTGGAATAATTCACAACTAGCAGAGGTGTCTAGGCAGATACAAGCGAACGATTAGCATCCACAATTGGCAAGCGTGCTTTTATTCGTGCGCAGGAAGCACCCTCCTCCCACACCTACACTTAATTTAGAAACAGTACAAGTGTTCCCATAATATTCTCAAGCCTACGTCGGAAAGATATGCCTTTTGCCGAGTTCACGTAAATCCCACTGCACGTTCCCATTCTTTGCGTGCAGTCGGCTGCTACTGGTGTTGCTGGTTGTGACTGCTGATAACAGATGCCGTAGCAATCAATTCATGGAGTGAATTGTATGTTTTGAGATAGTCTGTCTCTGACAAGCAAGCGCAGGTGGTATAGGTGCGAACACAGGAAGCTTGCAGCCCCTCGCTGCCTGCAGACACAGAGCAGCCACTCTGGGAGAGCGGCCTAAGCCGTAGGCGAAATGTGCTCATTCGCTTTGGCGCGACGTCGAACTATAAATAAGGCTGCCACTAGCGTGAGCGTTGCGTGAGCGTCGTGTAAAGTCGGAAAAGTCGGCTGCATGGGTGATTGCCAAGTTTGGGGAGCGTTTCGGAGTATGATCAGTGCAATGGAGACGCGGAAACTTGTTGTGGCCCAGTGTTTTGCAGTTGGACGACAAGAGTGGTACACAGTAGCAAAGAGCGAGGCACTGAGATGGCATGAACAATGGAGTGCACAATGGGGCTCGAGATGTGCTTGTTATCTCAGGTGCTGTGTGATTGTCGACAAGGAGTGAAATGGACCAATTTGTGACCGCCCTTTCAATTTAAGACGTTAAAAACAGACGGAATTTGCATTCGTAATACCAGAGCATCGAAACTACTTGGAACTCTTGTGTATATGAACGTGTCCGCGCCTTTGTACTTTGGTACCTTCGCCGCTACAAACCAACCAACCATCGTGTCCGTGCACATCAGAGTCGCAAAGAATGGAGAATAGGCAGGCTTTGTCGTGTGTGCAGCCGTAGCTCAGTTGGCAGATCGTTCGCTTAGTGTGTGAAAGGTCTCGGGTTCAAGCCCCGGCGCCTCCATGTTTTGTGGTCAGTGCATGGTAAGTGCTGGTCGCGGCGAACCTAAAGGCACGCTAGAAGTTGCAAAACCAGCGTCACAGACTGATATGATGTGTACTGACATAAGGAGAGCAAGATGTAAGTGTGGGGACCGGCTGTTATCGAGGTGTCATCGAGTGCAGATCTGTCTAAGGTATCAAGGCTTAACGTCATTGAAGTCTAGAGAGTGGACAACACGTTCGTCATACTCAGAGCGATGTCCGAACTCTATTTTCGACGTTATGCGTGCCACTTTCATTGTGGCCAACTACGATTCAATACAGAATGCACGAAACCTGAAAGACATCCTCACTGATACATAGAGAGTAGGATTTGTCTACCGAATAATGGGAGTGCAAGGGTCTGTGACGTTGATATGGCTGTATGTAGCACTATTAGTCACCGGGGGGTGGGCGTAGCTCAGATCTTAGAGCGCTCGGTTGGCGTGCGAGAGGTACTGGGGTCGATACCCAGCGCCTCCAGAATTTTTAACACACCTACATTCGCACCTTGCCATGCAAGTGGAATAATTCACAACTAGCAGAGGTGTCTAGGCAGATACAAGCGAACGATTAGCATCCACAATTGGCAAGCGTGCTTTTATTCGTGCGCAGGAAGCACCCTCCTCCCACACCTACACTTAATTTAGAAACAGTACAAGTGTTCCCATAATATTCTCAAGCCTACGTCGGAAAGATATGCCTTTTGCCGAGTTCACGTAAATCCCACTGCACGTTCCCATTCTTTGCGTGCAGTCGGCTGCTACTGGTGTTGCTGGTTGTGACTGCTGATAACAGATGCCGTAGCAATCAATTCATGGAGTGAATTGTATGTTTTGAGATAGTCTGTCTCTGACAAGCAAGCGCAGGTGGTATAGGTGCGAACACAGGAAGCTTGCAGCCCCTCGCTGCCTGCAGACACAGAGCAGCCACTCTGGGAGAGCGGCCTAAGCCGTAGGCGAAATGTGCTCATTCGCTTTGGCGCGACGTCGAACTATAAATAAGGCTGCCACTAGCGTGAGCGTTGCGTGAGCGTCGTGTAAAGTCGGAAAAGTCGGCTGCATGGGTGATTGCCAAGTTTGGGGAGCGTTTCGGAGTATGATCAGTGCAATGGAGACGCGGAAACTTGTTGTGGCCCAGTGTTTTGCAGTTGGACGACAAGAGTGGTACACAGTAGCAAAGAGCGAGGCACTGAGATGGCATGAACAATGGAGTGCACAATGGGGCTCGAGATGTGCTTGTTATCTCAGGTGCTGTGTGATTGTCGACAAGGAGTGAAATGGACCAATTTGTGACCACCCTTTCAATTTAAGACGTTAAAAACAGACGGAATTAGCATTCGTAATACCAGAGCATCGAAACTACTTGGAACTCTTGTGTATATGAACGTGTCCGCGTCTTTGTACTCTGGTACCTTCGCCGCTACAAACCAACCAACCATCGTGTCCGTGCACATCAGAGTCGCAAAGAATGGAGAATAGGCAGGCTTTGTCGGTGTGCAGCCGTAGCTCAGTTGGCAGATCGTTCGCTTAGTGTGTGAAAGGTCTCGGGTTCAAGTCCCGGCGCCTCCATGTTTTGTGGTCAGTGCATGGTAAGTGCTGGTCGCGGCGAACCTAAAGGCACGCTAGAAGTTGCAAAACCAGCGTCACAGACTGATATGATGTGTACTGACATAAGGAGAGCAAGATGTAAGTGTGGGGACCGGCTGTTATCGAGGTGTCATCGAGTGCAGATCTGTCTAAGGTATCAAGGCTTAACGTCATTGAAGTCTAGAGAGTGGACAACACGTTCGTCATACTCAGAGCGATGTCCGAACTCTATTTTCGACGTTATGCGTGCCACTTTCATTGTGGCCAACTACGATTCAATACAGAATGCACGAAACCTGAAAGACATCCTCACTGATACATAGAGAGTAGGATTTGTCTACCGAATAATGGGAGTGCAAGGGTCTGTGACGTTGATATGGCTGTATGTAGCACTATTAGTCACCGGGGGGTGGGCGTAGCTCAGATCTTAGAGCGCTCGGTTGGCGTGCGAGAGGTACTGGGGTCGATACCCAGCGCCTCCAGAATTTTTAACACACCTACATTCGCACCTTGCCATGCAAGTGGAATAATTCACAACTAGCAGAGGTGTCTAGGCAGATACAAGCGAACGATTAGCATCCACAATTGGCAAGCGTGCTTTTATTCGTGCGCAGGAGGCACCCTCCTCCCACACCTACACTTAATTTAGAAACAGTACAAGTGTTCCCATAATATTCCCAAGCCTACGTCGGAAAGATGTGCCTTTTGCCGAGTTCACGTAAATCCCACTGCACGTTACCATTCTTTGCGTGCAGTCGGCTACTACTGGTGTTGATGGTTGTGACTGCTGATAACAGATGCCGTAGCAATCAATTCATGGAGTGAATTGTATGGTTTGGGATAGTCTGTCTCTGACAAGCGACTACAGGTGATATAGGTGCGAACACAGGAAGCTTGCAGCCCCTCGCTGCCTGCAGACACAGAGCAGCCACAATGGGAGAGCGGCCTAAGCCGTAGGCGAAATGTGCTCATTCGCTTTGGCGCGACGTCGAACTATAAATAAGGCTGCCACTAGCGTGAGCGTCGTGTAAAGTCGGAAAAGTCGGCTGCTTGGGTGATTGCCAAGTTTGGGGAGCGTTTCGGAGTATGATCAGTGCAATGGAGACGCGGAAACTTGTTGTGGCCCAGTGTTTTGCAGTTGGACGACAAGAGTGGTACACAGTAGCAAAGAGCGAGGCACTGAGATGGCATGAACAATGGAGTGCACAATGGGGCTCGAGATGTGCTTGTTATCTCAGGTGCTGTGTGATTGTCGACAAGGAGTGAAATGGACCAATTTGTGACCGCCCTTTCAATTTAAGACGTTAAAAACAGACGGAATTTGCATTCGTAATACCAGAGCATCGAAACTACTTGGAACTCTTGTGTATATGAACGTGTCCGCGCCTTTGTACTTTGGTACCTTCGCCGCTACAAACCAACCAACCATCGTGTCCGTGCACATCAGAGTCGCAAAGAATGGAGAATAGGCAGGCTTTGTCGTGTGTGCAGCCGTAGCTCAGTTGGCAGATCGTTCGCTTAGTGTGTGAAAGGTCTCGGGTTCAAGCCCCGGCGCCTCCATGTTTTGTGGTCAGTGCATGGTAAGTGCTGGTCGCGGCGAACCTAAAGGCACGCTAGAAGTTGCAAAACCATTGTCACAGACTGATATGATGTGTACTGACATAAGGAGAGCAAGATGTAAGTGTGGGGACCGGCTGTTATCGAGGTGTCATCGAGTGCAGATCTGTCTAAGGTATCAAGGCTTAACGTCATTGAAGTCTAGAGAGTGGACAACACGTTCGTCATACTCAGAGCGATGTCCGAACTCTATTTTCGACGTTATGCGTGCCACATTCATTGTGGCCAACTACGATTCGATACAGAATGCACGAAACCTGAAAGACACCCTCACTGATACATAGAGAGTAGGATTTGTCTGCGGAATAATGGGAGTGCAAGGGTCTGTGACGTTGATATGGCTGTATGTAGCACTATTAGTCACGGGGGTGGGGTAGTCGTAGCTCAGATGGTAGAGCGCTCGGTTGGCGTGTGAGAGGTACTGGGATCGATACCCAGCGCCTCCAGAATTTTTAACACACCTACATTCGCACCTTGCCATGCAAGTGGAATAATTCACAACTAGCAGAGGTGTCTAGGCAGATACAAGCGAACGATTAGCATCCACAATTGGCAAGCGTGCTTTTATTCGTGCGCAGGAAGCACCCTCCTCCCACGCCTACACTTAATTTAGAAACAGTACAAGTGTTCCCTTAATATTCCCAAGCCTACGTCGGAAAGATGTGCCTTTTGCCGAGTTCACGTAAATCCCACTGCACGTTACCATTCTTTGCGTGCATTCGGCTGCTACTGGTGTTGATGGTTGTGACTGCTGATAACAGATGCCGTAGCAATCAATTCATGGAGTGAATTGTATGGTTTGGGATAGTCTGTCTCTGACAACCGACTACAGGTGATATAGGTGCGAACACAGGAAGCTTGCAGCCCCTCGCTGCCTGCAGACACAGAGCAGCCACAATGGGAGAGCGGCCTAAGCCGTAGGCGAAATGTGCTCATTCGCTTTGGCGCGACGTCGAACTATAAATAAGGCTGCCACTAGCGTGAGCGTCGTGTAAAGTCGGAAAAGACGGCTGCTTGTGTGATTGCCAAGTTTGGGGAGCGTTTCGGAGTATGATCAGTGCAATGGAGACGCGGAAACTTGTTGTGGCCCAGTGTTTTGCAGTTGGACGACAAGAGTGGTACACAGTAGCAAAGAGCGAGGCACTGAGATGGCATGAACAATGGAGTGCACAATGGGGCTCGAGATGTGCTTGTTATCTCAGGTGCTGTGTGATTGTCGACAAGGAGTGAAATGGACCAATTTGTGACCACCCTTTCAATTTAAGACGTTAAAAACAGACGGAATTAGCATTCGTAATACCAGAGCATCGAAACTACTTGGAACTCTTGTGTATATGAACGTGTCCGCGTCTTTGTACTCTGGTACCTTCGCCGCTACAAACCAACCAACCATCGTGTCCGTGCACATCAGAGTCGCAAAGAATGGAGAATAGGCAGGCTTTGTCGGTGTGCAGCCGTAGCTCAGTTGGCAGATCGTTCGCTTAGTGTGTGAAAGGTCTCGGGTTCAAGTCCCGGCGCCTCCATGTTTTGTGGTCAGTGCATGGTAAGTGCTGGTCGCGGCGAACCTAAAGGCACGCTAGAAGTTGCAAAACCAGCGTCACAGACTGATATGATGTGTACTGACATAAGGAGAGCAAGATGTAAGTGTGGGGACCGGCTGTTATCGAGGTGTCATCGAGTGCAGATCTGTCTAAGGTATCAAGGCTTAACGTCATTGAAGTCTAGAGAGTGGACAACACGTTCGTCATACTCAGAGCGATGTCCGAACTCTATTTTCGACGTTATGCGTGCCACTTTCATTGTGGCCAACTACGATTCAATACAGAATGCACGAAACCTGAAAGACATCCTCACTGATACATAGAGAGTAGGATTTGTCTACCGAATAATGGGAGTGCAAGGGTCTGTGACGTTGATATGGCTGTATGTAGCACTATTAGTCACCGGGGGGTGGGCGTAGCTCAGATCTTAGAGCGCTCGGTTGGCGTGCGAGAGGTACTGGGGTCGATACCCAGCGCCTCCAGAATTTTTAACACACCTACATTCGCACCTTGCCATGCAAGTGGAATAATTCACAACTAGCAGAGGTGTCTAGGCAGATACAAGCGAACGATTAGCATCCACAATTGGCAAGCGTGCTTTTATTCGTGCGCAGGAGGCACCCTCCTCCCACACCTACACTTAATTTAGAAACAGTACAAGTGTTCCCATAATATTCCCAAGCCTACGTCGGAAAGATGTGCCTTTTGCCGAGTTCACGTAAATCCCACTGCACGTTACCATTCTTTGCGTGCAGTCGGCTACTACTGGTGTTGATGGTTGTGACTGCTGATAACAGATGCCGTAGCAATCAATTCATGGAGTGAATTGTATGGTTTGGGATAGTCTGTCTCTGACAAGCGACTACAGGTGATATAGGTGCGAACACAGGAAGCTTGCAGCCCCTCGCTGCCTGCAGACACAGAGCAGCCACAATGGGAGAGCGGCCTAAGCCGTAGGCGAAATGTGCTCATTCGCTTTGGCGCGACGTCGAACTATAAATAAGGCTGCCACTAGCGTGAGCGTCGTGTAAAGTCGGAAAAGTCGGCTGCTTGGGTGATTGCCAAGTTTGGGGAGCGTTTCGGAGTATGATCAGTGCAATGGAGACGCGGAAACTTGTTGTGGCCCAGTGTTTTGCAGTTGGACGACAAGAGTGGTACACAGTAGCAAAGAGCGAGGCACTGAGATGGCATGAACAATGGAGTGCACAATGGGGCTCGAGATGTGCTTGTTATCTCAGGTGCTGTGTGATTGTCGACAAGGAGTGAAATGGACCAATTTGTGACCGCCCTTTCAATTTAAGACGTTAAAAACAGACGGAATTTGCATTCGTAATACCAGAGCATCGAAACTACTTGGAACTCTTGTGTATATGAACGTGTCCGCGCCTTTGTACTTTGGTACCTTCGCCGCTACAAACCAACCAACCATCGTGTCCGTGCACATCAGAGTCGCAAAGAATGGAGAATAGGCAGGCTTTGTCGTGTGTGCAGCCGTAGCTCAGTTGGCAGATCGTTCGCTTAGTGTGTGAAAGGTCTCGGGTTCAAGCCCCGGCGCCTCCATGTTTTGTGGTCAGTGCATGGTAAGTGCTGGTCGCGGCGAACCTAAAGGCACGCTAGAAGTTGCAAAACCATTGTCACAGACTGATATGATGTGTACTGACATAAGGAGAGCAAGATGTAAGTGTGGGGACCGGCTGTTATCGAGGTGTCATCGAGTGCAGATCTGTCTAAGGTATCAAGGCTTAACGTCATTGAAGTCTAGAGAGTGGACAACACGTTCGTCATACTCAGAGCGATGTCCGAACTCTATTTTCGACGTTATGCGTGCCACATTCATTGTGGCCAACTACGATTCGATACAGAATGCACGAAACCTGAAAGACACCCTCACTGATACATAGAGAGTAGGATTTGTCTGCGGAATAATGGGAGTGCAAGGGTCTGTGACGTTGATATGGCTGTATGTAGCACTATTAGTCACGGGGGTGGGGTAGTCGTAGCTCAGATGGTAGAGCGCTCGGTTGGCGTGTGAGAGGTACTGGGATCGATACCCAGCGCCTCCAGAATTTTTAACACACCTACATTCGCACCTTGCCATGCAAGTGGAATAATTCACAACTAGCAGAGGTGTCTAGGCAGATACAAGCGAACGATTAGCATCCACAATTGGCAAGCGTGCTTTTATTCGTGCGCAGGAAGCACCCTCCTCCCACGCCTACACTTAATTTAGAAACACTACAAGTGTTCCCATAATATTCCCAAGCCTACGTCGGAAAGATGTGCCTTTTGCCGAGTTCACGTAAATCCCACTGCACGTTACCATTCTTTGCGTGCATTCGGCTGCTACTGGTGTTGATGGTTGTGACTGCTGATAACAGATGCCGTAGCAATCAATTCATGGAGTGAATTGTATGGTTTGGGATAGTCTGTCTCTGACAACCGACTACAGGTGATATAGGTGCGAACACAGGAAGCTTGCAGCCCCTCGCTGCCTGCAGACACAGAGCAGCCACAATGGGAGAGCGGCCTAAGCCGTAGGCGAAATGTGCTCATTCGCTTTGGCGCGACGTCGAACTATAAATAAGGCTGCCACTAGCGTGAGCGTCGTGTAAAGTCGGAAAAGACGGCTGCTTGTGTGATTGCCAAGTTTGGGGAGCGTTTCGGAGTATGATCAGTGCAATGGAGACGCGGAAACTTGTTGTGGCCCAGTGTTTTGCAGTTGGACGACAAGAGTGGTACACAGTAGCAAAGAGCGAGGCACTGAGATGGCATGAACAATGGAGTGCACAATGGGGCTCGAGATGTGCTTGTTATCTCAGGTGCTGTGTGATTGTCGACAAGGAGTGAAATGGACCAATTTGTGACCGCCCTTTCAATTTAAGACGTTAAAAACAGACGGAATTTGCATTCGTAATACCAGAGCATCGAAACTACTTGGAACTCTTGTGTATATGAACGTGTCCGCGTCTTTGTACTCTGGTACCTTCGCCGCTACAAACCAACCAACCATCGTGTCCGTGCACATCAGAGTCGCAAAGAATGGAGAATAGGCAGGCTTGGTCGTGTGTGCAGCCGTAGCTCAGTTGGCAGATCGTTCGCTTAGTGTGTGAAAGGTCTCGGGTTCAAGCCCCGGAGCCTCCATGTTTTCTGGTCAGTGCATGGTAAGTGCTGGTCGCGGCGAACCTAAAGGCACGCTAGAAGTTGCAAAACCAGCGTCACAGACTGATATGATGTGTACTGACATAAGGAGAGCAAGATGTAAGTGTGGGGACCGGCTGTTATCGAGGTGTCATCGAGTGCAGATCTGTCTAAGGTATCAAGGCTTAACGTCATTGAAGTCTAGAGAGTGGACAACACGTTCGTCATACTCAGAGCGATGTCCGAACTCTATTTTCGACGTTATGCGTGCCACATTCATTGTGGCCAACTACGATTCGATACAGAATGCACGAAACCTGAAAGACACCCTCACTGATACATAGAGAGTAGGATTTGTCTGCGGAATAATGGGAGTGCAAGGGTCTGTGACGTTGATATGGCTGTATGTAGCACTATTAGTCACGGGGGTGGGGTAGTCGTAGCTCAGATGGTAGATCGCTCGGTTGGCGTGTGAGAGGTACTGGGATCGATACCCAGCGCCTCCAGAATTTTTAACACACCTACATTCGCACCTTGCCATGCAAGTGGAATAATTCACAACTAGCAGAGGTGTCTAGGCAGATACAAGCGAACGATTAGCATCCACAATTGGCAAGCGTGCTTTTATTCGTGCGCAGGAGGCACCCTCCTCCCACACCTACACTTAATTTAGAAACAGTACAAGTGTTCCCATAATATTCCCAAGCCTACGTCGGAAAGATGTGCCTTTTGCCGAGTTCACGTAAATCCCACTGCACGTTACCATTCTTTGCGTGCAGTCGGCTACTACTGGTGTTGATGGTTGTGACTGCAGATAACAGATGCCGTAGCAATCAATTCATGGAGTGAATTGTATGGTTTGGGATAGTCTGTCTCTGACAACCGACTACAGGTGATATAGGTGCGAACACAGGAAGCTTGCAGCCCCTCGCTGCCTGCAGACACAGAGCAGCCACAATGGGAGAGCGGCCTAAGCCGTAGGCGAAATGTGCTCATTCGCTTTGGCGCGACGTCGAACTATAAATAAGGCTGCCACTAGCGTGAGCGTCGTGTAAAGTCGGAAAATCGGCTGCTTGGGTGATTGCCAAGTTTGTTGAGCGTTTCGGAGTATGGTCAGTGCAATGGAGACGCGGAAACTTGTTGTGGCCCAGTGTTTTGCAGTTGGACGACAAGAGTGGTACACAGTAGCAAAGAGCGAGGCACTGAGATGGCATGAACAATGGAGTGCACAATGGGGCTCGAGATGTGCTTGTTATCTCAGGTGCTGTGTGATTGTCGACAAGGAGTGAAATGGACCAATTTGTGACCACCCTTTCAATTTAAGACGTTAAAAACAGACGGAATTAGCATTCGTAATACCAGAGCATCGAAACTACTTGGAACTCTTGTGTATATGAACGTGTCCGCGTCTTTGTACTCTGGTACCTTCGCCGCTACAAACCAACCAACCATCGTGTCCGTGCACATCAGAGTCGCAAAGAATGGAGAATAGGCAGGCTTTGTCGGTGTGCAGCCGTAGCTCAGTTGGCAGATCGTTCGCTTAGTGTGTGAAAGGTCTCGGGTTCAAGTCCCGGCGCCTCCATGTTTTGTGGTCAGTGCATGGTAAGTGCTGGTCGCGGCGAACCTAAAGGCACGCTAGAAGTTGCAAAACCAGCGTCACAGACTGATATGATGTGTACTGACATAAGGAGAGCAAGATGTAAGTGTGGGGACCGGCTGTTATCGAGGTGTCATCGAGTGCAGATCTGTCTAAGGTATCAAGGCTTAACGTCATTGAAGTCTAGAGAGTGGACAACACGTTCGTCGTACTCAGAGCGATGTCCGAACTCTATTTTCGACGTTATGCGTGCCACTTTCATTGTGGCCAACTACGATTCAATACAGAATGCACGAAACCTGAAAGACATCCTCACTGATACATAGAGAGTAGGATTTGTCTACCGAATAATGGGAGTGCAAGGGTCTGTGACGTTGATATGGCTGTATGTAGCACTATTAGTCACCGGGGGGTGGGCGTAGCTCAGATCTTAGAGCGCTCGGTTGGCGTGCGAGAGGTACTGGGGTCGATACCCAGCGCCTCCAGAATTTTTAACACACCTACATTCGCACCTTGCCATGCAAGTGGAATAATTCACAACTAGCAGAGGTGTCTAGGCAGATACAAGCGAACGATTAGCATCCACAATTGGCAAGCGTGCTTTTATTCGTGCGCAGGAGGCACCCTCCTCCCACACCTACACTTAATTTAGAAACAGTACAAGTGTTCCCATAATATTCCCAAGCCTACGTCGGAAAGATGTGCCTTTTGCCGAGTTCACGTAAATCCCACTGCACGTTACCATTCTTTGCGTGCAGTCGGCTACTACTGGTGTTGATGGTTGTGACTGCTGATAACAGATGCCGTAGCAATCAATTCATGGAGTGAATTGTATGGTTTGGGATAGTCTGTCTCTGACAAGCGACTACAGGTGATATAGGTGCGAACACAGGAAGCTTGCAGCCCCTCGCTGCCTGCAGACACAGAGCAGCCACAATGGGAGAGCGGCCTAAGCCGTAGGCGAAATGTGCTCATTCGCTTTGGCGCGACGTCGAACTATAAATAAGGCTGCCACTAGCGTGAGCGTCGTGTAAAGTCGGAAAAGTCGGCTGCTTGGGTGATTGCCAAGTTTGGGGAGCGTTTCGGAGTATGATCAGTGCAATGGAGACGCGGAAACTTGTTGTGGCCCAGTGTTTTGCAGTTGGACGACAAGAGTGGTACACAGTAGCAAAGAGCGAGGCACTGAGATGGCATGAACAATGGAGTGCACAATGGGGCTCGAGATGTGCTTGTTATCTCAGGTGCTGTGTGATTGTCGACAAGGAGTGAAATGGACCAATTTGTGACCGCCCTTTCAATTTAAGACGTTAAAAACAGACGGAATTTGCATTCGTAATACCAGAGCATCGAAACTACTTGGAACTCTTGTGTATATGAACGTGTCCGCGCCTTTGTACTTTGGTACCTTCGCCGCTACAAACCAACCAACCATCGTGTCCGTGCACATCAGAGTCGCAAAGAATGGAGAATAGGCAGGCTTTGTCGTGTGTGCAGCCGTAGCTCAGTTGGCAGATCGTTCGCTTAGTGTGTGAAAGGTCTCGGGTTCAAGCCCCGGCGCCTCCATGTTTTGTGGTCAGTGCATGGTAAGTGCTGGTCGCGGCGAACCTAAAGGCACGCTAGAAGTTGCAAAACCATTGTCACAGACTGATATGATGTGTACTGACATAAGGAGAGCAAGATGTAAGTGTGGGGACCGGCTGTTATCGAGGTGTCATCGAGTGCAGATCTGTCTAAGGTATCAAGGCTTAACGTCATTGAAGTCTAGAGAGTGGACAACACGTTCGTCATACTCAGAGCGATGTCCGAACTCTATTTTCGACGTTATGCGTGCCACATTCATTGTGGCCAACTACGATTCGATACAGAATGCACGAAACCTGAAAGACACCCTCACTGATACATAGAGAGTAGGATTTGTCTGCGGAATAATGGGAGTGCAAGGGTCTGTGACGTTGATATGGCTGTATGTAGCACTATTAGTCACGGGGGTGGGGTAGTCGTAGCTCAGATGGTAGAGCGCTCGGTTGGCGTGTGAGAGGTACTGGGATCGATACCCAGCGCCTCCAGAATTTTTAACACACCTACATTCGCACCTTGCCATGCAAGTGGAATAATTCACAACTAGCAGAGGTGTCTAGGCAGATACAAGCGAACGATTAGCATCCACAATTGGCAAGCGTGCTTTTATTCGTGCGCAGGAAGCACCCTCCTTCCACGCCTACACTTAATTTAGAAACAGTACAAGTGTTCCCATAATATTCCCAAGCCTACGTCGGAAAGATGTGCCTTTTGCCGAGTTCACGTAAATCCCACTGCACGTTACCATTCTTTGCGTGCATTCGGCTGCTACTGGTGTTGATGGTTGTGACTGCTGATAACAGATGCCGTAGCAATCAATTCATGGAGTGAATTGTATGGTTTGGGATAGTCTGTCTCTGACAACCGACTACAGGTGATATAGGTGCGAACACAGGAAGCTTGCAGCCCCTCGCTGCCTGCAGACACAGAGCAGCCACAATGGGAGAGCGGCCTAAGCCGTAGGCGAAATGTGCTCATTCGCTTTGGCGCGACGTCGAACTATAAATAAGGCTGCCACTAGCGTGAGCGTCGTGTAAAGTCGGAAAAGACGGCTGCTTGTGTGATTGCCAAGTTTGGGGAGCGTTTCGGAGTATGATCAGTGCAATGGAGACGCGGAAACTTGTTGTGGCCCAGTGTTTTGCAGTTGGACGACAAGAGTGGTACACAGTAGCAAAGAGCGAGGCACTGAGATGGCATGAACAATGGAGTGCACAATGGGGCTCGAGATGTGCTTGTTATCTCAGGTGCTGTGTGATTGTCGACAAGGAGTGAAATGGACCAATTTGTGACCGCCCTTTCAATTTAAGACGTTAAAAACAGACGGAATTTGCATTCGTAATACCAGAGCATCGAAACTACTTGGAACTCTTGTGTATATGAACGTGTCCGCGTCTTTGTACTCTGGTACCTTCGCCGCTACAAACCAACCAACCATCGTGTCCGTGCACATCAGAGTCGCAAAGAATGGAGAATAGGCAGGCTTGGTCGTGTGTGCAGCCGTAGCTCAGTTGGCAGATCGTTCGCTTAGTGTGTGAAAGGTCTCGGGTTCAAGCCCCGGAGCCTCCATGTTTTCTGGTCAGTGCATGGTAAGTGCTGGTCGCGGCGAACCTAAAGGCACGCTAGAAGTTGCAAAACCAGCGTCACAGACTGATATGATGTGTACTGACATAAGGAGAGCAAGATGTAAGTGTGGGGACCGGCTGTTATCGAGGTGTCATCGAGTGCAGATCTGTCTAAGGTATCAAGGCTTAACGTCATTGAAGTCTAGAGAGTGGACAACACGTTCGTCATACTCAGAGCGATGTCCGAACTCTATTTTCGACGTTATGCGTGCCACATTCATTGTGGCCAACTACGATTCGATACAGAATGCACGAAACCTGAAAGACACCCTCACTGATACATAGAGAGTAGGATTTGTCTGCGGAATAATGGGAGTGCAAGGGTCTGTGACGTTGATATGGCTGTATGTAGCACTATTAGTCACGGGGGTGGGGTAGTCGTAGCTCAGATGGTAGATCGCTCGGTTGGCGTGTGAGAGGTACTGGGATCGATACCCAGCGCCTCCAGAATTTTTAACACACCTACATTCGCACCTTGCCATGCAAGTGGAATAATTCACAACTAGCAGAGGTGTCTAGGCAGATACAAGCGAACGATTAGCATCCACAATTGGCAAGCGTGCTTTTATTCGTGCGCAGGAGGCACCCTCCTCCCACACCTACACTTAATTTAGAAACAGTACAAGTGTTCCCATAATATTCCCAAGCCTACGTCGGAAAGATGTGCCTTTTGCCGAGTTCACGTAAATCCCACTGCACGTTACCATTCTTTGCGTGCAGTCGGCTACTACTGGTGTTGATGGTTGTGACTGCAGATAACAGATGCCGTAGCAATCAATTCATGGAGTGAATTGTATGGTTTGGGATAGTCTGTCTCTGACAACCGACTACAGGTGATATAGGTGCGAACACAGGAAGCTTGCAGCCCCTCGCTGCCTGCAGACACAGAGCAGCCACAATGGGAGAGCGGCCTAAGCCGTAGGCGAAATGTGCTCATTCGCTTTGGCGCGACGTCGAACTATAAATAAGGCTGCCACTAGCGTGAGCGTCGTGTAAAGTCGGAAAAGTCGGCTGCTTGGGTGATTGCCAAGTTTGTTGAGCGTTTCGGAGTATGGTCAGTGCAATGGAGACGCGGAAACTTGTTGTGGCCCAGTGTTTTGCAGTTGGACGACAAGAGTGGTACACAGTAGCAAAGAGCGAGGCACTGAGATGGCATGAACAATGGAGTGCACAATGGGGCTCGAGATGTGCTTGTTATCTCAGGTGCTGTGTGATTGTCGACAAGGAGAGAAATGGACCAATTTGTGACCGCCCTTTCAATTTAAGACGTTAAAAACAGACGGAATTTGCATTCGTAATACCAGAGCATCGAAACTACTTGGAACTCTTGTGTATATGAACGTGTCCGCGCCTTTGTACTTTGGTACCTTCGCCGCTACAAACCAACCAACCATCGTGTCCGTGCACATCAGAGTCGCAAAGAATGGAGAATAGGCAGGCTTGGTCGTGTGTGCAGCCGTAGCTCAGTTGGCAGATCGTTCGCTTAGTGTGTGAAAGGTCTCGGGTTCAAGCCCCGGCGCCTCCATGTTTTGTGGTCAGTGCATGGTAGGTGCTGGTCGCGGCGAACCTAAATGCACGCTAGAAGTTGCAAAACCAGCGTCACAGACTGATATGATGTGTACTGACATCAGGAGAGCAAGATGTAAGTGTGGGGACCGGCTGTTATCGAGGTGTCATCGAGTGCAGATCTGTCTAAGGTATCAAGGCTTAACGTCATTGAAGTCTAGAGAGTGGACAACACGTTCGTCATACTCAGAGCGATGTCCGAACTCTATTTTCGACGTTATGCGTGCCACATTCATTGTGGCCAACTACGATTCGATACAGAATGCACGAAACCTGAAAGACACCCTCACTGATACATAGAGAGTAGGATTTGTCTGCGGAATAATGGGAGTGCAAGGGTCTGTGACGTTGATATGGCTGTATGTAGCACTATTAGTCACGGGGGTGGGGTAGTCGTAGCTCAGATGGTAGATCGCTCGGTTGGCGTGTGAGAGGTACTGGGATCGATACCCAGCGCCTCCAGAATTTTTAACACACCTACATTCGCACCTTGCCATGCAAGTGGAATAATTCACAACTAGCAGAGGTGTCTAGGCAGATACAAGCGAACGATTAGCATCCACAATTGGCAAGCGTGCTTTTATTCGTGCGCAGGAGGCACCCTCCTCCCACACCTACACTTAATTTAGAAACAGTACAAGTGTTCCCATAATATTCCCAAGCCTACGTCGGAAAGATGTGCCTTTTGCCGAGTTCACGTAAATCCAACTGCACGTTACCATTCTTTGCGTGCAGTCGGCTACTACTGGTGTTGATGGTTGTGACTGCTGATAACAGATGCCGTAGCAATCAATTCATGGAGTGAATTGTATGGTTTGGGATAGTCTGTCTCTGACAACCGACTACAGGTGATATAGGTGCGAACACAGGAAGCTTGCAGCCCCTCGCTGCCTGCAGACACAGAGCAGCCACAATGGGAGAGCGGCCTAAGCCGTAGGCGAAATGTGCTCATTCGCTTTGGCGCGACGTCGAACTATAAATAAGGCTGCCACTAGCGTGAGCGTCGTGTAAAGTCGGAAAAGTCGGCTGCTTGGGTGATTGCCAAGTTTGGGGAGCGTTTCGGAGTATGATCAGTGCAATGGAGACGCGGAAACTTGTTGTGGCCCAGTGTTTTGCAGTTGGACGACAAGAGTGGTACACAGTAGCAAAGAGCGAGGCACTGAGATGGCATGAACAATGGAGTGCACAATGGGGCTCGAGATGTGCTTGTTATCTCAGGTGCTGTGTGATTGTCGACAAGGAGTGAAATGGACCAATTTGTGACCGCCCTTTCAATTTAAGACGTTACAAACAGACGGAATTTGCATTCGTAATACCAGAGCATCGAAACTACTTGGAACTCTTGTGTATATGAACGTGTCCGCGCCTTTGTACTTTGGTACCTTCGCCGCTACAAACCAACCAACCATCGTGTCCGTGCACATCAGAGTCGCAAAGAATGGAGAAATGGCAGGCTTGGTCGTGTGTGCAGCCGTAGCTCAGTTGGCAGATCGTTCGCTTAGTGTGTGAAAGGTCTCGGGTTCAAGCCCCGGCGCCTCCATGTTTTGTGGTCAGTGCATGGTAGGTGCTGGTCGCGGCGAACCTAAATGCACGCTAGAAGTTGCAAAACCAGCGTCACAGACTGATATGATGTGTACTGACATCAGGAGAGCAAGATGTAAGTGTGGGGACCGGCTGTTATCGAGGTGTCATCGAGTGCAGATCTGTCTAAGGTATCAAGGCTTAACGTCATTGAAGTCTAGAGAGTGGACAACACGTTCGTCATACTCAGAGCGATGTCCGAACTCTATTTTCGACGTTATGCGTGCCACATTCATTGTGGCCAACTACGATTCGATACAGAATGCACGAAACCTGAAAGACACCCTCACTGATACATAGAGAGTAGGATTTGTCTGCGGAATAATGGGAGTGCAAGGGTCTGTGACGTTGATATGGCTGTATGTAGCACTATTAGTCACGGGGGTGGGGTAGTCGTAGCTCAGATGGTAGAGCGCTCGGTTGGCGTGTGAGAGGTACTGGGATCGATACCCAGCGCCTCCAGAATTTTTAACACACCTACATTCGCACCTTGCCATGCAAGTGGAATAATTCACAACTAGCAGAGGTGTCTAGGCAGATACAAGCGAACGATTAGCATCCACAATTGGCAAGCGTGCTTTTATTCGTGCGCAGGAAGCACCCTCCTCCCACGCCTACACTTAATTTAGAAACAGTACAAGTGTTCCCATAATATTCCCAAGCCAACGTCGGAATGATGTGCCTTTTGCCGAGTTCACGTAAATCCCACTACACGTTACCATTCTTTGCGTGCAGTCGGCTGCTACTGGTGTTGATGGTTGTGACTGCTGATAACAGATGCCGTAGCAATCAATTCATGGAGTGAATTGTATGTTTTGGGATAGTCTGTCTCTGACAAGCAAGCACAGGTGATATAGGTGCGAACACAGGAAGCTTGCAGCCCCTCGCTGCCTGCAGACACAGAGCAGCCACACTAGGAGAGCGGCCTAAGCCGTAGGCGAAATGTGCTCATTCGCTTTGGCGCGACGTCGAACTATAAATAAGGCTGCCACTAGCGTGAGCGTCGTGTAAAGTCGGAAAAGTCGGCTGCATGGGTGATTGCCAAGTTTGGGGAGCGTTTCGGAGTATGATCAGTGCAATGGAGACGCGGAAACTTGTTGTGGCCCAGTGTTTTGCAGTTGGACGACAAGAGTGGTACACAGTAGCAAAGAGCGAGGCACTGAGATGGCATGAACAATGGAGTGCACAATGGGGCTCGAGATGTGCTTGTTATCTCAGGTGCTGTGTGATTGTCGACAAGGAGTGAAATGGACCAATTTGTGACCGCCCTTTCAATTTAAGACGTTAAAAACAGACGGAATTTGCATTCGTAATACCAGAGCATCGAAACTACTTGGAACTCTTGTGTATATGAACGTGTCCGCGTCTTTGTACTCTGGTACCTTCGCCGCTACAAACCAACCAACCATCGTGTCCGTGCACATCAGAGTCGCAAAGAATGGAGAATAGGCAGGCTTGGTCGTGTGTGCAGCCGTAGCTCAGTTGGCAGATCGTTCGCTTAGTGTGTGAAAGGTCTCGGGTTCAAGCCCCGGAGCCTCCATGTTTTGTGGTCAGTGCATGGTAAGTGCTGGTCGCGGCGAACCTAAAGGCACGCTAGAAGTTGCAAAACCAGCGTCACAGACTGATATGATGTGTACTGACATAAGGAGAGCAAGATGTAAGTGTGGGGACCGGCTGTTATCGAGGTGTCATCGAGTGCAGATCTGTCTAAGGTATCAAGGCTTAACGTCATTGAAGTCTAGAGAGTGGACAACACGTTCGTCATACTCAGAGCGATGTCCGAACTCTATTTTCGACGTTATGCGTGCCACATTCATTGTGGCCAACTACGATTCGATACAGAATGCACGAAACCTGAAAGACACCCTCACTGATACATAGAGAGTAGGATTTGTCTGCGGAATAATGGGAGTGCAAGGGTCTGTGACGTTGATATGGCTGTATGTAGCACTATTAGTCACGGGGCTGGGGTAGTCGTAGCTCAGACGGTAGAGCGCTCGGTTGGCGTGTGAGAGGTACTGGGATCGATACCCAGCGCCTCCAGAATTTTTAACACACCTACATTCGCACCTTGCCATGCAAGTGGAATAATTCACAACTAGCAGAGGTGTCTAGGCAGATACAAGCGAACGATTAGCATCCACAATTGGCAAGCGTGCTTTTATTCGTGCGCAGGAAGCACCCTCCTCCCACGCCTACACTTAATTTAGAAACAGTACAAGTGTTCCCATAATATTCCCAAGCCTACGTCGGAAAGATGTGCCTTTTGCCGAGTTCACGTAAATCCCACTGCACGTTACCATTCTTTGCGTGCAGTCGGCTGCTACTGGTGTTGATGGTTGTGACTGCTGATAACAGATGCCGTAGCAATCAATTCATGGAGTGAATTGTATGGTTTGGGATAGTCTGTCTCTGACAAGCGACTACTGGTGATATAGGTGCGAACACAGGAAGCTTGCAGCCCCTCGCTGCCTGCAGACACAGAGCAGCCACAATGGGAGATCGGCCTAAGCCGTAGGCGAAATGTGCTCATTCGCTTTGGCGCGACGTCGAACTATAAATAAGGCTGCCACTAGCGTGAGCGTCGTGTAAAGTCGGAAAAGTCGGCTGCTTGGGTGATTGCCAAGTTTGGGGAGCGTTTCGGAGTATGATCAGTGCAATGGAGACGCGGAAACTTGTTGTGGCCCAGTGTTTTGCAGTTGGACGACAAGAGTGGTACACAGTAGCAAAGAGCGAGGCACTGAGATGGCATGAACAATGGAGTGCACAATGGGGCTCGAGATGTGCTTGTTATCTCAGGTGCTGTGTGATTGTCGACAAGGAGTGAAATGGACCAATTTGTGACCGCCCTTTCAATTTAAGACGTTAAAAACAGACGGAATTTGCATTCGTAATACCAGAGCATCGAAACTACTTGGAACTCTTGTGTATATGAACGTGTCCGCGTCTTTGTACTCTGGTACCTTCGCCGCTACAAACCAACCAACCATCGTGTCCGTGCACATCAGAGTCGCAAAGAATGGAGAATAGGCAGGCTTGGTCGTGTGTGCAGCCGTAGCTCAGTTGGCAGATCGTTCGCTTAGTGTGTGAAAGGTCTCGGGTTCAAGCTCCGGAGCCTCCATGTTTTGTGGTCAGTGCATGGTAAGTGCTGGTCGCGGCGAACCTAAAGGCACGCTAGAAGTTGCAAAACCAGCGTCACAGACTGATATGATGTGTACTGACATAAGGAGAGCAAGATGTAAGTGTGGGGACCGGCTGTTATCGAGGTGTCATCGAGTGCAGATCTGTCTAAGGTATCAAGGCTTAACGTCATTGAAGTCTAGAGAGTGGACAACACGTTCGTCATACTCAGAAGCGATGTCCGAACTCTATTTTCGACGTTATGCGTGCCACATTCATTGTGGCCAACTACGATTCGATACAGAATGCACGAAACCTGAAAGACACCCTCACTGATACATAGAGAGTAGGATTTGTCTGCGGAATAATGGGAGTGCAAGGGTCTGTGACGTTGATATGGCTGTATGTAGCACTATTAGTCACGGGGGTGGGGTAGTCGTAGCTCAGACGGTAGAGCGCTCGGTTGGCGTGTGAGAGGTACTGGGATCGATACCCAGCGCCTCCAGAATTTTTAACACACCTACATTCGCACCTTGCCATGCAAGTGAAATAATTCACAACTAGTTGAGGTGTCTAGGCAGATACAAGCGAACGATTAGCATCCACAATTGGCAAGCGTGCTTTTATTCGTGCGCAGGAAGCACCCTCCTCCCACACCTACACTTAATTTAGAAACAGTACAAGTGTTCCCATAATATTCTCAAGCCTACGTCGGAAAGATATGCCTTTTGCCGAGTTCACGTAAATCCCACTGCACGTTCCCATTCTTTGCGTGCAGTCGGCAGCTACTGGTGTTGCTGGTTGTGACTGCTGATAACAGATGCCGTAGCAATCAATTCATGGAGTGAATTGTATGTTTTGGGATAGTCTGTCTCTGACAAGCAAGCGCAGGTGGTATAGGTGCGAACACAGGAAGCTTGCAGCCCCTCGCTGCCTGCAGACACAGAGCAGCCACTCTGGGAGAGCGGCCTAAGCCGTAGGCGAAATGTGCTCATTCGCTTTGGCGCGACGTCGAACTATAAATAAGGCTGCCACTAGCGTGAGCGTCGTGTAAAGTCGGAAAAGTCGGCTGTATGGGTGATTGCCAAGTTTGGGGAGCGTTTCGGAGTATGATCAGTGCAATGGAGACGCGGAAACTTGTTGTGGCCCAGTGTTTTGCAGTTGGACGACAAGAGTGGTACACAGTAGCAAAGAGCGAGGCACTGAGATGGCCTGAACAATGGAGTGCACAATGGGGCTCGAGATGTGCTTGTTATCTCAGGTGCTGTGTGATTGTCGACAAGGAGTGAAATGGACCAATTTGTGACCGCCCTTTCAATTTAAGACGTTACAAACAGACGGAATTTGCATTCGTAATACCAGAAGCATCGCAACTACTTGGAACTCTTGTGTATATGAACGTGTCCGCGCCTTTGTACTCTGGTACCTTCGCCGCTACAAACCAACCAACCATCGTGTCCGTGCACATCAGAGTCGCAAAGAATGGAGAATAGGCAGGCTTGGTCGTGTGTGCAGCCGTAGCTCAGTTGGCAGATCGTTCGCTTAGTGTGTGAAAGGTCTCGGGTTCAAGCCCCGGAGCCTCCATGTTTTGTGGTCAGTGCATGGTAAGTGCTGGTCGCGGCGAACCTAAAGGCACGCTAGAAGTTGCAAAACCAGCGTCACAGACTGATATGATGTGTACTGACATAAGGAGAGCAAGATGTAAGTGTGGGGACCGGCTGTTATCGAGGTGTCATCGAGTGCAGATCTGTCTAAGGTATCAAGGCTTAACGTCATTGAAGTCTAGAGAGTGGACAACACGTTCGTCATACTCAGAGCGATGTCCGAACTCTATTTTCGACGTTATGCGTGCCACATTCATTGTGGCCAACTACGATTCGATACAGAATGCACGAAACCTGAAAGACACCCTCACTGATACATAGAGAGTAGGATTTGTCTGCGGAATAATGGGAGTGCAAGGGTCTGTGACGTTGATGTGGCTGTATGTAGCACTATTAGTCACGGGGGTGGGGTAGGCGTAGCTCAGATGGTAGAGCGCTCGGTTGGCGTGTGAGAGGTACTGGGATCGATACCCAGCGCCTCCAGAATTTTTAACACACCTACATTCGCACCTTGCCATGCAAGTGGAATAATTCACAACTAGCAGAGGTGTCTAGGCAGATACAAGCGAACGATTAGCATCCACAATTGGCAAGCGTGCTTTTATTTGTGCGCAGGAAGCACCCTCCTCCCACGCCTACACTTAATTTAGAAACAGTACAAGTGTTCCCATAATATTCCCAAGCCTACGTCGGAAAGATGTGCCTTTTGCCGAGTTCACGTAAATCCCACTGCACGTTACCATTCTTTGCGTGCAGTCGGCTGCTACTGGTGTTGATGGTTGTGACTGCTGATAACAGATGCCGTAGCAATCAATTCATGGAGTGAATTGTATGGTTTGGGATAGTCTGTCTCTGACAAGCGACTACAGGTGATATAGGTGCGAACACAGGAAGCTTGCAGCCCCTCGCTGCCTGCAGACACAGAGCAGCCACAATGGGAGAGCGGCCTAAGCCGTAGGCGAAATGTGCTCATTCGCTTTGGCGCGACGTCGAACTATAAATAAGGCTGCCACTAGCGTGAGCGTCGTGTAAAGTCGGAAAAGTCGGCTGCTTGGGTGATTGCCAAGTTTGGGGAGCGTTTCGGAGTATGATCAGTGCAATGGAGACGCGGAAACTTGTTGTGGCCCAGTGTTTTGCAGTTGGACGACAAGAGTGGTACACAGTAGCAAAGAGCGAGGCACTGAGATGGCATGAACAATGGAGTGCACAATGGGGCTCGAGATGTGCTTGTTATCTCAGGTGCTGTGTGATTGTCGACAAGGAGTGAAATGGACCAATTTGTGACCGCCCTTTCAATTTAAGACGTTAAAAACAGACGGAATTTGCATTCGTAATACCAGAGCATCGAAACTACTTGGAACTCTTGTGTATATGAACGTGTCCGCGTCTTTGTACTCTGGTACCTTCGCCGCTACAAACCAACCAACCATCGTGTCCGTGCACATCAGAGTCGCAAAGAATGGAGAATAGGCAGGCTTGGTCGTGTGTGCAGCCGTAGCTCAGTTGGCAGATCGTTCGCTTAGTGTGTGAAAGGTCTCGGGTTCAAGCCCCGGAGCCTCCATGTTTTGTGGTCAGTGCATGGTAAGTGCTGGTCGCGGCGAACCTAAAGGCACGCTAGAAGTTGCAAAACCAGCGTCACAGACTGATATGATGTGTACTGACATAAGGAGAGCAAGATGTAAGTGTGGGGACCGGCTGTTATCGAGGTGTCATCGAGTGCAGATCTGTCTAAGGTATCAAGGCTTAACGTCATTGAAGTCTAGAGAGTGGACAACACGTTCGTCATACTCAGAGCGATGTCCGAACTCTATTTTCGACGTTATGCGTGCCACTTTCATTGTGGCCAACTACGATTCAATACAGAATGCACGAAACCTGAAAGACACCCTCACTGATACATAGAGAGTAGGATTCGTCTGCGGAATAATGGGAGTGCAAGGATCTGTGACGTTGATATGACTGTATGTAGCACTATTAGTCACCGGGGATATGGGCGTAGCTCAGATGGTAGAGCGCTCGGTTGGCGTGTGAGAGGTACTGGGATCGATACCCAGCGCCTCCAGAATTTTTAACACACCTACATTCGCACCTTGCCATGCAAGTGAAATAATTCACTACTAGTTGAGGTGTCTAGGCAGATACAAGCGAACGATTAGCATCCACAATTGGCAAGCGTGCTTTTATTCGTGCGCAGGAAGCACCCTCCTCCCACACCTACACTTAATTTAGAAACAGTACAAGTGTTCCCATAATATTCTCAAGCCTACGTCGGAAAGATATGCCTTTTGCCGAGTTCACGTAAATCCCACTGCACGTTCCCATTCTTTGCGTGCAGTCGGCAGCTACTGGTGTTGCTGGTTGTGACTGCTGATAACAGATGCCGTAGCAATCAATTCATGGAGTGAATTGTATGTTTTGGGATAGTCTGTCTCTGACAAGCAAGCGCAGGTGGTATAGGTGCGAACACAGGAAGCTTGCAGCCCCTCGCTGCCTGCAGACACAGAGCAGCCACTCTGGGAGAGCGGCCTAAGCCGTAGGCGAAATGTGCTCATTCGCTTTGGCGCGACGTCGAACTATAAATAAGGCTGCCACTAGCGTGAGCGTCGTGTAAAGTCGGAAAAGTCGGCTGCATGGGTGATTGCCAAGTTTGGGGAGCGTTTCGGAGTATAATCAGTGCAATGGAGACGCAGAAACTTGTTGTGGCCCAGTGTTTTGCAGTTGGACGACAAGAGTGGTACACAGTAGCAAAGAGCGAGGCACTGAGATGGCATGAACAATGGAGTGCACAATGGGGCTCGAGATGTGCTTGTTATCTCAGGTGCTGTGTGATTGTCGACAAGGAGTGAAATGGACCAATTTGTGACCGCCCTTTCAATTTAAGACTTTACAAACAGACGGAATTTGCATTCGTAATACCAGAAGCATCGCAACTACTTGGAACTCTTGTGTATATGAACGTGTCCGCGCCTTTGTACTCTGGTACCTTCGCCGCTACAAACCAACCAACCATCGTGTCCGTGCACATCAGAGTCGCAAAGAATGGAGAATAGGCAGGCTTGGTCGTGTGTGCAGCCGTAGCTCAGTTGTCAGATCGTTCGCTTAGTGTGTGAAAGGTCTCGGGTTCAAGCCCCGGAGCATCCATGTTTTGTGGTCAGTGCATGGTAAGTGTTGGTCGCGGCGAACCTAAAGGCACGCAAGAAGTTGCAAAACCAGCGTCACAGACTGATATGATGTGTACTGACATAAGGAGAGCAAGATGTAAGTGTGGGGACCGGCTGTTATCGAGGTGTCATCGAGTGCAGATCTGTCTAAGGTATCAAGGCTTAACGTCATTGAAGTCTAGAGAGTGGACAACACGTTCGTCATACTCAGAGCGATGTCCGAACTCTATTTTCGACGTTATGCGTGCCACTTTCATTGTGGCCAACTACGATTCGATACAGAATGCACGAAACCTGAAAGACACCCTCACTGATACACAGAGAGTAGGATTTGTCTGCGGAATAATGGGAGTGCAAGGGTCTGTGACGTTGATACGGCTGTATGTAGCACTATTAGTCACCGGGGGTGTGGGCGTAGCTCAGATGGTAGAGCGCTCGGTTGGCGTGCGAGAGGTACTGGGATCGATATCCAGCGCCTCCAGAATTTTTAACACACCTACATTCGCACCTTGCCATGCAAGTGGAATAATTCACTACTAGTTGAGGTGTCTAGGTAGATACAAGCGAACGATTAGCATCCACAATTGGCAAGCGTGCTTTTATTCGCGCGCAGGAGGCACCCTCCTCCCACACCTACACTTAATTTAGAAACAGTACAAGTGTTCCCATAATATTCTCAAGCCTACGTCGGAAAGATATGCCTTTTGCCGAGTTCACGTAAATCCCACTGCACGTTCCCATTCTTTGCGTGCAGTCGGCTGCTACTGGTGTTGCTGGTTGTGACTGCTGATAACAGATGCCGTAGCAATCAATTCATGGAGTGAATTGTATGTTTTGGGATAGTCTGTCTCTGACATGCAAGCACAGGTGATATAGGTGCGAACACAGGAAGCTTGCAGCCCCTCGCTGCCTGCAGACACAGAGCAGCCACACTAGGAGAGCGGCCTAAGCCGTAGGCGAAATGTGCTCATTCGCTTTGGCGCGACGTCGAACTATAAATAAGGCTGCCACTAGCGTGAGCGTTGCGTGAGCGTCGTGTAAAGTCGGAAAAGTCGGCTGCATGGGTGATTGCCAAGTTTGGGGAGCGTTTCGGAGTATGATCAGTGCAATGGAGACGCCGAAACTTGTTGTGGCCCAGTGTTTTGCATTTGGACGACAAGAGTGGTACACAGTAGCAAAGAGCGAGGCACTGAGATGGCATGAACAATGGAGTGCACAATGGGGCTCGAGATGTGCTTGTTATCTCAGGTGCTGTGTGATTGTCGACAAGGAGTGAAATGGACCAATTTGTGACCGCCCTTTCAATTTAAGACGTTACAAACAGACGGAATTTGCATTCGTAATACCAGAGCATCGAAACTACTTGGAACTCTTGTGTATATGAACGTGTCCGCGTCTTTGTACTCTGGTACCTTCGCCGCTACAAACCAACCAACCATCGTGTCCGTGCACATCAGAGTCGCAAAGAATGGAGAATAGGCAGGCTTGGTCGTGTGTGCAGCCGTAGCTCAGTTATCAGATCGTTCGCTTAGTGTGTGAAAGGTCTCGGGTTCAAGCCCCGGAGCCTCCATGTTTTGTGGTCAGTGCATGGTAAGTGCTGGTCGCGGCGAACCTAAAGGCACGCTAGAAGTTGCAAAACCAGCGTCACAGACTGATATGATGTGTACTGACATAAGGAGAGCAAGATGTAAGTGTGGGGACCGGCTGTTATCGAGGTGTCATCGAGTGCAGATCTGTCTAAGGTATCAAGGCTTAACGTCATTGAAGTCTAGAGAGTGGACTACACGTTCGTCATACTCAGAGCGATGTCCGAACTCTATTTTCGACGTTATGCGTGCCACTTTCATTGTGGCCAACTACGATTCAATACAGAATGCACGAAACCTGAAAGACACCCTCACTGATACATAGAGAGTAGGATTCGTCAGCGGAATAATCGGAGTGCAAGGATCTGTGACGTTGATATGACTGTATGTAGCACTATTAGTCACCGGGGATATGGGCGTAGCTCAGATGGTAGAGCGCTCGGTTGGCGTGTGAGAGGTACTGGGATCGATACCCAGCGCCTCCAGAATTTTTAACACACCTACATTCGCACCTTGCCATGCAAGTGAAATAATTCACTACTAGTTGAGGTGTCTAGGCAGATACAAGCGAACGATTAGCATCCACAATTGGCAAGCGTGCTTTTATTCGTGCGCAGGAAGCACCCTCCTCCCACACCTACACTTAATTTAGAAACAGTACAAGTGTTCCCATAATATTCTCAAGCCTACGTCGGAAAGATATGCCTTTTGCCGAGTTCACGTAAATCCCACTGCACGTTACCATTCTTTGCGTGCAGTCGGCTGCTACTGGTGTTGCTGGTTGTGACTGCTGATAACAGATGCCGTAGCAATCAATTCATGGAGTGAATTGTATGTTTTGGGATAGTCTGTCTCTGACATGCAAGCACAGGTGATATAGGTGCGAACACAGGAAGCTTGCAGCCCCTCGCTGCCTGCAGACACAGAGCAGCCACACTAGGAGAGCGGCCTAAGCCGTAGGCGAAATGTGCTCATTCGCTTTGGCGCGACGTCGAACTATAAATAAGGCTGCCACTAGCGTGAGCGTCGTGTAAAGTCGGAAAAGTCGGCTGCTTGGGTGATTGCCAAGTTTGGGGAGCGTTTCGGAGTATGATCAGTGCAATGGAGACGCGGAAACTTGTTGTGGCCCAGTGTTTTGCAGTTGGACGACAAGAGTGGTACACAGTAGCAAAGAGCGAGGCACTGAGATGGCATGAACAATGGAGTGCACAATGGGGCTCGAGATGTGCTTGTTATCTCAGGTGCTGTGTGATTGTCGACAAGGAGTGAAATGGACCAATTTGTGACCGCCCTTTCAATTTAAGACGTTACAAACAGACGGAATTTGCATTCGTAATACCAGAGCATCGCAACTACTTGGAACTCTTGTGTATATGAACGTGTCCGCGCCTTTGTACTCTGGTACCTTCGCCGCTACAAACCAACCAACCATCGTGTCCGTGCACATCAGAGTCGCAAAGAATGGAGAATAGGCAGGCTTGGTCGTGTGTGCAGCCGTAGCTCAGTTGGCAGATCGTTCGCTTAGTGTGTGAAAGGTCTCGGGTTCAAGCCCCGGCGCATTCACGTTTTGTGGTCAGTGCATGGTAAGTGTTGGTCGCGGCGAACCTAAAGGCACGCAAGAAGTTGCAAAACCAGCGTCACAGACTGATATGATGTGTACTGACATAAGGAGAGCAAGATGTAAGTGTGGGGACCTGCTGTTATCGAGGTGTCGTCGAGTGCAGATCTGTCTAAGGTATCAAGGCTTAACGTCATTGAAGTCTAGAGAGTGGACAACACGTTCGTCATACTCAGAGCGATGTCCGATCTCTATTTTCGACGTTATGCGTGCAACTTTCATTGTGGCCAACTACGATTCGATACAGAATGCACGAAACCTGAAAGACACCCTCACTGATACATAGAGAGTAGGATTTGTCTGCGGAATAATGGGAGTGCAAGGGTCTGTGACGTTGATATGACTGTATGTAGCACTATTAGTCACCGGGGGTGTGGGCGTAGCTCAGATGGTAGAGCGCTCGGTTGGCGTGTGAGAGGTACTAGGGTCGATACCCAGCGCCTCCAGAATTTTTAACACACCTACATTCGCACCTTGCCATGCAAGTGGAATAATTCACTACTAGTTGAGGTGTCTAGGCAGATACAAGCGAACGATTAGCATCCACAATTGGCAAGCGTGCTTTTATTCGTGCGCAGGAAGCACCCTCCTCCCACACCTACACTTAATTTTGAAACAGTACAAGTGTTCCCATAATATTCTCAAGCCTACGTCGGAAAGATATGCCTTCTGCCGACTTCACGTAAATCCCACTGCACGTTCCCATTCTTTGCGTGCAGTCGGCTGCTACTGGTGTTGCTGGTTGTGACTGCTGATAACAGATGCCGTAGCAATCAATTCATGGAGTGAATTGTATGTTTTGGGATAGTCTGTCTCTGACATGCAAGCACAGGTGATATAGGTGCGAACACAGGAAGCTTGCAGCCCCTCGCTGCCTGCAGACACAGAGCAGCCACACAAGGAGAGCGGCCTAAGCCGTAGGCGAAATGTGCTCATTCGCTTTGGCGCGACGTCGAACTATAAATAAGGCTGCCACTAGCGTGAGCGTTGCGTGAGCGTCGTGTAAAGTCGGCTGCATGGGTGATTGCCAAGTTTGGGGAGCGTTTCGGAGTATGATCAGTGCAATGGAGACGCGGAAACTTGTTGTGGCCCAGTGTTTTGCAGTTGGACGACAAGAGTGGTACACAGTAGCAAAGAGCGAGGCACTGAGATGGCATGAACAATGGAGTGCACAATGGGGCTCGAGATGTGCTTGTTATCTCAGGTGCTGTGTGATTGTCGACAAGGAGTGAAATGGACCAATTTGTGACCGCCCTTTCAATTTAAGACGTTACAAACAGACGGAATTTGCATTCGTAATACCAGAGCATCGAAACTACTTGGAACTCTTGTGTATATGAACGTGTCCGCGCCTTTGTACTCTGGTACCTTCGCCGCTACAAACCAACCAACCATCGTGTCCGTGCACATCAGAGTCGCAAAGAATGGAGAATAGGCAGGCTTGGTCGTGTGTGCAGCCGTAGCTCAGTTGGCAGATCGTTCGCTTAGTGTGTGAAAGGTCTCGGGTTCAAGCCCCGGCGCATCCATGTTTTGTGGTCAGTGCATGGTAAGTGTTGGTCGCGGCGAACCTAAAGGCACGCAAGAAGTTGCAAAACCAGCGTCACAGACTGATATGATGTGTACTGACATAAGGAGAGCTAGATGTAAGTGTGGGGACCGGCTGTTATCGAGGTGTCATCGAGTGCAGATCTGTCTAAGGTATCAAGGCTTAACGTCATTGAAGTCTAGAGAGTGGACAACACGTTCGTCATACTCAGAGCGATGTCCGAACTCTATTTTCGACGTTATGCGTGCAACTTTCATTGTGGCCAACTACGATTCGATACAGAATGCACGAAACCTGAAAGACACCCTCACTGATACATAGAGAGTAGGATTCGTCTGCGGAATAATGGGAGTGCAAGGATCTGTGACGTTGATATGACTGTATGTAGCACTATTAGTCACCGGGGGTGTGGGCGTAGCTCAGATGGTAAAGCCCTCGGTTGGCGTGCGAGAGGTACTGGGATCGATACCCAGCGCCTTCAGAATTTTTAAAACACCTACATTCGCACCTTGCCATGCAAGTGGAATAATTCACTACTAGTTGAGGTGTCTAGGCAGATACAAGCGAACGATTAGCATCCACAATTGGCAAGCGTGCTTTTATTCGTGCGCAGGAGGCACCCTCCTCCCACACCTACACTTAATTTAGAAACAGTACAAGTGTTCCCATAATATTCTCAAGCCTACGTCGGAAAGATATGCCTTTTGCCGAGTTCACGTAAATCCCACTGCACGTTACCATTCTTTGCGTGCAGTCGGCTGCTACTGGTGTTGCTGGTTGTGACTGCTGATAACAGATGCCGTAGCAATCAATTCATGGAGTGAATTGTATGTTTTGGGATAGTCTGTCTCTGACATGCAAGCACAGGTGATATAGGTGCGAACACAGGAAGCTTGCAGCCCCTCGCTGCCTGCAGACACAGAGCAGCCACACTAGGAGAGCGGCCTAAGCCGTAGGCGAAATGTGCTCATTCGCTTTGGCGCGACGTCGAACTATAAATAAGGCTGCCACTAGCGTGAGAGTTGCGTGAGCGTCGTGTAAAGTCGGCTGCATGGGTGATTGCCAAGTTTGGGGAGCGTTTCGGAGTATGATCAGTGCAATGGAGACGCGGAAACTTGTTGTGGCCCAGTGTTTTGCAGTTGGACGACAAGAGTGGTACACAGTAGCAAAGAGCGAGGCACTGAGATGGCATGAACAATGGAGTGCACAATGGGGCTCGAGATGTGCTTGTTATCTCAGGTGCTGTGTGATTGTCGACAAGGAGTGAAATGGACCAATTTGTGACCGCCCTTTCAATTTAAGACGTTACAAACAGACGGAATTTGCATTCGTAATACCAGAGCATCGCAACTACTTGGAACTCTTGTGTATATGAACGTGTCCGCGCCTTTGTACTCTGGTACCTTCGCCGCTACAAACCAACCAACCATCGTGTCCGTGCACATCAGAGTCGCAAAGAATGGAGAATCGGCAGGCTTGGTCGTGTGTGCAGCAGTAGCTCAGTTGGCAGATCGTTCGCTTAGTGTGTGAAAGGTCTCGGGTTCAAGCCCCGGCGCATCCATGTTTTGTGGTCAGTGCATGGTAAGTGTTGGTCGCGGCGAACCTAAAGGCACGCAAGAAGTTGCAAAACCAGCGTCACAGACTGATATGATGTGTACTGACATAAGGAGAGCTAGATGTAAGTGTGGGGACCGGCTGTTATCGAGGTGTCATCGAGTGCAGATCTGTCTAAGGTATCAAGGCTTAACGTCATTGAAGTCTAGAGAGTGGACAACACGTTCGTCATACTCAGAGCGATGTCCGAACTCTATTTTCGACGTTATGCGTGCAACTTTCATTGTGGCCAACTACGATTCGATACAGAATGCACGAAACCTGAAAGACACCCTCACTGATACATAGAGAGTAGGATTCGTCTGCGGAATAATGGGAGTGCAAGGATCTGTGTCGTTGATATGACTGTATGTAGCACTATTAGTCACCGGGGGTGTGGGCGTAGCTCAGATGGTAGAGCGCTCGGTTGGCGTGCGAGAGGTACTGGGATCGATACCCAGCGCCTTCAGAATTTTTAACACACCTACATTCGCACCTTGCCATGCAAGTGGAATAATTCACTACTAGTTGAGGTGTCTAGGCATATACAAGCGAACGATTAGCATCCACAATTGGCAAGCGTGCTTTTATTCGTGTGCAGGAGGCACCCTCCTCCCACACCTACACTTAATTTAGAAACAGTACAAGTGTTCCCATAATATTCTTAAGCCTACGTCGGAAAGATATGCCTTTTGCCGAGTTCACGTAAATCCCACTGCACGTTCCCATTCTTTGCGTGCAGTCGGCTGCTACTGGTGTTGCTGGTTGTGACTGCTGATAACAGATGCCGTAGCAATCAATTCATGGAGTGAATTGTATGTTTTGCGATAGTCTGTCTCTGACATGCAAGCACAGGTGATATAGGTGCGAACACAGGAAGCTTGCAGCCCCTCGCTGCCTGCAGACACAGAGCAGCCACACTAGGAGAGCGGCCTAAGCCGTAGGCGAAATGTGCTCATTCGCTTTGGCGCGACGTCGAACTATAAATAAGGCTGCCACTAGCGTGAGCGTTGCGTGAGCGTCGTGTAAAGTCGGCTGCATGGGTGATTGCCAAGTTTGGGGAGCGTTTCGGAGTATGATCAGTGCAATGGAGACGCGGAAACTTGTTGTGGCCCAGTGTTTTGCAGTTGGACGACAAGAGTGGTACACAGTAGCAAAGAGCGAGGCACTGAGATGGCATGAACAATGGAGTGCACAATGGGGCTCGAGATGTGCTTGTTATCTCAGGTGCTGTGTGATTGTCGACAAGGAGTGAAATGGACCAATTTGTGACCGCCCTTTCAATTTAAGACGTTACAAACAGACGGAATTTGCATTCGTAATACCAGAGCATCGCAACTACTTGGAACTCTTGTGTATATGAACGTGTCCGCGCCTTTGTACTCTGGTACCTTCGCCGCTACAAACCAACCAACCATCGTGTCCGTGCACATCAGAGTCGCAAAGAATGGAGAATAGGCAGGCTTGGTCGTGTGTGCAGCCGTAGCTCAGTTGGCAGATCGTTCGCTTAGTGTGTGAAAGGTCTCGGGTTCAAGCCCCGGCGCATCCATGTTTTGTGGTCAGTGCATGGTAAGTGTTGGTCGCGGCGAACCTAAAGGCACGCAAGAAGTTGCAAAACCAGCGTCACAGACTGATATGATGTGTACTGACATAAGGAGAGCTAGATGTAAGTGTGGGGACCGGCTGTTATAGAGGTGTCATCGAGTGCACATCTGTCTAAGGTAACAAGGCTTAACGTCATTGAAGTCTAGAGAGTGGACAACACGTTCGTCATACTCAGAGCGATGTCCGAACTCTATTTTCGACGTTATGCGTGCAACTTTCATTGTGGCCAACTACGATTCGATACAGAATGCACGAAACCTGAAAGACACCCTCACTGATACATAGAGAGTAGGATTCGTCTGCGGAATAATGGGAGTGCAAGGATCTGTGACGTTGGTATGACAGTATGTAGCACTACTAGTCACCGGGGGTGTGGGCGTAGCTCAGATGGTAGAGCGCTCGGTTGGCGTGCGAGAGGTACTGGGATCTATACCCAGCGCCTCCATAATTTTTAACACACCTACATTCGCACCTTGCCATGCAAGTGGAATAATTCACTACTAGTTGAGGTGTCTAGGCAGATACACGCGAACGATTAGCATCCACAATTGGCAAGCGTGCTTTTATTCGTGCGCAGGAAGCACCCTCCTCCCACACCTACACTTAATTTAGAAACAGTACAAGTGTTCCCATAATATTCTCAAGCCTACGTCGGAAAGATATGCCTTTTGCCGAGTTCACGTAAATCCCACTGCACGTTCCCATTCTTTGCGTGCAGTCGGCTGCTACTGGTGTTGCTGGTTGTGACTGCTGATAACAGATGCCGTAGCAATCAATTCATGGAGTAAATTGTATGTTTTGGGATAGTCTGTCTCTGACATGCAAGCACAGGTGATATAGGTGCGAACACAGGAAGCTTGCAGCCCCTCGCTGCCTGCAGACACAGAGCAGCCACACTAGGAGAGCGGCCTATGCCGTAGGCGAAATGTGCTCATTCGCTTTGGCGCGACGTCGAACTATAAATAAGGCTGCCACTAGCGTGAGCGTTGCGTGAGCGTCGTGTAAAGTCGGAAAAGTCGGCTGCATGGGTGATTGCCAAGTTTGGGGAGCGTTTCGGAGTATGATCAGTGCAATGGAGACGCGGAAACTTGTTGTGGCCCAGTGTTTTGCAGTTGGACGACAAGAGTGGTACACAGTAGCAAAGAGCGAGGCACTGAGATGGCATGAACAATGGAGTGCACAATGGGGCTCGAGATGTGCTTGTTATCTCAGGTGCTGTGTGATTGTCGACAAGGAGTGAAATGGACCAATTTGTGACCGCCCTTTCAATTTAAGACGTTACAAACAGACGGAATTTGCATTCGTAATACCAGAGCATCGCAACTACTTGGAACTCTTGTGTATATGAACGTGTCCGCGCCTTTGTACTCTGGTACCTTCGCCGCTACAAACCAACCAACCATCGTGTCCGTGCACATCAGAGTCGCAAAGAATGGAGAATAGGCAGGCTTGGTCGTGTGTGCAGCCGTAGCTCAGTTGGCAGATCGTTCGCTTAGTGTGTGAAAGGTCTCGGGTTCAAGCCCCGGAGCATCCATGTTTTGTGGTCAGTGCATGGTAAGTGTTGGTCGCGGCGAACCTAAAGGCACGCAAGAAGTTGCAAAACCAGCGTCACAGACTGATATGATATGTTCTGACATAAGGAGAGCAAGATGTAAGTGTGGGGACCGGCTGTTATCGAGGTGTCATCGAGTGCAGATCTGTCTAAGGTATCAAGGCTTAACGTCATTGAAGTCTAGAGAGTGGACAACACGTTCGTCATACTCAGAGCGATGTCCGAACTCTATTTTCGACGTTATGCGTGCAACTTTCATTGTGGCCAACTACGATTCGATACAGAATGCACGAAACCTGAAAGACACCCTCACTGATACATAGAGAGTAGGATTCGTCTGCGGAATAATGGGAGTGCAAGGATCTGTGACGTTGGTATGACTGTATGTAGCACTAGTTGTCACCGGGGGTGTGGGCGTAGCTCAGATGGTAGAGCGCTCGGTTGGCGTGCGAGAGGTACTGGGATCTATACCCAGCGCCTCCATAATTTTTAACACACCTACATTCGCACCTTGCCATGCAAGTGGAATAATTCACTACTAGTTGAGGTGTCTAGGCAGATACATGCGAACGATTAGCATCCACAATTGGCAAGCGTGCTTTTATTCGTGCGCAGGAAGCACCCTCCTCCCACACCTACACTTAATTTAGAAACAGTGCAAGTGTTCCCATAATATTCTCAAGCCTACGTCGGAAAGATATGCCTTTTGCCGAGTTCACGTAAATCCCACTGCACGTTCCCATTCTTTGCGTGCAGTCGGCTGCTACTGGTGTTGCTGGTTGTGACTGCTGATAACAGATGCCGTAGCAATCAATTCATGGAGTGAATTGTATGTTTTGCGATAGTCTGTCTCTGACATGCAAGCACAGGTGATATAGGTGCGAACACAGGAAGCTTGCAGCCCCTCGCTGCCTGCAGACACAGAGCAGCCACACTAGGAGAGCGGCCTAAGCCGTAGGCGAAATGTGCTCATTCGCTTTGGCGCGACGTCGAACTATAAATAAGGCTGCCACTAGCGTGAGCGTCGTGTAAAGTCGGAAAAGTCGGCTGCATGGGTGATTGCCAAGTTTGGGGAGCGTTTCGGAGTATGATCAGTGCAATGGAGACGCGGAAACTTGTTGTGGCCCAGTGTTTTGCAGTTGGACGACAAGAGTGGTACACAGTAGCAAAGAGTGAGGCACTGAGATGGCATGAACAATGGAGTGCACAATGGGGCTCGAGATGTGCTTGTTATCTCAGGTGCTGTGTGATTGTCGACAAGGAGTGAAATGGACCAATTTGTGACCGCCCTTTCAATTTAAGACGTTACAAACAGACGGAATTTGCATTCGTAATACCAGAGCATCGCAACTACTTGGAACTCTTGTGTATATGAACGTGTCCGCGCCTTTGTACTCTGGTACCTTCGCCGCTACAAACCAACCAACCATCGTGTCCGTGCACATCAGAGTCGCAAAGAATGGAGAATAGGCAGGCTTGGTCGTGTGTGCAGCCGTAGCTCAGTTGGCTGATCGTTCGCTTAGTGTGTGAAAAGTCTCGGGTTGAAGCCCCGGCGCATCCATGTTTTGTGGTCAGTGCATGGTAAGTGTTGGTCGCGGCGAACCTAAAGGCACGCAAGAAGTTGCAAAACCAGCGTCACAGACTGATATGATATGTACTGACATAAGGAGAGCAAGATGTAAGTGTGGGGACCGGCTGTTATCGAGGTGTCATCGAGTGCAGATCTGTCTAAGGTATCAAGGCTTAACGTCATTGACGTCTAGAGAGTGGACAACACGTTCGTCATACTCAGAGCGATGTCCGAACTCTATTTTCGACGTTATGCGTGCAACTTTCATTGTGGCCAACTACGATTCGATACAGAATGCACGAAACCTGAAAGACACCCTCACTGATACATAGAGAGTAGGATTTGTCTGCGGAATAATGGGAGTGCAAGGATCTGTGACGTTGATATGACTGTATGTAGCACTATTAGTCCCCGGGGGTGTGGGCGTAGCTCAGATGGTAGAGCGCTCGGTTGGCGTGCGAGAGGTACTGGGATCGATACCCAGCGCCTCCAGAATTTTTAACACACCTACATTCGCACCTTGTCATGCAAGTGGAATAATTCACTACTAGTTGAGATGTCTAGGCAGATACAAGCGAACGATTAGCATCCACAATTGGCAAGCGTGCTTTTTTTCGTGCGCAGGAAGCACCCTCCTCCCACACCTACACTTAATTTAGAAACAGTACAAGTGTTCCCATAATATTCTGAAGCCTACGTCGGAAAGATATGCCTTTTGCCGAGTTCACGTAAATCCCACTGCACGTTCCCATTCTTTGCGTGCAGTCGGCTGCTACTGGTGTTGCTGGTTGTGACTGCTGATAACAGATGCCGTAGCAATCAATTCATGGAGTGAATTGTATGTTTTGGGATAGTCTGTCTCTGACATGCAAGCACAGGTGATATAGGTGCGAACACAGGAAGCTTGCAGCCCCTCACTGCCTGCAGACACAGAGCAGCCACACTAGGAGAGCGGCCTAAGCCGTAGGCGAAATGTGCTCATTCGCTTTGGCGCGACGTCGAACTATAAATAAGGCTGCCACTAGCGTGAGCGTCGTGTAAAGTCGGAAAAGTCGGCTGCATGGGCGATTGCCAAGTTTGGGGAGCGTTTCGGAGTATGATCAGTGCAATGGAGACGCGGAAACTTGTTGTGGCCTAGTGTTTTGCAGTTGGACGACAAGAGTGGTACACAGTAGCAAAGAGCGAGGCACTGAGATGGCCTGAACAATGGAGTGCACAATGGGGCTCGAGATGTGCTTGTTATCTCATGTGCTGAGTGATTGTCGACAAGGAGTGTAATGGACCAATTTGTGACCGCCCTTTCAATTTAAGACGTTAAAAACAGACGGAATTTGCATTCGTAATACCAGAGCATCGAAACTACTTGGAACTCTTGTGTATATGAACGTGTCCGCGCCTTTGTACTCTGGTACCTTCGCCGCTACAAACCAACCAACCATCGTGTCCGTGCACATCAGAGTCGCAAAGAATGGAGAATAGGCAGGCTTTGTCGTGTGTGCAGACGTAGCTCAGTTGGCTGATCGTTCGCTTAGTGTGTGAAAGGTCTCGGGTTCAAGCCCCGGCGCATCCATGTTTTGTGGTCAGTGCATGGTAAGTGTTGGTCGCGGCGAACCTAAAGGCACGCAAGAAGTTGCAAAACCAGCGTCACAGACTGATATGATGTGTACTGACATAAGGAGAGCAAGATGTAAGTGTGGGGACCGGCTGTTATCGAGGTGCCATCGAGTGCAGATCTGTCTAAGGTATCAAGGCTTAACGTCATTGAAGTCTAGAGAGTGGACAACACGTTCGTCATACTCAGAGCGATGTCCGAACTCTATTTTCGACGTTATGCGTGCAACTTTCATTGTGGCCAACTACGATTCGATACAGAATGCACGAAACCTGAAAGACACCCTCACTGATACATAGAGAGTAGGATTTGTCTGCGGAATAATGGGAGTGCAAGGATCTGTGACGTTGATATGACTGTATGTAGCACTACTAGACACCCGGGTGTGGGCGTAGCTCAGATGGTAGAGCGCTCGGTTGGCGTGCGAGAGGTACTGGGATCGATACCCAGCGCCTCCAGAATTTTTAACACACCTACATTCGCACCTTGCCATGCAAGTGGAATAATTCACTACTAGTTGAGATGTCTAGGCAGATACAAGCGAACGATTAGCATCCACAATTGGCAAGCGTGCTTTTATTCGTGCGCAGGAAGCACCCTCCTCCCACACCTACACTTAATTTAGAAACAGTACAAGTGGTCCCATAATATTCTCAAGCCTACGTCGGAAAGATATGCCTTTTGCCGAGTTCACGTAAATCCCACTGCACGTTCCCATTCTTTGCGTGCAGTCGGCTGCTACTGGTGTTGCTGGTTGTGACTGCTGATAACAGATGCCGTAGCAATCAATTCATGGTGTGCATTGTATGTTTTGGGATAGTCTGTCCCTGACATGCAAGCACAGGTGATGTAGGTGCGAACACAGGAAGCTTGCAGCCCCTCGCTGCCTGCAGACACAGAGCAGCCACACTAGGAGAGCGGCCTAAGCCGTAGGCGAAATGTGCTCATTCGCTTTGGCGCGACGTCGAACTATAAATAAGGCTGCCACTAGCGTGAGCGTCGTGTAAAGTCGGAAAAGTCGGCTGCATGGGTGATTGCCAAGTTTGGGGAGCGTTTCGGAGTATGATCAGTGCAATGGAGACGCGGAAACTTGTTGTGGCCCAGTGTTTTGCAGTTGGACGACAAGAGTGGTACACAGTAGCAAAGAGCGAGGCACTGAGATGGCATGAACAATGGAGTGCACAATGTGGCTCGAGATGTGCTTGTTATCTCAGGTGCTGTGTGATTGTCGACAAGGAGTGAAATGGACCAATTTGTGACCGCCCTTTCAATTTAAGACGTTAAAAACAGACGGAATTTGCATTCGTAATACCAGAGCATCGAAACTACTTGGAACTCTTGTGTATATGAACGTGTCCGCGCCTTTGTACTCTGGTACCTTCGCCGCTACAAACCAACCAACCATCGCGTCCGTGCACATCAGAGTCGCAAAGAATGGAGAATAGGCAGGCTTGGTCGTGTGTGCAGCCGTAGCTCAGTTGGCTGATCGTTCGCTGAGTGTGTGAAAGGTCTCGGGTTCAAGCCCCGGCGCATCCATGTTTTGTGGTCAGTGCATGGTATGTGTTGGTCGCGGCGAACCTAAAGGCACGCAAGAAGTTGCAAAACCAGCGTCACAGACTGATATGATGTGTACTGACATAAGGAGAGCAAGATGTAATTGTGGGGACCGGCTGTTATCGAGGTGTCATCGAGTGCAGATCTGTCTAAGGTATCAAGGCTTAACGTCATTGAAGTCTAGAGAGTGGACAACACGTTCGTCATACTCAGAGCGATGTCCGAACTCTATTTTCGACGTTATGCGTGCAACTTTCATTGTGGCCAACTACGATTCGATACAGAATGCACGAAACCTGAAAGACACCCTCACTGATACATAGAGAGTAGGATTAGTCTGCGGAATAATGGGAGTGCAAGGATCTGTGACGTTGATATGACTGTATGTAGCACTACTAGTCACCGGGGGTGTGGGCGTAGCTCAGATGGTAGAGCACTCGGTTGGCGTGCGAGAGGTACTCGGATCGATACCCAGCGCCTCCAGAATTTTTAACACACCTACATTCGCACCATGCCATGCAAGTGGAATAATTCACTACTAGTTGAGGTGTCTAGGCAGATACAAGCGAACGATTAGCATCCACAATTGGCAAGCGTGCTTTTATTCGTGCGCAGGAAGCACCCTCCTCCCACACCTACACTTAATTTAGAAACAGTACAAGTTTTCCCATAATATTCTCAAGCCTACGTCGGAAAGATATGCCTTTTGCCGAGTTCACGTAAATCCCACTGCACGTTCCCATTCTTTGCGTGCAGTCTGCTGCTACTGGTGTTGCTGGTTGTGACTGCTGATAACAGATGCCGTAGCAATCAATTCATGGAGTGAATTGTATGTTTTGGGATAGTCTGTCTCTGACATGCAAGCACAGGTGATATAGGTGCGAACACAGGAAGCTTGCAGCCCCTCGCTGCCTGCAGACACAGAGCAGCCACACTAGGAGAGCGGCCTAAGCCGTAGGCGAAATGTGCTCATTCGCTTTGGCGCGACGTCGAACTATAAATAAGGCTGCCACTAGCGTGAGCGTCGTGTAAAGTCGGAAAAGTCGGCTGCATGGGTGATTGCCAAGTTTGGGGAGCGTTTCGGAGTATGATCAGTGCAATGGAGACGCGGAAACTTGTTGTGGCCCAGTGTTTTGCAGTTGGACGACAAGAGTGGTACACGGTAGCAAAGAGCGAGGCACTGAGATGGCATGAACAATGGAGTGCACAATGGGGCTCGAGATGTGCTTGTTATCTCAGGTGCTGTGTGATTGTCGACAAGGAGTGAAATGGACCAATTTGTGACCGCCCTTTCAATTTAAGACGTTAAAAACAGACGGAATTTGCATTCGTAATACCAGAGCATCGAAACTACTTGGAACTCTTGTGTATATGAACGTGTCCGCGCCTTTGTACTCTGGTACCTTCACCGCTACAAGCCAACCAACCATCGTGTCCGTGCACATCAGAGTCGCAAAGAATGGAGAATAGGCAGGCCTGGTCGTGTGTGCAGCCGTACCTCACTTGGCAGATCGTTCGCTTAGTGTGTGAAAGGTCTCGGGTTCAAGCCCCGGCGCATCCATGTTTTGTGGTCAGTGCATGTTAAGTGTTGGTCGCGGCGAACCTAAAGGCATGCAAGAAGTTGCAAAACCAGCGTCACAGACTGATATGATGTGTACTGACATAAGGAGAGCAAGATGTAAGTGTGGGGACCGGCTGTTATCGAGGTGTCATCGAGTGCAGATCTGTCTAAGGTATCAAGGCTTAACGTCATTGAAGTCTAGAGAGTGGACAACACGTTCGTCATACTCAGAGCGATGTCCGAACTCTATTTTCGACGTTATGCGTGCAACTTTCATTGTGGCCAACTACGATTCGATACAGAATGCACGAAACCTGAAAGACACCCTCACTGATACATAGAGAGTAGGATTAGTCTGCGGAATAATGGGAGTGCAAGGATCTGTGACGTTGATATGACTGTATGTAGTACTATTAGTCACCGGGGGTGTGGGCGTAGCTCAGATGGTAGAGCGCTCGGTTGGCGTGCGAGAGGTACTGGGATCGATACCCAGCGCCTCCAGAATTTTTAACACACCTACATTCGCACCTTGCCATGCAAGTGGAATAATTCACTACTAGTTGAGATGTCTAGGCAGATACAAGCGAACGATTAGCATCCACAATTGGCAAGCGTGCTTTTATTCGTGCGCAGGAAGCACCCTCCTCCCACACCTACACTTAATTTAGAAACAGTACAAGTGTTCCCATAATATTCTCAAGCCTACGTCGGAAAGATATGCCTTTTGCCGAGTTCACGTAAATCCCACTGCACGTTCCCATTCTTTGCGTGCAGTCGGCTGCTACTGGTGTTGCTGGTTGTGACTGCTGATAACAGATGCCGTAGCAATCAATTCATGGTGTGCATTGTATGTTTTGGGATAGTCTGTCCCTGACATGCAAGCACAGGTGATGTAGGTGCGAACACAGGAAGCTTGCAGCCCCTCGCTGCCTGCAGACACAGAGCAGCCACACTAGGAGAGCGGCCTAAGCCGTAGGCGAAATGTGCTCATTCGCTTTGGCGCGACGTCGAACTATAAATAAGGCTGCCACTAGCGTGAGCGTCGTGTAAAGTCGGAAAAGTCGGCTGCATGGGTGATTGCCAAGTTTGGGGAGCGTTTCGGAGTATGATCAGTGCAATGGAGACGCGGAAACTTGTTGTGGCCCAGTGTTTTGCAGTTGGACGACAAGAGTGGTACACAGTAGCAAAGAGCGAGGCACTGAGATGGCATGAACAATGGAGTGCACAATGTGGCTCGAGATGTGCTTGTTATCTCAGGTGCTGTGTGATTGTCGACAAGGAGTGAAATGGACCAATTTGTGACCGCCCTTTCAATTTAAGACGTTAAAAACAGACGGAATTTGCATTCGTAATACCAGAGCATCGAAACTACTTGGAACTCTTGTGTATATGAACGTGTCCGCGCCTTTGTACTCTGGTACCTTCGCCGCTACAAACCAACCAACCATCGTGTCCGTGCACATCAGAGTCGCAAAGAATGGAGAATAGGCAGGCTTGGTCGTGTGTGCAGCCGTAGCTCAGTTGGCTGATCGTTCGCTGAGTGTGTGAAAGGTCTCGGGTTCAAGCCCCGGCGCATCCATGTTTTGTGGTCAGTGCATGGTATGTGTTGGTCGCGGCGAACCTAAAGGCACGCAAGAAGTTGGAAAACCAGCGTCACAGACTGATATGATGTGTACTGACATAAGGAGAGCAAGATGTAATTGTGGGGACCGGCTGTTATCGAGGTGTCATCGAGTGCAGATCTGTCTAAGGTATCAAGGCTTAACGTCATTGAAGTCTAGAGAGTGGACAACACGTTCGTCATACTCAGAGCGATGTCCGAACTCTATTTTCGACGTTATGCGTGCAACTTTCATTGTGGCCAACTACGATTCGATACAGAATGCACGAAACCTGAAAGACACCCTCACTGATACATAGAGAGTAGGATTAGTCTGCGGAATAATGGGAGTGCAAGGATCTGTGACGTTGATATGACTGTATGTAGCACTACTAGTCACCGGGGGTGTGGGCGTAGCTCAGATGGTAGAGCGCTCGGTTGGCGTGCGAGAGGTACTGGGATCGATACCCAGCGCCTCCATAATTTTTAACACACCTACATTCGCACCTTGCCATGCAAGTGGAATAATTCACTACTAGTTGAGGTGTCTAGGCAGATACAAGCGAACGATTAGCATCCACAATTGGCAAGCGTGCTTTTATTCGTGCGCAAGAAGCACCCTCCTCCCACACCTACACTTAATTTAGAAACAGTACAAGTGTTCCCCTTAATATTCTCAAGCCTACGTCGGAAAGATATGCCTTTTGCCGAGTTCACGTAAATCCCACTGCACGTTCCCATTCTTTGCGTGCAGTCGGCTGCTACTGGTGTTGCTGGTTGTGACTGCTGATAACAGATGCCGTAGCAATCAATTCATGGAGTGAATTGTATGTTTTGCGATAGTCTGTCTCTGACATGCAAGCACAGGTGATATAGGTGCGAACACAGGAAGCTTGCAGCCACTCGCTGCCTGCAGACACAGAGCAGCCACACTAGGAGAGCGGCCTAAGCCGTAGGCGAAATGTGCTCATTCGCTTTGGCGCGACGTCGAACTATAAATAAGGCTGCCACTAGCGTGAGCGTCGTGTAAAGTCGGAAAAGTCGGCTGCATGGGTGATCCCAAGTTTGAGGAGCGTTTCGGAGTATATCAGTGCAATGGAGACGCGGAAACTTGTTGTGGCCCAGTGTTTTGCAGTTGGACGACAAGAGTGGTACACAGTAGCAAAGAGCGAGGCACTGAGATGGCATGAACAATGGAGTGCACAATGGGGCTCGAGATGTGCTTGTTATCTCAGGTGCTGTGTGATTGTCGACAAGGAGTGAAATGGACCAATTTGTGACCGCCCTTTCAATTTAAGACGTTAAAAACAGACGGAATTTGCATTCGTAATACCAGAGCATCGAAACTACTTGGAACTCTTGTGTATATGAACGAGTCCGCGCCTTTGTACTCTGGTACCTTCGCCGCTACAAACCAACCAACCATCGTGTCCGTGCACATCAGAGTCGCAAAGAATGGAGAATAGGCAGGCTTTGTCTTGTGTGCAGCCGTAGCTCAGTTGGCTGATCGTTCGCTTAGTGTGTGAAAAGTCTCGGGTTCAAGCCCCGGCGCATCCATGTTTTGTGGTCAGTGCATGGTAAGTGTTGGTCGCGGCGAACCTAAAGGCACGCAAGAAGTTGCAAAACCAGCGTCACAGACTGATATGATGTGTACTGACATAAGGAGAGCAAGATGTAAGTGTGGGGACCGGTTGTTATCGAGGTGTCATCGAGTGCAGATCTGTCTAAGGTATCAAGGCTTAACGTCATTGAAGTCTAGAGAGTGGACAACACGTTCGTCATACTCAGAGCGATGTCCGAACTCTATTTTCGACGTTATGCGTGCAACTTTCATTGTGGCCAACTACGATTCGATACAGAATGCACGAAACCTGAAAGACACCCTCACTGATACTTAGAGAGTAGGATTTGTCTGCGGAATAATGGGAGTGCAAGGATCTGTGACGTTGATATGACTGTATGTAGCACTATTAGTCACCGGGGGTGTGGGCGTAGCTCAGATGGTAGAGCACTCGGTTGGCGTGCGAGAGGTACTCGGATCGATACCCAGCGCCTCCAGAATTTTTAACACACCTACATTCGCACCATGCCATGCAAGTGGAATAATTCACTACTAGTTGAGGTGTCTAGGCAGATACAAGCGAACGATTAGCATCCACAATTGGCAAGCGTGCTTTTATTCGTGCGCAGGAAGCACCCTCCTCCCACACCTACACTTAATTTAGAAACAGTACAAGTTTTCCCATAATATTCTCAAGCCTACGTCGGAAAGATATGCCTTTTGCCGAGTTCACGTAAATCCCACTGCACGTTCCCATTCTTTGCGTGCAGTCTGCTGCTACTGGTGTTGCTGGTTGTGACTGCTGATAACAGATGCCGTAGCAATCAATTCATGGTGTGCATTGTATGTTTTGGGATAGTCTGTCCCTGACATGCAAGCACAGGTGATGTAGGTGCGAACACAGGAAGCTTGCAGCCCCTCGCTGCCTGCAGACACAGAGCAGCCACACTAGGAGAGCGGCCTAAGCCGTAGGCGAAATGTGCTCATTCGCTTTGGCGCGACGTCGAACTATAAATAAGGCTGCCACTAGCGTGAGCGTCGTGTAAAGTCGGAAAAGTCGGCTGCATGGGTGATTGCCAAGTTTGGGGAGCGTTTCGGAGTATGATCAGTGCAATGGAGACGCGGAAACTTGTTGTGGCCCAGTGTTTTGCAGTTGGACGACAAGAGTGGTACACAGTAGCAAAGAGCGAGGCACTGAGATGGCATGAACAATGGAGTGCACAATGGGGCTCGAGATGTGCTTGTTATCTCAGGTGCTGTGTGATTGTCGACAAGGAGTGAAATGGACCAATTTGTGACCGCCCTTTCAATTTAAGACGTTACAAACAGACGGAATTTGCATTCGTAATACCAGAGCATCGCAACTACTTGGAACTCTTGTGTATATGAACGTGTCCGCGCCTTTGTACTCTGGTACCTTCGCCGCTACAAACCAACCAACCATCGTGTCCGTGCACATCAGAGTCGCAAAGAATGGAGAATAGGCAGGCTTGGTCGTGTGTGCAGCCGTAGCTCAGTTGGCAGATCGTTCGCTTAGTGTGTGAAAGGTCTCGGGTTCAAGCCCCGGAGCATCCATGTTTTGTGGTCAGTGCATGGTAAGTGTTGGTCGCGGCGAACCTAAAGGCACGCAAGAAGTTGCAAAACCAGCGTCACAGACTGATATGATATGTTCTGACATAAGGAGAGCAAGATGTAAGTGTGGGGACCGGCTGTTATCGAGGTGTCATCGAGTGCAGATCTGTCTAAGGTATCAAGGCTTAACGTCATTGAAGTCTAGAGAGTGGACAACACGTTCGTCATACTCAGAGCGATGTCCGAACTCTATTTTCGACGTTATGCGTGCAACTTTCATTGTGGCCAACTACGATTCGATACAGAATGCACGAAACCTGAAAGACACCCTCACTGATACATAGAGAGTAGGATTCGTCTGCGGAATAATGGGAGTGCAAGGATCTGTGACGTTGGTATGACTGTATGTAGCACTAGTTGTCACCGGGGGTGTGGGCGTAGCTCAGATGGTAGAGCGCTCGGTTGGCGTGCGAGAGGTACTGGGATCTATACCCAGCGCCTCCATAATTTTTAACACACCTACATTCGCACCTTGCCATGCAAGTGGAATAATTCACTACTAGTTGAGGTGTCTAGGCAGATACATGCGAACGATTAGCATCCACAATTGGCAAGCGTGCTTTTATTCGTGCGCAGGAAGCACCCTCCTCCCACACCTACACTTAATTTAGAAACAGTGCAAGTGTTCCCATAATATTCTCAAGCCTACGTCGGAAAGATATGCCTTTTGCCGAGTTCACGTAAATCCCACTGCACGTTCCCATTCTTTGCGTGCAGTCGGGTGCTACTGGTGTTGCTGGTTGTGACTGCTGATAACAGATGCCGTAGCAATCAATTCATGGAGTGAATTGTATGTTTTGCGATAGTCTGTCTCTGACATGCAAGCACAGGTGATATAGGTGCGAACACAGGAAGCTTGCAGCCCCTCGCTGCCTGCAGACACAGAGCAGCCACACTAGGAGAGCGGCCTAAGCCGTAGGCGAAATGTGCTCATTCGCTTTGGCGCGACGTCGAACTATAAATAAGGCTGCCACTAGCGTGAGCGTCGTGTAAAGTCGGAAAAGTCGGCTGCATGGGTGATTGCCAAGTTTGGGGAGCGTTTCGGAGTATGATCAGTGCAATGGAGACGCGGAAACTTGTTGTGGCCCAGTGTTTTGCAGTTGGACGACAAGAGTGGTACACAGTAGCAAAGAGTGAGGCACTGAGATGGCATGAACAATGGAGTGCACAATGGGGCTCGAGATGTGCTTGTTATCTCAGGTGCTGTGTGATTGTCGACAAGGAGTGAAATGGACCAATTTGTGACCGCCCTTTCAATTTAAGACGTTACAAACAGACGGAATTTGCATTCGTAATACCAGAGCATCGCAACTACTTGGAACTCTTGTGTATATGAACGTGTCCGCGCCTTTGTACTCTGGTACCTTCGCCGCTACAAACCAACCAACCATCGTGTCCGTGCACATCAGAGTCGCAAAGAATGGAGAATAGGCAGGCTTGGTCGTGTGTGCAGCCGTAGCTCAGTTGGCTGATCGTTCGCTTAGTGTGTGAAAAGTCTCGGGTTGAAGCCCCGGCGCATCCATGTTTTGTGGTCAGTGCATGGTAAGTGTTGGTCGCGGCGAACCTAAAGGCACGCAAGAAGTTGCAAAACCAGCGTCACAGACTGATATGATATGTACTGACATAAGGAGAGCAAGATGTAAGTGTGGGGACCGGCTGTTATCGAGGTGTCATCGAGTGCAGATCTGTCTAAGGTATCAAGGCTTAACGTCATTGACGTCTAGAGAGTGGACAACACGTTCGTCATACTCAGAGCGATGTCCGAACTCTATTTTCGACGTTATGCGTGCAACTTTCATTGTGGCCAACTACGATTCGATACAGAATGCACGAAACCTGAAAGACACCCTCACTGATACATAGAGAGTAGGATTTGTCTGCGGAATAATGGGAGTGCAAGGATCTGTGACGTTGATATGACTGTATGTAGCACTATTAGTCCCCGGGGGTGTGGGCGTAGCTCAGATGGTAGAGCGCTCGGTTGGCGTGCGAGAGGTACTGGGATCGATACCCAGCGCCTCCAGAATTTTTAACACACCTACATTCGCACCTTGTCATGCAAGTGGAATAATTCACTACTAGTTGAGATGTCTAGGCAGATACAAGCGAACGATTAGCATCCACAATTGGCAAGCGTGCTTTTTTTCGTGCGCAGGAAGCACCCTCCTCCCACACCTACACTTAATTTAGAAACAGTACAAGTGTTCCCATAATATTCTGAAGCCTACGTCGGAAAGATATGCCTTTTGCCGAGTTCACGTAAATCCCACTGCACGTTCCCATTCTTTGCGTGCAGTCGGCTGCTACTGGTGTTGCTGGTTGTGACTGCTGATAACAGATGCCGTAGCAATCAATTCATGGAGTGAATTGTATGTTTTGGGATAGTCTGTCTCTGACATGCAAGCACAGGTGATATAGGTGCGAACACAGGAAGCTTGCAGCCCCTCACTGCCTGCAGACACAGAGCAGCCACACTAGGAGAGCGGCCTAAGCCGTAGGCGAAATGTGCTCATTCGCTTTGGCGCGACGTCGAACTATAAATAAGGCTGCCACTAGCGTGAGCGTCGTGTAAAGTCGGAAAAGTCGGCTGCATGGGCGATTGCCAAGTTTGGGGAGCGTTTCGGAGTATGATCAGTGCAATGGAGACGCGGAAACTTGTTGTGGCCTAGTGTTTTGCAGTTGGACGACAAGAGTGGTACACAGTAGCAAAGAGCGAGGCACTGAGATGGCCTGAACAATGGAGTGCACAATGGGGCTCGAGATGTGCTTGTTATCTCATGTGCTGTGTGATTGTCGACAAGGAGTGTAATGGACCAATTTGTGACCGCCCTTTCAATTTAAGACGTTAAAAACAGACGGAATTTGCATTCGTAATACCAGAGCATCGAAACTACTTGGAACTCTTGTGTATATGAACGTGTCCGCGCCTTTGTACTCTGGTACCTTCGCCGCTACAAACCAACCAACCATCGTGTCCGTGCACATCAGAGTCGCAAAGAATGGAGAATAGGCAGGCTTTGTCGTGTGTGCAGACGTAGCTCAGTTGGCTGATCGTTCGCTTAGTGTGTGAAAGGTCTCGGGTTCAAGCCCCGGCGCATCCATGTTTTGTGGTCAGTGCATGGTAAGTGTTGGTCGCGGCGAACCTAAAGGCACGCAAGAAGTTGCAAAACCAGCGTCACAGACTGATATGATGTGTACTGACATAAGGAGAGCAAGATGTAAGTGTGGGGACCGGCTGTTATCGAGGTGCCATCGAGTGCAGATCTGTCTAAGGTATCAAGGCTTAACGTCATTGAAGTCTAGAGAGTGGACAACACGTTCGTCATACTCAGAGCGATGTCCGAACTCTATTTTCGACGTTATGCGTGCAACTTTCATTGTGGCCAACTACGATTCGATACAGAATGCACGAAACCTGAAAGACACCCTCACTGATACATAGAGAGTAGGATTTGTCTGCGGAATAATGGGAGTGCAAGGATCTGTGACGTTGATATGACTGTATGTAGCACTACTAGACACCGGGGTGTGGGCGTAGCTCAGATGGTAGAGCGCTCGGTTGGCGTGCGAGAGGTACTGGGATCGATACCCAGCGCCTCCAGAATTTTTAACACACCTACATTCGCACCTTGCCATGCAAGTGGAATAATTCACTACTAGTTGAGATGTCTAGGCAGATACAAGCGAACGATTAGCATCCACAATTGGCAAGCGTGCTTTTATTCGTGCGCAGGAAGCACCCTCCTCCCACACCTACACTTAATTTAGAAACAGTACAAGTGGTCCCATAATATTCTCAAGCCTACGTCGGAAAGATATGCCTTTTGCCGAGTTCACGTAAATCCCACTGCACGTTCCCATTCTTTGCGTGCAGTCGGCTGCTACTGGTGTTGCTGGTTGTGACTGCTGATAACAGATGCCGTAGCAATCAATTCATGGTGTGCATTGTATGTTTTGGGATAGTCTGTCCCTGACATGCAAGCACAGGTGATGTAGGTGCGAACACAGGAAGCTTGCAGCCCCTCGCTGCCTGCAGACACAGAGCAGCCACACTAGGAGAGCGGCCTAAGCCGTAGGCGAAATGTGCTCATTCGCTTTGGCGCGACGTCGAACTATAAATAAGGCTGCCACTAGCGTGAGCGTCGTGTAAAGTCGGAAAAGTCGGCTGCATGGGTGATTGCCAAGTTTGGGGAGCGTTTCGGAGTATGATCAGTGCAATGGAGACGCGGAAACTTGTTGTGGCCCAGTGTTTTGCAGTTGGACGACAAGAGTGGTACACAGTAGCAAAGAGCGAGGCACTGAGATGGCATGAACAATGGAGTGCACAATGTGGCTCGAGATGTGCTTGTTATCTCAGGTGCTGTGTGATTGTCGACAAGGAGTGAAATGGACCAATTTGTGACCGCCCTTTCAATTTAAGACGTTAAAAACAGACGGAATTTGCATTCGTAATACCAGAGCATCGAAACTACTTGGAACTCTTGTGTATATGAACGTGTCCGCGCCTTTGTACTCTGGTACCTTCGCCGCTACAAACCAACCAACCATCGCGTCCGTGCACATCAGAGTCGCAAAGAATGGAGAATAGGCAGGCTTGGTCGTGTGTGCAGCCGTAGCTCAGTTGGCTGATCGTTCGCTGAGTGTGTGAAAGGTCTCGGGTTCAAGCCCCGGCGCATCCATGTTTTGTGGTCAGTGCATGGTATGTGTTGGTCGCGGCGAACCTAAAGGCACGCAAGAAGTTGCAAAACCAGCGTCACAGACTGATATGATGTGTACTGACATAAGGAGAGCAAGATGTAATTGTGGGGACCGGCTGTTATCGAGGTGTCATCGAGTGCAGATCTGTCTAAGGTATCAAGGCTTAACGTCATTGAAGTCTAGAGAGTGGACAACACGTTCGTCATACTCAGAGCGATGTCCGAACTCTATTTTCGACGTTATGCGTGCAACTTTCATTGTGGCCAACTACGATTCGATACAGAATGCACGAAACCTGAAAGACACCCTCACTGATACATAGAGAGTAGGATTAGTCTGCGGAATAATGGGAGTGCAAGGATCTGTGACGTTGATATGACTGTATGTAGCACTACTAGTCACCGGGGGTGTGGGCGTAGCTCAGATGGTAGAGCACTCGGTTGGCGTGCGAGAGGTACTCGGATCGATACCCAGCGCCTCCAGAATTTTTAACACACCTACATTCGCACCATGCCATGCAAGTGGAATAATTCACTACTAGTTGAGGTGTCTAGGCAGATACAAGCGAACGATTAGCATCCACAATTGGCAAGCGTGCTTTTATTCGTGCGCAGGAAGCACCCTCCTCCCACACCTACACTTAATTTAGAAACAGTACAAGTTTTCCCATAATATTCTCAAGCCTACGTCGGAAAGATATGCCTTTTGCCGAGTTCACGTAAATCCCACTGCACGTTCCCATTCTTTGCGTGCAGTCTGCTGCTACTGGTGTTGCTGGTTGTGACTGCTGATAACAGATGCCGTAGCAATCAATTCATGGAGTGAATTGTATGTTTTGGGATAGTCTGTCTCTGACATGCAAGCACAGGTGATATAGGTGCGAACACAGGAAGCTTGCAGCCCCTCGCTGCCTGCAGACACAGAGCAGCCACACTAGGAGAGCGGCCTAAGCCGTAGGCGAAATGTGCTCATTCGCTTTGGCGCGACGTCGAACTATAAATAAGGCTGCCACTAGCGTGAGCGTCGTGTAAAGTCGGAAAAGTCGGCTGCATGGGTGATTGCCAAGTTTGGGGAGCGTTTCGGAGTATGATCAGTGCAATGGAGACGCGGAAACTTGTTGTGGCCCAGTGTTTTGCAGTTGGACGACAAGAGTGGTACACGGTAGCAAAGAGCGAGGCACTGAGATGGCATGAACAATGGAGTGCACAATGGGGCTCGAGATGTGCTTGTTATCTCAGGTGCTGTGTGATTGTCGACAAGGAGTGAAATGGACCAATTTGTGACCGCCCTTTCAATTTAAGACGTTAAAAACAGACGGAATTTGCATTCGTAATACCAGAGCATCGAAACTACTTGGAACTCTTGTGTATATGAACGTGTCCGCGCCTTTGTACTCTGGTACCTTCACCGCTACAAGCCAACCAACCATCGTGTCCGTGCACATCAGAGTCGCAAAGAATGGAGAATAGGCAGGCCTGGTCGTGTGTGCAGCCGTACCTCACTTGGCAGATCGTTCGCTTAGTGTGTGAAAGGTCTCGGGTTCAAGCCCCGGCGCATCCATGTTTTGTGGTCAGTGCATGTTAAGTGTTGGTCGCGGCGAACCTAAAGGCATGCAAGAAGTTGCAAAACCAGCGTCACAGACTGATATGATGTGTACTGACATAAGGAGAGCAAGATGTAAGTGTGGGGACCGGCTGTTATCGAGGTGTCATCGAGTGCAGATCTGTCTAAGGTATCAAGGCTTAACGTCATTGAAGTCTAGAGAGTGGACAACACGTTCGTCATACTCAGAGCGATGTCCGAACTCTATTTTCGACGTTATGCGTGCAACTTTCATTGTGGCCAACTACGATTCGATACAGAATGCACGAAACCTGAAAGACACCCTCACTGATACATAGAGAGTAGGATTAGTCTGCGGAATAATGGGAGTGCAAGGATCTGTGACGTTGATATGACTGTATGTAGTACTATTAGTCACCGGGGGTGTGGGCGTAGCTCAGATGGTAGAGCGCTCGGTTGGCGTGCGAGAGGTACTGGGATCGATACCCAGCGCCTCCAGAATTTTTAACACACCTACATTCGCACCTTGCCATGCAAGTGGAATAATTCACTACTAGTTGAGATGTCTAGGCAGATACAAGCGAACGATTAGCATCCACAATTGGCAAGCGTGCTTTTATTCGTGCGCAGGAAGCACCCTCCTCCCACACCTACACTTAATTTAGAAACAGTACAAGTGTTCCCATAATATTCTCAAGCCTACGTCGGAAAGATATGCCTTTTGCCGAGTTCACGTAAATCCCACTGCACGTTCCCATTCTTTGCGTGCAGTCGGCTGCTACTGGTGTTGCTGGTTGTGACTGCTGATAACAGATGCCGTAGCAATCAATTCATGGTGTGCATTGTATGTTTTGGGATAGTCTGTCCCTGACATGCAAGCACAGGTGATGTAGGTGCGAACACAGGAAGCTTGCAGCCCCTCGCTGCCTGCAGACACAGAGCAGCCACACTAGGAGAGCGGCCTAAGCCGTAGGCGAAATGTGCTCATTCGCTTTGGCGCGACGTCGAACTATAAATAAGGCTGCCACTAGCGTGAGCGTCGTGTAAAGTCGGAAAAGTCGGCTGCATGGGTGATTGCCAAGTTTGGGGAGCGTTTCGGAGTATGATCAGTGCAATGGAGACGCGGAAACTTGTTGTGGCCCAGTGTTTTGCAGTTGGACGACAAGAGTGGTACACAGTAGCAAAGAGCGAGGCACTGAGATGGCATGAACAATGGAGTGCACAATGTGGCTCGAGATGTGCTTGTTATCTCAGGTGCTGTGTGATTGTCGACAAGGAGTGAAATGGACCAATTTGTGACCGCCCTTTCAATTTAAGACGTTAAAAACAGACGGAATTTGCATTCGTAATACCAGAGCATCGAAACTACTTGGAACTCTTGTGTATATGAACGTGTCCGCGCCTTTGTACTCTGGTACCTTCGCCGCTACAAACCAACCAACCATCGTGTCCGTGCACATCAGAGTCGCAAAGAATGGAGAATAGGCAGGCTTGGTCGTGTGTGCAGCCGTAGCTCAGTTGGCTGATCGTTCGCTGAGTGTGTGAAAGGTCTCGGGTTCAAGCCCCGGCGCATCCATGTTTTGTGGTCAGTGCATGGTATGTGTTGGTCGCGGCGAACCTAAAGGCACGCAAGAAGTTGGAAAACCAGCGTCACAGACTGATATGATGTGTACTGACATAAGGAGAGCAAGATGTAATTGTGGGGACCGGCTGTTATCGAGGTGTCATCGAGTGCAGATCTGTCTAAGGTATCAAGGCTTAACGTCATTGAAGTCTAGAGAGTGGACAACACGTTCGTCATACTCAGAGCGATGTCCGAACTCTATTTTCGACGTTATGCGTGCAACTTTCATTGTGGCCAACTACGATTCGATACAGAATGCACGAAACCTGAAAGACACCCTCACTGATACATAGAGAGTAGGATTAGTCTGCGGAATAATGGGAGTGCAAGGATCTGTGACGTTGATATGACTGTATGTAGCACTACTAGTCACCGGGGGTGTGGGCGTAGCTCAGATGGTAGAGCGCTCGGTTGGCGTGCGAGAGGTACTGGGATCGATACCCAGCGCCTCCATAATTTTTAACACACCTACATTCGCACCTTGCCATGCAAGTGGAATAATTCACTACTAGTTGAGGTGTCTAGGCAGATACAAGCGAACGATTAGCATCCACAATTGGCAAGCGTGCTTTTATTCGTGCGCAAGAAGCACCCTCCTCCCACACCTACACTTAATTTAGAAACAGTACAAGTGTTCCCCTTAATATTCTCAAGCCTACGTCGGAAAGATATGCCTTTTGCCGAGTTCACGTAAATCCCACTGCACGTTCCCATTCTTTGCGTGCAGTCGGCTGCTACTGGTGTTGCTGGTTGTGACTGCTGATAACAGATGCCGTAGCAATCAATTCATGGAGTGAATTGTATGTTTTGGGATAGTCTGTCTCTGACATGCAAGCACAGGTGATATAGGTGCGAACACAGGAAGCTTGCAGCCACTCGCTGCCTGCAGACACAGAGCAGCCACACTAGGAGAGCGGCCTAAGCCGTAGGCGAAATGTGCTCATTCGCTTTGGCGCGACGTCGAACTATAAATAAGGCTGCCACTAGCGTGAGCGTCGTGTAAAGTCGGAAAAGTCGGCTGCATGGGTGATCCCAAGTTTGAGGAGCGTTTCGGAGTATATCAGTGCAATGGAGACGCGGAAACTTGTTGTGGCCCAGTGTTTTGCAGTTGGACGACAAGAGTGGTACACAGTAGCAAAGAGCGAGGCACTGAGATGGCATGAACAATGGAGTGCACAATGGGGCTCGAGATGTGCTTGTTATCTCAGGTGCTGTGTGATTGTCGACAAGGAGTGAAATGGACCAATTTGTGACCGCCCTTTCAATTTAAGACGTTAAAAACAGACGGAATTTGCATTCGTAATACCAGAGCATCGAAACTACTTGGAACTCTTGTGTATATGAACGAGTCCGCGCCTTTGTACTCTGGTACCTTCGCCGCTACAAACCAACCAACCATCGTGTCCGTGCACATCAGAGTCGCAAAGAATGGAGAATAGGCAGGCTTTGTCTTGTGTGCAGCCGTAGCTCAGTTGGCTGATCGTTCGCTTAGTGTGTGAAAAGTCTCGGGTTCAAGCCCCGGCGCATCCATGTTTTGTGGTCAGTGCATGGTAAGTGTTGGTCGCGGCGAACCTAAAGGCACGCAAGAAGTTGCAAAACCAGCGTCACAGACTGATATGATGTGTACTGACATAAGGAGAGCAAGATGTAAGTGTGGGGACCGGTTGTTATCGAGGTGTCATCGAGTGCAGATCTGTCTAAGGTATCAAGGCTTAACGTCATTGAAGTCTAGAGAGTGGACAACACGTTCGTCATACTCAGAGCGATGTCCGAACTCTATTTTCGACGTTATGCGTGCAACTTTCATTGTGGCCAACTACGATTCGATACAGAATGCACGAAACCTGAAAGACACCCTCACTGATACTTAGAGAGTAGGATTTGTCTGCGGAATAATGGGAGTGCAAGGATCTGTGACGTTGATATGACTGTATGTAGCACTATTAGTCACCGGGGGTGTGGGCGTAGCTCAGATGGTAGAGCACTCGGTTGGCGTGCGAGAGGTACTCGGATCGATACCCAGCGCCTCCAGAATTTTTAACACACCTACATTCGCACCATGCCATGCAAGTGGAATAATTCACTACTAGTTGAGGTGTCTAGGCAGATACAAGCGAACGATTAGCATCCACAATTGGCAAGCGTGCTTTTATTCGTGCGCAGGAAGCACCCTCCTCCCACACCTACACTTAATTTAGAAACAGTACAAGTTTTCCCATAATATTCTCAAGCCTACGTCGGAAAGATATGCCTTTTGCCGAGTTCACGTAAATCCCACTGCACGTTCCCATTCTTTGCGTGCAGTCTGCTGCTACTGGTGTTGCTGGTTGTGACTGCTGATAACAGATGCCGTAGCAATCAATTCATGGAGTGAATTGTATGTTTTGGGATAGTCTGTCTCTGACATGCAAGAACAGGTGATATAGGTGCGAACACAGGAAGCTTGCAGCCCCTCGCTGCCTGCAGACACAGAGCAGCCACACTAGGAGAGCGGCCTAAGCCGTAGGCGAAATGTGCTCATTCGCTTTGGCGCGACGTCGAACTATAAATAAGGCTGCCACTAGCGTGAGCGTCGTGTAAAGTCGGAAAAGTCGGCTGCATGGGTGATTGCCAAGTTTGGGGAGCGTTTCGGAGTATGATCAGTGCAATGGAGACGCGGAAACTTGTTGTGGCCCAGTGTTTTGCAGTTGGACGACAAGAGTGGTACACAGTAGCATAGAGCGAGGCACTGAGATGGCATGAACAATGGAATGCACAATGGGGCTCGAGATGTGCTTGTTATCTCAGGTGCTGTGTGATTGTCGACAAGGAGTGAAATGGACCAATTTGTGACCGCCCTTTCAATTTAAGACGTTAAAATCAGACGGAATTTGCATTCGTAATACCAGAGCATCGAAACTACTTGGAACTCTTGTGTATATGAACGTGTCCGCGCCTTTGTACTCTGGTACCTTCGCCGCTACAAACCAACCAACCATCGTGTCCGTGCACATCAGAGTCGCAAAGAATGGAGAATAGGCAGGCTTGGTCGTGTGTGCAGCCGTAGCTCAGTTGGCTGATCGTTCGCTGAGTGTGTGAAAGGTCTCGGGTTCAAGCCCCGGCGCATCCATGTTTTGTGGTCAGTGCATGGTAAGTGTTGGTCGCGGCGAACCTAAAGGCACGCAAGAAGTTGCAAAACCAGCGTCACAGACTGATATGATGTGTACTGACATAAGGAGAGCAAGATGTAAGTGTGGGGACCGGCTGTTATCGAGGTGTCATCGAGTGCAGATCTGTCTAAGGTATCAAGGCTTAACGTCATTGAAGTCTAGAGAGTGGACAACACGTTCGTCATACTCAGAGCGATGTCCGAACTCTATTTTCGACGTTATGCGTGCAACTTTCATTGTGGCCAACTACGATTCGATACAGAATGCACGAAACCTGAAAGACTCCCTCACTGATACACAGAGAGTAGGATTTGTCTGCGGAATAATGGGAGTGCAAGGGTCTGTGACGTTGATATGGCTGTATGTAGCACTATTAGTCACCGTGGGTGTGGGCGTAGCTCAGATGGTAGAGCGCTCGGTTGGCGTGCGAGAGGTACTGGGATCGATACCCAGCGCCTCCATAATTTTTAACACACCTACATTCGCACCTTGCATGCAAGTGGAATAATTCACTACTAGTTGAGGTGTCTAGGCAGATACAAGCGAACGATTAGCATCCACAATTGGCAAGCGTGCTTTTATTCGTGCGCAGGAAACACCCTCCTCCCACACCTACACTTAATTTAGAAACAGTACAAGTGTTCCCATAATATTCTCAAGCCTACGTCGGAAAGATATGCCTTTTGCCGAGTTCACGTAAATCCCACTGCACGTTCCCATTCTTTGCGTGCAGTCGGCTGCTACTGGTGTTGCTGGTTGTGACTGCTGATAACAGATGCCGTAGCAATCAATTCATGGAGTGAATTGTATGTTTTGGGATAGTCTGTCTCTGACATGCAAGCACAGGTGATATAGGTGCGAACACAGGAAGCTTGCAGCCCCTCGCTGCCTGCAGACACAGAGCAGCCACACTAGGAGAGCGGCCTAAGCCGTAGGCGAAATGTGCTCATTCGCTTTGGCGCGACGTCGAACTATAAATAAGGCTGCCACTAGCGTGAGCGTCTTGTCTGAGGCCGTGGAGGCCCACATCCCTACCGTCGCCATCCACCCGCACCGTCCCACTTTACCCCCACAGGCCGTCCTCCTCCTTCGAGAATCCCGTCGTCTCTACCGTGCCTTCCTCCACACGCGTGACCGGGACATACTACAACGCCACCGGCAACTCCAGAGACACATCCGGAACTTGCTCGCGGCTAAGAAACGCCGGGACTGGCGACAGACATGCACCCGTCTTAATGCTACCCTACCTATTAACTCGTCCAAATACTGGTCAGCCTTCCGCCGCCTTACTGGATCAAAACCCCCCCCTTACTATCCTCTCCTTCATAATGACAATCCCTTTCCTGACAACCTTAGTAAGGCCAACCATTTTGCCTCCTACCTCACCGATGTCTTTACCATCCCTGACGATCCCCAGTTCGATTATTCCCTCTTCCCCGATGTCCGCGATCGAACTGACACCTCTATCCCTCCACTAGCTCCTGGCTTCCAGTACTTGGACAACATTACACACACTGAACTCAATACCCCTATAACTACTCAAGACATCATCGATATACTCCGCACCAAACGCAACACTGCTCCTGGTCACGACCGTGTTACTTACCGTCACCTCCGTGAAGCTCCCGCCCCCTTCCTCTCCACCCTGGCCAGGCTGTACAATGTGGTCTTGTCCACCGGCTTCTACCCCGACCTGTGGAAAACCTCCCGGATCCTGATGTTCCTCAAACCCGATAAACCACCTTCCGCTGTCTCCTCCTACCGTCCTATAAGCCTTACCTCGGTCTTCAGCAAGGTCCTGGAATCCATTCTAACCCGCCGCATCCACCAGCATCTCCACCGGCACCGCTTCCTTCCCTCCACCCAATGTGGCTTTCGACCATCCTTCTCTGCCGATGACCTTCTCCTTCACCTCACTCACCTCCTCTCCGAACAACTCAACTCCCGTCGCTCCGCCATATTCCTCTCCCTTGACCTTGAACGCGCCTATGACCGAGTGTGGCATTCTGGTCTCCTCTTCAAGCTCCAAACCTTTGCTCTTCCTATTAACTACGTCCGTCTGATCGCCTCCTTCATTTCCCACCGCCCTTCCTATGTCACTATCCACAACACTGATTCCTACACCTTCTACCCCTCTGCCGGTGTGCCCCAAGGTTCCGTCCTTTCCCCTCTTCTTTACCTTCTTTATACGGCGGACATGCCTCCACCTGCACCCCCCCTTCACCTTCTCCAGTACGCCGATGACACCGCCTTCCTTGCCCTTGCCCCCACCCTGCAACGCTCCCAACACCTTCTCCAATCCCATCTTGACCGGTTCACCTCTTGGTGTAACCAGTGGTTGCTCAAGGTCAATCCTTCCAAGACCCAGGCAATCATCGTAGGCAAAACCACCCCTTCCTTCCGTCTCCTTGATTTCTATCTTACCATTTATGGCCGTCCTATTAACCTCACACCCACCCTCAAGTACCTTGGCGTCACCCTTGACCGTCGCCTCTCCTGGACCCCTCATCTCCGGACAATCCAAGCCAAGGCACGCTCCCGACTCCACCTCCTGAAGCTCCTTTCTGGCCGCACATGGGGTCTGGACCCCTCCACCGTCCTCCACACCTATAAATCTCTCATCCGCCCTATCCTCTGTTATGCCCATCCCGCCTGGATCTCTGCCCCGCCTACCTTTTACAAATCCCTTCAAATCCTTGAACGGCATGCACTCCGCCTCGCCTATCGCATCCGCCTCCCTTCCCCCACGCGGCTCCTCTATGACCTCATCCCCTTCCCACACCTCCTTCTCTTCCTCCAACGGATACGGATCCTCTACACCTCCCGCAAGCTTGATCCTCCCCACCCGCTTGTCTCTTCCATCCTCTCCCACCCCAACCCACTGCCGCGCCTGTACTCCTGTATCCCACCTGCTCTCCATCTTCACACTCTCCACACCCTCTCCCAAGGTGGTTTCCGCCGACTCCCCCTCCCGGATGATGCCCTCCTCTCCTCCATCTACCCCTCCTACCAACTTTGAGCCTTGCCTTCCCCTCTCCTCTCATTTTCCTGTGGGCACCCTCTCTCCCTTCTCTCCCTCCCTCTCTCCCTCCTTTCATCCTTACCTCCCCTCCCCCTCTCCCTGGGCTTCCACCCCCCCTTTTTTCGTTTTCTCCCCTCCTCCTCCCTGGCATCCTATCTCCCCCTCCCTCCTTCCCTCCCCCTGTTTTTTCCCTTGGCAGGCCCCCAGCTTTTCGGTGTGGACAGTGCCCCTGCAAGCGCCGAAGCCCATCTCCGCAGTGTCCGTGTCTTTCGTCCCGTCTGTGCCTCGAGTGTTTCTTCGTTTTCTGCTCCACCGTTCACCTGTGCTAGTGTTCTCTGTTCCGTGCTGTGCTGCCCGTCTTTTTAAAACTGAAACAGTGCTGCGTCGGTGAACGACTTCATTTCTTTTTATTCTCTGTTGTCTTCTGATTTTTGTCCTCCATGTCTGTGTTTTGAGATTATGTCTTCCTGTTTTTATCTCTTGTATGTTTCTTGTGGCCGAAGAGCGGCATATTAGGCCGCTGCCGGCCTACCTTTGTAGGTATAAAATGACAATAAAGAAAAAAAAAAAAAAAAAAAAAAAGCGTGAGCGTCGTGTAAAGTCGGAAAAGTCGGCTGCATGGGTGATTGCCAAGTTTGGGGAGCGTTTCGGAGTATGATCAGTGCAATGGAGACGCGGAAACTTGTTGTGGCCCAGTGTTTTGCAGTTGGACGACAAGAGTGGTACACAGTAGCATAGAGCGAGGCACTGAGATGGCATGAACAATGGAATGCACAATGGGGCTCGAGATGTGCTTGTTATCTCAGGTGCTGTGTGATTGTCGACAAGGAGTGAAATGGACCAATTTGTGACCGCCCTTTCAATTTAAGACGTTAAAATCAGACGGAATTTGCATTCGTAATACCAGAGCATCGAAACTACTTGGAACTCTTGTGTATATGAACGTGTCCGCGCCTTTGTACTCTGGTACCTTCGCCGCTACAAACCAACCAACCATCGTGTCCGTGCACATCAGAGTCGCAAAGAATGGAGAATAGGCAGGCTTGGTCGTGTGTGCAGCCGTAGCTCAGTTGGCTGATCGTTCGCTGAGTGTGTGAAAGGTCTCGGGTTCAAGCCCCGGCGCATCCATGTTTTGTGGTCAGTGCATGGTAAGTGTTGGTCGCGGCGAACCTAAAGGCACGCAAGAAGTTGCAAAACCAGCGTCACAGACTGATATGATGTGTACTGACATAAGGAGAGCAAGATGTAAGTGTGGGGACCGGCTGTTATCGAGGTGTCATCGAGTGCAGATCTGTCTAAGGTATCAAGGCTTAACGTCATTGAAGTCTAGAGAGTGGACAACACGTTCGTCATACTCAGAGCGATGTCCGAACTCTATTTTCGACGTTATGCGTGCAACTTTCATTGTGGCCAACTACGATTCGATACAGAATGCACGAAACCTGAAAGACTCCCTCACTGATACACAGAGAGTAGGATTTGTCTGCGGAATAATGGGAGTGCAAGGGTCTGTGACGTTGATATGGCTGTATGTAGCACTATTAGTCACCGTGGGTGTGGGCGTAGCTCAGATGGTAGAGCGCTCGGTTGGCGTGCGAGAGGTACTGGGATCGATACCCAGCGCCTCCATAATTTTTAACACACCTACATTCGCACCTTGCATGCAAGTGGAATAATTCACTACTAGTTGAGGTGTCTAGGCAGATACAAGCGAACGATTAGCATCCACAATTGGCAAGCGTGCTTTTATTCGTGCGCAGGAAACACCCTCCTCCCACACCTACACTTAATTTAGAAACAGTACAAGTGTTCCCATAATATTCTCAAGCCTACGTCGGAAAGATATGCCTTTTGCCGAGTTCACGTAAATCCCACTGCACGTTCCCATTCTTTGCGTGCAGTCGGCTGCTACTGGTGTTGCTGGTTGTGACTGCTGATAACAGATGCCGTAGCAATCAATTCATGGAGTGAATTGTATGTTTTGGGATAGTCTGTCTCTGACATGCAAACACAGGTGATATAGGTGCGAACACAGGAAGCTTGCAGCCCCTCGCTGCCTGCAGACACAGAGCAGCCACACTAGGAGAGCGGCCTAAGCCGTAGGCGAAATGTGCTCATTCGCTTTGGCGCGACGTCGAACTATAAATAAGGCTGCCACTAGCGTGAGCGTTGCGTGAGCGTCGTGTAAAGTCGGAAAAGTCGGCTGCATGGGTGATTGCCAAGTTTGGGGAGCGTTTCGGAGTATGATCAGTGCAATGGAGACGCGGAAACTTGTTGTGGCCCAGTGTTTTGCAGTTGGACGACAAGAGTGGTACACAGTACCATAGAGCGAGGCACTGAGATGGCATGAACAATGGAATGCACAATGGGGCTCGAGATGTGCTTGTTATCTCAGGTGCTGTGTGATTGTCGACAAGGAGTGAAATGGACCAATTTGTGACCGCCCTTTCAATTTAAGACGTTAAAATCAGACGGAATTTGCATTCGTAATACCAGAGCATCGAAACTACTTGGAACTCTTGTGTATATGAACGTGTCCGCGCCTTTGTACTCTGGTACCTTCGCCGCTACAAACCAACCAACCATCGTGTCCGTGCACATCAGAGTCGCAAAGAATGGAGAATAGGCAGGCTTGGTCGTGTGTGCAGCCGTAGCTCAGTTGGCTGATCGTTCGCTGAGTGTGTGAAAGGTCTCGGGTTCAAGCCCCGGCGCATCCATGTTTTGTGGTCAGTGCATGGTAAGTGTTGGTCGCGGCGAACCTAAAGGCACGCAAGAAGTTGCAAAACCAGCGTCACAGATTGATATGATGTGTACTGACATAAGGAGAGCAAGATGTAAGTGTGGGGACCGGCTGTTATCGAGGTGTCATCGAGTGCAGATCTGTCTAAGGTATCAAGGCTTAACGTCATTGAAGTCTAGAGAGTGGACAACACGTTCGTCATACTCAGAGCGATGTCCGAACTCTATTTTCGACGTTATGCGTGCAACTTTCATTGTGGCCAACTACGATTCGATACAGAATGCACGAAACCTGAAAGACTCCCTCACTGATACACAGAGAGTAGGATTTGTCTGCGGAATAATGGGAGTGCAAGGGTCTGTGACGTTGATATGGCTGTATGTAGCACTATTAGTCACCGTGGGTGTGGCCGTAGCTCAGATGGTAGAGCGCTCGGTTGGCGTGCGAGAGGTACTGGGATCGATACCCAGCGCCTCCATAATTTTTAACACACCTACATTCGCACCTTGCATGCAAGTGGAATAATTCACTACTAGTTGAGGTGTCTAGGCAGATACAAGCGAACGATTAGCATCCACAATTGGCAAGCGTGCTTTTATTCGTGCGCAGGAAACACCCTCCTCCCACACCTACACTTAATTTAGAAACAGTACAAGTGTTCCCATAATATTCTCAAGCCTACGTCGGAAAGATATGCCTTTTGCCGAGTTCACGTAAATCCCACTGCACGTTCCCATTCTTTGCGTGCAGTCGGCTGCTACTGGTGTTGCTGGTTGTGACTGCTGATAACAGATGCCGTAGCAATCAATTCATGGAGTGAATTGTATGTTTTGGGATAGTCTGTCTCTGACATGCAAGCACAGGTGATATAGGTGCGAACACAGGAAGCTTGCAGCCCCTCGCTGCCTGCAGACACAGAGCAGCCACACTAGGAGAGCGGCCTAAGCCGTAGGCGAAATGTGCTCATTCGCTTTGGCGCGACGTCGAACTATAAATAAGGCTGCCACTAGCGTGAGCGTCGTGTAAAGTCGGAAAAGTCGGCTGCATGGGTGATTGCCAAGTTTGGGGAGCGTTTCGGAGTATGATCAGTGCAATGGAGACGCGGAAACTTGTTGTGGCCCAGTGTTTTGCAGTTGGACGACAAGAGTGGTACACAGTAGCAAAGAGCGAGGCACTGAGATGGCATGAACAATGGAATGCACAATGGGGCTCGAGATGTGCTTGTTATCTCAGGTGCTGTGTGATTGTCGACAAGGAGTGAAATGGACCAATTTGTGACCGCCCTTTCAATTTAAGACGTTAAAAACAGACGGAATTTGCATTCGTAATACCAGAGCATCGAAACTACTTGGAACTCTTGTGTATATGAACGTGTCCGCGCCTTTGTACTCTGGTACCTTCGCCGCTACAAACCAACCAACCATCGTGTCCGTGCACATCAGAGTCGCAAAGAATGGAGAATAGGCAGGCTTTGTCGTGTGTGCAGCCGTAGCTCAGTTGGCTGATCGTTCGCTTAGTGTGTGAAAGGTCTCGGGATCAAGCCCCGGCGCATCCATGTTTTCTGGTCAGTGCATGGTAAGTGTTGGTCGCGGCGAACCTAAAGGCACGCAAGAAGTTACAAAACCAGCGTCACAGAGTGATATGATGTGTACTGACATAAGGAGAGCAAGATGTAAGTGTGGGGACCGGCTGTTATCGAGGTGTCATCGAGTGCAGATCTGTCTAAGGTATCAAGGCTTAACGTCATTGAAGTCTAGAGAGTGGACAACACGTTCGTCATACTCTGAGCGATGTCCGAACTCTATTTTCGACGTTATGCGTGTAACTTTCATTGTGGCCAACTACGATTCGATACAGAATGCACGAAACCTGAAAGACACCCTCACTGATACATAGAGAGTAGGATTAGTCTGCGGAATAATGGGAGTGCAAGGATCTGTGACGTTGATATGACTGTATGTAGCACTGTTAGTCACCGGGGGTGTGGGCGTATCTCAGATGGTAGAGCGCTCGGTTGGCGTGCGAGAGGTACTGGGATCGATAACCAGCGCCTCCAGAATTTTTAACACACCTACATTCGCACCTTGCCATGCAAGTGGAATAATTCACTACTAGTTGAGGTGTCTAGGCAGATACAAGCGAACGATTAGCATCCACAATTGGCAAGCGTGCTTTTATTCGTGCGCAGGAAGCACCCTCCTCCCACACCTACACTTAATTTAGAAACAGTACAAGTGTTCCCATAACATTCTCAAGCCTACGTCGGAAAGATATGCCTTTTGCCGAGTTCACGTAAATCCCACTGCACGTTCCCATTCTTTGCGTGCAGTCGGCTGCTACTGGTGTTGCTGGTTGTGACTGCTGATAACAGATGCCGTAGCAATCAATTCGTGGAGTGAATTGTATGTTTTGGGATAGTCTGTCTCTGACATGCAAGCACAGGTGATATAGGTGCGAACACAGGAAGCTTGCAGCCCCTCGCTGCCTGCAGACACAGAGCAGCCACACTAGGACAGCGGCCTAAGCCGTAGGCGAAATGTGCTCATTCGCTTTGGCGCGACGTCGAACTATAAATAAGGCTGCCACTAGCGTGAGCGTCGTGTAAAGTCATAAAAGTCGGCTGCATGGGTGATTGCCAAGTTTGGGGAGCGTTTCGGAGTATGATCAGTGCAATGGAGACGCGGAAACTTGTTGTGGCCCAGTGTTTTGCAGTTGGACGACAAGAGTGGTACACAGTAGCAAAGAGCGAGGCACTGAGATGGCATGAACAATGGAATGCACAATGGGGCTCGAGATGTGCTTGTTATCTCAGGTGCTGTGTGATTGTCGACAAGGAGTGAAATGGACCAATTTGTGACCGCCCTTTCAATTTAAGACGTTAAAAACAGACGGAATTTGCATTCGTAATACCAGAGCATCGAAACTACTTGGAACTCTTGTGTATATGAACGTGTCCGCGCCTTTGTACTCTGGTACCTTCGCCGCTACAAACCAACCAACCATCGTGTCCGTGCACATCAGAGTCGCAAAGAATGGAAAATAGGCAGGCTTGGTCGTGTGTGCAGCCGTAGCTCAGTAGGCTGATCGTTCGCTGAGTGTGTGAAAGGTCTCGGGTTCAAGCCCCGGCGCATCCATGTTTTGTGGTCAGTGCATGGTAAGTGTTGGTCGCGGCGAACCTAAAGGCACGCAAGAAGTTGCAAAACCAGCGTCACAGACTGATATGATGTGTACTGACATAAGGAGAGCAAGATGTAAGTGTGGGGACCGGCTGTTATCGAGGTGTCATCGAGTGCACATCTGTCTAAGGTATCAAGGCTTAACGTCATTGAAGTCTAGAGAGTGGACAACACGTTCGTCATACTCAGAGCGATGTCCGAACTCTATTTTCGACGTTATGCGTGCAACTTTCATTGTGGACAACTACGATTCGATACAGAATGCACGAAACCTGAAAGACTCCCTCACTGATACACAGAGAGGATTTGTCTGCGGAATAATGGGAGTGCAAGGGTCTGTGACGTTGATATGGCTGTATGTAGCACTATTAGTCACCGTGGGTGTGGGCGTAGCTCAGATGGTAGAGCGCTCGGTTGGCGTGCGAGAGGTACTGGGATCGATACCCAGCGCCTCCAGAATTTTTAACACACCTACATTCGCACCTTGCCATGCAAGTGGAATAATTCACTACTAGTTGAGGTGTCTAGGCAGATACAAGCGAACGATTAGCATCCACAATTGGCAAGCGTGCTTTTATTCGTGCGCAGGAAACACCCTCCTCCCACACCTACACTTAATTTAGAAACAGTACAAGTGTTCCCATAATATTCTCAAGCCAACGTCGGAAAGATATGCCTTTTGCCGAGTTCACGTAAATCCCACTGCACGTTCCCATTCTTTGCGTGCAGTCGGCTGCTACTGGTGTTGCTGGTTGTGACTGCTGATAACAGATGCCGTAGCAATCAATTCATGGAGTGAATTGTATGTTTTGGGATAGTCTGTCTCTGACATGCAAGCACAGGTGATATAGGTGCGAACACAGGAAGCTTGCAGCCCCTCGCTGCCTGCAGACACAGAGCAGCCACACTAGGAGAGCGGCCTAAGCCGTAGGCGAAATGTGCTCATTCGCTTTGGCGCGACGTCGAACTATAAATAAGGCTGCCATTAGCGTGAGCGTTGCGTGAGCGTCGAGTAAAGTCGGAAAAGTCGGCTGCATGGGTGATTGCCAAGTTTGGGGAGCGTTTCGGAGTATGATCAGTGCAATGGAGACGCGGAAACTTGTTGTGGCCCAGTGTTTTGCAGTTGGACGACAAGAGTGGTACACAGTAGCAAAGAGCGAGGCACTGAGATGGCATGAACAATGGAATGCACAATGGGGCTCGAGATGTGCTTGTTATCTCAGGTGCTGTGTGATTGTCGACAAGGAGTGAAATGGACCAATTTGTGACCGCCCTTTCAATTTAAGACGTTAAAAACAGACGGAATTTGCATTCGTAATACCAGAGCATCGAAACTACTTGGAACTCTTGTGTATATGAACGTGTCCGCGCCTTTGTACTCTGGTACCTTCGCCGCTACAAACCAACCAACCATCGTGTCCGTGCACATCAGAGTCGCAAAGAATGGAGAATAGGCAGGCTTTGTCGTGTGTGCAGCCGTAGCTCAGTTGGCTGATCGTTCGCTTAGTGTGTGAAAGGTCTCGGGATCAAGCCCCGGCGCATCCATGTTTTCTGGTCAGTGCATGGTAAGTGTTGGTCGCGGCGAACCTAAAGGCACGCAAGAAGTTACAAAACCAGCGTCACAGAGTGATATGATGTGTACTGACATAAGGAGAGCAAGATGTAAGTGTGGGGACCGGCTGTTATCGAGGTGTCATCGAGTGCAGATCTGTCTAAGGTATCAAGGCTTAACGTCATTGAAGTCTAGAGAGTGGACAACACGTTCGTCATACTCAGAGCGATGTCCGAACTCTATTTTCGACGTTATGCGTGCAACTTTCATTGTGGCCAACTACGATTCGATACAGAATGCACGAAACCTGAAAGACACCCTCACTGATACATAGAGAGTAGGATTAGTCTGCGGAATAATGGGAGTGCAAGGATCTGTGACGTTGATATGACTGTATGTAGCACTGTTAGTCACCGGGGGTGTGGGCGTATCTCAGATGGTAGAGCGCTCGGTTGGCGTGCGAGAGGTACTGGGATCGATAACCAGCGCCTCCAGAATTTTTAACACACCTACATTCGCACCTTGCCATGCAAGTGGAATAATTCACTACTAGTTGAGGTGTCTAGGCAGATACAAGCGAACGATTAGCATCCACAATTGGCAAGCGTGCTTTTATTCGTGCGCAGGAAGCACCCTCCTCCCACACCTACACTTAATTTAGAAACAGTACAAGTGTTCCCATAACATTCTCAAGCCTACGTCGGAAAGATATGCCTTTTGCCGAGTTCACGTAAATCCCACTGCACGTTCCCATTCTTTGCGTGCAGTCGGCTGCTACTGGTGTTGCTGGTTGTGACTGCTGATAACAGATGCCGTAGCAATCAATTCGTGGAGTGAATTGTATGTTTTGGGATAGTCTGTCTCTGACATGCAAGCACAGGTGATATAGGTGCGAACACAGGAAGCTTGCAGCCCCTCGCTGCCTGCAGACACAGAGCAGCCACACTACGACAGCGGCCTAAGCCGTAGGCGAAATGTGCTCATTCGCTTTGGCGCGACGTCGAACTATAAATAAGGCTGCCACTAGCGTGAGCGTTGCGTGAGCGTCGAGTAAAGTCGGAAAAGTCGGCTGCATGGGTGATTGCCAAGTTTGGGGAGCGTTTCGGAGTATGATCAGTGCAATGGAGACGCGGAAACTTGTTGTGGCCCAGTGTTTTGCAGTTGGACGACAAGAGTGGTACACAGTAGCAAAGAGCGAGGCACTGAGATGGCATGAACAATGGAGTGCACAATGGGGCTCGAGATGTGCTTGTTATCTCAGGTGCTGTGTGATTGTCGACAAGGAGTGAAATGGACCAATTTGTGACCGCCCTTTCAATTTAAGACGTTAAAAACAGACGGAATTTGCATTCGTAATACCAGAGCATCGAAACTACTTGGAACTCTTGTGTATATGAACGTGTCCGCGCCTTTGTACTCTGGTACCTTCGCCGCTACAAACCAACCAACCATCGTGTCCGTGCACATCAGAGTCGCAAAGAATGGAGAATAGGCAGACTTGGTCGTGTGTGCAGCCGTAGCTCAGTAGGCTGATCGTTCGCTGAGTGTGTGAAAGGTCTCGGGTTCAAGCCCCGGCGCATCCATGTTTTGTGGTCAGTGCATGGTAAGTGTTGGTCGCGGCGAACCTAAAGGCACGCAAGAAGTTGCAAAACCAGCGTCACAGAGTGATGTGATGTGTACTGACATAAGGAGAGCAAGATGTAAGTGTGGGGACCGGCTGTTATCGAGGTGTCATCGAGTGCAGATCTGTCTAAGGTATCAAGGCTTAACGTCATTGAAGTCTAGAGAGTGGACAACACATTCGTCATACTCAGAGCGATGTCCGAACTCTATTTTCGACGTTATGCGTGCAACTTTCATTGTGGCCAACTACGATTCGATACAGAATGCACGAAACCTGAAAGACACCCTCACTGATACATAGAGAGTAGGATTGGTCTGCGGAATAGTGGGAGTGCAAGGATCTGTGACGTTGATATGACTGTATGTAGCACTATTAGTCACCGGGGATGTGGGCGTAGCTCAGATGGTAGAGCGCTCGGTTGGTGTGCGAGAGGTACTGGGATCGATACCCAGCGCCTCCAGAATTTTTAACACACCTACATTCGCACCTTGCCATGCAAGTGGAATAATTCACTACTAGTTGAGGTGTCTAGGCAGATACAAGCGAACGATTAGCATCCACAATTGGCAAGCGTGCTTTTATTCGTGCGCAGGAAGCACCCTCCTCCCACACCTACACTTAATTTAGAAACAGTACAAGTGTTCCCATAACATTCTCAAGCCTACGTCGGAAAGATATGCCTTTTGCCGAGTTCACGTAAATCCCACTGCACGTTCCCATTCTTTGCGTGCAGTCGGCTGCTACTGGTGTTGCTGGTTGTGACTGCTGATAACAGATGCCGTAGCAATCAATTCATGGAGTGAATTGTATGTTTTGGGATAGTCTGTCTCTGACATGCAAGCACAGGTGATATAGGTGCGAACACAGGAAGCTTGCAGCCCCTCGCTGCCTGCAGACACAGAGCAGCCACACTAGGAGAGCGGCCTAAGCCGTAGGCGAAATGTGCTCATTCGCTTTGGCGCGACGTCGAACTATAAATAAGGCTGCCACTAGCGTGAGCGTCGTGTAAAGTCGGAAAAGTCGGCTGCATGGGTGATTGCCAAGTTTAGGGCGCGTTTCGGAGCATGATCAGTGCAATGGAGACGCGGAAACTTGTTGTGGCCCAGTGTTTTGCAGTTGGACGACAAGAGTGGTACACAGTAGCAAAGAGCGAGGCACTGAGATGGCATGAACAATGGAGTGCACAATGGGGCTCGAGATGTGCTTGTTATCTCAGGTGCTGTGTGATTGTCGACAAGGAGTGAAATGGACCAATTTGTGACCGCCATTTCAATTTAAGACGTTAAAAACAGACGGAATTTGCATTCGTAATACCAGAGCATCGAAACTACTTGGAACTCTTGTGTATATGAACGTGTCCGCGCCTTTGTACTCTGGTACCTTCGCCGCTACAAACCAACCAACCATCGTGTCCGTGCACATCAGAGTCGCAAAGAATGGAGAATAGGCAGGCTTGGTCGTGTGTGCAGCCGTAGCTCAGTTGGCTGATCGTTCGCTGAGTGTGTGAAAGGTCTCGGGTTCAAGCCCCGGCGCATCCATGTTTTGTGGTCAGTGCATGGTAAGTGTTGGTCGCGGCGAACCTAAAGGCACGCAAGAAGTTGCAAAACCAGCGTCACAGACTGATATGATGTGTACTGACATAAGGAGAGCAAGATGTAAGTGTGGGGACCGGCTGTTATCGAGGTGTCATCGAGTGCAGATCTGTCTAAGGTATCAAGGCTTAACGTCATTGAAGTCTAGAGAGTGGACAACACGTTCGTCATACTCAGAGCGATGTCCGAACTCTATTTTCGACGTTATGCGTGCAACTTTCATTGTGGCCAACTACGATTCGATACAGAATGCACGAAACCTGAAAGACTCCCTCACTGATACACAGAGAGTAGGATTTGTCTGCGGAATAATGGGAGTGCAAGGGTCTGTGACGTTGATATGACTGTATGTAGCACTATTAGTCACCGTGGGTGTGGGCGTAGCTCAGATGGTAGAGCGCTCGGTTGGCGTGCGAGAGGTACTGGGATCGATACCCAGCGCCTCCATAATTTTTAACACACCTACATTCGCACCTTGCCATGCAAGTGGAATAATTCACTACTAGTTGAGGTGTCTAGGCGGATACAAGCGAACGATTAGCATCCACAATTGGCAAGCGTGCTTTTATTCGTGCGCAGGAAACACCCTCCTCCCACACCTACACTTAATTTAGAAACAGTACAAGTGTTCCCATAATATTCTCAAGCCTACGTCGGAAAGATATGCCTTTTGCCGAGTTCACGTAAATCCCACTGCACGTTCCCATTCTTTGCGTGCAGTCGGCTGCTACTGGTGTTGCTGGTTGTGACTGCTGATAACAGATGCCGTAGCAATCAATTCATGGAGTGAATTGTATGTTTTGGGATAGTCTGTCTCTGACATGCAAGCACAGGTGATATAGGTGCGAACACAGGAAGCTTGCAGCCCCTCGCTGCCTGCAGACACAGAGCAGCCACACTAGGAGAGCGGCCTAAGCCGTAGGCGAAATGTGCTCATTCGCTTTGGCGCGACGTCGAACTATAAATAAGGCTGCCACTAGCGTGAGCGTTGCGTGAGCGTCGTGTAAAGTCGGAAAAGTCGGCTGCATGGGTGATTGCCAAGTTTGGGGAGCGTTTCGGAGTATGATCAGTGCAATGGAGACGCGGAAACTTGTTGTGGCCCAGTGTTTTGCAGTTGGACGACAAGAGTGGTACACAGTAGCAAAGAGCGAGGCACTGAGATGGCATGAACAATGGAGTGCACAATGGGGCTCGAGATGTGCTTGTTATCTCAGGTGCTGTGTGATTGTCGACAAGGAGTGAAATGGACCAATTTGTGACCGCCCTTTCAATTTAAGACGTTAAAAACAGACGGAATTTGCATTCGTAATACCAGAGCATCGAAACTACTTGGAACTCTTGTGTATATGAACGTGTCCGCGCCTTTGTACTCTGGTACCTTGGCCACTACAAACCAACCAACCATCGTGTCCGTGCACATCAGTGTCGCAAAGAATGGAGAATAGGCAGGCTTTGTCGTGTGTGCAGCCGTAGCTCAGTAGGCTGATCGTTTGCTGAGTGTGTGAAAGGTCTCGGGTTCAAGCCCCGGCGCATCCATGTTTGTGGTCAGTGCATGGTAAGTGTTGGTCGCGGCGAACCTAAAGGCACGCAAGAAGTTGCAAAACCAGCGTCACAGAGTGATGTGATGTGTACTGACATAAGGAGAGCAAGATGTAAGTGTGGGGACCGGCTGTTATCGAGGTGTCATCGAGTGCAGATCTGTCTAAGGTATCAAGGCTTAACGTCATTGAAGTCTAGAGAGTGGACAACACGTTCGTCATACTCAGAGCGATGTCCGAACTCTATTTTCGACGTTATGCGTGCAACTTTCATTGTGGCCAACTACGATTCGATACAGAATGCACGAAACCTGAAAGACACCCTCACTGATACATAGAGAGTAGGATTGGTCTGCGGAATGGTGGGAGTGCAAGGATCTGTGACGTTGATATGACTGTATGTAGCACTATTAGTCACCGGGGATGTGGGCGTAGCTCAGATGGTAGAGCGCTCGGTTGGTGTGCGAGAGGTACTGGGATCGATACCCAGCGCCTCCATAATTTTTAACACACCTACATTCGCACCTTGCCATGCAAGTGGAATAATTCACTACTAGTTGAGGTGTCTAGGCGGATACAAGCGAACGATTAGCATCCACAATTGGCAAGCGTGCTTTTATTCGTGCGCAGGAAACACCCTCCTCCCACACCTACACTTAATTTAGAAACAGTACAAGTGTTCCCATAATATTCTCAAGCCTACGTCGGAAAGATATGCCTTTTGCCGAGTTCACGTAAATCCCACTGCACGTTCATATTCTTTGCGTGCAGTCGGCTGCTACTGGTGTTGCTGGTTGTGACTGCTGATAACAGATGCCGTAGCAATCAATTCATGGAGTGAATTGTATGTTTTGGGATAGTCTGTCTCTGACATGCAAGCACAGGTGATATAGGTGCGAACACAGGAAGCTTGCAGCCCCTCGCTGCCTGCAGACACAGAGCAGCCACACTAGGAGAGCGGCCTAAGCCGTAGGCGAAATGTGCTCATTCGCTTTGGCACGACGTCGAACTATAAATAAGGCTGCCACTAGCGTGAGCGTCGTGTAAAGTCGGAAAAGTCGGCTGCATGGGTGATTGCCAAGTTTGGGGAGCGTTTCGGAGTATGATCAGTGCAATGGAGACACGGAAACTTGTTGTGGCCCAGTGTTTTGCAGTTGGACGACAAGAGTGGTACACAGTAGCAAAGAGCGAGGCACTGAGATGGCATGAACAATGGAATGCACAATGGGGCTCGAGATGTGCTTGTTATCTCAGGTGCTGTGTGATTGTCGACAAGGAGTGAAATGGACCAATTTGTGACCGCCCTTTCTATTTAAGACATTAAAAACAGACGGAATTTGCATTCGTAATACCAGAGCATCGAAACTACTTGGAACTCTTGTGTATATGAACGTGTCCGCGCCTTTGTACTCTGGTACCTTCGCCGCTACAAACCAACCAACCATCGTGTCCGTGCACATCAGAGTCGCAAAGAATGGAGAATAGGCAGGCTTTGTCGTGTGTGCAGCCGTAGCTCAGTTGGCTGATCGTTCGCTGAGTGTGTGAAAGGTCTCGGGTTCAAGCCCCGGCGCATCCATGTTTTGTGGTCAGTGCATGGTAAGTGTTGGTCGCGGCGAACCTAAAGGCACGCAAGAAGTTGCAAAACCAGCGTCACAGACTGATATGATGTGTACTGACATAAGGAGAGCAAGATGTAAGTGTGGGGACCGGCTGTTATCGAGGTGTCATCGAGTGCAGATCTGTCTAAGGTATCAAGGCTTAACGTCATTGAAGTCTAGAGAGTGGACAACACGTTCGTCATACTCAGAGCGATGTCCGAACTCTATTTTCGACGTTATGCGTGCCACATTCATTGTGGCCAACTACGATTCGATACAGAATGCACGAAACCTGAAAGACACCCTCACTGATACACAGAGAGTAGGATTTGTCTGCGGAATAATGGGAGTGCAAGGATCTGTGACGTTGATATGACTGTATGTAGCACTATTAGTCACCGGGGGTGTGGGCGTAGCTCAGATGGTAGAGCGCTCGGTTGGCGTGCGAGAGGTACTGGGATCGATACCCAGCGCCTCCAGAATTTTTAACACACCTACATTCGCACCTTGCCCTGCAAGTGGAATAATTCACTACTAGTTGAGGTGTCTAGGCAGATACAAGCGAACGATTAGCATCCACAATTGGCAAGCGTGCTTTTATTCGTGCGCAGGAAGCACCCTCCTCCCACACCTACACTTAATTTAGAAACAGTACAAGTGTTCCCATAATATTCTCAAGCCTACGTCGGAAAGATATGCCTTTTGCCGAGTTCACGTAAATCCCACTGCACGTTCCCAGTCGGCTGCTACTGGTGTTGCTGGTTGTGACTGCTGATAACAGATGCCGTAGCAATCAATTCATGGAGTGAATTGTATGTTTTGGGATAGTCTGTCTCTGACATGCAAGCACAGGTGATATAGGTGCGAACACAGGAAGCTTGCAGCCCCTCGCTGCCTGCAGACACAGAGCAGCCACACTAGGAGAGCGGCCTAAGCCGTAGGCGAAATGTGCTCATTCGCTTTGGCGCGACGTCGAACTATAAATAAGGCTGCCACTAGCGTGAGCGTCGTGTAAAGTTGGAAAAGTCGGCTGCATGGGTGATTGCCAAGTTTGGGGAGCGTTTCGGAGTATGATCAGTGCAATGGAGAAACGGAAACTTGTTGTGGCCCAGTGTTTTGCAGTTGGACGACAAGAGTGGTACACAGTAGCAAAGAGCGAGGCACTGAGATGGCATGAACAATGGAGTGCACAATGGGGCTCGAGATGTGCTTGTTATCTCAGGTGCTGTGTGATTGTCGACAAGGAGTGAAATGGACCAATTTGTGACCGCCCTTTCAATTTAAGACGTTAAAAACAGACGGAATTTGCATTCGTAATACCAGAGCATCGAAACTACTTGGAACTCTTGTGTATATGAACGTGTCCGCGCCTTTGTACTCTGGTACCTTCGCCGCTACAAACCAACCAACCATCGTGTCCGTGCACATCAGAGTCGCAAAGAATGGAGAATAGGCAGGCTTTGTCGTGTGTGCAGCCGTAGCTCAGTTGGCTGATCGTTCGCTTAGTGTGTGAAAAGTCTCGGGTTCAAGCCCCGGCGTCTTCATGTTTTGTGGTCAGTGCATGGTAAGTGTTGGTCGCGGCGAACCTAAAGGCACGCAAGAAGTTGCAAAACCAGCGTCACAGACTGATATGATGTGTACTGACATAAGGAGAGCAAGATGTAAGTGTAGGGACCGGCTGTTATCGAGGTGTCATCGAGTGCAGACCTGTCTAAGGTATCAAGGCTTAACGTCATTGAAGTCTAGAGAGTGGACAACACGTTCGTCATACTCAGAGCGATGTCCGAACTCTATTTTCGACGTTATGCGTGCAACTTTCATTGTGACCAACTACGATTCGATACAGAATGCACGAAACCTGAAAGACACCCTCACTGATACATAGAGAGTAGGATTAGTCTGCGGAATAATGGGAGTGCAAGGATCTGTGACGTTGATATGACTGTATGTAGCACTGCTATTCACCGGGGGTGTGGGCGTAGCTCAGATGGTAGAGCGCTCGGTTGGCGTGCGAGAGGTACTGGGATCGATACCCAGCGCCTCCAAAATTTTTAACACACCTACATTCGCACCTTGCCATGCAAGTGGAATAATTCACTACTAGTTGAGGTGTCTAGGCAGATACAAGCGAACGATTAGCATCCACAATTGGCAAGCGTGCTTTTATTCGTGCGCAGGAAGCACCCTCCTCCCACACCTACACTTAATTTAGAAACAGTACAAGTGTTCCCATAATATTCTCAAGCCTACGTTGGAAAGATATGCCTTTTGCCGAGTTCACGTAAATCCCACTGCACGTTCCCATTCTTTGCGTGCAGTCGGCTGCTACTGGTGTTGCTGGTTGTGACTGCTGATAACAGATGCCGTAAAAATCAATTCATGGAGTGAATTGTATGTTTTGGGATAGTCTGTCTCTGACATGCAAGCACAGGTGATATAGGTGCGAACACAGGAAGCTTGCAGCCCCTCGCTGCCTGCAGACACAGAGCAGCCACACTAGGAGAGCGGCCTAAGCCGTAGGCGAAATGTGCTCATTCGCTTTGGCGCGACGTCGAACTATAAATAAGGCTGCCACTAGCGTGAGCGTCGTGTAAAGTCGGAAAAGTCGGCTGCATGGGTGATTGCCAAGTTTGGGGAGCGTTTCGGAGTATGATCAGTGCAATGGAGACGCGGAAACTTGTTGTGGCCCAGTGTTTTGCAGTTGGACGACAAGAGTGGTACACAGTAGCAAAGAGCGAGGCACTGAGATGGCATGAACAATGGAGTGCACAATGGGGCTCGAGATGTGCTTGTTATCTCAGGTGCTGTGTGATTGTCGACAAGGAGTGAAATGGACCAATTTGTGTCCGCCCTTTCAATTTAAGACGTTAAAAACAGACGGAATTTGCATTCGTAATACCAGAGCATCGAAACTACTTGGAACTCTTGTGTATATGAACGTGTCCGCGCCTTTGTACTCTGGTACCTTCGCCGCTACAAACCAACCAACCATCGTGTCCGTGCACATCAGAGTCGCAAAGAATGGAGAATAGGCAGGCTTGGTCGTGTGTGCAGCCGTAGCTTAGTTGGCTGATCGTTCGCTGAGTGTGTGAAAGGTCTCGGGTTCAAGCCCCGGCGCATCCATGTTTTGTGGTCAGTGCATTGTAAGTGTTGGTCGCGGCGAACCTAAAGGCACGCAAGAAGTTGCAAAACCAGCGTCACAGACTGATATGATGTGTACTGACATAAGGAGAGCAAGATGTAAGTGTGGGGACCGGCTGTTATCGAGGTGTCATCGAGTGCAGATCTGTCTAAGGTATCAAGGCTTAACGTCATTGAAGTCTAGAGAGTGGACAACACGTTAGTCATACTCAGAGCGATGTCCGAACTCTATTTTCGACGTTATGCGTGCAACTTTCATTGTGGCCAACTACGATTCGATACAGAATGCACGAAACCTGAAAGACACCCTCACTGACACACAGAGAGTAGGATTTGTCTGCGGAATAATGGGAGTGCAAGGATCTGTGACGTTGATATGACTGTATGTAGCACTATTAGTCACCGGGGGTGTGGGCGTAGCTCAGATGGTAGAGCGCTCGGTTGGCGTGCGAGAGGTACTGGGATCGATACCCAGCGCCTCCAGAATTTATAACACACCTACATTCGCACCTTGCCCTGCAAGTGGAATAATTCACTACTAGTTGAGGTGTCTAGGCAGATACAAGCGAACGATTAGCATCCACAATTGGCAAGCGTGCTTTTATTCGTGCGCAGGAAGCACCCTCCTCCCACACCTACACTTAATTTAGAAACAGTACAAGTGTTCCCATAATATTCTCAAGCCTACGTCGGAAAGATATGCCTTTTGCCGAGTTCACGTAAATCCCACTGCACGTTCCCATTCTTTGCGTGCAGTCGGCTGCTACTGGTGTTGCTGGTTGTGACTGCTGATAACAGATGCCGTAGCAATCAATTCATGGAGTGAATTGTATGTTTTGGGATAGTCTGTCTCTGACATGCAAGCAAAGGTGATATAGGTGCGAACACAGGAAGCTTGCAGCCCCTCGCTGCCTGCAGACACAGAGCAGCCACACTAGGAGAGCGGCCTAAGCCGTAGGCGAAATGTGCTCATTCGCTTTGGCGCGACGTCGAACTATAAATAAGGCTGCCACTAGCGTGAGCGTCGTGTAAAGTCGGAAAAGTCGGCTGCATGGGTGATTGCCAAGTTTGGGGAGCGTTTCGGAGTATGATCAGTGCAATGGAGGCACGGAAACTTGTTGTGGCCCAGTGTTTTGCAGTTGGACGACAAGAGTGGTACACAGTAGCAAAGAGCGAGGCACTGAGATGGCATGAACAATGGAGTGCACAATGGGGCTCGAGATGTGCTTGTTATCTCAGGTGCTGTGTGATTGTCGACAAGGAGTGAAATGGACCAATTTGTGACCGCCCTTTCAATTTAAGACGTTAAAAACAGACGGAATTTGCATTCGTAATACCAGAGCATCGAAACTACTTGGAACTCTTGTGTATATGAACGTGTCCGCGCCTTTGTACTCTGGTACCTTCGCCGCTACAAACCAACCAACCATCGTGTCCGTGCACATCAGAGTCGCAAAGAATGGAGAATAGGCAGGCTTTGTCGTGTGTGCAGCCGTAGCTCAGTTGGCTGATCGTTCGCTTAGTATGTGAAAGGTCTCGGGTTCAAGCCCCGGCGCATCCATGTTTTGTGGTCAGTGCATGGTAAGTGTTGGTCGCGGCGAACCTAAAGGCACGCAAGAAGTTGCAAAACCAGCGTCACAGACTGATATGATGTGTACTGACATAAGGAGAGCAAGATGTAAGTGTGGGGACCGGCTGTTATCGAGGTGTCATCGAGTGCAGATCTGTCTAAGGTATCAAGGCTTAACGTCATTGAAGTCTAGAGAGTGGACAACACGTTCGTCATACTCAGAGCGATGTCCGAACTCTATTTTCGACGTTATGCGTGCAACTTTCATTGTGGCCAACTACGATTCGATACAGAATGCACGAAACCTGAAAGACACCCTCACTGATACATAGAGAGTAGGATTAGTCTGCGGAATAATGGGAGTGCAAGGATCTGTGACGTTGATATGACTGTATGTAGCACTATTAGTCACCGGGGGTGTGGCGTAGCTCAGATGGTAGAGCGCTCGGTTGGCGTGCGAGAGGTACTGGGATCGATACCCAGCGCCTCCAGAATTTTTAACACACCTACATTCGCACCTTGCCATGCAAGTGGAATAATTCACTACTAGTTGAGGTGTCTAGGCAGATACAAGCGAACGATTATCATCCACAATTGGCAAGCGTGCTTTTATTCGTGCGCAGGAAGCACCCTCCTCCCACACCTACCCTTAATTTAGAAACAGTACAAGTGTTCCCATAATATTCTCAAGCCTACGTCGGAAAGATATGCCTTTTGCCGAGTTCACGTAAATCCCACTGCACGTTCCCATTCTTTGCGTGCAGTCGGCTGCTACTGGTGTTGCTGGTTGTGACTGCTGATAACAGATGCCGTAGCAATCAATTCATGGAGTGAATTGTATGTTTTGGGATAGTCTGTCTCTGACATGCAAGCACAGGTGATATAGGTGCGAACACAGGAAGCTTGCAGCCCCTCGCTGCCTGCAGACACAGAGCAGCCACACTAGGAGAGCGGCCTAAGCCGTAGGCGAAATGTGCTCATTCGCTTTGGCGCGACGTCGAACTATAAATAAGGCTGCCACTAGCGTGAGCGTCGTGTAAAGTCGGAAAAATCGGCTGCATGGGTGATTGCCAAGTTTGGGGAGCGTTTCGGAGTATGATCAGTGCAATGGAGACGCGGAAACTTGTTGTGGCCCAGTGTTTTGCAGTTGGACGACAAGAGTGGTACACAGTAGCAAAGAGCGAGGCACTGAGATGGCATGAACAATGGAGTGCACAATGGGGCTCGAGATGTGCTTGTTATCTCAGGTGCTGTGTGATTGTCGACAAGGAGTGAAATGGACCAATTTGTGACCGCCCTTTCAATTTAAGACGTTAAAAACAGACGGAATTTGCATTCGTAATACCAGAGCATCGAAACTACTTGGAACTCTTGTGTATATGAACGTGTCCGCGCCTTTGTACTCTGGTACCTTCGCCGCTACAAACCAACCAACCATCGTGTCCGTGCACATCAGAGTCGCAAAGAATGGAGAATAGGCAGGCTTGGTCGTGTGTGCAGCCGTAGCTCAGTTGGCTGATCGTTCGCTTAGTGTGTGAAAGGTCTCGGGTTCAAGCCCCGGCGCATCCATGTTTTGTGGTCAGTGCATGGTAAGTGTTTGTCGCGGCGAACCTAAAGGCAAGCAAGAAGTTGCAAAACCAGCGTCACAGACTGATATGATGTGTACTGACATAAGGAGAGCAAGATGTAAGTGTGGGGACCGGCTGTTATCGAGGTGTCATCGAGTGCAGATCTGTCTAAGGTATCAAGGCTTAACGTCATTGAAGTCTAGAGAGTGGACAACACGTTCGTCATACTCAGAGCGATGTCCGAACTCTATTTTCGACGTTATGAGTGCAACTTTCATTGTGGCCAACTACGATTCGATACAGAATGCACGAAACCTGAAAGACACCCTCACTGATACATAGAGAGTAGGATTAGTCTGCGGAATAATGGGAGTGCAAGGATCTGTGACGTTGATATGACTGTATGTAGCACTATTAGTCACCGGGGGCGTGGGCGTAGCTCAGATGGTAGAGCGCTCGGTTGGCGTGCGAGAGGTACTGGGATCGATACCCAGCGCCTCCAGAATTTTTAACACACCTACATTCGCACCTTGCCATGCAAGTGGAATAATTCACTACTAGTTGAGGTGTCTAGGCAGATACAAGCGAACGATTAGCATCCACAATTGGCAAGCGTGCTTTTATTCGTGCGCAGGAAGCACCCTCCTCCCACACCTACACTTAATTTAGAAACAGTACAAGTGTTCCCATAATATTCTCAAGCCTACGTCGGAAAGATATGCCTTTTGCCGACTTCACGTAAATCCCACTGCACGTTCCCATTCTTTGCGTGCAGTCGGCTGCTACTGGTGTTGCTGGTTGTGACTGCTGACAACAGATGCCGTAGCAATCAATTCATTGAGTGAATTGTATGTTTTGGGACAGTCTGTCTCTGACATGCAAGCACAGGTGATATAGGTGCGAACACAGGAAGCTTGCAGCCCCTCGCTGCCTGCAGACACAGAGCAGCCACACTAGGAGAGCGGCCTAAGCCGTAGGCGAAATGTGCTCATTCGCTTTGGCGCGACGTCGAACTATAAATAAGGCTGCCACTAGCGTGAGCGTCGTGTAAAGTCGGAAAAATCGGCTGCATGGGTGATTGCCAAGTTTGGGGAGCGTTTCGGAGTATGATCAGTGCAATGGAGACGCGGAAACTTGTTGTGGCCCAGTGTTTTGCAGTTGGACGACAAGAGTGGTACACAGTAGCAAAGAGCGAGGCACTGAGATGGCATGAACAATGGAGTGCACAATGGGGCTCGAGATGTGCTTGTTATCTCAGGTGCTGTGTGATTGTCGACAAGGAGTGAAATGGACCAATTTGTGACCGCCCTTTCAATTTAAGACGTTAAAAACAGACGGAATTTGCATTCGTAATACCAGAGCATCGAAACTACTTGGAACTCTTGTGTATATGAACGTGTCCGCGCCTTTGTACTCTGGTACCTTCGCCGCTACAAACCAACCAACCATCGTGTCCGTGCACATCAGAGTCGCAAAGAATGGAGAATAGGCAGGCTTGGTCGTGTGTGCAGCCGTAGCTCAGTTGGCTGATCGTTCGCTGAGTGTGTGAAAGGTCTCAGGTTCAAGCCCCGGCGCATCCATGTTTTGTGGTCAGTGCATGGTAAGTGTTGGTCGCGGCGAACCTAAAGGCAAGCAAGAAGTTGCAAAACCAGCGTCACAGACTGATATGATGTGTACTGACATAAGGAGAGCAAGATGTAAGTGTGGGGACCGGCTGTTATCGAGGTGTCATCGAGTGCAGATCTGTCTAAGGTATCAAGGCTTAACGTCATTGAAGTCTAGAGAGTGGACAACACGTTCGTCATACTCAGAGCGATGTCCGAACTCTATTTTCGACGTTATGAGTGCAACTTTCATTGTGGCCAACTACGATTCGATACAGAATGCACGAAACCTGAAAGACACCCTCACTGATACATAGAGAGTAGGATTTGTCTGCGGAATAATGGGAGTGCAAGGATCTGTGACGTTGATATGACTGTATGTAGCACTATTAGTCACCGTGGGTGTGGGCGTAGCTCAGATGGTAGAGCGCTCGGTTGGCGTGCGAGAGGTACTGGGATCGATACCCAGCGCCTCCAGAATTTTTAACACACCTACATTCGCACCTTGCCATGCAAGTGGAATAATTCACTACTAGTTGAGGTGTCTAGGCAGATACAAGCGAACGATTAGCATCCACAATTGGCAAGCGTGCTTTTATTCGTGCGCAGGAAGCACCCTCCTCCCACACCTACACTTAATTTAGAAACAGTACAAGTGTTCCCATAATATTCTCAAGCCTACGTCGGAAAGATATGCCTTTTGCCGAGTTCACGTAAATCCCACTGCACGTTCCCATTCTTTGCGTGCAGTCGGCTGCTACTGGTGTTGCTGGTTGTGACTGCTGACAACAGATGCCGTAGCAATCAATTCATTGAGTGAATTGTATGTTTTGGGACAGTCTGTCTCTGACATGCAAGCACAGGTGATATAGGTGCGAACACAGGAAGCTTGCAGCCCCTCGCTGCCTGCAGACACAGAGCAGCCACACTAGGAGAGCGGCCTAAGCCGTAGGCGAAATGTGCTCATTCGCTTTGGCGCGACGTCGAACTATAAATAAGGCTGCCACTAGCGTGAGCGTCGTGTAAAGTCGGAAAAGTCGGCTGCATGGGTGATTGCCAAGTTTGGGGAGCGTTTCGGAGTATGATCAGTGCAATGGAGACGAGGAAACTTGTTGTGGCCCAGTGTTTTGCAGTTGGACGACAAGAGTGGTACACAGTAGCAAAGAGCGAGGCACTGAGATGGCATGAACAATGGAGTGCACAATGGGGCTCGAGATGTGCTTGTTATCTCAGGTGCTGTGTGATTGTCGACAAGGAGTGAAATGGACCAATTTGTGACCGCCCTTTCAATTTAAGACGTTAAAAACAGACGGAATTTGCATTCGTAATACCAGAGCATCGAAACTACTTGGAACTCTTGTGTATATGAACGTGTCCGCGCCTTTGTACTCTGGTACCTTCGCCGCTACAAACCAACCAACCATCGTGTCCGTGCACATCAGAGTCGCAAAGAATGGAGAATAGGCAGGCTTTGTCGTGTGTGCAGCCGTAGCTCAGTTGGCTGATCGTTCGCTTAGTATGTGAAAGGTCTCGGGTTCAAGCCCCGGCGCATCCATGTTTTGTGGTCAGTGCATGGTAAGTGTTGGTCGCGGCGAACCTAAAGGCACGCAAGAAGTTGCAAAACCAGCGTCACAGACTGATATGATGTGTACTGACATAAGGAGAGCAAGATGTAAGTGTAGGGACCGGCTGTTATCGAGGTGTCATCGAGTGCAGATCTGTCTAAGGTATCAAGGCTTAACGTCATTGAAGTCTAGAGAGTGGACAACACGTTCGTCATACTCAGAGCGATGTCCGAAGTCTATTTTCGACGTTATGCGTGCAACTTTCATTGTGGCCAACTACGATTCGATACAGAATGCACGAAACCTGAAAGACACCCTCACTGATACATAGAGAGTAGGATTAGTCTGCGGAATAATGGGAGTGCAAGGATCTGTGACGTTGATATGACTGTATGTAGCACTATTAGTCACCGGGGGTGTGGGCGTAGCTCAGATGGTAGAGCGCTCGGTTGGCGTGCGAGAGGTACTGGGATCGATACCCAGCCCCTCCAGAATTTTTAACACACCTACATTCGCACCTTGCCATGCAAGTGGAATAATTCACTACTAGTTGAGGTGTCTAGGCAGATACAAGCGAACGATTATCATCCACAATTGGCAAGCGTGCTTTTATTCGTGCGCAGGAAGCACCCTCCACCCACACCTACCCTTAATTTAGAAACAGTACAAGTGTTCCCATAATATTCTCAAGCCTACGTCGGAAAGATATGCCTTTTGCCGAGTTCACGTAAATCCCACTGCACGTTCCCATTCTTTGCGTGCAGTCGGCTGCTACTGGTGTTGCTGGTTGTGACTGCTGATAACAGATGCCGTAGCAATCAATTCATGGAGTGAATTGTATGTTTTGGGATAGTCTGTCTCTGACATGCAAGCACAGGTGATATAGGTGCGAACACAGGAAGCTTGCAGCCCCTCGCTGCCTGCAGACACAGAGCAGCCACACTAGGAGAGCGGCCTAAGCCGTAGGCGAAATGTGCTCATTCGCTTTGGCGCGACGTCGAACTATAAATAAGGCTGCCACTAGCGTGAGCGTCGTGTAAAGTCGGAAAAATCGGCTGCATGTGTGATTGCCAAGTTTGGGGAGCGTTTCGGAGTATGATCAGTGCAATGGAGACGCGGAAACTTGTTGTGGCCCAGTGTTTTGCAGTTGGACGACAAGAGTGGTACACAGTAGCAAAGAGCGAGGCACTGAGATGGCATGAACAATGGAGTGCACAATGGGGCTCGAGATGTGCTTGTTATCTCAGGTGCTGTGTGATTGTCGACAAGGAGTGAAATGGACCAATTTGTGACCGCCCTTTCAATTTAAGACGTTAAAAACAGACGGAATTTGCATTCGTAATACCAGAGCATCGAAACTACTTGGAACTCTTGTGTATATGAACGTGTCCGCGCCTTTGTACTCTGGTACCTTCGCCGCTACAAACCAACCAACCATCGTGTCCGTGCACATCAGAGTCGCAAAGAATGGAGAATAGGCAGGCTTGGTCGTGTGTGCAGCCGTAGCTCAGTTGGCTGATCGTTCACTTAGTGTGTGAAAGGTCTCGTGTTCAAGCCCCGGCGCATCCATGTTTTGTGGTCAGTGCATGGTAAGTGTTTGTCGCGGCGAACCTAAAGGCAAGCAAGAAGTTGCAAAACCAGCGTCACAGACTGATATGATGTGTACTGACATAAGGAGAGCAAGATGTAAGTGTGGGGACCGGCTGTTATCGAGGTGTCATCGAGTGCAGATCTGTCTAAGGTATCAAGGCTTAACGTCATTGAAGTCTAGAGAGTGGACAACACGTTCGTCATACTCAGAGCGATGTCCGAACTCTATTTTCGACGTTATGAGTGCAACTTTCATTGTGGCCAACTACGATTCGATACATAATGCACGAAACCTGAAAGACACCCTCACTGATACATAGAGAGTAGGATTTGTCTGCGGAATAATGGGAGTGCAAGGATCTGTGACGTTGATATGACTGTATGTAGCACTATTAGTCACCGGGGGCGTGGGCGTAGCTCAGATGGTAGAGCGCTCGGTTGGCGTGCGAGAGGTACTGGGATCGATACCCAGCGCCTCCAGAATTTTTAACACACCTACATTCGCACCTTGCCATGCATGTGGAATAATTCACTACTAGTTGAGGTGTCTAGGCAGATACAAGCGAACGATTAGCATCCACAATTGGCAAGCGTGCTTTTATTCGTGCGCAGGAAGCACCCTCCTCCCACACCTACACTTAATTTAGAAACAGTACAAGTGTTCCCATAATATTCTCAAGCCTACGTCGGAAAGATATGCCTTTTGCCGACTTCACGTAAATCCCACTGCACGTTCCCATTCTTTGCGTGCAGTCGGCTGCTACTGGTGTTGCTGGTTGTGACTGCTGACAACAGATGCCGTAGCAATCAATTCATTGAGTGAATTGTATGTTTTGGGACAGTCTGTCTCTGACATGCAAGCACAGGTGATATAGGTGCGAACACAGGAAGCTTGCAGCCCCTCGCTGCCTGCAGACACAGAGCAGCCACACTAGGAGAGCGGCCTAAGCCGTAGGCGAAATGTGCTCATTCGCTTTGGCGCGACGTCGAACTATAAATAAGGCTGCCACTAGCGTGAGCGTCGTGTAAAGTCGGAAAAGTCGGCTGCATGGGTGATTGCCAAGTTTAGGGAGCGTTTCGGAGTATGATCAGTGCAATGGAGACGCGGAAACTTGTTGTGGCCCAGTGTTTTGCAGTTGGACGACAAGAGTGGTACACAGTAGCAAAGAGCGAGGCACTGAGATGGCATGAACAATGGAGTGCACAATGGGGCTCGAGATGTGCTTGTTATCTCAGGTGCTGTGTGATTGTCGACAAGGAGTGAAATGGACCAATTTGTGACCGCCCGTTCAATTTAAGACGTTAAAAACAGACGGAATTTGCATTCGTAATACCAGAGCATCGAAACTACTTGGAACTCTTGTGTATATGAACGTGTCCGCGCCTTTGTACTCTGGTACCTTCGCCGCTACAAACCAACCAACCATCGTGTCCGTGCACATCAGAGTCGCAAAGAATGGAGAATAGGCAGGCGTTGTTGTGTGTGCAGCCGTAGCTCAGTTGGCTGATCGTTCGCTTAGTGTGTGAAAGGTCTCGGGTTCAAGCCCCGGCGCATCCCTGTTTTGTGGTCAGTGCATGGTAAGTGTTGGTCGCGGCGAACCTAAAGGCACGCAAGAAGTTGCAAAACCAGCGTCACAGACTGATATGATGTGTACTGACATAAGGAGAGCAAGATGTAAGTGTGGTGACCGGCTGTTATCGAGGTGTCATCGAGTGCAGATCTGTCTAAGGTATCAAGGCTTAACGTCATTGAAGTCTAGAGAGTGGACAACACGTTCGTCATACTCAGAGCGATGTCCGAACTCTATTTTCGACGTTATGAGTTCAACTTTCATTGTGGCCAACTACGATTCGATACAGAATGCACGAAACCTGAAAGACACCCTCACTGATACATAGAGAGTAGGATTTGTCTGCGGAATAAAGGGAGTGCAAGGATCTGTGACGTTGATATGACTGTATGTAGCACTATTAGTCACCGGGGGCGTGGGCGTAGCTCAGATGGTAGAGCGCTCGGTTGGCGTGCGAGTGGTACTGGGATCGATACCCAGCGCCTCCAGAATTTTTAGCACACCTACATTCGCACCTTGCCATGCAAGTGGAATAATTCACTACTAGTTGAGGTGTCTAGGCAGATACAAGCGAACGATTAGCATCCACAATTGGCAAGCGTGCTTTTATTCGTGCGCAGGAAGCACCCTCCTCCCACACCTACACTTAATTTAGAAACAGTACAAGTGTTCCCATAATATTCTCAAGCCTACGTCGGAAAGATATGCCTTTTGCCGACTTCACGTAAATCCCACTGCACGTTCCCATTCTTTGCGTGCAGTCGGCTGCTACTGGTGTTGCTGGTTGTGACTGCTGACAACAGATGTCGTAGCAATCTATTCATTGAGTGAATTGTATGTTTTGGGACAGTCTGTCTCTGACATGCAAGCACAGGTGATATAGGTGCGAACACAGGAAGCTTGCAGCCCCTCGCTGCCTGCAGACACAGAGCAGCCACACTAGGAGAGCGGCCTAAGCCGTAGGCGAAATGTGCTCATTCGCTTTGGCGCGACGTCGAACTATAAATAAGACTGCCACTAGCGTGAGCGTTGCGTGAGCGTCGTGTAAAGTCGGAAAAGTCGGCTGCATGGGTGATTGCCAAGTTTAGGGAGCGTTTCGGAGTATGATCAGTGCAATGGAGACACGGAAACTTGTTGTGGCTCAGTGTTTTGCAGTTGGACGACAAGAGTGGTACACAGTAGCAAAGAGCGAGGCACTGAGATGGCATGAACAATGGAGTGCACAATGGGGCTCGAGATGTGCTTGTTATCTCAGGTGCTGTGTGATTGTCGACAAGGAGTGAAATGGACCAATTTGTGACCGCCCTTTCAATTTAAGACGTTAAAAACAGACGGAATTTGCATTCGTAATACCAGAGCATCGAAACTACATGGAACTCTTGTGTATATGAACGTGTCCGCGCCTTTGTACTCTGGTACTTTCGCCGCTACAAACCAACCAACCATCGTGTCCGTGCACATCAGAGTCGCAAAAAATGGAGAATAGGCAGGCTTGGTCGTGTGTGCAGCCGTAGCTCAGTTGGCTGATCGTTCGCTTAGTGTGTGAAAGGTCTCGGGTTCAAGCCCCGGCGCATCCATGTTTTGTGGTCAGTGCATGGTAAGTGTTTGTCGCGGCGAACCTAAAGGCAAGCAAGAAGTTGCAAAACCAGCGTCACAGACTGATATGATGTGTACTGACATAAGGAGAGCAAGATGTAAGTGTGGGGACCGGCTGTTATCGAGGTGTCATCGAGTGCAGATCTGTCTAAGGTATCAAGGCTTAACGTCATTGAAGTCTAGAGAGTGGACAACACGTTCGTCATACTCAGAGCGATGTCCGAACTCTATTTTCGACGTTATGAGTGCAACTTTCATTGTGGCCAACTACGATTCGATACATAATGCACGAAACCTGAAAGACACCCTCACTGATACATAGAGAGTAGGATTTGTCTGCGGAATAATGGGAGTGCAAGGATCTGTGACGTTGATATGACTGTATGTAGCACTATTAGTCACCGGGGGCGTGGGCGTAGCTCAGATGGTAGAGCGCTCGGTTGGCGTGCGAGAGGTACTGGGATCGATACCCAGCGCCTCCAGAATTTTTAACACACCTACATTCGCACCTTGCCATGCATGTGGAATAATTCACTACTAGTTGGGGTGTCTAGGCAGATACAAGCGAACGATTAGCATCCACAATTGGCAAGCGTGCTTTTATTCGTGCGCAGGAAGCACCCTCCTCCCACACCTACACTTAATTTAGAAACAGTACAAGTGTTCCCATAATATTCTCAAGCCTACGTCGGAAAGATATGCCTTTTGCCGACTTCACGTAAATCCCACTGCACGTTCCCATTCTTTGCGTGCAGTCGGCTGCTACTGGTGTTGCTGGTTGTGACTGCTGACAACAGATGCCGTAGCAATCAATTCATTGAGTGAATTGTATGTTTTGGGACAGTCTGTCTCTGACATGCAAGCACAGGTGATATAGGTGCGAACACAGGAAGCTTGCAGCCCCTCGCTGCCTGCAGACACAGAGCAGCCACACTAGGAGAGCGGCCTAAGCCGTAGGCGAAATGTGCTCATTCGCTTTGGCGCGACGTCGAACTATAAATAAGGCTGCCACTAGCGTGAGCGTTGCGTGAGCGTCGTGTAAAGTCGGAAAAGTCGGCTGCATGGGTGATTGCCAAGTTTAGGGAGCGTTTCGGAGTATGATCAGTGCAATGGAGACGCGGAAACTTGTTGTGGCCCAGTGTTTTGCAGTTGGACGACAAGAGTGGTACACAGTAGCAAAGAGCGAGGCACTGAGATGGCATGAACAATGGAGTGCACAATGGGGCTCGAGATGTGCTTGTTATCTCAGGTGCTGTGTGATTGTCGACAAGGAGTGAAATGGACCAATTTGTGACCGCCCGTTCAATTTAAGACGTTAAAAACAGACGGAATTTGCATTCGTAATACCAGAGCATCGAAACTACTTGGAACTCTTGTGTATATGAACGTGTCCGCGCCTTTGTACTCTGGTACCTTCGCCGCTACAAACCAACCAACCATCGTGTCCGTGCACATCAGAGTCGCAAAGAATGGAGAATAGGCAGGCGTTGTTGTGTGTGCAGCCGTAGCTCAGATGGCTGATCGTTCGCTTAGTGTGTGAAAGGTCTCGGGTTCAAGCCCCGGCGCATCCATGTTTTGTGGTCAGTGCATGGTAAGTGTTGGTCGCGGCGAACCTAAAGGCACGCAAGAAGTTGCAAAACCAGCGTCACAGACTGATATGATGTGTACTGACATAAGGAGAGCAAGATGTAAGTGTGGGGACCGGCTGTTATCGAGGTGTCATCGAGTGCAGATCTGTCTAAGGTATCAAGGCTTAACGTCATTGAAGTCTAGAGAGTGGACAACACGTTCGTCATACTCAGAGCGATGTCCGAACTCTATTTTCGACGTTATGAGTTCAACTTTCATTGTGGCCAACTACGATTCGATACAGAATGCACGAAACCTGAAAGACACCCTCACTGATACATAGAGAGTAGGATTTGTCTGCGGAATAAAGGGAGTGCAAGGATCTGTGACGTTGATATGACTGTATGTAGCACTATTAGTCACCGGGGGCGTGGGCGTAGCTCAGATGGTAGAGAGCTCGGTTGGCGTGCGAGTGGTACTGGGATCGATACCCAGCGCCTCCAGAATTTTTAGCACACCTACATTCGCACCTTGCCATGCAAGTGGAATAATTCACTACTAGTTGAGGTGTCTAGGCAGATACAAGCGAACGATTAGCATCCACAATTGGCAAGCGTGCTTTTATTCGTGCGCAGGAAGCACCCTCCTCCCACACCTACACTTAATTTAGAAACAGTACAAGTGTTCCCATAATATTCTCAAGCCTACGTCGGAAAGATATGCCTTTTGCCGACTTCACGTAAATCCCACTGCACGTTCCCATTCTTTGCGTGCAGTCGGCTGCTACTGGTGTTGCTGGTTGTGACTGCTGACAACAGATGTCGTAGCAATCTATTCATTGAGTGAATTGTATGTTTTGGGACAGTCTGTCTCTGACATGCAAGCACAGGTGATATAGGTGCGAACACAGGAAGCTTGCAGCCCCTCGCTGCCTGCAGACACAGAGCAGCCACACTAGGAGAGCGGCCTAAGCCGTAGGCGAAATGTGCTCATTCGCTTTGGCGCGACGTCGAACTATAAATAAGACTGCCACTAGCGTGAGCGTTGCGTGAGCGTCGTGTAAAGTCGGAAAAGTCGGCTGCATGGGTGATTGCCAAGTTTAGGGAGCGTTTCGGAGTATGATCAGTGCAATGGAGACACGGAAACTTGTTGTGGCTCAGTGTTTTGCAGTTGGACGACAAGAGTGGTACACAGTAGCAAAGAGCGAGGCACTGAGATGGCATGAACAATGGAGTGCACAATGGGGCTCGAGATGTGCTTGTTATCTCAGGTGCTGTGTGATTGTCGACAAGGAGTGAAATGGACCAATTTGTGACCGCCCTTTCAATTTAAGACGTTAAAAACAGACGGAATTTGCATTCGTAATACCAGAGCATCGAAACTACATGGAACTCTTGTGTATATGAACGTGTCCGCGCCTTTGTACTCTGGTACTTTCGCCGCTACAAACCAACCAACCATCGTGTCCGTGCACATCAGAGTCGCAAAAAATGGAGAATAGGCAGGCTTGGTCGTGTGTGCAGCCGTAGCTCAGTTGGCTGATCGTTCGCTTAGTGTGTGAAAGGTCTCGGGTTCAAGCCCCGGCGCATCCATGTTTTGTGGTCAGTGCATGGTAAGTGTTTGTCGCGGCGAACCTAAAGGCAAGCAAGAAGTTGCAAAACCAGCGTCACAGACTGATATGATGTGTACTGACATAAGGAGAGCAAGATGTAAGTGTGGGGACCGGCTGTTATCGAGGTGTCATCGAGTGCAGATCTGTCTAAGGTATCAAGGCTTAACGTCATTGAAGTCTAGAGAGTGGACAACACGTTCGTCATACTCAGAGCGATGTCCGAACTCTATTTTCGACGTTATGAGTGCAACTTTCATTGTGGCCAACTACGATTCGATACATAATGCACGAAACCTGAAAGACACCCTCACTGATACATAGAGAGTAGGATTTGTCTGCGGAATAATGGGAGTGCAAGGATCTGTGACGTTGATATGACTGTATGTAGCACTATTAGTCACCGGGGGCGTGGGCGTAGCTCAGATGGTAGAGCGCTCGGTTGGCGTGCGAGAGGTACTGGGATCGATACCCAGCGCCTCCAGAATTTTTAACACACCTACATTCGCACCTTGCCATGCATGTGGAATAATTCACTACTAGTTGGGGTGTCTAGGCAGATACAAGCGAACGATTAGCATCCACAATTGGCAAGCGTGCTTTTATTCGTGCGCAGGAAGCACCCTCCTCCCACACCTACACTTAATTTAGAAACAGTACAAGTGTTCCCATAATATTCTCAAGCCTACGTCGGAAAGATATGCCTTTTGCCGACTTCACGTAAATCCCACTGCACGTTCCCATTCTTTGCGTGCAGTCGGCTGCTACTGGTGTTGCTGGTTGTGACTGCTGACAACAGATGCCGTAGCAATCAATTCATTGAGTGAATTGTATGTTTTGGGACAGTCTGTCTCTGACATGCAAGCACAGGTGATATAGGTGCGAACACAGGAAGCTTGCAGCCCCTCGCTGCCTGCAGACACAGAGCAGCCACACTAGGAGAGCGGCCTAAGCCGTAGGCGAAATGTGCTCATTCGCTTTGGCGCGACGTCGAACTATAAATAAGGCTGCCACTAGCGTGAGCGTTGCGTGAGCGTCGTGTAAAGTCGGAAAAGTCGGCTGCATGGGTGATTGCCAAGTTTAGGGAGCGTTTCGGAGTATGATCAGTGCAATGGAGACGCGGAAACTTGTTGTGGCCCAGTGTTTTGCAGTTGGACGACAAGAGTGGTACACAGTAGCAAAGAGCGAGGCACTGAGATGGCATGAACAATGGAGTGCACAATGGGGCTCGAGATGTGCTTGTTATCTCAGGTGCTGTGTGATTGTCGACAAGGAGTGAAATGGACCAATTTGTGACCGCCCGTTCAATTTAAGACGTTAAAAACAGACGGAATTTGCATTCGTAATACCAGAGCATCGAAACTACTTGGAACTCTTGTGTATATGAACGTGTCCGCGCCTTTGTACTCTGGTACCTTCGCCGCTACAAACCAACCAACCATCGTGTCCGTGCACATCAGAGTCGCAAAGAATGGAGAATAGGCAGGCGTTGTTGTGTGTGCAGCCGTAGCTCAGATGGCTGATCGTTCGCTTAGTGTGTGAAAGGTCTCGGGTTCAAGCCCCGGCGCATCCATGTTTTGTGGTCAGTGCATGGTAAGTGTTGGTCGCGGCGAACCTAAAGGCACGCAAGAAGTTGCAAAACCAGCGTCACAGACTGATATGATGTGTACTGACATAAGGAGAGCAAGATGTAAGTGTGGGGACCGGCTGTTATCGAGGTGTCATCGAGTGCAGATCTGTCTAAGGTATCAAGGCTTAACGTCATTGAAGTCTAGAGAGTGGACAACACGTTCGTCATACTCAGAGCGATGTCCGAACTCTATTTTCGACGTTATGAGTTCAACTTTCATTGTGGCCAACTACGATTCGATACAGAATGCACGAAACCTGAAAGACACCCTCACTGATACATAGAGAGTAGGATTTGTCTGCGGAATAAAGGGAGTGCAAGGATCTGTGACGTTGATATGACTGTATGTAGCACTATTAGTCACCGGGGGCGTGGGCGTAGCTCAGATGGTAGAGCGCTCGGTTGGCGTGCGAGTGGTACTGGGATCGATACCCAGCGCCTCCACAATTTTTAGCACACCTACATTCGCACCTTGCCATGCAAGTGGAATAATTCACTACTAGTTGAGGTGTCTAGGCAGATACAAGCGAACGATTAGCATCCACAATTGGCAAGCGTGCTTTTATTCGTGCGCAGGAAGCACCCTCCTCCCACACCTACACTTAATTTAGAAACAGTACAAGTGTTCCCATAATATTCTCAAGCCTACGTCGGAAAGATATGCCTTTTGCCGACTTCACGTAAATCCCACTGCACGTTCCCATTCTTTGCGTGCAGTCGGCTGCTACTGGTGTTGCTGGTTGTGACTGCTGACAACAGATGTCGTAGCAATCTATTCATTGAGTGAATTGTATGTTTTGGGACAGTCTGTCTCTGACATGCAAGCACAGGTGATATAGGTGCGAACACAGGAAGCTTGCAGCCCCTCGCTGCCTGCAGACACAGAGCAGCCACACTAGGAGAGCGGCCTAAGCCGTAGGCGAAATGTGCTCATTCGCTTTGGCGCGACGTCGAACTATAAATAAGGCTGCCACTAGCGTGAGCGTTGCGTGAGCGTCGTGTAAAGTCGGAAAAGTCGGCTGCATGGGTGATTGCCAAGTTTAGGGAGCGTTTCGGAGTATGATCAGTGCAATGGAGACGCGGAAACTTGTTGTGGCCCAGTGTTTTGCAGTTGGACGACAAGAGTGGTACACAGTAGCAAAGAGCGAGGCACTGAGATGGCATGAACAATGGAGTGCACAATGGGGCTCGAGATGTGCTTGTTATCTCAGGTGCTGTGTGATTGTCGACAAGGAGTGAAATGGACCAATTTGTGACCGCCCGTTCAATTTAAGACGTTAAAAACAGACGGAATTTGCATTCGTAATACCAGAGCATCGAAACTACTTGGAACTCTTGTGTATATGAACGTGTCCGCGCCTTTGTACTCTGGTACCTTCGCCGCTACAAACCAACCAACCATCGTGTCCGTGCACATCAGAGTCGCAAAGAATGGAGAATAGGCAGGCGTTGTTGTGTGTGCAGCCGTAGCTCAGATGGCTGATCGTTCGCTTAGTGTGTGAAAGGTCTCGGGTTCAAGCCCCGGCGCATCCATGTTTTGTGGTTAGTGCATGGTAAGTGTTGGTCGCGGCGAACCTAAAGGCACGCAAGAAGTTGCAAAACCAGCGTCACAGACTGATATGATGTGTACTGACATAAGGAGAGCAAGATGTAAGTGTGGTGACCGGCTGTTATCGAGGTGTCATCGAGTGCAGATCTGTCTAAGGTATCAAGGCTTAACGTCATTGAAGTCTAGAGAGTGGACAACACGTTCGTCATACTCAGAGCGATGTCCGAACTCTATTTTCGACGTTATGAGTTCAACTTTCATTGTGGCCAACTACGATTCGATACAGAATGCACGAAACCTGAAAGACACCCTCACTGATACATAGAGAGTAGGATTTGTCTGCGGAATAAAGGGAGTGCAAGGATCTGTGACGTTGATATGACTGTATGTAGCACTATTAGTCACCGGGGGCGTGGGCGTAGCTCAGATGGTAGAGCGCTCGGTTGGCGTGCGAGTGGTACTGGGATCGATACCCAGCGCCTCCACAATTTTTAGCACACCTACATTCGCACCTTGCCATGCAAGTGGAATAATTCACTACTAGTTGAGGTGTCTAGGCAGATACAAGCGAACGATTAGCATCCACAATTGGCAAGCGTGCTTTTATTCGTGCGCAGGAAGCACCCTCCTCCCACACCTACACTTAATTTAGAAACAGTACAAGTGTTCCCATAATATTCTCAAGCCTACGTCGGAAAGATATGCCTTTTGCCGACTTCACGTAAATCCCACTGCACGTTCCCATTCTTTGCGTGCAGTCGGCTGCTACTGGTGTTGCTGGTTGTGACTGCTGACAACAGATGTCGTAGCAATCTATTCATTGAGTGAATTGTATGTTTTGGGACAGTCTGTCTCTGACATGCAAGCACAGGTGATATAGGTGCGAACACAGGAAGCTTGCAGCCCCTCGCTGCCTGCAGACACAGAGCAGCCACACTAGGAGAGCGGCCTAAGCCGTAGGCGAAATGTGCTCATTCGCTTTGGCGCGACGTCGAACTATAAATAAGACTGCCACTAGCGTGAGCGTTGCGTGAGCGTCGTGTAAAGTCGGAAAAGTCGGCTGCATGGGTGATTGCCAAGTTTAGGGAGCGTTTCGGAGTATGATCAGTGCAATGGAGACACGGAAACTTGTTGTGGCTCAGTGTTTTGCAGTTGGACGACAAGAGTGGTACACAGTAGCAAAGAGCGAGGCACTGAGATGGCATGAACAATGGAGTGCACAATGGGGCTCGAGATGTGCTTGTTATCTCAGGTGCTGTGTGATTGTCGACAAGGAGTGAAATGGACCAATTTGTGACCGCCCTTTCAATTTAAGACGTTAAAAACAGACGGAATTTGCATTCGTAATACCAGAGCATCGAAACTACATGGAACTCTTGTGTATATGAACGTGTCCGCGCCTTTGTACTCTGGTACTTTCGCCGCTACAAACCAACCAACCATCGTGTCCGTGCACATCAGAGTCGCAAAAAATGGAGAATAGGCAGGCTTGGTCGTGTGTGCAGCCGTAGCTCAGTTGGCTGATCGTTCGCTTAGTGTGTGAAAGGTCTCGGGTTCAAGCCCCGGCGCATCCATGTTTTGTGGTCAGTGCATGGTAAGTGTTTGTCGCGGCGAACCTAAAGGCAAGCAAGAAGTTGCAAAACCAGCGTCACAGACTGATATGATGTGTACTGACATAAGGAGAGCAAGATGTAAGTGTGGGGACCGGCTGTTATCGAGGTGTCATCGAGTGCAGATCTGTCTAAGGTATCAAGGCTTAACGTCATTGAAGTCTAGAGAGTGGACAACACGTTCGTCATACTCAGAGCGATGTCCGAACTCTATTTTCGACGTTATGAGTGCAACTTTCATTGTGGCCAACTACGATTCGATACATAATGCACGAAACCTGAAAGACACCCTCACTGATACATAGAGAGTAGGATTTGTCTGCGGAATAATGGGAGTGCAAGGATCTGTGACGTTGATATGACTGTATGTAGCACTATTAGTCACCGGGGGCGTGGGCGTAGCTCAGATGGTAGAGCGCTCGGTTGGCGTGCGAGAGGTACTGGGATCGATACCCAGCGCCTCCAGAATTTTTAACACACCTACATTCGCACCTTGCCATGCATGTGGAATAATTCACTACTAGTTGGGGTGTCTAGGCAGATACAAGCGAACGATTAGCATCCACAATTGGCAAGCGTGCTTTTATTCGTGCGCAGGAAGCACCCTCCTCCCACACCTACACTTAATTTAGAAACAGTACAAGTGTTCCCATAATATTCTCAAGCCTACGTCGGAAAGATATGCCTTTTGCCGACTTCACGTAAATCCCACTGCACGTTCCCATTCTTTGCGTGCAGTCGGCTGCTACTGGTGTTGCTGGTTGTGACTGCTGACAACAGATGCCGTAGCAATCAATTCATTGAGTGAATTGTATGTTTTGGGACAGTCTGTCTCTGACATGCAAGCACAGGTGATATAGGTGCGAACACAGGAAGCTTGCAGCCCCTCGCTGCCTGCAGACACAGAGCAGCCACACTAGGAGAGCGGCCTAAGCCGTAGGCGAAATGTGCTCATTCGCTTTGGCGCGACGTCGAACTATAAATAAGGCTGCCACTAGCGTGAGCGTTGCGTGAGCGTCGTGTAAAGTCGGAAAAGTCGGCTGCATGGGTGATTGCCAAGTTTAGGGAGCGTTTCGGAGTATGATCAGTGCAATGGAGACGCGGAAACTTGTTGTGGCCCAGTGTTTTGCAGTTGGACGACAAGAGTGGTACACAGTAGCAAAGAGCGAGGCACTGAGATGGCATGAACAATGGAGTGCACAATGGGGCTCGAGATGTGCTTGTTATCTCAGGTGCTGTGTGATTGTCGACAAGGAGTGAAATGGACCAATTTGTGACCGCCCGTTCAATTTAAGACGTTAAAAACAGACGGAATTTGCATTCGTAATACCAGAGCATCGAAACTACTTGGAACTCTTGTGTATATGAACGTGTCCGCGCCTTTGTACTCTGGTACCTTCGCCGCTACAAACCAACCAACCATCGTGTCCGTGCACATCAGAGTCGCAAAGAATGGAGAATAGGCAGGCGTTGTTGTGTGTGCAGCCGTAGCTCAGATGGCTGATCGTTCGCTTAGTGTGTGAAAGGTCTCGGGTTCAAGCCCCGGCGCATCCATGTTTTGTGGTCAGTGCATGGTAAGTGTTGGTCGCGGCGAACCTAAAGGCACGCAAGAAGTTGCAAAACCAGCGTCACAGACTGATATGATGTGTACTGACATAAGGAGAGCAAGATGTAAGTGTGGGGACCGGCTGTTATCGAGGTGTCATCGAGTGCAGATCTGTCTAAGGTATCAAGGCTTAACGTCATTGAAGTCTAGAGAGTGGACAACACGTTCGTCATACTCAGAGCGATGTCCGAACTCTATTTTCGACGTTATGAGTGCAACTTTCATTGTGGCCAACTACGATTCGATACAGAATGCACGAAACCTGAAAGACACCCTCACTGATACATAGAGAGTAGGATTTGTCTGCGGAATAAAGGGAGTGCAAGGATCTGTGACGTTGATATGACTGTATGTAGCACTATTAGTCACCGGGGGCGTGGGCGTAGCTCAGATGGTAGAGCGCTCGGTTGGCGTGCGAGTGGTACTGGGATCGATACCCAGCGCCTCCACAATTTTTAGCACACCTACATTCGCACCTTGCCATGCAAGTGGAATAATTCACTACTAGTTGAGGTGTCTAGGCAGATACAAGCGAACGATTAGCATCCACAATTGGCAAGCGTGCTTTTATTCGTGCGCAGGAAGCACCCTCCTCCCACACCTACACTTAATTTAGAAACAGTACAAGTGTTCCCATAATATTCTCAAGCCTACGTCGGAAAGATATGCCTTTTGCCGACTTCACGTAAATCCCACTGCACGTTCCCATTCTTTGCGTGCAGTCGGCTGCTACTGGTGTTGCTGGTTGTGACTGCTGACAACAGATGTCGTAGCAATCTATTCATTGAGTGAATTGTATGTTTTGGGACAGTCTGTCTCTGACATGCAAGCACAGGTGATATAGGTGCGAACACAGGAAGCTTGCAGCCCCTCGCTGCCTGCAGACACAGAGCAGCCACACTAGGAGAGCGGCCTAAGCCGTAGGCGAAATGTGCTCATTCGCTTTGGCGCGACGTCGAACTATAAATAAGGCTGCCACTAGCGTGAGCGTTGCGTGAGCGTCGTGTAAAGTCGGAAAAGTCGGCTGCATGGGTGATTGCCAAGTTTAGGGAGCGTTTCGGAGTATGATCAGTGCAATGGAGACGCGGAAACTTGTTGTGGCCCAGTGTTTTGCAGTTGGACGACAAGAGTGGTACACAGTAGCAAAGAGCGAGGCACTGAGATGGCATGAACAATGGAGTGCACAATGGGGCTCGAGATGTGCTTGTTATCTCAGGTGCTGTGTGATTGTCGACAAGGAGTGAAATGGACCAATTTGTGACCGCCCGTTCAATTTAAGACGTTAAAAACAGACGGAATTTGCATTCGTAATACCAGAGCATCGAAACTACTTGGAACTCTTGTGTATATGAACGTGTCCGCGCCTTTGTACTCTGGTACCTTCGCCGCTACAAACCAACCAACCATCGTGTCCGTGCACATCAGAGTCGCAAAGAATGGAGAATAGGCAGGCGTTGTTGTGTGTGCAGCCGTAGCTCAGATGGCTGATCGTTCGCTTAGTGTGTGAAAGGTCTCGGGTTCAAGCCCCGGCGCATCCATGTTTTGTGGTTAGTGCATGGTAAGTGTTGGTCGCGGCGAACCTAAAGGCACGCAAGAAGTTGCAAAACCAGCGTCACAGACTGATATGATGTGTACTGACATAAGGAGAGCAAGATGTAAGTGTGGTGACCGGCTGTTATCGAGGTGTCATCGAGTGCAGATCTGTCTAAGGTATCAAGGCTTAACGTCATTGAAGTCTAGAGAGTGGACAACACGTTCGTCATACTCAGAGCGATGTCCGAACTCTATTTTCGACGTTATGAGTTCAACTTTCATTGTGGCCAACTACGATTCGATACAGAATGCACGAAACCTGAAAGACACCCTCACTGATACATAGAGAGTAGGATTTGTCTGCGGAATAAAGGGAGTGCAAGGATCTGTGACGTTGATATGACTGTATGTAGCACTATTAGTCACCGGGGGCGTGGGCGTAGCTCAGATGGTAGAGCGCTCGGTTGGCGTGCGAGTGGTACTGGGATCGATACCCAGCGCCTCCACAATTTTTAGCACACCTACATTCGCACCTTGCCATGCAAGTGGAATAATTCACTACTAGTTGAGGTGTCTAGGCAGATACAAGCGAACGATTAGCATCCACAATTGGCAAGCGTGCTTTTATTCGTGCGCAGGAAGCACCCTCCTCCCACACCTACACTTAATTTAGAAACAGTACAAGTGTTCCCATAATATTCTCAAGCCTACGTCGGAAAGATATGCCTTTTGCCGACTTCACGTAAATCCCACTGCACGTTCCCATTCTTTGCGTGCAGTCGGCTGCTACTGGTGTTGCTGGTTGTGACTGCTGACAACAGATGTCGTAGCAATCTATTCATTGAGTGAATTGTATGTTTTGGGACAGTCTGTCTCTGACATGCAAGCACAGGTGATATAGGTGCGAACACAGGAAGCTTGCAGCCCCTCGCTGCCTGCAGACACAGAGCAGCCACACTAGGAGAGCGGCCTAAGCCGTAGGCGAAATGTGCTCATTCGCTTTGGCGCGACGTCGAACTATAAATAAGGCTGCCACTAGCGTGAGCGTTGCGTGAGCGTCGTGTAAAGTCGGAAAAGTCGGCTGCATGGGTGGTTGCCAAGTTTAGGGAGCGTTTTGGAGTATGATCAGTGCAATGGAGACACGGAAACTTGTTGTGGCCCAGTGTTTTGCAGTTGGACGACAAGAGTGGTACACAGTAGCAAAGAGCGAGGCACTGAGATGGCATGAACAATGGAGTGCACAATGGGGCTCGAGATGTGCTTGTTATCTCAGGTGCTGTGTGATTGTCGACAAGGAGTGAAATGGACCAATTTGTGACCGCCCTTTCAATTTAAGACGTTACAAACAGACGGAATTTGCATTTGTAATACCAGAGCATCGAAACTACTTGGAACTCTTGTGTATATGAACGTGTCCGCGCCTTTGTACTCTGGTACCTTCGCCGCTACAAACCAACCAACCATCGTGTCCGTGCACATCAGAGTCGCAAAGAATGGAGAATAGGCAGGCTTTGTCGTGTGTGCAGCCGTAGCTCAGTTGGCTGATCGTTCGCTTAGTGTGTGAAAGGTCTCGGGTTCAAGCCCCGGCGCATCCATGTTTTGTGGTCAGTGCATGGTAAGTGTTGGTCGCGGCGAACCTAAAGGCACGCAAGAAGTTGCAAAACCAGCGTCACAGACTGATATGATGTGTACTGACATAAGGAGAGCAAGATGTAAGTGTGGGGACCGGCTGTTATCGAGGTGTCATCGAGTGCAGATCTGTCTAAGGTATCAAGGCTTAACGTCATTGAAGTCTAGAGAGTGGACAACACGTTCGTCATACTCAGAGCGATGTCCGAACTCTATTTTCGACGTTATGAGTTCAACTTTCATTGTGGCCAACTACGATTCGATACAGAATGCACGAAACCTGAAAGACACCCTCACTGATACATAGAGAGTAGGATTTGTCTGCGGAATAAAGGGAGTGCAAGGATCTGTGACGTTGATATGACTGTATGTAGCACTATTAGTTACCGGGGGCGTGGGCGTAGCTCAGATGGTAGAGCGCTCGGTTGGCGTGCGAGAGGTACTGGGATCGATACCCAGCGCCTCCAGAATTTTTAACACACCTACATTCGCACCTTGCCATGCAAGTGGAATAATTCACTACTAGTTGAGGTGTCTAGGCAGATACAAGCGAACGATTAGCATCCACAATTGGCAAGCGTGCTTTTATTCGTGCGCAGGAAGCACCCTCCTCCCACACCTACACTTAATTTAGAAACAGTACAAGTGTTCCCATAATATTCTCAAGCCTACGTCGGAAAGATATGCCTTTTGCCGACTTCACGTAAATCCCACTGCACGTTCCCATTCTTTGCGTGCAGTCGGCTGCTACTGGTGTTGCTGGTTGTGACTGCTGACAACAGATGCCGTAGCAATCTATTCATTGAGTGAATTGTATGTTTTGGGACAGTCTGTCTCTGACATGCAAGCACAGGTGATATAGGTGCGAACACAGGAAGCTTGCAGCCCCTCGCTGCCTGCAGACACAGAGCAGCCACACTAGGAGAGCGGCCTAAGCCGTAGGCGAAATGTGCTCATTCGCTTTGGCGCGACGTCGAACTATAAATAAGACTGCCACTAGCGTGAGCGTTGCGTGAGCGTCGTGTAAAGTCGGAAAAGTCGGCTGCATGGGTGATTGCCAAGTTTAGGGAGCGTTTCGGAGTATGATCAGTGCAATGGAGACACGGAAACTTGTTGTGGCTCAGTGTTTTGCAGTTGGACGACAAGAGTGGTACACAGTAGCAAAGAGCGAGGCACTGAGATGGCATGAACAATGGAGTGCACAATGGGGCTCGAGATGTGCTTGTTATCTCAGGTGCTGTGTGATTGTCGACAAGGAGTGAAATGGACCAATTTGTGACCGCCCTTTCAATTTAAGACGTTAAAAACAGACGGAATTTGCATTCGTAATACCAGAGCATCGAAACTACTTGGAACTCTTGTGTATATGAACGTGTCCGCGCCTTTGTACTCTGGTACCTTCGCCGCTACAAACCAACCAACCATCGTGTCCGTGCACATCAGAGTCGCAAAGAATGGAGAATAGGCAGGCTTTGTCGTGTGTGCAGCTGTAGCTCAGTTGGCTGATCGTTCGCTTAGTGTGTGAAAGGTCTCGGGTTCAAGCCCCGGCGCATCCATGTTTTGTGGTCAGTGCATGGTAAGTGTTGGTCGCGGCGAACCTAAAGGCACTCAAGAAGTTGCAAAACCAGCGTCACAGACTGATATGATGTGTACTGACATAAGGAGAGCAAGATGTAAGTGTGGGGACCGGCTGTTATCGAGGTGTCATCGAGTGCAGATCTGTCTAAGGTATCAAGGCTTAACGTCATTGAAGTCTAGAGAGTGGACAACACGTTCGTCATACTCAGAGCGATGTCCGAACTCTATTTTCGACGTTATGAGTTCAACTTTCATTGTGGCCAACTACGATTCGATACAGAATGCACGAAACCTGAAAGACACCCTCACTGATACATAGAGAGTAGGATTTGTCTGCGGAATAAAGGGAGTGCAAGGATCTGTGACGTTGATATGACTGTATGTAGCACTATTAGTCACCGGGGGCGTGGGCGTAGCTCAGATGGTAGAGCGCTCGGTTGGCGTGCGAGAGGTACTGGGATCGATACCCAGCGCCTCCAGAATTTTTAACACACCTACATTCGCACCTTGCCATGCAAGTGGAATAATTCACTACTAGTTGAGGTGTCTAGGCAGATACAAGCGAACGATTAGCATCCACAATTGGCAAGCGTGCTTTTATTCGTGCGCAGGAAGCACCCTCCTCCCACACCTACACTTAATTTAGAAACAGTACAAGTGTTCCCATAATATTCTCAAGCCTACGTCGGAAAGATATGCCTTTTGCCGACTTCACGTAAATCCCACTGCACGTTCCCATTCTTTGCGTGCAGTCGGCTGCTACTGGTGTTGCTGGTTGTGACTGCTGACAACAGATGCCGTAGCAATCTATTCATTGAGTGAATTGTATGTTTTGGGACAGTCTGTCTCTGACATGCAAGCACAGGTGATATAGGTGCGAACACAGGAAGCTTGCAGCCCCTCGCTGCCTGCAGACACAGAGCAGCCACACTAGGAGAGCGGCCTAAGCCGTAGGCGAAATGTGCTCATTCGCTTTGGCGCGACGTCGAACTATAAATAAGACTGCCACTAGCGTGAGCGTTGCGTGAGCGTCGTGTAAAGTCGGAAAAGTCGGCTGCATGGGTGATTGCCAAGTTTAGGGAGCGTTTCGGAGTATGATCAGTGCAATGGAGACACGGAAACTTGTTGTGGCTCAGTGTTTTGCAGTTGGACGACAAGAGTGGTACACAGTAGCAAAGAGCGAGGCACTGAGATGGCATGAACAATGGAGTGCACAATGGGGCTCGAGATGTGCTTGTTATCTCAGGTGCTGTGTGATTGTCGACAAGGAGTGAAATGGACCAATTTGTGACCGCCCTTTCAATTTAAGACGTTACAAACAGACGGAATTTGCATTCGTAATACCAGAGCATCGAAACTACTTGGAACTCTTGTGTATATGAACGTGTCCGCGCCTTTGTACTCTGGTACCTTCGCCGCTACAAACCAACCAACCATCGTGTCCGTGCACATCAGAGTCGCAAAGAATGGAGAATAGGCAGGCTTTGTCGTGTGTGCAGCTGTAGCTCAGTTGGCTGATCGTTCGCTTAGTGTGTGAAAGGTCTCGGGTTCAAGCCCCGGCGCATCCATGTTTTGTGGTCAGTGCATGGTAAGTGTTGGTCGCGGCGAACCTAAAGGCACTCAAGAAGTTGCAAAACCAGCGTCACAGACTGATATGATGTGTACTGACATAAGGAGAGCAAGATGTAAGTGTGGGGACCGGCTGTTATCGAGGTGTCATCGAGTGCAGATCTGTCTAAGGTATCAAGGCTTAACGTCATTGAAGTCTAGAGAGTGGACAACACGTTCGTCATACTCAGAGCGATGTCCGAACTCTATTTTCGACGTTATGCGTGCCACTTTCATTGTGGCCAACTACGATTCGATACAGAATGCACGAAACCTGAAAGACACCCTCACTGATACATAGAGAGTAGGATTTGTCTGCGGAATAATGGGAGTGCAAGGATCTGTGACGTTGATATGACTGTATGTAGCACTATTAGTCACCGGGGGCGTGGGCGTAGCTCAGATGGTAGAGCGCTCGGTTGGCGTGCGAGAGGTACTGGGATCGATACCCAGCGCCTCCAGAATTTTTAACACACCTACATTCGCACCTTGCCATGCAAGTGGAATAATTCACTACTAGTTGAGGTGTCTAGGCAGATACAAGCGAACGATTAGCATCCACAATTGGCAAGCGTGCTTTTATTCGTGCGCAGGAAGCACCCTCCTCCCACACCTACACTTAATTTAGAAACAGTACAAGTGTTCCCATAATATTCTCAAGCCTACGTCGGAAAGATATGCCTTTTGCCGACTTCACGTAAATCCCACTGCACGTTCCCATTCTTTGCGTGCAGTCGGCTGCTACTGGTGTTGCTGGTTGTGACTGCTGATAACAGATGCCGTAGCAATCAATTCATTGAGTGAATTGTATGTTTTGGGACAGTCTGTCTCTGACATGCAAGCACAGGTGATATAGGTGCGAACACAGGAAGCTTGCAGCCCCTCGCTGCCTGCAGACACAGAGCAGCCACACTAGGAGAGCGGCCTAAGCCGTAGGCGAAATGTGCTCATTCGCTTTGGCGCGACGTCGAACTATAAATAAGGCTGCCACTAGCGTGAGCGTTGCGTGAGCGTCGTGTAAAGTCGGAAAAGTCGGCTGCATGGGTGATTGCCAAGTTTAGGGAGCGTTTCGGAGTATGATCAGTGCAATGGAGACACGGAAACTTGTTGTGGCCCAGTGTTTTGCAGTTGGACGACAAGAGTGGTACACAGTAGCAAAGAGCGAGGCACTGAGATGGCATGAACAATGGAGTGCACAATGGGGCTCGAGATGTGCTTGTTATCTCAGGTGCTGTGTGATTGTCGACAAGGAGTGAAATGGACCAATTTGTGACCGCCCTTTCAATTTAAGACGTTAAAAACAGACGGAATTTGCATTTGTAATACCAGAGCATCGAAACTACTTGGAACTCTTGTGTATATGAACGTGTCCGCGCCTTTGTACTCTGGTACCTTCGCCGCTACAAACCAACCAAACATCGTGTCCGTGCACATCAGAGTCGCAAAGAATGGAGAATAGGCAGGCTTTGTCGTGTGTGCAGCCGTAGCTCAGTTGGCTGATCGTTCGCTTAGTGTGTGAAAGGCCTCGGGTTCAAGCCCCGGCGCATCCATGTTTTGTGGTCAGTGCATGGTAAGTGTTGGTCGCGGCGAACCTAAAGGCACGCAAGAAGTTGCAAAACCAGCGTCACAGACTGATATGATGTGTACTGACATAAGGAGAGCAAGATGTAAGTGTGGGGACCGGCTGCTATCGAGGTGTCATCGAGTGCAGATCTGTCTAAGGTATCAAGGCTTAACGTCATTGAAGTCTAGAGAGTGGACAACACGTTCGTCATACTCAGAGCGATGTCCGAACTCTATTTTCGACGTTATGCGTGCCACTTTCATTGTGGCCAACTACGATTCGATACAGAATGCACGAAACCTGAAAGACACCCTCACTGATACATAGAGAGTAGGATTTGTCTGCGGAATAATGGGAGTGCAAGGATCTGTGACGTTGATATGACTGTATGTAGCACTATTAGTCACCGGGGGCGTGGGCGTAGCTCAGATGGTAGAGCGCTCGGTTGGCGTGCGAGAGGTACTGGGATCGATACCCAGCGCCTCCAGAATTTTTAACACACCTACATTCGCACCTTGCCATGCAAGTGGAATAATTCACTACTAGTTGAGGTGTCTAGGCAGATACAAGCGAACGATTAGCATCCACAATTGGCAAGCGTGCTTTTATTCGTGCGCAGGAAGCACCCTCCTCCCACACCTACACTTAATTTAGAAACAGTACAAGTGTTCCCATAATATTCTCAAGCCTACGTCGGAAAGATATGCCTTTTGCCGACTTCACGTAAATCCCACTGCACGTTCCCATTCTTTGCGTGCAGTCGGCTGCTACTGGTGTTGCTGGTTGTGACTGCTGATAACAGATGCCGTAGCAATCAATTCATTGAGTGAATTGTATGTTTTGGGACAGTCTGTCTCTGACATGCAAGCACAGGTGATATAGGTGCGAACACAGGAAGCTTGCAGCCCCTCGCTGCCTGCAGACACAGAGCAGCCACACTAGGAGAGCGGCCTAAGCCGTAGGCGAAATGTGCTCATTCGCTTTGGCGCGACGTCGAACTATAAATAAGGCTGCCACTAGCGTGAGCGTTGCGTGAGCGTCGTGTAAAGTCGGAAAAGTCGGCTGCATGGGTGATTGCCTAGTTTAGGGAGCGTTTCGGAGTATGATCAGTGCAATGGAGACACGGAAACTTGTTGTGGCCCAGTGTTTTGCAGTTGGACGACAAGAGTGGTACACAGTAGCAAAGAGCGAGGCACTGAGATGGCATGAACAATGGAGTGCACAATGGGGCTCGAGATGTGCTTGTTATCTCAGGTGCTGTGTGATTGTCGACAAGGAGTGAAATGGACCAATTTGTGACCGCCCTTTCAATTTAAGACGTTAAAAACAGACGGAATTTGCATTCGTAATACCAGAGCATCGCAACTACTTGGAACTCTTGTGTATATGAACGTGTCCGCGCCTTTGTACTCTGGTACCTTCGCCGCTACAAACCAACCAACCATCGTGTCCGTGCACATCAGAGTCGCAAAGAATGGAGAATAGGCAGGCTTGGTCGTGTGTGCAGCCGTAGCTCAGTTGGCTGATCGTTCGCTTAGTGTGTGAAAGGTCTCGGGTTCAAGCCCCGGCGCATCCATGTTTTGTGGTCAGTGCATGGTAAGTGTTGGTCGCGGCGAACCTAAAGGCACGCAAGAAGTTGCAAAACCAGCGTCACAGACTGATATGATGTGTACTGACATAAGGAGAGCAAGATGTAAGTGTGGGGACCGGCTGCTATCGAGGTGTCATCGAGTGCAGATCTGTCTAAGGTATCAAGGCTTAACGTCATTGAAGTCTAGAGAGTGGACAACACGTTCGTCATACTCAGAGCGATGTCCGAACTCTATTTTCGACGTTATGCGTGCCACTTTCATTGTGGCCAACTACGATTCGATACAGAATGCACGAAACCTGAAAGACACCCTCACTGATACATAGAGAGTAGGATTTGTCTGCGGAATAATGGGAGTGCAAGGATCTGTGACGTTGATATGACTGTATGTAGCACTATTAGTCACCGGGGGCGTGGGCGTAGCTCAGATGGTAGAGCGCTCGGTTGGCGTGCGAGAGGTACTGGGATCGATACCCAGCGCCTCCAGAATTTTTAACACACCTACATTCGCACCTTGCCATGCAAGTGGAATAATTCACTACTAGTTGAGGTGTCTAGGCAGATACAAGCGAACGATTAGCATCCACAATTGGCAAGCGTGCTTTTATTCGTGCGCAGGAAGCACCCTCCTCCCACACCTACACTTAATTTAGAAACAGTACAAGTGTTCCCATAATATTCTCAAGCCTACGTCGGAAAGATATGCCTTTTGCCGACTTCACGTAAATCCCACTGCACGTTCCCATTCTTTGCGTGCAGTCGGCTGCTACTGGTGTTGCTGGTTGTGACTGCTGATAACAGATGCCGTAGCAATCAATTCATTGAGTGAATTGTATGTTTTGGGACAGTCTGTCTCTGACATGCAAGCACAGGTGATATAGGTGCGAACACAGGAAGCTTGCAGCCCCTCGCTGCCTGCAGACACAGAGCAGCCACACTAGGAGAGCGGCCTAAGCCGTAGGCGAAATGTGCTCATTCGCTTTGGCGCGACGTCGAACTATAAATAAGGCTGCCACTAGCGTGAGCGTTGCGTGAGCGTCGTGTAAAGTCGGAAAAGTCGGCTGCATGGGTGATTGCCTAGTTTAGGGAGCGTTTCGGAGTATGATCAGTGCAATGGAGACACGGAAACTTGTTGTGGCCCAGTGTTTTGCAGTTGGACGACAAGAGTGGTACACAGTAGCAAAGAGCGAGGCACTGAGATGGCATGAACAATGGAGTGCACAATGGGGCTCGAGATGTGCTTGTTATCTCAGGTGCTGTGTGATTGTCGACAAGGAGTGAAATGGACCAATTTGTGACCGCCCTTTCAATTTAAGACGTTAAAAACAGACGGAATTTGCATTCGTAATACCAGAGCATCGCAACTACTTGGAACTCTTGTGTATATGAACGTGTCCGCGCCTTTGTACTCTGGTACCTTCGCCGCTACAAACCAACCAACCATCGTGTCCGTGCACATCAGAGTCGCAAAGAATGGAGAATAGGCAGGCTTGGTCGTGTGTGCAGCCGTAGCTCAGTTGGCTGATCGTTCGCTTAGTGTGTGAAAGGTCTCGGGTTCAAGCCCCGGCGCATCCATGTTTTGTGGTCAGTGCATGGTAAGTGTTGGTCGCGGCGAACCTAAAGGCACGCAAGAAGTTGCAAAACCAGCGTCACAGACTGATATGATGTGTACTGACATAAGGAGAGCAAGATGTAAGTGTGGGGACCGGCTGTTATCGAGGTGTCATCGAGTGCAGATCTGTCTAAGGTATCAAGGCTTAACGTCATTGAAGTCTAGAGAGTGGACAACACGTTCGTCATACTCAGAGCGATGTCCGAACTCTATTTTCGACGTTATGAGTGCAACTTTCATTGTGGCCAACTACGATTCGATACAGAATGCACGAAACCTGAAAGACACCCTCACTGATACATAGAGAGTAGGATTTGTCTGCGGAATAATGGGAGTGCAAGGATCTGTGACGTTGATATGACTGTATGTAGCACTATTAGTCACTGGGGGCGTGGGCGTAGCTCAGATGGTAGAGCGCTCGGTTGGCGTGCGAGAGGTACTGGGATCGATACCCAGCGCCTCCAGAATTTTTAACACACCTACATTCGCACCTTGCCATGCAAGTGGAATAATTCACTACTAGTTGAGGTGTCTAGGCAGATACAAGCGAACGATTAGCATCCACAATTGGCAAGCGTGCTTTTATTCGTGCGCAGGAAGCACCCTCCTCCCACACCTACACTTAATTTAGAAACAGTACAAGTGTTCCCATAATATTCTCAAGCCTACGTCGGAAAGATATGCCTTTTGCCGACTTCACGTAAATCCCACTGCACGTTCCCATTCTTTGCGTGCAGTCGGCTGCTACTGGTGTTGCTGGTTGTGACTGCTGATAACAGATGCCGTAGCAATCAATTCATTGAGTGAATTGTATGTTTTGGGACAGTCTGTCTCTGACATGCAAGCACAGGTGATATAGGTGCGAACACAGGAAGCTTGCAGCCCCTCGCTGCCTGCAGACACAGAGCAGCCACACTAGGAGAGCGGCCTAAGCCGTAGGCGAAATGTGCTCATTCGCTTTGGCGCGACGTCGAACTATAAATAAGGCTGCCACTAGCGTGAGCGTTGCGTGAGCGTCGTGTAAAGTCGGAAAAGTCGGCTGCATGGGTGATTGCCTAGTTTAGGGAGCGTTTCGGAGTATGATCAGTGCAATGGAGACACGGAAACTTGTTGTGGCCCAGTGTTTTGCAGTTGGACGACAAGAGTGGTACACAGTAGCAAAGAGCGAGGCACTGAGATGGCATGAACAATGGAGTGCACAATGGGGCTCGAGATGTGCTTGTTATCTCAGGTGCTGTGTGATTGTCGACAAGGAGTGAAATGGACCAATTTGTGACCGCCCTTTCAATTTAAGACGTTAAAAACAGACGGAATTTGCATTCGTAATACCAGAGCATCGAAACTACTTGGAACTCTTGTGTATATGAACGTGTCCGCGCCTTTGTACTCTGGTACCTTCGCCGCTACAAACCAACCAACCATCGTGTCCGTGCACATCAGAGTCGCAAAGAATGGAGAATAGGCAGGCGTTGTTGTGTGTGCAGCCGTAGCTCAGTTGGCTGATCGTTCGCTTAGTGTGTGAAAGGTCTCGGGTTCAAGCCCCGGCGCATCCATGTTTTGTGGTCAGTGCATGGTAAGTGTTGGTCGCGGCGAACCTAAAGGCACGCAAGAAGTTGCAAAACCAGCGTCACAGACTGATATGATGTGTACTGACATAAGGAGAGCAAGATGTAAGTGTGGGGACCGGCTGTTATCGAGGTGTCATCGAGTGCAGATCTGTCTAAGGTATCAAGGCTTAACGTCATTGAAGTCTAGAGAGTGGACAACACGTTCGTCATACTCAGAGCGATGTCCGAACTCTATTTTCGACGTTATGAGTGCAACTTTCATTGTGGCCAACTACGATTCGATACAGAATGCACGAAACCTGAAAGACACCCTCACTGATACATAGAGAGTAGGATTTGTCTGCGGAATAATGGGAGTGCAAGGATCTGTGACGTTGATATGACTGTATGTAGCACTATTAGTCACTGGGGGCGTGGGCGTAGCTCAGATGGTAGAGCGCTCGGTTGGCGTGCGAGAGGTACTGGGATCGATACCCAGCGCCTCCAGAATTTTTAACACACCTACATTCGCACCTTGCCATGCAAGTGGAATAATTCACTACTAGTTGAGGTGTCTAGGCAGATACAAGCGAACGATTAGCATCCACAATTGGCAAGCGTGCTTTTATTCGTGCGCAGGAAGCACCCTCCTCCCACACCTACACTTAATTTAGAAACAGTACAAGTGTTCCCATAATATTCTCAAGCCTACGTCGGAAAGATATGCCTTTTGCCGACTTCACGTAAATCCCACTGCACGTTCCCATTCTTTGCGTGCAGTCGGCTGCTACTGGTGTTGCTGGTTGTGACTGCTGACAACAGATGCCGTAGCAATCAATTCATTGAGTGAATTGTATGTTTTGGGACAGTCTGTCTCTGACATGCAAGCACAGGTGATATAGGTGCGAACACAGGAAGCTTGCAGCCCCTCGCTGCCTGCAGACACAGAGCAGCCACACTAGGAGAGCGGCCTAAGCCGTAGGCGAAATGTGCTCATTCGCTTTGGCGCGACGTCGAACTATAAATAAGGCTGCCACTAGCGTGAGCGTTGCGTGAGCGTCGTGTAAAGTCGGAAAAGTCGGCTGCATGGGTGATTGCCAAGTTTAGGGAGCGTTTCGGAGTATGATCAGTGCAATGGAGACACGGAAACTTGTTGTGGCCCAGTGTTTTGCAGTTGGACGACAAGAGTGGTACACAGTAGCAAAGAGCGAGGCACTGAGATGGCATGAACAATGGAGTGCACAATGGGGCTCGAGATGTGCTTGTTATCTCAGGTGCTGTGTGATTGTCGACAAGGAGTGAAATGGACCAATTTGTGACCGCCCTTTCAATTTAAGACGTTAAAAACAGACGGAATTTGCATTTGTAATACCAGAGCATCGAAACTACTTGGAACTCTTGTGTATATGAACGTGTCCGCGCCTTTGTACTCTGGTACCTTCGCCGCTACAAACCAACCAAACATCGTGTCCGTGCACATCAGAGTCGCAAAGAATGGAGAATAGGCAGGCTTTGTCGTGTGTGCAGCCGTAGCTCAGTTGGCTGATCGTTCGCTTAGTGTGTGAAAGGTCTCGGGTTCAAGCCCCGGCGCATCCATGTTTTGTGGTCAGTGCATGGTAAGTGTTGGTCGCGGCGAACCTAAAGGCACGCAAGAAGTTGCAAAACCAGCGTCACAGACTGATATGATGTGTACTGACATAAGGAGAGCAAGATGTAAGTGTGGGGACCGGCTGCTATCGAGGTGTCATCGAGTGCAGATCTGTCTAAGGTATCAAGGCTTAACGTCATTGAAGTCTAGAGAGTGGACAACACGTTCGTCATACTCAGAGCGATGTCCGAACTCTATTTTCGACGTTATGCGTGCCACTTTCATTGTGGCCAACTACGATTCGATACAGAATGCACGAAACCTGAAAGACACCCTCACTGATACATAGAGAGTAGGATTTGTCTGCGGAATAATGGGAGTGCAAGGATCTGTGACGTTGATATGACTGTATGTAGCACTATTAGTCACCGGGGGCGTGGGCGTAGCTCAGATGGTAGAGCGCTCGGTTGGCGTGCGAGAGGTACTGGGATCGATACCCAGCGCCTCCAGAATTTTTAACACACCTACATTCGCACCTTGCCATGCAAGTGGAATAATTCACTACTAGTTGAGGTGTCTAGGCAGATACAAGCGAACGATTAGCATCCACAATTGGCAAGCGTGCTTTTATTCGTGCGCAGGAAGCACCCTCCTCCCACACCTACACTTAATTTAGAAACAGTACAAGTGTTCCCATAATATTCTCAAGCCTACGTCGGAAAGATATGCCTTTTGCCGACTTCACGTAAATCCCACTGCACGTTCCCATTCTTTGCGTGCAGTCGGCTGCTACTGGTGTTGCTGGTTGTGACTGCTGATAACAGATGCCGTAGCAATCAATTCATTGAGTGAATTGTATGTTTTGGGACAGTCTGTCTCTGACATGCAAGCACAGGTGATATAGGTGCGAACACAGGAAGCTTGCAGCCCCTCGCTGCCTGCAGACACAGAGCAGCCACACTAGGAGAGCGGCCTAAGCCGTAGGCGAAATGTGCTCATTCGCTTTGGCGCGACGTCGAACTATAAATAAGGCTGCCACTAGCGTGAGCGTTGCGTGAGCGTCGTGTAAAGTCGGAAAAGTCGGCTGCATGGGTGATTGCCTAGTTTAGGGAGCGTTTCAGAGTATGATCAGTGCAATGGAGACACGGAAACTTGTTGTGGCCCAGTGTTTTGCAGTTGGACGACAAGAGTGGTACACAGTAGCAAAGAGCGAGGCACTGAGATGGCATGAACAATGGAGTGCACAATGGGGCTCGAGATGTGCTTGTTATCTCAGGTGCTGTGTGATTGTCGACAAGGAGTGAAATGGACCAATTTGTGACCGCCCTTTCAATTTAAGACGTTAAAAACAGACGGAATTTGCATTTGTAATACCAGAGCATCGAAACTACTTGGAACTCTTGTGTATATGAACGTGTCCGCGCCTTTGTACTCTGGTACCTTCGCCGCTACAAACCAACCAAACATCGTGTCCGTGCACATCAGAGTCGCAAAGAATGGAGAATAGGCAGGCTTTGTCGTGTGTGCAGCCGTAGCTCAGTTGGCTGATCGTTCGCTTAGTGTGTGAAAGGTCTCGGGTTCAAGCCCCGGCGCATCCATGTTTTGTGGTCAGTGCATGGTAAGTGTTGGTCGCGGCGAACCTAAAGGCACGCAAGAAGTTGCAAAACCAGCGTCACAGACTGATATGATGTGTACTGACATAAGGAGAGCAAGATGTAAGTGTGGGGACCGGCTGCTATCGAGGTGTCATCGAGTGCAGATCTGTCTAAGGTATCAAGGCTTAACGTCATTGAAGTCTAGAGAGTGGACAACACGTTCGTCATACTCAGAGCGATGTCCGAACTCTATTTTCGACGTTATGCGTGCCACTTTCATTGTGGCCAACTACGATTCGATACAGAATGCACGAAACCTGAAAGACACCCTCACTGATACATAGAGAGTAGGATTTGTCTGCGGAATAATGGGAGTGCAAGGATCTGTGACGTTGATATGACTGTATGTAGCACTATTAGTCACCGGGGGCGTGGGCGTAGCTCAGATGGTAGAGCGCTCGGTTGGCGTGCGAGAGGTACTGGGATCGATACCCAGCGCCTCCAGAATTTTTAACACACCTACATTCGCACCTTGCCATGCAAGTGGAATAATTCACTACTAGTTGAGGTGTCTAGGCAGATACAAGCGAACGATTAGCATCCACAATTGGCAAGCGTGCTTTTATTCGTGCGCAGGAAGCACCCTCCTCCCACACCTACACTTAATTTAGAAACAGTACAAGTGTTCCCATAATATTCTCAAGCCTACGTCGGAAAGATATGCCTTTTGCCGACTTCACGTAAATCCCACTGCACGTTCCCATTCTTTGCGTGCAGTCGGCTGCTACTGGTGTTGCTGGTTGTGACTGCTGATAACAGATGCCGTAGCAATCAATTCATTGAGTGAATTGTATGTTTTGGGACAGTCTGTCTCTGACATGCAAGCACAGGTGATATAGGTGCGAACACAGGAAGCTTGCAGCCCCTCGCTGCCTGCAGACACAGAGCAGCCACACTAGGAGAGCGGCCTAAGCCGTAGGCGAAATGTGCTCATTCGCTTTGGCGCGACGTCGAACTATAAATAAGGCTGCCACTAGCGTGAGCGTTGCGTGAGCGTCGTGTAAAGTCGGAAAAGTCGGCTGCATGGGTGATTGCCTAGTTTAGGGAGCGTTTCGGAGTATGATCAGTGCAATGGAGACACGGAAACTTGTTGTGGCCAAGTGTTTTGCAGTTGGACGACAAGAGTGGTACACAGTAGCAAAGAGCGAGGCACTGAGATGGCATGAACAATGGAGTGCACAATGGGGCTCGAGATGTGCTTGTTATCTCAGGTGCTGTGTGATTGTCGACAAGGAGTGAAATGGACCAATTTGTGACCGCCCTTTCAATTTAAGACGTTAAAAACAGACGGAATTTGCATTCGTAATACCAGAGCATCGAAACTACTTGGAACTCTTGTGTATATGAACGTGTCCGCGCCTTTGTACTCTGGTACCTTCGCCGCTACAAACCAACCAAACATCGTGTCCGTGCACATCAGAGTCGCAAAGAATGGAGAATAGGCAGGCGTTGTTGTGTGTGCAGCCGTAGCTCAGTTGGCTGATCGTTCGCTTAGTGTGTGAAAGGTCTCGGGTTCAAGCCCCGGCGCATCCATGTTTTGTGGTCAGTGCATGGTAAGTGTTGGTCGCGGCGAACCTAAAGGCACGCAAGAAGTTGCAAAACCAGCGTCACAGACTGATATGATGTGTACTGACATAAGGAGAGCAAGATGTAAGTGTGGGGACCGGCTGTTATCGAGGTGTCATCGAGTGCAGATCTGTCTAAGGTATCAAGGCTTAACGTCATTGAAGTCTAGAGAGTGGACAACACGTTCGTCATACTCAGAGCGATGTCCGAACTCTATTTTCGACGTTATGAGTGCAACTTTCATTGTGGCCAACTACGATTCGATACAGAATGCACGAAACCTGAAAGACACCCTCACTGATACATAGAGAGTAGGATTTGTCTGCGGAATAATGGGAGTGCAAGGATCTGTGACGTTGATATGACTGTATGTAGCACTATTAGTCACTGGGGGCGTGGGCGTAGCTCAGATGGTAGAGCGCTCGGTTGGCGTGCGAGAGGTACTGGGATCGATACCCAGCGCCTCCAGAATTTTTAACACACCTACATTCGCACCTTGCCATGCAAGTGGAATAATTCACTACTAGTTGAGGTGTCTAGGCAGATACAAGCGAACGATTAGCATCCACAATTGGCAAGCGTGCTTTTATTCGTGCGCAGGAAGCACCCTCCTCCCACACCTACACTTAATTTAGAAACAGTACAAGTGTTCCCATAATATTCTCAAGCCTACGTCGGAAAGATATGCCTTTTGCCGACTTCACGTAAATCCCACTGCACGTTCCCATTCTTTGCGTGCAGTCGGCTGCTACTGGTGTTGCTGGTTGTGACTGCTGACAACAGATGCCGTAGCAATCAATTCATTGAGTGAATTGTATGTTTTGGGACAGTCTGTCTCTGACATGCAAGCACAGGTGATATAGGTGCGAACACAGGAAGCTTGCAGCCCCTCGCTGCCTGCAGACACAGAGCAGCCACACTAGGAGAGCGGCCTAAGCCGTAGGCGAAATGTGCTCATTCGCTTTGGCGCGACGTCGAACTATAAATAAGGCTGCCACTAGCGTGAGCGTCGTGTAAAGTCGGAAAAGTCGGCTGCATGGGTGATTGCCAAGTTTAGGGAGCGTTTCGGAGTATGATCAGTGCAATGGAGACACGGAAACTTGTTGTGGCCCAGTGTTTTGCAGTTGGACGACAAGAGTGGTACACAGTAGCAAAGAGCGAGGCACTGAGATGGCATGAACAATGGAGTGCACAATGGGGCTCGAGATGTGCTTGTTATCTCAGGTGCTGTGTGATTGTCGACAAGGAGTGAAATGGACCAATTTGTGACCGCCCTTTCAATTTAAGACGTTAAAAACAGACGGAATTTGCATTCGTAATACCAGAGCATCGAAACTACTTGGAACTCTTGTGTATATGAACGTGTCCGCGCCTTTGTACTCTGGTACCTTCGCCGCTACAAACCAACCAACCATCGTGTCCGTGCACATCAGAGTCGCAAAGAATGGAGAATAGGCAGGCGTTGTTGTGTGTGCAGCCGTAGCTCAGTTGGCTGATCGTTCGCTTAGTGTGTGAAAGGTCTCGGGTTCAAGCCCCGGCGCATCCATGTTTTGTGGTCAGTGCATGGTAAGTGTTGGTCGCGGCGAACCTAAAGGCACGCAAGAAGTTGCAAAACCAGCGTCACAGACTGATATGATGTGTACTGACATAAGGAGAGCAAGATGTAAGTGTGGGGACCGGCTGTTATCGAGGTGTCATCGAGTGCAGATCTGTCTAAGGTATCAAGGCTTAACGTCATTGAAGTCTAGAGAGTGGACAACACGTTCGTCATACTCAGAGCGATGTCCGAACTGTATTTTCGACGTTATGCGTGCCACTTTCATTGTGGCCAACTACGATTCGATACAGAATGCACGAAACCTGAAAGACACCCTCACTGATACATAGAGAGTAGGATTTGTCTGCGGAATAATGGGAGTGCAAGGATCTGTGACGTTGATATGACTGTATGTAGCACTATTAGTCACCGGGGGCGTGGGCGTAGCTCAGATGGTAGAGCGCTCGGTTGGCGTGCAGGAGGTACTGGGATCGATACCCAGCGCCTCCAGAATTTTTAACACACCTACATTCGCACCTTGCCATGCAAGTGGAATAATTCACTACTAGTTGAGGTGTCTAGGCAGATACAAGCGAACGATTAGCATCCACAATTGGCAAGCGTGCTTTTATTCGTGCGCAGGAAGCACCCTCCTCCCACACCTACACTTAATTTAGAAACAGTACAAGTGTTCCCATAATATTCTCAAGCCTACGTCGGAAAGATATGCCTTTTGCCGACTTCACGTAAATCCCACTGCACGTTCCCATTCTTTGCGTGCAGTCGGCTGCTACTGGTGTTGCTGGTTGTGACTGCTGACAACAGATGCCGTAGCAATCAATTCATTGAGTGAATTGTATGTTTTGGGACAGTCTGTCTCTGACATGCAAGCACAGGTGATATAGGTGCGAACACAGGAAGCTTGCAGCCCCTCGCTGCCTGCAGACACAGAGCAGCCACACTAGGAGAGCGGCCTAAGCCGTAGGCGAAATGTGCTCATTCGCTTTGGAGCGACGTCGAATTATAAATAAGACTGCCACTAGCGTGAGCGTTGCGTGAGCGTCGTGTAAAGTCGGAAAAGTCGGCTGCATGGGTGATTGCCAAGTTTAGGGAGCGTTTCGGAGTATGATCAGTGCAATGGAGACACGGAAACTTGTTGTGGCCCAGTGTTTTGCAGTTGGACGACAAGAGTGGTACACAGTAGCAAAGAGCGAGGCACTGAGATGGCATGAACAATGGAGTGCACAATGGGGCTCGAGATGTGCTTGTTATCTCAGGTGCTGTGTGATTGTCGACAAGGAGTGAAATGGACCAATTTGTGACCGCCCTTTCAATTTAAGACGTTAAAAACAGACGGAATTTGCATTCGTAATACCAGAGCATCGAAACTACTTGGAACTCTTGTGTATATGAACGTGTCCGCGCCTTTGTACTCTGGTACCTTCGCCGCTACAAACCAACCAACCATCGTGTCCGTGCACATCAGAGTCGCAAAGAATGGAGAATAGGCAGGCTTTGTCGTGTGTGCAGCCGTAGCTCAGTTGGCTGATCGTTCGCTTAGTGTGTGAAAGGTCTCGGGTTCAAGCCCCGGCGCATCCATGTTTTGTGGTCAGTGCATGGTAAGTGTTGGTCGCGGCGAACCTAAAGGCACGCAAGAAGTTGCAAAACAAGCGTCACAGACTGATATGATGTGTACTGACATAAGGAGAGCAAGATGTAAGTGTGGGGACCGGCTGTTATCGAGGTGTCATCGAGTGCAGATCTGTCTAAGGTATCAAGGCTTAACGTCATTGAAGTCTAGAGAGTGGACAACACGTTCGTCATACTCAGAGCGATGTCCGAACTCTATTTTCGACGTTATGCGTGCCACTTTCATTGTGGCCAACTACGATTCGATACAGAATGCACGAAACCTGAAAGACACCCTCACTGATACATAGAGAGTAGGATTTGTCTGCGGAATAATGGGAGTGCAAGGATCTGTGACGTTGATATGACTGTATGTAGCACTATTAGTCACCGGGGGCGTGGGCGTAGCTCAGATGGTAGAGCGCTCGGTTGGCGTGCGAGAGGTACTGGGATCGATACCCAGCGCCTCCAGAATTTTTAACACACCTACATTCGCACCTTGCCATGCAAGTGGAATAATTCACTACTAGTTGAGGTGTCTAGGCAGATACAAGCGAACGATTAGCATCCACAATTGGCAAGCGTGCTTTTATTCGTGCGCAGGAAGCACCCTCCTCCCACACCTACACTTAATTTAGAAACAGTACAAGTGTTCCCATAATATTCTCAAGCCTACGTCGGAAAGATATGCCTTTTGCCGACTTCACGTAAATCCCACTGCACGTTCCCATTCTTTGCGTGCAGTCGGCTGCTACTGGTGTTGCTGGTTGTGACTGCTGACAACAGATGCCGTAGCAATCAATTCATTGAGTGAATTGTATGTTTTGGGACAGTCTGTCTCTGACATGCAAGCACAGGTGATATAGGTGCGAACACAGGAAGCTTGCAACCCCTCGCTGTCTGCAGACACAGAGCAGCCACACTAGGAGAGCGGCCTAAGCCGTAGGCGAAATGTGCTCATTCGCTTTGGCGCGACGTCGAACTATAAATAAGGCTGCCACTAGCGTGAGCGTCGTGTAAAGTCGGAAAAGTCGGCTGCATGGGTGATTGCCAAGTTTAGGGAGCGTTTCGGAGTATGATCAGTGCAATGGAGACACGGAAACTTGTTGTGGCCCAGTGTTTTGCAGTTGGACGACAAGAGTGGTACACAGTAGCAAAGAGCGAGGCACTGAGATGGCATGAACAATGGAGTGCACAATGGGGCTCGAGATGTGCTTGTTATCTCAGGTGCTGTGTGATTGTCGACAAGGAGTGAAATGGACCAATTTGTGACCGCCCTTTCAATTTAAGACGTTAAAAACAGACGGAATTTGCATTCGTAATACCAGAGCATCGAAACTACTTGGAACTCTTGTGTATATGAACGTGTCCGCGCCTTTGTACTCTGGTACCTTCGCCGCTACAAACCAACCAACCATCGTGTCCGTGCACATCAGAGTCGCAAAGAATGGAGAATAGGCAGGCGTTGTTGTGTGTGCAGCCGTAGCTCAGTTGGCTGATCGTTCGCTTAGTGTGTGAAAGGTCTCGGGTTCAAGCCCCGGCGCATCCATGTTTTGTGGTCAGTGCATGGTAAGTGTTGGTCGCGGCGAACCTAAAGGCACGCAAGAAGTTGCAAAACCAGCGTCACAGACTGATATGATGTGTACTGACATAAGGAGAGCAAGATGTAAGTGTGGGGACCGGCTGTTATCGAGGTGTCATCGAGTGCAGATCTGTCTAAGGTATCAAGGCTTAACGTCATTGAAGTCTAGAGAGTGGACAACACGTTCGTCATACTCAGAGCGATGTCCGAACTCTATTTTCGACGTTATGCGTGCCACTTTCATTGTGGCCAACTACGATTCGATACAGAATGCACGAAACCTGAAAGACACCCTCACTGATACATAGAGAGTAGGATTTGTCTGCGGAATAATGGGAGTGCAAGGATCTGTGACGTTGATATGACTGTATGTAGCACTATTAGTCACTGGGGGTGTGGGCGTAGCTCAGATGGTAGAGCGCTCGGTTGGCGTGCGAGAGGTACTGGGATCGATACACAGCGCCTCCAGAATTTTTAACACACCTACATTCGCACCTTGCCATGCAAGTAGAATAATTCACTACTAGTTGAGGTGTCTAGGCAGATACAAGCGAACGATTATCATCCACAATTGGCAAGCGTGCTTTTATTCGTGCGCAGGAAGCACCCTCCTCCCACACCTACCCTTAATTTAGAAACAGTACAAGTGTTCCCATAATATTCTCAAGCCTACGTCGGAAAGATATGCCTTTTGCCGAGTTCACGTAAATCCCACTGCACGTTCCCATTCTTTGCGTGCAGTCGGCTGCTACTGGTGTTGCTGGTTGTGACTGCTGATAACAGATGCCGTAGCAATCAATTCATGGAGTGAATTGTATGTTTTGGGATAGTCTGTCTCTGACATGCAAGCACAGGTGATATAGGTGCGAACACAGGAAGCTTGCAGCCCCTCGCTGCCTGCAGACACAGAGCAGCCACACTAGGAGAGCGGCCTAAGCCGTAGGCGAAATGTGCTCATTCGCTTTGGCGCGACGTCGAACTATAAATAAGGCTGCCACTAGCGTGAGCGTTGCGTGAGCGTCGTGTAAAGTCGGAAAAGTCGGCTGCATGGGTGATTGCCAAGTTTAGGGAGCGTTTCGGAGTATGATCAGTGCAATGGAGACGCGGAAACTTGTTGTGGCCCAGTGTTTTGCAGTTGGACGACAAGAGTGGTACACAGTAGCAAAGAGCGAGGAACTGAGATGGCATGAACAATGGAGTGCACAATGGGGCTCGAGATGTGCTTGTTATTTCAGGTGCGGTGTGATTGTCGACAAGGAGTGAAATGGACCAATTTGTGACCGCCCTTTCAATTTAAGACGTTAAAAACAGACGGAATTTGCATTCGTAATACCAGAGCATCGAAACTACTTGGAACTCTTGTGTATATGAACGTGTCCGCGCCTTTGTACTCTGGTACCTTCGCCGCTACAAACCAACCAACCATCGTGTCCGTGCACATCAGAGTCGCAAAGAATGGAGAATAGGCAGGCGTTGTTGTGTGTGCAGCCGTAGCTCAGTTGGCTGATCGTTCGCTTAGTGTGTGAAAGGTCTCGGGTTCAAGCCCCGGCGCATCCATGTTTTGTGGTCAGTGCATGGTAAGTGTTGGTCGCGGCGAACCTAAAGGCACGCAAGAAGTTGCAAAACCAGCGTCACAGACTGATATGATGTGTACTGACATAAGGAGAGCAAGATGTAAGTGTGGGGACCGGCTGTTATCGAGGTGTCATCGAGTGCAGATCTGTCTAAGGTATCAAGGCTTAACGTCATTGAAGTCTAGAGAGTGGACAACACGTTCGTCATACTCAGAGCGATGTCCGAACTCTATTTTCGACGTTATGAGTGCAACTTTCATTGTGGCCAACTACGATTCGATACAGAATGCACGAAACCTGAAAGACACCCTCACTGATACATAGAGAGTAGGATTTGTCTGCGGAATAATGGGAGTGCAAGGATCTGTGACGTTGATATGACTGTATGTAGCACTATTAGTCACTGGGGGCGTGGGCGTAGCTCAGATGGTAGAGCGCTCGGTTGGCGTGCGAGAGGTACTGGGATCGATACCCAGCGCCTCCAGAATTTTTAACACACCTACATTCGCACCTTGCCATGCAAGTGGAATAATTCACTACTAGTTGAGGTGTCTAGGCAGATACAAGCGAACGATTAGCATCCACAATTGGCAAGCGTGCTTTTATTCGTGCGCAGGAAGCACCCTCCTCCCACACCTACACTTAATTTAGAAACAGTACAAGTGTTCCCATAATATTCTCAAGCCTACGTCGGAAAGATATGCCTTTTGCCGACTTCACGTAAATCCCACTGCACGTTCCCATTCTTTGCGTGCAGTCGGCTGCTACTGGTGTTGCTGGTTGTGACTGCTGACAACAGATGCCGTAGCAATCAATTCATTGAGTGAATTGTATGTTTTGGGACAGTCTGTCTCTGACATGCAAGCACAGGTGATATAGGTGCGAACACAGGAAGCTTGCAGCCCCTCGCTGCCTGCAGACACAGAGCAGCCACACTAGGAGAGCGGCCTAAGCCGTAGGCGAAATGTGCTCATTCGGTTTGGCGCGACGTCGAACTATAAATAAGGCTGCCACTAGCGTGAGCGTCGTGTAAAGTCGGAAAAGTCGGCTGCATGGGTGATTGCCAAGTTTAGGGAGGGTTTCGGAGTATGATCAGTGCAATGGAGATGCGGAAACTTGTTGTGGCCCAGTGTTTTGCAGTTGGACGACGAGAGTGGTACACAGTAGCAAAGAGCGAGGCACTGAGATGGCATGAACAATGGAGTGCACAATGGGGCTCGAGATGTGCTTGTTATCTCAGGTGCTGTGTGATTGTCGACAAGGAGTGAAATGGACCAATTTGTGACCGCCCTTTCAATTTAAGACGTTAAAAACAGACGGAATTTGCATTCGTAATACCAGAGCATCGAAACTACTTGGAACTCTTGTGTATATGAACGTGTCCGCGCCTTTGTACTCTGGTACCTTCGCCGCTACAAACCAACCAACCATCGTGTCCGTGCACATCAGAGTCGCAAAGAATGGAGAATAGGCAGGCTTTGTCGTGTGTGCAGCCGTAGCTCAGTTGGCTGATCGTTCGCTTAGTGTGTGAAAGGTCTCGGGTTCAAGCCCCGGCGCATCCATGTTTTGTGGTCAGTGCATGGTAAGTGTTGGTCGCGGCGAACCTAAAGGCACGCAAGAAGTTGCAAAACAAGCGTCACAGACTGATATGATGTGTACTGACATAAGGAGAGCAAGATGTAAGTGTGGGGACCGGCTGTTATCGAGGTGTCATCGAGTGCAGATCTGTCTAAGGTATCAAGGCTTAACGTCATTGAAGTCTAGAGAGTGGACAACACGTTCGTCATACTCAGAGCGATGTCCGAACTCTATTTTCGACGTTATGCGTGCCACTTTCATTGTGGCCAACTACGATTCGATACAGAATGCACGAAACCTGAAAGACACCCTCACTGATACATAGAGAGTAGGATTTGTCTGCGGAATAATGGGAGTGCAAGGATCTGTGACGTTGATATGACTGTATGTAGCACTATTAGTCACCGGGGGCGTGGGCGTAGCTCAGATGGTAGAGCGCTCGGTTGGCGTGCGAGAGGTACTGGGATCGATACCCAGCGCCTCCAGAATTTTTAACACACCTACATTCGCACCTTGCCATGCAAGTGGAATAATTCACTACTAGTTGAGGTGTCTAGGCAGATACAAGCGAACGATTAGCATCCACAATTGGCAAGCGTGCTTTTATTCGTGCGCAGGAAGCACCCTCCTCCCACACCTACACTTAATTTAGAAACAGTACAAGTGTTCCCATAATATTCTCAAGCCTACGTCGGAAAGATATGCCTTTTGCCGACTTCACGTAAATCCCACTGCACGTTCCCATTCTTTGCGTGCAGTCGGCTGCTACTGGTGTTGCTGGTTGTGACTGCTGACAACAGATGCCGTAGCAATCAATTCATTGAGTGAATTGTATGTTTTGGGACAGTCTGTCTCTGACATGCAAGCACAGGTGATATAGGTGCGAACACAGGAAGCTTGCAACCCCTCGCTGTCTGCAGACACAGAGCAGCCACACTAGGAGAGCGGCCTAAGCCGTAGGCGAAATGTGCTCATTCGCTTTGGCGCGACGTCGAACTATAAATAAGGCTGCCACTAGCGTGAGCGTCGTGTAAAGTCGGAAAAGTCGGCTGCATGGGTGATTGCCAAGTTTAGGGAGCGTTTCGGAGTATGATCAGTGCAATGGAGACACGGAAACTTGTTGTGGCCCAGTGTTTTGCAGTTGGACGACAAGAGTGGTACACAGTAGCAAAGAGCGAGGCACTGAGATGGCATGAACAATGGAGTGCACAATGGGGCTCGAGATGTGCTTGTTATCTCAGGTGCTGTGTGATTGTCGACAAGGAGTGAAATGGACCAATTTGTGACCGCCCTTTCAATTTAAGACGTTAAAAACAGACGGAATTTGCATTCGTAATACCAGAGCATCGAAACTACTTGGAACTCTTGTGTATATGAACGTGTCCGCGCCTTTGTACTCTGGTACCTTCGCCGCTACAAACCAACCAACCATCGTGTCCGTGCACATCAGAGTCGCAAAGAATGGAGAATAGGCAGGCGTTGTTGTGTGTGCAGCCGTAGCTCAGTTGGCTGATCGTTCGCTTAGTGTGTGAAAGGTCTCGGGTTCAAGCCCCGGCGCATCCATGTTTTGTGGTCAGTGCATGGTAAGTGTTGGTCGCGGCGAACCTAAAGGCACGCAAGAAGTTGCAAAACCAGCGTCACAGACTGATATGATGTGTACTGACATAAGGAGAGCAAGATGTAAGTGTGGGGACCGGCTGTTATCGAGGTGTCATCGAGTGCAGATCTGTCTAAGGTATCAAGGCTTAACGTCATTGAAGTCTAGAGAGTGGACAACACGTTCGTCATACTCAGAGCGATGTCCGAACTCTATTTTCGACGTTATGCGTGCCACTTTCATTGTGGCCAACTACGATTCGATACAGAATGCACGAAACCTGAAAGACACCCTCACTGATACATAGAGAGTAGGATTTGTCTGCGGAATAATGGGAGTGCAAGGATCTGTGACGTTGATATGACTGTATGTAGCACTATTAGTCACTGGGGGTGTGGGCGTAGCTCAGATGGTAGAGCGCTCGGTTGGCGTGCGAGAGGTACTGGGATCGATACCCAGCGCCTCCAGAATTTTTAACACACCTACATTCGCACCTTGCCATGCAAGTAGAATAATTCACTACTAGTTGAGGTGTCTAGGCAGATACAAGCGAACGATTATCATCCACAATTGGCAAGCGTGCTTTTATTCGTGCGCAGGAAGCACCCTCCTCCCACACCTACCCTTAATTTAGAAACAGTACAAGTGTTCCCATAATATTCTCAAGCCTACGTCGGAAAGATATGCCTTTTGCCGAGTTCACGTAAATCCCACTGCACGTTCCCATTCTTTGCGTGCAGTCGGCTGCTACTGGTGTTGCTGGTTGTGACTGCTGATAACAGATGCCGTAGCAATCAATTCATGGAGTGAATTGTATGTTTTGGGATAGTCTGTCTCTGACATGCAAGCACAGGTGATATAGGTGCGAACACAGGAAGCTTGCAGCCCCTCGCTGCCTGCAGACACAGAGCAGCCACACTAGGAGAGCGGCCTAAGCCGTAGGCGAAATGTGCTCATTCGCTTTGGCGCGACGTCGAACTATAAATAAGGCTGCCACTAGCGTGAGCGTTGCGTGAGCGTCGTGTAAAGTCGGAAAAGTCGGCTGCATGGGTGATTGCCAAGTTTAGGGAGCGTTTCGGAGTATGATCAGTGCAATGGAGACGCGGAAACTTGTTGTGGCCCAGTGTTTTGCAGTTGGACGACAAGAGTGGTACACAGTAGCAAAGAGCGAGGAACTGAGATGGCATGAACAATGGAGTGCACAATGGGGCTCGAGATGTGCTTGTTATTTCAGGTGCGGTGTGATTGTCGACAAGGAGTGAAATGGACCAATTTGTGACCGCCCTTTCAATTTAAGACGTTAAAAACAGACGGAATTTGCATTCGTAATACCAGAGCATCGAAACTACTTGGAACTCTTGTGTATATGAACGTGTCCGCGCCTTTGTACTCTGGTACCTTCGCCGCTACAAACCAACCAACCATCGTGTCCGTGCACATCAGAGTCGCAAAGAATGGAGAATAGGCAGGCATTGTTGTGTGTGCAGCCGTAGCTCAGTTGGCTGATCGTTCGCTTAGTGTGTGAAAGGTCTCGGGTTCAAGCCCCGGCGCATCCATGTTTTGTGGTCAGTGCATGGTAAGTGTTGGTCGCGGCGAACCTAAAGGCACGCAAGAAGTTGCAAAACCAGCGTCACAGACTGATATGATGTGTACTGACATAAGGAGAGCAAGATGTAAGTGTGGGGACCGGCTGTTATCGAGGTGTCATCGAGTGCAGATCTGTCTAAGGTATCAAGGCTTAACGTCATTGAAGTCTAGAGAGTGGACAACACGTTCGTCATACTCAGAGCGATGTCCGAACTCTATTTTCGACGTTATGAGTGCAACTTTCATTGTGGCCAACTACGATTCGATACAGAATGCACGAAACCTGAAAGACACCCTCACTGATACATAGAGAGTAGGATTTGTCTGCGGAATAATGGGAGTGCAAGGATCTGTGACGTTGATATGACTGTATGTAGCACTATTAGTCACTGGGGGCGTGGGCGTAGCTCAGATGGTAGAGCGCTCGGTTGGCGTGCGAGAGGTACTGGGATCGATACCCAGCGCCTCCAGAATTTTTAACACACCTACATTCGCACCTTGCCATGCAAGTGGAATAATTCACTACTAGTTGAGGTGTCTAGGCAGATACAAGCGAACGATTAGCATCCACAATTGGCAAGCGTGCTTTTATTCGTGCGCAGGAAGCACCCTCCTCCCACACCTACACTTAATTTAGAAACAGTACAAGTGTTCCCATAATATTCTCAAGCCTACGTCGGAAAGATATGCCTTTTGCCGACTTCACGTAAATCCCACTGCACGTTCCCATTCTTTGCGTGCAGTCGGCTGCTACTGGTGTTGCTGGTTGTGACTGCTGACAACAGATGCCGTAGCAATCAATTCATTGAGTGAATTGTATGTTTTGGGACAGTCTGTCTCTGACATGCAAGCACAGGTGATATAGGTGCGAACACAGGAAGCTTGCAGCCCCTCGCTGCCTGCAGACACAGAGCAGCCACACTAGGAGAGCGGCCTAAGCCGTAGGCGAAATGTGCTCATTCGCTTTGGCGCGACGTCGAACTATAAATAAGGCTGCCACTAGCGTGAGCGTCGTGTAAAGTCGGAAAAGTCGGCTGCATGGGTGATAGCCAAGTTTAGGGAGCGTTTCGGAGTATGATCAGTGCAATGGAGATGCGGATACTTGTTGTGGCCCAGTGTTTTGCAGTTGGACGACAAGAGTGGTACACAGTAGCAAAGAGCGAGGCACTGAGATGGCATGAACAATGGAGTGCACAATGGGGCTCGAGATGTGCTTGTTATCTCAGGTGCTGTGTGATTGTCGACAAGGAGTGAAATGGACCAATTTGTGACCGCCCTTTCAATTTAAGACGTTAAAAACAGACGGAATTTGCATTTGTAATACCAGAGCATCGAAACTACTTGGAACTCTTGTGTATATGAACGTGTCCGCGCCTTTGTACTCTGGTACCTTCGCCGCTACAAACCAACCAAACATCGTGTCCGTGCACATCAGAGTCGCAAAGAATGGAGAATAGGCAGGCTTTGTCGTGTGTGCAGCCGTAGCTCAGTTGGCTGATCGTTCGCTTAGTGTGTGAAAGGTCTCGGGTTCAAGCCCCGGCGCATCCATGTTTTGTGGTCAGTGCATGGTAAGTGTTGGTCGCGGCGAACCTAAAGGCACGCAAGAAGTTGCAAAACCAGCGTCACAGACTGATATGATGTGTACTGACATAAGGAGAGCAAGATGTAAGTGTGGGGACCGGCTGCTATCGAGGTGTCATCGAGTGCAGATCTGTCTAAGGTATCAAGGCTTAACGTCATTGAAGTCTAGAGAGTGGACAACACGTTCGTCATACTCAGAGCGATGTCCGAACTCTATTTTCGACGTTATGCGTGCCACTTTCATTGTGGCCAACTACGATTCGATACAGAATGCACGAAACCTGAAAGACACCCTCACTGATACATAGAGAGTAGGATTTGTCTGCGGAATAATGGGAGTGCAAGGATCTGTGACGTTGATATGACTGTATGTAGCACTATTAGTCACCGGGGGCGTGGGCGTAGCTCAGATGGTAGAGCGCTCGGTTGGCGTGCGAGAGGTACTGGGATCGATACCCAGCGCCTCCAGAATTTTTAACACACCTACATTCGCACCTTGCCATGCAAGTGGAATAATTCACTACTAGTTGAGGTGTCTAGGCAGATACAAGCGAACGATTAGCATCCACAATTGGCAAGCGTGCTTTTATTCGTGCGCAGGAAGCACCCTCCTCCCACACCTACACTTAATTTAGAAACAGTACAAGTGTTCCCATAATATTCTCAAGCCTACGTCGGAAAGATATGCCTTTTGCCGACTTCACGTAAATCCCACTGCACGTTCCCATTCTTTGCGTGCAGTCGGCTGCTACTGGTGTTGCTGGTTGTGACTGCTGATAACAGATGCCGTAGCAATCAATTCATTGAGTGAATTGTATGTTTTGGGACAGTCTGTCTCTGACATGCAAGCACAGGTGTTATAGGTGCGAACACAGGAAGCTTGCAGCCCCTCGCTGCCTGCAGACACAGAGCAGCCACACTAGGAGAGCGGCCTAAGCCGTAGGCGAAATGTGCTCATTCGCTTTGGCGCGACGTCGAACTATAAATAAGGCTGCCACTAGCGTGAGCGTTGCGTGAGCGTCGTGTAAAGTCGGAAAAGTCGGCTGCATGGGTGATTGCCTAGTTTAGGGAGCGTTTCGGAGTATGATCAGTGCAATGGAGACACGGAAACTTGTTGTGGCCCAGTGTTTTGCAGTTGGACGACAAGAGTGGTACACAGTAGCAAAGAGCGAGGCACTGAGATGGCATGAACAATGGAGTGCACAATGGGGCTCGAGATGTGCTTGTTATCTCAGGTGCTGTGTGATTGTCGACAAGGAGTGAAATGGACCAATTTGTGACCGCCCTTTCAATTTAAGACGTTAAAAACAGACGGAATTTGCATTCGTAATACCAGAGCATCGAAACTACTTGGAACTCTTGTGTATATGAACGTGTCCGCGCCTTTGTACTCTGGTACCTTCGCCGCTACAAACCAACCAACCATCGTGTCCGTGCACATCAGAGTCGCAAAGAATGGAGAATAGGCAGGCGTTGTTGTGTGTGCAGCCGTAGCTCAGTTGGCTGATCGTTCGCTTAGTGTGTGAAAGGTCTCGGGTTCAAGCCCCGGCGCATCCATGTTTTGTGGTCAGTGCATGGTAAGTGTTGGTCGCGGCGAACCTAAAGGCACGCAAGAAGTTGCAAAACCAGCGTCACAGACTGATATGATGTGTACTGACATAAGGAGAGCAAGATGTAAGTGTGGGGACCGGCTGTTATCGAGGTGTCATCGAGTGCAGATCTGTCTAAGGTATCAAGGCTTAACGTCATTGAAGTCTAGAGAGTGGACAACACGTTCGTCATACTCAGAGCGATGTCCGAACTCTATTTTCGACGTTATGAGTGCAACTTTCATTGTGGCCAACTACGATTCGATACAGAATGCACGAAACCTGAAAGACACCCTCACTGATACATAGAGAGTAGGATTTGTCTGCGGAATAATGGGAGTGCAAGGATCTGTGACGTTGATATGACTGTATGTAGCACTATTAGTCACTGGGGGCGTGGGCGTAGCTCAGATGGTAGAGCGCTCGGTTGGCGTGCGAGAGGTACTGGGATCGATACCCAGCGCCTCCAGAATTTTTAACACACCTACATTCGCACCTTGCCATGCAAGTGGAATAATTCACTACTAGTTGAGGTGTCTAGGCAGATACAAGCGAACGATTAGCATCCACAATTGGCAAGCGTGCTTTTATTCGTGCGCAGGAAGCACCCTCCTCCCACACCTACACTTAATTTAGAAACAGTACAAGTGTTCCCATAATATTCTCAAGCCTACGTCGGAAAGATATGCCTTTTGCCGACTTCACGTAAATCCCACTGCACGTTCCCATTCTTTGCGTGCAGTCGGCTGCTACTGGTGTTGCTGGTTGTGACTGCTGACAACAGATGCCGTAGCAATCAATTCATTGAGTGAATTGTATGTTTTGGGACAGTCTGTCTCTGACATGCAAGCACAGGTGATATAGGTGCGAACACAGGAAGCTTGCAGCCCCTCGCTGCCTGCAGACACAGAGCAGCCACACTAGGAGAGCGGCCTAAGCCGTAGGCGAAATGTGCTCATTCGCTTTGGCGCGACGTCGAACTATAAATAAGGCTGCCACTAGCGTGAGCGTCGTGTAAAGTCGGAAAAGTCGGCTGCATGGGTGATTGCCAAGTTTAGGGAGCGTTTCGGAGTATGATCAGTGCAATGGAGACACGGAAACTTGTTGTGGCCCAGTGTTTTGCAGTTGGACGACAAGAGTGGTACACAGTAGCAAAGAGCGAGGCACTGAGATGGCATGAACAATGGAGTGCACAATGGGGCTCGAGATGTGCTTGTTATCTCAGGTGCTGTGTGATTGTCGACAAGGAGTGAAATGGACCAATTTGTGACCGCCCTTTCAATTTAAGACGTTAAAAACAGACGGAATTTGCATTCGTAATACCAGAGCATCGAAACTACTTGGAACTCTTGTGTATATGAACGAGTCCGCGCCTTTGTACTCTGGTACCTTCGCCGCTACAAACCAACCAACCATCGTGTCCGTGCACATCAGAGTCGCAAAGAATGGAGAATAGGCAGGCGTTGTTGTGTGTGCAGCCGTAGCTCAGTTGGCTGATCGTTCGCTTAGTGTGTGAAAGGTCTCGGGTTCAAGCCCCGGCGCATCCATGTTTTGTGGTCAGTGCATGGTAAGTGTTGGTCGCGGCGAACCTAAAGGCACGCAAGAAGTTGCAAAACCAGCGTCACAGACTGATATGATGTGTACTGACATAAGGAGAGCAAGATGTAAGTGTGGGGACCGGCTGTTATCGAGGTGTCATCGAGTGCAGATCTGTCTAAGGTATCAAGGCTTAACGTCATTGAAGTCTAGAGAGTGGACAACACGTTCGTCATACTCAGAGCGATGTCCGAACTCTATTTTCGACGTTATGCGTGCCACTTTCATTGTGGCCAACTACGATTCGATACAGAATGCACGAAACCTGAAAGACACCCTCACTGATACATAGAGAGTAGGATTTGTCTGCGGAATAATGGGAGTGCAAGGATCTGTGACGTTGATATGACTGTATGTAGCACTATTAGTCACCGGGGGCGTGGGCGTAGCTCAGATGGTAGAGCGCTCGGTTGGCGTGCAGGAGGTACTGGGATCGATACCCAGCGCCTCCAGAATTTTTAACACACCTACATTCGCACCTTGCCATGCAAGTGGAATAATTCACTACTAGTTGAGGTGTCTAGGCAGATACAAGCGAACGATTAGCATCCACAATTGGCAAGCGTGCTTTTATTCGTGCGCAGGAAGCACCCTCCTCCCACACCTACACTTAATTTAGAAACAGTACAAGTGTTCCCATAATATTCTCAAGCCTACGTCGGAAAGATATGCCTTTTGCCGACTTCACGTAAATCCCACTGCACGTTCCCATTCTTTGCGTGCAGTCGGCTGCTACTGGTGTTGCTGGTTGTGACTGCTGACAACAGATGCCGTAGCAATCAATTCATTGAGTGAATTGTATGTTTTGGGACAGTCTGTCTCTGACATGCAAGCACAGGTGTTATAGGTGCGAACACAGGAAGCTTGCAGCCCCTCGCTGCCTGCAGACACAGAGCAGCCACACTAGGAGAGCGGCCTAAGCCGTAGGCGAAATGTGCTCATTCGCTTTGGCGCGACGTCGAACTATAAATAAGGCTGCCACTAGCGTGAGCGTTGCGTGAGCGTCGTGTAAAGTCGGAAAAGTCGGCTGCATGGGTGATTGCCAAGTTTAGGGAGCGTTTCGGAGTATGATCAGTGCAATGGAGACGCGGAAACTTGTTGTGGCCCAGTGTTTTGCAGTTGGACGACAAGAGTGGTACACAGTAGCAAAGAGCGAGGCACTGAGATGGCATGAACAATGGAGTGCACAATGGGGCTCGAGATGTGCTTGTTATCTCAGGTGCTGTGTGATTGTCGACAAGGAGTGAAATGGACCAATTTGTGACCGCCCGTTCAATTTAAGACGTTAAAAACAGACGGAATTTGCATTCGTAATACCAGAGCATCGAAACTACTTGGAACTCTTGTGTATATGAACGTGTCCGCGCCTTTGTACTCTGGTACCTTCGCCGCTACAAACCAACCAACCATCGTGTCCGTGCACATCAGAGTCGCAAAGAATGGAGAATAGGCAGGCGTTGTTGTGTGTGCAGCCGTAGCTCAGTTGGCTGATCGTTCGCTTAGTGTGTGAAAGGTCTCGGGTTCAAGCCCCGGCGCATCCATGTTTTGTGGTCAGTGCATGGTAAGTGTTGGTCGCGGCGAACCTAAAGGCACGCAAGAAGTTGCAAAACCAGCGTCACAGACTGATATGATGTGTACTGACATAAGGAGAGCAAGATGTAAGTGTGGGGACCGGCTGTTATCGAGGTGTCATCGAGTGCAGATCTGTCTAAGGTATCAAGGCTAAACGTCATTGAAGTCTAGAGAGTGGACAACACGTTCGTCATACTCAGAGCGATGTCCGAACTCTATTTTCGACGTTATGAGTGCAACTTTCATTGTGGCCAACTACGATTCGATACAGAATGCACGAAACCTGAAAGACACCCTCACTGATACATAGAGAGTAGGATTTGTCTGCGGAATAATGGGAGTGCAAGGATCTGTGACGTTGATATGACTGTATGTAGCACTATTAGTCACTGGGGGCGTGGGCGTAGCTCAGATGGTAGAGCGCTCGGTTGGCGTGCGAGAGGTACTGGGATCGATACCCAGCGCCTCCAGAATTTTTAACACACCTACATTCGCACCTTGCCATGCAAGTGGAATAATTCACTACTAGTTGAGGTGTCTAGGCAGATACAAGCGAACGATTAGCATCCACAATTGGCAAGCGTGCTTTTATTCGTGCGCAGGAAGCACCCTCCTCCCACACCTACACTTAATTTAGAAACAGTACAAGTGTTCCCATAATATTCTCAAGCCTACGTCGGAAAGATATGCCTTTTGCCGACTTCACGTAAATCCCACTGCACGTTCCCATTCTTTGCGTGCAGTCGGCTGCTACTGGTGTTGCTGGTTGTGACTGCTGACAACAGATGCCGTAGCAATCAATTCATTGAGTGAATTGTATGTTTTGGGACAGTCTGTCTCTGACATGCAAGCACAGGTGATATAGGTGCGAACACAGGAAGCTTGCAGCCCCTCGCTGCCTGCAGACACAGAGCAGCCACACTAGGAGAGCGGCCTAAGCCGTAGGCGAAATGTGCTCATTCGCTTTGGCGCGACGTCGAACTATAAATAAGGCTGCCACTAGCGTGAGCGTCGTGTAAAGTCGGAAAAGTCGGCTGCATGGGTGATTGCCAAGTTTAGGGAGCGTTTCGGAGTATGATCAGTGCAATGGAGATGCGGAAACTTGTTGTGGCCCAGTGTTTTGCAGTTGGACGACAAGAGTGGTACACAGTAGCAAAGAGCGAGGCACTGAGATGGCATGAACAATGGAGTGCACAATGGGGCTCGAGATGTGCTTGTTATTTCAGGTGCGGTGTGATTGTCGACAAGGAGTGAAATGGACCAATTTGTGACCGCCCTTTCAATTTAAGACGTTAAAAACAGACGGAATTTGCATTCGTAATACCAGAGCATCGAAACTACTTGGAACTCTTGTGTATATGAACGTGTCCGCGCCTTTGTACTCTGGTACCTTCGCCGCTACAAACCAACCAACCATCGTGTCCGTGCACATCAGAGTCGCAAAGAATGGAGAATAGGCAGGCGTTGTTGTGTGTGCAGCCGTAGCTCAGTTGGCTGATCGTTCGCTTAGTGTGTGAAAGGTCTCGGGTTCAAGCCCCGGCGCATCCATGTTTTGTGGTCAGTGCATGGTAAGTGTTGGTCGCGGCGAACCTAAAGGCACGCAAGAAGTTGCAAAACCAGCGTCACAGACTGATATGATGTGTACTGACATAAGGAGAGCAAGATGTAAGTGTGGGGACCGGCTGTTATCGAGGTGTCATCGAGTGCAGATCTGTCTAAGGTATCAAGGCTTAACGTCATTGAAGTCTAGAGAGTGGACAACACGTTCGTCATACTCAGAGCGATGTCCGAACTCTATTTTCGACGTTATGAGTGCAACTTTCATTGTGGCCAACTACGATTCGATACAGAATGCACGAAACCTGAAAGACACCCTCACTGATACATAGAGAGTAGGATTTGTCTGCGGAATAATGGGAGTGCAAGGATCTGTGACGTTGATATGACTGTATGTAGCACTATTAGTAACCGGGGCGTGGGCGTAGCTCAGATGGTAGAGCGCTCGGTTGGCGTGCGAGAGGTACTGGGATCGATACCCAGCGCCTCCAGAATTTTTAACACACCTACATTCGCACCTTGCCATGCAAGTGGAATAATTCACTACTAGTTGAGGTGTCTAGGCAGATACAAGCGAACGATTAGCATCCACAATTGACAAGCGTGCTTTTATTCGTGCGCAGGAAGCACCCTCCTCCCACACCTACACTTAATTTAGAAACAGTACAAGTGTTCCCATAATATTCTCAAGCCTACGTCGGAAAGATATGCCTTTTGCCGACTTCACGTAAATCCCACTGCACGTTCCCATTCTTTGCGTGCAGTCGGCTGCTACTGGTGTTGCTGGTTGTGACTGCTGACAACAGATGCCGTAGCAATCAATTCATTGAGTGAATTGTATGTTTTGGGACAGTCTGTCTCTGACATGCAAGCACAGGTGATATAGGTGCGAACACAGGAAGCTTGCAGCCCCTCGCTGCCTGCAGACACAGAGCAGCCACACTAGGAGAGCGGCCTAAGCCGTAGGCGAAATGTGCTCATTCGCTTTGGCGCGACGTCGAACTATAAATAAGGCTGCCACTAGCGTGAGCGTTGCGTGAGCGTCGTGTAAAGTCGGAAAAGTCGGCTGCATGGGTGATTGCCAAGTTTAGGGAGCGTTTCGGAGTATGATCAGTGCAATGGAGATGCGGAAACTTGTTGTGGCCCAGTGTTTTGCAGTTGGACGACAAGAGTGGTACACAGTAGCAAAGAGCGAGGCACTGAGATGGCATGAACAATGGAGTGCACAATGGGGCTCGACATGTGCTTGTTATTTCAGGTGCGGTGTGATTGTCGACAAGGAGTGAAATGGACCAATTTGTGACCGCCCTTTCAATTTAAGACGTTAAAAACAGACGGAATTTGCATTCGTAATACCAGAGCATCGAAACTACTTGGAACTCTTGTGTATATGAACGTGTCCGCGCCTTTGTACTCTGGTACCTTCGCCGCTACAAACCAACCAACCATCGTGTCCGTGCACATCAGAGTCGCAAAGAATGGAGAATAGGCAGGCGTTGTTGTGTGTGCAGCCGTAGCTCAGTTGGCTGATCGTTCGCTTAGTGTGTGAAAGGTCTCGTGTTCAAGCCCCGGCGCATCCATGTTTTGTGGTCAGTGCATGGTAAGTGTTGGTCGCGGCGAACCTAAAGGCACGCAAGAAGTTGCAAAACCAGCGTCACAGACTGATATGATGTGTACTGACATAAGGAGAGCAAGATGTAAGTGTGGGGACCGGCTGTTATCGAGGTGTCATCGAGTGCAGATCTGTCTAAGGTATCAAGGCTTAACGTCATTGAAGTCTAGAGAGTGGACAACACGTTCGTCATACTCAGAGCGATGTCCGAACTCTATTTTCGACGTTATGGGTGCAACTTTCATTGTGGCCAACTACGATTCGATACAGAATGCACGAAACCTGAAAGACACCCTCACTGATACATAGAGAGTAGGATTTGTCTGCGGAATAATGGGAGTGCAAGGATCTGTGACGTTGATATGACTGTATGTAGCACTATTAGTCACCGGGGGCGTCGGCGTAGCTCAGATGGTAGAGCGCTCGGTTGGCGTGCGAGAGGTACTGGGATCGATACCCAGCGCCTCCAGAATTTTTAACACACCTACATTCGCACCTTGCCATGCAAGTGGAATAATTCACTACTAGTTGAGGTGTCTAGGCAGATACAAGCGAACGATTAGCATCCACAATTGGCAAGCGTGCTTTTATTCGTGCGCAGGAAGCACCCTCCTCCCACACCTACCCTTAATTTAGAAACAGTACAAGTGTTCCCATAATATTCTCAAGCCTACGTCGGAAAGATATGCCTTTTGCCGAGTTCACGTAAATCCCACTGCACGTTCCCATTCTTTGCGTGCAGTCGGCTGCTACTGGTGTTGCTGGTTGTGACTGCTGACAACAGATGCCGTAGCAATCAATTCATTGAGTGAATTGTATGTTTTGGGACAGTCTGTCTCTGACATGCAAGCACAGGTGATATAGGTGCGAACACAGGAAGCTTGCAGCCCCTCGCTGCCTGCAGACACAGAGCAGCCACACTAGGAGAGCGGCCTAAGCCGTAGGCGAAATGTGCTCATTCGCTTTGGCGCGACGTCGAACTATAAATAAGGCTGCCACTAGCGTGAGCGTCGTGTAAAGTCGGAAAAGTCGGCTGCATGGGTGATTGCCAAGTTTAGGGAGCGTTTCGGAGTATGATCAGTGCAATGGAGACGCGGAAACTTGTTGTGGCCCAGTGTTTTGCAGTTGGACGACAAGAGTGGTACACAGTAGCAAAGAGCGAGGCACTGAGATGGCATGAACAATGGAGTGCACAATGGGGCTCGAGATGTGCTTGTTATCTCAGGTGCTGTGTGATTGTCGACAAGGAGTGAAATGGACCAATTTGTGACCGCCCGTTCAATTTAAGACGTTAAAAACATACGGAATTTGCATTCGTAATACCAGAGCATCGAAACTACTTGGAACTCTTGTGTATATGAACGTGTCCGCGCCTTTGTACTCTGGTACCTTCGCCGCTACAAACCAACCAACCATCGTGTCCGTGCACATCAGAGTCGCAAAGAATGGAGAATAGGCAGGCGTTATTGTGTGTGCAGCCGTAGCTCAGTTGGCTGATCGTTCGCTTAGTGTGTGAAAGGTCTCGGGTTCAAGCCCCGGCGCATCCTTGTTTTGTGGTCAGTGCATGGTAAGTGTTGGTCGCGGCGAACCTAAAGGCACGCAAGAAGTTGCAAAACCAGCGTCACAGACTGATATGATGTGTACTGACATAAGGAGAGCAAGATGTAAGTGTGGTGACCGGCTGTTATCGAGGTGTCATCGAGTGCAGATCTGTCTAAGGTATCAAGGCTTAACGTCATTGAAGTCTAGAGAGTGGACAACACGTTCGTCATACTCAGAGCGATGTCCGAACTCTATTTTCGACGTTATGAGTTCAACTTTCATTGTGGCCAACTACGATTCGATACAGAATGCACGAAACCTGAAAGACACCCTCACTGATACATAGAGAGTAGGATTTGTCTGCGGAATAATGGGAGTGCAAGGATCTGTGACGTAGATATGACTGTATGTAGCACTATTAGTCACTGGGGGCGTGGGCGTAGCTCAGATGGTAGAGCGCTCGGTTGGCGTGCGAGAGGTACTGGCATCGATACCCAGCGCCTCCAGAATTTTTAACACACCTACATTCGCACCTTGCCATGCAAGTGGAATAATTCACTACTAGTTGAGGTGTCTAGGCAGATACAAGCGAACGATTAGTATCCACAATTGGCAAGCGTGCTTTTATTCGTGCGCAGGAAGCACCCTCCTCCCACACCTACACTTAATTTAGAAACAGTACAAGTGTTCCCATAATATTCTCAAGCCTACGTCGGAAAGATATGCCTTTTGCCGACTTCACGTAAATCCCACTGCACGTTCCCATTCTTTGCGTGCAGTCGGCTGCTACTGGTGTTGCTGGTTGTGACTGCTGACAACAGATGCCGTAGCAATCAATTCATTGAGTGAATTGTATGTTTTGGGACAGTCTGTCTCTGACATGCAAGCACAGGTGATATAGGTGCGAACACAGGAAGCTTGCAGCCCCTCGCTGCCTGCAGACACAGAGCAGCCACACTAGGAGAGCGGCCTAAGCCGTAGGCGAAATGTGCTCATTCGCTTTGGCGCGACGTCGAACTATAAATAAGACTGCCACTAGCGTGAGCGTCGTGTAAAGTCGGAAAAGTCGGCTGCATGGGTGATTGCCAAGTTTAGGGAGCGTTTCGGAGTATGATCAGTGCAATGGAGACACGGAAACTTGTTGTGGCCCAGTGTTTTGCAGTTGGACGACAAGAGTGGTACACAGTAGCAAAGAGCGAGGCACTGAGATGGCATGAACAATGGAGTGCACAATGGGGCTCGAGATGTGCTTGTTATCTCAGGTGCTGTGTGATTGTCGACAAGGAGTGAAATGGACCAATTTGTGACCGCCCTTTCAATTTAAGACGTTAAAAACAGACGGAATTTGCATTCGTAATACCAGAGCATCGAAACTACTTGGAACTCTTGTGTATATGAACGTGTCCGCGCCTTTGTACTCTGGTACCTTCGCCGCTACAAACCAACCAAACATCGTGTCCGTGCACATCAGAGTCGCAAAGAATGGAGAATAGGCAGGCTTTGTCGTGTGTGCAGCCGTAGCTCAGTTGGCTGATCGTTCGCTTAGTGTGTGAAAGGTCTCGGGTTCAAGCCCCGGCGCATCCATGTTTTGTGGTCAGTGCATGGTAAGTGTTGGTCGCGGCGAACCTAAAGGCACGCAAGAAGTTGCAAAACCAGCGTCACAGACTGATATGATGTGTACTGACATAAGGAGAGCAAGATGTAAGTGTGGGGACCGGCTGTTATCGAGGTGTCATCGAGTGCAGATCTGTCTAAGGTATCAAGGCTTAACGTCATTGAAGTCTAGAGAGTGGACAACACGTTCGTCATACTCAGAGCGATGTCCGAACTCTATTTTCGACGTTATGCGTGCCACTTTCATTGTGGCCAACTACGATTCGATACAGAATGCACGAAACCTGAAAGACACCCTCACTGATACATAGAGAGTAGGATTTGTCTGCGGAATAATGGGAGTGCAAGGATCTGTGACGTTGATATGACTGTATGTAGCACTATTAGTCGCCGGGGGCGTGGGCGTAGCTCAGATGGTAGAGCGCTCGGTTGGCGTGCGAGAGGTACTGTGATCGATACCCAGCGCCTCCAGAATTTTTAACACACCTACATTCGCACCTTGCCATGCAAGTGGAATAATTCACTACTAGTTGAGGTGTCTAGGCAGATACAAGCGAACGATTAGCATCCACAATTGGCAAGCGTGCTTTTATTCGTGTGCAGGAAGCACCCTCCTCCCACACCTACACTTAATTTAGAAACAGTACAAGTGTTCCCATAATATTCTCAAGCCTACGTCGGAAAGATATGCCTTTTGCCGACTTCACGTAAATCCCACTGCACGTTCCCATTCTTTGCGTGCAGTCGGCTGCTACTGGTGTTGCTGGTTGTGACTGCTGATAACAGATGCCGTAGCAATCAATTCATTGAGTGAATTGTATGTTTTGGGACAGTCTGTCTCTGACATGCAAGCACAGGTGATATAGGTGCGAACACAGGAAGCTTGCAGCCCCTCGCTGCCTGCAGACACAGAGCAGCCACACTAGGAGAGCGGCCTAAGCCGTAGGCGAAATGTGCTCATTCGCTTTGGCGCGACGTCGAACTATAAATAAGGCTGCCACTAGCGTGAGCGTTGCGTGAGCGTCGTGTAAAGTCGGAAAAGTCGGCTGCATGGGTGATTGCCAAGTTTAGGGAGCGTTTCGGAGTATGATCAGTGCAATGGAGACACGGAAACTTGTTGTGGCCCAGTGTTTTGCAGTTGGACGACAAGAGTGGTACACAGTAGCAAAGAGCGAGGCACTGAGATGGCATGAACAATGGAGTGCACAATGGGGCTCGAGATGTGCTTGTTATCTCAGGTGCTGTGTGATTGTCGACAAGGAGTGAAATGGACCAATTTGTGACCGCCCTTTCAATTTAAGACGTTAAAAACAGACGGAATTTGCATTCGTAATACCAGAGCATCGAAACTACTTGGAACTCTTGTGTATATGAACGTGTCCGCGCCTTTGTACTCTGGTACCTTCGCCGCTACAAACCAACCAACCATCGTGTCCGTGCACATCAGAGTCGCAAAGAATGGAGAATAGGCAGGCGTTGTTGTGTGTGCAGCTGTAGCTCAGTTGGCTGATCGTTCGCTTAGTGTGTGAAAGGTCTCGGGTTCAAGCCCCGGCGCATCCATGTTTTGTGGTCAGTGCATGGTAAGTGTTGGTCGCGGCGAACCTAAAGGCACGCAAGAAGTTGCAAAACCAGCGTCACAGACTGATATGATGTGTACTGACATAAGGAGAGCAAGATGTAAGTGTGGGGACCGGCTGTTATCGAGGTGTCATCGAGTGCAGATCTGTCTAAGGTATCAAGGCTTAACGTCATTGAAGTCTAGAGAGTGGACAACACGTTCGTCATACTCAGAGCGATGTCCGAACTCTATTTTCGACGTTATGCGTGCAACTTTCATTGTGGCCAACTACGATTCGATACAGAATGCACGAAACCTGAAAGACACCCTCACTGATACATAGAGAGTAGGATTGGTCTGCGGAATAATGGGAGTGCAAGGATCTGTGACGTTGATATGACTGTATGTAGCACTATTAGTCACCGGGGGTGTGGGCGTTGCTCAGATGGTAGAGCGCTCGGTTGGCGTGCGAGAGGTACTGGGATCGATACCCAGCGCCTCCAGAATTTTTAACACACCTACATTCGCACCTTGCCCTGCAAGTGGAATAATTCACTACTAGTTGAGGTGTCTAGGCAGATACAAGCGAACGATTAGCATCCACAATTGGCAAGCGTGCTTTTATTCGTGCGCAGGAAGCACCCTCCTCCCACACCTACACTTAATTTAGAAACAGTACAAGTGTTCCCATAATATTCTCAAGCCTACGTCGGAAAGATATGCCTTTTGCCGACTTCACGTAAATCCCACTGCACGTTCCCATTCTTTGCGTGCAGTCGGCTGCTACTGGTGTTGCTGGTTGTGACTGCTGATAACAGATGCCGTAGCAATCAATTCATGGAGTGAATTGTATGTTTTGGGATAGTCTGTCTCTGACATGCAAGCACAGGTGATATAGGTGCGAACACAGGAAGCTTGCAGCCCCTCGCTGCCTGCAGACACAGAGCAGCCACACTAGGAGAGCGGCCTAAGCCGTAGGCGAAATGTGCTCATTCGCTTTGGCGCGACGTCGAACTATAAATAAGGCTGCCACTAGCGTGAGCGTCATTCTTCGGCGGACCTCGGAAGAGTTCCGCCCTTCGATACCTTGCAGAGTACTGCTACGTATCGAAGTGTTAGGGCTTCGCAGAAGTCGCCGTCGCAGTCGCAGTCGCAGTCGCAGTCGCAGTCGCAGTTCCGGAACCGCCAGCAGCAGCAGCAGCAGCAGCAGCAGTTTCCAGTGCCGCCAGTTTTGCAGTAGCAGTCGTCGCCGGACCCAGCCGCAGCTTCCGGACCCAGCCGCCGCCGCCGCCGCCGCCGCCGCAGCTTCCGGCCCCCGCCGCCGCCGCCGCCGCCGCCGCCGCCAGGACCCAGTGCTTCGTCTTCCTCTCCTGCTTTCGTTGTCGTCGCTATTCTCGTCTTCGTCTTTGCCTTCATCCTTTCGCTCCTCGACGTCTCTCATCTGTCATCTGTAATCTGTTCCTGACTTTGTCCCTTGTCTGTCCCCATTCTTCTTTTCTGTGCTTCCAGTTTTCCTTACTGCCATCATGACCACCCCCACCACCACCGCCACTACCACCGCCATCGTCTATACGACGCCCTCCCTCGCTACCACTACTCTTACTTGGTGTGCTCAGTCGCCCCCGTCCTACTATATCCCGCCCCTCCTCACCCTTCCCACCCCAGCTCCCTTTGTCGCCCCATCCCCTGCTCCTTCTCCCCAAGCCTCCACACACGACCCCTTTCCCCCACTCCCCCACACCACTCATGCGGCCCCTGCCAGGGTTGTGTCTCGTCGGGCTACGACCCATGCCGCACCATCGCCGGCGCCAGCACCACCACCTGCAGCAGCGCCACAACCAGCAGCAGCACCAACAGCAGCACCAACAGCAGCACCAGCACCAGCACCGACACCGGGACCTGCCGCTTCCCGTCATCTCCCCGTCACTCCTGTGCCCCACACCTCCTCCCATCCTGTCCCCGCTGTTAAGCGTCCCAGTGGCACCCCCGCCTCCTCTGCACCCAAGAAGTCCCAGCATCTTCCCCCTCCCCCACCCCTAGATGCCATGGATGTCTCCCCTCCAGCCCCCTCTACTTCCTCTTCTAACTCCCCCTCCTACAAGTATCTCCTCTCCCGTCCTGATCCCTCTCTCCTGGAGGCCCGCAACCTGACCTTGCTCCTCCGCCAATACTTCCCTGCAGCCCCCATCTCCCTTCTTACCCCCCGTAGGGACTCTGTCTTGATCACCTCCCCAAGCCCTACCCTACACTCCGACATCCTCTCCCGAATTCCTCTCACCCGATTTGGACCTAATGCCTCCCTTGCCCCTGCTCCTTCCCCTTCCTCCCCCCGTCAACCCCAACCCCCACGTCGCCCGCCGACCCTCACCGCCGTGATCACTCGGCTTAGCCCGACGATCACGGAGGAAGAGGTGCTGGCGGAGTTGAAGGCCCACCCGTACCTGGAGGTGCGAGCTGTTCGCCGCATTTTCAACTCTGCGGGCCCCACTCGCCTTATGCGAGTTTTCTCCGAACACGCTCCCTCCATCGACCATCTCCTTAAGGAGGGTGCCCTCCTCTTCCACCGCCGGTATAAGGTTGACCCCTCCCGCTCCCCACCACAATCCATTCGCTGCCATAGGTGTCTGCGTTATAACGCACACCCAACATCAGAGTGCCGCGAGGCCCCAGTCTGCCCGCATTGTAAGCAAGCGCACTTCCTCCGGCAGTGCCCCAACCTTCAGTCTCCTCCCTCCTGCAATACCTGCAACCTCCAACACCCTACCTACTCCCAGAAATGCAAGGCTCGACCTCCTCCGTCCGCTCCTGAACTCACTGTTCCTCTCCGCCCTTTGGATGACCCCACCCCTCCTGGCAATTCCCTCCGTCCTCCCCCCACCGCAGAGGACATCATCAGGTTCGTCACAATAGTGCTCCAGAACGTCCATCCCTTTCAGCGTCCCCACACCCTCCACCAGATTTCCCTCGCTGCCCGTTCCGTGTTCCACCTCAACACCTACGCCACCTATTCCCACAACCAGGCCCATTTCACCTTCTCCCGTCTCGACACCCTCGTTTAAATTCCCATTATGGCACGACAGCACCGTATCCTGTTCAATAACATCCGCTCCCTTCCCACCAACAAGCACCTCCTTATGCATACCCTTACGACCCACCGTGTGGATGCCTTCCTTCTGAACGAAACCTTTCTTCAGCCCCACCACACCGTCCACACCTCGCCCTACCTCCTTCACCGGTCTGACAATCCACTCCAGATAGCGCGTGGCGGAGTTGCCATTGGCCACCACCGCCAGATCCCTGTCCGGCTCCAACCCCTCCTTCCTGACCCCACAGAACACTTGATCCTTAGTCTCTTCTTCCCCGGCCTTACCCTTACCTGTGCCACCATCTATGTCCGCCCCGCTGCACCTATTCCTTTCGACTTCCTTTCCCACATCGACCGTACCTTCTCCTCCTACGTGATCGCCGCCGACCTTAACATCCATAGTCGTTCTGCCGCCCAGTTACGGCGGTGGCATCGGTTCCTTGCCACCCTCCAAGGCGACGTCCTTCCAATTCCCCAACACACCCGCCCTGAATCCAATACCACTCCCGATGTCGTCCTAGCCTCCCCCACCCTGCTTGGCCGCATAGCGGTGGACGTCCTTGATCCCATTGGCAGTGACCATCTCCCTGTCCTCCTCACTGTATCAGACGGTCGTCGCCCCCGTCCCGACCCGCGCCATGACCCTCCCCCGAAATATGTCCATGACTACTCCCGTGCCAACTGGAATGCCTACCGGGACTCCCTTGCTCTCCAGGTCGATAGCCACCCCCTCACCTACCACCAACCTGATGACGTTACCCGTGCTGCCTCCTTTCTCCAGCAGACCTTGTCTGAGGCCGTGGAGGCCCACGTCCCTACCATTGCCATCCATCCGCACCGCCCCACCTTACCCCCACAGGCCGTCCTTCTCCTGCGTGAATCCCGCCGGCTCTACCGTGCCTTCCTTCACACACGTGACCAGGACACACTACGACGCCACCGGCAACTACAGCGACACATCAGGCACTTACTCACGGCAAAGAAACGCCGGGACTGGCGACAGACATGCACCCGTCTTAATGCCACCTTACCTATCAACTCGTCCAAGTACTGGTCAGCCTTCCGCCGCCTTACCGGATCTAAACCCTCTCCCTACTACCCTCTCCTTCATGATGACCACCCCTTCCCTGATGCCCTTAGTAAGGCCAACCATTTCGCCTCCTACCTCTCCGATATCCTTACCATCCCTGACGATCCCCAGTTCGATTATTCCCTCTTTCCTGATGTCCGTGATCGAACTGATACCTCTGTCCCCCCGCTTGCTCCTGGCTTCCAGTACTTGGACAACATCACACACACAGAACTAAATACCCCAATCACCACTCAAGATATCATTGCTACACTTCGCCCTAAACGCAACACTGCTCCCGGTCACGATCGTGTTACTTACCGTCACCTCCGTGAAGCTCCTGCCTCCTTCCTCTCCACATTGGCCAGGCTCTACAATGTGGTCCTGTCCACCGGCAACTACCCCGACCTGTGGAAAACCTCCCGGATCCTGATGTTCCTCAAGCCCGACAAACCGCCTTCCGCTGTCTCCTCCTACCGTCCCATCAGCCTTACCTCGGTCTTCAGCAAGGTCCTGGAATCCATTCTTACCCGCCGCCTACACAAGCACCTTCACCAACACCGCCTCCTCCCCCCTACCCAATGTGGCTTTCGGCCGTCCTTCTCAGCCGATGACCTCCTCCTTCACCTCACTCACCTCCTCTCCGAACAACTCAATTCCCGTCGTTCCGCCATCTTCCTTTCCCTCGACCTCGAACGCGCATATGACCGTGTGTGGCATTCCGGTCTCCTTTTCAAGCTCCAAACCTTTGCTCTTCCTCTCAACTATGTCCGTCTGGTCGCTTCCTTCCTTTCCCACCGTCCTTCCTATGTCACCATCCACAACACTGATTCCTACACCTTCTACCCCTCCGCCGGTGTGCCCCAAGGTTCCGTCCTTTCCCCTCTTCTCTACCTCCTTTACACGGCAGACATGCCTCCACCTGCACCTCCCCTACACCTTCTCCAGTACGCCGATGACACTGCCTTCCTTGCCCTCGCTCCCACCCTGCAACGCTCCCAGCACCTTCTCCAATCCTATCTTGACCGGTTCACCACTTGGTGTAACCAGTGGTTGCTCAAGGTCAATCCTTCCAAGACCCAGGCGATCATTGTAGGCAAAACCACTCGTTCCTTCCGTCTCCTTGATTTCTATCTTACTATTTATGGCCGTCCCATCACCCTCACACCTACTCTCAAGTACCTTGGTGTCACCCTCGACCGTCGCCTCTCCTGGAACCCACATCTCCGGACGATCCAAGCCAAGGCGCGCTCCCGCCTCCGCCTCCTTAAGCTCCTTTCTGGCCGTACATGGGGTCTGGACCCTTCCACCATCCTCTACACCTACAAGTCCCTCATCCGTCCTATCCTTTGCTATGCTCATCCCGCCTGGATCTCTGCCCCTCCTACCTTCTACAAGTCCATTCAGATCCTAGAACGCCATGCGCTCCGCCTCGCCTATCGCATCCGTCTCCCTTCCCCCACGCGGATCCTCTATGACCTGATTCCCTTCCCGCACCTCCTCCTTTTCCTCGAACGGTTACGGATCCTCTACACCTCCCGCAAGCTTGATCCTCCACACCCTCTTGTCTCTCCCATCCTCTCCCACCCCAACCCGCTGCCGCGCCTGCATTCCTGTATCCCACCTGCTCTCCATCTTTACACCCTCCACACCCTCTCCCTCGGTGGCTTCCGTCAACTCCCCCTCCCTGATGATGCCCTCCTCCCCTCCATCTACCCCTCCTACCAACTTTGAGCCTTACCTTCCCTCTCCTCTCCTTTTCCTGTGGGCACCCTCTCTCCCTTCTCTCCCTCCCTCCCCTCCCCTTTCTCCTTGGGCTTCCACTCCCCCTACCCTCCCCCTTCTCCTCCATCCCTCTCCTCCACTGGCATCTTCCCCTCCCCCTCTCTCTCCTCTTCCCCACACCTTTTCCCCTTGGCAGGCCACGACTCTGCTGTCTTCCATCAGTTACTTTCATCGTCCTACGCCGAAGACCATCGCATGTGTTTGTGCCTCGACTCTCCTGCAGTGTGTTTGTGTTTCGTCGTTTGTGCTCCGCTGGTTCACGTGTGGCCATCTGCCATCTGCGTTTGTGCACCGTGTTTCTCCGCTTTTATCCATTGTGCTACGCACGTGACCGACTCCGTTTTAACTCTGTTTTGTCTACTGTTTGTACCCCGCCGTCTTGATTGTTTTTATATCTCACTCATCTCTGTTCTGTGTATACTCTGAGGCCGAAGAGCGGCATACTTGGTCCGCTGCCGGCCTACCTGTTTGTCACAGGTATTAAAATCACAATAAAGGAAAAAAAAAAAAAAAAGCGTGAGCGTCGTGTAAAGTCGGAAAAGTCGGCTGCATGGGTGATTGCCAAGTTTAGGGAGCGTTTCGGAGTATGATCAGTGCAATGGAGACGCGGAAACTTGTTGTGGCCCAGTGTTTTGCAGTTGGACGACAAGAGTGGTACACAGTAGCAAAGAGCGAGGCACTGAGATGGCATGAACAATGGAGTGCACAATGGGGCTCGAGATGTGCTTGTTATCTCAGGTGCTGTGTGATTGTCGACAAGGAGTGAAATGGACCAATTTGTGACCGCCCTGTCAATTTAAGACGTTAAAAACAGACGGAATTTGCATTCGTAATACCAGAGCATCGAAACTACTTGGAACTCTTGTGTATATGAACGTGTCCGCGCCTTTGTACTCTGGTACCTTCGCCGCTACAAACCAACCAACCATCGTGTCCGTGCACATCAGAGTCGCAAAGAATGGAGAATAGGCAGGCGTTGTTGTGTGTGCAGCCGTAGCTCAGTTGGCTGATCGTTCGCTTAGTGTGTGAAAGGTCTCGTGTTCAAGCCCCGGCGCATCCATGTTTTGTGGTCAGTGCATGGTAAGTGTTGGTCGCGGCGAACCTAAAGGCACGCAAGAAGTTGCAAAACCAGCGTCACAGACTGATATGATGTGTACTGACATAAGGAGAGCAAGATGTAAGTGTGGGGACCGGCTGTTATCGAGGTGTCATCGAGTGCAGATCTGTCTAAGGTATCAAGGCTTAACGTCATTGAAGTCTAGAGAGTGGACAACACGTTCGTCATACTCAGAGCGATGTCCGAACTCTATTTTCGACGTTATGCGTGCAACTTTCATTGTGGCCAACTACGATTCGATACAGAATGCACGAAACCTGAAAGACACCCTCACTGATACATAGAGAGTAGGATTTGTCTGCGGAATAATGGGAGTGCAAGGATCTGTGACGTTGATATGACTGTATGTAGCACTATTAGTCACCGGGGGTGGGGGCGTAGCTCAGATGGTAGAGCGCTCGGTTGGCGTGCGAGAGGTACTGGGATCGATACCCAGCGCCTCCAGAATTTTTAACACACCTACATTCGCACCTTCCCCTGCAAGTGGAATAATTCACTACTAGTTGAGGTGTCTAGGCAGATACAAGCGAACGATTAGCATCCACAATTGGCAAGCGTGCTTTTATTCGTGCGCAGGAAGCACCCTCCTCCCACACCTACACTTAATTTAGAAACAGTACAAGTGTTCCCATAATATTCTCAAGCCTACGTCGGAAAGATATGCCTTTTGCCGAGTTCACGTAAATCCCACTGCACGTTCCCATTCTTTGCGTGCAGTCGGCTGCTACTGGTGTTGCTGGTTGTGACTGCTGATAACAGATGCCGTAGCAATCAATTCATGGAGTGAATTGTATGTTTTGGGATAGTCTGTCTCTGACATGCAAGCACAGGTGATATAGGTGCGAACACAGGAAGCTTGCAGCCCCTCGCTGCCTGCAGACACAGAGCAGCCACACTAGGAGAGCGGCCTAAGCCGTAGGCGAAATGTGCTCATTCGCTTTGGCGCGACGTCGAACTATAAATAAGGCTGCCACTAGCGTGAGCGTCGTGTAAAGTCGGAAAAGTCGGCTGCATGGGTGATTGCCAAGTTTAGGGAGCGTTTCGGAGTATGATCAGTGCAATGGAGACGCGGAAACTTGTTGTGGCCCAGTGTTTTGCAGTTGGACGACAAGAGTGGTACACAGTAGCAAAGAGCGAGGCACTGAGATGGCATGAACAATGGAGTGCACAATGGGGCTCGAGATGTGCTTGTTATCTCAGGTGCTGTGTGATTGTCGACAAGGAGTGAAATGGACCAATTTGTGACCGCCCTTTCAATTTAAGACGTTAAAAACAGACGGAATTTGCATTCGTAATACCAGAGCATCGAAACTACTTGGAACTCTTGTGTATATGAACGTGTCCGCGCCTTTGTACTCTGGTACCTTCGCCGCTACAAACCAACCAACCATCGTGTCCGTGCACATCAGAGTCGCAAAGAATGGAGAATAGGCAGGCGTTGTTGTGTGTGCAGCTGTAGCTCAGTTGGCTGATCGTTCGCTTAGTGTGTGAAAGGTCTCGTGTTCAAGCCCCGGCGCATCCATGTTTTGTGGTCAGTGCATGGTAAGTGTTGGTCGCGGCGAACCTAAAGGCACGCAAGAAGTTGCAAAACCAGCGTCACAGACTGATATGATGTGTACTGACATAAGGAGAGCAAGATGTAAGTGTGGGGACCGGCTGTTATCGAGGTGTCATCGAGTGCAGATCTGTCTAAGGTATCAAGGCTTAACGTCATTGAAGTCTAGAGAGTGGACAACACGTTCGTCATACTCAGAGCGATGTCCGAACTCTATTTTCGACGTTATGCGTGCAACTTTCATTGTGGCCAACTACGATTCGATACAGAATGCACGAAACCTGAAAGACACCCTCACTGATACATAGAGAGTAGGATTTGTCTGCGGAATAATGGGAGTGCAAGGATCTGTGACGTTGATATGACTGTATGTAGCACTATTAGTCACTGGGGGTGTGGGCGTAGCTCAGATGGTAGAGCGCTCGGTTGGCGTGCGAGAGGTACTGGGATCGATACCCAGCGCCTCCAGAATTTTTAACACACCTACATTCGCACCTTGCCCTGCAAGTGGAATAATTCACTACTAGTTGAGGTGTCTAGGCAGATACAAGCGAACGATTAGCATCCACAATTGGCAAGCGTGCTTTTATTCGTGCGCAGGAAGCACCCTCCTCCCACACCTACACTTAATTTAGAAACAGTACAAGTGTTCCCATAATATTCTCAAGCCTACGTCGGAAAGATATGCCTTTTGCCGAGTTCACGTAAATCCCACTGCACGTTCCCATTCTTTGCGTGCAGTCGGCTGCTACTGGTGTTGCTGGTTGTGACTGCTGATAACAGATGCCGTAGCAATCAATTCATGGAGTGAATTGTATGTTTTGGGATAGTCTGTCTCTGACATGCAAGCACAGGTGATATAGGTGCGAACACAGGAAGCTTGCAGCCCCTCGCTGCCTGCAGACACAGAGCAGCCACACTAGGAGAGCGGCCTAAGCCGTAGGCGAAATGTGCTCATTCGCTTTGGCGCGACGTCGAACTATAAAGAAGGCTGCCACTAGCGTGAGCGTCGTGTAAAGTCGGAAAAGTCGGCTGCATGGGTGATTGCCAAGTTTGGGGAGCGTTTCGGAGTATGATCAGTGCAATGGAGACGCGGAAACTTGTTGTGGCGCAGTGTTTTGCAGTTGGACGACAAGAGTGGTACACAGTAGCAAAGGGCGAGGCACTGAGATGGCATGAACAATGGAGTGCACAATGGGGCTCGAGATGTGCTTGTTATCTCAGGTGCTGTGTGATTGTCGACAAGGAGTGAAATGGACCAATTTGTGACCGCCCTTTCAATTTAAGACGTTAAAAACAGACGGAATTTGCATTCGTAATACCAGAGCATCGAAACTACTTGGAACTCTTGTGTATATGAACGTGTCCGCGCCTTTGTACTCTGGTACCTTCGCCGCTACAAACCAACCAACCATCGTGTCCGTGCACATCAGAGTCGCAAAGAATGGAGAATAGGCAGGCGTTGTTGTGTGTGCAGCCGTAGCTCAGTTGGCTGATCGTTCGCTTAGTGTGTGAAAGGTCTCGTGTTCAAGCCCCGGCGCATCCATGTTTTGTGGTCAGTGCATGGTAAGTGTTGGTCGCGGCGAACCTAAAGGCACGCAAGAAGTTGCAAAACCAGCGTCACAGACTGATATGATGTGTACTGACATAAGGAGAGCAAGATGTAAGTGTGGGGACCGGCTGTTATCGAGGTGTCATCGAGTGCAGATCTGTCTAAGGTATCAAGGCTTAACGTCATTGAAGTCTAGAGAGTGGACAACACGTTCGTCATACTCAGAGCGATGTCCGAACTCTATTTTCGACGTTATGCGTGCAACTTTCATTGTGGCCAACTACGATTCGATACAGAATGCACGAAACCTGAAAGACACCCTCACTGATACATAGAGAGTAGGATTTGTCTGCGGAATAATGGGAGTGCAAGGATCTGTGACGTTGATATGACTGTATGTAGCACTATTAGTCACCGGGGGTGTGGGCGTAGCTCAGATGGTAGAGCGCTCGGTTGGCGTGCGAGAGGTACTGGGATCGATACCCAGCGCCTCCAGAATTTTTAACACACCTACATTCGCACCTTGCCCTGCAAGTGGAATAATTCACTACTAGTTGAGGTGTCTAGGCAGATACAAGCGAACGATTAGCATCCACAATTGGCAAGCGTGCTTTTATTCGTGCGCAGGAAGCACCCTCCTCCCACACCTACACTTAATTTAGAAACAGTACAAGTGTTCCCATAATATTCTCAAGCCTACGTCGGAAAGATATGCCTTTTGCCGACTTCACGTAAATCCCACTGCACGTTCCCATTCTTTGCGTGCAGTCGGCTGCTACTGGTGTTGCTGGTTGTGACTGCTGATAACAGATGCCGTAGCAATCAATTCATGGAGTGAATTGTATGTTTTGGGATAGTCTGTCTCTGACATGCAAGCACAGGTGATATAGGTGCGAACACAGGAAGCTTGCAGCCCCTCGCTGCCTGCAGACACAGAGCAGCCACACTAGGAGAGCGGCCTAAGCCGTAGGCGAAATGTGCTCATTCGCTTTGGCGCGACGTCGAACTATAAATAAGGCTGCCACTAGCGTGAGCGTTGCGTGAGCGTCGTGTAAAGTCGGAAAAGTCGGCTGCATGGGTGATTGCCAAGTTTGGGGAGCGTTTCGGAGTATGATCAGTGCAATGGAGACGCGGAAACTTGTTGTGGCCCAGTGTTTTGCAGTTGGACGACAAGAGTGGTACACAGTAGCAAAGAGCGAGGCACTGAGATGGCATGAACAATGGAGTGCACAATGGGGCTCGAGATGTGCTTGTTATCTCAGGTGCTGTGTGATTGTCGACAAGGAGTGAAATGGACCAATTTGTGACCGCCCTTTCAATTTAAGACGTTAAAAACAGACGGAATTTGCATTCGTAATACCAGAGCATCGAAACTACTTGGAACTCTTGTGTATATGAACGTGTCCGCGCCTTTGTACTCTGGTACCTTCGCCGCTACAAACCAACCAACCATCGTGTCCGTGCACATCAGAGTCGCAAAGAATGGAGAATAGGCAGGCGTTGTTGTGTGTGCAGCCGTAGCTCAGTTGGCTGATCGTTCGCTTAGTGTGTGAAAGGTCTCGTGTTCAAGCCCCGGCGCATCCATGTTTTGTGGTCAGTGCATGGTAAGTGTTGGTCGCGGCGAACCTAAAGGCACGCAAGAAGTTGCAAAACCAGCGTCACAGACTGATATGATGTGTACTGACATAAGGAGAGCAAGATGTAAGTGTGGGGACCGGCTGTTATCGAGGTGTCATCGAGTGCAGATCTGTCTAAGGTATCAAGGCTTAACGTCATTGAAGTCTAGAGAGTGGACAACACGTTCGTCATACTCAGAGCGATGTCCGAACTCTATTTTCGACGTTATGCGTGCAACTTTCATTGTGGCCAACTACGATTCGATACAGAATGCACGAAACCTGAAAGACACCCTCACTGATACATAGAGAGTAGGATTTGTCTGCGGAATAATGGGAGTGCAAGGATCTGTGACGTTGATATGACTGTATGTAGCACTATTAGTCACCGGGGGTGTGGGCGTAGCTCAGATGGTAGAGCGCTCGGTTGGCGTGCGAGAGGTACTGGGATCGATACCCAGCGCCTCCAGAATTTTTAACACACCTACATTCGCACCTTGCCCTGCAAGTGGAATAATTCACTACTAGTTGAGGTGTCTAGGCAGATACAAGCGAACGATTAGCATCCACAATTGGCAAGCGTGCTTTTATTCGTGCGCAGGAAGCACCCTCCTCCCACACCTACACTTAATTTAGAAACAGTACAAGTGTTCCCATAATATTCTCAAGCCTACGTCGGAAAGATATGCCTTTTGCCGACTTCACGTAAATCCCACTGCACGTTCCCATTCTTTGCGTGCAGTCGGCTGCTACTGGTGTTGCTGGTTGTGACTGCTGATAACAGATGCCGTAGCAATCAATTCATGGAGTGAATTGTATGTTTTGGGATAGTCTGTCTCTGACATGCAAGCACAGGTGATATAGGTGCGAACACAGGAAGCTTGCAGCCCCTCGCTGCCTGCAGACACAGAGCAGCCACACTAGGAGAGCGGCCTAAGCCGTAGGCGAAATGTGCTCATTCGCTTTGGCGCGACGTCGAACTATAAATAAGGCTGCCACTAGCGTGAGCGTTGCGTGAGCGTCGTGTAAAGTCGGAAAAGTCGGCTGCATGGGTGATTGCCAAGTTTGGGGAGCGTTTCGGAGTATGATCAGTGCAATGGAGACGCGGAAACGTGTTGTGGCCCAGTGTTTTGCAGTTGGACGACAAGAGTGGTACACAGTAGCAAAGAGCGAGGCACTGAGATGGCATGAACAATGGAGTGCACAATGGGGCTCGAGATGTGCTTGTTATCTCAGGTGCTGAGTGATTGTCGACAAGGAGTGAAATGGACCAATTTGTGACCGCCCTGTCAATTTAAGACGTTAAAAACAGACGGAATTTGCATTCGTAATACCAGAGCATCGAAACTACTTGGAACTCTTGTGTATATGAACGTGTCCGCGCCTTTGTACTCTGGTACCTTCGCCGCTACAAACCAACCAACCATCGTGTCCGTGCACATCAGAGTCGCAAAGAATGGAGAATAGGCAGGCCTTGTTGAGTGCGCAGCCGTAGCTCAGTTGGCTGATCGTTCGCTTAGTGTGTGAAAGGTCTCGTGTTCAAGCCCCGGCGCATCCATGTTTTGTGGTCAGTGCATGGTAAGTGTTGGTCGCGGCGAACCTAAAGGCACGCAAGAAGTTGCAAAACCAGCGTCACAGACTGATATGATGTGTACTGACATAAGGAGAGCAAGATGTAAGTGTGGGGACCGGCTGTTATCGAGGTGTCATCGAGTGCAGATCTGTCTAAGGTATCAAGGCTTAACGTCATTGATGTCTAGAGAGTGGACAACACGTTCGTCATACTCAGAGCGATGTCCGAACTCTATTTTCGACGTTATGCGTGCAACTTTCATTGTGGCCAACTACGATTCGATACAGAATGCACGAAACCTGAAGACACCATCACTGATACATAGAGAGTAGGATTTGTCTGCGGAATAATGGGAGTGCAAGGATCTGTGACGTTGATATAACTGTATGTAGCACTATTAGTCACCGGGGGTGTGGGCGTAGCTGAGATGGTAGAGCGCTTGGTTGGCGTGCGAGAGGTACTGGGATCGATACCCAGCGCCTCCAGAATTTTTAACACACCTACATTCGCACCTTGCCCTGCAAGTGGAATAATTCACTACTAGTTGAGGTGTCTAGGCAGATACAAGCGAACGATTAGCATCCACAATTGGCAAGCGTGCTTTTATTCGTGTGCAGGAAGCACCCTCCTCCCACACCTACACTTAATTTAGAAACAGTACAAGTGTTCCCATAATATTCTCAAGCCTACGTCGGAAAGATATGCCTTTTGCCGACTTCACGTAAATCCCACTGCACGTTCCCATTCTTTGCGTGCAGTCGGCTGCTACTGGTGTTGCTGGTTGTGACTGCTGATAACAGATGCCGTAGCAATCAATTCATTGAGTGAATTGTATGTTTTGGGACAGTCTGTCTCTGACATGCAAGCACAGGTGATATAGGTGCGAACACAGGAAGCTTGCAGCCCCTCGCTGCCTGCAGACACAGAGCAGCCACACTAGGAGAGCGGCCTAAGCCGTAGGCGAAATGTGCTCATTCGCTTTGGCGCGACGTCGAACTATAAATAAGGCTGCCACTAGCGTGAGCGTTGCGTGAGCGTCGTGTAAAGTCGGAAAAGTCGGCTGCATGGGTGATTGCCTAGTTTAGGGAGCGTTTCGGAGTATGATCAGTGCAATGGAGACACGGAAACTTGTTGTGGCCCAGTGTTTTGCAGTTGGACGACAAGAGTGGTACACAGTAGCAAAGAGCGAGGCACTGAGATGGCATGAACAATGGAGTGCACAATGGGGCTCGAGATGTGCTTGTTATCTCAGGTGCTGTGTGATTGTCGACAAGGAGTGAAATGGACCAATTTGTGACCGCCCTTTCAATTTAAGACGTTAAAAACAGACGGAATTTGCATTCGTAATACCAGAGCATCGAAACTACTTGGAACTCTTGTGTATATGAACGTGTCCGCGCCTTTGTACTCTGGTACCTTCGCCGCTACAAACCAACCAACCATCGTGTCCGTGCACATCAGAGTCGCAAAGAATGGAGAATAGGCAGGCGTTGTTGTGTGTGCAGCCGTAGCTCAGTTGGCTGATCGTTCGCTTAGTGTGTGAAAGGTCTCGGGTTCAAGCCCCGGCGCATCCATGTTTTGTGGTCAGTGCATGGTAAGTGTTGGTCGCGGCGAACCTAAAGGCACGCAAGAAGTTGCAAAACCAGCGTCACAGACTGATATGATGTGTACTGACATAAGGAGAGCAAGATGTAAGTGTGGGGACCGGCTGTTATCGAGGTGTCATCGAGTGCAGATCTGTCTAAGGTATCAAGGCTTAACGTCATTGAAGTCTAGAGAGTGGACAACACGTTCGTCATACTCAGAGCGATGTCCGAACTCTATTTTCGACGTTATGCGTGCAACTTTCATTGTGGCCAACTACGATTCGATACAGAATGCACGAAACCTGAAAGACACCCTCACTGATACATAGAGAGTAGGATTGGTCTGCGGAATAATGGGAGTGCAAGGATCTGTGACGTTGATATGACTGTATGTAGCACTATTAGTCACCGGGGGTGTGGGCGTAGCTCAGATGGTAGAGCGCTCGGTTGGCGTGCGAGAGGTACTGGGATCGATACCCAGCGCCTCCAGAATTTTTAACACACCTACATTCGCACCTTGCCCTGCAAGTGGAATAATTCACTACTAGTTGAGGTGTCTAGGCAGATACAAGCGAACGATTAGCATCCACAATTGGCAAGCGTGCTTTTATTCGTGCGCAGGAAGCACCCTCCTCCCACACCTACACTTAATTTAGAAACAGTACAAGTGTTCCCATAATATTCTCAAGCCTACGTCGGAAAGATATGCCTTTTGCCGAGTTCACGTAAATCCCACTGCACGTTCCCATTCTTTGCGTGCAGTCGGCTGCTACTGGTGTTGCTGGTTGTGACTGCTGATAACAGATGCCGTAGCAATCAATTCATGGAGTGAATTGTATGTTTTGGGATAGTCTGTCTCTGACATGCAAGCACAGGTGATATAGGTGCGAACACAGGAAGCTTGCAGCCCCTCGCTGCCTGCAGACACAGAGCAGCCACACTAGGAGAGCGGCCTAAGCCGTAGGCGAAATGTGCTCATTCGCTTTGGCGCGACGTCGAACTATAAATAAGGCTGCCACTAGCGTGAGCGTCGTGTAAAGTCGGAAAAGTCGGCTGCATGGGTGATTGCCAAGTTTAGGGAGCGTTTCGGAGTATGATCAGTGCAATGGAGACGCGGAAACTTGTTGTGGCCCAGTGTTTTGCAGTTGGACGACAAGAGTGGTACACAGTAGCAAAGAGCGAGGCACTGAGATGGCATGAACAATGGAGTGCACAATGGGGCTCGAGATGTGCTTGTTATCTCAGGTGCTGTGTGATTGTCGACAAGGAGTGAAATGGACCAATTTGTGACCGCCCTTTCAATTTAAGACGTTAAAAACAGACGGAATTTGCATTCGTAATACCAGAGCATCGAAACTACTTGGAACTCTTGTGTATATGAACGTGTCCGCGCCTTTGTACTCTGGTACCTTCGCCGCTACAAACCAACCAACCATCGTGTCCGTGCACATCAGAGTCGCAAAGAATGGAGAATAGGCAGGCGTTGTTGTGTGTGCAGCCGTAGCTCAGTTGGCTGATCGTTCGCTTAGTGTGTGAAAGGTCTCGTGTTCAAGCCCCGGCGCATCCATGTTTTGTGGTCAGTGCATGGTAAGTGTTGGTCGCGGCGAACCTAAAGGCACGCAAGAAGTTGCAAAACCAGCGTCACAGACTGATATGATGTGTACTGACATAAGGAGAGCAAGATGTAAGTGTGGGGACCGGCTGTTATCGAGGTGTCATCGAGTGCAGATCTGTCTAAGGTATCAAGGCTTAACGTCATTGAAGTCTAGAGAGTGGACAACACGTTCGTCATACTCAGAGCGATGTCCGAACTCTATTTTCGACGTTATGCGTGCAACTTTCATTGTGGCCAACTACGATTCGATACAGAATGCACGAAACCTGAAAGACACCCTCACTGATACATAGAGAGTAGGATTGGTCTGCGGAATAATGGGAGTGCAAGGATCTGTGACGTTGATATGACTGTATGTAGCACTATTAGTCACCGGGGGTGTGGGCGTAGCTCAGATGGTAGAGCGCTCGGTTGGCGTGCGAGAGGTACTGGGATCGATACCCAGCGCCTCCAGAATTTTTAACACACCTACATTCGCACCTTGCCCTGCAAGTGGAATAATTCACTACTAGTTGAGGTGTCTAGGCAGATACAAGCGAACGATTAGCATCCACAATTGGCAAGCGTGCTTTTATTCGTGCGCAGGAAGCACCCTCCTCCCACACCTACACTTAATTTAGAAACAGTACAAGTGTTCCCATAATATTCTCAAGCCTACGTCGGAAAGATATGCCTTTTGCCGACTTCACGTAAATCCCACTGCACGTTCCCATTCTTTGCGTGCAGTCGGCTGCTACTGGTGTTGCTGGTTGTGACTGCTGATAACAGATGCCGTAGCAATCAATTCATGGAGTGAATTGTATGTTTTGGGATAGTCTGTCTCTGACATGCAAGCACAGGTGATATAGGTGCGAACACAGGAAGCTTGCAGCCCCTCGCTGCCTGCAGACACAGAGCAGCCACACTAGGAGAGCGGCCTAAGCCGTAGGCGAAATGTGCTCATTCGCTTTGGCGCGACGTCGAACTATAAAGAAGGCTGCCACTAGCGTGAGCGTCGTGTAAAGTCGGAAAAGTCGGCTGCATGGGTGATTGCCAAGTTTGGGGAGCGTTTCGGAGTATGATCAGTGCAATGGAGACGCGGAAACTTGTTGTGGCCCAGTGTTTTGCAGTTGGACGACAAGAGTGGTACACAGTAGCAAAGAGCGAGGCACTGAGATGGCATGAACAATGGAGTGCACAATGGGGCTCGAGATGTGCTTGTTATCTCAGGTGCTGTGTGATTGTCGACAAGGAGTGAAATGGACCAATTTGTGACCGCCCTTTCAATTTAAGACGTTAAAAACAGACGGAATTTGCATTCGTAATACCAGAGCATCGAAACTACTTGGAACTCTTGTGTATATGAACGTGTCCGCGCCTTTGTACTCTGGTACCTTCGCCGCTACAAACCAACCAACCATCGTGTCCGTGCACATCAGAGTCGCAAAGAATGGAGAATAGGCAGGCGTTGTTGTGTGTGCAGCCGTAGCTCAGTTGGCTGATCGTTCGCTTAGTGTGTGAAAGGTCTCGTGTTCAAGCCCCGGCGCATCCATGTTTTGTGGTCAGTGCATGGTAAGTGTTGGTCGCGGCGAACCTAAAGGCACGCAAGAAGTTGCAAAACCAGCGTCACAGACTGATATGATGTGTACTGACATAAGGAGAGCAAGATGTAAGTGTGGGGACCGGCTGTTATCGAGGTGTCATCGAGTGCAGATCTGTCTAAGGTATCAAGGCTTAACGTCATTGAAGTCTAGAGAGTGGACAACACGTTCGTCATACTCAGAGCGATGTCCGAACTCTATTTTCGACGTTATGCGTGCAACTTTCATTGTGGCCAACTACGATTCGATACAGAATGCACGAAACCTGAAAGACACCCTCACTGATACATAGAGAGTAGGATTGGTCTGCGGAATAATGGGAGTGCAAGGATCTGTGACGTTGATATGACTGTATGTAGCACTATTAGTCACCGGGGGTGTGGGCGTAGCTCAGATGGTAGAGCGCTCGGTTGGCGTGCGAGAGGTACTGGGATCGATACCCAGCGCCTCCAGAATTTTTAACACACCTACATTCGCACCTTGCCCTGCAAGTGGAATAATTCACTACTAGTTGAGGTGTCTAGGCAGATACAAGCGAACGATTAGCATCCACAATTGGCAAGCGTGCTTTTATTCGTGCGCAGGAAGCACCCTCCTCCCACACCTACACTTAATTTAGAAACAGTACAAGTGTTCCCATAATATTCTCAAGCCTACGTCGGAAAGATATGCCTTTTGCCGACTTCACGTAAATCCCACTGCACGTTCCCATTCTTTGCGTGCAGTCGGCTGCTACTGGTGTTGCTGGTTGTGACTGCTGATAACAGATGCCGTAGCAATCAATTCATGGAGTGAATTGTATGTTTTGGGATAGTCTGTCTCTGACATGCAAGCACAGGTGATATAGGTGCGAACACAGGAAGCTTGCAGCCCCTCGCTGCCTGCAGACACAGAGCAGCCACACTAGGAGAGCGGCCTAAGCCGTAGGCGAAATGTGCTCATTCGCTTTGGCGCGACGTCGAACTATAAATAAGGCTGCCACTAGCGTGAGCGTTGCGTGAGCGTCGTGTAAAGTCGGAAAAGTCGGCTGCATGGGTGATTGCCAAGTTTAGGGAGCGTTTCGGAGTATGATCAGTGCAATGGAGACGCGGAAACTTGTTGTGGCCCAGTGTTTTGCAGTTGGACGACAAGAGTGGTACACAGTAGCAAAGAGCGAGGCACTGAGATGGCATGAACAATGGAGTGCACAATGGGGCTCGAGATGTGCTTGTTATCTCAGGTGCTGTGTGATTGTCGACAAGGAGTGAAATGGACCAATTTGTGACCGCCCTTTCAATTTAAGACGTTAAAAACAGACGGAATTTGCATTCGTAATACCAGAGCATCGAAACTACTTGGAACTCTTGTGTATATGAACGTGTCCGCGCCTTTGTACTCTGGTACCTTCGCCGCTACAAACCAACCAACCATCGTGTCCGTGCACATCAGAGTCGCAAAGAATGGAGAATAGGCAGGCGTTGTTGTGTGTGCAGCCGTAGCTCAGTTGGCTGATCGTTCGCTTAGTGTGTGAAAGGTCTCGTGTTCAAGCCCCGGCGCATCCATGTTTTGTGGTCAGTGCATGGTAAGTGTTGGTCGCGGCGAACCTAAAGGCACGCAAGAAGTTGCAAAACCAGCGTCACAGACTGATATGATGTGTACTGACATAAGGAGAGCAAGATGTAAGTGTGGGGACCGGCTGTTATCGAGGTGTCATCGAGTGCAGATCTGTCTAAGGTATCAAGGCTTAACGTCATTGAAGTCTAGAGAGTGGACAACACGTTCGTCATACTCAGAGCGATGTCCGAACTCTATTTTCGACGTTATGCGTGCAACTTTCATTGTGGCCAACTACGATTCGATACAGAATGCACGAAACCTGAAAGACACCCTCACTGATACATAGAGAGTAGGATTGGTCTGCGGAATAATGGGAGTGCAAGGATCTGTGACGTTGATATGACTGTATGTAGCACTATTAGTCACCGGGGGTGTGGGCGTAGCTCAGATGGTAGAGCGCTCGGTTGGCGTGCGAGAGGTACTGGGATCGATACCCAGCGCCTCCAGAATTTTTAACACACCTACATTCGCACCTTGCCCTGCAAGTGGAATAATTCACTACTAGTTGAGGTGTCTAGGCAGATACAAGCGAACGATTAGCATCCACAATTGGCAAGCGTGCTTTTATTCGTGCGCAGGAAGCACCCTCCTCCCACACCTACACTTAATTTAGAAACAGTACAAGTGTTCCCATAATATTCTCAAGCCTACGTCGGAAAGATATGCCTTTTGCCGACTTCACGTAAATCCCACTGCACGTTCCCATTCTTTGCGTGCAGTCGGCTGCTACTGGTGTTGCTGGTTGTGACTGCTGATAACAGATGCCGTAGCAATCAATTCATGGAGTGAATTGTATGTTTTGGGATAGTCTGTCTCTGACATGCAAGCACAGGTGATATAGGTGCGAACACAGGAAGCTTGCAGCCCCTCGCTGCCTGCAGACACAGAGCAGCCACACTAGGAGAGCGGCCTAAGCCGTAGGCGAAATGTGCTCATTCGCTTTGGCGCGACGTCGAACTATAAATAAGGCTGCCACTAGCGTGAGCGTTGCGTGAGCGTCGTGTAAAGTCGGAAAAGTCGGCTGCATGGGTGATTGCCAAGTTTGGGGAGCGTTTCGGAGTATGATCAGTGCAATGGAGACGCGGAAACGTGTTGTGGCCCAGTGTTTTGCAGTTGGACGACAAGAGTGGTACACAGTAGCAAAGAGCGAGGCACTGAGATGGCATGAACAATGGAGTGCACAATGGGGCTCGAGATGTGCTTGTTATCTCAGGTGCTGAGTGATTGTCGACAAGGAGTGAAATGGACCAATTTGTGACCGCCCTGTCAATTTAAGACGTTAAAAACAGACGGAATTTGCATTCGTAATACCAGAGCATCGAAACTACTTGGAACTCTTGTGTATATGAACGTGTCCGCGCCTTTGTACTCTGGTACCTTCGCCGCTACAAACCAACCAACCATCGTGTCCGTGCACATCAGAGTCGCAAAGAATGGAGAATAGGCAGGCCTTGTTGAGTGCGCAGCCGTAGCTCAGTTGGCTGATCGTTCGCTTAGTGTGTGAAAGGTCTCGTGTTCAAGCCCCGGCGCATCCATGTTTTGTGGTCAGTGCATGGTAAGTGTTGGTCGCGGCGAACCTAAAGGCACGCAAGAAGTTGCAAAACCAGCGTCACAGACTGATATGATGTGTACTGACATAAGGAGAGCAAGATGTAAGTGTGGGGACCGGCTGTTATCGAGGTGTCATCGAGTGCAGATCTGTCTAAGGTATCAAGGCTTAACGTCATTGATGTCTAGAGAGTGGACAACACGTTCGTCATACTCAGAGCGATGTCCGAACTCTATTTTCGACGTTATGCGTGCAACTTTCATTGTGGCCAACTACGATTCGATACAGAATGCACGAAACCTGAAGACACCATCACTGATACATAGAGAGTAGGATTTGTCTGCGGAATAATGGGAGTGCAAGGATCTGTGACGTTGATATAACTGTATGTAGCACTATTAGTCACCGGGGGTGTGGGCGTAGCTGAGATGGTAGAGCGCTTGGTTGGCGTGCGAGAGGTACTGGGATCGATACCCAGCGCCTCCAGAATTTTTAACACACCTACATTCGCACCTTGCCCTGCAAGTGGAATAATTCACTACTAGTTGAGGTGTCTAGGCAGATACAAGCGAACGATTAGCATCCACAATTGGCAAGCGTGCTTTTATTCGTGTGCAGGAAGCACCCTCCTCCCACACCTACACTTAATTTAGAAACAGTACAAGTGTTCCCATAATATTCTCAAGCCTACGTCGGAAAGATATGCCTTTTGCCGACTTCACGTAAATCCCACTGCACGTTCCCATTCTTTGCGTGCAGTCGGCTGCTACTGGTGTTGCTGGTTGTGACTGCTGATAACAGATGCCGTAGCAATCAATTCATGGAGTGAATTGTATGTTTTGGGATAGTCTGTCTCTGACAAGCAAGCACAGGTGATATAGTTGCGAACACAGGAAGCTTGCAGCCCCTCGCTGCCTGCAGACACAGAGCAGCCACACTAGGAGAGCGGCCTAAGCCGTAGGCGAAATGTGCTCATTCGCTTTGGCGCGACGTCGAACTATAAATAAGGCTGCCACTAGCGTGAGCGTTGCGTGAGCGTCGTGTAAAGTCGGAAAAGTCGGCTGCATGGGTGATTGCCAAGTTTGGGGAGCGTTTCGGAGTATGATCAGTGCAATGGAGACGCGGAAACTTGTTGTGGCGCAGTGTTTTGCAGTTGGACGACAAGAGTGGTACACAGTAGCAAAGAGCGAGGCACTGAGATGGCATGAACAATGGAGTGCACAATGGGGCTCGAGATGTGCTTGTTATCTCAGGTGCTGTGTGATTGTCGACAAGGAGTGAAATGGACCAATTTGTGACTGCCCTGTCAATTTAAGACGTTAAAAACAGACGGAATTTGCATTCGTAATACCAGAGCATCGAAACGACTTGGAACTCTTGTGTATATGAACGTGTCCGCGCCTTTGTACTCTGGTACCTTCGCCGCTACAAACCAACCAACCATCGTGTCCGTGCACATCAGAGTCGCAAAGAATGGAGAATAGGCAGGCTTGGTCGTGTGTGCAGCCGTAGCTCAGTTGGCTGATCTTTCGCTTAGAAGTGTGAAAGGTCTCGGGTTCAAGCCCCGGCGCATCCATGTTTTGTGGTCAGTGCATGGTAAGTGTTGGTCGCGGCGAACCTAAAGGCACGCAAGAAGTTGCAAAACCAGCGTCACAGACTGATATGATGTGTACTGACATAAGGAGAGCAAGATGTAAGTGTGGGGACCGGCTGTTATCGAGGTGTCATCGAGTGCAGATCTGTCTAAGGTATCAAGGCTTAACGTCATTGAAGTCTAGAGAGTGGACAACACGTTCGTCATACTCAGAGCGATGTCCGAACTCTATTTTCGACGTTATGCGTGCAACTTTCATTGTGGCCAACTACGATTCGATACAGAATGCACGAAACCTGAAGACACCATCACTGATACATAGAGAGTAGGATTTGTCTGCGGAATAATGGGAGTGCAAGGATCTGTGACGTTGATATGACTGTATGTAGCACTATTAGTCACCGGGGGTGTGGGCGTAGCTGAGATGGTAGAGCGCTTGGTTGGCGTGCGAGAGGTACTGGGATCGATGCCCAGCGCCTCCAGAATTTTTAACACACCTACATTCGCACCTTGCCCTGCAAGTGGAATAATTCACTACTAGTTGAGGTGTCTAGGCAGATACAAGCGAACGATTAGCATCCACAATTGGCAAGCGTGCTTTTATTCGTGCGCAGGAAGCACCCTCCTCCCACACCTACACTTAATTTAGAAACAGTACAAGTGTTCCCATAATATTCTCAAGCCTACGTCGGAAAGATATGCCTTTTGCCGAGTTCACGTAAATCCCACTGCACGTTCCCATTCTTTGCGTGCAGTCGGCTGCTACTGGTGTTGCTGGTTGTGACTGCTGATAACAGATGCCGTAGCAATCAATTCATGGAGTGAATTGTATGTTTTGGGATAGTCTCTCTGACATGCAAGCACAGGTGATATAGGTGCGAACACAGGAAGCTTGCAGCCCCTCGCTGCCTGCAGACACAGAGCAGCCACACTAGGAGAGCGGCCTAAGCCGTAGGCGATATGTGCTCATTCGCTTTGGCGCGACGTCGAACTATAAATAAGGCTGCCACTAGCGTGAGCGTCGTGTAAAGTCGGAAAAGTCGGCTGCATGGGTGATTGCCAAGTTTGGGGAGCGTTTCGGAGTATGATCAGTGCAATGGAGACGCGGAAACTTGTTGTGGCCCAGTGTTTTGCAGTTGGACGACAAGAGTGGTACACAGTAGCAAAGAGCGAGGCACTGAGATGGCATGAACAATGGAGTGCACAATGGGGCTCGAGATGTGCTTGTTATCTCAGGTGCTGTGTGATTGTCGACAAGGAGTGAAATGGACCAATTTGTGACCGCCCTTTCAATTTAAGACGTTAAAAACAGACGGAATTTGCATTCGTAATACCAGAGCATCGAAACGACTTGGAACTCTTGTGTATATGAACGTGTCCGCGCCTTTGTACTCTGGTACCTTCGCCGCTACAAACCAACCAACCATCGTGTCCGTGCACATCAGAGTCGCAAAGAATGGAGAATAGGCAGGCCTTGTTGTGTGTGCAGCCGTAGCTCAGTTGGCTGATCGTTCGCTTAGTGTGTGAAAGGTCTCGTGTTCAAGCCCCGGCGCATCCATGTTTTGTGGTCAGTGCATGGTAAGTGTTGGTCGCGGCGAACCTAAAGGCACGCAAGAAGTTGCAAAACCAGCGTCACAGACTGATATGATGTGTACTGACATAAGGAGAGCAAGATGTAAGTGTGGGGACCGGCTGTTATCGAGGTGTCATCGAGTGCAGATCTGTCTAAGGTATCAAGGCTTAACGTCATTGAAGTCTAGAGAGTGGACAACACGTTCGTCATACTCAGAGCGATGTCCGAACTCTATTTTCGACGTTATGCGTGCAACTTTCATTGTGGCCAACTACGATTCGATACAGAATGCACGAAACCTGAAAGACACCCTCACTGATACATAGAGAGTAGGATTTGTCTGCGGAATAATGGGAGTGCAAGGATCTGTGACGTTGATATGACTGTATGTAGCACTATTAGTCACCGGGGGTGGGGGCGTAGCTCAGATGGTAGAGCGCTCGGTTGGCGTGCGAGAGGTACTGGGATCGATACCCAGCGCCTCCAGAATTTTTAACACACCTACATTCGCACCTTGCCCTGCAAGTGGAATAATTCACTACTAGTTGAGGTGTCTAGGCAGATACAAGCGAACGATTAGCATCCACAATTGGCAAGCGTGCTTTTATTCGTGCGCAGGAAGCACCCTCCTCCCACACCTACACTTAATTTAGAAACAGTACAAGTGTTCCCATAATATTCTCAAGCCTACGTCGGAAAGATATGCCTTTTGCCGAGTTCACGTAAATCCCACTGCACGTTCCCATTCTTTGCGTGCAGTCGGCTGCTACTGGTGTTGCTGGTTGTGACTGCTGATAACAGATGCCGTAGCAATCAATTCATGGAGTGAATTGTATGTTTTGGGATAGTCTGTCTCTGACATGCAAGCACAGGTGATATAGGTGCGAACACAGGAAGCTTGCAGCCCCTCGCTGCCTGCAGACACAGAGCAGCCACACTAGGAGAGCGGCCTAAGCCGTAGGCGAAATGTGCTCATTCGCTTTGGCGCGACGTCGAACTATAAATAAGGCTGCCACTAGCGTGAGCGTTGCGTGAGCGTCGTGTAAAGTCGGAAAAGTCGGCTGCATGGGTGATTGCCAAGTTTAGGGAGCGTTTCGGAGTATGATCAGTGCAATGGAGACGCGGAAACTTGTTGTGGCCCAGTGTTTTGCAGTTGGACGACAAGAGTGGTACACAGTAGCAAAGAGCGAGGCACTGAGATGGCATGAACAATGGAGTGCACAATGGGGCTCGAGATGTGCTTGTTATCTCAGGTGCTGTGTGATTGTCGACAAGGAGTGAAATGGACCAATTTGTGACCGCCCTTTCAATTTAAGACGTTAAAAACAGACGGAATTTGCATTCGTAATACCAGAGCATCGAAACTACTTGGAACTCTTGTGTATATGAACGTGTCCGCGCCTTTGTACTCTGGTACCTTCGCCGCTACAAACCAACCAACCATCGTGTCCGTGCACATCAGAGTCGCAAAGAATGGAGAATAGGCAGGCGTTGTTGTGTGTGCAGCCGTAGCTCAGTTGGCTGATCGTTCGCTTAGTGTGTGAAAGGTCTCGTGTTCAAGCCCCGGCGCATCCATGTTTTGTGGTCAGTGCATGGTAAGTGTTGGTCGCGGCGAACCTAAAGGCACGCAAGAAGTTGCAAAACCAGCGTCACAGACTGATATGATGTGTACTGACATAAGGAGAGCAAGATGTAAGTGTGGGGACCGGCTGTTATCGAGGTGTCATCGAGTGCAGATCTGTCTAAGGTATCAAGGCTTAACGTCATTGAAGTCTAGAGAGTGGACAACACGTTCGTCATACTCAGAGCGATGTCCGAACTCTATTTTCGACGTTATGCGTGCAACTTTCATTGTGGCCAACTACGATTCGATACAGAATGCACGAAACCTGAAAGACACCCTCACTGATACATAGAGAGTAGGATTGGTCTGCGGAATAATGGGAGTGCAAGGATCTGTGACGTTGATATGACTGTATGTAGCACTATTAGTCACCGGGGGTGTGGGCGTAGCTCAGATGGTAGAGCGCTCGGTTGGCGTGCGAGAGGTACTGGGATCGATACCCAGCGCCTCCAGAATTTTTAACACACCTACATTCGCACCTTGCCCTGCAAGTGGAATAATTCACTACTAGTTGAGGTGTCTAGGCAGATACAAGCGAACGATTAGCATCCACAATTGGCAAGCGTGCTTTTATTCGTGCGCAGGAAGCACCCTCCTCCCACACCTACACTTAATTTAGAAACAGTACAAGTGTTCCCATAATATTCTCAAGCCTACGTCGGAAAGATATGCCTTTTGCCGACTTCACGTAAATCCCACTGCACGTTCCCATTCTTTGCGTGCAGTCGGCTGCTACTGGTGTTGCTGGTTGTGACTGCTGATAACAGATGCCGTAGCAATCAATTCATGGAGTGAATTGTATGTTTTGGGATAGTCTGTCTCTGACATGCAAGCACAGGTGATATAGGTGCGAACACAGGAAGCTTGCAGCCCCTCGCTGCCTGCAGACACAGAGCAGCCACACTAGGAGAGCGGCCTAAGCCGTAGGCGAAATGTGCTCATTCGCTTTGGCGCGACGTCGAACTATAAATAAGGCTGCCACTAGCGTGAGCGTCGTGTAAAGTCGGAAAAGTCGGCTGCATGGGTGATTGCCAAGTTTAGGGAGCGTTTCGGAGTATGATCAGTGCAATGGAGACGCGGAAACTTGTTGTGGCCCAGTGTTTTGCAGTTGGACGACAAGAGTGGTACACAGTAGCAAAGAGCGAGGCACTGAGATGGCATGAACAATGGAGTGCACAATGGGGCTCGAGATGTGCTTGTTATCTCAGGTGCTGTGTGATTGTCGACAAGGAGTGAAATGGACCAATTTGTGACCGCCCTTTCAATTTAAGACGTTAAAAACAGACGGAATTTGCATTCGTAATACCAGAGCATCGAAACTACTTGGAACTCTTGTGTATATGAACGTGTCCGCGCCTTTGTACTCTGGTACCTTCGCCGCTACAAACCAACCAACCATCGTGTCCGTGCACATCAGAGTCGCAAAGAATGGAGAATAGGCAGGCCTTGTTGTGTGTGCAGCCGTAGCTCAGTTGGCTGATCGTTCGCTTAGTGTGTGAAAGGTCTCGTGTTCAAGCCCCGGCGCATCCATGTTTTGTGGTCAGTGCATGGTAAGTGTTGGTCGCGGCGAACCTAAAGGCACGCAAGAAGTTGCAAAACCAGCGTCACAGACTGATATGATGTGTACTGACATAAGGAGAGCAAGATGTAAGTGTGGGGACCGGCTGTTATCGAGGTGTCATCGAGTGCACATCTGTCTAAGGTATCAAGGCTTAACGTCATTGAAGTCTAGAGAGTGGACAACACGTTCGTCATACTCAGAGCGATGTCCGAACTCTATTTTCGACGTTATGCGTGCAACTTTCATTGTGGCCAACTACGATTCGATACAGAATGCACGAAACCTGAAAGACACCCTCACTGATACATAGAGAGTAGGATTTGTCTGCGGAATAATGGGAGTGCAAGGATCTGTGACGTTGATATGACTGTATGTAGCACTATTAGTCACCGGGGGTGGGGGCGTAGCTCAGATGGTAGAGCGCTCGGTTGGCGTGCGAGAGGTACTGGGATCGATACTCAGCGCCTCCAGAATTTTTAACACACCTACATTCGCACCTTCCCCTGCAAGTGGAATAATTCACTACTAGTTGAGGTGTCTAGGCAGATACAAGCGAACGATTAGCATCCACAATTGGCAAGCGTGCTTTTATTCGTGCGCAGGAAGCACCCTCCTCCCACACCTACACTTAATTTAGAAACAGTACAAGTGTTCCCATAATATTCTCAAGCCTACGTCGGAAAGATATGCCTTTTGCCGAGTTCACGTAAATCCCACTGCACGTTCCCATTCTTTGCGTGCAGTCGGCTGCTACTGGTGTTGCTGGTTGTGACTGCTGATAACAGATGCCGTAGCAATCAATTCATTGAGTGAATTGTATGTTTTGGGATAGTCTGTCTCTGACATGCAAGCACAGGTGATATAGGTGCGAACACAGGAAGCTTGCAGCCCCTCGCTGCCTGCAGACACAGAGCAGCCACACTAGGAGAGCGGCCTAAGCCGTAGGCGAAATGTGCTCATTCGCTTTGGCGCGACGTCGAACTATAAATAAGGCTGCCACTAGCGTGAGCGTTGCGTGAGCGTCGTGTAAAGTCGGAAAAGTCGGCTGCATGGGTGATTGCCAAGTTTAGGGAGCGTTTCGGAGTATGATCAGTGCAATGGAGACGCGGAAACTTGTTGTGGCCCAGTGTTTTGCAGTTGGACTACAAGAGTGGTACACAGTAGCAAAGAGCGAGGCACTGAGATGGCATGAACAATGGAGTGCACAATGGGGCTCGAGATGTGCTTGTTATCTCAGGTGCTGTGTGATTGTCGACAAGGAGTGAAATGGACCAATTTGTGACCGCCCTTTCAATTTAAGACGTTAAAAACAGACGGAATTTGCATTCGTAATACCAGAGCATCGAAACTACTTGGAACTCTTGTGTATATGAACGTGTCCGCGCCTTTGTACTCTGGTACCTTCGCCGCTACAAACCAACCAACCATCGTGTCCGTGCACATCAGAGTCGCAAAGAATGGAGAATAGGCAGGCCTTGTTGTGTGTGCAGCCGTAGCTCAGTTGGCTGATCGTTCGCTTAGTGTGTGAAAGGTCTCGTGTTCAAGCCCCGGCGCATCCATGTTTTGTGGTCAGTGCATGGTAAGTGTTGGTCGCGGCGAACCTAAAGGCACGCAAGAAGTTGCAAAACCAGCGTCACAGACTGATATGATGTGTACTGACATAAGGAGAGCAAGATGTAAGTGTGGGGACCGGCTGTTATCGAGGTGTCATCGAGTGCAGATCTGTCTAAGGTATCAAGGCTTAACGTCATTGAAGTCTAGAGAGTGGACAACACGTTCGTCATACTCAGAGCGATGTCCGAACTCTATTTTCGACGTTATGCGTGCAACTTTCATTGTGGCCAACTACGATTCGATACAGAATGCACGAAACCTGAAAGACACCCTCACTGATACATAGAGAGTAGGATTTGTCTGCGGAATAATGGGAGTGCAAGGATCTGTGACGTTGATATGACTGTATGTAGCACTATTAGTCACTGGGGGTGTGGGCGTAGCTCAGATGGTAGAGCGCTCGGTTGGCGTGCGAGAGGTACTGGGATCGATACCCAGCGCCTCCAGAATTTTTAACACACCTACATTCGCACCTTGCCCTGCAAGTGGAATAATTCACTACTAGTTGAGGTGTCTAGGCAGATACAAGCGAACGATTAGCATCCACAATTGGCAAGCGTGCTTTTATTCGTGCGCAGGAAGCACCCTCCTCCCACACCTACACTTAATTTAGAAACAGTACAAGTGTTCCCATAATATTCTCAAGCCTACGTCGGAAAGATATGCCTTTTGCCGAGTTCACGTAAATCCCACTGCACGTTCCCATTCTTTGCGTGCAGTCGGCTGCTACTGGTGTTGCTGGTTGTGACTGCTGATAACAGATGCCGTAGCAATCAATTCATGGAGTGAATTGTATGTTTTGGGATAGTCTGTCTCTGACATGCAAGCACAGGTGATATAGGTGCGAACACAGGAAGCTTGCAGCCCCTCGCTGCCTGCAGACACAGAGCAGCCACACTAGGAGAGCGGCCTAAGCCGTAGGCGAAATGTGCTCATTCGCTTTGGCGCGACGTCGAACTATAAAGAAGGCTGCCACCAGCGTGAGCGTCGTGTAAAGTCGGAAAAGTCGGCTGCATGGGTGATTGCCAAGTTTGGGGAGCGTTTCGGAGTATGATCAGTGCAATGGAGACGCGGAAACTTGTTGTGGCGCAGTGTTTTGCAGTTGGACGACAAGAGTGGTACACAGTAGCAAAGAGCGAGGCACTGAGATGGCATGAACAATGGAGTGCACAATGGGGCTCGAGATGTGCTTGTTATCTCAGGTGCTGTGTGATTGTCGACAAGGAGTGAAATGGACCAATTTGTGACCGCCCTTTCAATTTAAGACGTTAAAAACAGACGGAATTTGCATTCGTAATACCAGAGCATCGAAACTACTTGGAACTCTTGTGTATATGAACGTGTCCGCGCCTTTGTACTCTGGTACCTTCGCCGCTACAAACCAACCAACCATCGTTTCCGTGCACATCAGAGTCGCAAAGAATGGAGAATAGGCAGGCGTTGTTGTGTGTGCAGCCGTAGCTCAGTTGGCTGATCGTTCGCTTAGTGTGTGAAAGGTCTCGTGTTCAAGCCCCGGCGCATCCATGTTTTGTGGTCAGTGCATGGTAAGTGTTGGTCGCGGCGAACCTAAAGGCACGCAAGAAGTTGCAAAACCAGCGTCACAGACTGATATGATGTGTACTGACATAAGGAGAGCAAGATGTAAGTGTGGGGACCGGCTGTTATCGAGGTGTCATCGAGTGCAGATCTGTCTAAGGTATCAAGGCTTAACGTCATTGAAGTCTAGAGAGTGGACAACACGTTCGTCATACTCAGAGCGATGTCCGAACTCTATTTTCGACGTTATGCGTGCAACTTTCATTGTGGCCAACTACGATTCGATACAGAATGCACGAAACCTGAAAGACACCCTCACTGATACATAGAGAGTAGGATTTGTCTGCGGAATAATGGGAGTGCAAGGATCTGTGACGTTGATATGACTGTATGTAGCACTATTAGTCACCGGGGGTGTGGGCGTAGCTCAGATGGTAGAGCGCTCGGTTGGCGTGCGAGAGGTACTGGGATCGATACCCAGCGCCTCCAGAATTTTTAACACACCTACATTCGCACCTTGCCCTGCAAGTGGAATAATTCACTACTAGTTGAGGTGTCTAGGCAGATACAAGCGAACGATTAGCATCCACAATTGGCAAGCGTGCTTTTATTCGTGCGCAGGAAGCACCCTCCTCCCACACCTACACTTAATTTAGAAACAGTACAAGTGTTCCCATAATATTCTCAAGCCTACGTCGGAAAGATATGCCTTTTGCCGAGTTCACGTAAATCCCACTGCACGTTCCCATTCTTTGCGTGCAGTCGGCTGCTACTGGTGTTGCTGGTTGTGACTGCTGATAACAGATGCCGTAGCAATCAATTCATGGAGTGAATTGTATGTTTTGGGATAGTCTGTCTCTGACATGCAAGCACAGGTGATATAGGTGCGAACACAGGAAGCTTGCAGCCCCTCGCTGCCTGCAGACACAGAGCAGCCACACTAGGAGAGCGGCCTAAGCCGTAGGCGAAATGTGCTCATTCGCTTTGGCGCGACGTCGAACTATAAATAAGGCTGCCACTAGCGTGAGCGTTGCGTGAGCGTCGTGTAAAGTCGGAAAAGTCGGCTGCATGGGTGATTGCCAAGTTTAGGGAGCGTTTCGGAGTATGATCAGTGCAATGGAGACGCGGAAACTTGTTGTGGCCCAGTGTTTTGCAGTTGGACTACAAGAGTGGTACACAGTAGCAAAGAGCGAGGCACTGAGATGGCATGAACAATGGAGTGCACAATGGGGCTCGAGATGTGCTTGTTATCTCAGGTGCTGTGTGATTGTCGACAAGGAGTGAAATGGACCAATTTGTGACCGCCCTTTCAATTTAAGACGTTAAAAACAGACGGAATTTGCATTCGTAATACCAGAGCATCGAAACTACTTGGAACTCTTGTGTATATGAACGTGTCCGCGCCTTTGTACTCTGGTACCTTCGCCGCTACAAACCAACCAACCATCGTGTCCGTGCACATCAGAGTCGCAAAGAATGGAGAATAGGCAGGCCTTGTTGTGTGTGCAGCCGTAGCTCAGTTGGCTGATCGTTCGCTTAGTGTGTGAAAGGTCTCGTGTTCAAGCCCCGGCGCATCCATGTTTTGTGGTCAGTGCATGGTAAGTGTTGGTCGCGGCGAACCTAAAGGCACGCAAGAAGTTGCAAAACCAGCGTCACAGACTGATATGATGTGTACTGACATAAGGAGAGCAAGATGTAAGTGTGGGGACCGGCTGTTATCGAGGTGTCATCGAGTGCAGATCTGTCTAAGGTATCAAGGCTTAACGTCATTGAAGTCTAGAGAGTGGACAACACGTTCGTCATACTCAGAGCGATGTCCGAACTCTATTTTCGACGTTATGCGTGCAACTTTCATTGTGGCCAACTACGATTCGATACAGAATGCACGAAACCTGAAAGACACCCTCACTGATACATAGAGAGTAGGATTTGTCTGCGGAATAATGGGAGTGCAAGGATCTGTGACGTTGATATGACTGTATGTAGCACTATTAGTCACTGGGGGTGTGGGCGTAGCTCAGATGGTAGAGCGCTCGGTTGGCTTGCGAGAGGTACTGGGATCGATACCCAGCGCCTCCAGAATTTTTAACACACCTACATTCGCACCTTGCCCTGCAAGTGGAATAATTCACTACTAGTTGAGGTGTCTAGGCAGATACAAGCGAACGATTAGCATCCACAATTGGCAAGCGTGCTTTTATTCGTGCGCAGGAAGCACCCTCCTCCCACACCTACACTTAATTTAGAAACAGTACAAGTGTTCCCATAATATTCTCAAGCCTACGTCGGAAAGATATGCCTTTTGCCGAGTTCACGTAAATCCCACTGCACGTTCCCATTCTTTGCGTGCAGTCGGCTGCTACTGGTGTTGCTGGTTGTGACTGCTGATAACAGATGCCGTAGCAATCAATTCATGGAGTGAATTGTATGTTTTGGGATAGTCTGTCTCTGACATGCAAGCACAGGTGATATAGGTGCGAACACAGGAAGCTTGCAGCCCCTCGCTGCCTGCAGACACAGAGCAGCCACACTAGGAGAGCGGCCTAAGCCGTAGGCGAAATGTGCTCATTCGCTTTGGCGCGACGTCGAACTATAAAGAAGGCTGCCACCAGCGTGAGCGTCGTGTAAAGTCGGAAAAGTCGGCTGCATGGGTGATTGCCAAGTTTGGGGAGCGTTTCGGAGTATGATCAGTGCAATGGAGACGCGGAAACTTGTTGTGGCGCAGTGTTTTGCAGTTGGACGACAAGAGTGGTACACAGTAGCAAAGAGCGAGGCACTGAGATGGCATGAACAATGGAGTGCACAATGGGGCTCGAGATGTGCTTGTTATCTCAGGTGCTGTGTGATTGTCGACAAGGAGTGAAATGGACCAATTTGTGACCGCCCTTTCAATTTAAGACGTTAAAAACAGACGGAATTTGCATTCGTAATACCAGAGCATCGAAACTACTTGGAACTCTTGTGTATATGAACGTGTCCGCGCCTTTGTACTCTGGTACCTTCGCCGCTACAAACCAACCAACCATCGTTTCCGTGCACATCAGAGTCGCAAAGAATGGAGAATAGGCAGGCGTTGTTGTGTGTGCAGCCGTAGCTCAGTTGGTGCCGGCACGGTAGCTCAGCGTGTTCGGTCAGAGGGTTAGCTTCTCTCTGTAATAAAAAAAACTGAGTTAATCGATCAACTACGAACTTAACCGGATGTCTAACGACGTCCGCCCTGAGCAGATGAAACGAACACAAGCGGGAAAAAAAAAAAAAAAAAAAAAAAAAGTTGGCTGATCGTTCGCTTAGTGTGTGAAAGGTCTCGTGTTCAAGCCCCGGCGCATCCATGTTTTGTGGTCAGTGCATGGTAAGTGTTGGTCGCGGCGAACCTAAAGGCACGCAAGAAGTTGCAAAACCAGCGTCACAGACTGATATGATGTGTACTGACATAAGGAGAGCAAGATGTAAGTGTGGGGACCGGCTGTTATCGAGGTGTCATCGAGTGCAGATCTGTCTAAGGTATCAAGGCTTAACGTCATTGAAGTCTAGAGAGTGGACAACACGTTCGTCATACTCAGAGCGATGTCCGAACTCTATTTTCGACGTTATGCGTGCAACTTTCATTGTGGCCAACTACGATTCGATACAGAATGCACGAAACCTGAAAGACACCCTCACTGATACATAGAGAGTAGGATTTGTCTGCGGAATAATGGGAGTGCAAGGATCTGTGACGTTGATATGACTGTATGTAGCACTATTAGTCACCGGGGGTGTGGGCGTAGCTCAGATGGTAGAGCGCTCGGTTGGCGTGCGAGAGGTACTGGGATCGATACCCAGCGCCTCCAGAATTTTTAACACACCTACATTCGCACCTTGCCCTGCAAGTGGAATAATTCACTACTAGTTGAGGTGTCTAGGCAGATACAAGCGAACGATTAGCATCCACAATTGGCAAGCGTGCTTTTATTCGTGCGCAGGAAGCACCCTCCTCCCACACCTACACTTAATTTAGAAACAGTACAAGTGTTCCCATAATATTCTCAAGCCTACGTCGGAAAGATATGCCTTTTGCCGAGTTCACGTAAATCCCACTGCACGTTCCCATTCTTTGCGTGCAGTCGGCTGCTACTGGTGTTGCTGGTTGTGACTGCTGATAACAGATGCCGTAGCAATCAATTCATGGAGTGAATTGTATGTTTTGGGATAGTCTGTCTCTGACATGCAAGCACAGGTGATATAGGTGCGAACACAGGAAGCTTGCAGCCCCTCGCTGCCTGCAGACACAGAGCAGCCACACTAGGAGAGCGGCCTAAGCCGTAGGCGAAATGTGCTCATTCGCTTTGGCGCGACGTCGAACTATAAAGAAGGCTGCCACCAGCGTGAGCGTCGTGTAAAGTCGGAAAAGTCGGCTGCATGGGTGATTGCCAAGTTTGGGGAGCGTTTCGGAGTATGATCAGTGCAATGGAGACGCGGAAACTTGTTGTGGCGCAGTGTTTTGCAGTTGGACGACAAGAGTGGTACACAGTAGCAAAGAGCGAGGCACTGAGATGGCATGAACAATGGAGTGCACAATGGGGCTCGAGATGTGCTTGTTATCTCAGGTGCTGTGTGATTGTCGACAAGGAGTGAAATGGACCAATTTGTGACCGCCCTTTCAATTTAAGACGTTAAAAACAGACGGAATTTGCATTCGTAATACCAGAGCATCGAAACTACTTGGAACTCTTGTGTATATGAACGTGTCCGCGCCTTTGTACTCTGGTACCTTCGCCGCTACAAACCAACCAACCATCGTTTCCGTGCACATCAGAGTCGCAAAGAATGGAGAATAGGCAGGCGTTGTTGTGTGTGCAGCCGTAGCTCAGTTGGCTGATCGTTCGCTTAGTGTGTGAAAGGTCTCGTGTTCAAGCCCCGGCGCATCCATGTTTTGTGGTCAGTGCATGGTAAGTGTTGGTCGCGGCGAACCTAAAGGCACGCAAGAAGTTGCAAAACCAGCGTCACAGACTGATATGATGTGTACTGACATAAGGAGAGCAAGATGTAAGTGTGGGGACCGGCTGTTATCGAGGTGTCATCGAGTGCAGATCTGTCTAAGGTATCAAGGCTTAACGTCATTGAAGTCTAGAGAGTGGACAACACGTTCGTCATACTCAGAGCGATGTCCGAACTCTATTTTCGACGTTATGCGTGCAACTTTCATTGTGGCCAACTACGATTCGATACAGAATGCACGAAACCTGAAAGACACCCTCACTGATACATAGAGAGTAGGATTTGTCTGCGGAATAATGGGAGTGCAAGGATCTGTGACGTTGATATGACTGTATGTAGCACTATTAGTCACCGGGGGTGTGGGCGTAGCTCAGATGGTAGAGCGCTCGGTTGGCGTGCGAGAGGTACTGGGATCGATACCCAGCGCCTCCAGAATTTTTAACACACCTACATTCGCACCTTGCCCTGCAAGTGGAATAATTCACTACTAGTTGAGGTGTCTAGGCAGATACAAGCGAACGATTAGCATCCACAATTGGCAAGCGTGCTTTTATTCGTGCGCAGGAAGCACCCTCCTCCCACACCTACACTTAATTTAGAAACAGTACAAGTGTTCCCATAATATTCTCAAGCCTACGTCGGAAAGATATGCCTTTTGCCGAGTTCACGTAAATCCCACTGCACGTTCCCATTCTTTGCGTGCAGTCGGCTGCTACTGGTGTTGCTGGTTGTGACTGCTGATAACAGATGCCGTAGCAATCAATTCATGGAGTGAATTGTATGTTTTGGGATAGTCTGTCTCTGACATGCAAGCACAGGTGATATAGGTGCGAACACAGGAAGCTTGCAGCCCCTCGCTGCCTGCAGACACAGAGCAGCCACACTAGGAGAGCGGCCTAAGCCGTAGGCGAAATGTGCTCATTCGCTTTGGCGCGACGTCGAACTATAAATAAGGCTGCCACTAGCGTGAGCGTTGCGTGAGCGTCGTGTAAAGTCGGAAAAGTCGGCTGCATGGGTGATTGCCAAGTTTAGGGAGCGTTTCGGAGTATGATCAGTGCAATGGAGACGCGGAAACTTGTTGTGGCCCAGTGTTTTGCAGTTGGACTACAAGAGTGGTACACAGTAGCAAAGAGCGAGGCACTGAGATGGCATGAACAATGGAGTGCACAATGGGGCTCGAGATGTGCTTGTTATCTCAGGTGCTGTGTGATTGTCGACAAGGAGTGAAATGGACCAATTTGTGACCGCCCTTTCAATTTAAGACGTTAAAAACAGACGGAATTTGCATTCGTAATACCAGAGCATCGAAACTACTTGGAACTCTTGTGTATATGAACGTGTCCGCGCCTTTGTACTCTGGTACCTTCGCCGCTACAAACCAACCAACCATCGTGTCCGTGCACATCAGAGTCGCAAAGAATGGAGAATAGGCAGGCCTTGTTGTGTGTGCAGCCGTAGCTCAGTTGGCTGATCGTTCGCTTAGTGTGTGAAAGGTCTCGTGTTCAAGCCCCGGCGCATCCATGTTTTGTGGTCAGTGCATGGTAAGTGTTGGTCGCGGCGAACCTAAAGGCACGCAAGAAGTTGCAAAACCAGCGTCACAGACTGATATGATGTGTACTGACATAAGGAGAGCAAGATGTAAGTGTGGGGACCGGCTGTTATCGAGGTGTCATCGAGTGCAGATCTGTCTAAGGTATCAAGGCTTAACGTCATTGAAGTCTAGAGAGTGGACAACACGTTCGTCATACTCAGAGCGATGTCCGAACTCTATTTTCGACGTTATGCGTGCAACTTTCATTGTGGCCAACTACGATTCGATACAGAATGCACGAAACCTGAAAGACACCCTCACTGATACATAGAGAGTAGGATTTGTCTGCGGAATAATGGGAGTGCAAGGATCTGTGACGTTGATATGACTGTATGTAGCACTATTAGTCACTGGGGGTGTGGGCGTAGCTCAGATGGTAGAGCGCTCGGTTGGCGTGCGAGAGGTACTGGGATCGATACCCAGCGCCTCCAGAATTTTTAACACACCTACATTCGCACCTTGCCCTGCAAGTGGAATAATTCACTACTAGTTGAGGTGTCTAGGCAGATACAAGCGAACGATTAGCATCCACAATTGGCAAGCGTGCTTTTATTCGTGCGCAGGAAGCACCCTCCTCCCACACCTACACTTAATTTAGAAACAGTACAAGTGTTCCCATAATATTCTCAAGCCTACGTCGGAAAGATATGCCTTTTGCCGAGTTCACGTAAATCCCACTGCACGTTCCCATTCTTTGCGTGCAGTCGGCTGCTACTGGTGTTGCTGGTTGTGACTGCTGATAACAGATGCCGTAGCAATCAATTCATGGAGTGAATTGTATGTTTTGGGATAGTCTGTCTCTGACATGCAAGCACAGGTGATATAGGTGCGAACACAGGAAGCTTGCAGCCCCTCGCTGCCTGCAGACACAGAGCAGCCACACTAGGAGAGCGGCCTAAGCCGTAGGCGAAATGTGCTCATTCGCTTTGGCGCGACGTCGAACTATAAAGAAGGCTGCCACCAGCGTGAGCGTCGTGTAAAGTCGGAAAAGTCGGCTGCATGGGTGATTGCCAAGTTTGGGGAGCGTTTCGGAGTATGATCAGTGCAATGGAGACGCGGAAACTTGTTGTGGCGCAGTGTTTTGCAGTTGGACGACAAGAGTGGTACACAGTAGCAAAGAGCGAGGCACTGAGATGGCATGAACAATGGAGTGCACAATGGGGCTCGAGATGTGCTTGTTATCTCAGGTGCTGTGTGATTGTCGACAAGGAGTGAAATGGACCAATTTGTGACCGCCCTTTCAATTTAAGACGTTAAAAACAGACGGAATTTGCATTCGTAATACCAGAGCATCGAAACTACTTGGAACTCTTGTGTATATGAACGTGTCCGCGCCTTTGTACTCTGGTACCTTCGCCGCTACAAACCAACCAACCATCGTTTCCGTGCACATCAGAGTCGCAAAGAATGGAGAATAGGCAGGCGTTGTTGTGTGTGCAGCCGTAGCTCAGTTGGCTGATCGTTCGCTTAGTGTGTGAAAGGTCTCGTGTTCAAGCCCCGGCGCATCCATGTTTTGTGGTCAGTGCATGGTAAGTGTTGGTCGCGGCGAACCTAAAGGCACGCAAGAAGTTGCAAAACCAGCGTCACAGACTGATATGATGTGTACTGACATAAGGAGAGCAAGATGTAAGTGTGGGGACCGGCTGTTATCGAGGTGTCATCGAGTGCAGATCTGTCTAAGGTATCAAGGCTTAACGTCATTGAAGTCTAGAGAGTGGACAACACGTTCGTCATACTCAGAGCGATGTCCGAACTCTATTTTCGACGTTATGCGTGCAACTTTCATTGTGGCCAACTACGATTCGATACAGAATGCACGAAACCTGAAAGACACCCTCACTGATACATAGAGAGTAGGATTTGTCTGCGGAATAATGGGAGTGCAAGGATCTGTGACGTTGATATGACTGTATGTAGCACTATTAGTCACCGGGGGTGTGGGCGTAGCTCAGATGGTAGAGCGCTCGGTTGGCGTGCGAGAGGTACTGGGATCGATACCCAGCGCCTCCAGAATTTTTAACACACCTACATTCGCACCTTGCCCTGCAAGTGGAATAATTCACTACTAGTTGAGGTGTCTAGGCAGATACAAGCGAACGATTAGCATCCACAATTGGCAAGCGTGCTTTTATTCGTGCGCAGGAAGCACCCTCCTCCCACACCTACACTTAATTTAGAAACAGTACAAGTGTTCCCATAATATTCTCAAGCCTACGTCGGAAAGATATGCCTTTTGCCGAGTTCACGTAAATCCCACTGCACGTTCCCATTCTTTGCGTGCAGTCGGCTGCTACTGGTGTTGCTGGTTGTGACTGCTGATAACAGATGCCGTAGCAATCAATTCATGGAGTGAATTGTATGTTTTGGGATAGTCTGTCTCTGACATGCAAGCACAGGTGATATAGGTGCGAACACAGGAAGCTTGCAGCCCCTCGCTGCCTGCAGACACAGAGCAGCCACACTAGGAGAGCGGCCTAAGCCGTAGGCGAAATGTGCTCATTCGCTTTGGCGCGACGTCGAACTATAAATAAGGCTGCCACTAGCGTGAGCGTTGCGTGAGCGTCGTGTAAAGTCGGAAAAGTCGGCTGCATGGGTGATTGCCAAGTTTGGGGAGCGTTTCGGAGTATGATCAGTGCAATGGAGACGCGGAAACTTGTTGTGGCCCAGTGTTTTGCAGTTGGACGACAAGAGTGGTACACAGTAGCAAAGAGCGAGGCACTGAGATGGCATGAACAATGGAGTGCACAATGGGGCTCGAGATGTGCTTGTTATCTCAGGTGCTGTGTGATTGTCGACAAGGAGTGAAATGGACCAATTTGTGACCGCCCTTTCAATTTAAGACGTTAAAAACAGACGGAATTTGCATTCGTAATACCAGAGCATCGAAACTACTTGGAACTCTTGTGTATATGAACGTGTCCGCGCCTTTGTACTCTGGTACCTTCGCCGCTACAAACCAACCAACCATCGTGTCCGTGCACATCAGAGTCGCAAAGAATGGAGAATAGGCAGGCGTTGTTGTGTGTGCAGCCGTAGCTCAGTTGGCTGATCGTGCGCTTAGTGTGTGAAAGGTCTCGTGTTCAAGCCCCGGCGCATCCATGTTTTGTGGTCAGTGCATGGTAAGTGTTGGTCGCGGCGAACCTAAAGGCACGCAAGAAGTTGCAAAACCAGCGTCACAGACTGATATGATGTGTACTGACATAAGGAGAGCAAGATGTAAGTGTGGGGACCGGCTGTTATCGAGGTGTCATCGAGTGCAGATCTGTCTAAGGTATCAAGGCTTAACGTCATTGAAGTCTAGAGAGTGGACAACACGTTCGTCATACTCAGAGCGATGTCCGAACTCTATTTTCGACGTTATGCGTGCAACTTTCATTGTGGCCAACTACGATTCGATACAGAATGCACGAAACCTGAAAGACACCCTCACTGATACATAGAGAGTAGGATTTGTCTGCGGAATAATGGGAGTGCAAGGATCTGTGACGTTGATATGACTGTATGTAGCTCTATTAGTCACCGGGGGTGTGGGCGTAGCTCAGATGGTAGAGCGCTCGGTTGGCGTGCGAGAGGTACTGGGATCGATACCCAGCGCCTCCAGAATTTTTAACACACCTACATTCGCACCTTGCCCTGCAAGTGGAATAATTCACTACTAGTTGAGGTGTCTAGGCAGATACAAGCGAACGATTAGCATCCACAATTGGCAAGCGTGCTTTTATTCGTGCGCAGGAAGCACCCTCCTCCCACACCTACACTTAATTTAGAAACAGTACAAGTGTTCCCATAATATTCTCAAGCCTACGTCGGAAAGATATGCCTTTTGCCGACTTCACGTAAATCCCACTGCACGTTCCCATTCTTTGCGTGCAGTCGGCTGCTACTGGTGTTGCTGGTTGTGACTGCTGATAACAGATGCCGTAGCAATCAATTCATGGAGTGAATTGTATGTTTTGGGATAGTCTGTCTCTGACATGCAAGCACAGGTGATATAGGTGCGAACACAGGAAGCTTGCAGCCCCTCGCTGCCTGCAGACACAGAGCAGCCACACTAGGAGAGCGGCCTAAGCCGTAGGCGAAATGTGCTCATTCGCTTTGGCGCGACGTCGAACTATAAATAAGGCTGCCACTAGCGTGAGCGTTGCGTGAGCGTCGTGTAAAGTCGGAAAAGTCGGCTGCATGGGTGATTGCCAAGTTTGGGGAGCGTTTCGGAGTATGATCAGTGCAATGGAGACGCGGAAACGTGTTGTGGCCCAGTGTTTTGCAGTTGGACGACAAGAGTGGTACACAGTAGCAAAGAGCGAGGCACTGAGATGGCATGAACAATGGAGTGCACAATGGGGCTCGAGATGTGCTTGTTATCTCAGGTGCTGTGTGATTGTCGACAAGGAGTGAAATGGACCAATTTGTGACCGCCCTTTCAATTTAAGACGTTAAAAACAGACGGAATTTGCATTCGTAATACCAGAGCATCGAAACTACTTGGAACTCTTGTGTATATGAACGTGTCCGCGCCTTTGTACTCTGGTACCTTCGCCGCTACAAACCAACCAACCATCGTGTCCGTGCACATCAGAGTCGCAAAGAATGGAGAATAGGCAGGCGTTGTTGTGTGTGCAGCCGTAGCTCAGTTGGCTGATCGTGCGCTTAGTGTGTGAAAGGTCTCGTGTTCAAGCCCCGGCGCATCCATGTTTTGTGGTCAGTGCATGGTAAGTGTTGGTCGCGGCGAACCTAAAGGCACGCAAGAAGTTGCAAAACCAGCGTCACAGACTGATATGATGTGTACTGACATAAGGAGAGCAAGATGTAAGTGTGGGGACCGGCTGTTATCGAGGTGTCATCGAGTGCAGATCTGTCTAAGGTATCAAGGCTTAACGTCATTGAAGTCTAGAGAGTGGACAACACGTTCGTCATACTCAGAGCGATGTCCGAACTCTATTTTCGACGTTATGCGTGCAACTTTCATTGTGGCCAACTACGATTCGATACAGAATGCACGAAACCTGAAAGACACCCTCACTGATACATAGAGAGTAGGATTTGTCTGCGGAATAATGGGAGTGCAAGGATCTGTGACGTTGATATGACTGTATGTAGCTCTATTAGTCACCGGGGGTGTGGGCGTAGCTCAGATGGTAGAGCGCTCGGTTGGCGTGCGAGAGGTACTGGGATCGATACCCAGCGCCTCCAGAATTTTTAACACACCTACATTCGCACCTTGCCCTGCAAGTGGAATAATTCACTACTAGTTGAGGTGTCTAGGCAGATACAAGCGAACGATTAGCATCCACAATTGGCAAGCGTGCTTTTATTCGTGCGCAGGAAGCACCCTCCTCCCACACCTACACTTAATTTAGAAACAGTACAAGTGTTCCCATAATATTCTCAAGCCTACGTCGGAAAGATATGCCTTTTGCCGACTTCACGTAAATCCCACTGCACGTTCCCATTCTTTGCGTGCAGTCGGCTGCTACTGGTGTTGCTGGTTGTGACTGCTGATAACAGATGCCGTAGCAATCAATTCATGGAGTGAATTGTATGTTTTGGGATAGTCTGTCTCTGACATGCAAGCACAGGTGATATAGGTGCGAACACAGGAAGCTTGCAGCCCCTCGCTGCCTGCAGACACAGAGCAGCCACACTAGGAGAGCGGCCTAAGCCGTAGGCGAAATGTGCTCATTCGCTTTGGCGCGACGTCGAACTATAAATAAGGCTGCCACTAGCGTGAGCGTTGCGTGAGCGTCGTGTAAAGTCGGAAAAGTCGGCTGCATGGGTGATTGCCAAGTTTGGGGAGCGTTTCGGAGTATGATCAGTGCAATGGAGACGCGGAAACGTGTTGTGGCCCAGTGTTTTGCAGTTGGACGACAAGAGTGGTACACAGTAGCAAAGAGCGAGGCACTGAGATGGCATGAACAATGGAGTGCACAATGGGGCTCGAGATGTGCTTGTTATCTCAGGTGCTGAGTGATTGTCGACAAGGAGTGAAATGGACCAATTTGTGACCGCCCTGTCAATTTAAGACGTTAAAAACAGACGGAATTTGCATTCGTAATACCAGAGCATCGAAACTACTTGGAACTCTTGTGTATATGAACGTGTCCGCGCCTTTGTACTCTGGTACCTTCGCCGCTACAAACCAACCAACCATCGTGTCCGTGCACATCAGAGTCGCAAAGAATGGAGAATAGGCAGGCCTTGTTGAGTGCGCAGCCGTAGCTCAGTTGGCTGATCGTTCGCTTAGTGTGTGAAAGGTCTCGTGTTCAAGCCCCGGCGCATCCATGTTTTGTGGTCAGTGCATGGTAAGTGTTGGTCGCGGCGAACCTAAAGGCACGCAAGAAGTTGCAAAACCAGCGTCACAGACTGATATGATGTGTACTGACATAAGGAGAGCAAGATGTAAGTGTGGGGACCGGCTGTTATCGAGGTGTCATCGAGTGCAGATCTGTCTAAGGTATCAAGGCTTAACGTCATTGATGTCTAGAGAGTGGACAACACGTTCGTCATACTCAGAGCGATGTCCGAACTCTATTTTCGACGTTATGCGTGCAACTTTCATTGTGGCCAACTACGATTCGATACAGAATGCACGAAACCTGAAGACACCATCACTGATACATAGAGAGTAGGATTTGTCTGCGGAATAATGGGAGTGCAAGGATCTGTGACGTTGATATAACTGTATGTAGCACTATTAGTCACCGGGGGTGTGGGCATAGCTGAGATGGTAGAGCGCTTGGTTGGCGTGCGAGAGGTACTGGGATCGATACCCAGCGCCTCCAGAATTTTTAACACACCTACATTCGCACCTTGCCCTGCAAGTGGAATAATTCACTACTAGTTGAGGTGTCTAGGCAGATACAAGCGAACGATTAGCATCCACAATTGGCAAGCGTGCTTTTATTCGTGTGCAGGAAGCACCCTCCTCCCACACCTACACTTAATTTAGAAACAGTACAAGTGTTCCCATAATATTCTCAAGCCTACGTCGGAAAGATATGCCTTTTGCCGACTTCACGTAAATCCCACTGCACGTTCCCATTCTTTGCGTGCAGTCGGCTGCTACTGGTGTTGCTGGTTGTGACTGCTGATAACAGATGCCGTAGCAATCAATTCATTGAGTGAATTGTATGTTTTGGGACAGTCTGTCTCTGACATGCAAGCACAGGTGATATAGGTGCGAACACAGGAAGCTTGCAGCCCCTCGCTGCCTGCAGACACAGAGCAGCCACACTAGGAGAGCGGCCTAAGCCGTAGGCGAAATGTGCTCATTCGCTTTGGCGCGACGTCGAACTATAAATAAGGCTGCCACTAGCGTGAGCGTCGTGTAAAGTCGGAAAAGTCGGCTGCATGGGTGATTGCCAAGTTTAGGGAGCGTTTCGGAGTATGATCAGTGCAATGGAGACACGGAAACTTGTTGTGGCCCAGTGTTTTGCAGTTGGACGACAAGAGTGGTACACAGTAGCAAAGAGCGAGGCACTGAGATGGCATGAACAATGGAGTGCACAATGGGGCTCGAGATGTGCTTGTTATCTCAGGTGCTGTGTGATTGTCGACAAGGAGTGAAATGGACCAATTTGTGACCGCCCTTTCAATTTAAGACGTTAAAAACAGACGGAATTTGCATTCGTAATACCAGAGCATCGAAACTACTTGGAACTCTTGTGTATATGAACGTGTCCGCGCCTTTGTACTCTGGTACCTTCGCCGCTACAAACCAACCAACCATCGTGTCCGTGCACATCAGAGTCGCAAAGAATGGAGAATAGGCAGGCGTTGTTGTGTGTGCAGCTGTAGCTCAGTTGGCTGATCGTTCGCTTAGTGTGTGAAAGGTCTCGGGTTCAAGCCCCGGCGCATCCATGTTTTGTGGTCAGTGCATGGTAAGTGTTGGTCGCGGCGAACCTAAAGGCACGCAAGAAGTTGCAAAACCAGCGTCACAGACTGATATGATGTGTACTGACATAAGGAGAGCAAGATGTAAGTGTGGGGACCGGCTGTTATCGAGGTGTCATCGAGTGCAGATCTGTCTAAGGTATCAAGGCTTAACGTCATTGAAGTCTAGAGAGTGGACAACACGTTCGTCATACTCAGAGCGATGTCCGAACTCTATTTTCGACGTTATGCGTGCAACTTTCATTGTGGCCAACTACGATTCGATACAGAATGCACGAAACCTGAAAGACACCCTCACTGATACATAGAGAGTAGGATTGGTCTGCGGAATAATGGGAGTGCAAGGATCTGTGACGTTGATATGACTGTATGTAGCACTATTAGTCACCGGGGGTGTGGGCGTAGCTCAGATGGTAGAGCGCTCGGTTGGCGTGCGAGAGGTACTGGGATCGATACCCAGCGCCTCCAGAATTTTTAACACACCTACATTCGCACCTTGCCCTGCAAGTGGAATAATTCACTACTAGTTGAGGTGTCTAGGCAGATACAAGCGAACGATTAGCATCCACAATTGGCAAGCGTGCTTTTATTCGTGCGCAGGAAGCACCCTCCTCCCACACCTACACTTAATTTAGAAACAGTACAAGTGTTCCCATAATATTCTCAAGCCTACGTCGGAAAGATATGCCTTTTGCCGACTTCACGTAAATCCCACTGCACGTTCCCATTCTTTGCGTGCAGTCGGCTGCTACTGGTGTTGCTGGTTGTGACTGCTGATAACAGATGCCGTAGCAATCAATTCATGGAGTGAATTGTATGTTTTGGGATAGTCTGTCTCTGACATGCAAGCACAGGTGATATAGGTGCGAACACAGGAAGCTTGCAGCCCCTCGCTGCCTGCAGACACAGAGCAGCCACACTAGGAGAGCGGCCTAAGCCGTAGGCGAAATGTGCTCATTCGCTTTGGCGCGACGTCGAACTATAAATAAGGCTGCCACTAGCGTGAGCGTCGTGTAAAGTCGGAAAAGTCGGCTGCATGGGTGATTGCCAAGTTTAGGGAGCGTTTCGGAGTATGATCAGTGCAATGGAGACGCGGAAACTTGTTGTGGCCCAGTGTTTTGCAGTTGGACGACAAGAGTGGTACACAGTAGCAAAGAGCGAGGCACTGAGATGGCATGAACAATGGAGTGCACAATGGGGCTCGAGATGTGCTTGTTATCTCAGGTGCTGTGTGATTGTCGACAAGGAGTGAAATGGACCAATTTGTGACCGCCCTTTCAATTTAAGACGTTAAAAACAGACGGAATTTGCATTCGTAATACCAGAGCATCGAAACTACTTGGAACTCTTGTGTACATGAACGTGTCCGCGCCTTTGTACTCTGGTACCTTCGCCGCTACAAACCAACCAACCATCGTGTCCGTGCACATCAGAGTCGCAAAGAATGGAGAATAGGCAGGCCTTGTTGTGTGTGCAGCCGTAGCTCAGTTGGCTGATCGTTCGCTTAGTGTGTGAAAGGTCTCGTGTTCAAGCCCCGGCGCATCCATGTTTTGTGGTCAGTGCATGGTAAGTGTTGGTCGCGGCGAACCTAAAGGCACGCAAGAAGTTGCAAAACCAGCGTCACAGACTGATATGATGTGTACTGACATAAGGAGAGCAAGATGTAAGTGTGGGGACCGGCTGTTATCGAGGTGTCATCGAGTGCAGATCTGTCTAAGGTATCAAGGCTTAACGTCATTGAAGTCTAGAGAGTGGACAACACGTTCGTCATACTCAGAGCGATGTCCGAACTCTATTTTCGACGTTATGCGTGCAACTTTCATTGTGGCCAACTACGATTCGATACAGAATGCACGAAACCTGAAAGACACCCTCACTGATACATAGAGAGTAGGATTTGTCTGCGGAATAATGGGAGTGCAAGGATCTGTGACGTTGATATGACTGTATGTAGCACTATTAGTCACCGGGGGTGTGGGCGTAGCTGAGATGGTAGAGCGCTCGGTTGGCGTGCGAGAGGTACTGGGATCGATACCCAGCGCCTCCAGAATTTTTAACACACCTACATTCGCACCTTGCCCTGCAAGTGGAATAATTCACTACTAGTTGAGGTGTCTAGGCAGATACAAGCGAACGATTAGCATCCACAATTGGCAAGCGTGCTTTTATTCGTGCGCAGGAAGCACCCTCCTCCCACACCTACCCTTAATTTAGAAACAGTACAAGTGTTCCCATAATATTCTCAAGCCTACGTCGGAAAGATATGCCTTTTGCCGAGTTCACGTAAATCCCACTGCACGTTCCCATTCTTTGCGTGCAGTCGGCTGCTACTGGTGTTGCTGGTTGTGACTGCTGATAACAGATGCCGTAGCAATCAATTCATGGAGTGAATTGTATGTTTTGGGATAGTCTGTCTCTGACATGCAAGCACAGGTGATATAGGTGCGAACACAGGAAGCTTGCAGCCCCTCGCTGCCTGCAGACACAGAGCAGCCACACTAGGAGAGCGGCCTAAGCCGTAGGCGAAATGTGCTCATCCGCTTTGGCGCGACGTCGAACTATAAATAAGGCTGCCACTAGCGTGAGCGTTGCGTGAGCGTCGTGTAAAGTCGGAAAAGTCGGCTGCATGGGTGATTGCCAAGTTTAGGGAGCGTTTCGGAGTATGATCAGTGCAATGGAGACGCGGAAACTTGTTGTGGCCCAGTGTTTTGCAGTTGGACTACAAGAGTGGTACACAGTAGCAAAGAGCGAGGCACTGAGATGGCATGAACAATGGAGTGCACAATGGGGCTCGAGATGTGCTTGTTATCTCAGGTGCTGTGTGATTGTCGACAAGGAGTGAAATGGACCAATTTGTGACCGCCCTTTCAATTTAAGACGTTAAAAACAGACGGAATTTGCATTCGTAATACCAGAGCATCGAAACTACTTGGAACTCTTGTGTATATGAACGTGTCCGCGCCTTTGTACTCTGGTACCTTCGCCGCTACAAACCAACCAACCATCGTGTCCGTGCACATCAGAGTCGCAAAGAATGGAGAATAGGCAGGCGTTGTTGTGTGTGCAGCCGTAGCTCAGTTGGCTGATCGTTCGCTTAGTGTGTGAAAGGTCTCGTGTTCAAGCCCCGGCGCATCCGTGTTTTGTGGTCAGTGCATGGTAAGTGTTGGTCGCGGCGAACCTAAAGGCGCGCAAGAAGTTGCAAAACCAGCGTCACAGACTGATATGATGTGTACTGACATAAGGAGAGCAAGATGTAAGTGTGGGGACCGGCTGTTATCGAGGTGTCATCGAGTGCAGATCTGTCTAAGGTATCAAGGCTTAACGTCATTGAAGTCTAGAGAGTGGACAACACGTTCGTCATACTCAGAGCGATGTCCGAACTCTATTTTCGACGTTATGCGTGCAACTTTCATTGTGGCCAACTACGATTCGATACAGAATGCACGAAACCTGAAAGACACCCTCACTGATACATAGAGAGTAGGATTTGTCTGCGGAATAATGGGAGTGCAAGGATCTGTGACGTTGATATGACTGTATGTAGCACTATTAGTCACTGGGGGTGTGGGCGTAGCTCAGATGGTAGAGCGCTCGGTTGGCGTGCGAGAGGTACTGGGATCGATACCCAGCGCCTCCAGAATTTTTAACACACCTACATTCGCACCTTGCCCTGCAAGTGGAATAATTCACTACTAGTTGAGGTGTCTAGGCAGATACAAGCGAACGATTAGCATCCACAATTGGCAAGCGTGCTTTTATTCGTGCGCAGGAAGCACCCTCCTCCCACACCTACACTTAATTTAGAAACAGTACAAGTGTTCCCATAATATTCTCAAGCCTACGTCGGAAAGATATGCCTTTTGCCGAGTTCACGTAAATCCCACTGCACGTTCCCATTCTTTGCGTGCAGTCGGCTGCTACTGGTGTTGCTGGTTGTGACTGCTGATAACAGATGCCGTAGCAATCAATTCATGGAGTGAATTGTATGTTTTGGGATAGTCTGTCTCTGACATGCAAGCACAGGTGATATAGGTGCGAACACAGGAAGCTTGCAGCCCCTCGCTGCCTGCAGACACAGAGCAGCCACACTAGGAGAGCGGCCTAAGCCGTATTCGAAATGTGCTCATTCGCTTTGGCGCGACGTCGAACTATAAAGAAGGCTGCCACCAGCGTGAGCGTCGTGTAAAGTCGGAAAAGTCGGCTGCATGGGTGATTGCCAAGTTTGGGGAGCGTTTCGGAGTATGATCAGTGCAATGGAGACGCGGAAACTTGTTGTGGCGCAGTGTTTTGCAGTTGGACGACAAGAGTGGTACACAGTAGCAAAGAGCGAGGCACTGAGATGGCATGAACAATGGAGTGCACAATGGGGCTCGAGATGTGCTTGTTATCTCAGGTGCTGTGTGATTGTCGACAAGGAGTGAAATGGACCAATTTGTGACCGCCCTTTCAATTTAAGACGTTAAAAACAGACGGAATTTGCATTCGTAATACCAGAGCATCGAAACTACTTGGAACTCTTGTGTATATGAACGTGTCCGCGCCTTTGTACTCTGGTACCTTCGCCGCTACAAACCAACCAACCATCGTGTCCGTGCACATCAGAGTCGCAAAGAATGGAGAATAGGCAGGCGTTGTTGTGTGTGCAGCCGTAGCTCAGTTGGCTGATCGTTCGCTTAGTGTGTGAAAGGTCTCGTGTTCAAGCCCCGGCGCATCCATGTTTTGTGGTCAGTGCATGGTAAGTGTTGGTCGCGGCGAACCTAAAGGCACGCAAGAAGTTGCAAAACCAGCGTCACAGACTGATATGATGTGTACTGACATAAGGAGAGCAAGATGTAAGTGTGGGGACCGGCTGTTATCGAGGTGTCATCGAGTGCAGATCTGTCTAAGGTATCAAGGCTTAACGTCATTGATGTCTAGAGAGTGGACAAGACGTTCGTCATACTCAGAGCGATGTCCGAACTCTATTTTCGACGTTATGCGTGCAACTTTCATTGTGGCCAACTACGATTCGATACAGAATGCACGAAACCTGAAAGACACCCTCACTGATACATAGAGAGTAGGATTTGTCTGCGGAATAATGGGAGTGCAAGGATCTGTGACGTTGATATGACTGTATGTAGCACTATTAGTCACCGGGGGTGTGGGCGTAGCTCAGATGGTAGAGCGCTCGGTTGGCGTGCGAGAGGTACTGGGATCGATACCCAGCGCCTCCAGAATTTTTAACACACCTACATTCGCACCTTGCCCTGCAAGTGGAATAATTCACTACTAGTTGAGGTGTCTAGGCAGATACAAGCGAACGATTAGCATCCACAATTGGCAAGCGTGCTTTTATTCGTGCGCAGGAAGCACCCTCCTCCCACACCTACACTTAATTTAGAAACAGTACAAGTGTTCCCATAATATTCTCAAGCCTACGTCGGAAAGATATGCCTTTTGCCGACTTCACGTAAATCCCACTGCACGTTCCCATTCTTTGCGTGCAGTCGGCTGCTACTGGTGTTGCTGGTTGTGACTGCTGATAACAGATGCCGTAGCAATCAATTCATGGAGTGAATTGTATGTTTTGGGATAGTCTGTCTCTGACATGCAAGCACAGGTGATATAGGTGCGAACACAGGAAGCTTGCAGCCCCTCGCTGCCTGCAGACACAGAGCAGCCACACTAGGAGAGCGGCCTAAGCCGTAGGCGAAATGTGCTCATTCGCTTTGGCGCGACGTCGAACTATAAATAAGGCTGCCACTAGCGTGAGCGTCGTGTAAAGTCGGAAAAGTCGGCTGCATGGGTGATTGCCAAGTTTAGGGAGCGTTTCGGAGTATGATCAGTGCAATGGAGACGCGGAAACTTGTTGTGGCCCAGTGTTTTGCAGTTGGACGACAAGAGTGGTACACAGTAGCAAAGAGCGAGGCACTGAGATGGCATGAACAATGGAGTGCACAATGGGGCTCGAGATGTGCTTGTTATCTCAGGTGCTGTGTGATTGTCGACAAGGAGTGAAATGGACCAATTTGTGACCGCCCTTTCAATTTAAGACGTTAAAAACAGACGGAATTTGCATTCGTAATACCAGAGCATCGAAACTACTTGGAACTCTTGTGTACATGAACGTGTCCGCGCCTTTGTACTCTGGTACCTTCGCCGCTACAAACCAACCAACCATCGTGTCCGTGCACATCAGAGTCGCAAAGAATGGAGAATAGGCAGGCCTTGTTGTGTGTGCAGCCGTAGCTCAGTTGGCTGATCGTTCGCTTAGTGTGTGAAAGGTCTCGTGTTCAAGCCCCGGCGCATCCATGTTTTGTGGTCAGTGCATGGTAAGTGTTGGTCGCGGCGAACCTAAAGGCACGCAAGAAGTTGCAAAACCAGCGTCACAGACTGATATGATGTGTACTGACATAAGGAGAGCAAGATGTAAGTGTGGGGACCGGCTGTTATCGAGGTGTCATCGAGTGCAGATCTGTCTAAGGTATCAAGGCTTAACGTCATTGAAGTCTAGAGAGTGGACAACACGTTCGTCATACTCAGAGCGATGTCCGAACTCTATTTTCGACGTTATGCGTGCAACTTTCATTGTGGCCAACTACGATTCGATACAGAATGCACGAAACCTGAAAGACACCCTCACTGATACATAGAGAGTAGGATTTGTCTGCGGAATAATGGGAGTGCAAGGATCTGTGACGTTGATATGACTGTATGTAGCACTATTAGTCACCGGGGGTGTGGGCGTAGCTGAGATGGTAGAGCGCTCGGTTGGCGTGCGAGAGGTACTGGGATCGATACCCAGCGCCTCCAGAATTTTTAACACACCTACATTCGCACCTTGCCCTGCAAGTGGAATAATTCACTACTAGTTGAGGTGTCTAGGCAGATACAAGCGAACGATTAGCATCCACAATTGGCAAGCGTGCTTTTATTCGTGCGCAGGAAGCACCCTCCTCCCACACCTACCCTTAATTTAGAAACAGTACAAGTGTTCCCATAATATTCTCAAGCCTACGTCGGAAAGATATGCCTTTTGCCGAGTTCACGTAAATCCCACTGCACGTTCCCATTCTTTGCGTGCAGTCGGCTGCTACTGGTGTTGCTGGTTGTGACTGCTGATAACAGATGCCGTAGCAATCAATTCATGGAGTGAATTGTATGTTTTGGGATAGTCTGTCTCTGACATGCAAGCACAGGTGATATAGGTGCGAACACAGGAAGCTTGCAGCCCCTCGCTGCCTGCAGACACAGAGCAGCCACACTAGGAGAGCGGCCTAAGCCGTAGGCGAAATGTGCTCATCCGCTTTGGCGCGACGTCGAACTATAAATAAGGCTGCCACTAGCGTGAGCGTTGCGTGAGCGTCGTGTAAAGTCGGAAAAGTCGGCTGCATGGGTGATTGCCAAGTTTAGGGAGCGTTTCGGAGTATGATCAGTGCAATGGAGACGCGGAAACTTGTTGTGGCCCAGTGTTTTGCAGTTGGACTACAAGAGTGGTACACAGTAGCAAAGAGCGAGGCACTGAGATGGCATGAACAATGGAGTGCACAATGGGGCTCGAGATGTGCTTGTTATCTCAGGTGCTGTGTGATTGTCGACAAGGAGTGAAATGGACCAATTTGTGACCGCCCTTTCAATTTAAGACGTTAAAAACAGACGGAATTTGCATTCGTAATACCAGAGCATCGAAACTACTTGGAACTCTTGTGTATATGAACGTGTCCGCGCCTTTGTACTCTGGTACCTTCGCCGCTACAAACCAACCAACCATCGTGTCCGTGCACATCAGAGTCGCAAAGAATGGAGAATAGGCAGGCGTTGTTGTGTGTGCAGCCGTAGCTCAGTTGGCTGATCGTTCGCTTAGTGTGTGAAAGGTCTCGTGTTCAAGCCCCGGCGCATCCGTGTTTTGTGGTCAGTGCATGGTAAGTGTTGGTCGCGGCGAACCTAAAGGCGCGCAAGAAGTTGCAAAACCAGCGTCACAGACTGATATGATGTGTACTGACATAAGGAGAGCAAGATGTAAGTGTGGGGACCGGCTGTTATCGAGGTGTCATCGAGTGCAGATCTGTCTAAGGTATCAAGGCTTAACGTCATTGAAGTCTAGAGAGTGGACAACACGTTCGTCATACTCAGAGCGATGTCCGAACTCTATTTTCGACGTTATGCGTGCAACTTTCATTGTGGCCAACTACGATTCGATACAGAATGCACGAAACCTGAAAGACACCCTCACTGATACATAGAGAGTAGGATTTGTCTGCGGAATAATGGGAGTGCAAGGATCTGTGACGTTGATATGACTGTATGTAGCACTATTAGTCACTGGGGGTGTGGGCGTAGCTCAGATGGTAGAGCGCTCGGTTGGCGTGCGAGAGGTACTGGGATCGATACCCAGCGCCTCCAGAATTTTTAACACACCTACATTCGCACCTTGCCCTGCAAGTGGAATAATTCACTACTAGTTGAGGTGTCTAGGCAGATACAAGCGAACGATTAGCATCCACAATTGGCAAGCGTGCTTTTATTCGTGCGCAGGAAGCACCCTCCTCCCACACCTACACTTAATTTAGAAACAGTACAAGTGTTCCCATAATATTCTCAAGCCTACGTCGGAAAGATATGCCTTTTGCCGAGTTCACGTAAATCCCACTGCACGTTCCCATTCTTTGCGTGCAGTCGGCTGCTACTGGTGTTGCTGGTTGTGACTGCTGATAACAGATGCCGTAGCAATCAATTCATGGAGTGAATTGTATGTTTTGGGATAGTCTGTCTCTGACATGCAAGCACAGGTGATATAGGTGCGAACACAGGAAGCTTGCAGCCCCTCGCTGCCTGCAGACACAGAGCAGCCACACTAGGAGAGCGGCCTAAGCCGTATTCGAAATGTGCTCATTCGCTTTGGCGCGACGTCGAACTATAAAGAAGGCTGCCACCAGCGTGAGCGTCGTGTAAAGTCGGAAAAGTCGGCTGCATGGGTGATTGCCAAGTTTGGGGAGCGTTTCGGAGTATGATCAGTGCAATGGAGACGCGGAAACTTGTTGTGGCGCAGTGTTTTGCAGTTGGACGACAAGAGTGGTACACAGTAGCAAAGAGCGAGGCACTGAGATGGCATGAACAATGGAGTGCACAATGGGGCTCGAGATGTGCTTGTTATCTCAGGTGCTGTGTGATTGTCGACAAGGAGTGAAATGGACCAATTTGTGACCGCCCTTTCAATTTAAGACGTTAAAAACAGACGGAATTTGCATTCGTAATACCAGAGCATCGAAACTACTTGGAACTCTTGTGTATATGAACGTGTCCGCGCCTTTGTACTCTGGTACCTTCGCCGCTACAAACCAACCAACCATCGTGTCCGTGCACATCAGAGTCGCAAAGAATGGAGAATAGGCAGGCGTTGTTGTGTGTGCAGCCGTAGCTCAGTTGGCTGATCGTTCGCTTAGTGTGTGAAAGGTCTCGTGTTCAAGCCCCGGCGCATCCATGTTTTGTGGTCAGTGCATGGTAAGTGTTGGTCGCGGCGAACCTAAAGGCACGCAAGAAGTTGCAAAACCAGCGTCACAGACTGATATGATGTGTACTGACATAAGGAGAGCAAGATGTAAGTGTGGGGACCGGCTGTTATCGAGGTGTCATCGAGTGCAGATCTGTCTAAGGTATCAAGGCTTAACGTCATTGATGTCTAGAGAGTGGACAAGACGTTCGTCATACTCAGAGCGATGTCCGAACTCTATTTTCGACGTTATGCGTGCAACTTTCATTGTGGCCAACTACGATTCGATACAGAATGCACGAAACCTGAAAGACACCCTCACTGATACATAGAGAGTAGGATTTGTCTGCGGAATAATGGGAGTGCAAGGATCTGTGACGTTGATATGACTGTATGTAGCACTATTAGTCACCGGGGGTGTGGGCGTAGCTCAGATGGTAGAGCGCTCGGTTGGCGTGCGAGAGGTACTGGGATCGATACCCAGCGCCTCCAGAATTTTTAACACACCTACATTCGCACCTTGCCCTGCAAGTGGAATAATTCACTACTAGTTGAGGTGTCTAGGCAGATACAAGCGAACGATTAGCATCCACAATTGGCAAGCGTGCTTTTATTCGTGCGCAGGAAGCACCCTCCTCCCACACCTACACTTAATTTAGAAACAGTACAAGTGTTCCCATAATATTCTCAAGCCTACGTCGGAAAGATATGCCTTTTGCCGACTTCACGTAAATCCCACTGCACGTTCCCATTCTTTGCGTGCAGTCGGCTGCTACTGGTGTTGCTGGTTGTGACTGCTGATAACAGATGCCGTAGCAATCAATTCATGGAGTGAATTGTATGTTTTGGGATAGTCTGTCTCTGACATGCAAGCACAGGTGATATAGGTGCGAACACAGGAAGCTTGCAGCCCCTCGCTGCCTGCAGACACAGAGCAGCCACACTAGGAGAGCGGCCTAAGCCGTAGGCGAAATGTGCTCATTCGCTTTGGCGCGACGTCGAACTATAAATAAGGCTGCCACTAGCGTGAGCGTTGCGTGAGCGTCGTGTAAAGTCGGAAAAGTCGGCTGCATGGGTGATTGCCAAGTTTGGGGAGCGTTTCGGAGTATGATCAGTGCAATGGAGACGCGGAAACTTGTTGTGGCCCAGTGTTTTGCAGTTGGACGACAAGAGTGGTACACAGTAGCAAAGAGCGAGGCACTGAGATGGCATGAACAATGGAGTGCACAATGGGGCTCGAGATGTGCTTGTTATCTCAGGTGCTGTGTGATTGTCGACAAGGAGTGAAATGGACCAATTTGTGACCGCCCTTTCAATTTAAGACGTTAAAAACAGACGGAATTTGCATTCGTAATACCAGAGCATCGAAACTACTTGGAACTCTTGTGTATATGAACGTGTCCGCGCCTTTGTACTCTGGTACCTTCGCCGCTACAAACCAACCAACCATCGTGTCCGTGCACATCAGAGTCGCAAAGAATGGAGAATAGGCAGGCGTTGTTGTGTGTGCAGCCGTAGCTCAGTTGGCTGATCGTTCGCTTAGTGTGTGAAAGGTCTCGGGTTCAAGCCCCGGCGCATCCATGTTTTGTGGTCAGTGCATGGTAAGTGTTGGTCGCGGCGAACCTAAAGGCACGCAAGAAGTTGCAAAACCAGCGTCACAGACTGATATGATGTGTACTGACATAAGGAGAGCAAGATGTAAGTGTGGGGACCGGCTGTTATCGAGGTGTCATCGAGTGCAGATCTGTCTAAGGTATCAAGGCTTAACGTCATTGAAGTCTAGAGAGTGGACAACACGTTCGTCATACTCAGAGCGATGTCCGAACTCTATTTTCGACGTTATGCGTGCAACTTTCATTGTGGCCAACTACGATTCGATACAGAATGCACGAAACCTGAAAGACACCCTCACTGATACATAGAGAGTAGGATTTGTCTGCGGAATAATGGGAGTGCAAGGATCTGTGACGTTGATATGACTGTATGTAGCACTATTAGTCACCGGGGGTGTGGGCGTAGCTCAGATGGTAGAGCGCTCGGTTGGCGTGCGAGAGGTACTGGGATCGATACCCAGCGCCTCCAGAATTTTTAACACACCTACATTCGCACCTTGCCCTGCAAGTGGAATAATTCACTACTAGTTGAGGTGTCTAGGCAGATACAAGCGAACGATTAGCATCCACAATTGGCAAGCGTGCTTTTATTCGTGCGCAGGAAGCACCCTCCTCCCACACCTACACTTAATTTAGAAACAGTACAAGTGTTCCCATAATATTCTCAAGCCTACGTCGGAAAGATATGCCTTTTGCCGACTTCACGTAAATCCCACTGCACGTTCCCATTCTTTGCGTGCAGTCGGCTGCTACTGGTGTTGCTGGTTGTGACTGCTGATAACAGATGCCGTAGCAATCAATTCATGGAGTGAATTGTATGTTTTGGGATAGTCTGTCTCTGACATGCAAGCACAGGTGATATAGGTGCGAACACAGGAAGCTTGCAGCCCCTCGCTGCCTGCAGACACAGAGCAGCCACACTAGGAGAGCGGCCTAAGCCGTAGGCGAAATGTGCTCATTCGCTTTGGCGCGACGTCGAACTATAAATAAGGCTGCCACTAGCGTGAGCGTTGCGTGAGCGTCGTGTAAAGTCAGAAAAGTCGGCTGCATGGGTGATTGGCAAGTTTGGGGAGAGTTTCGGAGTATGATCAGTGCAATGGAGACGCGGAAACTTGTTGTGGCCCAGTGTTTTGCAGTTGGACGACAAGAGTGGTACACAGTAGCAAAGAGCGAGGCACTGAGATGGCATGAACAATGGAGTGCACAATGGGGCTCGAGATGTGCTTGTTATCTCAGGTGCTGAGTGATTGTCGACAAGGAGTGAAATGGACCAATTTGTGACCGCCCTGTCAATTTAAGACGTTAAAAACAGACGGAATTTGCATTCGTAATACCAGAGCATCGAAACTACTTGGAACTCTTGTGTATATGAACGTGTCCGCGCCTTTGTACTCTGGTACCTTCGCCGCTACAAACCAACCAACCATCGTGTCCGTGCACATCAGAGTCGCAAAGAATGGAGAATAGGCAGGCCTTGTTGAGTGCGCAGCCGTAGCTCAGTTGGCTGATCGTTCGCTTAGTGTGTGAAAGGTCTCGTGTTCAAGCCCCGGCGCATCCATGTTTTGTGGTCAGTGCATGGTAAGTGTTGGTCGCGGCGAACCTAAAGGCACGCAAGAAGTTGCAAAACCAGCGTCACAGACTGATATGATGTGTACTGACATAAGGAGAGCAAGATGTAAGTGTGGGGACCGGCTGTTATCGAGGTGTCATCGAGTGCAGATCTGTCTAAGGTATCAAGGCTTAACGTCATTGATGTCTAGAGAGTGGACAACACGTTCGTCATACTCAGAGCGATGTCCGAACTCTATTTTCGACGTTATGCGTGCAACTTTCATTGTGGCCAACTACGATTCGATACAGAATGCACGAAACCTGAAGACACCATCACTGATACATAGAGAGTAGGATTTGTCTGCGGAATAATGGGAGTGCAAGGATCTGTGACGTTGATATAACTGTATGTAGCACTATTAGTCACCGGGGGTGTGGGCGTAGCTGAGATGGTAGAGCGCTTGGTTGGCGTGCGAGAGGTACTGGGATCGATACCCAGCGCCTCCAGAATTTTTAACACACCTACATTCGCACCTTGCCCTGCAAGTGGAATAATTCACTACTAGTTGAGGTGTCTAGGCAGATACAAGCGAACGATTAGCATCCACAATTGGCAAGCGTGCTTTTATTCGTGCGCAGGAAGCACCCTCCTCCCACACCTACACTTAATTTAGAAACAGTACAAGTGTTCCCATAATATTCTCAAGCCTACGTCGGAAAGATATGCCTTTTGCCGAGTTCACGTAAATCCCACTGCACGTTCCCATTCTTTGCGTGCAGTCGGCTGCTACTGGTGTTGCTGGTTGTGACTGCTGATAACAGATGCCGTAGCAATCAATTCATGGAGTGAATTGTATGTTTTGGGATAGTCTGTCTCTGACATGCAAGCACAGGTGATATAGGTGCGAACACAGGAAGCTTGCAGCCCCTCGCTGCCTGCAGACACAGAGCAGCCACACTAGGAGAGCGGCCTAAGCCGTAGGCGATATGTGCTCATTCGCTTTGGCGCGACGTCGAACTATAAATAAGGCTGCCACTAGCGTGAGCGTCGTGTAAAGTCGGAAAAGTCGGCTGCATGGGTGATTGCCAAGTTTGGGGAGCGTTCCGGAGTATGATCAGTGCAATGGAGACGCGGAAACTTGTTGTGGCCCAGTGTTTTGCAGTTGGACGACAAGAGTGGTACACAGTAGCAAAGAGCGAGGCACTGAGATGGCATGAACAATGGAGTGCACAATGGGGCTCGAGATGTGCTTGTTATCTCAGGTGCTGTGTGATTGTCGACAAGGAGTGAAATGGACCAATTTGTGACCGCCCTTTCAATTTAAGACGTTAAAAACAGACGGAATTTGCATTCATAATACCAGAGCATCTAAACGACTTGGAACTCTTGTGTATATGAACGTGTCCGCGCCTTTGTACTCTGGTACCTTCGCCGCTACAAACCAACCAACCATCGTGTCCGTGCACATCAGAGTCGCAAAGAATGGAGAATAGGCAGGCGTTGTTGTGTGTGCAGCCGTAGCTCAGTTGGCTGATCGTTTGCTTAGTGTGTGAAAGGTCTCGGGTTCAAGCCCCGGCGCATCCATGTTTTGTGGTCAGTGCATGGTAAGTGTTGGTCGCGGCGAACCTAAAGGCACGCAAGAAGTTGCAAAACCAGCGTCACAGACTGATATGATGTGTACTGACATAAGGAGAGCAAGATGTAAGTGTGGGGACCGGCTGTTATCGAGGTGTCATCGAGTGCAGATCTGTCTAAGGTATCAAGGCTTAACGTCATTGAAGTCTAGAGAGTGGACAACACGTTCGTCATACTCAGAGCGATGTCCGAACTCTATTTTCGACGTTATGCGTGCAACTTTCATTGTGGCCAACTACGATTCGATACAGAATGCACGAAACCTGAAAGACACCCTCACTGATACATAGAGAGTAGGATTTGTCTGCGGAATAATGGGAGTGCAAGGATCTGTGACGTTGATATGACTGTATGTAGCACTATTAGCCACCGGGGGTGTGGGCGTAGCTCAGATGGTAGAGCGCTCGGTTGGCGTGCGAGAGGTACTGGGATCGATACCCAGCGCCTCCAGAATTTTTAACACACCTACATTCGCACCTTGCCCTGCAAGTGGAATAATTCACTACTAGTTGAGGTGTCTAGGCAGATACAAGCGAACGATTAGCATCCACAATTGGCAAGCGTGCTTTTATTCGTGCGCAGGAAGCACCCTCCTCCCACACCTACACTTAATTTAGAAACAGTACAAGTGTTCCCATAATATTCTCAAGCCTACGTCGGAAAGATATGCCTTTTGCCGACTTCACGTAAATCCCACTGCACGTTCCCATTCTTTGCGTGCAGTCGGCTGCTACTGGTGTTGCTGGTTGTGACTGCTGATAACAGATGCCGTAGCAATCAATTCATGGAGTGAATTGTATGTTTTGGGATAGTCTGTCTCTGACATGCAAGCACAGGTGATATAGGTGCGAACACAGGAAGCTTGCAGCCCCTCGCTGCCTGCAGACACAGAGCAGCCACACTAGGAGAGCGGCCTAAGCCGTAGGCGAAATGTGCTCATTCGCTTTGGCGCGACGTCGAACTATAAATAAGGCTGCCACTAGCGTGAGCGTTGCGTGAGCGTCGTGTAAAGTCGGAAAAGTCGGCTGCATGGGTGATTGCCAAGTTTGGGGAGCGTTTCGGAGTATGATCAGTGCAATGGAGACGCGGAAACGTGTTGTGGCCCAGTGTTTTGCAGTTGGACGACAAGAGTGGTACACAGTAGCAAAGAGCGAGGCACTGAGATGGCATGAACAATGGAGTGCACAATGGGGCTCGAGATGTGCTTGTTATCTCAGGTGCTGTGTGATTGTCGACAAGGAGTGAAATGGACCAATTTGTGACCGCCCTGTCAATTTAAGACGTTAAAAACAGACGGAATTTGCATTCGTAATACCAGAGCATCGAAACTACTTGGAACTCTTGTGTATATGAACGTGTCCGCGCCTTTGTACTCTGGTACCTTCGCCGCTACAAACCAACCAACCATCGTGTCCGTGCACATCAGAGTCGCAAAGAATGGAGAATAGGCAGGCCTTGTTGAGTGCGCAGCCGTAGCTCAGTTGGCTGATCGTTCGCTTAGTGTGTGAAAGGTCTCGTGTTCAAGCCCCGGCGCATCCATGTTTTGTGGTCAGTGCATGGTAAGTGTTGGTCGCGGCGAACCTAAAGGCACGCAAGAAGTTGCAAAACCAGCGTCACAGACTGATATGATGTGTACTGACATAAGGAGAGCAAGATGTAAGTGTGGGGACCGGCTGTTATCGAGGTGTCATCGAGTGCAGATCTGTCTAAGGTATCAAGGCTTAACGTCATTGAAGTCTAGAGAGTGGACAACACGTTCGTCATACTCAGAGCGATGTCCGAACTCTATTTTCGACGTTATGCGTGCAACTTTCATTGTGGCCAACTACGATTCGATACAGAATGCACGAAACCTGAAGACACCATCACTGATACATAGAGAGTAGGATTTGTCTGCGGAATAATGGGAGTGCAAGGATCTGTGACGTTGATATAACTGTATGTAGCACTATTAGTCACCGGGGGTGTGGGCGTAGCTGAGATGGTAGAGCGCTTGGTTGGCGTGCGAGAGGTACTGGGATCGATACCCAGCGCCTCCAGAATTTTTAACACACCTACATTCGCACCTTGCCCTGCAAGTGGAATAATTCACTACTAGTTGAGGTGTCTAGGCAGATACAAGCGAACGATTAGCATCCACAATTGGCAAGCGTGCTTTTATTCGTGCGCAGGAAGCACCCTCCTCCCACACCTACACTTAATTTAGAAACAGTACAAGTGTTCCCATAATATTCTCAAGCCTACGTCGGAAAGATATGCCTTTTGCCGAGTTCACGTAAATCCCACTGCACGTTCCCATTCTTTGCCTGCAGTCGGCTGCTACTGGTGTTGCTGGTTGTGACTGCTGATAACAGATGCCGTAGCAATCAATTCATGGAGTGAATTGTATGTTTTGGGATAGTCTGTCTCTGACATGCAAGCACAGGTGATATAGGTGCGAACACAGGAAGCTTGCAGCCCCTCGCTGCCTGCAGACACAGAGCAGCCACACTAGGAGAGCGGCCTAAGCCGTAGGCGATATGTGCTCATTCGCTTTGGCGCGACGTCGAACTATAAATAAGGCTGCCACTAGCGTGAGCGTCGTGTAAAGTCGGAAAAGTCGGCTGCATGGGTGATTGCCAAGTTTGGGGAGCGTTCCGGAGTATGATCAGTGCAATGGAGACGCGGAAACTTGTTGTGGCCCAGTGTTTTGCAGTTGGACGACAAGAGTGGTACACAGTAGCAAAGAGCGAGGCACTGAGATGGCATGAACAATGGAGTGCACAATGGGGCTCGAGATGTGCTTGTTATCTCAGGTGCTGTGTGATTGTCGACAAGGAGTGAAATGGACCAATTTGTGACCGCCCTTTCAATTTAAGACGTTAAAAACAGACGGAATTTGCATTCATAATACCAGAGCATCGAAACGACTTGGAACTCTTGTGTATATGAACGTGTCCGCGCCTTTGTACTCTGGTACCTTCGCCGCTACAAACCAACCAACCATCGTGTCCGTGCACATCAGAGTCGCAAAGAATGGAGAATAGGCAGGCCTTGTTGTGTGTGCAGCCGTAGCTCAGTTGGCTGATCATTTGCTTAGTGTGTGAAAGGTCTCGGGTTCAAGCCCCGGCGCATCCATGTTTTGTGGTCAGTGCATGGTAAGTGTTGGTCGCGGCGAACCTAAAGGCACGCAAGAAGTTGCAAAACCAGCGTCACAGACTGATATGATGTGTACTGACATAAGGAGAGCAAGATGTAAGTGTGGGGACCGGCTGTTATCGAGGTGTCATCGAGTGCAGATCTGTCTAAGGTATCAAGGCTTAACGTCATTGAAGTCTAGAGAGTGGACAACACGTTCGTCATACTCAGAGCGATGTCCGAACTCTATTTTCGACGTTATGCGTGCAACTTTCATTGTGGCCAACTACGATTCGATACAGAATGCACGAAACCTGAAAGACACCCTCACTGATACATAGAGAGTAGGATTTGTCTGCGGAATAATGGGAGTGCAAGGATCTGTGACGTTGATATGACTGTATGTAGCACTATTAGTCACCGGGGGTGTGGGCGTAGCTCAGATGGTAGAGCGCTCGGTTGGCGTGCGAGAGGTACTGGGATCGAAACCCAGCGCCTCCAGAATTTTTAACACACCTACATTCGCACCTTGCCCTGCAAATGGAATAATTCACTACTAGTTGAGGTGTCTAGGCAGATACAAGCGAACGATTAGCATCCACAACTGGCAAGCGTGCTTTTATTCGTGCGCAGGAAGCACCCTCCTCCCACACCTACACTTAATTTAGAAACAGTACACGTGTTCCCATAATATTCTCAAGCCTACGTCGGAAAGATATGCCTTTTGCCGAGTTCACATAAATCCCACTGCACGTTCCCATTCTTTGCGTGCAGTCGGCTGCTACTGGTGTTGCTGGTTGTGACTGCTGATAACAGATGCCGTAGCAATCAATTCATGGAGTGAATTGTATGTTTTGGGATAGTCTGTCTCTGACATGCAAGCACAGGTGATATAGGTGCGAACACAGGAAGCTTGCAGCCCCTCGCTGCCTGCAGACACAGAGCAGCCACACTAGGAGAGCGGCCTAAGCCGTAGGCGAAATGTGCTCATTCGCTTTGGCGCGACGTCGAACTATAAATAAGGCTGCCACTAGCGTGAGCGTCGTGTAAAGTCGGAAAAGTCGGCTGCATGGGTGATTGCCAAGTTTAGGGAGCGTTTCGGAGTATGATCAGTGCAATGGAGACGCGGAAACTTGTTGTGGCCCAGTGTTTTGCAGTTGGACGACAAGAGTGGTACACAGTAGCAAAGAGCGAGGCACTGAGATGGCATGAACAATGGAGTGCACAATGGGGCTCGAGATGTGCTTGTTATCTCAGGTGCTGTGTGATTGTCGACAAGGAGTGAAATGGACCAATTTGTGACCGCCCTTTCAATTTAAGACGTTAAAAACAGACGGAATTTGCATTCGTAATACCAGAGCATCGAAACTACTTGGAACTCTTGTGTATATGAACGTGTCCGCGCCTTTGTACTCTGGTACCTTCGCCGCTACAAACCAACCAACCATCGTGTCCGTGCACATCAGAGTCGCAAAGAATGGAGAATAGGCAGGCGTTGTTGTGTGTGCAGCCGTAGCTCAGTTGGCTGATCGTTCGCTTAGTGTGTGAAAGGTCTCGTGTTCAAGCCCCGGCGCATCCATGTTTTGTGGTCAGTGCATGGTAAGTTTTGGTCGCGGCGAACCTAAAGGCACGCAAGAAGTTGAAAAACCAGCGTCACAGACTGATATGATGTGTACTGACATAAGGAGAGCAAGATGTAAGTGTGGGGACCGGCTGTTATCGAGGTGTCATCGAGTGCAGATCTGTCTAAGGTATCAAGGCTTAACGTCATTGAAGTCTAGAGAGTGGACAACACGTGCGTCATACTCAGAGCGATGTCCGAACTCTATTTTCGACGTTATGAGTGCAACTTTCATTGTGGCCAACTACGATTCGATACAGAATGCACGAAACCTGAAAGACACCCTCACTGATACATAGAGAGTAGGATTTGTCTGCGGAATAATGGGAGTGCAAGGATCTGTGACGTTGATATGACTGTATGTAGCACTATTAGTCACTGGGGGCGTGGGCGTAGCTCAGATGGTAGAGCGCTCGGTTGGCGTGCGAGAGGTACTGGGATCGATACCCAGCGCCTCCAGAATTTTTAACACACCTACATTCGCACCTTGCCATGCAAGTGGAATAATTCACTACTAGTTGAGGTGTCTAGGCAGATACAAGCGAACGTTTAGCATCCACAATTGGCAAGCGTGCTTTTATTCGTGCGCAGGAAGCACCCTCCTCCCACACCTACACTTAATTTAGAAACAGTACAAGTGTTCCCATAATATTCTCAAGCCTACGTCGGAAAGATATGCCTTTTGCCGACTTCACGTAAATCCCACTGCACGTTCCCATTCTTTGCGTGCAGTCGGCTGCTACTGGTGTTGCTGGTTGTGACTGCTGATAACAGATGCCGTAGCAATCAATTCATGGAGTGAATTGTATGTTTTGGGATAGTCTGTCTCTGACATGCAAGCACAGGTGATATAGGTGCGAACACAGGAAGCTTGCAGCCCCTCGCTGCCTGCGGACACAGAGCAGCCACACTAGGAGAGCGGCCTAAGCCGTAGGCGAAATGTGCTCATTCGCTTTGGCGCGACGTCGAACTATAAAGAAGGCTGCCACTAGCGTGAGCGTCGTGTAAAGTCGGAAAAGTCGGCTGCATGGGTGATTGCCAAGTTTGGGGAGCGTTTCGGAGTATGATCAGTGCAATGGAGACGCGGAAACTTGTTGTGGCGCAGTGTTTTGCAGTTGGACGACAAGAGTGGTACACAGTAGCAAAGAGCGAGGCACTGAGATGGCATGAACAATGGAGTGCACAATGGGGCTCGAGATGTGCTTGTTATCTCAGGTGCTGTGTGATTGTCGACAAGGAGTGAAATGGACCAATTTGTGACCGCCCTGTCAATTTAAGACGTTAAAAACAGACGGAATTTGCATTCGTAATACCAGAGCATCGAAACTACTTGGAACTCTTGTGTATATGAACGTGTCCGCGCCTTTGTACTCTGGTACCTTCGCCGCTACAAACCAACCAACCATCGTGTCCGTGCACATCAGAGTCGCAAAGAATGGAGAATAGGCAGGCGTTGTTGTGTGTGCAGCCGTAGCTCAGTTGGCTGATCGTTCGCTTAGTGTGTGAAAGGTCTCGTGTTCAAGCCCCGGCGCATCCATGTTTTGTGGTCAGTGCATGGTAAGTGTTGGTCGCGGCGAACCTAAAGGCACGCAAGAAGTTGCAAAACCAGCGTCACAGACTGATATGATGTGTACTGACATAAGGAGAGCAAGATGTAAGTGTGGGGACCGGCTGTTATCGAGGTGTCATCGAGTGCACATCTGTCTAAGGTATCAAGGCTTAACGTCATTGAAGTCTAGAGAGTGGACAACACGTTCGTCATACTCAGAGCGATGTCCGAACTCTATTTTCGACGTTATGAGTGCAACTTTCATTGTGGCCAACTACGATTCGATACAGAATGCACGAAACCTGAAAGACACCCTCACTGATACATAGAGAGTAGGATTTGTCTGCGGAATAATGCGAGTGCAAGGATCTGTGACGTTGATATGACTGTATGTAGCACTATTAGTCACCGGGGGTGTGGGCGTAGCTCAGATGGTAGAGCGCTCGGTTGGCGTGCGAGAGGTACTGGGATCGATACCCAGCGCCTCCAGAATTTTTAACAAACCTACATTCGCACCTTGCCCTGCAAGTGGAATAATTCACTACTAGTTGAGGTGTCTAGGCAGATACAAGCGAACGATTAGCATCCACAATTGGCAAGCGTGCTTTTATTCGTGCGCAGGAAGCACCCTCCTCCCACACCTACACTTAATTTAGAAACAGTACAAGTGTTCCCATAATATTCTCAAGCCTACGTCGGAAAGATATGCCTTTTGCCGAGTTCACGTAAATCCCACTGCACGTTCCCATTCTTTGCGTGCAGTCGGCTGCTACTGGTGTTGCTGGTTGTGACTGCTGATATCAGATGCCGTAGCAATCAATTCATGGAGTGAATTGTATGTTTTGGGATAGTCTGTCTCTGACATGCAAGCACAGGTGATATAGGTGCGAACACAGGAAGCTTGCAGCCCCTCGCTGCCTGCAGACACAGAGCAGCCACACTAGGAGAGCGGCCTAAGCCGTAGGCGAAATGTGCTCATTCGCTTTGGCGCGACGTCGAACTATAAATAAGGCTGCCACTAGCGTGAGCGTTGCGTGAGCGTCGTGTAAAGTCGGAAAAGTCGGCTGCATGGGTGATTGCCAAGTTTAGGGAGCGTTTCGGAGTATGATCAGTGCAATGGAGACGCGGAAACTTGTTGTGGCCCAGTGTTTTGCAGTTGGACGACAAGAGTGGTACACAGTAGCAAAGAGCGAGGCACTGAGATGGCATGAACAATGGAGTGCACAATGGGGCTCGAGATGTGCTTGTTATCTCAGGTGCTGTGTGATTGTCGACAAGGAGTGAAATGGACCAATTTGTGACCGCCCTTTCAATTTAAGACGTTAAAAACAGACGGAATTTGCATTCGTAATACCAGAGCATCGAAACTACTTGGAACTCTTGTGTATATGAACGTGTCCGCGCCTTTGTACTCTGGTACCTTCGCCGCTACAAACCAACCAACCATCGTGTCCGTGCACATCAGAGTCGCAAAGAATGGAGAATAGGCAGGCGTTGTTGTGTGTGCAGCCGTAGCTCAGTTGGCTGATCGTTCGCTTAGTGTGTGAAAGGTCTCGTGTTCAAGCCCCGGCGCATCCATGTTTTGTGGTCAGTGCATGGTAAGTGTTGGTCGCGGCGAACCTAAAGGCACGCAAGAAGTTGCAAAACCAGCGTCACAGACTGATATGATGTGTACTGACATAAGGAGAGCAAGATGTAAGTGTGGGGACCGGCTGTTATCGAGGTGTCATCGAGTGCAGATCTGTCTAAGGTATCAAGGCTTAACGTCATTGAAGTCTAGAGAGTGGACAACACGTTCGTCATACTCAGAGCGATGTCCGAACTCTATTTTCGACGTTATGCGTGCAACTTTCATTGTGGCCAACTACGATTCGATACAGAATGCACGAAACCTGAAAGACACCCTCACTGATACATAGAGAGTAGGATTTGTCTGCGGAATAATGGGAGTGCAAGGATCTGTGACGTTGGTATGACTGTATGTAGCACTATTAGTCACCGGGGGTGTGGGCGTAGCTCAGATGGTAGAGCGCTCGGTTGGCGTGCGAGAGGTACTGGGATCGATACCCAGCGCCTCCAGAATTTTTAACACACCTACATTCGCACCTTGCCCTGCAAGTGGAATAATTCACTACTAGTTGAGGTGTCTAGGCAGATACAAGCGAACGATTAGCATCCACAATTGGCAAGCGTGCTTTTATTCGTGCGCAGGAAGCACCCTCCTCCCACGCCTACACTTAATTTAGAAACAGTACAAGTGTTCCCATAATATTCTCAAGCCTACGTCGGAAAGATATGCCTTTTGCCGACTTCACGTAAATCCCACTGCACGTTCCCATTCTTTGCGTGCAGTCGGCTGCTACTGGTGTTGCTGGTTGTGACTGCTGATAACAGATGCCGTAGCAATCAATTCATGGAGTGAATTGTATGTTTTGGGATAGTCTGTCTCTGACATGCAAGCACAGGTGATATAGGTGCGAACACAGGAAGCTTGCAGCCCCTCGCTGCCTGCAGACACAGAGCAGCCACACTAGGAGAGCGGCCTAAGCCGTAGGCGAAATGTGCTCATTCGCTTTGGCGCAACGTCGAACTATAAATACGGCTGCCACTAGCGTGAGCGTTGCGTGAGCGTCATGTAAAGTCGGAAAAGTCGGCTGCATGGGTGATTGCCAAGTTTGGGGAGCGTTTCGGAGTATGATCAGTGCAATGGAGACGCGGAAACGTGTTGTGGCCCAGTGTTTTGCAGTTGGACGACAAGAGTGGTACACAGTAGCAAAGAGCGAGGCACTGAGATGGCATGAACAATGGAGTGCACAATGGGGCTCGAGATGTGCTTGTTATCTCAGGTGCTGTGTGATTGTCGACAAGGAGTGAAATGGACCAATTTGTGACCGCCCTGTCAATTTAAGACGTTAAAAACAGACGGAATTTGCATTCGTAATACCAGAGCATCGAAACTACTTGGAACTCTTGTGTATATGAACGTGTCCGCGCCTTTGTACTCTGGTACCTTCGCCGCTACAAACCAACCAACCATCGTGTCCGTGCACATCAGAGTCGCAAAGAATGGAGAATAGGCAGGCGTTGTTGTGTGTGCAGCCGTAGCTCAGTTGGCAGATCGTTCGCTTAGTGTGTGAAAGGTCTCGTGTTCAAGCCCCGGCGCATCCATGTTTTGTGGTCAGTGCATGGTAAGTGTTGGTCGCGGCGAACCTAAAGGCACGCAAGAAGTTGCAAAACCAGCGTCACAAACTGATATGATGTGTACTGACATAAGGAGAGCAAGATGTAAGTGTGGGGACCGGCTGTTATCGAGGTGTCATCGAGTGCACATCTGTCTAAGGTATCAAGGCTTAACGTCATTGAAGTCTAGAGAGTGGACAACACGTTCGTCATACTCAGAGCGATGTCCGAACTCTATTTTCGACGTTATGAGTGCAACTTTCATTGTGGCCAACTACGATTCGATACAGAATGCACGAAACCTGAAAGACACCCTCACTGATACATAGAGAGTAGGATTTGTCTGCGGAATAATGGGAGTGCAAGGATCTGTGACGTTGATATGACTGTATGTAGCACTATTAGTCACTGGGGGCGTGGGCGTAGCTCAGATGGTAGAGCGCTCGGTTGGCGTGCGAGAGGTATTGGGATCGATACCCAGCGCCTCCAGAATTTTTAACACACCTACATTCGCACCTTGCCCTGCAAGTGGAATAATTCACTACTAGTTCAGGTGTCTAGGCAGATACAAGCGAACGATTAGCATCCACAATTGGCAAGCGTGCTTTTATTCGTGCGCAGGAAGCACCCTCCTCCCACACCTACACTTAATTTAGAAACAGTACAAGTGTTCCCATAATATTCTCAAGCCTACGTCGGAAAGATATGCCTTTTGCCGACTTCACGTAAATCCCACTGCACGTTCCCATTCTTTGCGTGCAGTCGGCTGCTACTGGTGTTGCTGGTTGTGACTGCTGACAACAGATGCCGTAGCAATCAATTCATTGAGTGAATTGTATGTTTTGGGACAGTCTGTCTCTGACATGCAAGCACAGGTGATATAGGTGCGAACACAGGAAGCTTGCAGCCCCTCGCTGCCTGCAGACACAGAGCAGCCACACTAGGAGAGCATCCTAAGCCGTAGGCGAAATGTGCTCATTCGCTTTGGCGCGACGTCGAACTATAAATAAGGCTGCCACTAGCGTGAGCGTTGCGTGAGCGTCGTGTAAAGTCGGAAAAGTCGGCTGCATGGGTGATTGCCAAGTTTGGGGAGCGTTTCGGAGTATGATCAGTGCAATGGAGACGCGGAAACTTGTTGTGGCCCAGTGTTTTGCAGTTGGACGACAAGAGTGGTACACAGTAGCAAAGAGCGAGGCACTGAGATGGCATGAACAATGGAGTGCACAATGGGGCTCGAGATGTGCTTGTTATCTCAGGTGCTGTGTGATTGTCGACAAGGAGTGAAATGGACCAATTTGTGACCGCCCTTTCAATTTAAGACGTTAAAAACAGACGGAATTTGCATTCGTAATACCAGAGCATCGAAACTACTTGGAACTCTTGTGTATATGAACGTGTCCGCGCCTTTGTACTCTGGTACCTTCGTCGCTACAAACCAACCAACCATCGTGTCCGTGCACATCAGAGTCGCAAAGAATGGAGAATAGGCAGGCGTTGTTGTGTGTGCAGCCGTAGCTCAGTTGGCTGATCGTTCGCTTAGTGTGTGAAAGGTCTCGTGTTCAAGCCCCGGCGCATCCATGTTTTGTGGTCAGTGCATGGTAAGTGTTGGTCGCGGCGAACCTAAAGGCACGCAAGAAGTTGCAAAACCAGCGTCACAGACTGATATGATGTGTACTGACATAAGGAGAGCAAGATGTAAGTGTGGGGACCGGCTGTTATCGAGGTGTCATCGAGTGCAGATCTGTCTAAGGTATCAAGGCTTAACGTCATTGAAGTCTAGAGAGTGGACAACACGTTCGTCATACTCAGAGCGATGTCCGAACTCTATTTTCGACGTTATGAGTTCAACTTTCATTGTGGCCAACTACGATTCGATACAGAATGCACGAAACCTGAAAGACACCCTCACTGATACATAGAGAGTAGGATTTGTCTGCGGAATAATGGGAGTGCAAGGATCTGTGACGTTGATATGACTGTACGTAGCACTATTAGTCACCGGGGGTGTGGGCGTAGCTCAGATGGTAGAGCGCTCGGTTGGCGTGCGAGTGGTACTGGGATCGATACCCAGCGCCTCCAGAATTTTTAACACACCTACATTCGCACCTTGCCCTGCAAGTGGAATAATTCACTACTAGTTGAGGTGTCTAGGCAGATACAAGCGAACGATTAGCATCCACAATTGGCAAGCGTGCTTTTATTCGTGCGCAGGAAGCACCCTCCTCCCACACCTACACTTAATTTAGAAACAGTACAAGTGTTCCCATAATATTCTCAAGCCTACGTCGGAAAGATATGCCTTTTGCCGACTTCACATAAATCCCACTGCACGTTCCCATTCTTTGCGTGCAGTCGGCTGCTACTGGTGTTGCTGGTTGTGACTGCTGATAACAGATGCCGTAGCAATCAATTCATGGAGTGAATTGTATGTTTTGGGATAGTCTGTCTCTGACATGCAAGCACAGGTGATATAGGTGCGAACACAGGAAGCTTGCAGCCCCTCGCTGCCTGCAGACACAGAGCAGCCACACTAGGAGAGCGGCCTAAGCCGTAGGCGAAATGTGCTCATTCGCTTTGGCGCGACGTCGAACTATAAATAAGGCTGCCACTAGCGTGAGCGTTGCGTGAGCGTCGTGTAAAGTCGGAAAAGTCGGCTGCATGGGTGATTGCCAAGTTTGGGGAGCGTTTCGGAGTATGATCAGTGCAATGGAGACGCGGAAACTTGTTGTGGCCCAGTGTTTTGCAGTTGGACGACAAGAGTGGTACACAGTAGCAAAGAGCGAGGCACTGAGATGGCATGAACAATGGAGTGCACAATGGGGCTCGAGATGTGCTTGTTATCTCAGGTGCTGTGTGATTGTCGACAAGGAGTGAAATGGACCAATTTGTGACCGCCCTTTCAATTTAAGACGTTAAAAACAGACGGAATTTGCATTCGTAATACCAGAGCATCGAAACTACTTGGAACTCTTGTGTATATGAACGTGTCCGCGCCTTTGAACTCTGGTACCTTCGCCGCTACAAACCAACCAACCATCGTGTCCGTGCACATCAGAGTCGCAAAGAATGGAGAATAGGCAGGCGTTGTTGTGTGTGCAGCCGTAGCTCAGTTGGCTGATCGTTCGCTTAGTGTGTGAAAGGTCTCGTGTTCAAGCCCCGGCGCATCCATGTTTTGTGGTCAGTGCATGGTAAGTGTTGGTCGCGGCGAACCTAAAGGCACGCAAGAAGTTGAAAAACCAGCGTCACAGACTGATATGATGTGTACTGACATAAGGAGAGCAAGATGTAAGTGTGGGGACCGGCTGTTATCGAGGTGTCATCGAGTGCAGATCTGTCTAAGGTATCAAGGCTTAACGTCATTGAAGTCTAGAGAGTGGACAACACGTTCGTCATACTCAGAGCGATGTCCGAACTCTATTTTCGACGTTATGAGTGCAACTTTCATTGTGGCCAACTACGATTCGATACAGAATGCACGAAACCTGAAAGACACCCTCACTGATACATAGAGAGTAGGATTTGTCTGCGGAATAATGGGAGTGCAAGGATCTGTGACGTTGATATGACTGTATGTAGCACTATTAGTCACTGGGGGCGTGGGCGTAGCTCAGATGGTAGAGCGCTCGGTTGGCGTGCGAGAGGTACTGGGATCGATACCCAGCGCCTCCAGAATTTTTAACACACCTACATTCGCACCTTGCCATGCAAGTGGAATAATTCACTACTAGTTGAGGTGTCTAGGCAGATACAAGCGAACGTTTAGCATCCACAATTGGCAAGCGTGCTTTTATTCGTGCGCAGGAAGCACCCTCCTCCCACACCTACACTTAATTTAGAAACAGTACAAGTGTTCCCATAATATTCTCAAGCCTACGTCGGAAAGATATGCCTTTTGCCGACTTCACGTAAATCCCACTGCACGTTCCCATTCTTTGCGTGCAGTCGGCTGCTACTGGTGTTGCTGGTTGTGACTGCTGATAACAGATGCCGTAGCAATCAATTCATGGAGTGAATTGTATGTTTTGGGATAGTCTGTCTCTGACATGCAAGCACAGGTGATATAGGTGCGAACACAGGAAGCTTGCAGCCCCTCGCTGCCTGCAGACACAGAGCAGCCACACTAGGAGAGCGGCCTAAGCCGTAGGCGAAATGTGCTCATTCGCTTTGGCGCGACGTCGAACTATAAAGAAGGCTGCCACTAGCGTGAGCGTCGTGTAAAGTCGGAAAAGTCGGCTGCATGGGTGATTGCCAAGTTTGGGGAGCGTTTCGGAGTATGATCAGTGCAATGGAGACGCGGAAACTTGTTGTGGCGCAGTGTTTTGCAGTTGGACGACAAGAGTGGTACACAGTAGCAAAGAGCGAGGCACTGAGATGGCATGAACAATGGAGTGCACAATGGGGCTCGAGATGTGCTTGTTATCTCAGGTGCTGTGTGATTGTCGACAAGGAGTGAAATGGACCAATTTGTGACCGCCCTGTCAATTTAAGACGTTAAAAACAGACGGAATTTGCATTCGTAATACCAGAGCATCGAAACTACTTGGAACTCTTGTGTATATGAACGTGTCCGCGCCTTTGTACTCTGGTACCTTCGCCGCTACAAACCAACCAACCATCGTGTCCGTGCACATCAGAGTCGCAAAGAATGGAGAATAGGCAGGCGTTGTTGTGTGTGCAGCCGTAGCTCAGTTGGCTGATCGTTCGCTTAGTGTGTGAAAGGTCTCGTGTTCAAGCCCCGGCGCATCCATGTTTTGTGGTCAGTGCATGGTAAGTGTTGGTCGCGGCGAACCTAAAGGCACGCAAGAAGTTGCAAAACCAGCGTCACAGACTGATATGATGTGTACTGACATAAGGAGAGCAAGATGTAAGTGTGGGGACCGGCTGTTATCGAGGTGTCATCGAGTGCACATCTGTCTAAGGTATCAAGGCTTAACGTCATTGAAGTCTAGAGAGTGGACAACACGTTCGTCATACTCAGAGCGATGTCCGAACTCTATTTTCGACGTTATGAGTGCAACTTTCATTGTGGCCAACTACGATTCGATACAGAATGCACGAAACCTGAAAGACACCCTCACTGATACATAGAGAGTAGGATTTGTCTGCGGAATAATGCGAGTGCAAGGATCTGTGACGTTGATATGACTGTATGTAGCACTATTAGTCACCGGGGGTGTGGGCGTAGCTCAGATGGTAGAGCGCTCGGTTGGCGTGCGAGAGGTGCTGGGATCGATACCCAGCGCCTCCAGAATTTTTAACAAACCTACATTCGCACCTTGCCCTGCAAGTGGAATAATTCACTACTAGTTGAGGTGTCTAGGCAGATACAAGCGAACGATTAGCATCCACAATTGGCAAGCGTGCTTTTATTCGTGCGCAGGAAGCACCCTCCTCCCACACCTACACTTAATTTAGAAACAGTACAAGTGTTCCCATAATATTCTCAAGCCTACGTCGGAAAGATATGCCTTTTGCCGAGTTCACGTAAATCCCACTGCACGTTCCCATTCTTTGCGTGCAGTCGGCTGCTACTGGTGTTGCTGGTTGTGACTGCTGATATCAGATGCCGTAGCAATCAATTCATGGAGTGAATTGTATGTTTTGGGATAGTCTGTCTCTGACATGCAAGCACAGGTGATATAGGTGCGAACACAGGAAGCTTGCAGCCCCTCGCTGCCTGCAGACACAGAGCAGCCACACTAGGAGAGCGGCCTAAGCCGTAGGCGAAATGTGCTCATTCGCTTTGGCGCGACGTCGAACTATAAATAAGGCTGCCACTAGCGTGAGCGTTGCGTGAGCGTCGTGTAAAGTCGGAAAAGTCGGCTGCATGGGTGATTGCCAAGTTTAGGGAGCGTTTCGGAGTATGATCAGTGCAATGGAGACGCGGAAACTTGTTGTGGCCCAGTGTTTTGCAGTTGGACGACAAGAGTGGTACACAGTAGCAAAGAGCGAGGCACTGAGATGGCATGAACAATGGAGTGCACAATGGGGCTCGAGATGTGCTTGTTATCTCAGGTGCTGTGTGATTGTCGACAAGGAGTGAAATGGACCAATTTGTGACCGCCCTTTCAATTTAAGACGTTAAAAACAGACGGAATTTGCATTCGTAATACCAGAGCATCGAAACTACTTGGAACTCTTGTGTATATGAACGTGTCCGCGCCTTTGTACTCTGGTACCTTCGCCGCTACAAACCAACCAACCATCGTGTCCGTGCACATCAGAGTCGCAAAGAATGGAGAATAGGCAGGCGTTGTTGTGTGTGCAGCCGTAGCTCAGTTGGCTGATCGTTCGCTTAGTGTGTGAAAGGTCTCGTGTTCAAGCCCCGGCGCATCCATGTTTTGTGGTCAGTGCATGGTAAGTGTTGGTCGCGGCGAACCTAAAGGCACGCAAGAAGTTGCAAAACCAGCGTCACAGACTGATATGATGTGTACTGACATAAGGAGAGCAAGATGTAAGTGTGGGGACCGGCTGTTATCGAGGTGTCATCGAGTGCAGATCTGTCTAAGGTATCAAGGCTTAACGTCATTGAAGTCTAGAGAGTGGACAACACGTTCGTCATACTCAGAGCGATGTCCGAACTCTATTTTCGACGTTATGCGTGCAACTTTCATTGTGGCCAACTACGATTCGATACAGAATGCACGAAACCTGAAAGACACCCTCACTGATACATAGAGAGTAGGATTTGTCTGCGGAATAATGGGAGTGCAAGGATCTGTGACGTTGGTATGACTGTATGTAGCACTATTAGTCACCGGGGGTGTGGGCGTAGCTCAGATGGTAGAGCGCTCGGTTGGCGTGCGAGAGGTACTGGGATCGATACCCAGCGCCTCCAGAATTTTTGACACACCTACATTCGCACCTTGCCCTGCAAGTGGAATAATTCACTACTAGTTGAGGTGTCTAGGCAGATACAAGCGAACGATTAGCATCCACAATTGGCAAGCGTGCTTTTATTCGTGCGCAGGAAGCACCCTCCTCCCACACCTACACTTAATTTAGAAACAGTACAAGTGTTCCCATAATATTCTCAAGCCTACGTCGGAAAGATATGCCTTTTGCCGACTTCACGTAAATCCCACTGCACGTTCCCATTCTTTGCGTGCAGTCGGCTGCTACTGGTGTTGCTGGTTGTTACTGCTGATAACAGATGCCGTAGCAATCAATTCATGGAGTGAATTGTATGTTTTGGGATAGTCTGTCTCTGACATGCAAGCACAGGTGATATAGGTGCGAACACAGGAAGCTTGCAGCCCCTCGCTGCCTGCAGACACAGAGCAGCCACACTAGGAGAGCGGCCTAAGCCGTAGGCGAAATGTGCTCATTCGCTTTGGCGCAACGTCGAACTATAAATAAGGCTGCCACTAGCGTGAGCGTTGCGTGAGCGTCATGTAAAGTCGGAAAAGTCGGCTGCATGGGTGATTGCCAAGTTTGGGGAGCGTTTCGGAGTATGATCAGTGCAATGGAGACGCGGAAACGTGTTGTGGCCCAGTGTTTTGCAGTTGGACGACAAGAGTGGTACACAGTAGCAAAGAGCGAGGCACTGAGATGGCATGAACAATGGAGTGCACAATGGGGCTCGAGATGTGCTTGTTATCTCAGGTGCTGTGTGATTGTCGACAAGGAGTGAAATGGACCAATTTGTGACCGCCCTGTCAATTTAAGACGTTAAAAACAGACGGAATTTGCATTCGTAATACCAGAGCATCGAAACTACTTGGAACTCTTGTGTATATGAACGTGTCCGCGCCTTTGTACTCTGGTACCTTCGCCGCTACAAACCAACCAACCATCGTGTCCGTGCACATCAGAGTCGCAAAGAATGGAGAATAGGCAGGCGTTGTTGTGTGTGCAGCCGTAGCTCAGTTGGCAGATCGTTCGCTTAGTGTGTGAAAGGTCTTGTGTTCAAGCCCCGGCGCATCCATGTTTTGTGGTCAGTGCATGGTAAGTGTTGGTCGCGGCGAACCTAAAGGCACGCAAGAAGTTGCAAAACCAGCGTCACAGACTGATATGATGTGTACTGACATAAGGAGAGCAAGATGTAAGTGTGGGGACCGGCTGTTATCGAGGTGTCATCGAGTGCACATCTGTCTAAGGTATCAAGGCTTAACGTCATTGAAGTCTAGAGAGTGGACAACACGTTCGTCATACTCAGAGCGATGTCCGAACTCTATTTTCGACGTTATGAGTGCAACTTTCATTGTGGCCAACTACGATTCGATACAGAATGCACGAAACCTGAAAGACACCCTCACTGATACATAGAGAGTAGGATTTGTCTGCGGAATAATGGGAGTGCAAGGATCTGTGACGTTGATATGACTGTATGTAGCACTATTAGTCACTGGGGGCGTGGGCGTAGCTCAGATGGTAGAGCGCTCGGTTGGCGTGCGAGAGGTATTGGGATCGATACCCAGCGCCTCCAGAATTTTTAACACACCTACATTCGCACCTTGCCCTGCAAGTGGAATAATTCACTACTAGTTCAGGTGTCTAGGCAGATACAAGCGAACGATTAGCATCCACAATTGGCAAGCGTGCTTTTATTCGTGCGCAGGAAGCACCCTCCTCCCACACCTACACTTAATTTAGAAACAGTACAAGTGTTCCCATAATATTCTCAAGCCTACGTCGGAAAGATATGCCTTTTGCCGACTTCACGTAAATCCCACTGCACGTTCCCATTCTTTGCGTGCAGTCGGCTGCTACTGGTGTTGCTGGTTGTGACTGCTGACAACAGATGCCGTAGCAATCAATTCATTGAGTGAATTGTATGTTTTGGGACAGTCTGTCTCTGACATGCAAGCACAGGTGATATAGGTGCGAACACAGGAAGCTTGCAGCCCCTCGCTGCCTGCAGACACAGAGCAGCCACACTAGGAGAGCATCCTAAGCCGTAGGCGAAATGTGCTCATTCGCTTTGGCGCGACGTCGAACTATAAATAAGGCTGCCACTAGCGTGAGCGTTGCGTGAGCGTCGTGTAAAGTCGGAAAAGTCGGCTGCATGGGTGATTGCCAAGTTTGGGGAGCGTTTCGGAGTATGATCAGTGCAATGGAGACGCGGAAACTTGTTGTGGCCCAGTGTTTTGCAGTTGGACGACAAGAGTGGTACACAGTAGCAAAGAGCGAGGCACTGAGATGGCATGAACAATGGAGTGCACAATGGGGCTCGAGATGTGCTTGTTATCTCAGGTGCTGTGTGATTGTCGACAAGGAGTGAAATGGACCAATTTGTGACCGCCCTTTCAATTTAAGACGTTAAAAACAGACGGAATTTGCATTCGTAATACCAGAGCATCGAAACTACTTGGAACTCTTGTGTATATGAACGTGTCCGCGCCTTTGTACTCTGGTACCTTCGTCGCTACAAACCAACCAACCATCGTGTCCGTGCACATCAGAGTCGCAAAGAATGGAGAATAGGCAGGCGTTGTTGTGTGTGCAGCCGTAGCTCAGTTGTCTGATCGTTCGCTTAGTGTGTGAAAGGTCTCGTGTTCAAGCCCCGGCGCATCCATGTTTTGTGGTCAGTGCATGGTAAGTGTTGGTCGCGGCGAACCTAAAGGCACGCAAGAAGTTGCAAAACCAGCGTCACAGACTGATATGATGTGTACTGACATAAGGAGAGCAAGATGTAAGTGTGGGGACCGGCTGTTATCGAGGTGTCATCGAGTGCAGATCTGTCTAAGGTATCAAGGCTTAACGTCATTGAAGTCTAGAGAGTGGACAACACGTTCGTCATACTCAGAGCGATGTCCGAACTCTATTTTCGACGTTATGAGTTCAACTTTCATTGTGGCCAACTACGATTCGATACAGAATGCACGAAACCTGAAAGACACCCTCACTGATACATAGAGAGTAGGATTTGTCTGCGGAATAATGGGAGTGCAAGGATCTGTGACGTTGATATGACTGTATGTAGCACTATTAGTCACCGGGGGTGTGGGCGTAGCTCAGATGGTAGAGCGCTCGGTTGGCGTGCGAGTGGTACTGGGATCGATACCCAGCGCCTCCAGAATTTTTAACACACCTACATTCGCACCTTGCCCTGCAAGTGGAATAATTCACTACTAGTTGAGGTGTCTAGGCAGATACAAGCGAACGATTAGCATCCACAATTGGCAAGCGTGCTTTTATTCGTGCGCAGGAAGCACCCTCCTCCCACACCTACACTTAATTTAGAAACAGTACAAGTGTTCCCATAATATTCTCAAGCCTACGTCGGAAAGATATGCCTTTTGCCGACTTCACATAAATCCCACTGCACGTTCCCATTCTTTGCGTGCAGTCGGCTGCTACTGGTGTTGCTGGTTGTGACTGCTGATAACAGATGCCGTAGCAATCAATTCATGGAGTGAATTGTATGTTTTGGGATAGTCTGTCTCTGACATGCAAGCACAGGTGATATAGGTGCGAACACAGGAAGCTTGCAGCCCCTCGCTGCCTGCAGACACAGAGCAGCCACACTAGGACAGCGGCCTAAGCCGTAGGCGATATGTGCTCATTCGCTTTGGCGCGACGTCGAACTATAAATAAGGCTGCCACTAGCGTGAGCGTCGTGTAAAGTCGGAAAAGTCGGCTGCATGGGTGATTGCCAAGTTTGGGGAGCGTTTCGGAGTATGATCAGTGCAATGGAGACGCGGAAACTTGTTGTGGCCCAGTGTTTTGCAGTTGGACGACAAGAGTGGTACACAGTAGCAAAGAGCGAGGCACTGAGATGGCATGAACAATGGAGTGCACAATGGGGCTCGAGATGTGCTTGTTATCTCAGGTGCTGTGTGATTGTCGACAAGGAGTGAAATGGACCAATTTGTGACCGCCCTTTCAATTTAAGACGTTAAAAACAGACGGAATTTGCATTCGTAATACCAGAGCATCGAAACTACTGGGAACTCTTGTGTATATGAACGTGTCCGCGCCTTTGTACTCTGGTACCTTCGCCGCTACAAACCAACCAACCATCGTGTCCGTGCACATCAGAGTCGCAAAGAATGGAGAATAGGCAGGCGTTGTTGTGTGTGCAGCCGTAGCTCAGTTGGCTGATCTTTCGCTTAGAAGTGTGAAAGGTCTCGTGTTCAAGCCCCGGCGCATCTATGTTTTGTGGTCAGTGCATGGTAAGTGTTGGTCGCGGCGAACCTAAAGGCACGCAAGAAGTTGCAAAACCAGCGTCACAGACTGATATGATGTGTACTGACATAAGGAGAGCAAGATGTAAGTGTGGGGACCGGCTGTTATCGAGGTGTCATCGAGTGCAGATCTGTCTAAGGTATCAAGGCTTAACGTCATTGAAGTCTAGAGAGTGGACAACACGTTCGTCATACTCAGAGCGATGTCCGAACTCTATTTTCGACGTTATGCGTGCAACTTTCATTGTGGCCAACTACGATTCGATACAGAATGCACGAAACCTGAAGACACCATCACTGATACATAGAGAGTAGGATTTGTCTGCGGAATAATGGGAGTGCAAGGATCTGTGACGTTGATATGACTGTATGTAGCACTATTAGTCACCGGGGGTGTGGGCGTAGCTAAGATGGTAGAGCGCTTGGTTGGCGTGCGAGAGGTACTGGGATCGATGCCCAGCGCCTCCAGAATTTTTAACACACCTACATTCGCACCTTGCCCTGCAAGTGGAATAATTCACTACTAGTTCAGGTGTCTAGGCAGATACAAGCGAACGATTAGCATCCACAATTGGCAAGCGTGCTTTTATTCGTGCGCAGGAAGCACCCTCCTCCCACACCTACACTTAATTTAGAAACAATACAAGTGTTCCCATAATATTCTCAAGCCTACGTCGGAAAGATATGCCTTTTGCCGACTTCACGTAAATCCCACTGCACGTTCCCATTCTTTGCGTGCAGTCGGCTGCTACTGGTGTTGCTGGTTGTGACTGCTGATAACAGATGCCGTAGCAATCAATTCATGGAGTGAATTGTATGTTTTGGGATAGTCTGTCTCTGACATGCAAGCACAGGTGATATAGGTGCGAACACAGGAAGCTTGCAGCCCCTCGCTGCCTGCAGACACAGAGCAGCCACACTAGGACAGCGGCCTAAGCCGTAGGCGATATGTGCTCATTCGCTTTGGCGCGACGTCGAACTATAAATAAGGCTGCCACTAGCGTGAGCGTCGTGTAAAGTCGGAAAAGTCGGCTGCATGGGTGATTGCCAAGTTTGGGGAGCGTTTCGGAGTATGATCAGTGCAATGGAGACGCGGAAACGTGTTGTGGCCCAGTGTTTTGCAGTTGGACGACAAGAGTGGTACACAGTAGCAAAGAGCGAGGCACTGAGATGGCATGAACAATGGAGTGCACAATGGGGCTCGAGATGTGCTTGTTATCTCAGGTGCTGTGTGATTGTCGACAAGGAGTGAAATGGACCAATTTGTGACTGCCCTGTCAATTTAAGACGTTAAAAACAGACGGAATTTGCATTCGTAATACCAGAGCATCGAAACTACTTGGAACTCTTGTGTATATGAACGTGTCCGCGCCTTTGTACTCTGGTACCTTCGCCGCTACAAACCAACCAACCATCGTGTCCGTGCACATCAGAGTCGCAAAGAATGGAGAATAGGCAGGCGTTGTTGTGTGTGCAGCCGTAGCTCAGTTGGCTGATCGTTCGCTTAGTGTGTGAAAGGTCTCGTGTTCAAGCCCCGGCGCATCCATGTTTTGTGGTCAGTGCATGGTAAGTGTTGGTCGCGGCGAACCTAAAGGCACGCAAGAAGTTGCAAAACCAGCGTCACAGACTGATATGATGTGTACTGACATAAGGAGAGCAAGATGTAAGTGTGGGGACCGGCTGTTATCGAGGTGTCATCGAGTGCACATCTGTCTAAGGTATCAAGGCTTAACGTCATTGAAGTCTAGAGAGTGGACAACACGTTCGTCATACTCAGAGCGATGTCCGAACTCTATTTTCGACGTTATGCGTGCAACTTTCATTGTGGCCAACTACGATTCGATACAGAATGCACGAAACCTGAAAGACACCCTCACTGATACATAGAGAGTAGGATTTGTCTGCGGAATAATGGGAGTGCAAGGATCTGTGACGTTGATATGACTGTATGTAGCACTATTAGTCACCGGGGGTGTGGGCGTAGCTGAGATGGTAGAGCGCTCGGTTGGCGTGCGAGAGGTACTGGGATCGATACCCAGCGCCCCCAGAATTTTTAACACACCTACATTCGCACCTTGCCCTGCAAGTGGAATAATTCACTACTAGTTGAGGTGTCTAGGCAGATACAAGCGAACGATTAGCATCCACAATTGGCAAGCGTGCTTTTATTCGTGTGCAGGAAGCACCCTCCTCCCACACCTACACTTAATTTAGAAACAGTACAAGTGTTCCCATAATATTCTCAAGCCTACGTCGGAAAGATATGCCTTTTGCCGAGTTCACGTAAATCCCACTGCACGTTCCCATTCTTTGCGTGCAGTCGGCTGCTACTGGTGTTGCTGGTTGTGACTGCTGATAACAGATGCCGTAGCAATCAATTCATGGAGTGAATTGTATGTTTTGGGATAGTCTGTCTCTGACATGCAAGCACAGGTGATATAGGTGCGAACACAGGAAGCTTGCAGCCCCTCGCTGCCTGCAGACACAGAGCAGCCACACTAGGAGAGCGGCCTAAGCCGTAGGCGAAATGTGCTCATTCGCTTTGGCGCGACGTCGAACTATAAATAAGGCTGCCACTAGCGTGAGCGTCGTGTAAAGTCGGAAAAGTCGGCTGCATGGGTGATTGCCAAGTTTGGGGAGCGTTTCGGAGTATGATCAGTGCAATGGAGACGAGGAAACTTGTTGTGGCCCAGTGTTTTGCAGTTGGACGACAAGAGTGGTACACAGTAGCAAAGAGCGAGGCACTGAGATGGCATGAACAATGGAGTGCACAATGGGGCTCGAGATGTGCTTGTTATCTCAGGTGCTGTGTGATTGTCGACAAGGAGTGAAATGGACCAATTTGTGACCGCCCTTTCAATTTAAGACGTTAAAAACAGACGGAATTTGCATTCGTAATACCAGAGCATCGAAACTACTTGGAACTCTTGTGTATATGAACGTGTCCGCGCCTTTGTACTCTGGTACCTTCGCCGCTACAAACCAACCAACCATCGTGTCCGTGCACATCAGAGTCGCAAAGAATGGAGAATAGGCAGGCTTGGTCGTGTGTGCAGCCGTAGCTCAGTTGGCTGATCTTTCGCTTAGAAGTGTGAAAGGTGTCGGGTTCAAGCCCCGGCGCATCCATGTTTTGTGGTCAGTGCATGGTAAGTGTTGGTCGCGGCGAACCTAAAGGCACGCAAGAAGTTGCAAAACCAGCGTCACAGACTGATATGATGTGTACTGACATAAGGAGAGCAAGATGTAAGTGTGGGGACCGGCTGTTATCGAGGTGTCATCGAGTGCACATCTGTGTAAGGTATCAAGGCTTAACGTCATTGAAGTCTAGAGAGTGGACAAGACGTTCGTCATACTCAGAGCGATGTCCGAACTCTATTTTCGACGTTATGCGTGCAACTTTCATTGTGGCCAACTACGATTCGATACAGAATGCACGAAACCTGAAAGACACCCTCACTGATACATAGAGAGTAGGATTTGTCTGCGGAATAATGGGAGTGCAAGGATCTGTGACGTTGGTATGTCTGTATGTAGCACTATTAGTCACCGGGGGTGTGGGCGTAGCTCAGATGGTAGAGCGCTCGGTTGGCGTGCGAGAGGTACTGGGATCGATACCCAGCGCCTCCAGAACTTTTAACACACCTACATTCGCACCTTGCCCTGCAAGTGGAATAATTCACTACTAGTTGAGGTGTCTAGGCAGATACAAGCGAACGATTAGCATCCACAATTGGCAAGCGTGCTTTTATTCGTGCGCAGGAAGCACCCTCCTCCCACACCTACACTTAATTTAGAAACAGTACAAGTATTCCCATAATATTCTCAAGCCTACGTCGGAAAGATATGCCTTTTGCCGAGTTCACGTAAATCCCACTGCACGTTCCCATTCTTTGCGTGCAGTCGGCTGCTACTGGTGTTGCTGGTTGTGACTGCTGATAACAGATGCCGTAGCAATCAATTCATGGAGTGAATTGTATGTTTTGGGATAGTCTGTCTCTGACATGCAAGCACAGGTGATATAGGTGCGAACACAGGAAGCTTGCAGCCCCTCGCTGCCTGCAGACACAGAGCAGCCACACTAGGAGAGCGGCCTAAGCCGTAGGCGAAATGTGCTCATTCGCTTTGGCGCGACGTCGAACTATGAATAAGGCTGCCACTAGCGTGAGCGTTGCGTGAGCGTCGTGTAAAGTCGGAAAAGTCGGCTGCATGGGTGATTGCCAAGTTTGGGGAGCGTTTCGGAGTATGATCAGTGCAATGGAGACGCGGAAACGTGTTGTGGCCCAGTGTTTTGCAGTTGGACGACAAGAGTGGTACACAGTAGCAAAGAGCGAGGCACTGAGATGGCATGAACAATGGAGTGCACAATGGGGCTCGAGATGTGCTTGTTATCTCAGGTGCTGTGTGATTGTCGACAAGGAGTGAAATGGACCAATTTGTGACTGCCCTGTCAATTTAAGACGTTAAAAACAGACGGAATTTGCATTCGTAATACCAGAGCATCGAAACTACTTGGAACTCTTGTGTATATGAACGTGTCCGCGCCTTTGTACTCTGGTACCTTCGCCGCTACAAACCAACCAACCATCGTGTCCGTGCACATCAGAGTCGCAAAGAATGGAGAATAGGCAGGCGTTGTTGTGTGTGCAGCCGTAGCTCAGTTGGCTGATCGTTCGCTAAGTGTGTGAAAGGTCTCGTGTTCAAGCCCCGGCGCATCCATGTTTTGTGGTCAGTGCATGGTAAGTGTTGGTCGCGGCGAACCTAAAGGCACGCAAGAAGTTGCAAAACCAGCGTCACAGACTGATATGATGTGTACTGACATAAGGAGAGCAAGATGTAAGTGTGGGGACCGGCTGTTATCGAGGTGTCATCGAGTGCAGATCTGTCTAAGGTATCAAGGCTTAACGTCATTGAAGTCTAGAGAGTGGACAACACGTTCGTCATACTCAGAGCGATGTCCGAACTCTATTTTCGACGTTATGCGTGCAACTTTCATTGTGGCCAACTACGATTCGATACAGAATGCACGAAACCTGAAAGACACCCTCACTGATACATAGAGAGTAGGATTTGTCTGCGGAATAATGGGAGTGCAAGGATCTGTGACGTTGATATGACTGTATGTAGCACTATTAGTCACCGGGGGTGTGGGCGTAGCTGAGATGGTAGAGCGCTCGGTTGGCGTGCGAGAGGTACTGGGATCGATACCCAGCGCCCCCAGAATTTTTAACACACCTACATTCGCACCTTGCCCTGCAAGTGGAATAATTCACTACTAGTTGAGGTGTCTAGGCAGATACAAGCGAACGATTAGCATCCACAATTGGCAAGCGTGCTTTTATTCGTGTGCAGGAAGCACCCTCCTCCCACACCTACACTTAATTTAGAAACAGTACAAGTGTTCCCATAATATTCTCAAGCCTACGTCGGAAAGATATGCCTTTTGCCGAGTTCACGTAAATCCCACTGCACGTTCCCATTCTTTGCGTGCAGTCGGCTGCTACTGGTGTTGCTGGTTGTGACTGCTGATAACAGATGCCGTAGCAATCAATTCATGGAGTGAATTGTATGTTTTGGGATAGTCTGTCTCTGACATGCAAGCACAGGTGATATAGGTGCGAACACAGGAAGCTTGCAGCCCCTCGCTGCCTGCAGACACAGAGCAGCCACACTAGGAGAGCGGCCTAAGCCGTAGGCGAAATGTGCTCATTCGCTTTGGCGCGACGTCGAACTATAAATAAGGCTGCCACTAGCGTGAGCGTTGCGTGAGCGTCGTGTAAAGTCGGAAAAGTCGGCTGCATGGGTGATTGCCAAGTTTGGGGAGCGTTTCGGAGTATGATCAGTGCAATGGAGACGAGGAAACTTGTTGTGGCCCAGTGTTTTGCAGTTGGACGACAAGAGTGGTACACAGTAGCAAAGAGCGAGGCACTGAGATGGCATGAACAATGGAGTGCACAATGGGGCTCGAGATGTGCTTGTTATCTCAGGTGCTGTGTGATTGTCGACAAGGAGTGAAATGGACCAATTTGTGACCGCCCTTTCAATTTAAGACGTTAAAAACAGACGGAATTTGCATTCGTAATACCAGAGCATCGAAACTACTTGGAACTCTTGTGTATATGAACGTGTCCGCGCCTTTGTACTCTGGTACCTTCGCCGCTACAAACCAACCAACCATCGTGTCCGTGCACATCAGAGTCGCAAAGAATGGAGAATAGGCAGGCTTCGTCGTGTGTGCAGCCGTAGCTCAGTTGGCTGATCTTTCGCTTAGAAGTGTGAAAGGTGTCGGGTTCAAGCCCCGGCGCATCCATGTTTTGTGGTCAGTGCATGGTAAGTGTTGGTCGCGGCGAACCTAAAGGCACGCAAGAAGTTGCAAAACCAGCGTCACAGACTGATATGATGTGTACTGACATAAGGAGAGCAAGATGTAAGTGTGGGGACCGGCTGTTATCGAGGTGTCATCGAGTGCACATCTGTGTAAGGTATCAAGGCTTAACGTCATTGAAGTCTAGAGAGTGGACAAGACGTTCGTCATACTCAGAGCGATGTCCGAACTCTATTTTCGACGTTATGCGTGCAACTTTCATTGTGGCCAACTACGATTCGATACAGAATGCACGAAACCTGAAGACACCATCACTGATACATAGAGAGTAGGGTTTGTCTGCGGAATAATGGGAGTGCAAGGATCTGTGACGTTGATATGACTGTATGTAGCACTATTAGTCACCGGGGGTGTGGGCGTAGCTGAGATGGTAGAGCGCTTGGTTGGCGTGCGAGAGTTACTGGGATCGATACCCAGCGCCTCCAGAATTTTTAACACACCTACATTCGCACCTTGCCCTGCAAGTGGAATAATTCACTACTAGTTGAGGTGTCTAGGCAGATACAAGCGAACGATTAGCATCCACAATTGGCAAGCGTGCTTTTATTCGTGCGCAGGAAGCACCCTCCTCCCACACCTACACTTAATTTAGAAACAGTACAAGTGTTCCCATAATATTCTCAAGCCTACGTCGGAAAGATATGCCTTTTGCCGAGTTCACGTAAATCCCACTGCACGTTCCCATTCTTTGCGTGCAGTCGGCTGCTACTGGTGTTGCTGGTTGTGACTGCTGATAACAGATGCCGTAGCAATCAATTCATGGAGTGAATTGTATGTTTTGGGATAGTCTGTCTCTGACATGCAAGCACAGGTGATATAGGTGCGAACACAGGAAGCTTGCAGCCCCTCGCTGCCTGCAGACACAGAGCAGCCACACTAGGAGAGCGGCCTAAGCCGTAGGCGAAATGTGCTCATTCGCTTTGGCGCGACGTCGAACTATAAATAAGGCTGCCACTAGCGTGAGCGTTGCGTGAGCGTCGTGTAAAGTCGGAAAAGTCGGCTGCATGGGTGATTGCCAAGTTTGGGGAGCGTTTCGGAGTATGATCAGTGCAATGGAGACGAGGAAACTTGTTGTGGCCCAGTGTTTTGCAGTTGGACGACAAGAGTGGTACACAGTAGCAAAGAGCGAGGCACTGAGATGGCATGAACAATGGAGTGCACAATGGGGCTCGAGATGTGCTTGTTATCTCAGGTGCTGTGTGATTGTCGACAAGGAGTGAAATGGACCAATTTGTGACCGCCCTTTCAATTTAAGACGTTAAAAACAGACGGAATTTGCATTCGTAATACCAGAGCATCGAAACTACTTGGAACTCTTGTGTATATGAACGTGTCCGCGCCTTTGTACTCTGGTACCTTCGCCGCTACAAACCAACCAACCATCGTGTCCGTGCACATCAGAGTCGCAAAGAATGGAGAATAGGCAGGCTTGGTCGTGTGTGCAGCCGTAGCTCAGTTGGCTGATCTTTCGCTTAGAAGTGTGAAAGGTGTCGGGTTCAAGCCCCGGCGCATCCATGTTTTGTGGTCAGTGCATGGTAAGTGTTGGTCGCGGCGAACCTAAAGGCACGCAAGAAGTTGCAAAACCAGCGTCACAGACTGATATGATGTGTACTGACATAAGGAGAGCAAGATGTAAGTGTGGGGACCGGCTGTTATCGAGGTGTCATCGAGTGCACATCTGTGTAAGGTATCAAGGCTTAACGTCATTGAAGTCTAGAGAGTGGACAAGACGTTCGTCATACTCAGAGCGATGTCCGAACTCTATTTTCGACGTTATGCGTGCAACTTTCATTGTGGCCAACTACGATTCGATACAGAATGCACGAAACCTGAAAGACACCCTCACTGATACATAGAGAGTAGGATTTGTCTGCGGAATAATGGGAGTGCAAGGATCTGTGACGTTGGTATGTCTGTATGTAGCACTATTAGTCACCGGGGGTGTGGGCGTAGCTCAGATGGTAGAGCGCTCGGTTGGCGTGCGAGAGGTACTGGGATCGATACCCAGCGCCTCCAGAACTTTTAACACACCTACATTCGCACCTTGCCCTGCAAGTGGAATAATTCACTACTAGTTGAGGTGTCTAGGCAGATACAAGCGAACGATTAGCATCCACAATTGGCAAGCGTGCTTTTATTCGTGCGCAGGAAGCACCCTCCTCCCACACCTACACTTAATTTAGAAACAGTACAAGTATTCCCATAATATTCTCAAGCCTACGTCGGAAAGATATGCCTTTTGCCGAGTTCACGTAAATCCCACTGCACGTTCCCATTCTTTGCGTGCAGTCGGCTGCTACTGGTGTTGCTGGTTGTGACTGCTGATAACAGATGCCGTAGCAATCAATTCATGGAGTGAATTGTATGTTTTGGGATAGTCTGTCTCTGACATGCAAGCACAGGTGATATAGGTGCGAACACAGGAAGCTTGCAGCCCCTCGCTGCCTGCAGACACAGAGCAGCCACACTAGGAGAGCGGCCTAAGCCGTAGGCGAAATGTGCTCATTCGCTTTGGCGCGACGTCGAACTATGAATAAGGCTGCCACTAGCGTGAGCGTTGCGTGAGCGTCGTGTAAAGTCGGAAAAGTCGGCTGCATGGGTGATTGCCAAGTTTGGGGAGCGTTTCGGAGTATGATCAGTGCAATGGAGACGCGGAAACGTGTTGTGGCCCAGTGTTTTGCAGTTGGACGACAAGAGTGGTACACAGTAGCAAAGAGCGAGGCACTGAGATGGCATGAACAATGGAGTGCACAATGGGGCTCGAGATGTGCTTGTTATCTCAGGTGCTGTGTGATTGTCGACAAGGAGTGAAATGGACCAATTTGTGACTGCCCTGTCAATTTAAGACGTTAAAAACAGACGGAATTTGCATTCGTAATACCAGAGCATCGAAACTACTTGGAACTCTTGTGTATATGAACGTGTCCGCGCCTTTGTACTCTGGTACCTTCGCCGCTACAAACCAACCAACCATCGTGTCCGTGCACATCAGAGTCGCAAAGAATGGAGAATAGGCAGGCGTTGTTGTGTGTGCAGCCGTAGCTCAGTTGGCTGATCGTTCGCTAAGTGTGTGAAAGGTCTCGTGTTCAAGCCCCGGCGCATCCATGTTTTGTGGTCAGTGCATGGTAAGTGTTGGTCGCGGCGAACCTAAAGGCACGCAAGAAGTTGCAAAACCAGCGTCACAGACTGATATGATGTGTACTGACATAAGGAGAGCAAGATGTAAGTGTGGGGACCGGCTGTTATCGAGGTGTCATCGAGTGCAGATCTGTCTAAGGTATCAAGGCTTAACGTCATTGAAGTCTAGAGAGTGGACAACACGTTCGTCATACTCAGAGCGATGTCCGAACTCTATTTTCGACGTTATGCGTGCAACTTTCATTGTGGCCAACTACGATTCGATACAGAATGCACGAAACCTGAAAGACACCCTCACTGATACATAGAGAGTAGGATTTGTCTGCGGAATAATGGGAGTGCAAGGATCTGTGACGTTGATATGACTGTATGTAGCACTATTAGTCACCGGGGGTGTGGGCGTAGCTGAGATGGTAGAGCGCTCGGTTGGCGTGCGAGAGGTACTGGGATCGATACCCAGCGCCCCCAGAATTTTTAACACACCTACATTCGCACCTTGCCCTGCAAGTGGAATAATTCACTACTAGTTGAGGTGTCTAGGCAGATACAAGCGAACGATTAGCATCCACAATTGGCAAGCGTGCTTTTATTCGTGTGCAGGAAGCACCCTCCTCCCACACCTACACTTAATTTAGAAACAGTACAAGTGTTCCCATAATATTCTCAAGCCTACGTCGGAAAGATATGCCTTTTGCCGAGTTCACGTAAATCCCACTGCACGTTCCCATTCTTTGCGTGCAGTCGGCTGCTACTGGTGTTGCTGGTTGTGACTGCTGATAACAGATGCCGTAGCAATCAATTCATGGAGTGAATTGTATGTTTTGGGATAGTCTGTCTCTGACATGCAAGCACAGGTGATATAGGTGCGAACACAGGAAGCTTGCAGCCCCTCGCTGCCTGCAGACACAGAGCAGCCACACTAGGAGAGCGGCCTAAGCCGTAGGCGAAATGTGCTCATTCGCTTTGGCGCGACGTCGAACTATAAATAAGGCTGCCACTAGCGTGAGCGTTGCGTGAGCGTCGTGTAAAGTCGGAAAAGTCGGCTGCATGGGTGATTGCCAAGTTTGGGGAGCGTTTCGGAGTATGATCAGTGCAATGGAGACGAGGAAACTTGTTGTGGCCCAGTGTTTTGCAGTTGGACGACAAGAGTGGTACACAGTAGCAAAGAGCGAGGCACTGAGATGGCATGAACAATGGAGTGCACAATGGGGCTCGAGATGTGCTTGTTATCTCAGGTGCTGTGTGATTGTCGACAAGGAGTGAAATGGACCAATTTGTGACCGCCCTTTCAATTTAAGACGTTAAAAACAGACGGAATTTGCATTCGTAATACCAGAGCATCGAAACTACTTGGAACTCTTGTGTATATGAACGTGTCCGCGCCTTTGTACTCTGGTACCTTCGCCGCTACAAACCAACCAACCATCGTGTCCGTGCACATCAGAGTCGCAAAGAATGGAGAATAGGCAGGCTTGGTCGTGTGTGCAGCCGTAGCTCAGTTGGCTGATCTTTCGCTTAGAAGTGTGAAAGGTGTCGGGTTCAAGCCCCGGCGCATCCATGTTTTGTGGTCAGTGCATGGTAAGTGTTGGTCGCGGCGAACCTAAAGGCACGCAAGAAGTTGCAAAACCAGCGTCACAGACTGATATGATGTGTACTGACATAAGGAGAGCAAGATGTAAGTGTGGGGACCGGCTGTTATCGAGGTGTCATCGAGTGCACATCTGTGTAAGGTATCAAGGCTTAACGTCATTGAAGTCTAGAGAGTGGACAAGACGTTCGTCATACTCAGAGCGATGTCCGAACTCTATTTTCGACGTTATGCGTGCAACTTTCATTGTGGCCAACTACGATTCGATACAGAATGCACGAAACCTGAAGACACCATCACTGATACATAGAGTGTAGGGTTTGTCTGCGGAATAATGGGAGTGCAAGGATCTGTGACGTTGATATGACTGTATGTAGCACTATTAGTCACCGGGGGTGTGGGCGTAGCTGAGATGGTAGAGCGCTTGGTTGGCGTGCGAGAGTTACTGGGATCGATACCCAGCGCCTCCAGAATTTTTAACACACCTACATTCGCACCTTGCCCTGCAAGTGGAATAATTCACTACTAGTTGAGGTGTCTAGGCAGATACAAGCGAACGATTAGCATCCACAATTGGCAAGCGTGCTTTTATTCGTGCGCAGGAAGCACCCTCCTCCCACACCTACACTTAATTTAGAAACAGTACAAGTGTTCCCATAATATTCTCAAGCCTACGTCGGAAAGATATGCCTTTTGCCGAGTTCACGTAAATCCCACTGCACGTTCCCATTCTTTGCGTGCAGTCGGCTGCTACTGGTGTTGCTGGTTGTGACTGCTGATAACAGATGCCGTAGCAATCAATTCATGGAGTGAATTGTATGTTTTGGGATAGTCTGTCTCTGACATGCAAGCACAGGTGATATAGGTGCGAACACAGGAAGCTTGCAGCCCCTCGCTGCCTGCAGACACAGAGCAGCCACACTAGGAGAGCGGCCTAAGCCGTAGGCGAAATGTGCTCATTCGCTTTGGCGCGACGTCGAACTATAAATAAGGCTGCCACTAGCGTGAGCGTTGCGTGAGCGTCGTGTAAAGTCGGAAAAGTCGGCTGCATGGGTGATTGCCAAGTTTGGGGAGCGTTTCGGAGTATGATCAGTGCAATGGAGACGAGGAAACTTGTTGTGGCCCAGTGTTTTGCAGTTGGACGACAAGAGTGGTACACAGTAGCAAAGAGCGAGGCACTGAGATGGCATGAACAATGGAGTGCACAATGGGGCTCGAGATGTGCTTGTTATCTCAGGTGCTGTGTGATTGTCGACAAGGAGTGAAATGGACCAATTTGTGACCGCCCTTTCAATTTAAGACGTTAAAAACAGACGGAATTTGCATTCGTAATACCAGAGCATCGAAACTACTTGGAACTCTTGTGTATATGAACGTGTCCGCGCCTTTGTACTCTGGTACCTTCGCCGCTACAAACCAACCAACCATCGTGTCCGTGCACATCAGAGTCGCAAAGAATGGAGAATAGGCAGGCTTGGTCGTGTGTGCAGCCGTAGCTCAGTTGGCTGATCTTTCGCTTAGAAGTGTGAAAGGTGTCGGGTTCAAGCCCCGGCGCATCCATGTTTTGTGGTCAGTGCATGGTAAGTGTTGGTCGCGGCGAACCTAAAGGCACGCAAGAAGTTGCAAAACCAGCGTCACAGACTGATATGATGTGTACTGACATAAGGAGAGCAAGATGTAAGTGTGGGGACCGGCTGTTATCGAGGTGTCATCGAGTGCACATCTGTGTAAGGTATCAAGGCTTAACGTCATTGAAGTCTAGAGAGTGGACAAGACGTTCGTCATACTCAGAGCGATGTCCGAACTCTATTTTCGACGTTATGCGTGCAACTTTCATTGTGGCCAACTACGATTCGATACAGAATGCACGAAACCTGAAAGACACCCTCACTGATACATAGAGAGTAGGATTTGTCTGCGGAATAATGGGAGTGCAATGATCTGTGACGTTGGTATGTCTGTATGTAGCACTATTAGTCACCGGGGGTGTGGGCGTAGCTCAGATGGTAGAGCGCTCGGTTGGCGTGCGAGAGGTACTGGGATCGATACCCAGCGCCTCCAGAACTTTTAACACACCTACATTCGCACCTTGCCCTGCAAGTGGAATAATTCACTACTAGTTGAGGTGTCTAGGCAGATACAAGCGAACGATTAGCATCCACAATTGGCAAGCGTGCTTTTATTCGTGCGCAGGAAGCACCCTCCTCCCACACCTACACTTAATTTAGAAACAGTACAAGTATTCCCATAATATTCTCAAGCCTACGTCGGAAAGATATGCCTTTTGCCGAGTTCACGTAAATCCCACTGCACGTTCCCATTCTTTGCGTGCAGTCGGCTGCTACTGGTGTTGCTGGTTGTGACTGCTGATAACAGATGCCGTAGCAATCAATTCATGGAGTGAATTGTATGTTTTGGGATAGTCTGTCTCTGACATGCAAGCACAGGTGATATAGGTGCGAACACAGGAAGCTTGCAGCCCCTCGCTGCCTGCAGACACAGAGCAGCCACACTAGGAGAGCGGCCTAAGCCGTAGGCGAAATGTGCTCATTCGCTTTGGCGCGACGTCGAACTATGAATAAGGCTGCCACTAGCGTGAGCGTTGCGTGAGCGTCGTGTAAAGTCGGAAAAGTCGGCTGCATGGGTGATTGCCAAGTTTGGGGAGCGTTTCGGAGTATGATCAGTGCAATGGAGACGCGGAAACGTGTTGTGGCCCAGTGTTTTGCAGTTGGACGACAAGAGTGGTACACAGTAGCAAAGAGCGAGGCACTGAGATGGCATGAACAATGGAGTGCACAATGGGGCTCGAGATGTGCTTGTTATCTCAGGTGCTGTGTGATTGTCGACAAGGAGTGAAATGGACCAATTTGTGACTGCCCTGTCAATTTAAGACGTTAAAAACAGACGGAATTTGCATTCGTAATACCAGAGCATCGAAACTACTTGGAACTCTTGTGTATATGAACGTGTCCGCGCCTTTGTACTCTGGTACCTTCGCCGCTACAAACCAACCAACCATCGTGTCCGTGCACATCAGAGTCGCAAAGAATGGAGAATAGGCAGGCGTTGTTGTGTGTGCAGCCGTAGCTCAGTTGGCTGATCGTTCGCTTAGTGTGTGAAAGGTCTCGTGTTCAAGCCCCGGCGCATCCATGTTTTGTGGTCAGTGCATGGTAAGTGTTGGTCGCGGCGAACCTAAAGGCACGCAAGAAGTTGCAAAACCAGCGTCACAGACTGATATGATGTGTACTGACATAAGGAGAGCAAGATGTAAGTGTGGGGACCGGCTGTTATCGAGGTGTCATCGAGTGCAGATCTGTCTAAGGTATCAAGGCTTAACGTCATTGAAGTCTAGAGAGTGGACAACACGTTCGTCATACTCAGAGCGATGTCCGAACTCTATTTTCGACGTTATGCGTGCAACTTTCATTGTGGCCAACTACGATTCGATACAGAATGCACGAAACCTGAAAGACACCCTCACTGATACATAGAGAGTAGGATTTGTCTGCGGAATAATGGGAGTGCAAGGATCTGTGACGTTGATATGACTGTATGTAGCACTATTAGTCACCGGGGGTGTGGGCGTAGCTGAGATGGTAGAGCGCTCGGTTGGCGTGCGAGAGGTACTGGGATCGATACCCAGCGCCCCCAGAATTTTTAACACACCTACATTCGCACCTTGCCCTGCAAGTGGAATAATTCACTACTAGTTGAGGTGTCTAGGCAGATACAAGCGAACGATTAGCATCCACAATTGGCAAGCGTGCTTTTATTCGTGTGCAGGAAGCACCCTCCTCCCACACCTACACTTAATTTAGAAACAGTACAAGTGTTCCCATAATATTCTCAAGCCTACGTCGGAAAGATATGCCTTTTGCCGAGTTCACGTAAATCCCACTGCACGTTCCCATTCTTTGCGTGCAGTCGGCTGCTACTGGTGTTGCTGGTTGTGACTGCTGATAACAGATGCCGTAGCAATCAATTCATGGAGTGAATTGTATGTTTTGGGATAGTCTGTCTCTGACATGCAAGCACAGGTGATATAGGTGCGAACACAGGAAGCTTGCAGCCCCTCGCTGCCTGCAGACACAGAGCAGCCACACTAGGAGAGCGGCCTAAGCCGTAGGCGAAATGTGCTCATTCGCTTTGGCGCGACGTCGAACTATAAATAAGGCTGCCACTAGCGTGAGCGTCGTGTAAAGTCGGAAAAGTCGGCTGCATGGGTGATTGCCAAGTTTGGGGAGCGTTTCGGAGTATGATCAGTGCAATGGAGACGAGGAAACTTGTTGTGGCCCAGTGTTTTGCAGTTGGACGACAAGAGTGGTACACAGTAGCAAAGAGCGAGGCACTGAGATGGCATGAACAATGGAGTGCACAATGGGGCTCGAGATGTGCTTGTTATCTCAGGTGCTGTGTGATTGTCGACAAGGAGTGAAATGGACCAATTTGTGACCGCCCTTTCAATTTAAGACGTTAAAAACAGACGGAATTTGCATTCGTAATACCAGAGCATCGAAACTACTTGGAACTCTTGTGTATATGAACGTGTCCGCGCCTTTGTACTCTGGTACCTTCGCCGCTACAAACCAACCAACCATCGTGTCCGTGCACATCAGAGTCGCAAAGAATGGAGAATAGGCAGGCTTGGTCGTGTGTGCAGCCGTAGCTCAGTTGGCTGATCTTTCGCTTAGAAGTGTGAAAGGTGTCGGGTTCAAGCCCCGGCGCATCCATGTTTTGTGGTCAGTGCATGGTAAGTGTTGGTCGCGGCGAACCTAAAGGCACGCAAGAAGTTGCAAAACCAGCGTCACAGACTGATATGATGTGTACTGACATAAGGAGAGCAAGATGTAAGTGTGGGGACCGGCTGTTATCGAGGTGTCATCGAGTGCACATCTGTGTAAGGTATCAAGGCTTAACGTCATTGAAGTCTAGAGAGTGGACAAGACGTTCGTCATACTCAGAGCGATGTCCGAACTCTATTTTCGACGTTATGCGTGCAACTTTCATTGTGGCCAACTACGATTCGATACAGAATGCACGAAACCTGAAAGACACCCTCACTGATACATAGAGAGTAGGATTTGTCTGCGGAATAATGGGAGTGCAAGGATCTGTGACGTTGGTATGTCTGTATGTAGCACTATTAGTCACCGGGGGTGTGGGCGTAGCTCAGATGGTAGAGCGCTCGGTTGGCGTGCGAGAGGTACTGGGATCGATACCCAGCGCCTCCAGAACTTTTAACACACCTACATTCGCACCTTGCCCTGCAAGTGGAATAATTCACTACTAGTTGAGGTGTCTAGGCAGATACAAGCGAACGATTAGCATCCACAATTGGCAAGCGTGCTTTTATTCGTGCGCAGGAAGCACCCTCCTCCCACACCTACACTTAATTTAGAAACAGTACAAGTATTCCCATAATATTCTCAAGCCTACGTCGGAAAGATATGCCTTTTGCCGAGTTCACGTAAATCCCACTGCACGTTCCCATTCTTTGCGTGCAGTCGGCTGCTACTGGTGTTGCTGGTTGTGACTGCTGATAACAGATGCCGTAGCAATCAATTCATGGAGTGAATTGTATGTTTTGGGATAGTCTGTCTCTGACATGCAAGCACAGGTGATATAGGTGCGAACACAGGAAGCTTGCAGCCCCTCGCTGCCTGCAGACACAGAGCAGCCACACTAGGAGAGCGGCCTAAGCCGTAGGCGAAATGTGCTCATTCGCTTTGGCGCGACGTCGAACTATGAATAAGGCTGCCACTAGCGTGAGCGTTGCGTGAGCGTCGTGTAAAGTCGGAAAAGTCGGCTGCATGGGTGATTGCCAAGTTTGGGGAGCGTTTCGGAGTATGATCAGTGCAATGGAGACGCGGAAACGTGTTGTGGCCCAGTGTTTTGCAGTTGGACGACAAGAGTGGTACACAGTAGCAAAGAGCGAGGCACTGAGATGGCATGAACAATGGAGTGCACAATGGGGCTCGAGATGTGCTTGTTATCTCAGGTGCTGTGTGATTGTCGACAAGGAGTGAAATGGACCAATTTGTGACTGCCCTGTCAATTTAAGACGTTAAAAACAGACGGAATTTGCATTCGTAATACCAGAGCATCGAAACTACTTGGAACTCTTGTGTATATGAACGTGTCCGCGCCTTTGTACTCTGGTACCTTCGCCGCTACAAACCAACCAACCATCGTGTCCGTGCACATCAGAGTCGCAAAGAATGGAGAATAGGCAGGCGTTGTTGTGTGTGCAGCCGTAGCTCAGTTGGCTGATCGTTCGCTAAGTGTGTGAAAGGTCTCGTGTTCAAGCCCCGGCGCATCCATGTTTTGTGGTCAGTGCATGGTAAGTGTTGGTCGCGGCGAACCTAAAGGCACGCAAGAAGTTGCAAAACCAGCGTCACAGACTGATATGATGTGTACTGACATAAGGAGAGCAAGATGTAAGTGTGGGGACCGGCTGTTATCGAGGTGTCATCGAGTGCAGATCTGTCTAAGGTATCAAGGCTTAACGTCATTGAAGTCTAGAGAGTGGACAACACGTTCGTCATACTCAGAGCGATGTCCGAACTCTATTTTCGACGTTATGCGTGCAACTTTCATTGTGGCCAACTACGATTCGATACAGAATGCACGAAACCTGAAAGACACCCTCACTGATACATAGAGAGTAGGATTTGTCTGCGGAATAATGGGAGTGCAAGGATCTGTGACGTTGATATGACTGTATGTAGCACTATTAGTCACCGGGGGTGTGGGCGTAGCTGAGATGGTAGAGCGCTCGGTTGGCGTGCGAGAGGTACTGGGATCGATACCCAGCGCCCCCAGAATTTTTAACACACCTACATTCGCACCTTGCCCTGCAAGTGGAATAATTCACTACTAGTTCAGGTGTCTAGGCAGATACAAGCGAACGATTAGCATCCACAATTGGCAAGCGTGCTTTTATTCGTGCGCAGGAAGCACCCTCCTCCCACACCTACACTTAATTTAGAAACAGTACAAGTGTTCCCATAATATTCTCAAGCCTACGTCGGAAAGATATGCCTTTTGCCGAGTTCACGTAAATCCCACTGCACGTTCCCATTCTTTGCGTGCAGTCGGCTGCTACTGGTGTTGCTGGTTGTGACTGCTGATAACAGATGCCGTAGCAATCAATTCATGGAGTGAATTGTATGTTTTGGGATAGTCTGTCTCTGACATGCAAGCACAGGTGATATAGGTGCGAACACAGGAAGCTTGCAGCCCCTCGCTGCCTGCAGACACAGAGCAGCCACACTAGGAGAGCGGCCTAAGCCGTAGGCGAAATGTGCTCATTCGCTTTGGCGCGACGTCGAACTATAAATAAGGCTGCCACTAGCGTGAGCGTTGCGTGAGCGTCGTGTAAAGTCGGAAAAGTCGGCTGCATGGGTGATTGCCAAGTTTGGGGAGCGTTTCGGAGTATGATCAGTGCAATGGAGACGAGGAAACTTGTTGTGGCCCAGTGTTTTGCAGTTGGACGACAAGAGTGGTACACAGTAGCAAAGAGCGAGGCACTGAGATGGCATGAACAATGGAGTGCACAATGGGGCTCGAGATGTGCTTGTTATCTCAGGTGCTGTGTGATTGTCGACAAGGAGTGAAATGGACCAATTTGTGACCGCCCTTTCAATTTAAGACGTTAAAAACAGACGGAATTTGCATTCGTAATACCAGAGCATCGAAACTACTTGGAACTCTTGTGTATATGAACGTGTCCGCGCCTTTGTACTCTGGTACCTTCGCCGCTACAAACCAACCAACCATCGTGTCCGTGCACATCAGAGTCGCAAAGAATGGAGAATAGGCAGGCTTGGTCGTGTGTGCAGCCGTAGCTCAGTTGGCTGATCTTTCGCTTAGAAGTGTGAAAGGTGTCGGGTTCAAGCCCCGGCGCATCCATGTTTTGTGGTCAGTGCATGGTAAGTGTTGGTCGCGGCGAACCTAAAGGCACGCAAGAAGTTGCAAAACCAGCGTCACAGACTGATATGATGTGTACTGACATAAGGAGAGCAAGATGTAAGTGTGGGGACCGGCTGTTATCGAGGTGTCATCGAGTGCACATCTGTGTAAGGTATCAAGGCTTAACGTCATTGAAGTCTAGAGAGTGGACAAGACGTTCGTCATACTCAGAGCGATGTCCGAACTCTATTTTCGACGTTATGCGTGCAACTTTCATTGTGGCCAACTACGATTCGATACAGAATGCACGAAACCTGAAAGACACCCTCACTGATACATAGAGAGTAGGATTTGTCTGCGGAATAATGGGAGTGCAATGATCTGTGACGTTGGTATGTCTGTATGTAGCACTATTAGTCACCGGGGGTGTGGGCGTAGCTCAGATGGTAGAGCGCTCGGTTGGCGTGCGAGAGGTACTGGGATCGATACCCAGCGCCTCCAGAACTTTTAACACACCTACATTCGCACCTTGCCCTGCAAGTGGAATAATTCACTACTAGTTGAGGTGTCTAGGCAGATACAAGCGAACGATTAGCATCCACAATTGGCAAGCGTGCTTTTATTCGTGCGCAGGAAGCACCCTCCTCCCACACCTACACTTAATTTAGAAACAGTACAAGTATTCCCATAATATTCTCAAGCCTACGTCGGAAAGATATGCCTTTTGCCGAGTTCACGTAAATCCCACTGCACGTTCCCATTCTTTGCGTGCAGTCGGCTGCTACTGGTGTTGCTGGTTGTGACTGCTGATAACAGATGCCGTAGCAATCAATTCATGGAGTGAATTGTATGTTTTGGGATAGTCTGTCTCTGACATGCAAGCACAGGTGATATAGGTGCGAACACAGGAAGCTTGCAGCCCCTCGCTGCCTGCAGACACAGAGCAGCCACACTAGGAGAGCGGCCTAAGCCGTAGGCGAAATGTGCTCATTCGCTTTGGCGCGACGTCGAACTATGAATAAGGCTGCCACTAGCGTGAGCGTTGCGTGAGCGTCGTGTAAAGTCGGAAAAGTCGGCTGCATGGGTGATTGCCAAGTTTGGGGAGCGTTTCGGAGTATGATCAGTGCAATGGAGACGCGGAAACGTGTTGTGGCCCAGTGTTTTGCAGTTGGACGACAAGAGTGGTACACAGTAGCAAAGAGCGAGGCACTGAGATGGCATGAACAATGGAGTGCACAATGGGGCTCGAGATGTGCTTGTTATCTCAGGTGCTGTGTGATTGTCGACAAGGAGTGAAATGGACCAATTTGTGACTGCCCTGTCAATTTAAGACGTTAAAAACAGACGGAATTTGCATTCGTAATACCAGAGCATCGAAACTACTTGGAACTCTTGTGTATATGAACGTGTCCGCGCCTTTGTACTCTGGTACCTTCGCCGCTACAAACCAACCAACCATCGTGTCCGTGCACATCAGAGTCGCAAAGAATGGAGAATAGGCAGGCGTTGTTGTGTGTGCAGCCGTAGCTCAGTTGGCTGATCGTTCGCTTAGTGTGTGAAAGGTCTCGTGTTCAAGCCCCGGCGCATCCATGTTTTGTGGTCAGTGCATGGTAAGTGTTGGTCGCGGCGAACCTAAAGGCACGCAAGAAGTTGCAAAACCAGCGTCACAGACTGATATGATGTGTACTGACATAAGGAGAGCAAGATGTAAGTGTGGGGACCGGCTGTTATCGAGGTGTCATCGAGTGCACATCTGTGTAAGGTATCAAGGCTTAACGTCATTGAAGTCTAGAGAGTGGACAAGACGTTCGTCATACTCAGAGCGATGTCCGAACTCTATTTTCGACGTTATGCGTGCAACTTTCATTGTGGCCAACTACGATTCGATACAGAATGCACGAAACCTGAAAGACACCCTCACTGATACATAGAGAGTAGGATTTGTCTGCGGAATAATGGGAGTGCAAGGATCTGTGACGTTGATATGACTGTATGTAGCACTATTAGTCACCGGGGGTGTGGGCGTAGCTGAGATGGTAGAGCGCTCGGTTGGCGTGCGAGAGGTACTGGGATCGATACCCAGCGCCCCCAGAATTTTTAACACACCTACATTCGCACCTTGCCCTGCAAGTGGAATAATTCACTACTAGTTGAGGTGTCTAGGCAGATACAAGCGAACGATTAGCATCCACAATTGGCAAGCGTGCTTTTATTCGTGTGCAGGAAGCACCCTCCTCCCACACCTACACTTAATTTAGAAACAGTACAAGTGTTCCCATAATATTCTCAAGCCTACGTCGGAAAGATATGCCTTTTGCCGAGTTCACGTAAATCCCACTGCACGTTCCCATTCTTTGCGTGCAGTCGGCTGCTACTGGTGTTGCTGGTTGTGACTGCTGATAACAGATGCCGTAGCAATCAATTCATGGAGTGAATTGTATGTTTTGGGATAGTCTGTCTCTGACATGCAAGCACAGGTGATATAGGTGCGAACACAGGAAGCTTGCAGCCCCTCGCTGCCTGCAGACACAGAGCAGCCACACTAGGAGAGCGGCCTAAGCCGTAGGCGAAATGTGCTCATTCGCTTTGGCGCGACGTCGAACTATAAATAAGGCTGCCACTAGCGTGAGCGTTGCGTGAGCGTCGTGTAAAGTCGGAAAAGTCGGCTGCATGGGTGATTGCCAAGTTTGGGGAGCGTTTCGGAGTATGATCAGTGCAATGGAGACGAGGAAACTTGTTGTGGCCCAGTGTTTTGCAGTTGGACGACAAGAGTGGTACACAGTAGCAAAGAGCGAGGCACTGAGATGGCATGAACAATGGAGTGCACAATGGGGCTCGAGATGTGCTTGTTATCTCAGGTGCTGTGTGATTGTCGACAAGGAGTGAAATGGACCAATTTGTGACCGCCCTTTCAATTTAAGACGTTAAAAACAGACGGAATTTGCATTCGTAATACCAGAGCATCGAAACTACTTGGAACTCTTGTGTATATGAACGTGTCCGCGCCTTTGTACTCTGGTACCTTCGCCGCTACAAACCAACCAACCATCGTGTCCGTGCACATCAGAGTCGCAAAGAATGGAGAATAGGCAGGCTTGGTCGTGTGTGCAGCCGTAGCTCAGTTGGCTGATCTTTCGCTTAGAAGTGTGAAAGGTGTCGGGTTCAAGCCCCGGCGCATCCATGTTTTGTGGTCAGTGCATGGTAAGTGTTGGTCGCGGCGAACCTAAAGGCACGCAAGAAGTTGCAAAACCAGCGTCACAGACTGATATGATGTGTACTGACATAAGGAGAGCAAGATGTAAGTGTGGGGACCGGCTGTTATCGAGGTGTCATCGAGTGCACATCTGTGTAAGGTATCAAGGCTTAACGTCATTGAAGTCTAGAGAGTGGACAAGACGTTCGTCATACTCAGAGCGATGTCCGAACTCTATTTTCGACGTTATGCGTGCAACTTTCATTGTGGCCAACTACGATTCGATACAGAATGCACGAAACCTGAAGACACCATCACTGATACATAGAGAGTAGGATTTGTCTGCGGAATAATGGGAGTGCAAGGATCTGTGACGTTGATATGACTGTATGTAGCACTATTAGTCACCGGGGGTGTGGGTGTAGCTCAGATGGTAGAGCGCTTGGTTGGCGTGCGAGAGGTACTGGGATCGATACCCAGCGCCTCCAGAATTTTTGACACACCTACATTCGCACCTTGCCCTGCAAGTGGAATAATTCACTACTAGTTGAGGTGTCTAGGCAGATACAAGCGAACGATTAGCATCCACAATTGGCAAGCGTGCTTTTATTCGTGCGCAGGAAGCACCCTCCTCCCACACCTACACTTAATTTAGAAACAGTACAAGTGTTCCCATAATATTCTCAAGCCTACGTCGGAAAGATATGCCTTTTGCCGAGTTCACGTAAATCCCACTGCACGTTCCCATTCTTTGCGTGCAGTCGGCTGCTACTGGTGTTGCTGGTTGTGACTGCTGATAACAGATGCCGTAGCAATCAATTCATGGAGTGAATTGTATGTTTTGGGATAGTCTGTCTCTGACATGCAAGCACAGGTGATATAGGTGCGAACACAGGAAGCTTGCAGCCCCTCGCTGCCTGCAGACACAGAGCAGCCACACTAGGAGAGCGGCCTAAGCCGTAGGCGAAATGTGCTCATTCGCTTTGGCGCGACGTCGAACTATAAATAAGGCTGCCACTAGCGTGAGCGTTCGATTCTTCGGCGGACCTCGGAAGAGTTCCGCCCTTCGATACCTTGCAGAGTACTGCTACGTATCGAAGTGCTAGGGCTTCGCAGAAGTCGCAGTCGCAGTCGCAGTCGCAGTCGCAGTCGCAGTTCCGGAACCGCCAGCAGCAGCAGCAGCAGCAGCAGCAGTTTCCAGTGCCGCCAGTTTTGCAGTAGCAGTCGTCGCCGGACCCAGCCGCAGCTTCCGGACCCAGCCGCCGCCGCCGCCGCCGCCGCCGCAGCTTCCGGCCCCCGCCGCCGCCGCCGCCGCCGCCGCCGCCGCAGCTTCCGGCCCCCGCCGCCGCCGCCGCCGCCGCCGCCGCCAGGACCCAGTGCTTCGTCTTCCTCTCCTGCTTTCGTTGTCGTCGCTATTCTCGTCTTCGTCTTTGCCTTCATCCTCTCGCTCCTCGACGTCTCTCATCTGTCATCTGTAATCTGTTCCTGACTTTGTCCCTTGTCTGTCCCCATTCTTCTTTTCTGTGTTTCCAGTTTTCCTTACTGCCATCATGACCACCCCCACCACCACCGCCACTACCACCGCCATCGTCTATACGACGCCCTCCCTCGCTGCCACTACTCTTACTTGGTGTGCTCAGTCGCCCCCGTCCTACTATATCCCGCCCCTCCTCACCCTTCCCACCCCAGCTCCCTTTGTCGCCCCATCCCCTGCTCCTTCTCCCCAAGCCTCCACACACGACCCCTTTCCCCCACTCCCCCACACCACTCATGCGGCCCCTGCCAGGGTTGTGTCCCGTCGGGCTACGACCCATGCCGCACCATCGCCGGCGCCAGCACCACCACCTGCAGCAGCGCCACAACCAGCAGCAGCACCAACAGCAGCACCAACAGCAGCACCAGCACCAGCACCGACACCGGGACCTGCCGCTTCCCGTCATCTCCCCGTCACTCCTGTGCCCCACGCCTCCTCCCATCCTGTCCCCGCTGTTAAGCGTCCCAGTGGCACCCCCGCCTCCTCTGCACCCAAGAAGTCCCAGCATCTTCCCCCTCCCCCACCCCTAGATGCCATGGATGTCTCCCCTCCAGCCCCCTCTACTTCCTCTTCTAACTCCCCCTCCTACAAGTATCTCCTCTCCCGTCCTGATCCCTCTCTCCTGGAGGCCCGCAACCTGACCTTGCTCCTCCGCCAATACTTCCCTGCAGCCCCCATCTCCCTTCTTACCCCCCGTAGGGACTCTGTCTTGATCACCTCCCCAAGCCCTACCCTACACTCCGACATCCTCTCCCGAATTCCTCTCACCCGATTTGGACCTAATGCCTCCCTTGCCCCTGCTCCTTCCCCTTCCTCCCCCCGTCAACCCCAACCCCCACGTCGCCCGCCGACCCTCACCGCCGTGATCACTCGGCTTAGCCCGACGATCACGGAGGAAGAGGTGCTGGCGGAGTTGAAGGCCCACCCGTACCTGGAGGTGCGAGCTGTTCGCCGCATTTTCAACTCTGCGGGCCCCACTCGCCTTATGCGAGTTTTCTCCGAACACGCTCCCTCCATCGACCATCTCCTTAAGGAGGGTGCCCTCCTCTTCCACCGCCGGTATAAGGTTGACCCCTCCCGCTCCCCACCACAATCCATTCGCTGCCAGAGGTGTCTGCGTTATAACGCACACCCAACATCAGAGTGCCGCGAGGCCCCAGTCTGCCCGCATTGTAAGCAAGCGCACTTCCTCCGGCAGTGCCCCAACCTTCAGTCTCCTCCCTCCTGCAATACCTGCAACCTCCAACACCCTACCTACTCCCAGAAATGCAAGGCTCGACCTCCTCCATCCGCTCCTGAACTCACTGTTCCTCTCCGCCCTTTGGATGACCCCACCCCTCCTGGCAATTCCCTCCGTCCTCCCCCCACCGCAGAGGACATCATCAGGTTCGTCACAATAGTGCTCCAGAACGTCCATCCCTTTCAGCGTCCCCACACCCTCCACCAGATTTCCCTCGCTGCCCGTTCCGTGTTCCACCTCAACACCTACGCCACCTATTCCCACAACCAGGCCCATTTCACCTTCTCCCGTCTCGACACCCTCGTTTAAATTCCCATTATGGCACGACAGCACCGTATCCTGTTCAATAACATCCGCTCCCTTCCCACCAACAAGCACCTCCTCATGCATACCCTTACGACCCACCGTGTGGATGCCTTCCTTCTGAACGAAACCTTTCTTCAGCCCCACCACACCGTCCACACCTCGCCCTACCTCCTTCACCGGTCTGACAATCCACTCCAGATAGCGCGTGGCGGAGTTGCCATTGGCCACCACCGCCAGATCCCTGTCCGGCTCCAACCCCTCCTTCCTGACCCCACAGAACACTTGATCCTTAGTCTCTTCTTCCCCGGCCTTACCCTTACCTGTGCCACCATCTATGTCCGCCCCGCTGCACCTATTCCTTTCGACTTCCTTTCCTACATCGACCGTACCTTCTCCTCCTACGTGATCGCCGCCGACCTTAACATCCATAGTCGTTCTGCCGCCCAGTTACGGCGGTGGCATCGGTTCCTTGCCACCCTCCAAGGCGACGTCCTTCCAATTCCCCAACACACCCGCCCTGAATCCAATACCACTCCCGATGTCGTCCTAGCCTCCCCCACCCTGCTTGGCCGCATAGCGGTGGACGTCCTTGATCCCATTGGCAGTGACCATCTCCCTGTCCTCCTCACTGTATCAGACGGTCGTCGCCCCCGTCCCGACCCGCGCCGTGACCCTCCCCCGAAATATGTCCATGACTACTCCCGTGCCAACTGGAATGCCTACCGGGACTCCCTTGCTCTCCAGGTCGATAGCCACCCCCTCACCTACCACCAACCTGATGACGTTACCCGTGCTGCCTCCTTTCTCCAGCAGACCTTGTCTGAGGCCGTGGAGGCCCACGTCCCTACCATTGCCATCCATCCGCACCGCCCCACCTTACCCCCACAGGCCGTCCTTCTCCTGCGTGAATCCCGCCGGCTCTACCGTGCCTTCCTTCACACACGTGACCAGGACACACTACGACGCCACCGGCAACTACAGCGACACATCAGGAACTTACTCACGGCAAAGAAACGCCGGGACTGGCGACAGACATGCACCCGTCTTAATGCCACCTTACCTATCAACTCGTCCAAGTACTGGTCAGCCTTCCGCCGCCTTACCGGATCTAAACCCTCTCCCTACTACCCTCTCCTTCATGATGACCACCCCTTCCCTGATGCCCTTAGTAAGGCCAACCATTTCGCCTCCTACCTCTCCGATATCCTTACCATCCCTGACGATCCCCAGTTCGATTATTCCCTCTTTCCAGATGTCCGTGATCGAACTGATACCTCTGTCCCCCCGCTTGCTCCTGGCTTCCAGTACTTGGACAACATCACACACACAGAACTAAATACCCCAATCACCACTCAAGATATCATTGCTACACTTCGCCCTAAACGCAACACTGCTCCCGGTCACGATCGTGTTACTTACCGTCACCTCCGTGAAGCTCCTGCCTCCTTCCTCTCCACATTGGCCAGGCTCTACAATGTGGTCCTGTCCACCGGCTACTACCCCGACCTGTGGAAAACCTCCCGGATCCTGATGTTCCTCAAGCCCGACAAACCGCCTTCCGCTGTCTCCTCCTACCGTCCCATCAGCCTTACCTCGGTCTTCAGCAAGGTCCTGGAATCCATTCTTACCCGCCGCCTACACAAGCACCTTCACCAACACCGCCTCCTCCCCCCTACCCAATGTGGCTTTCGGCCGTCCTTCTCAGCCGATGACCTCCTCCTTCACCTCACTCACCTCCTCTCCGAACAACTCAATTCCCGTCGTTCCGCCATCTTCCTTTCCCTAGACCTCGAACGCGCATATGACCGTGTGTGGCATTCCGGTCTCCTTTTCAAGCTCCAAACCTTTGCTCTTCCTCTCAACTATGTCCGTCTGGTCGCTTCCTTCCTTTCCCACCGTCCTTCCTATGTCACCATCCACAACACTGATTCCTACACCTTCTACCCCTCCGCCGGTGTGCCCCAAGGTTCCGTCCTTTCCCCTCTTCTCTACCTCCTTTACACGGCAGACATGCCTCCACCTGCACCTCCCCTACACCTTCTCCAGTACGCCGATGACACTGCCTTCCTTGCCCTCGCTCCCACCCTGCAACGCTCCCAGCACCTTCTCCAATCCTATCTTGACCGGTTCACCACTTGGTGTAACCAGTGGTTGCTCAAGGTCAATCCTTCCAAGACCCAGGCGATCATTGTAGGCAAAACCACTCGTTCCTTCCGTCTCCTTGATTTCTATCTTACTATTTATGGCCGTCCCATCACCCTCACACCTACTCTCAAGTACCTTGGTGTCACCCTCGACCGTCGCCTCTCCTGGAACCCACATCTCCGGACGATCCAAGCCAAGGCACGCTCCCGCCTCCGCCTCCTTAAGCTCCTTTCTGGCCGTACATGGGGTCTGGACCCTTCCACCATCCTCTACACCTACAAGTCCCTCATCCGTCCTATCCTTTGCTATGCTCATCCCGCCTGGATCTCTGCCCCTCCTACCTTCTACAAGTCCATTCAGATCCTAGAACGCCATGCGCTCCGCCTCGCCTATCGCATCCGTCTCCCTTCCCCCACGCGGATCCTCTATGACCTGATTCCCTTCCCGCACCTCCTCCTTTTCCTCGAACGGTTACGGATCCTCTACACCTCCCGCAAGCTTGATCCTCCACACCCTCTTGTCTCTCCCATCCTCTCCCACCCCAACCCGCTGCCGCGCCTGCATTCCTATATCCCACCTGCTCTCCATCTTTACACCCTCCACACCCTCTCCCTCGGTGGCTTCCGTCAACTCCCCCTCCCTGAAGATGCCCTCCTCCCCTCCATCTACCCCTCCTACCAACTTTGAGCCTTACCTTCCCTCTCCTCTCCTTTTCCTGTAGGCACCCTCTCTCCCTTCTCTCCCTCCCTCCCCTCCCCTTTCTCCTTGGGCTTCCACTCCCCCTACCCTCCCCCTTCTCCTCCATCCCTCTCCTCCACTGGCATCTTCCCCTCCCCCTCTCTCTCCTCTTCCCCACACCTTTTCCCCTTGGCAGGCCACGACTCTGCTGTCTTCCATCAGTTACTTTCATCGTCCTACGCCGAAGACCATCGCATGTGTTTGTGCCTCGACTCTCCTGCAGTGTGTTTGTGTTTCGTCGTTTGTGCTCCGCTGGTTCACGTGTGGCCATCTGCCATCTGCGTTTGTGCACCGTGTTTCTCCGCTTTTACCCATTGTGCTACGCACGTGACCGACTCCGTTTTAACTCTGTTTTGTCTACTGTTTGTACCCCGCCGTCTTGATTGTTTTTATATCTCACTCATCTCTGTTCTGTGTATACTCTGAGGCCGAAGAGCGGCATACTTGGTCCGCTGCCGGCCTACCTGTTTGTCACAGGTATTAAAATCACAATAAAAGAAAAAAAAAAAAAAAAAAGCGTGAGCGTTGCGTGAGCGTCGTGTAAAGTCGGAAAAGTCGGCTGCATGGGTGATTGCCAAGTTTGGGGAGCGTTTCGGAGTATGATCAGTGCAATGGAGACGCGGAAACTTGTTGTGGCCCAGTGTTTTGCAGTTGGACGACAAGAGTGGTACACAGTAGCAAAGAGCGAGGCACTGAGATGGCATGAACAATGGAGTGCACAATGGGGCTCGAGATGTGCTTGTTATCTCAGGTGCTGTGTGATTGTCGACAAGGAGTGAAATGGACCAATTTGTGACCGCCCTTTCAATTTAAGACGTTAAAAACAGACGGAATTTGCATTCGTAATACCAGAGCATCGAAACTACTGGGAACTCTTGTGTATATGAACGTGTCCGCGCCTTTGTACTCTGGTACCTTCGCCGCTACAAACCAACCAACCATCGTGTCCGTGCACATCAGAGTCGCAAAGAATGGAGAATAGGCAGGCTTGGTCGTGTGTGCAGCCGTAGCTCAGTTGGCTGATCTTTCGCTTAGAAGTGTGAAAGGTCTCGGGTTCAAGCCCCGGCGCATCCATGTTTTGTGGTCAGTGCATGGTAAGTGTTGGTCGCGGCGAACCTAAAGGCACGCAAGAAGTTGCAAAACCAGCGTCACAGACTGATATGATGTGTACTGACATAAGGAGAGCAAGATGTAAGTGTGGGGACCGGCTGTTATCGAGGTGTCATCGAGTGCAGATCTGTCTAAGGTATCAAGGCTTAACGTCATTGAAGTCTAGAGAGTGGACAACACGTTCGTCATACTCAGAGCGATGTCCGAACTCTATTTTCGACGTTATGCGTGCAACTTTCATTGTGGCCAACTACGATTCGATACAGAATGCACGAAACCTGAAAGACACCCTCACTGATACATAGAGAGTAGGATTTGTCTGCGGAATAATGGGAGTGCAAGGATCTGTGACGTTGATATGACTGTATGTAGCACTATTAGTCACCGGGGGTGTGGGCGTAGCTGAGATGGTAGAGCGCTCGGTTGGCGTGCGAGAGGTACTGGGATCGATACCCAGCGCCCCCAGAATTTTTAACACACCTACATTCGCACCTTGCCCTGCAAGTGGAATAATTCACTACTAGTTGAGGTGTCTAGGCAGATACAAGCGAACGATTAGCATCCACAATTGGCAAGCGTGCTTTTATTCGTGTGCAGGAAGCACCCTCCTCCCACACCTACACTTAATTTAGAAACAGTACAAGTGTTCCCATAATATTCTCAAGCCTACGTCGGAAAGATATGCCTTTTGCCGAGTTCACGTAAATCCCACTGCACGTTCCCATTCTTTGCGTGCAGTCGGCTGCTACTGGTGTTGCTGGTTGTGACTGCTGATAACAGATGCCGTAGCAATCAATTCATGGAGTGAATTGTATGTTTTGGGATAGTCTGTCTCTGACATGCAAGCACAGGTGATATAGGTGCGAACACAGGAAGCTTGCAGCCCCTCGCTGCCTGCAGACACAGAGCAGCCACACTAGGAGAGCGGCCTAAGCCGTAGGCGAAATGTGCTCATTCGCTTTGGCGCGACGTCGAACTATAAATAAGGCTGCCACTAGCGTGAGCGTTGCGTGAGCGTCGTGTAAAGTCGGAAAAGTCGGCTGCATGGGTGATTGCCAAGTTTGGGGAGCGTTTCGGAGTATGATCAGTGCAATGGAGACGAGGAAACTTGTTGTGGCCCAGTGTTTTGCAGTTGGACGACAAGAGTGGTACACAGTAGCAAAGAGCGAGGCACTGAGATGGCATGAACAATGGAGTGCACAATGGGGCTCGAGATGTGCTTGTTATCTCAGGTGCTGTGTGATTGTCGACAAGGAGTGAAATGGACCAATTTGTGACCGCCCTTTCAATTTAAGACGTTAAAAACAGACGGAATTTGCATTCGTAATACCAGAGCATCGAAACTACTTGGAACTCTTGTGTATATGAACGTGTCCGCGCCTTTGTACTCTGGTACCTTCGCCGCTACAAACCAACCAACCATCGTGTCCGTGCACATCAGAGTCGCAAAGAATGGAGAATAGGCAGGCTTGGTCGTGTGTGCAGCCGTAGCTCAGTTGGCTGATCTTTCGCTTAGAAGTGTGAAAGGTGTCGGGTTCAAGCCCCGGCGCATCCATGTTTTGTGGTCAGTGCATGGTAAGTGTTGGTCGCGGCGAACCTAAAGGCACGCAAGAAGTTGCAAAACCAGCGTCACAGACTGATATGATGTGTACTGACATAAGGAGAGCAAGATGTAAGTGTGGGGACCGGCTGTTATCGAGGTGTCATCGAGTGCACATCTGTGTAAGGTATCAAGGCTTAACGTCATTGAAGTCTAGAGAGTGGACAAGACGTTCGTCATACTCAGAGCGATGTCCGAACTCTATTTTCGACGTTATGCGTGCAACTTTCATTGTGGCCAACTACGATTCGATACAGAATGCACGAAACCTGAAGACACCATCACTGATACATAGAGAGTAGGATTTGTCTGCGGAATAATGGGAGTGCAAGGATCTGTGACGTTGATATGACTGTATGTACCACTATTAGTCACCGGGGGTGTGGGTGTAGCTCAGATGGTAGAGCGCTTGGTTGGCGTGCGAGAGGTACTGGGATCGATACCCAGCGCCTCCAGAATTTTTGACACACCTACATTCGCACCTTGCCCTGCAAGTGGAATAATTCACTACTAGTTGAGGTGTCTAGGCAGATACAAGCGAACGATTAGCATCCACAATTGGCAAGCGTGCTTTTATTCGTGCGCAGGAAGCACCCTCCTCCCACACCTACACTTAATTTAGAAACAGTACAAGTGTTCCCATAATATTCTCAAGCCTACGTCGGAAAGATATGCCTTTTGCCGAGTTCACGTAAATCCCACTGCACGTTCCCATTCTTTGCGTGCAGTCGGCTGCTACTGGTGTTGCTGGTTGTGACTGCTGATAACAGATGCCGTAGCAATCAATTCATGGAGTGAATTGTATGTTTTGGGATAGTCTGTCTCTGACATGCAAGCACAGGTGATATAGGTGCGAACACAGGAAGCTTGCAGCCCCTCGCTGCCTGCAGACACAGAGCAGCCACACTAGGAGAGCGGCCTAAGCCGTAGGCGAAATGTGCTCATTCGCTTTGGCGCGACGTCGAACTATAAATAAGGCTGCCACTAGCGTGAGCGTTGCGTGAGCGTCGTGTAAAGTCGGAAAAGTCGGCTGCATGGGTGATTGCCAAGTTTGGGGAGCGTTTCGGAGTATGATCAGTGCAATGGAGACGCGGAAACTTGTTGTGGCCCAGTGTTTTGCAGTTGGACGACAAGAGTGGTACACAGTAGCAAAGAGCGAGGCACTGAGATGGCATGAACAATGGAGTGCACAATGGGGCTCGAGATGTGCTTGTTATCTCAGGTGCTGTGTGATTGTCGACAAGGAGTGAAATGGACCAATTTGTGACCGCCCTTTCAATTTAAGACGTTAAAAACAGACGGAATTTGCATTCGTAATACCAGAGCATCGAAACTACTGGGAACTCTTGTGTATATGAACGTGTCCGCGCCTTTGTACTCTGGTACCTTCGCCGCTACAAACCAACCAACCATCGTGTCCGTGCACATCAGAGTCGCAAAGAATGGAGAATAGGCAGGCTTGGTCGTGTGTGCAGCCGTAGCTCAGTTGGCTGATCTTTCGCTTAGAAGTGTGAAAGGTCTCGGGTTCAAGCCCCGGCGCATCCATGTTTTGTGGTCAGTGCATGGTAAGTGTTGGTCGCGGCGAACCTAAAGGCACGCAAGAAGTTGCAAAACCAGCGTCACAGACTGATATGATGTGTACTGACATAAGGAGAGCAAGATGTAAGTGTGGGGACCGGCTGTTATCGAGGTGTCATCGAGTGCAGATCTGTCTAAGGTATCAAGGCTTAACGTCATTGAAGTCTAGAGAGTGGACAACACGTTCGTCATACTCAGAGCGATGTCCGAACTCTATTTTCGACGTTATGCGTGCAACTTTCATTGTGGCCAACTACGATTCGATACAGAATGCACGAAACCTGAAAGACACCCTCACTGATACATAGAGAGTAGGATTTGTCTGCGGAATAATGGGAGTGCAAGGATCTGTGACGTTGATATGACTGTATGTAGCACTATTAGTCACCGGGGGTGTGGGCGTAGCTGAGATGGTAGAGCGCTCGGTTGGCGTGCGAGAGGTACTGGGATCGATACCCAGCGCCCCCAGAATTTTTAACACACCTACATTCGCACCTTGCCCTGCAAGTGGAATAATTCACTACTAGTTGAGGTGTCTAGGCAGATACAAGCGAACGATTAGCATCCACAATTGGCAAGCGTGCTTTTATTCGTGTGCAGGAAGCACCCTCCTCCCACACCTACACTTAATTTAGAAACAGTACAAGTGTTCCCATAATATTCTCAAGCCTACGTCGGAAAGATATGCCTTTTGCCGAGTTCACGTAAATCCCACTGCACGTTCCCATTCTTTGCGTGCAGTCGGCTGCTACTGGTGTTGCTGGTTGTGACTGCTGATAACAGATGCCGTAGCAATCAATTCATGGAGTGAATTGTATGTTTTGGGATAGTCTGTCTCTGACATGCAAGCACAGGTGATATAGGTGCGAACACAGGAAGCTTGCAGCCCCTCGCTGCCTGCAGACACAGAGCAGCCACACTAGGAGAGCGGCCTAAGCCGTAGGCGAAATGTGCTCATTCGCTTTGGCGCGACGTCGAACTATAAATAAGGCTGCCACTAGCGTGAGCGTTGCGTGAGCGTCGTGTAAAGTCGGAAAAGTCGGCTGCATGGGTGATTGCCAAGTTTGGGGAGCGTTTCGGAGTATGATCAGTGCAATGGAGACGAGGAAACTTGTTGTGGCCCAGTGTTTTGCAGTTGGACGACAAGAGTGGTACACAGTAGCAAAGAGCGAGGCACTGAGATGGCATGAACAATGGAGTGCACAATGGGGCTCGAGATGTGCTTGTTATCTCAGGTGCTGTGTGATTGTCGACAAGGAGTGAAATGGACCAATTTGTGACCGCCCTTTCAATTTAAGACGTTAAAAACAGACGGAATTTGCATTCGTAATACCAGAGCATCGAAACTACTTGGAACTCTTGTGTATATGAACGTGTCCGCGCCTTTGTACTCTGGTACCTTCGCCGCTACAAACCAACCAACCATCGTGTCCGTGCACATCAGAGTCGCAAAGAATGGAGAATAGGCAGGCTTGGTCGTGTGTGCAGCCGTAGCTCAGTTGGCTGATCTTTCGCTTAGAAGTGTGAAAGGTGTCGGGTTCAAGCCCCGGCGCATCCATGTTTTGTGGTCAGTGCATGGTAAGTGTTGGTCGCGGCGAACCTAAAGGCACGCAAGAAGTTGCAAAACCAGCGTCACAGACTGATATGATGTGTACTGACATAAGGAGAGCAAGATGTAAGTGTGGGGACCGGCTGTTATCGAGGTGTCATCGAGTGCACATCTGTGTAAGGTATCAAGGCTTAACGTCATTGAAGTCTAGAGAGTGGACAAGACGTTCGTCATACTCAGAGCGATGTCCGAACTCTATTTTCGACGTTATGCGTGCAACTTTCATTGTGGCCAACTACGATTCGATACAGAATGCACGAAACCTGAAGACACCATCACTGATACATAGAGAGTAGGATTTGTCTGCGGAATAATGGGAGTGCAAGGATCTGTGACGTTGATATGACTGTATGTACCACTATTAGTCACCGGGGGTGTGGGTGTAGCTCAGATGGTAGAGCGCTTGGTTGGCGTGCGAGAGGTACTGGGATCGATACCCAGCGCCTCCAGAATTTTTGACACACCTACATTCGCACCTTGCCCTGCAAGTGGAATAATTCACTACTAGTTGAGGTGTCTAGGCAGATACAAGCGAACGATTAGCATCCACAATTGGCAAGCGTGCTTTTATTCGTGCGCAGGAAGCACCCTCCTCCCACACCTACACTTAATTTAGAAACAGTACAAGTGTTCCCATAATATTCTCAAGCCTACGTCGGAAAGATATGCCTTTTGCCGAGTTCACGTAAATCCCACTGCACGTTCCCATTCTTTGCGTGCAGTCGGCTGCTACTGGTGTTGCTGGTTGTGACTGCTGAAAACAGATGTCGTAGCAATCAATTCATGGAGTGAATTGTATGTTTTGGGATAGTCTGTCTCTGACATGCAAGCACAGGTGATATAGGTGCGAACACAGGAAGCTTGCAGCCCCTCGCTGCCTGCAGACACAGAGCAGCCACACTAGGAGAGCGGCCTAAGCCGTAGGCGAAATGTGCTCATTCGCTTTGGCGCGACGTCGAACTATAAATAAGGCTGCCACTAGCGTGAGCGTTGCGTGAGCGTCGTGTAAAGTCGGAAAAGTCGGCTGCATGGGTGATTGCCAAGTTTGGGGAGCGTTTCGGAGTATGATCAGTGCAATGGAGACGCGGAAACTTGTTGTGGCCCAGTGTTTTGCAGTTGGACGACAAGAGTGGTACACAGTAGCAAAGAGCGAGGCACTGAGATGGCATGAACAATGGAGTGCACAATGGGGCTCGAGATGTGCTTGTTATCTCAGGTGCTGTGTGATTGTCGACAAGGAGTGAAATGGACCAATTTGTGACCGCCCTTTCAATTTAAGACGTTAAAAACAGACGGAATTTGCATTCGTAATACCAGAGCATCGAAACTACTGGGAACTCTTGTGTATATGAACGTGTCCGCGCCTTTGTACTCTGGTACCTTCGCCGCTACAAACCAACCAACCATCGTGTCCGTGCACATCAGAGTCGCAAAGAATGGAGAATAGGCAGGCTTGGTCGTGTGTGCAGCCGTAGCTCAGTTGGCTGATCTTTCGCTTAGAAGTGTGAAAGGTCTCGGGTTCAAGCCCCGGCGCATCCATGTTTTGTGGTCAGTGCATGGTAAGTGTTGGTCGCGGCGAACCTAAAGGCACGCAAGAAGTTGCAAAACCAGCGTCACAGACTGATATGATGTGTACTGACATAAGGAGAGCAAGATGTAAGTGTGGGGACCGGCTGTTATCGAGGTGTCATCGAGTGCAGATCTGTCTAAGGTATCAAGGCTTAACGTCATTGAAGTCTAGAGAGTGGACAACACGTTCGTCATACTCAGAGCGATGTCCGAACTCTATTTTCGACGTTATGCGTGCAACTTTCATTGTGGCCAACTACGATTCGATACAGAATGCACGAAACCTGAAGACACCATCACTGATACATAGAGAGTAGGATTTGTCTGCGGAATAATGGGAGTGCAAGGATCTGTGACGTTGATATGACTGTATGTAGCACTATTAGTCACCGGGGGTGTGGGCGTAGCTAAGATGGTAGAGCGCTTGGTTGGCGTGCGAGAGGTACTGGGATCGATGCCCAGCGCCTCCAGAATTTTTAACACACCTACATTCGCACCTTGCCCTGCAAGTGGAATAATTCACTACTAGTTCAGGTGTCTAGGCAGATACAAGCGAACGATTAGCATCCACAATTGGCAAGCGTGCTTTTATTCGTGCGCAGGAAGCACCCTCCTCCCACACCTACACTTAATTTAGAAACAGTACAAGTATTCCCATAATATTCTCAAGCCTACGTCGGAAAGATATGCCTTTTGCCGAGTTCACGTAAATCCCACTGCACGTTCCCATTCTTTGCGTGCAGTCGGCTGCTACTGGTGTTGCTGGTTGTGACTGCTGATAACAGATGCCGTAGCAATCAATTCATGGAGTGAATTGTATGTTTTGGGATAGTCTGTCTCTGACATGCAAGCACAGGTGATATAGGTGCGAACACAGGAAGCTTGCAGCCCCTCGCTGCCTGCAGACACAGAGCAGCCACACTAGGAGAGCGGCCTAAGCCGTAGGCGAAATGTGCTCATTCGCTTTGGCGCGACGTCGAACTATGAATAAGGCTGCCACTAGCGTGAGCGTTGCGTGAGCGTCGTGTAAAGTCGGAAAAGTCGGCTGCATGGGTGATTGCCAAGTTTGGGGAGCGTTTCGGAGTATGATCAGTGCAATGGAGACGCGGAAACGTGTTGTGGCCCAGTGTTTTGCAGTTGGACGACAAGAGTGGTACACAGTAGCAAAGAGCGAGGCACTGAGATGGCATGAACAATGGAGTGCACAATGGGGCTCGAGATGTGCTTGTTATCTCAGGTGCTGTGTGATTGTCGACAAGGAGTGAAATGGACCAATTTGTGACTGCCCTGTCAATTTAAGACGTTAAAAACAGACGGAATTTGCATTCGTAATACCAGAGCATCGAAACTACTTGGAACTCTTGTGTATATGAACGTGTCCGCGCCTTTGTACTCTGGTACCTTCGCCGCTACAAACCAACCAACCATCGTGTCCGTGCACATCAGAGTCGCAAAGAATGGAGAATAGGCAGGCGTTGTTGTGTGTGCAGCCGTAGCTCAGTTGGCTGATCGTTCGCTTAGTGTGTGAAAGGTCTCGTGTTCAAGCCCCGGCGCATCCATGTTTTGTGGTCAGTGCATGGTAAGTGTTGGTCGCGGCGAACCTAAAGGCACGCAAGAAGTTGCAAAACCAGCGTCACAGACTGATATGATGTGTACTGACATAAGGAGAGCAAGATGTAAGTGTGGGGACCGGCTGTTATCGAGGTGTCATCGAGTGCAGATCTGTCTAAGGTATCAAGGCTTAACGTCATTGAAGTCTAGAGAGTGGACAACACGTTCGTCATACTCAGAGCGATGTCCGAACTCTATTTTCGACGTTATGCGTGCAACTTTCATTGTGGCCAACTACGATTCGATACAGAATGCACGAAACCTGAAAGACACCCTCACTGATACATAGAGAGTAGGATTTGTCTGCGGAATAATGGGAGTGCAAGGATCTGTGACGTTGATATGACTGTATGTAGCACTATTAGTCACCGGGGGTGTGGGCGTAGCTGAGATGGTAGAGCGCTCGGTTGGCGTGCGAGAGGTACTGGGATCGATACCCAGCGCCCCCAGAATTTTTAACACACCTACATTCGCACCTTGCCCTGCAAGTGGAATAATTCACTACTAGTTGAGGTGTCTAGGCAGATACAAGCGAACGATTAGCATCCACAATTGGCAAGCGTGCTTTTATTCGTGTGCAGGAAGCACCCTCCTCCCACACCTACACTTAATTTAGAAACAGTACAAGTGTTCCCATAATATTCTCAAGCCTACGTCGGAAAGATATGCCTTTTGCCGAGTTCACGTAAATCCCACTGCACGTTCCCATTCTTTGCGTGCAGTCGGCTGCTACTGGTGTTGCTGGTTGTGACTGCTGATAACAGATGCCGTAGCAATCAATTCATGGAGTGAATTGTATGTTTTGGGATAGTCTGTCTCTGACATGCAAGCACAGGTGATATAGGTGCGAACACAGGAAGCTTGCAGCCCCTCGCTGCCTGCAGACACAGAGCAGCCACACTAGGAGAGCGGCCTAAGCCGTAGGCGAAATGTGCTCATTCGCTTTGGCGCGACGTCGAACTATAAATAAGGCTGCCACTAGCGTGAGCGTTGCGTGAGCGTCGTGTAAAGTCGGAAAAGTCGGCTGCATGGGTGATTGCCAAGTTTGGGGAGCGTTTCGGAGTATGATCAGTGCAATGGAGACGAGGAAACTTGTTGTGGCCCAGTGTTTTGCAGTTGGACGACAAGAGTGGTACACAGTAGCAAAGAGCGAGGCACTGAGATGGCATGAACAATGGAGTGCACAATGGGGCTCGAGATGTGCTTGTTATCTCAGGTGCTGTGTGATTGTCGACAAGGAGTGAAATGGACCAATTTGTGACCGCCCTTTCAATTTAAGACGTTAAAAACAGACGGAATTTGCATTCGTAATACCAGAGCATCGAAACTACTTGGAACTCTTGTGTATATGAACGTGTCCGCGCCTTTGTACTCTGGTACCTTCGCCGCTACAAACCAACCAACCATCGTGTCCGTGCACATCAGAGTCGCAAAGAATAGAGAATAGGCAGGCTTGGTCGTGTGTGCAGCCGTAGCTCAGTTGGCTGATCTTTCGCTTAGAAGTGTGAAAGGTCTCGGGTTCAAGCCCCGGCGCATCCATGTTTTGTGGTCAGTGCATGGTAAGTGTTGGTCGCGGCGAACCTAAAGGCACGCAAGAAGTTGCAAAACCAGCGTCACAGACTGATATGATGTGTACTGACATAAGGAGAGCAAGATGTAAGTGTGGGGACCGGCTGTTATCGAGGTGTCATCGAGTGCAGATCTGTCTAAGGTATCAAGGCTTAACGTCATTGAAGTCTAGAGAGTGGACAACACGTTCGTCATACTCAGAGCGATGTCCGAACTCTATTTTCGACGTTATGCGTGCAACTTTCATTGTGGCCAACTACGATTCGATACAGAATGCACGAAACCTGAAGACACCATCACTGATACATAGAGAGTAGGATTTGTCTGCGGAATAATGGGAGTGCAAGGATCTGTGACGTTGATATGACTGTATGTAGCACTATTAGTCACCGGGGGTGTGGGCGTAGCTAAGATGGTAGAGCGCTTGGTTGGCGTGCGAGAGGTACTGGGATCGATGCCCAGCGCCTCCAGAATTTTTAACACACCTACATTCGCACCTTGCCCTGCAAGTGGAATAATTCACTACTAGTTCAGGTGTCTAGGCAGATACAAGCGAACGATTAGCATCCACAATTGGCAAGCGTGCTTTTATTCGTGCGCAGGAAGCACCCTCCTCCCACACCTACACTTAATTTAGAAACAGTACAAGTATTCCCATAATATTCTCAAGCCTACGTCGGAAAGATATGCCTTTTGCCGAGTTCACGTAAATCCCACTGCACGTTCCCATTCTTTGCGTGCAGTCGGCTGCTACTGGTGTTGCTGGTTGTGACTGCTGATAACAGATGCCGTAGCAATCAATTCATGGAGTGAATTGTATGTTTTGGGATAGTCTGTCTCTGACATGCAAGCACAGGTGATATAGGTGCGAACACAGGAAGCTTGCAGCCCCTCGCTGCCTGCAGACACAGAGCAGCCACACTAGGAGAGCGGCCTAAGCCGTAGGCGAAATGTGCTCATTCGCTTTGGCGCGACGTCGAACTATGAATAAGGCTGCCACTAGCGTGAGCGTTGCGTGAGCGTCGTGTAAAGTCGGAAAAGTCGGCTGCATGGGTGATTGCCAAGTTTGGGGAGCGTTTCGGAGTATGATCAGTGCAATGGAGACGCGGAAACGTGTTGTGGCCCAGTGTTTTGCAGTTGGACGACAAGAGTGGTACACAGTAGCAAAGAGCGAGGCACTGAGATGGCATGAACAATGGAGTGCACAATGGGGCTCGAGATGTGCTTGTTATCTCAGGTGCTGTGTGATTGTCGACAAGGAGTGAAATGGACCAATTTGTGACTGCCCTGTCAATTTAAGACGTTAAAAACAGACGGAATTTGCATTCGTAATACCAGAGCATCGAAACTACTTGGAACTCTTGTGTATATGAACGTGTCCGCGCCTTTGTACTCTGGTACCTTCGCCGCTACAAACCAACCAACCATCGTGTCCGTGCACATCAGAGTCGCAAAGAATGGAGAATAGGCAGGCGTTGTTGTGTGTGCAGCCGTAGCTCAGTTGGCTGATCGTTCGCTTAGTGTGTGAAAGGTCTCGTGTTCAAGCCCCGGCGCATCCATGTTTTGTGGTCAGTGCATGGTAAGTGTTGGTCGCGGCGAACCTAAAGGCACGCAAGAAGTTGCAAAACCAGCGTCACAGACTGATATGATGTGTACTGACATAAGGAGAGCAAGATGTAAGTGTGGGGACCGGCTGTTATCGAGGTGTCATCGAGTGCAGATCTGTCTAAGGTATCAAGGCTTAACGTCATTGAAGTCTAGAGAGTGGACAACACGTTCGTCATACTCAGAGCGATGTCCGAACTCTATTTTCGACGTTATGCGTGCAACTTTCATTGTGGCCAACTACGATTCGATACAGAATGCACGAAACCTGAAAGACACCCTCACTGATACATAGAGAGTAGGATTTGTCTGCGGAATAATGGGAGTGCAAGGATCTGTGACGTTGATATGACTGTATGTAGCACTATTAGTCACCGGGGGTGTGGGCGTAGCTGAGATGGTAGAGCGCTCGGTTGGCGTGCGAGAGGTACTGGGATCGATACCCAGCGCCCCCAGAATTTTTAACACACCTACATTCGCACCTTGCCCTGCAAGTGGAATAATTCACTACTAGTTGAGGTGTCTAGGCAGATACAAGCGAACGATTAGCATCCACAATTGGCAAGCGTGCTTTTATTCGTGTGCAGGAAGCACCCTCCTCCCACACCTACACTTAATTTAGAAACAGTACAAGTGTTCCCATAATATTCTCAAGCCTACGTCGGAAAGATATGCCTTTTGCCGAGTTCACGTAAATCCCACTGCACGTTCCCATTCTTTGCGTGCAGTCGGCTGCTACTGGTGTTGCTGGTTGTGACTGCTGATAACAGATGCCGTAGCAATCAATTCATGGAGTGAATTGTATGTTTTGGGATAGTCTGTCTCTGACATGCAAGCACAGGTGATATAGGTGCGAACACAGGAAGCTTGCAGCCCCTCGCTGCCTGCAGACACAGAGCAGCCACACTAGGAGAGCGGCCTAAGCCGTAGGCGAAATGTGCTCATTCGCTTTGGCGCGACGTCGAACTATAAATAAGGCTGCCACTAGCGTGAGCGTTGCGTGAGCGTCGTGTAAAGTCGGAAAAGTCGGCTGCATGGGTGATTGCCAAGTTTGGGGAGCGTTTCGGAGTATGATCAGTGCAATGGAGACGAGGAAACTTGTTGTGGCCCAGTGTTTTGCAGTTGGACGACAAGAGTGGTACACAGTAGCAAAGAGCGAGGCACTGAGATGGCATGAACAATGGAGTGCACAATGGGGCTCGAGATGTGCTTGTTATCTCAGGTGCTGTGTGATTGTCGACAAGGAGTGAAATGGACCAATTTGTGACCGCCCTTTCAATTTAAGACGTTAAAAACAGACGGAATTTGCATTCGTAATACCAGAGCATCGAAACTACTTGGAACTCTTGTGTATATGAACGTGTCCGCGCCTTTGTACTCTGGTACCTTCGCCGCTACAAACCAACCAACCATCGTGTCCGTGCACATCAGAGTCGCAAAGAATAGAGAATAGGCAGGCTTGGTCGTGTGTGCAGCCGTAGCTCAGTTGGCTGATCTTTCGCTTAGAAGTGTGAAAGGTGTCGGGTTCAAGCCCCGGCGCATCCATGTTTTGTGGTCAGTGCATGGTAAGTGTTGGTCGCGGCGAACCTAAAGGCACGCAAGAAGTTGCAAAACCAGCGTCACAGACTGATATGATGTGTACTGACATAAGGAGAGCAAGATGTAAGTGTGGGGACCGGCTGTTATCGAGGTGTCATCGAGTGCACATCTGTGTAAGGTATCAAGGCTTAACGTCATTGAAGTCTAGAGAGTGGACAAGACGTTCGTCATACTCAGAGCGATGTCCGAACTCTATTTTCGACGTTATGCGTGCAACTTTCATTGTGGCCAACTACGATTCGATACAGAATGCACGAAACCTGAAGACACCATCACTGATACATAGAGAGTAGGATTTGTCTGCGGAATAATGGGAGTGCAAGGATCTGTGACGTTGATATGACTGTATGTAGCACTATTAGTCACCGGGGGTGTGGGTGTAGCTCAGATGGTAGAGCGCTTGGTTGGCGTGCGAGAGGTACTGGGATCGATACCCAGCGCCTCCAGAATTTTTGACACACCTACATTCGCACCTTGCCCTGCAAGTGGAATAATTCACTACTAGTTGAGGTGTCTAGGCAGATACAAGCGAACGATTAGCATCCACAATTGGCAAGCGTGCTTTTATTCGTGCGCAGGAAGCACCCTCCTCCCACACCTACACTTAATTTAGAAACAGTACAAGTGTTCCCATAATATTCTCAAGCCTACGTCGGAAAGATATGCCTTTTGCCGAGTTCACGTAAATCCCACTGCACGTTCCCATTCTTTGCGTGCAGTCGGCTGCTACTGGTGTTGCTGGTTGTGACTGCTGATAACAGATGCCGTAGCAATCAATTCATGGAGTGAATTGTATGTTTTGGGATAGTCTGTCTCTGACATGCAAGCACAGGTGATATAGGTGCGAACACAGGAAGCTTGCAGCCCCTCGCTGCCTGCAGACACAGAGCAGCCACACTAGGAGAGCGGCCTAAGCCGTAGGCGAAATGTGCTCATTCGCTTTGGCGCGACGTCGAACTATAAATAAGGCTGCCACTAGCGTGAGCGTTGCGTGAGCGTCGTGTAAAGTCGGAAAAGTCGGCTGCATGGGTGATTGCCAAGTTTGGGGAGCGTTTCGGAGTATGATCAGTGCAATGGAGACGCGGAAACTTGTTGTGGCCCAGTGTTTTGCAGTTGGACGACAAGAGTGGTACACAGTAGCAAAGAGCGAGGCACTGAGATGGCATGAACAATGGAGTGCACAATGGGGCTCGAGATGTGCTTGTTATCTCAGGTGCTGTGTGATTGTCGACAAGGAGTGAAATGGACCAATTTGTGACCGCCCTTTCAATTTAAGACGTTAAAAACAGACGGAATTTGCATTCGTAATACCAGAGCATCGAAACTACTGGGAACTCTTGTGTATATGAACGTGTCCGCGCCTTTGTACTCTGGTACCTTCGCCGCTACAAACCAACCAACCATCGTGTCCGTGCACATCAGAGTCGCAAAGAATGGAGAATAGGCAGGCTTGGTCGTGTGTGCAGCCGTAGCTCAGTTGGCTGATCTTTCGCTTAGAAGTGTGAAAGGTCTCGGGTTCAAGCCCCGGCGCATCCATGTTTTGTGGTCAGTGCATGGTAAGTGTTGGTCGCGGCGAACCTAAAGGCACGCAAGAAGTTGCAAAACCAGCGTCACAGACTGATATGATGTGTACTGACATAAGGAGAGCAAGATGTAAGTGTGGGGACCGGCTGTTATCGAGGTGTCATCGAGTGCACATCTGTGTAAGGTATCAAGGCTTAACGTCATTGAAGTCTAGAGAGTGGACAAGACGTTCGTCATACTCAGAGCGATGTCCGAACTCTATTTTCGACGTTATGCGTGCAACTTTCATTGTGGCCAACTACGATTCGATACAGAATGCACGAAACCTGAAGACACCATCACTGATACATAGAGAGTAGGATTTGTCTGCGGAATAATGGGAGTGCAAGGATCTGTGACGTTGATATGACTGTATGTACCACTATTAGTCACCGGGGGTGTGGGTGTAGCTCAGATGGTAGAGCGCTTGGTTGGCGTGCGAGAGGTACTGGGATCGATACCCAGCGCCTCCAGAATTTTTGACACACCTACATTCGCACCTTGCCCTGCAAGTGGAATAATTCACTACTAGTTGAGGTGTCTAGGCAGATACAAGCGAACGATTAGCATCCACAATTGGCAAGCGTGCTTTTATTCGTGCGCAGGAAGCACCCTCCTCCCACACCTACACTTAATTTAGAAACAGTACAAGTGTTCCCATAATATTCTCAAGCCTACGTCGGAAAGATATGCCTTTTGCCGAGTTCACGTAAATCCCACTGCACGTTCCCATTCTTTGCGTGCAGTCGGCTGCTACTGGTGTTGCTGGTTGTGACTGCTGAAAACAGATGTCGTAGCAATCAATTCATGGAGTGAATTGTATGTTTTGGGATAGTCTGTCTCTGACATGCAAGCACAGGTGATATAGGTGCGAACACAGGAAGCTTGCAGCCCCTCGCTGCCTGCAGACACAGAGCAGCCACACTAGGAGAGCGGCCTAAGCCGTAGGCGAAATGTGCTCATTCGCTTTGGCGCGACGTCGAACTATAAATAAGGCTGCCACTAGCGTGAGCGTTGCGTGAGCGTCGTGTAAAGTCGGAAAAGTCGGCTGCATGGGTGATTGCCAAGTTTGGGGAGCGTTTCGGAGTATGATCAGTGCAATGGAGACGCGGAAACTTGTTGTGGCCCAGTGTTTTGCAGTTGGACGACAAGAGTGGTACACAGTAGCAAAGAGCGAGGCACTGAGATGGCATGAACAATGGAGTGCACAATGGGGCTCGAGATGTGCTTGTTATCTCAGGTGCTGTGTGATTGTCGACAAGGAGTGAAATGGACCAATTTGTGACCGCCCTTTCAATTTAAGACGTTAAAAACAGACGGAATTTGCATTCGTAATACCAGAGCATCGAAACTACTGGGAACTCTTGTGTATATGAACGTGTCCGCGCCTTTGTACTCTGGTACCTTCGCCGCTACAAACCAACCAACCATCGTGTCCGTGCACATCAGAGTCGCAAAGAATGGAGAATAGGCAGGCTTGGTCGTGTGTGCAGCCGTAGCTCAGTTGGCTGATCTTTCGCTTAGAAGTGTGAAAGGTCTCGGGTTCAAGCCCCGGCGCATCCATGTTTTGTGGTCAGTGCATGGTAAGTGTTGGTCGCGGCGAACCTAAAGGCACGCAAGAAGTTGCAAAACCAGCGTCACAGACTGATATGATGTGTACTGACATAAGGAGAGCAAGATGTAAGTGTGGGGACCGGCTGTTATCGAGGTGTCATCGAGTGCAGATCTGTCTAAGGTATCAAGGCTTAACGTCATTGAAGTCTAGAGAGTGGACAACACGTTCGTCATACTCAGAGCGATGTCCGAACTCTATTTTCGACGTTATGCGTGCAACTTTCATTGTGGCCAACTACGATTCGATACAGAATGCACGAAACCTGAAGACACCATCACTGATACATAGAGAGTAGGATTTGTCTGCGGAATAATGGGAGTGCAAGGATCTGTGACGTTGATATGACTGTATGTAGCACTATTAGTCACCGGGGGTGTGGGCGTAGCTAAGATGGTAGAGCGCTTGGTTGGCGTGCGAGAGGTACTGGGATCGATGCCCAGCGCCTCCAGAATTTTTAACACACCTACATTCGCACCTTGCCCTGCAAGTGGAATAATTCACTACTAGTTCAGGTGTCTAGGCAGATACAAGCGAACGATTAGCATCCACAATTGGCAAGCGTGCTTTTATTCGTGCGCAGGAAGCACCCTCCTCCCACACCTACACTTAATTTAGAAACAGTACAAGTATTCCCATAATATTCTCAAGCCTACGTCGGAAAGATATGCCTTTTGCCGAGTTCACGTAAATCCCACTGCACGTTCCCATTCTTTGCGTGCAGTCGGCTGCTACTGGTGTTGCTGGTTGTGACTGCTGATAACAGATGCCGTAGCAATCAATTCATGGAGTGAATTGTATGTTTTGGGATAGTCTGTCTCTGACATGCAAGCACAGGTGATATAGGTGCGAACACAGGAAGCTTGCAGCCCCTCGCTGCCTGCAGACACAGAGCAGCCACACTAGGAGAGCGGCCTAAGCCGTAGGCGAAATGTGCTCATTCGCTTTGGCGCGACGTCGAACTATGAATAAGGCTGCCACTAGCGTGAGCGTTGCGTGAGCGTCGTGTAAAGTCGGAAAAGTCGGCTGCATGGGTGATTGCCAAGTTTGGGGAGCGTTTCGGAGTATGATCAGTGCAATGGAGACGCGGAAACGTGTTGTGGCCCAGTGTTTTGCAGTTGGACGACAAGAGTGGTACACAGTAGCAAAGAGCGAGGCACTGAGATGGCATGAACAATGGAGTGCACAATGGGGCTCGAGATGTGCTTGTTATCTCAGGTGCTGTGTGATTGTCGACAAGGAGTGAAATGGACCAATTTGTGACTGCCCTGTCAATTTAAGACGTTAAAAACAGACGGAATTTGCATTCGTAATACCAGAGCATCGAAACTACTTGGAACTCTTGTGTATATGAACGTGTCCGCGCCTTTGTACTCTGGTACCTTCGCCGCTACAAACCAACCAACCATCGTGTCCGTGCACATCAGAGTCGCAAAGAATGGAGAATAGGCAGGCGTTGTTGTGTGTGCAGCCGTAGCTCAGTTGGCTGATCGTTCGCTTAGTGTGTGAAAGGTCTCGTGTTCAAGCCCCGGCGCATCCATGTTTTGTGGTCAGTGCATGGTAAGTGTTGGTCGCGGCGAACCTAAAGGCACGCAAGAAGTTGCAAAACCAGCGTCACAGACTGATATGATGTGTACTGACATAAGGAGAGCAAGATGTAAGTGTGGGGACCGGCTGTTATCGAGGTGTCATCGAGTGCAGATCTGTCTAAGGTATCAAGGCTTAACGTCATTGAAGTCTAGAGAGTGGACAACACGTTCGTCATACTCAGAGCGATGTCCGAACTCTATTTTCGACGTTATGCGTGCAACTTTCATTGTGGCCAACTACGATTCGATACAGAATGCACGAAACCTGAAAGACACCCTCACTGATACATAGAGAGTAGGATTTGTCTGCGGAATAATGGGAGTGCAAGGATCTGTGACGTTGATATGACTGTACGTAGCACTATTAGTCACCGGGGGTGTGGGCGTAGCTGAGATGGTAGAGCGCTCGGTTGGCGTGCGAGAGGTACTGGGATCGATACCCAGCGCCCCCAGAATTTTTAACACACCTACATTCGCACCTTGCCCTGCAAGTGGAATAATTCACTACTAGTTGAGGTGTCTAGGCAGATACAAGCGAACGATTAGCATCCACAATTGGCAAGCGTGCTTTTATTCGTGTGCAGGAAGCACCCTCCTCCCACACCTACACTTAATTTAGAAACAGTACAAGTGTTCCCATAATATTCTCAAGCCTACGTCGGAAAGATATGCCTTTTGCCGAGTTCACGTAAATCCCACTGCACGTTCCCATTCTTTGCGTGCAGTCGGCTGCTACTGGTGTTGCTGGTTGTGACTGCTGATAACAGATGCCGTAGCAATCAATTCATGGAGTGAATTGTATGTTTTGGGATAGTCTGTCTCTGACATGCAAGCACAGGTGATATAGGTGCGAACACAGGAAGCTTGCAGCCCCTCGCTGCCTGCAGACACAGAGCAGCCACACTAGGAGAGCGGCCTAAGCCGTAGGCGAAATGTGCTCATTCGCTTTGGCGCGACGTCGAACTATAAATAAGGCTGCCACTAGCGTGAGCGTTGCGTGAGCGTCGTGTAAAGTCGGAAAAGTCGGCTGCATGGGTGATTGCCAAGTTTGGGGAGCGTTTCGGAGTATGATCAGTGCAATGGAGACGAGGAAACTTGTTGTGGCCCAGTGTTTTGCAGTTGGACGACAAGAGTGGTACACAGTAGCAAAGAGCGAGGCACTGAGATGGCATGAACAATGGAGTGCACAATGGGGCTCGAGATGTGCTTGTTATCTCAGGTGCTGTGTGATTGTCGACAAGGAGTGAAATGGACCAATTTGTGACCGCCCTTTCAATTTAAGACGTTAAAAACAGACGGAATTTGCATTCGTAATACCAGAGCATCGAAACTACTTGGAACTCTTGTGTATATGAACGTGTCCGCGCCTTTGTACTCTGGTACCTTCGCCGCTACAAACCAACCAACCATCGTGTCCGTGCACATCAGAGTCGCAAAGAATGGAGAATAGGCAGGCTTGGTCGTGTGTGCAGCCGTAGCTCAGTTGGCTGATCTTTCGCTTAGAAGTGTGAAAGGTGTCGGGTTCAAGCCCCGGCGCATCCATGTTTTGTGGTCAGTGCATGGTAAGTGTTGGTCGCGGCGAACCTAAAGGCACGCAAGAAGTTGCAAAACCAGCGTCACAGACTGATATGATGTGTACTGACATAAGGAGAGCAAGATGTAAGTGTGGGGACCGGCTGTTATCGAGGTGTCATCGAGTGCACATCTGTGTAAGGTATCAAGGCTTAACGTCATTGAAGTCTAGAGAGTGGACAAGACGTTCGTCATACTCAGAGCGATGTCCGAACTCTATTTTCGACGTTATGCGTGCAACTTTCATTGTGGCCAACTACGATTCGATACAGAATGCACGAAACCTGAAGACACCATCACTGATACATAGAGAGTAGGATTTGTCTGCGGAATAATGGGAGTGCAAGGATCTGTGACGTTGATATGACTGTATGTAGCACTATTAGTCACCGGGGGTGTGGGTGTAGCTCAGATGGTAGAGCGCTTGGTTGGCGTGCGAGAGGTACTGGGATCGATACCCAGCGCCTCCAGAATTTTTGACACACCTACATTCGCACCTTGCCCTGCAAGTGGAATAATTCACTACTAGTTGAGGTGTCTAGGCAGATACAAGCGAACGATTAGCATCCACAATTGGCAAGCGTGCTTTTATTCGTGCGCAGGAAGCACCCTCCTCCCACACCTACACTTAATTTAGAAACAGTACAAGTGTTCCCATAATATTCTCAAGCCTACGTCGGAAAGATATGCCTTTTGCCGAGTTCACGTAAATCCCACTGCACGTTCCCATTCTTTGCGTGCAGTCGGCTGCTACTGGTGTTGCTGGTTGTGACTGCTGATAACAGATGCCGTAGCAATCAATTCATGGAGTGAATTGTATGTTTTGGGATAGTCTGTCTCTGACATGCAAGCACAGGTGATATAGGTGCGAACACAGGAAGCTTGCAGCCCCTCGCTGCCTGCAGACACAGAGCAGCCACACTAGGAGAGCGGCCTAAGCCGTAGGCGAAATGTGCTCATTCGCTTTGGCGCGACGTCGAACTATAAATAAGGCTGCCACTAGCGTGAGCGTTGCGTGAGCGTCGTGTAAAGTCGGAAAAGTCGGCTGCATGGGTGATTGCCAAGTTTGGGGAGCGTTTCGGAGTATGATCAGTGCAATGGAGACGCGGAAACTTGTTGTGGCCCAGTGTTTTGCAGTTGGACGACAAGAGTGGTACACAGTAGCAAAGAGCGAGGCACTGAGATGGCATGAACAATGGAGTGCACAATGGGGCTCGAGATGTGCTTGTTATCTCAGGTGCTGTGTGATTGTCGACAAGGAGTGAAATGGACCAATTTGTGACCGCCCTTTCAATTTAAGACGTTAAAAACAGACGGAATTTGCATTCGTAATACCAGAGCATCGAAACTACTGGGAACTCTTGTGTATATGAACGTGTCCGCGCCTTTGTACTCTGGTACCTTCGCCGCTACAAACCAACCAACCATCGTGTCCGTGCACATCAGAGTCGCAAAGAATGGAGAATAGGCAGGCTTGGTCGTGTGTGCAGCCGTAGCTCAGTTGGCTGATCTTTCGCTTAGAAGTGTGAAAGGTCTCGGGTTCAAGCCCCGGCGCATCCATGTTTTGTGGTCAGTGCATGGTAAGTGTTGGTCGCGGCGAACCTAAAGGCACGCAAGAAGTTGCAAAACCAGCGTCACAGACTGATATGATGTGTACTGACATAAGGAGAGCAAGATGTAAGTGTGGGGACCGGCTGTTATCGAGGTGTCATCGAGTGCACATCTGTCTAAGGTATCAAGGCTTAACGTCATTGAAGTCTAGAGAGTGGACAACACGTTCGTCATACTCAGAGCGATGTCCGAACTCTATTTTCGACGTTATGCGTGCAACTTTCATTGTGGCCAACTACGATTCGATACAGAATGCACGAAACCTGAAGACACCATCACTGATACATAGAGAGTAGGATTTGTCTGCGGAATAATGGGAGTGCAAGGATCTGTGACGTTGATATGACTGTATGTAGCACTATTAGTCACCGGGGGTGTGGGCGTAGCTAAGATGGTAGAGCGCTTGGTTGGCGTGCGAGAGGTACTGGGATCGATGCCCAGCGCCTCCAGAATTTTTAACACACCTACATTCGCACCTTGCCCTGCAAGTGGAATAATTCACTACTAGTTCAGGTGTCTAGGCAGATACAAGCGAACGATTAGCATCCACAATTGGCAAGCGTGCTTTTATTCGTGCGCAGGAAGCACCCTCCTCCCACACCTACACTTAATTTAGAAACAGTACAAGTGTTCCCATAATATTCTCAAGCCTACGTCGGAAAGATATGCCTTTTGCCGAGTTCACGTAAATCCCACTGCACGTTCCCATTCTTTGCGTGCAGTCGGCTGCTACTGGTGTTGCTGGTTGTGACTGCTGATAACAGATGCCGTAGCAATCAATTCATGGAGTGAATTGTATGTTTTGGGATAGTCTGTCTCTGACATGCAAGCACAGGTGATATAGGTGCGAACACAGGAAGCTTGCAGCCCCTCGCTGCCTGCAGACACAGAGCAGCCACACTAGGACAGCGGCCTAAGCCGTAGGCGATATGTGCTCATTCGCTTTGGCGCGACGTCGAACTATAAATAAGGCTGCCACTAGCGTGAGCGTCGTGTAAAGTCGGAAAAGTCGGCTGCATGGGTGATTGCCAAGTTTGGGGAGCGTTTCGGAGTATGATCAGTGCAATGGAGACGCGGAAACTTGTTGTGGCCCAGTGTTTTGCAGTTGGACGACAAGAGTGGTACACAGTAGCAAAGAGCGAGGCACTGAGATGGCATGAACAATGGAGTGCACAATGGGGCTCGAGATGTGCTTGTTATCTCAGGTGCTGTGTGATTGTCGACAAGGAGTGAAATGGACCAATTTGTGACCGCCCTTTCAATTTAAGACGTTAAAAACAGACGGAATTTGCATTCGTAATACCAGAGCATCGAAACGACTTGGAACTCTTGTGTATATGAACGTGTCCGCGCCTTTGTACTCTGGTACCTTCGCCGCTACAAACCAACCCACCATCGTGTCCGTGCACATCAGAGTCGCAAAGAATGGAGAATAGGCAGGCCTTGTTGTGTGTGCAGCCGTAGCTCAGTTGGCTGATCGTTCGCTTAGTGTGTGAAAGGTCTCGTGTTCAAGCCCCGGCGCATCCATGTTTTGTGGTCAGTGCATGTTAAGTGTTGGTCGCGGCGAACCTAAAGGCACGCAAGAAGTTGCAAAACCAGCGTCACAGACTGATATGATGTGTACTGACATAAGGAGAGCAAGATGTAAGTGTGGGGACCGGCTGTTATCGAGGTGTCTTCGAGTGCAGATCTGTCTAAGGTATCAAGGCTTAACGTCATTGAAGTCTAGAGAGTGGACAACACGTTCGTCATACTCAGAGCGATGTCCGAACTCTATTTTCGACGTTATGCGTGCAACTTTCATTGTGGCCAACTACGATTCGATACAGAATGCACGAAACCTGAAAGACACCCTCACTGATACATAGAGAGTAGGATTTGTCTGCGGAATAATGGGAGTGCAAGGATCTGTGACGTTGGTATGTCTGTATGTAGCACTATTAGTCACCGGGGGTGTGGGCGTAGCTCAGATGGTAGAGCGCTCGGTTGGCGTGCGAGAGGTACTGGGATCGATACCCAGCGCCTCCAGAACTTTTAACACACCTACATTCGCACCTTGCCCTGCAAGTGGAATAATTCACTACTAGTTGAGGTGTCTAGGCAGATACAAGCGAACGATTAGCATCCACAATTGGCAAGCGTGCTTTTATTCGTGCGCAGGAAGCACCCTCCTCCCACACCTACACTTAATTTAGAAACAGTACAAGTATTCCCATAATATTCTCAAGCCTACGTCGGAAAGATATGCCTTTTGCCGAGTTCACGTAAATCCCACTGCACGTTCCCATTCTTTGCGTGCAGTCGGCTGCTACTGGTGTTGCTGGTTGTGACTGCTGATAACAGATGCCGTAGCAATCAATTCATGGAGTGAATTGTATGTTTTGGGATAGTCTGTCTCTGACATGCAAGCACAGGTGATATAGGTGCGAACACAGGAAGCTTGCAGCCCCTCGCTGCCTGCAGACACAGAGCAGCCACACTAGGAGAGCGGCCTAAGCCGTAGGCGAAATGTGCTCATTCGCTTTGGCGCGACGTCGAACTATGAATAAGGCTGCCACTAGCGTGAGCGTTGCGTGAGCGTCGTGTAAAGTCGGAAAAGTCGGCTGCATGGGTGATTGCCAAGTTTGGGGAGCGTTTCGGAGTATGATCAGTGCAATGGAGACGAGGAAACTTGTTGTGGCCCAGTGTTTTGCAGTTGGACGACAAGAGTGGTACACAGTAGCAAAGAGCGAGGCACTGAGATGGCATGAACAATGGAGTGCACAATGGGGCTCGAGATGTGCTTGTTATCTCAGGTGCTGTGTGATTGTCGACAAGGAGTGAAATGGACCAATTTGTGACCGCCCTTTCAATTTAAGACGTTAAAAACAGACGGAATTTGCATTCGTAATACCAGAGCATCGAAACTACTTGGAACTCTTGTGTATATGAACGTGTCCGCGCCTTTGTACTCTGGTACCTTCGCCGCTACAAACCAACCAACCATCGTGTCCGTGCACATCAGAGTCGCAAAGAATGGAGAATAGGCAGGCTTGGTCGTGTGTGCAGCCGTAGCTCAGTTGGCTGATCTTTCGCTTAGAAGTGTGAAAGGTGTCGGGTTCAAGCCCCGGCGCATCCATGTTTTGTGGTCAGTGCATGGTAAGTGTTGGTCGCGGCGAACCTAAAGGCACGCAAGAAGTTGCAAAACCAGCGTCACAGACTGATATGATGTGTACTGACATAAGGAGAGCAAGATGTAAGTGTGGGGACCGGCTGTTATCGAGGTGTCATCGAGTGCACATCTGTGTAAGGTATCAAGGCTTAACGTCATTGAAGTCTAGAGAGTGGACAAGACGTTCGTCATACTCAGAGCGATGTCCGAACTCTATTTTCGACGTTATGCGTGCAACTTTCATTGTGGCCAACTACGATTCGATACAGAATGCACGAAACCTGAAAGACACCCTCACTGATACATAGAGAGTAGGATTTGTCTGCGGAATAATGGGAGTGCAAGGATCTGTGACGTTGGTATGTCTGTATGTAGCACTATTAGTCACCGGGGGTGTGGGCGTAGCTCAGATGGTAGAGCGCTCGGTTGGCGTGCGAGAGGTACTGGGATCGATACCCAGCGCCTCCAGAACTTTTAACACACCTACATTCGCACCTTGCCCTGCAAGTGGAATAATTCACTACTAGTTGAGGTGTCTAGGCAGATACAAGCGAACGATTAGCATCCACAATTGGCAAGCGTGCTTTTATTCGTGCGCAGGAAGCACCCTCCTCCCACACCTACACTTAATTTAGAAACAGTACAAGTATTCCCATAATATTCTCAAGCCTACGTCGGAAAGATATGCCTTTTGCCGAGTTCACGTAAATCCCACTGCACGTTCCCATTCTTTGCGTGCAGTCGGCTGCTACTGGTGTTGCTGGTTGTGACTGCTGATAACAGATGCCGTAGCAATCAATTCATGGAGTGAATTGTATGTTTTGGGATAGTCTGTCTCTGACATGCAAGCACAGGTGATATAGGTGCGAACACAGGAAGCTTGCAGCCCCTCGCTGCCTGCAGACACAGAGCAGCCACACTAGGAGAGCGGCCTAAGCCGTAGGCGAAATGTGCTCATTCGCTTTGGCGCGACGTCGAACTATGAATAAGGCTGCCACTAGCGTGAGCGTTGCGTGAGCGTCGTGTAAAGTCGGAAAAGTCGGCTGCATGGGTGATTGCCAAGTTTGGGGAGCGTTTCGGAGTATGATCAGTGCAATGGAGACGCGGAAACGTGTTGTGGCCCAGTGTTTTGCAGTTGGACGACAAGAGTGGTACACAGTAGCAAAGAGCGAGGCACTGAGATGGCATGAACAATGGAGTGCACAATGGGGCTCGAGATGTGCTTGTTATCTCAGGTGCTGTGTGATTGTCGACAAGGAGTGAAATGGACCAATTTGTGACTGCCCTGTCAATTTAAGACGTTAAAAACAGACGGAATTTGCATTCGTAATACCAGAGCATCGAAACTACTTGGAACTCTTGTGTATATGAACGTGTCCGCGCCTTTGTACTCTGGTACCTTCGCCGCTACAAACCAACCAACCATCGTGTCCGTGCACATCAGAGTCGCAAAGAATGGAGAATAGGCAGGCGTTGTTGTGTGTGCAGCCGTAGCTCAGTTGGCTGATCGTTCGCTTAGTGTGTGAAAGGTCTCGTGTTCAAGCCCCGGCGCATCCATGTTTTGTGGTCAGTGCATGGTAAGTGTTGGTCGCGGCGAACCTAAAGGCACGCAAGAAGTTGCAAAACCAGCGTCACAGACTGATATGATGTGTACTGACATAAGGAGAGCAAGATGTAAGTGTGGGGACCGGCTGTTATCGAGGTGTCATCGAGTGCAGATCTGTCTAAGGTATCAAGGCTTAACGTCATTGAAGTCTAGAGAGTGGACAACACGTTCGTCATACTCAGAGCGATGTCCGAACTCTATTTTCGACGTTATGCGTGCAACTTTCATTGTGGCCAACTACGATTCGATACAGAATGCACGAAACCTGAAAGACACCCTCACTGATACATAGAGAGTAGGATTTGTCTGCGGAATAATGGGAGTGCAAGGATCTGTGACGTTGATATGACTGTATGTAGCACTATTAGTCACCGGGGGTGTGGGCGTAGCTGAGATGGTAGAGCGCTCGGTTGGCGTGCGAGAGGTACTGGGATCGATACCCAGCGCCCCCAGAATTTTTAACACACCTACATTCGCACCTTGCCCTGCAAGTGGAATAATTCACTACTAGTTGAGGTGTCTAGGCAGATACAAGCGAACGATTAGCATCCACAATTGGCAAGCGTGCTTTTATTCGTGTGCAGGAAGCACCCTCCTCCCACACCTACACTTAATTTAGAAACAGTACAAGTGTTCCCATAATATTCTCAAGCCTACGTCGGAAAGATATGCCTTTTGCCGAGTTCACGTAAATCCCACTGCACGTTCCCATTCTTTGCGTGCAGTCGGCTGCTACTGGTGTTGCTGGTTGTGACTGCTGATAACAGATGCCGTAGCAATCAATTCATGGAGTGAATTGTATGTTTTGGGATAGTCTGTCTCTGACATGCAAGCACAGGTGATATAGGTGCGAACACAGGAAGCTTGCAGCCCCTCGCTGCCTGCAGACACAGAGCAGCCACACTAGGAGAGCGGCCTAAGCCGTAGGCGAAATGTGCTCATTCGCTTTGGCGCGACGTCGAACTATAAATAAGGCTGCTACTAGCGTGAGCGTTGCGTGAGCGTCGTGTAAAGTCGGAAAAGTCGGCTGCATGGGTGATTGCCAAGTTTGGGGAGCGTTTCGGAGTATGATCAGTGCAATGGAGACGAGGAAACTTGTTGTGGCCCAGTGTTTTGCAGTTGGACGACAAGAGTGGTACACAGTAGCAAAGAGCGAGGCACTGAGATGGCATGAACAATGGAGTGCACAATGGGGCTCGAGATGTGCTTGTTATCTCAGGTGCTGTGTGATTGTCGACAAGGAGTGAAATGGACCAATTTGTGACCGCCCTTTCAATTTAAGACGTTAAAAACAGACGGAATTTGCATTCGTAATACCAGAGCATCGAAACTACTTGGAACTCTTGTGTATATGAACGTGTCCGCGCCTTTGTACTCTGGTACCTTCGCCGCTACAAACCAACCAACCATCGTGTCCGTGCACATCAGAGTCGCAAAGAATGGAGAATAGGCAGGCTTGGTCGTGTGTGCAGCCGTAGCTCAGTTGGCTGATCTTTCGCTTAGAAGTGTGAAAGGTGTCGGGTTCAAGCCCCGGCGCATCCATGTTTTGTGGTCAGTGCATGGTAAGTGTTGGTCGCGGCGAACCTAAAGGCACGCAAGAAGTTGCAAAACCAGCGTCACAGACTGATATGATGTGTACTGACATAAGGAGAGCAAGATGTAAGTGTGGGGACCGGCTGTTATCGAGGTGTCATCGAGTGCACATCTGTGTAAGGTATCAAGGCTTAACGTCATTGAAGTCTAGAGAGTGGACAAGACGTTCGTCATACTCAGAGCGATGTCCGAACTCTATTTTCGACGTTATGCGTGCAACTTTCATTGTGGCCAACTACGATTCGATACAGAATGCACGAAACCTGAAAGACACCCTCACTGATACATAGAGAGTAGGATTTGTCTGCGGAATAATGGGAGTGCAAGGATCTGTGACGTTGGTATGTCTGTATGTAGCACTATTAGTCACCGGGGGTGTGGGCGTAGCTCAGATGGTAGAGCGCTCGGTTGGCGTGCGAGAGGTACTGGGATCGATACCCAGCGCCTCCAGAACTTTTAACACACCTACATTCGCACCTTGCCCTGCAAGTGGAATAATTCACTACTAGTTGAGGTGTCTAGGCAGATACAAGCGAACGATTAGCATCCACAATTGGCAAGCGTGCTTTTATTCGTGCGCAGGAAGCACCCTCCTCCCACACCTACACTTAATTTAGAAACAGTACAAGTATTCCCATAATATTCTCAAGCCTACGTCGGAAAGATATGCCTTTTGCCGAGTTCACGTAAATCCCACTGCACGTTCCCATTCTTTGCGTGCAGTCGGCTGCTACTGGTGTTGCTGGTTGTGACTGCTGATAACAGATGCCGTAGCAATCAATTCATGGAGTGAATTGTATGTTTTGGGATAGTCTGTCTCTGACATGCAAGCACAGGTGATATAGGTGCGAACACAGGAAGCTTGCAGCCCCTTGCTGCCTGCAGACACAGAGCAGCCACACTAGGAGAGCGGCCTAAGCCGTAGGCGAAATGTGCTCATTCGCTTTGGCGCGACGTCGAACTATGAATAAGGCTGCCACTAGCGTGAGCGTTGCGTGAGCGTCGTGTAAAGTCGGAAAAGTCGGCTGCATGGGTGATTGCCAAGTTTGGGGAGCGTTTCGGAGTATGATCAGTGCAATGGAGACGCGGAAACGTGTTGTGGCCCAGTGTTTTGCAGTTGGACGACAAGAGTGGTACACAGTAGCAAAGAGCGAGGCACTGAGATGGCATGAACAATGGAGTGCACAATGGGGCTCGAGATGTGCTTGTTATCTCAGGTGCTGTGTGATTGTCGACAAGGAGTGAAATGGACCAATTTGTGACTGCCCTGTCAATTTAAGACGTTAAAAACAGACGGAATTTGCATTCGTAATACCAGAGCATCGAAACTACTTGGAACTCTTGTGTATATGAACGTGTCCGCGCCTTTGTACTCTGGTACCTTCGCCGCTACAAACCAACCAACCATCGTGTCCGTGCACATCAGAGTCGCAAAGAATGGAGAATAGGCAGGCGTTGTTGTGTGTGCAGCCGTAGCTCAGTTGGCTGATCGTTCGCTTAGTGTGTGAAAGGTCTCGTGTTCAAGCCCCGGCGCATCCATGTTTTGTGGTCAGTGCATGGTAAGTGTTGGTCGCGGCGAACCTAAAGGCACGCAAGAAGTTGCAAAACCAGCGTCACAGACTGATATGATGTGTACTGACATAAGGAGAGCAAGATGTAAGTGTGGGGACCGGCTGTTATCGAGGTGTCATCGAGTGCAGATCTGTCTAAGGTATCAAGGCTTAACGTCATTGAAGTCTAGAGAGTGGACAACACGTTCGTCATACTCAGAGCGATGTCCGAACTCTATTTTCGACGTTATGCGTGCAACTTTCATTGTGGCCAACTACGATTCGATACAGAATGCACGAAACCTGAAAGACACCCTCACTGATACATAGAGAGTAGGATTTGTCTGCGGAATAATGGGAGTGCAAGGATCTGTGACGTTGATATGACTGTATGTAGCACTATTAGTCACCGGGGGTGTGGGCGTAGCTGAGATGGTAGAGCGCTCGGTTGGCGTGCGAGAGGTACTGGGATCGATACCCAGCGCCCCCAGAATTTTTAACACACCTACATTCGCACCTTGCCCTGCAAGTGGAATAATTCACTACTAGTTGAGGTGTCTAGGCAGATACAAGCGAACGATTAGCATCCACAATTGGCAAGCGTGCTTTTATTCGTGTGCAGGAAGCACCCTCCTCCCACACCTACACTTAATTTAGAAACAGTACAAGTGTTCCCATAATATTCTCAAGCCTACGTCGGAAAGATATGCCTTTTGCCGAGTTCACGTAAATCCCACTGCACGTTCCCATTCTTTGCGTGCAGTCGGCTGCTACTGGTGTTGCTGGTTGTGACTGCTGATAACAGATGCCGTAGCAATCAATTCATGGAGTGAATTGTATGTTTTGGGATAGTCTGTCTCTGACATGCAAGCACAGGTGATATAGGTGCGAACACAGGAAGCTTGCAGCCCCTCGCTGCCTGCAGACACAGAGCAGCCACACTAGGAGAGCGGCCTAAGCCGTAGGCGAAATGTGCTCATTCGCTTTGGCGCGACGTCGAACTATAAATAAGGCTGCCACTAGCGTGAGCGTTGCGTGAGCGTCGTGTAAAGTCGGAAAAGTCGGCTGCATGGGTGATTGCCAAGTTTGGGGAGCGTTTCGGAGTATGATCAGTGCAATGGAGACGAGGAAACTTGTTGTGGCCCAGTGTTTTGCAGTTGGACGACAAGAGTGGTACACAGTAGCAAAGAGCGAGGCACTGAGATGGCATGAACAATGGAGTGCACAATGGGGCTCGAGATGTGCTTGTTATCTCAGGTGCTGTGTGATTGTCGACAAGGAGTGAAATGGACCAATTTGTGACCGCCCTTTCAATTTCAGACGTTAAAAACAGACGGAATTTGCATTCGTAATACCAGAGCATCGAAACTACTTGGAACTCTTGTGTATATGAACGTGTCCGCGCCTTTGTACTCTGGTACCTTCGCCGCTACAAACCAACCAACCATCGTGTCCGTGCACATCAGAGTCGCAAAGAATGGAGAATAGGCAGGCTTGGTCGTGTGTGCAGCCGTAGCTCAGTTGGCTGATCTTTCGCTTAGAAGTGTGAAAGGTGTCGGGTTCAAGCCCCGGCGCATCCATGTTTTGTGGTCAGTGCATGGTAAGTGTTGGTCGCGGCGAACCTAAAGGCACGCAAGAAGTTGCAAAACCAGCGTCACAGACTGATATGATGTGTACTGACATAAGGAGAGCAAGATGTAAGTGTGGGGACCGGCTGTTATCGAGGTGTCATCGAGTGCACATCTGTGTAAGGTATCAAGGCTTAACGTCATTGAAGTCTAGAGAGTGGACAAGACGTTCGTCATACTCAGAGCGATGTCCGAACTCTATTTTCGACGTTATGCGTGCAACTTTCATTGTGGCCAACTACGATTCGATACAGAATGCACGAAACCTGAAGACACCATCACTGATACATAGAGAGTAGGATTTGTCTGCGGAATAATGGGGGTGCAAGGATCTGTGACGTTGATATGACTGTATGTAGCACTATTAGTCACCGGGGGTGTGGGCGTAGCTGAGATGGTAGAGCGCTTGGTTGGCGTGCGAGAGGTACTGGGATCGATAACCAACGCCTCCAGAATTTTTAACACACCTACATTCGCACCTTGCCCTGCAAGTGGAATAATTCACTACTAGTTGAGGTGTCTAGGCAGATACAAGCGAACGATTAGCATCCACAATTGGCAAGCGTGCTTTTATTCGTGCGCAGGAAGCACCCTCCTCCCACACCTACACTTAATTTAGAAACAGTACAAGTGTTCCCATAATATTCTCAAGCCTACGTCGGAAAGATATGCCTTTTGCCGAGTTCACGTAAATCCCACTGCACGTTCCCATTCTTTGCGTGCAGTCGGCTGCTACTGGTGTTGCTGGTTGTGACTGCTGATAACAGATGCCGTAGCAATCAATTCATGGAGTGAATTGTATGTTTTGGGATAGTCTGTCTCTGACATGCAAGCACAGGTGATATAGGTGCGAACACAGGAAGCTTGCAGCCCCTCGCTGCCTGCAGACACAGAGCAGCCACACTAGGAGAGCGGCCTAAGCCGTAGGCGAAATGTGCTCATTCGCTTTGGCGCGACGTCGAACTATAAATAAGGCTGCCACTAGCGTGAGCGTTGCGTGAGCGTCGTGTAAAGTCGGAAAAGTCGGCTGCATGGGTGATTGCCAAGTTTGGGGAGCGTTTCGGAGTATGATCAGTGCAATGGAGACGCGGAAACTTGTTGTGGCCCAGTGTTTTGCAGTTGGACGACAAGAGTGGTACACAGTAGCAAAGAGCGAGGCACTGAGATGGCATGAACAATGGAGTGCACAATGGGGCTCGAGATGTGCTTGTTATCTCAGGTGCTGTGTGATTGTCGACAAGGAGTGAAATGGACCAATTTGTGACCGCCCTTTCAATTTAAGACGTTAAAAACAGACGGAATTTGCATTCGTAATACCAGAGCATCGAAACTACTTGGAACTCTTGTGTATATGAACGTGTCCGCGCCTTTGTACTCTGGTACCTTCGCCGCTACAAACCAACCAACCATCGTGTCCGTGCACATCAGAGTCGCAAAGAATGGAGAATAGGCAGGCTTGGTCGTGTGTGCAGCCGTAGCTCAGTTGGCTGATCTTTCGCTTAGAAGTGTGAAAGGTGTCGGGTTCAAGCCCCGGCGCATCCATGTTTTGTGGTCAGTGCATGGTAAGTGTTGGTCGCGGCGAACCTAAAGGCACGCAAGAAGTTGCAAAACCAGCGTCACAGACTGATATGATGTGTACTGACATAAGGAGAGCAAGATGTAAGTGTGGGGACCGGCTGTTATCGAGGTGTCATCGAGTGCACATCTGTGTAAGGTATCAAGGCTTAACGTCATTGAAGTCTAGAGAGTGGACAAGACGTTCGTCATACTCAGAGCGATGTCCGAACTCTATTTTCGACGTTATGCGTGCAACTTTCATTGTGGCCAACTACGATTCGATACAGAATGCACGAAACCTGAAAGACACCCTCACTGATACATAGAGAGTAGGATTTGTCTGCGGAATAATGGGAGTGCAAGGATCTGTGACGTTGGTATGTCTGTATGTAGCACTATTAGTCACCGGGGGTGTGGGCGTAGCTCAGATGGTAGAGCGCTCGGTTGGCGTGCGAGAGGTACTGGGATCGATACCCAGCGCCTCCAGAACTTTTAACACACCTACATTCGCACCTTGCCCTGCAAGTGGAATAATTCACTACTAGTTGAGGTGTCTAGGCAGATACAAGCGAACGATTAGCATCCACAATTGGCAAGCGTGCTTTTATTCGTGCGCAGGAAGCACCCTCCTCCCACACTTACACTTAATTTAGAAACAGTACAAGTATTCCCATAATATTCTCAAGCCTACGTCGGAAAGATATGCCTTTTGCCGAGTTCACGTAAATCCCACTGCACGTTCCCATTCTTTGCGTGTAGTCGGCTGCTACTGGTGTTGCTGGTTGTGACTGCTGATAACAGATGCCGTAGCAATCAATTCATGGAGTGAATTGTATGTTTTGGGATAGTCTGTCTCTGACATGCAAGCACAGGTGATATAGGTGCGAACACAGGAAGCTTGCAGCCCCTCGCTGCCTGCAGACACAGAGCAGCCACACTAGGAGAGCGGCCTAAGCCGTAGGCGAAATGTGCTCATTCGCTTTGGCGCGACGTCGAACTATGAATAAGGCTGCCACTAGCGTGAGCGTTGCGTGAGCGTCGTGTAAAGTCGGAAAAGTCGGCTGCATGGGTGATTGCCAAGTTTGGGGAGCGTTTCGGAGTATGATCAGTGCAATGGAGACGCGGAAACGTGTTGTGGCCCAGTGTTTTGCAGTTGGACGACAAGAGTGGTACACAGTAGCAAAGAGCGAGGCACTGAGATGGCATGAACAATGGAGTGCACAATGGGGCTCGAGATGTGCTTGTTATCTCAGGTGCTGTGTGATTGTCGACAAGGAGTGAAATGGACCAATTTGTGACCGCCCTTTCAATTTCAGACGTTAAAAACAGACGGAATTTGCATTCGTAATACCAGAGCATCGAAACTACTTGGAACTCTTGTGTATATGAACGTGTCCGCGCCTTTGTACTCTGGTACCTTCGCCGCTACAAACCAACCAACCATCGTGTCCGTGCACATCAGAGTCGCAAAGAATGGAGAATAGGCAGGCTTGGTCGTGTGTGCAGCCGTAGCTCAGTTGGCTGATCTTTCGCTTAGAAGTGTGAAAGGTGTCGGGTTCAAGCCCCGGCGCATCCATGTTTTGTGGTCAGTGCATGGTAAGTGTTGGTCGCGGCGAACCTAAAGGCACGCAAGAAGTTGCAAAACCAGCGTCACAGACTGATATGATGTGTACTGACATAAGGAGAGCAAGATGTAAGTGTGGGGACCGGCTGTTATCGAGGTGTCATCGAGTGCACATCTGTGTAAGGTATCAAGGCTTAACGTCATTGAAGTCTAGAGAGTGGACAAGACGTTCGTCATACTCAGAGCGATGTCCGAACTCTATTTTCGACGTTATGCGTGCAACTTTCATTGTGGCCAACTACGATTCGATACAGAATGCACGAAACCTGAAGACACCATCACTGATACATAGAGAGTAGGATTTGTCTGCGGAATAATGGGGGTGCAAGGATCTGTGACGTTGATATGACTGTATGTAGCACTATTAGTCACCGGGGGTGTGGGCGTAGCTGAGATGGTAGAGCGCTTGGTTGGCGTGCGAGAGGTACTGGGATCGATAACCAACGCCTCCAGAATTTTTAACACACCTACATTCGCACCTTGCCCTGCAAGTGGAATAATTCACTACTAGTTGAGGTGTCTAGGCAGATACAAGCGAACGATTAGCATCCACAATTGGCAAGCGTGCTTTTATTCGTGCGCAGGAAGCACCCTCCTCCCACACCTACACTTAATTTAGAAACAGTACAAGTGTTCCCATAATATTCTCAAGCCTACGTCGGAAAGATATGCCTTTTGCCGAGTTCACGTAAATCCCACTGCACGTTCCCATTCTTTGCGTGCAGTCGGCTGCTACTGGTGTTGCTGGTTGTGACTGCTGATAACAGATGCCGTAGCAATCAATTCATGGAGTGAATTGTATGTTTTGGGATAGTCTGTCTCTGACATGCAAGCACAGGTGATATAGGTGCGAACACAGGAAGCTTGCAGCCCCTCGCTGCCTGCAGACACAGAGCAGCCACACTAGGAGAGCGGCCTAAGCCGTAGGCGAAATGTGCTCATTCGCTTTGGCGCGACGTCGAACTATAAATAAGGCTGCCACTAGCGTGAGCGTTGCGTGAGCGTCGTGTAAAGTCGGAAAAGTCGGCTGCATGGGTGATTGCCAAGTTTGGGGAGCGTTTCGGAGTATGATCAGTGCAATGGAGACGCGGAAACTTGTTGTGGCCCAGTGTTTTGCAGTTGGACGACAAGAGTGGTACACAGTAGCAAAGAGCGAGGCACTGAGATGGCATGAACAATGGAGTGCACAATGGGGCTCGAGATGTGCTTGTTATCTCAGGTGCTGTGTGATTGTCGACAAGGAGTGAAATGGACCAATTTGTGACCGCCCTTTCAATTTAAGACGTTAAAAACAGACGGAATTTGCATTCGTAATACCAGAGCATCGAAACTACTTGGAACTCTTGTGTATATGAACGTGTCCGCGCCTTTGTACTCTGGTACCTTCGCCGCTACAAACCAACCAACCATCGTGTCCGTGCACATCAGAGTCGCAAAGAATGGAGAATAGGCAGGCTTGGTCGTGTGTGCAGCCGTAGCTCAGTTGGCTGATCTTTCGCTTAGAAGTGTGAAAGGTGTCGGGTTCAAGCCCCGGCGCATCCATGTTTTGTGGTCAGTGCATGGTAAGTGTTGGTCGCGGCGAACCTAAAGGCACGCAAGAAGTTGCAAAACCAGCGTCACAGACTGATATGATGTGTACTGACATAAGGAGAGCAAGATGTAAGTGTGGGGACCGGCTGTTATCGAGGTGTCATCGAGTGCACATCTGTGTAAGGTATCAAGGCTTAACGTCATTGAAGTCTAGAGAGTGGACAAGACGTTCGTCATACTCAGAGCGATGTCCGAACTCTATTTTCGACGTTATGCGTGCAACTTTCATTGTGGCCAACTACGATTCGATACAGAATGCACGAAACCTGAAAGACACCCTCACTGATACATAGAGAGTAGGATTTGTCTGCGGAATAATGGGAGTGCAAGGATCTGTGACGTTGGTATGTCTGTATGTAGCACTATTAGTCACCGGGGGTGTGGGCGTAGCTCAGATGGTAGAGCGCTCGGTTGGCGTGCGAGAGGTACTGGGATCGATACCCAGCGCCTCCAGAACTTTTAACACACCTACATTCGCACCTTGCCCTGCAAGTGGAATAATTCACTACTAGTTGAGGTGTCTAGGCAGATACAAGCGAACGATTAGCATCCACAATTGGCAAGCGTGCTTTTATTCGTGCGCAGGAAGCACCCTCCTCCCACACTTACACTTAATTTAGAAACAGTACAAGTATTCCCATAATATTCTCAAGCCTACGTCGGAAAGATATGCCTTTTGCCGAGTTCACGTAAATCCCACTGCACGTTCCCATTCTTTGCGTGTAGTCGGCTGCTACTGGTGTTGCTGGTTGTGACTGCTGATAACAGATGCCGTAGCAATCAATTCATGGAGTGAATTGTATGTTTTGGGATAGTCTGTCTCTGACATGCAAGCACAGGTGATATAGGTGCGAACACAGGAAGCTTGCAGCCCCTCGCTGCCTGCAGACACAGAGCAGCCACACTAGGAGAGCGGCCTAAGCCGTAGGCGAAATGTGCTCATTCGCTTTGGCGCGACGTCGAACTATGAATAAGGCTGCCACTAGCGTGAGCGTTGCGTGAGCGTCGTGTAAAGTCGGAAAAGTCGGCTGCATGGGTGATTGCCAAGTTTGGGGAGCGTTTCGGAGTATGATCAGTGCAATGGAGACGCGGAAACGTGTTGTGGCCCAGTGTTTTGCAGTTGGACGACAAGAGTGGTACACAGTAGCAAAGAGCGAGGCACTGAGATGGCATGAACAATGGAGTGCACAATGGGGCTCGAGATGTGCTTGTTATCTCAGGTGCTGTGTGATTGTCGACAAGGAGTGAAATGGACCAATTTGTGACTGCCCTGTCAATTTAAGACGTTAAAAACAGACGGAATTTGCATTCGTAATACCAGAGCATCGAAACTACTTGGAACTCTTGTGTATATGAACGTGTCCGCGCCTTTGTACTCTGGTACCTTCGCCGCTACAAACCAACCAACCATCGTGTCCGTGCACATCAGAGTCGCAAAGAATGGAGAATAGGCAGGCGTTGTTGTGTGTGCAGCCGTAGCTCAGTTGGCTGATCGTTCGCTTAGTGTGTGAAAGGTCTCGTGTTCAAGCCCCGGCGCATCCATGTTTTGTGGTCAGTGCATGGTAAGTGTTGGTCGCGGCGAACCTAAAGGCACGCAAGAAGTTGCAAAACCAGCGTCACAGACTGATATGATGTGTACTGACATAAGGAGAGCAAGATGTAAGTGTGGGGACCGGCTGTTATCGAGGTGTCATCGAGTGCAGATCTGTCTAAGGTATCAAGGCTTAACGTCATTGAAGTCTAGAGAGTGGACAACACGTTCGTCATACTCAGAGCGATGTCCGAACTCTATTTTCGACGTTATGCGTGCAACTTTCATTGTGGCCAACTACGATTCGATACAGAATGCACGAAACCTGAAAGACACCCTCACTGATACATAGAGAGTAGGATTTGTCTGCGGAATAATGGGAGTGCAAGGATCTGTGACGTTGATATGACTGTATGTAGCACTATTAGTCACCGGGGGTGTGGGCGTAGCTGAGATGGTAGAGCGCTCGGTTGGCGTGCGAGAGGTACTGGGATCGATACCCAGCGCCCCCAGAATTTTTAACACACCTACATTCGCACCTTGCCCTGCAAGTGGAATAATTCACTACTAGTTGAGGTGTCTAGGCAGATACAAGCGAACGATTAGCATCCACAATTGGCAAGCGTGCTTTTATTCGTGTGCAGGAAGCACCCTCCTCCCACACCTACACTTAATTTAGAAACAGTACAAGTGTTCCCATAATATTCTCAAGCCTACGTCGGAAAGGTATGCCTTTTGCCGAGTTCACGTAAATCCCACTGCACGTTCCCATTCTTTGCGTGCAGTCGGCTGCTACTGGTGTTGCTGGTTGTGACTGCTGATAACAGATGCCGTAGCAATCAATTCATGGAGTGAATTGTATGTTTTGGGATAGTCTGTCTCTGACATGCAAGCACAGGTGATATAGGTGCGAACACAGGAAGCTTGCAGCCCCTCGCTGCCTGCAGACACAGAGCAGCCACACTAGGAGAGCGGCCTAAGCCGTAGGCGAAATGTGCTCATTCGCTTTGGCGCGACGTCGAACTATAAATAAGGCTGCCACTAGCGTGAGCGTTGCGTGAGCGTCGTGTAAAGTCGGAAAAGTCGGCTGCATGGGTGATTGCCAAGTTTGGGGAGCGTTTCGGAGTATGATCAGTGCAATGGAGACGAGGAAACTTGTTGTGGCCCAGTGTTTTGCAGTTGGACGACAAGAGTGGTACACAGTAGCAAAGAGCGAGGCACTGAGATGGCATGAACAATGGAGTGCACAATGGGGCTCGAGATGTGCTTGTTATCTCAGGTGCTGTGTGATTGTCGACAAGGAGTGAAATGGACCAATTTGTGACCGCCCTTTCAATTTAAGACGTTAAAAACAGACGGAATTTGCATTCGTAATACCAGAGCATCGAAACTACTTGGAACTCTTGTGTATATGAACGTGTCCGCGCCTTTGTACTCTGGTACCTTCGCCGCTACAAACCAACCAACCATCGTGTCCGTGCACATCAGAGTCGCAAAGAATGGAGAATAGGCAGGCGTTGTTGTGTGTGCAGCCGTAGCTCAGTTGGCTGATCGTTCGCTTAGTGTGTGAAAGGTCTCGTGTTCAAGCCCCGGCGCATCCATGTTTTGTGGTCAGTGCATGGTAAGTGTTGGTCGCGGCGAACCTAAAGGCACGCAAGAAGTTGCAAAACCAGCGTCACAGACTGATATGATGTGTACTGACATAAGGAGAGCAAGATGTAAGTGTGGGGACCGGCTGTTATCGAGGTGTCATCGAGTGCACATCTGTGTAAGGTATCAAGGCTTAACGTCATTGAAGTCTAGAGAGTGGACAAGACGTTCGTCATACTCAGAGCGATGTCCGAACTCTATTTTCGACGTTATGCGTGCAACTTTCATTGTGGCCAACTACGATTCGATACAGAATGCACGAAACCTGAAGACACCATCACTGATACATAGAGAGTAGGATTTGTCTGCGGAATAATGGGAGTGCAAGGATCTGTGACGTTGATATGACTGTATGTAGCACTATTAGTCACCGGGGGTGTGAGCGTAGCTGAGATGGTAGAGCGCTTGGTTGGCGTGCGAGAGGTACTGGGATCGATACCCAGCGCCTCCAGAATTTTTAACACACCTACATTCGCACCTTGCCCTGCAAGTGGAATAATTCACTACTAGTTGAGGTGTCTAGGCAGATACAAGCGAACGATTAGCATCCACAATTGGCAAGCGTGCTTTTATTCGTGCGCAGGAAGCACCCTCCTCCCACACCTACACTTAATTTAGAAACAGTACAAGTGTTCCCATAATATTCTCAAGCCTACGTCGGAAAGATATGCCTTTTGCCGAGTTCACGTAAATCCCACTGCACGTTCCCATTCTTTGCGTGCAGTCGGCTGCTACTGGTGTTGCTGGTTGTGACTGCTGATAACAGATGCCGTAGCAATCAATTCATGGAGTGAATTGTATGTTTTGGGATAGTCTGTCTCTGACATGCAAGCACAGGTGATATAGGTGCGAACACAGGAAGCTTGCAGCCCCTCGCTGCCTGCAGACACAGAGCAGCCACACTAGGAGAGCGGCCTAAGCCGTAGGCGAAATGTGCTCATTCGCTTTGGCGCGACGTCGAACTATAAATAAGGCTGCCACTAGCGTGAGCGTTGCGTGAGCGTCGTGTAAAGTCGGAAAAGTCGGCTGCATGGGTGATTGCCAAGTTTGGGGAGCGTTTCGGAGTATGATCAGTGCAATGGAGACGAGGAAACTTGTTGTGGCCCAGTGTTTTGCAGTTGGACGACAAGAGTGGTACACAGTAGCAAAGAGCGAGGCACTGAGATGGCATGAACAATGGAGTGCACAATGGGGCTCGAGATGTGCTTGTTATCTCAGGTGCTGTGTGATTGTCGACAAGGAGTGAAATGGACCAATTTGTGACCGCCCTTTCAATTTAAGACGTTAAAAACAGACGGAATTTGCATTCGTAATACCAGAGCATCGAAACTACTTGGAACTCTTGTGTATATGAACGTGTCCGCGCCTTTGTACTCTGGTACCTTCGCCGCTACAAACCAACCAACCATCGTGTCCGTGCACATCAGAGTCGCAAAGAATGGAGAATAGGCAGGCTTGGTCGTGTGTGCAGCCGTAGCTCAGTTGGCTGATCTTTCGCTTAGAAGTGTGAAAGGTGTCGGGTTCAAGCCCCGGCGCATCCATGTTTTGTGGTCAGTGCATGGTAAGTGTTGGTCGCGGCGAACCTAAAGGCACGCAAGAAGTTGCAAAACCAGCGTCACAGACTGATATGATGTGTACTGACATAAGGAGAGCAAGATGTAAGTGTGGGGACCGGCTGTTATCGAGGTGTCATCGAGTGCACATCTGTGTAAGGTATCAAGGCTTAACGTCATTGAAGTCTAGAGAGTGGACAAGACGTTCGTCATACTCAGAGCGATGTCCGAACTCTATTTTCGACGTTATGCGTGCAACTTTCATTGTGGCCAACTACGATTCGATACAGAATGCACGAAACCTGAAGACACCATCACTGATACATAGAGAGTAGGATTTGTCTGCGGAATAATGGGGGTGCAAGGATCTGTGACGTTGATATGACTGTATGTAGCACTATTAGTCACCGGGGGTGTGGGCGTAGCTGAGATGGTAGAGCGCTTGGTTGGCGTGCGAGAGGTACTGGGATCGATACCCAGCGCCTCCAGAATTTTTAACACACCTACATTCGCACCTTGCCCTGCAAGTGGAATAATTCACTACTAGTTGAGGTGTCTAGGCAGATACAAGCGAACGATTAGCATCCACAATTGGCAAGCGTGCTTTTATTCGTGCGCAGGAAGCACCCTCCTCCCACACCTACACTTAATTTAGAAACAGTACAAGTGTTCCCATAATATTCTCAAGCCTACGTCGGAAAGATATGCCTTTTGCCGAGTTCACGTAAATCCCACTGCACGTTCCCATTCTTTGCGTGCAGTCGGCTGCTACTGGTGTTGCTGGTTGTGACTGCTGATAACAGATGCCGTAGCAATCAATTCATGGAGTGAATTGTATGTTTTGGGATAGTCTGTCTCTGACATGCAAGCACAGGTGATATAGGTGCGAACACAGGAAGCTTGCAGCCCCTCGCTGCCTGCAGACACAGAGCAGCCACACTAGGAGAGCGGCCTAAGCCGTAGGCGAAATGTGCTCATTCGCTTTGGCGCGACGTCGAACTATAAATAAGGCTGCCACTAGCGTGAGCGTTGCGTGAGCGTCGTGTAAAGTCGGAAAAGTCGGCTGCATGGGTGATTGCCAAGTTTGGGGAGCGTTTCGGAGTATGATCAGTGCAATGGAGACGCGGAAACTTGTTGTGGCCCAGTGTTTTGCAGTTGGACGACAAGAGTGGTACACAGTAGCAAAGAGCGAGGCACTGAGATGGCATGAACAATGGAGTGCACAATGGGGCTCGAGATGTGCTTGTTATCTCAGGTGCTGTGTGATTGTCGACAAGGAGTGAAATGGACCAATTTGTGACCGCCCTTTCAATTTAAGACGTTAAAAACAGACGGAATTTGCATTCGTAATACCAGAGCATCGAAACTACTTGGAACTCTTGTGTATATGAACGTGTCCGCGCCTTTGTACTCTGGTACCTTCGCCGCTACAAACCAACCAACCATCGTGTCCGTGCACATCAGAGTCGCAAAGAATGGAGAATAGGCAGGCTTGGTCGTGTGTGCAGCCGTAGCTCAGTTGGCTGATCTTTCGCTTAGAAGTGTGAAAGGTGTCGGGTTCAAGCCCCGGCGCATCCATGTTTTGTGGTCAGTGCATGGTAAGTGTTGGTCGCGGCGAACCTAAAGGCACGCAAGAAGTTGCAAAACCAGCGTCACAGACTGATATGATGTGTACTGACATAAGGAGAGCAAGATGTAAGTGTGGGGACCGGCTGTTATCGAGGTGTCATCGAGTGCACATCTGTGTAAGGTATCAAGGCTTAACGTCATTGAAGTCTAGAGAGTGGACAAGACGTTCGTCATACTCAGAGCGATGTCCGAACTCTATTTTCGACGTTATGCGTGCAACTTTCATTGTGGCCAACTACGATTCGATACAGAATGCACGAAACCTGAAAGACACCCTCACTGATACATAGAGAGTAGGATTTGTCTGCGGAATAATGGGAGTGCAAGGATCTGTGACGTTGGTATGTCTGTATGTAGCACTATTAGTCACCGGGGGTGTGGGCGTAGCTCAGATGGTAGAGCGCTCGGTTGGCGTGCGAGAGGTACTGGGATCGATACCCAGCGCCTCCAGAACTTTTAACACACCTACATTCGCACCTTGCCCTGCAAGTGGAATAATTCACTACTAGTTGAGGTGTCTAGGCAGATACAAGCGAACGATTAGCATCCACAATTGGCAAGCGTGCTTTTATTCGTGCGCAGGAAGCACCCTCCTCCCACACCTACACTTAATTTAGAAACAGTACAAGTATTCCCATAATATTCTCAAGCCTACGTCGGAAAGATATGCCTTTTGCCGAGTTCACGTAAATCCCACTGCACGTTCCCATTCTTTGCGTGTAGTCGGCTGCTACTGGTGTTGCTGGTTGTGACTGCTGATAACAGATGCCGTAGCAATCAATTCATGGAGTGAATTGTATGTTTTGGGATAGTCTGTCTCTGACATGCAAGCACAGGTGATATAGGTGCGAACACAGGAAGCTTGCAGCCCCTCGCTGCCTGCAGACACAGAGCAGCCACACTAGGAGAGCGGCCTAAGCCGTAGGCGAAATGTGCTCATTCGCTTTGGCGCGACGTCGAACTATGAATAAGGCTGCCACTAGCGTGAGCGTTGCGTGAGCGTCGTGTAAAGTCGGAAAAGTCGGCTGCATGGGTGATTGCCAAGTTTGGGGAGCGTTTCGGAGTATGATCAGTGCAATGGAGACGCGGAAACGTGTTGTGGCCCAGTGTTTTGCAGTTGGACGACAAGAGTGGTACACAGTAGCAAAGAGCGAGGCACTGAGATGGCATGAACAATGGAGTGCACAATGGGGCTCGAGATGTGCTTGTTATCTCAGGTGCTGTGTGATTGTCGACAAGGAGTGAAATGGACCAATTTGTGACTGCCCTGTCAATTTAAGACGTTAAAAACAGACGGAATTTGCATTCGTAATACCAGAGCATCGAAACTACTTGGAACTCTTGTGTATATGAACGTGTCCGCGCCTTTGTACTCTGGTACCTTCGCCGCTACAAACCAACCAACCATCGTGTCCGTGCACATCAGAGTCGCAAAGAATGGAGAATAGGCAGGCGTTGTTGTGTGTGCAGCCGTAGCTCAGTTGGCTGATCGTTCGCTTAGTGTGTGAAAGGTCTCGTGTTCAAGCCCCGGCGCATCCATGTTTTGTGGTCAGTGCATGGTAAGTGTTGGTCGCGGCGAACCTAAAGGCACGCAAGAAGTTGCAAAACCAGCGTCACAGACTGATATGATGTGTACTGACATAAGGAGAGCAAGATGTAAGTGTGGGGACCGGCTGTTATCGAGGTGTCATCGAGTGCAGATCTGTCTAAGGTATCAAGGCTTAACGTCATTGAAGTCTAGAGAGTGGACAACACGTTCGTCATACTCAGAGCGATGTCCGAACTCTATTTTCGACGTTATGCGTGCAACTTTCATTGTGGCCAACTACGATTCGATACAGAATGCACGAAACCTGAAAGACACCCTCACTGATACATAGAGAGTAGGATTTGTCTGCGGAATAATGGGAGTGCAAGGATCTGTGACGTTGATATGACTGTATGTAGCACTATTAGTCACCGGGGGTGTGGGCGTAGCTGAGATGGTAGAGCGCTCGGTTGGCGTGCGAGAGGTACTGGGATCGATACCCAGCGCCCCCAGAATTTTTAACACACCTACATTCGCACCTTGCCCTGCAAGTGGAATAATTCACTACTAGTTGAGGTGTCTAGGCAGATACAAGCGAACGATTAGCATCCACAATTGGCAAGCGTGCTTTTATTCGTGTGCAGGAAGCACCCTCCTCCCACACCTACACTTAATTTAGAAACAGTACAAGTGTTCCCATAATATTCTCAAGCCTACGTCGGAAAGGTATGCCTTTTGCCGAGTTCACGTAAATCCCACTGCACGTTCCCATTCTTTGCGTGCAGTCGGCTGCTACTGGTGTTGCTGGTTGTGACTGCTGATAACAGATGCCGTAGCAATCAATTCATGGAGTGAATTGTATGTTTTGGGATAGTCTGTCTCTGACATGCAAGCACAGGTGATATAGGTGCGAACACAGGAAGCTTGCAGCCCCTCGCTGCCTGCAGACACAGAGCAGCCACACTAGGAGAGCGGCCTAAGCCGTAGGCGAAATGTGCTCATTCGCTTTGGCGCGACGTCGAACTATAAATAAGGCTGCCACTAGCGTGAGCGTTGCGTGAGCGTCGTGTAAAGTCGGAAAAGTCGGCTGCATGGGTGATTGCCAAGTTTGGGGAGCGTTTCGGAGTATGATCAGTGCAATGGAGACGAGGAAACTTGTTGTGGCCCAGTGTTTTGCAGTTGGACGACAAGAGTGGTACACAGTAGCAAAGAGCGAGGCACTGAGATGGCATGAACAATGGAGTGCACAATGGGGCTCGAGATGTGCTTGTTATCTCAGGTGCTGTGTGATTGTCGACAAGGAGTGAAATGGACCAATTTGTGACCGCCCTTTCAATTTAAGACGTTAAAAACAGACGGAATTTGCATTCGTAATACCAGAGCATCGAAACTACTTGGAACTCTTGTGTATATGAACGTGTCCGCGCCTTTGTACTCTGGTACCTTCGCCGCTACAAACCAACCAACCATCGTGTCCGTGCACATCAGAGTCGCAAAGAATGGAGAATAGGCAGGCTTGGTCGTGTGTGCAGCCGTAGCTCAGTTGGCTGATCTTTCGCTTAGAAGTGTGAAAGGTGTCGGGTTCAAGCCCCGGCGCATCCATGTTTTGTGGTCAGTGCATGGTAAGTGTTGGTCGCGGCGAACCTAAAGGCACGCAAGAAGTTGCAAAACCAGCGTCACAGACTGATATGATGTGTACTGACATAAGGAGAGCAAGATGTAAGTGTGGGGACCGGCTGTTATCGAGGTGTCATCGAGTGCACATCTGTGTAAGGTATCAAGGCTTAACGTCATTGAAGTCTAGAGAGTGGACAAGACGTTCGTCATACTCAGAGCGATGTCCGAACTCTATTTTCGACGTTATGCGTGCAACTTTCATTGTGGCCAACTACGATTCGATACAGAATGCACGAAACCTGAAGACACCATCACTGATACATAGAGAGTAGGATTTGTCTGCGGAATAATGGGAGTGCAAGGATCTGTGACGTTGATATGACTGTATGTAGCACTATTAGTCACCGGGGGTGTGGGCGTAGCTGAGATGGTAGAGCGCTTGGTTGGCGTGCGAGAGGTACTGGGATCGATACCCAGCGCCTCCAGAATTTTTAACACACCTACATTCGCACCTTGCCCTGCAAGTGGAATAATTCACTACTAGTTGAGGTGTCTAGGCAGATACAAGCGAACGATTAGCATCCACAATTGGCAAGCGTGCTTTTATTCGTGCGCAGGAAGCACCCTCCTCCCACACCTACACTTAATTTAGAAACAGTACAAGTGTTCCCATAATATTCTCAAGCCTACGTCGGAAAGATATGCCTTTTGCCGAGTTCACGTAAATCCCACTGCACGTTCCCATTCTTTGCGTGCAGTCGGCTGCTACTGGTGTTGCTGGTTGTGACTGCTGATAACAGATGCCGTAGCAATCAATTCATGGAGTGAATTGTATGTTTTGGGATAGTCTGTCTCTGACATGCAAGCACAGGTGATATAGGTGCGAACACAGGAAGCTTGCAGCCCCTCGCTGCCTGCAGACACAGAGCAGCCACACTAGGAGAGCGGCCTAAGCCGTAGGCGAAATGTGCTCATTCGCTTTGGCGCGACGTCGAACTATAAATAAGGCTGCCACTAGCGTGAGCGTTGCGTGAGCGTCGTGTAAAGTCGGAAAAGTCGGCTGCATGGGTGATTGCCAAGTTTGGGGAGCGTTTCGGAGTATGATCAGTGCAATGGAGACGCGGAAACTTGTTGTGGCCCAGTGTTTTGCAGTTGGACGACAAGAGTGGTACACAGTAGCAAAGAGCGAAGCACTGAGATGGCATGAACAATGGAGTGCACAATGGGGCTCGAGATGTGCTTGTTATCTCAGGTGCTGTGTGATTGTCGACAAGGAGTGAAATGGACCAATTTGTGACTGCCCTGTCAATTTAAGACGTTAAAAACAGACGGAATTTGCATTCGTAATACCAGAGCATCGAAACGACTTGGAACTCTTGTGTATATGAACGTGTCCGCGCCTTTGTACTCTGGTACCTTCGCCGCTACAAACCAACCAACCATCGTGTCCGTGCACATCAGAGTCGCAAAGAATGGAGAATAGGCAGGCTTGGTCGTGTGTGCAGCCGTAGCTCAGTTGGCTGATCTTTCGCTTAGAAGTGTGAAAGGTCTCGGGTTCAAGCCCCGGCGCATCCATGTTTTGTGGTCAGTGCATGGTAAGTGTTGGTCGCGGCGAACCTAAAGGCACGCAAGAAGTTGCAAAACCAGCGTCACAGACTGATATGATGTGTACTGACATAAGGAGAGCAAGATGTAAGTGTGGGGACCGGCTGTTATCGAGGTGTCATCGAGTGCAGATCTGTCTAAGGTATCAAGGCTTAACGTCATTGAAGTCTAGAGAGTGGACAACACGTTCGTCATACTCAGAGCGATGTCCGAACTCTATTTTCGACGTTATGCGTGCAACTTTCATTGTGGCCAACTACGATTCGATACAGAATGCACGAAACCTGAAGACACCATCACTGATACATAGAGAGTAGGATTTGTCTGCGGAATAATGGGAGTGCAAGGATCTGTGACGTTGATATGACTGTATGTAGCACTATTAGTCACCGGGGGTGTGGGCGTAGCTGAGATGGTAGAGCGCTTGGTTGGCGTGCGAGAGGTACTGGGATCGATGCCCAGCGCCTCCAGAATTTTTAACACACCTACATTCGCACCTTGCCCTGCAAGTGGAATAATTCACTACTAGTTGAGGTGTCTAGGCAGATACAAGCGAACGATTAGCATCCACAATTGGCAAGCGTGCTTTTATTCGTGCGCAGGAAGCACCCTCCTCCCACACCTACACTTAATTTAGAAACAGTACAAGTGTTCCCATAATATTCTCAAGCCTACGTCGGAAAGATATGCCTTTTGCCGAGTTCACGTAAATCCCACTGCACGTTCCCATTCTTTGCGTGCAGTCGGCTGCTACTGGTGTTGCTGGTTGTGACTGCTGATAACAGATGCCGTAGCAATCAATTCATGGAGTGAATTGTATGTTTTGGGATAGTCTCTCTGACATGCAAGCACAGGTGATATAGGTGCGAACACAGGAAGCTTGCAGCCCCTCGCTGCCTGCAGACACAGAGCAGCCACACTAGGAGAGCGGCCTAAGCCGTAGGCGATATGTGCTCATTCGCTTTGGCGCGACGTCGAACTATAAATAAGGCTGCCACTAGCGTGAGCGTCGTGTAAAGTCGGAAAAGTCGGCTGCATGGGTGATTGCCAAGTTTGGGGAGCGTTTCGGAGTATGATCAGTGCAATGGAGACGCGGAAACTTGTTGTGGCCCAGTGTTTTGCAGTTGGACGACAAGAGTGGTACACAGTAGCAAAGAGCGAGGCACTGAGATGGCATGAACAATGGAGTGCACAATGGGGCTCGAGATGTGCTTGTTATCTCAGGTGCTGTGTGATTGTCGACAAGGAGTGAAATGGACCAATTTGTGACCGCCCTTTCAATTTAAGACGTTAAAAACAGACGGAATTTGCATTCGTAATACCAGAGCATCGAAACGACTTGGAACTCTTGTGTATATGAACGTGTCCGCGCCTTTGTACTCTGGTACCTTCGCCGCTACAAACCAACCAACCATCGTGTCCGTGCACATCAGAGTCGCAAAGAATGGAGAATAGGCAGGCCTTGTTGTGTGTGCAGCCGTAGCTCAGTTGGCTGATCGTTCGCTTAGTGTGTGAAAGGTCTCGTGTTCAAGCCCCGGCGCATCCATGTTTTGTGGTCAGTGCATGGTAAGTGTTGGTCGCGGCGAACCTAAAGGCACGCAAGAAGTTGCAAAACCAGCGTCACAGACTGATATGATGTGTACTGACATAAGGAGAGCAAGATGTAAGTGTGGGGACCGGCTGTTATCGAGGTGTCATCGAGTGCACATCTGTCTAAGGTATCAAGGCTTAACGTCATTGAAGTCTAGAGAGTGGACAAGACGTTCGTCATACTCAGAGCGATGTCCGAACTCTATTTTCGACGTTATGCGTGCAACTTTCATTGTGGCCAACTACGATTCGATACAGAATGCACGAAACCTGAAGACACCATCACTGATACATAGAGAGTAGGATTTGTCTGCGGAATAATGGGAGTGCAAGGATCTGTGACGTTGATATGACTGTATGTAGCACTATTAGTCACCGGGGGTGTGGGCGTAGCTGAGATGGTAGAGCGCTTGGTTGGCGTGCGAGAGGTTCTGGGATCGATACCCAGCGCCTCCAGAATTTTTAACACACCTACATTCGCACCTTGCCCTGCAAGTGGAATAATTCACTACTAGTTGAGGTGTCTAGGCAGATACAAGCGAACGATTAGCATCCACAATTGGCAAGCGTGCTTTTATTCGTGTGCAGGAAGCACCCTCCTCCCACACCTACACTTAATTTAGAAACAGTACAAGTGTTCCCATAATATTCTCAAGCCTACGTCGGAAAGATATGCCTTTTGCCGAGTTCACGTAAATCCCACTGCACGTTCCCATTCTTTGCGTGCAGTCGGCTGCTACTGGTGTTGCTGGTTGTGACTGCTGATAACAGATGCCGTAGCAATCAATTCATGGAGTGAATTGTATGTTTTGGGATAGTCTGTCTCTGACATGCAAGCACAGGTGATATAGGTGCGAACACAGGAAGCTTGCAGCCCCTCGCTGCCTGCAGACACAGAGCAGCCACACTAGGAGAGCGGCCTAAGCCGTAGGCGAAATGTGCTCATTCGCTTTGGCGCGACGTCGAACTATAAATAAGGCTGCCACTAGCGTGAGCGTTGCGTGAGCGTCGTGTAAAGTCGGAAAAGTCGGCTGCATGGGTGATTGCCAAGTTTGGGGAGCGTTTCGGAGTATGATCAGTGCAATGGAGACGCGGAAACTTGTTGTGGCCCAGTGTTTTGCAGTTGGACGACAAGAGTGGTACACAGTAGCAAAGAGCGAGGCACTGAGATGGCATGAACAATGGAGTGCACAATGGGGCTCGAGATGTGCTTGTTATCTCAGGTGCTGTGTGATTGTCGACAAGGAGTGAAATGGACCAATTTGTGACTGCCCTGTCAATTTAAGACGTTAAAAACAGACGGAATTTGCATTCGTAATACCAGAGCATCGAAACGACTTGGAACTCTTGTGTATATGAACGTGTCCGCGCCTTTGTACTCTGGTACCTTCGCCGCTACAAACCAACCAACCATCGTGTCCGTGCACATCAGAGTCGCAAAGAATGGAGAATAGGCAGGCTTGGTCGTGTGTGCAGCCGTAGCTCAGTTGGCTGATCTTTCGCTTAGAAGTGTGAAAGGTCTCGGGTTCAAGCCCCGGCGCATCCATGTTTTGTGGTCAGTGCATGGTAAGTGTTGGTCGCGGCGAACCTAAAGGCACGCAAGAAGTTGCAAAACCAGCGTCACAGACTGATATGATGTGTACTGACATAAGGAGAGCAAGATGTAAGTGTGGGGACCGGCTGTTATCGAGGTGTCATCGAGTGCAGATCTGTCTAAGGTATCAAGGCTTAACGTCATTGAAGTCTAGAGAGTGGACAACACGTTCGTCATACTCAGAGCGATGTCCGAACTCTATTTTCGACGTTATGCGTGCAACTTTCATTGTGGCCAACTACGATTCGATACAGAATGCACGAAACCTGAAGACACCATCACTGATACATAGAGAGTAGGATTTGTCTGCGGAATAATGGGAGTGCAAGGATCTGTGACGTTGATATGACTGTATGTAGCACTATTAGTCACCGGGGGTGTGGGCGTAGCTGAGATGGTAGAGCGCTTGGTTGGCGTGCGAGAGGTACTGGGATCGATGCCCAGCGCCTCCAGAATTTTTAACACACCTACATTCGCACCTTGCCCTGCAAGTGGAATAATTCACTACTAGTTGAGGTGTCTAGGCAGATACAAGCGAACGATTAGCATCCACAATTGGCAAGCGTGCTTTTATTCGTGCGCAGGAAGCACCCTCCTCCCACACCTACACTTAATTTAGAAACAGTACAAGTGTTCCCATAATATTCTCAAGCCTACGTCGGAAAGATATGCCTTTTGCCGAGTTCACGTAAATCCCACTGCACGTTCCCATTCTTTGCGTGCAGTCGGCTGCTACTGGTGTTGCTGGTTGTGACTGCTGATAACAGATGCCGTAGCAATCAATTCATGGAGTGAATTGTATGTTTTGGGATAGTCTCTCTGACATGCAAGCACAGGTGATATAGGTGCGAACACAGGAAGCTTGCAGCCCCTCGCTGCCTGCAGACACAGAGCAGCCACACTAGGAGAGCGGCCTAAGCCGTAGGCGATATGTGCTCATTCGCTTTGGCGCGACGTCGAACTATAAATAAGGCTGCCACTAGCGTGAGCGTCGTGTAAAGTCGGAAAAGTCGGCTGCATGGGTGATTGCCAAGTTTGGGGAGCGTTTCGGAGTATGATCAGTGCAATGGAGACGCGGAAACTTGTTGTGGCCCAGTGTTTTGCAGTTGGACGACAAGAGTGGTACACAGTAGCAAAGAGCGAGGCACTGAGATGGCATGAACAATGGAGTGCACAATGGGGCTCGAGATGTGCTTGTTATCTCAGGTGCTGTGTGATTGTCGACAAGGAGTGAAATGGACCAATTTGTGACCGCCCTTTCAATTTAAGACGTTAAAAACAGACGGAATTTGCATTCGTAATACCAGAGCATCGAAACGACTTGGAACTCTTGTGTATATGAACGTGTCCGCGCCTTTGTACTCTGGTACCTTCGCCGCTACAAACCAACCAACCATCGTGTCCGTGCACATCAGAGTCGCAAAGAATGGAGAATAGGCAGGCCTTGTTGTGTGTGCAGCCGTAGCTCAGTTGGCTGATCGTTCGCTTAGTGTGTGAAAGGTCTCGTGTTCAAGCCCCGGCGCATCCATGTTTTGTGGTCAGTGCATGGTAAGTGTTGGTCGCGGCGAACCTAAAGGCACGCAAGAAGTTGCAAAACCAGCGTCACAGACTGATATGATGTGTACTGACATAAGGAGAGCAAGATGTAAGTGTGGGGACCGGCTGTTATCGAGGTGTCATCGAGTGCACATCTGTCTAAGGTATCAAGGCTTAACGTCATTGAAGTCTAGAGAGTGGACAAGACGTTCGTCATACTCAGAGCGATGTCCGAACTCTATTTTCGACGTTATGCGTGCAACTTTCATTGTGGCCAACTACGATTCGATACAGAATGCACGAAACCTGAAGACACCATCACTGATACATAGAGAGTAGGATTTGTCTGCGGAATAATGGGAGTGCAAGGATCTGTGACGTTGATATGACTGTATGTAGCACTATTAGTCACCGGGGGTGTGGGCGTAGCTGAGATGGTAGAGCGCTTGGTTGGCGTGCGAGAGGTTCTGGGATCGATACCCAGCGCCTCCAGAATTTTTAACACACCTACATTCGCACCTTGCCCTGCAAGTGGAATAATTCACTACTAGTTGAGGTGTCTAGGCAGATACAAGCGAACGATTAGCATCCACAATTGGCAAGCGTGCTTTTATTCGTGTGCAGGAAGCACCCTCCTCCCACACCTACACTTAATTTAGAAACAGTACAAGTGTTCCCATAATATTCTCAAGCCTACGTCGGAAAGATATGCCTTTTGCCGAGTTCACGTAAATCCCACTGCACGTTCCCATTCTTTGCGTGCAGTCGGCTGCTACTGGTGTTGCTGGTTGTGACTGCTGATAACAGATGCCGTAGCAATCAATTCATGGAGTGAATTGTATGTTTTGGGATAGTCTGTCTCTGACATGCAAGCACAGGTGATATAGGTGCGAACACAGGAAGCTTGCAGCCCCTCGCTGCCTGCAGACACAGAGCAGCCACACTAGGAGAGCGGCCTAAGCCGTAGGCGAAATGTGCTCATTCGCTTTGGCGCGACGTCGAACTATAAATAAGGCTGCCACTAGCGTGAGCGTTGCGTGAGCGTCGTGTAAAGTCGGAAAAGTCGGCTGCATGGGTGATTGCCAAGTTTGGGGAGCGTTTCGGAGTATGATCAGTGCAATGGAGACGCGGAAACTTGTTGTGGCCCAGTGTTTTGCAGTTGGACGACAAGAGTGGTACACAGTAGCAAAGAGCGAGGCACTGAGATGGCATGAACAATGGAGTGCACAATGGGGCTCGAGATGTGCTTGTTATCTCAGGTGCTGTGTGATTGTCGACAAGGAGTGAAATGGACCAATTTGTGACTGCCCTGTCAATTTAAGACGTTAAAAACAGACGGAATTTGCATTCGTAATACCAGAGCATCGAAACGACTTGGAACTCTTGTGTATATGAACGTGTCCGCGCCTTTGTACTCTGGTACCTTCGCCGCTACAAACCAACCAACCATCGTGTCCGTGCACATCAGAGTCGCAAAGAATGGAGAATAGGCAGGCTTGGTCGTGTGTGCAGCCGTAGCTCAGTTGGCTGATCTTTCGCTTAGAAGTGTGAAAGGTCTCGGGTTCAAGCCCCGGCGCATCCATGTTTTGTGGTCAGTGCATGGTAAGTGTTGGTCGCGGCGAACCTAAAGGCACGCAAGAAGTTGCAAAACCAGCGTCACAGACTGATATGATGTGTACTGACATAAGGAGAGCAAGATGTAAGTGTGGGGACCGGCTGTTATCGAGGTGTCATCGAGTGCAGATCTGTCTAAGGTATCAAGGCTTAACGTCATTGAAGTCTAGAGAGTGGACAACACGTTCGTCATACTCAGAGCGATGTCCGAACTCTATTTTCGACGTTATGCGTGCAACTTTCATTGTGGCCAACTACGATTCGATACAGAATGCACGAAACCTGAAGACACCATCACTGATACATAGAGAGTAGGATTTGTCTGCGGAATAATGGGAGTGCAAGGATCTGTGACGTTGATATGACTGTATGTAGCACTATTAGTCACCGGGGGTGTGGGCGTAGCTGAGATGGTAGAGCGCTTGGTTGGCGTGCGAGAGGTACTGGGATCGATGCCCAGCGCCTCCAGAATTTTTAACACACCTACATTCGCACCTTGCCCTGCAAGTGGAATAATTCACTACTAGTTGAGGTGTCTAGGCAGATACAAGCGAACGATTAGCATCCACAATTGGCAAGCGTGCTTTTATTCGTGCGCAGGAAGCACCCTCCTCCCACACCTACACTTAATTTAGAAACAGTACAAGTGTTCCCATAATATTCTCAAGCCTACGTCGGAAAGATATGCCTTTTGCCGAGTTCACGTAAATCCCACTGCACGTTCCCATTCTTTGCGTGCAGTCGGCTGCTACTGGTGTTGCTGGTTGTGACTGCTGATAACAGATGCCGTAGCAATCAATTCATGGAGTGAATTGTATGTTTTGGGATAGTCTCTCTGACATGCAAGCACAGGTGATATAGGTGCGAACACAGGAAGCTTGCAGCCCCTCGCTGCCTGCAGACACAGAGCAGCCACACTAGGAGAGCGGCCTAAGCCGTAGGCGATATGTGCTCATTCGCTTTGGCGCGACGTCGAACTATAAATAAGGCTGCCACTAGCGTGAGCGTCGTGTAAAGTCGGAAAAGTCGGCTGCATGGGTGATTGCCAAGTTTGGGGAGCGTTTCGGAGTATGATCAGTGCAATGGAGACGCGGAAACTTGTTGTGGCCCAGTGTTTTGCAGTTGGACGACAAGAGTGGTACACAGTAGCAAAGAGCGAGGCACTGAGATGGCATGAACAATGGAGTGCACAATGGGGCTCGAGATGTGCTTGTTATCTCAGGTGCTGTGTGATTGTCGACAAGGAGTGAAATGGACCAATTTGTGACCGCCCTTTCAATTTAAGACGTTAAAAACAGACGGAATTTGCATTCGTAATACCAGAGCATCGAAACGACTTGGAACTCTTGTGTATATGAACGTGTCCGCGCCTTTGTACTCTGGTACCTTCGCCGCTACAAACCAACCAACCATCGTGTCCGTGCACATCAGAGTCGCAAAGAATGGAGAATAGGCAGGCCTTGTTGTGTGTGCAGCCGTAGCTCAGTTGGCTGATCGTTCGCTTAGTGTGTGAAAGGTCTCGTGTTCAAGCCCCGGCGCATCCATGTTTTGTGGTCAGTGCATGGTAAGTGTTGGTCGCGGCGAACCTAAAGGCACGCAAGAAGTTGCAAAACCAGCGTCACAGACTGATATGATGTGTACTGACATAAGGAGAGCAAGATGTAAGTGTGGGGACCGGCTGTTATCGAGGTGTCATCGAGTGCACATCTGTCTAAGGTATCAAGGCTTAACGTCATTGAAGTCTAGAGAGTGGACAACACGTTCGTCATACTCAGAGCGATGTCCGAACTCTATTTTCGACGTTATGCGTGCAACTTTCATTGTGGCCAACTACGATTCGATACAGAATGCACGAAACCTGAAGACACCATCACTGATACATAGAGAGTAGGATTTGTCTGCGGAATAATGGGAGTGCAAGGATCTGTGACGTTGATATGACTGTATGTAGCACTATTAGTCACCGGGGGTGTGGGCGTAGCTGAGATGGTAGAGCGCTTGGTTGGCGTGCGAGAGGTACTGGGATCGATGCCCAGCGCCTCCAGAATTTTTAACACACCTACAATCGCACCTTGCCCTGCAAGTGGAATAATTCACTACTAGTTCAGGTGTCTAGGCAGATACAAGCGAACGATTAGCATCCACAATTGGCAAGCGTGCTTTTATTCGTGCGCAGGAAGCACCCTCCTCCCACACCTACACTTAATTTAGAAACAGTACAAGTGTTCCCATAATATTCTCAAGCCTACGTCGGAAAGATATGCCTTTTGCCGAGTTCACGTAAATCCCACTGCACGTTCCCATTCTTTGCGTGCAGTCGGCTGCTACTGGTGTTGCTGGTTGTGACTGCTGATAACAGATGCCGTAGCAATCAATTCATGGAGTGAATTGTATGTTTTGGGATAGTCTGTCTCTGACATGCAAGCACAGGTGATATAGGTGCGAACACAGGAAGCTTGCAGCCCCTCGCTGCCTGCAGACACAGAGCAGCCACACTAGGAGAGCGGCCTAAGCCGTAGGCGATATGTGCTCATTCGCTTTGGCGCGACGTCGAACTATAAATAAGGCTGCCACTAGCGTGAGCGTCGTGTAAAGTCGGAAAAGTCGGCTGCATGGGTGATTGCCAAGTTTGGGGAGCGTTTCGGAGTATGATCAGTGCAATGGAGACGCGGAAACTTGTTGTGGCCCAGTGTTTTGCAGTTGGACGACAAGAGTGGTACACAGTAGCAAAGAGCGAGGCACTGAGATGGCATGAACAATGGAGTGCACAATGGGGCTCGAGATGTGCTTGTTATCTCAGGTGCTGTGTGATTGTCGACAAGGAGTGAAATGGACCAATTTGTGACCGCCCTTTCAATTTAAGACGTTAAAAACAGACGGAATTTGCATTCGTAATACCAGAGCATCGAAACGACTTGGAACTCTTGTGTATATGAACGTGTCCGCGCCTTTGTACTCTGGTACCTTCGCCGCTACAAACCAACCAACCATCGTGTCCGTGCACATCAGAGTCGCAAAGAATGGAGAATAGGCAGGCCTTGTTGTGTGTGCAGCCGTAGCTCAGTTGGCTGATTGTTCGCTTAGTGTGTGAAAGGTCTCGTGTTCAAGCCCCGGCGCATCCATGTTTTGTGGTCAGTGCATGGTAAGTGTTGGTCGCGGCGAACCTAAAGGCACGCAAGAAGTTGCAAAACCAGCGTCACAGACTGATATGATGTGTACTGACATAAGGAGAGCAAGATGTAAGTGTGGGGACCGGCTGTTATCGAGGTGTCTTCGAGTGCAGATCTGTCTAAGGTATCAAGGCTTAACGTCATTGAAGTCTAGAGAGTGGACAACACGTTCGTCATACTCAGAGCGATGTCCGAACTCTATTTTCGACGTTATGCGTGCAACTTTCATTGTGGCCAACTACGATTCGATACAGAATGCACGAAACCTGAAAGACACCCTCACTGATACATAGAGAGTAGGATTTGTCTGCGGAATAATGGGAGTGCAAGGATCTGTGACGTTGGTATGACTGTATGTAGCACTATTAGTCACCGGGGGCGTGGGCGTAGCTCAGATGGTAGAGCGCTCGGTTGGCGTGCGAGAGGTACTGGGATCGATACCCAGCGCCTCCAGAATTTTTAACACACCTACATTCGCACCTTGCCCTGCAAGTGGAATAATTCACTACTAGTTGAGGTGTCTAGGCAGATACAAGCGAACGATTAGCATCCACAATTGGCAAGCGTGCTTTTATTCGTGCGCAGGAAGCACCCTCCTCCCACACCTACACTTAATTTAGAAACAGTACAAGTGTTCCCATAATATTCTCAAGCCTACGTCGGAAAGATATGCCTTTTGCCGAGTTCACGTAAATCCCACTGCACGTTCCCATTCTTTGCGTGCAGTCGGCTGCTACTGGTGTTGCTGGTTGTGACTGCTGATAACAGATGCCGTAGCAATCAATTCATGGAGTGAATTGTATGTTTTGGGATAGTCTGTCTCTGACATGCAAGCACAGGTGATATAGGTGCGAACACAGGAAGCTTGCAGCCCCTCGCTGCCTGCAGACACAGAGCAGCCACACTAGGAGAGCGGCCTAAGCCGTAGGCGAAATGTGCTCATTCGCTTTGGCGCGACGTCGAACTATGAATAAGGCTGCCACTAGCGTGAGCGTTGCGTGAGCGTCGTGTAAAGTCGGAAAAGTCGGCTGCATGGGTGATTGCCAAGTTTGGGGAGCGTTTCGGAGTATGATCAGTGCAATGGAGACGCGGAAACGTGTTGTGGCCCAGTGTTTTGCAGTTGGACGACAAGAGTGGTACACAGTAGCAAAGAGCGAGGCACTGAGATGGCATGAACAATGGAGTGCACAATGGGGCTCGAGATGTGCTTGTTATCTCAGGTGCTGTGTGATTGTCGACAAGGAGTGAAATGGACCAATTTGTGACCGCCCTTTCAATTTAAGACGTTAAAAACAGACGGAATTTGCATTCGTAATACCAGAGCATCGAAACGACTTGGAACTCTTGTGTATATGAACGTGTCCGCGCCTTTGTACTCTGGTACCTTCGCCGCTACAAACCAACCAACCATCGTGTCCGTGCACATCAGAGTCGCAAAGAATGGAGAATAGGCAGGCCTTGTTGTGTGTGCAGCCGTAGCTCAGTTGGCTGATTGTTCGCTTAGTGTGTGAAAGGTCTCGTGTTCAAGCCCCGGCGCATCCATGTTTTGTGGTCAGTGCATGGTAAGTGTTGGTCGCGGCGAACCTAAAGGCACGCAAGAAGTTGCAAAACCAGCGTCACAGACTGATATGATGTGTACTGACATAAGGAGAGCAAGATGTAAGTGTGGGGACCGGCTGTTATCGAGGTGTCTTCGAGTGCAGATCTGTCTAAGGTATCAAGGCTTAACGTCATTGAAGTCTAGAGAGTGGACAACACGTTCGTCATACTCAGAGCGATGTCCGAACTCTATTTTCGACGTTATGCGTGCAACTTTCATTGTGGCCAACTACGATTCGATACAGAATGCACGAAACCTGAAAGACACCCTCACTGATACATAGAGAGTAGGATTTGTCTGCGGAATAATGGGAGTGCAAGGATCTGTGACGTTGGTATGACTGTATGTAGCACTATTAGTCACCGGGGGTGTGGGCGTAGCTCAGATGGTAGAGCGCTCGGTTGGCGTGCGAGAGGTACTGGGATCGATACCCAGCGCCTCCAGAATTTTTAACACACCTACATTCGCACCTTGCCCTGCAAGTGGAATAATTCACTACTAGTTGAGGTGTCTAGGCAGATACAAGCGAACGATTAGCATCCACAATTGGCAAGCGTGCTTTTATTCGTGCGCAGGAAGCACCCTCCTCCCACACCTACACTTAATTTAGAAACAGTACAAGTGTTCCCATAATATTCTCAAGCCTACGTCGGAAAGATATGCCTTTTGCCGAGTTCACGTAAATCCCACTGCACGTTCCCATTCTTTGCGTGCAGTCGGCTGCTACTGGTGTTGCTGGTTGTGACTGCTGATAACAGATGCCGTAGCAATCAATTCATGGAGTGAATTGTATGTTTTGGGATAGTCTGTCTCTGACATGCAAGCACAGGTGATATAGGTGCGAACACAGGAAGCTTGCAGCCCCTCGCTGCCTGCAGACACAGAGCAGCCACACTAGGAGAGCGGCCTAAGCCGTAGGCGAAATGTGCTCATTCGCTTTGGCGCGACGTCGAACTATGAATAAGGCTGCCACTAGCGTGAGCGTTGCGTGAGCGTCGTGTAAAGTCGGAAAAGTCGGCTGCATGGGTGATTGCCAAGTTTGGGGAGCGTTTCGGAGTATGATCAGTGCAATGGAGACGCGGAAACGTGTTGTGGCCCAGTGTTTTGCAGTTGGACGACAAGAGTGGTACACAGTAGCAAAGAGCGAGGCACTGAGATGGCATGAACAATGGAGTGCACAATGGGGCTCGAGATGTGCTTGTTATCTCAGGTGCTGTGTGATTGTCGACAAGGAGTGAAATGGACCAATTTGTGACTGCCCTGTCAATTTAAGACGTTAAAAACAGACGGAATTTGCATTCGTAATACCAGAGCATCGAAACTACTTGGAACTCTTGTGTATATGAACGTGTCCGCGCCTTTGTACTCTGGTACTTTCGCCGCTACAAACCAACCAACCATCGTGTCCGTGCACATCAGAGTCGCAAAGAATGGAGAATAGGCAGGCGTTGTTGTGTGTGCAGCCGTAGCTCAGTTGGCTGATCGTTCGCTTAGTGTGTGAAAGGTCTCGTGTTCAAGCCCCGGCGCATCCATGTTTTGTGGTCAGTGCATGGTAAGTGTTGGTCGCGGCGAACCTAAAGGCACGCAAGAAGTTGCAAAACCAGCGTCACAGACTGATATGATGTGTACTGACATAAGGAGAGCAAGATGTAAGTGTGGGGACCGGCTGTTATCGAGGTGTCATCGAGTGCAGATCTGTCTAAGGTATCAAGGCTTAACGTCATTGAAGTCTAGAGAGTGGACAACACGTTCGTCATACTCAGAGCGATGTCCGAACTCTATTTTCGACGTTATGCGTGCAACTTTCATTGTGGCCAACTACGATTCGATACAGAATGCACGAAACCTGAAAGACACCCTCACTGATACATAGAGAGTAGGATTTGTCTGCGGAATAATGGGAGTGCAAGGATCTGTGACGTTGATATGACTGTATGTAGCACTATTAGTCACCGGGGGTGTGGGCGTAGCTCAGATGGTAGAGCGCTCGGTTGGCGTGCGAGAGGTACTGGGATCGATACCCAGCGCCCCCAGAATTTTTAACACACCTACATTCGCACCTTGCCCTGCAAGTGGAATAATTCACTACTAGTTGAGGTGTCTAGGCAGATACAAGCGAACGATTAGCATCCACAATTGGCAAGCGTGCTTTTATTCGTGTGCAGGAAGCACCCTCCTCCCACACCTACACTTAATTTAGAAACAGTACAAGTGTTCCCATAATATTCTCAAGCCTACGTCGGAAAGATATGCCTTTTGCCGAGTTCACGTAAATCCCACTGCACGTTCCCATTCTTTGCGTGCAGTCGGCTGCTACTGGTGTTGCTGGTTGTGACTGCTGATAACAGATGCCGTAGCAATCAATTCATGGAGTGAATTGTATGTTTTGGGATAGTCTGTCTCTGACATGCAAGCACAGGTGATATAGGTGCGAACACAGGAAGCTTGCAGCCCCTCGCTGCCTGCAGACACAGAGCAGCCACACTAGGAGAGCGGCCTAAGCCGTAGGCGAAATGTGCTCATTCGCTTTGGCGCGACGTCGAACTATAAATAAGGCTGCCACTAGCGTGAGCGTTGCGTGAGCGTCATGTAAAGTCGGAAAAGTCGGCTGCATGGGTGATTGCCAAGTTTGGGGAGCGTTTCGGAGTATGATCAGTGCAATGGAGACGCGGAAACTTGTTGTGGCCCAGTGTTTTGCAGTTGGACGACAAGAGTGGTACACAGTAGCAAAGAGCGAGGCACTGAGATGGCATGAACAATGGAGTGCACAATGGGGCTCGAGATGTGCTTGTTATCTCAGGTGCTGTGTGATTGTCGACAAGGAGTGAAATGGACCAATTTGTGACCGCCCTTTCAATTTAAGACGTTAAAAACAGACGGAATTTGCATTCGTAATACCAGAGCATCGAAACTACTTGGAACTCTTGTGTATATGAACGTGTCCGCGCCTTTGTACTCTGGTACCTTCGCCGCTACAAACCAACCAACCATCGTGTCCGTGCACATCAGAGTCGCAAAGAATGGAGAATAGGCAGGCTTGGTCGTGTGTGCAGCCGTAGCTCAGTTGGCTGATCTTTCGCTTAGAAGTGTGAAGGGTGTCGGGTTCAAGCCCCGGCGCATCCATGTTTTGTGGTCAGTGCATGGTAAGTGTTGGTTGCGGCGAACCTAAAGGCACGCAAGAAGTTGCAAAACCAGCGTCACAGACTGATATGATGTGTACTGACATAAGGAGAGCAAGATGTAAGTGTGGGGACCGGCTGTTATCGAGGTGTCATCGAGTGCAGATCTGTCTAAGGTATCAAGGCTTAACGTCATTGAAGTCTAGAGAGTGGACAAGACGTTCGTCATACTCAGAGCGATGTCCGAACTCTATTTTCGACGTTATGCGTGCAACTTTCATTGTGGCCAACTACGATTCGATACAGAATGCACGAAACCTGAAGACACCATCACTGATACATAGGGAGTAGGATTTGTCTGCGGAATAATGGGAGTGCAAGGATCTGTGACGTTGATATGACTGTATGTAGCACTATTAGTCACCGGGGGTGTGGGCGTAGCTGAGATGGTAGAGCGTTTGGTTGGCGTGCGAGAGGTACTGGGATCGATACCCAGCGCCTCCAGAATTTTTAACACACCTACATTCGCACCTTGCCCTGCAAGTGGAATAATTCACTACTAGTTGAGGTGTCTAGGCAGATACAAGCGAACGATTAGCATCCACAATTGGCAAGCGTGCTTTTATTCGTGCGCAGGAAGCACCCTCCTCCCACACCTACACTTAATTTAGAAACAGTACAAGTGTTCCCATAATATTCTCAAGCCTACGTCGGAAAGATATGCCTTTTGCCGAGTTCACGTAAATCCCACTGCACGTTCCCATTCTTTGCGTGCAGTCGGCTGCTACTGGTGTTGCTGGTTGTGACTGCTGATAACAGATGCCGTAGCAATCAATTCATGGAGTGAATTGTATGTTTTGGGATAGTCTGTCTCTGACATGCAAGCACAGGTGATATAGGTGCGAACACAGGAAGCTTGCAGCCCCTCGCTGCCTGCAGACACAGAGCAGCCACACTAGGAGAGCGGCCTAAGCCGTAGGCGAAATGTGCTCATTCGCTTTGGCGCGACGTCGAACTATAAATAAGGCTGCCACTAGCGTGAGCGTCGTGTAAAGTCGGAAAAGTCGGCTGCATGGGTGATTGCCAAGTTTGGGGAGCGTTTCGGAGTATGATCAGTGCAATGGAGACGCGGAAACTTGTTGTGGCCCAGTGTTTTGCAGTTGGACGACAAGAGTGGTACACAGTAGCAAAGAGCGAGGCACTGAGATGGCATGAACAATGGAGTGCACAATGGGGCTCGAGATGTGCTTGTTATCTCAGGTGCTGTGTGATTGTCGACAAGGAGTGAAATGGACCAATTTGTGACCGCCCTTTCAATTTAAGACGTTAAAAACAGACGGAATTTGCATTCGTAATACCAGAGCATCGAAACTACTTGGAACTCTTGTGTATATGAACGTGTCCGCGCCTTTGTACTCTGGTACCTTCGCCGCTACAAACCAACCAACCATCGTGTCCGTGCACATCAGAGTCGCAAAGAATGGAGAATAGGCAGGCGTTGTTGTGTGTGCAGCCGTAGCTCAGTTGGCTGATCGTTCGCTTAGTGTGTGAAAGGTCTCGTGTTCAAGCCCCGGCGCATCCATGTTTTGTGGTCAGTGCATGGTAAGTGTTGGTCGCGGCGAACCTAAAGGCACGCAAGAAGTTGCAAAACCAGCGTCACAGACTGATATGATGTGTACTGACATAAGGAGAGCAAGATGTAAGTGTGGGGACCGGCTGTTATCGAGGTGTCATCGAGTGCAGATCTGTCTAAGGTATCAAGGCTTAACGTCATTGAAGTCTAGAGAGTGGACAACACGTTCGTCATACTCAGAGCGATGTCCGAACTCTATTTTCGACGTTATGCGTGCAACTTTCATTGTGGCCAACTACGATTCGATACAGAATGCACGAAACCTGAAGACACCATCACTGATACATAGAGAGTAGGATTTGTCTGCGGAATAATGGGAGTGCAAGGATCTGTGACGTTGATATGACTGTATGTAGCACTATTAGTCACCGGGGGTTTGGGCGTAGCTGAGATGGTAGAGCGCTTGGTTGGCGTGCGAGAGGTACTGGGATCGATGCCCAGCGCCTCCAGAATTTTTAACACACCTACATTCGCACCTTGCCCTGCAAGTGGAATAATTCACTACTAGTTCAGGTGTCTAGGCAGATACAAGCGAACGATTAGCATCCACAATTGGCAAGCGTGCTTTTATTCGTGCGCAGGAAGCACCCTCCTCCCACACCTACACTTAATTTAGAAACAGTACAAGTGTTCCCATAATATTCTCAAGCCTACGTCGGAAAGATATGCCTTTTGCCGAGTTCACGTAAATCCCACTGCACGTTCCCATTCTTTGCGTGCAGTCGGCTGCTACTGGTGTTGCTGGTTGTGACTGCTGATAACAGATGCCGTAGCAATCAATTCATGGAGTGAATTGTATGTTTTGGGATAGTCTGTCTCTGACATGCAAGCACAGGTGATATAGGTGCGAACACAGGAAGCTTGCAGCCCCTCGCTGCCTGCAGACACAGAGCAGCCACACTAGGAGAGCGGCCTAAGCCGTAGGCGAAATGTGCTCATTCGCTTTGGCGCGACGTCGAACTATAAATAAGGCTGCCACTAGCGTGAGCGTCGTGTAAAGTCGGAAAAGTCGGCTGCATGGGTGATTGCCAAGTTTGGGGAGCGTTTCGGAGTATGATCAGTGCAATGGAGACGCGGAAACTTGTTGTGGCCCAGTGTTTTGCAGTTGGACGACAAGAGTGGTACACAGTAGCAAAGAGCGAGGCACTGAGATGGCATGAACAATGGAGTGCACAATGGGGCTCGAGATGTGCTTGTTATCTCAGGTGCTGTGTGATTGTCGACAAGGAGTGAAATGGACCAATTTGTGACCGCCCTTTCAATTTAAGACGTTAAAAACAGACGGAATTTGCATTCGTAATACCAGAGCATCGAAACTACTTGGAACTCTTGTGTATATGAACGTGTCCGCGCCTTTGTACTCTGGTACCTTCGCCGCTACAAACCAACCAACCATCGTGTCCGTGCACATCAGAGTCGCAAAGAATGGAGAATAGGCAGGCTTGGTCGTGTGTGCAGCCGTAGCTCAGTTGGCTGATCTTTCGCTTAGAAGTGTGAAAGGTGTCGGGTTCAAGCCCCGGCGCATCCATGTTTTGTGGTCAGTGCATGGTAAGTGTTGGTCGCGGCGAACCTAAAGGCACGCAAGAAGTTGCAAAACCAGCGTCACAGACTGATATGATGTGTACTGACATAAGGAGAGCAAGATGTAAGTGTGGGGACCGGCTGTTATCGAGGTGTCATCGAGTGCAGATCTGTCTAAGGTATCAAGGCTTAACGTCATTGAAGTCTAGAGAGTGGACAAGACGTTCGTCATACTCAGAGCGATGTCCGAACTCTATTTTCGACGTTATGCGTGCAACTTTCATTGTGGCCAACTACGATTCGATACAGAATGCACGAAACCTGAAGACACCATCACTGATACATAGAGAGTAGGATTTGTCTGCGGAATAATGGGAGTGCAAGGATCTGTGACGTTGATATGACTGTATGTAGCACTATTAGTCACCGGGGGTGTGGGCGTAGCTGAGATGGTAGAGCGCTTGGTTGGCGTGCGAGAGGTACTGGGATCGATACCCAGCGCCTCCAGAATTTTTAACACACCTACATTCGCACCTTGCCCTGCAAGTGGAATAATTCACTACTAGTTGAGGTGTCTAGGCAGATACAAGCGAACGATTAGCATCCACAATTGGCAAGCGTGCTTTTATTCGTGCGCAGGAAGCACCCTCCTCCCACACCTACACTTAATTTAGAAACAGTACAAGTGTTCCCATAATATTCTCAAGCCTACGTCGGAAAGATATGCCTTTTGCCGAGTTCACGTAAATCCCACTGCACGTTCCCATTCTTTGCGTGCAGTCGGCTGCTACTGGTGTTGCTGGTTGTGACTGCTGATAACAGATGCCGTAGCAATCAATTCATGGAGTGAATTGTATGTTTTGGGATAGTCTGTCTCTGACATGCAAGCGCAGGTGATATAGGTGCGAACACAGGAAGCTTGCAGCCCCTCGCTGCCTGCAGACACAGAGCAGCCACACTAGGAGAGCGGCCTAAGCCGTAGGCGAAATGTGCTCATTCGCTTTGGCGCGACGTCGAACTATAAATAAGGCTGCCACTAGCGTGAGCGTTGCGTGAGCGTCGTGTAAAGTCGGAAAAGTCGGCTGCATGGGTGATTGCCAAGTTTGTGGAGCGTTTCGGAGTATGATCAGTGCAATGGAGACGCGGAAACTTGTTGTGGCCCAGTGTTTTGCAGTTGGACGACAAGAGTGGTACACAGTAGCAAAGAGCGAGGCACTGAGATGGCATGAACAATGGAGTGCACAATGGGGCTCGAGATGTGCTTGTTATCTCAGGTGCTGTGTGATTGTCGACAAGGAGTGAAATGGACCAATTTGTGACCGCCCTTTCAATTTAAGACGTTAAAAACAGACGGAATTTGCATTCGTAATACCAGAGCATCGAAACTACTTGGAACTCTTGTGTATATGAACGTGTCCGCGCCTTTGTACTCTGGTACCTTCGCCGCTACAAACCAACCAACCATCGTGTCCGTGCACATCAGAGTCGCAAAGAATGGAGAATAGGCAGGCGTTGTTGTGTGTGCAGCCGTGGCTCAGTTGGCTGATCGTTCGCTTAGTGTGTGAAAGGTCTCGTGTTCAAGCCCCGGCGCATCCATGTTTTGTGGTCAGTGCATGGTAAGTGTTGGTCGCGGCGAACCTAAAGGCACGCAAGAAGTTGCAAAACCAGCGTCACAGACTGATATGATGTGTACTGACATAAGGAGAGCAAGATGTAAGTGTGGGGACCGGCTGTTATCGAGGAGTCATCGAGTGCAGATCTGTCTAAGGTATCAAGGCTTAACGTCATTGAAGTCTAGAGAGTGGACAACACGTTCGTCATACTCAGAGCGATGTCCGAACTCTATTTTCGACGTTATGCGTGCAACTTTCATTGTGGCCAACTACGATTCGATACAGAATGCACGAAACCTGAAAGACACCCTCACTGATACATAGAGAGTAGGATTTGTCTGCGGAATAATGGGAGTGCAAGTATCTGTGACGTTGATATGACTGTATGTAGCACTATTAGTCACCGGGGGTGTGGGCGTAGCTCAGATGGTAGAGCGCTCGGTTGGCGTGCGAGAGGTACTGGGATCGATACCCAGCGCCTCCAGAATTTTTAACACACCTACATTCGCACCTTGCCCTGCAAGTGGAATAATTCACTACTAGTTGAGGTGTCTAGGCAGATACAAGCGAACGATTAGCATCCACAATTGGCAAGCGTGCTTTTATTCGTGTGCAGGAAGCACCCTCCTCCCACACCTACACTTAATTTAGAAACAGTACAAGTGTTCCCATAATATTCTCAAGCCTACGTCGGAAAGATATGCCTTTTGCCGAGTTCACGTAAATCCCACTGCACGTTCCCATTCTTTGCGTGCAGTCGGCTGCTACTGGTGTTGCTGGTTGTGACTGCTGATAACAGATGCCGTAGCAATCAATTCATGGAGTGAATTGTATGTTTTGGGATAGTCTGTCTCTGACATGCAAGCACAGGTGATATAGGTGCGAACACAGGAAGCTTGCAGCCCCTCGCTGCCTGCAGACACAGAGCAGCCACACTAGGAGAGCGGCCTAAGCCGTAGGCGAAATGTGCTCATTCGCTTTGGCGCGACGTCGAACTATAAATAAGGCTGCCACTAGCGTGAGCGTTGCGTGAGCGTCGTGTAAAGTCGGAAAAGTCGGCTGCATGGGTGATTGCCAAGTTTGGGGAGCGTTTCGGAGTATGATCAGTGCAATGGAGACGCGGAAACTTGTTGTGGCCCAGTGTTTTGCAGTTGGACGACAAGAGTGGTACACAGTAGCAAAGAGCGAGGCACTGAGATGGCATGAACAATGGAGTGCACAATGGGGCTCGAGATGTGCTTGTTATCTCAGGTGCTGTGTGATTGTCGACAAGGAGTGAAATGGACCAATTTGTGACCGCCCTTTCAATTTAAGACGTTAAAAACAGACGGAATTTGCATTCGTAATACCAGAGCATCGAAACGACTTGGAACTCTTGTGTATATGAACGTGTCCGCGCCTTTGTACTCTGGTACCTTCGCCGCTACAAACCAACCAACCATCGTGTCCATGCACATCAGAGTCGCAAAGAATGGAGAATAGGCAGGCGTTGTTGTGTGTGCAGCCGTGGCTCAGTTGGCTGATCGTTCGCTTAGTGTGTGAAAGGTCTCGTGTTCAAGCCCCGGCGCATCCATGTTTTGTGGTCAGTGCATGGTAAGTGTTGGTCGCGGCGAACCTAAAGGCACGCAAGAAGTTGCAAAACCAGCGTCACAGACTGATATGATGTGTACTGACATAAGGAGAGCAAGATGTAAGTGTGGGGACCGGCTGTTATCGAGGAGTCATCGAGTGCAGATCTGTCTAAGGTATCAAGGCTTAACGTCATTGAAGTCTAGAGAGTGGACAACACGTTCGTCATACTCAGAGCGATGTCCGAACTCTATTTTCGACGTTATGCGTGCAACTTTCATTGTGGCCAACTACGATTCGATACAGAATGCACGAAACCTGAAAGACACCCTCACTGATACATAGAGAGTAGGATTTGTCTGCGGAATAATGGGAGTGCAAGGATCTGTGACGTTGATATGACTGTATGTAGCACTATTAGTCACCGGGGGTGTGGGCGTAGCTCAGATGGTAGAGCGCTCGGTTGGCGTGCGAGAGGTACTGGGATCGATACCCAGCGCCTCCAGAATTTTTAACACACCTACATTCGCACCTTGCCCTGCAAGTGGAATAATTCACTACTAGTTGAGGTGTCTAGGCAGATACAAGCGAACGATTAGCATCCACAATTGGCAAGCGTGCTTTTATTCGTGTGCAGGAAGCACCCTCCTCCCACACCTACACTTAATTTAGAAACAGTACAAGTGTTCCCATAATATTCTCAAGCCTACGTCGGAAAGATATGCCTTTTGCCGAGTTCACGTAAATCCCACTGCACGTTCCCATTCTTTGCGTGCAGTCGGCTGCTACTGGTGTTGCTGGTTGTGACTGCTGATAACAGATGCCGTAGCAATCAATTCATGGAGTGAATTGTATGTTTTGGGATAGTCTGTCTCTGACATGCAAGCACAGGTGATATAGGTGCGAACACAGGAAGCTTGCAGCCCCTCGCTGCCTGCAGACACAGAGCAGCCACACTAGGAGAGCGGCCTAAGCCGTAGGCGAAATGTGCTCATTCGCTTTGGCGCGACGTCGAACTATAAATAAGGCTGCCACTAGCGTGAGCGTCGTGTAAAGTCGGAAAAGTCGGCTGCATGGGTGATTGCCAAGTTTGGGGAGCGTTTCGGAGTATGATCAGTGCAATGGAGACGCGGAAACTTGTTGTGGCCCAGTGTTTTGCAGTTGGACGACAAGAGTGGTACACAGTAGCAAAGAGCGAGGCACTGAGATGGCATGAACAATGGAGTGCACAATGGGGCTCGAGATGTGCTTGTTATCTCAGGTGCTGTGTGATTGTCGACAAGGAGTGAAATGGACCAATTTGTGACCGCCCTTTCAATTTAAGACGTTAAAAACAGACGGAATTTGCATTCGTAATACCAGAGCATCGAAACTACTTGGAACTCTTGTGTATATGAACGTGTCCGCGCCTTTGTACTCTGGTACCTTCGCCGCTACAAACCAACCAACCATCGTGTCCGTGCACATCAGAGTCGCAAAGAATGGAGAATAGGCAGGCGTTGTTGTGTGTGCAGCCGTGGCTCAGTTGGCTGATCGTTCGCTTAGTGTGTGAAAGGTCTCGTGTTCAAGCCCCGGCGCATCCATGTTTTGTGGTCAGTGCATGGTAAGTGTTGGTCGCGGCGAACCTAAAGGCACGCAAGAAGTTGCAAAACCAGCGTCACAGACTGATATGATGTGTACTGACATAAGGAGAGCAAGATGTAAGTGTGGGGACCGGCTGTTATCGAGGAGTCATCGAGTGCAGATCTGTCTAAGGTATCAAGGCTTAACGTCATTGAAGTCTAGAGAGTGGACAACACGTTCGTCATACTCAGAGCGATGTCCGAACTCTATTTTCGACGTTATGCGTGCAACTTTCATTGTGGCCAACTACGATTCGATACAGAATGCACGAAACCTGAAAGACACCCTCACTGATACATAGAGAGTAGGATTTGTCTGCGGAATAATGGGAGTGCAAGGATCTGTGACGTTGATATGACTGTATGTAGCACTATTAGTCACCGGGGGTGTGGGCGTAGCTCAGATGGTAGAGCGCTCGGTTGGCGTGCGAGAGGTACTGGGATCGATACCCAGCGCCTCCAGAATTTTTAACACACCTACATTCGCACCTTGCCCTGCAAGTGGAATAATTCACTACTAGTTGAGGTGTCTAGGCAGATACAAGCGAACGATTAGCATCCACAATTGGCAAGCGTGCTTTTATTCGTGTGCAGGAAGCACCCTCCTCCCACACCTACACTTAATTTAGAAACAGTACAAGTGTTCCCATAATATTCTCAAGCCTACGTCGGAAAGATATGCCTTTTGCCGAGTTCACGTAAATCCCACTGCACGTTCCCATTCTTTGCGTGCAGTCGGCTGCTACTGGTGTTGCTGGTTGTGACTGCTGATAACAGATGCCGTAGCAATCAATTCATGGAGTGAATTGTATGTTTTGGGATAGTCTGTCTCTGACATGCAAGCACAGGTGATATAGGTGCGAACACAGGAAGCTTGCAGCCCCTCGCTGCCTGCAGACACAGAGCAGCCACACTAGGAGAGCGGCCTAAGCCGTAGGCGAAATGTGCTCATTCGCTTTGGCGCGACGTCGAACTATAAATAAGGCTGCCACTAGCGTGAGCGTTGCGTGAGCGTCGTGTAAAGTCGGAAAAGTCGGCTGCATGGGTGATTGCCAAGTTTGGGGAGCGTTTCGGAGTATGATCAGTGCAATGGAGACGCGGAAACTTGTTGTGGCCCAGTGTTTTGCAGTTGGACGACAAGAGTGGTACACAGTAGCAAAGAGCGAGGCACTGAGATGGCATGAACAATGGAGTGCACAATGGGGCTCGAGATGTGCTTGTTATCTCAGGTGCTGTGTGATTGTCGACAAGGAGTGAAATGGACCAATTTGTGACCGCCCTTTCAATTTAAGACGTTAAAAACAGACGGAATTTGCATTCGTAATACCAGAGCATCGAAACGACTTGGAACTCTTGTGTATATGAACGTGTCCGCGCCTTTGTACTCTGGTACCTTCGCCGCTACAAACCAACCAACCATCGTGTCCGTGCACATCAGAGTCGCAAAGAATGGAGAATAGGCAGGCGTTGTTGTGTGTGCAGCCGTGGCTCAGTTGGCTGATCGTTCGCTTAGTGTGTGAAAGGTCTCGTGTTCAAGCCCCGGCGCATCCATGTTTTGTGGTCAGTGCATGGTAAGTGTTGGTCGCGGCGAACCTAAAGGCACGCAAGAAGTTGCAAAACCAGCGTCACAGACTGATATGATGTGTACTGACATAAGGAGAGCAAGATGTAAGTGTGGGGACCGGCTGTTATCGAGGAGTCATCGAGTGCAGATCTGTCTAAGGTATCAAGGCTTAACGTCATTGAAGTCTAGAGAGTGGACAACACGTTCGTCATACTCAGAGCGATGTCCGAACTCTATTTTCGACGTTATGCGTGCAACTTTCATTGTGGCCAACTACGATTCGATACAGAATGCACGAAACCTGAAAGACACCCTCACTGATACATAGAGAGTAGGATTTGTCTGCGGAATAATGGGAGTGCAAGGATCTGTGACGTTGATATGACTGTATGTAGCACTATTAGTCACCGGGAGTGTGGGCGTAGCTCAGATGGTAGAGCGCTCGGTTGGCGTGCGAGAGGTACTGGGATCGATACCCAGCGCCTCCAGAATTTTTAACACACCTACATTCGCACCTTGCCCTGCAAGTGGAATAATTCACTACTAGTTGAGGTGTCTAGGCAGATACAAGCGAACGATTAGCATCCACAATTGGCAAGCGTGCTTTTATTCGTGTGCAGGAAGCACCCTCCTCCCACACCTACACTTAATTTAGAAACAGTACAAGTGTTCCCATAATATTCTCAAGCCTACGTCGGAAAGATATGCCTTTTGCCGAGTTCACGTAAATCCCACTGCACGTTCCCATTCTTTGCGTGCAGTCGGCTGCTACTGGTGTTGCTGGTTGTGACTGCTGATAACAGATGCCGTAGCAATCAATTCATGGAGTGAATTGTATGTTTTGGGATAGTCTGTCTCTGACATGCAAGCACAGGTGATATAGGTGCGAACACAGGAAGCTTGCAGCCCCTCGCTGCCTGCAGACACAGAGCAGCCACACTAGGAGAGCGGCCTAAGCCGTAGGCGAAATGTGCTCATTCGCTTTGGCGCGACGTCGAACTATAAATAAGGCTGCCACTAGCGTGAGCGTTGCGTGAGCGTCGTGTAAAGTCGGAAAAGTCGGCTGCATGGGTGATTGCCAAGTTTGGGGAGCGTTTCGGAGTATGATCAGTGCAATGGAGACGCGGAAACTTGTTGTGGCCCAGTGTTTTGCAGTTGGACGACAAGAGTGGTACACAGTAGCAAAGAGCGAGGCACTGAGATGGCATGAACAATGGAGTGCACAATGGGGCTCGAGATGTGCTTGTTATCTCAGGTGCTGTGTGATTGTCGACAAGGAGTGAAATGGACCAATTTGTGACCGCCCTTTCAATTTAAGACGTTAAAAGCAGACGGAATTTGCATTCGTAATACCAGAGCATCGAAACGACTTGGAACTCTTGTGTATATGAACGTGTCCGCGCCTTTGTACTCTGGTACCTTCGCCGCTACAAACCAACCAACCATCGTGTCCGTGCACATCAGAGTCGCAAAGAATGGAGAATAGGCAGGCCTTGTTGTGTGTGCAGCCGTAGCTCAGTTGGCTGATCGTTCGCTTAGTGTGTGAAAGGTCTCGTGTTCAAGCCCCGGCGCATCCATGTTTTGTGGTCAGTGCATGGTAAGTGTTGGTCGCGGCGAACCTAAAGGCACGCAAGAAGTTGCAAAACCAGCGTCACAGACTGATATGATGTGTACTGACATAAGGAGAGCAAGATGTAAGTGTGGGGACCGGCTGTTATCGAGGTGTCATCGAGTGCAGATCTGTCTAAGGTATCAAGGCTTAACGTCATTGAAGTCTAGAGAGTGGACAACACGTTCGTCATACTCAGAGCGATGTCCGAACTCTATTTTCGACGTTATGCGTGCAACTTTCATTGTGGCCAACTACGATTCGATACAGAATGCACGAAACCTGAAAGACACCCTCACTGATACATAGAGAGTAGGATTTGTCTGCGGAATAATGGGAGTGCAAGGATCTGTGACGTTGGTATGACTGTATGTAGCACTATTAGTCACCGGGGGTGTGGGCGTAGCTCAGATGGTAGAGCGCTCGGTTGGCGTGCGAGAGGTACTGGGATCGATACCCAGCGCCTCCAGAATTTTTAACACACCTACATTCGCACCTTGCCCTGCAAGTGGAATAATTCACTACTAGTTGAGGTGTCTAGGCAGATACAAGCGAACGATTAGCATCCACAATTGGCAAGCGTGCTTTTATTCGTGCGCAGGAAGCACCCTCCTCCCACACCTACACTTAATTTAGAAACAGTACAAGTGTTCCCATAATATTCTCAAGCCTACGTCGGAAAGATATGCCTTTTGCCGAGTTCACGTAAATCCCACTGCACGTTCCCATTCTTTGCGTGCAGTCGGCTGCTACTGG